>NC_086173.1:25184196-26384196 GCF_023053635.1 Elgaria multicarinata webbii
AGAAAAATAATCTGAAAGAAACCTGGAGGAGCATGACATTGTGAATGGATTAATGGAATTCATTTACCAAAAAATTTAAACAGCTTCATGCTACATAATTAAAAATGAATCCTTATTTCATGAGGACTTTATAGACCTTTGGACTATAATGTATCTTAAATAGAAAACTATCTTTAGATAGATTTTTCCTCAAAAAGCATTTTATTAAAAGAAGTCCAATTTAAATTAAAAAAATCCAATTTAAATAAAAAAAATCAATTTTTATTTTATTTTTAAAAAAAATCATTGATCTTTATCCACCCTGCTATATCTACACTGAAAAGAGAAATGTTTTAACTGCCACGGCTTCTGCCATGGAATCCTGGAAACTACTAATCAAGAATTCTCAGCTTCCCCAAATAATGATAGTTAGATGAAAGGGGGCATGGAGGAAAAGAGAAGCTGGGATAATTAAGACAGTTTGTAGCATAGACCTGCCTGAACTTTTATAAAAATGTCAGGCTTCCCTAATTTGGAACATACAGGATATCTACACTTCCAAAATTAGAGAATGCAGGGGGAGGGGGGGAGGAAGAGAAATGAACCATTAAAGGCATCTCTAATTTAAAATTCTAAGTCAAAACAAACATTGAGAAACATGCAGTACTGCATCTACCGGAGGTATGACACAACCATCGCCCTCCCCCATCCACCCTACACACTGAACAGACTTAAAATAGGGAACACAACATGCAGTTGAAGGGATCATCATTACTAGGGCTGTGTGTATGCAGGGATACAAAAAAGATATAAAATGTGGCATAGGGCACATAATTCAACTTTGTAGAAATCTCAGCTTCCTTTTTAAAAAACAGTATATTTCTAGGCCTCATGGCTGTGAATAGATGTTTGAAGTGTGTGGACAAGGCTTGCTGAAATCTCAGCAGTCAGAGGAACTGCTAAATAAGATTTCCTGTGGTCAAAAGCAGGACTTCAGTGTCCTGAAGACAGCCTTGCCACTAACCCACGATTTTCAAAATTATGCAAAATGGGAACTGCTAAACAATGATAAATTAAATAAATACGTAGTTTATGTAAGCCGCAGAATTTCACTTTTCTTGGTTTAGAATTCAGACTGCGTCAACATGGATTTTTTTAGCATCAAGTACGCAATACCCTTTTAATAATCTCAGTATGATCTAGCCCTCTCCGTACAAAAATCTAATACAAAGGACGTGACAGAAGAAGGATGTACACTAACCCATGACTATTAATGAGGCACACACTTGCACACAAGCAGCTTTCTGGACAGGTGCCAGTAACAGAAGCCTCACCTATGTACAAGCAGTTCAGCACGCTACTAAGACAGCTTCTCCAAAGC
Source organism: Elgaria multicarinata webbii (assembly GCF_023053635.1). Lineage (NCBI taxonomy): Eukaryota > Metazoa > Chordata > Lepidosauria > Squamata > Anguidae > Elgaria > Elgaria multicarinata. Next base: position 25,185,557 of record NC_086173.1, read on the forward strand.
AGCTTAATTACTCTTTGTGGTGGAAACAGAAATTAAAGCCAGGCAGCACGTAAGTTACGCTAAAGATCTCCAACTCACTGGAGAAACTGGATTTCAATTGGAGTACAAAACATTTAAATATGCATCATCCCCAGAAACAAATGCGAAGCAGGAACAAGAACAAACATGATAGGCTTTCTAAACAGAATCACTTTCATAATCAGTATTGGATCTACTCTGAAATAAGTCTCAGGTATAAGCCAGTGCTAGTTCAAATTTCAATTTAGTCACTTTACTATCCTGGGTCCAAATGGCTAAGAGACTTCTGGCCAAAAGATAAGGAAACTGCAGGGGTTAGGACCAACCCCTAGACTACTGGAAGTATAAAGATCTATTGCAACTACATTTTTTTCTTAACCACAAGGGCTAGAACACTGTGTTCCTGTTTTTTAAAAAATAAAATTCTCCGGATGCAAAATTCAACATCGGCTTCTACAATTGCACTTGCTGACACATGGCAGAAAAAGCCATGCTTAACACTCACAGTATAACATTTATTTCATAAAATGAGCAAGTAGGGGTTGGATCACAATAAGAGCGTCATCTGCATCCATGGAAGCAATGCAGTTACCAGCCACAATTTAGCAATAGCAACACCTCTGACCTATTATGTTTTGGAGCAGCTTTCCCCAAGCTGCTGTCCTCCAGATGTGTTGGACTGCGACTCCCATCATTCCCAGCCAGCATGGGCATTGGCCAGGGGGGGCTATGAATGATGGGACCTGCAATCCAACACATCTGGAAGCAGAGCAGCTTTGATTAAAATCAATTTAAATCACGATTTAAATCACTACTCAAAGACTCGATTTAATCATGTGACTTCCCCCCACCCAAAAGCGCACTCTTCCTCGCTATATTTTACACAACTCAGAGTTACCAAAGACTCATTCTCGTTGGTATAATCTTAATACTTACAACCAGATGAAGGTTTCATTTTTAGAATAACAACTTTTCAGATTAATTTTAATCTTAGCTTCTTGTGCAGATCTATTCCACTCCCAACAATCTATTCATAGAATTTTTTGAAACTTAGCACTTAAGAGGTAAGGGGTTGATTCGGTGTACATAGATTTGCAATGGGATTGTCATCTCCGCAGACACAAATTCACAGTTTTGAGAATTGTAAAAGCAAGCATCTGTGATATCTTCTAGATAGAAAAATTGCCCAATAACCTTACAGAAACCTCTGGAAGAGCATGACATTGTGAATGGATTAATGGAATTCATTTACCAAAAAATTTAAACATTGCATGATTATACAGCCTCATGCTACATAATTATTTCATGATTAATAACCTTTGGACTATAATGTATCTTAAATAGAAAACTATATTTAGATAGATTTTTCCTCAAAAAGCATTTTATTTTAAAAATCCGATTTATTTTTAAAAATCCGATTAAAATTTTAAAAAATCATTGATTTTTATCCACCCTGTCTGGAAGGGGAAGCTATTTTGGAAATGTAGCCATAACCAAGAATCATGAGCTATTGGTTCACACATTATTTTGCTCCCATAAATGCAGACTCAGGAAGGAACTCTCCATCAAGTAAAACCTGTACTATGATAACATGCCAACCCTGAACTACATGACTATCAAGGTCAGGATGCTCCAGCACAAATGTTAAATACAGTGAGTCAAGCAACATGTTTCATGTACAATCTGTGTTTGACTCTCCCTTCTCCCAAGGTATTTTCCTCCTGTAAAAGTAGCTCCCCTCTACCAATTTAGATCAGGACACCAGCACAGGGAGGGGGATCTAACCATTCTCTCGCCACACCCACAAGCTATAGCCCTGATCCAAATTGCCCACTTGGAGCTATTAGCCTTGAATATCAGTCAATACCACCAGGGGAGGGGAGGGGAGGGGAGGGGGGGGCAGGGAATTATCTGGATCAGGGCTGCAGCACAACGGAAAAATATGTAATGCCTCTCAGCAGCCTCTATAACTGCTTTTAGAAAAATAAATTTTTGTTGGGAATTTCAAACACTGTGTTCCAACATAACACGCTGTTTGGCCCTGTGTCAGCAATGCACAATTTAATCGTTCAGAAAACAAATTCTACATGAGGACCCATACAACACCCAGGCTCCAGTGAGCTCTTCTTAATATTCATGAAAAGCCAATATAAAGACTACCTTCTTCCTCAATACTTTTGAATTTGTTTGGGTTCTAATTCAGCATCATTTAAGGAGAGTGTATACAATGCATTGAGGCCATGACCCTAAACACATGTACTTGGGAGTTACTCTGAAGTCAGTGGCATTTGTGAGTCAACTCAGTATGTTTGTTCTCTTCCCTTATCCCTTCTCTTATGCTTATGTTTTTCTTATTATTTTCTACTTCCATATGTGAAATCCTCAATTCCCAAGTCACAAGGGTTTTACTTGCACATTCATTCTTCCACGCACAGATATCATTGAGCAATCGAAGAGTTCATGGCGCTTAAATCAACCTCAGTGAACTTTTAAAACAATGACCTCAGAAGGCGGCCACACAGTGCCTTGGTCACTAAATCAGTAGCTGTATTTATCTTGCACACATTTATCTTCATGTGTGACCATGAAGACCAGAGGGACATTTGAAATTCAGACAACTATACTCAGGGAGCGTCTTAAAACAAAAATCACTCTGTGGTTAATGTAACCACCTGGAGAGTCAATCATTTGTAGCATATTTTTCCCCTATGCCCTCAGACCCTCCAAACATGGCATACATCAGTAGTCGACTTGTGGCCCTCCAGATGTTTTGGCAGATAGCTTCCATCATCCCTCTCCACTGGCTATGCTGGATAGGGCTGATGGGAGTTGCAGGACAAAACACCTGGAGGGTCACCAGTTGCCCAGCCCTACCTTAGACTTAAATTCATCTCTGTCAGTCTTGGGGGGGGGGGGGGGAGAAGAGCTCCTTTAGGCCCTCCTTCACATCGAGTCATATGGCCCCTTTCACATATACCTGCAACTGTGTAAAAGCTATTTCTCTACGGCATGATTCCGTGCAGCTGCGATGTCGGTGTAACAATTTTTTAGCTAGCATCCTCATTTCCAGTCTTTTAGCATGCTTGCCTTTATATGTCCCAGTGTATGCCTCCAGTAATGAGGGTCAGAATCTTGCCCTTTTAAGAGTGGAAGCTGATCTCAAGGCAATAATATGCATTACTAAAATCTCTCACTTACCTGTGGCATTCGCTATAGTGAGTGGAAGCCCTTGCAGCTGATGAACCTGGATTCCAGATCCCAGAGCCCCAAGGTTAATGGTCTGAAGGCCTGGTACAGAGGATAGCTGAGCGGCATTTACAGTGACAGTACCACTGGGCAAGGAGGCAGAAGCTATTGGTGTGAGCGTTGTGTTGGTGCTCCCGGTCTGCCCCAGCGACACTCCTTGCACTGGAGCCAAAGCGATTGTCTGAGCTTGCGGGTTCTGAACCTGAAGATTTTGCAGCTGAATAGTCTGCCAGCTGACCTGTCCATTTGGCCCCACAGTGGGTGTTCGAATAAAGATGGGACCAGCATTGGGGAGAGCCTGGATCTGCAAGTTCTGCAAGGCATCTTGGGTAGTAAAAGTCTGGCCAGCTTGCCCACCTTGAACAAGCTGAGGCTGCACCAGGATCTGCTGCTGTTGCTGGTTTTGATCGGTATCCTTCTGTTGCCCTTGCTGGACTGCAATTCCGGCAACCTGCAGAGCATCAGTGTTTTGAGCACTGCTTGTCCTCTGAGGTGCCTGCACTTGAACATTTGTTCCCACAGCGCCACTGGTGGAAAAATTCATGATGCCCAAGTTACCTGTTGTGGTCGTGGCATTGTAGCTGTTGGCATTGGTAAAGAAACAGGCGGAGTTGGCTTGGGATGCGGCCACGCTGCAGGAACTGATGGAGGTGCCAGACGTCACTGGATGAGAGCTGCTCTCTTGAGAGCCAGAGCTGCTGAGAGTAACTGACTGAGATGTGGGTGCTAAACTGGCTGCAATGCTGTTAACAGGCAACAAGGTGATGTTGCCATTCAGAGCCAGTGGGACATTTGTGACGTACTGAGTCTGCCCTGAGAGAGCGCTCACTCCCTGAATAGGGACAGCCTGCTGCAAAAGATTTGGCATGGCAGCCAGGATATTGCCTGTCCCAGACCTATTTGCAATGAGCTGCTGGTTTGTCCCAGGAATGATCTGCAGTTGGCCAGAGGCATCCTGCTGGACACTGACTTGGGTAGGGGTGGTAGCAAATTGCAACTGTTGTCCATCCATGGTTTGAAACTGTGGGATCACCTGATACTGAATGTTGGGTATCATTCCTGACAAGCCTGTCAGGACATGCTGGTTCTGCATGTTGGGGGTGGTAGTAACCACATATTGTCCAGCGGTAGCAGGCCGGCTTTTGGACGATGAATCATTCTCCTCATTACTAAGGCTCCCTTGGTCTTTTGGGGAGTCAGAAGTCCCAGAGGGAGTGGAAATTATTTGCCAGCCATTTGCATTCTGGGAGATTTGAGTTGCAGCAGCAGAGAGGTCCAGTTCATTTGAGCCCCCCTGTGGTCCCTGTGAGCCATCGGTGTTCTCATTGGGAGATTCGATTCTGCTACATGTGGCTGCCAGCAGAGCCAGAGGGGAAGGCTGAGATTCCTAACAGGAAACACAGACAGAGAAAGGAGGAGTCAGGCACCCTTTTGACTGTCCAATGGGTTGTACAAATCCAGGAAATAAAAATAGGGAGTATACACACAAAATGTCTATCAGAAACAGGTGACCCACCCACAACCAGAAGGAGAAAACTGCAAACATTGCACTCACAAGCATAGTACAGATCAACAGAGGATGAAAGTCACAGATAAGAAGATCCCTAACGAAACAGACATCTTTCACCATAGGGTGAGTTTCAAAACTGCTTTAAAATTTGTTCCGACAGGTTCAAGTCTATGAACCTACAAACCAATGGAAGCTTCGGCTAGACTGCTTTACAGTTGAACAAGTCTTAATTGAGGAAGTTCAAATCCTAATGCTCACCAAAAACACTGTTACAACTTGGAGGAAAAGCCCTTTATTAATTAACCCACCCTCATCTAAAATTGGCCTTTTGCTAACACAAGAGCCACATGGTTACTGCCACTCTTTCAATCTAACTCTCCAAGCTTGCAGAGCTGCAAAAACACTGACATTTCAGAGCACGTTCTCCCCAAAGAAACAAAATACAAGAATGTACCATCACAATACCCATAAGGGCACAGGGATAATCGTCCCCCGCTAAAAATGTTGTCTGTTCCCACCCATTCCCTGTTTTAGAACCCACACTCACCTGGCCCTCACAGTTTCCTCCATCATTACTGCTGCCTTCGTCTATCTTCTCAGTCTTGATAATAACCATTTCTTCTGAAATATCATGATCTGAATGGGATTGAGGGGCATGAGGAAAAAGAGGAAAAACTGAATGATGAAATAAATCATCAAAAACAAGTAGTTTCTCCAACAAAGCACTCTGGTTACCCTATTATGCACCCTTGGTTATAAACTGGATATTGATGCATATCTACCTTGCCTTTGGAGCTTATGCTCCAAAACACCTAGCACCATGAAGAGCTATCCCCAAGTTTAAGATCCATATGTGGGGGGGGGGGGGAGGGCAGGGAGAACAGAGAGAGAGAGCAAGGGAACAAAACAAAAGGGATTGGGAATACAGAGAGCCAGTATAGTATAGTGAATATTGTTTAGCTTGGTCTAGGAAGTCCCAGGTTCAAATTTCTAATCAGCAATGAATAGCCCAGAGCAAGCCTCTGTCTCAGTCTAACATACCCCACAAGATTCTTGAGAAGATAAGGAAAGAGTGACGACATCATTCTTTTAGATTGTAAGCCTGTGGGCAGGGACTGTCAAGAAATACTTTTGTAAGCCGCCATGAGAGCCTTTTTTGGCTGAATGGCGGCATAAAAATCCTTAAATAAAATAAATAAATAAATGTATTTGTTATTATTACATTTACCATATATCCCACCTTTTTACCTCCAAGAAACCCAAGGCAGCATACATAATCCTCATCTCCATTTTATCCTCACAACAGCCCTGTGAGGTAGGCTGGGCTGAGAGTCTGTGACAGGCTCAGTCACCCAGTGGGTTTCCATGGCTGAGAGGGGACTAGAACCCGGATCTCCCAACTCCCAGTCCAACACTTTAGCCACTACACCACAGCAGCTCCAAGCAACTTGAACAAAGGGCAAGACACAAATGCAACAAATAAAAGTCTGGTTAACTTTTAAAGGGTATCAGCCAGCATACCAAAAGAGGGCAGTGTCTTGTGTCATCAATGGAAAATTAATTGAGGGAAGGGAGGCTGGGAAATGGTGGTAGGAGGAAGAGTTGTTGTAATGTTTGGAATAATATATATGAAAGCAAGATGGCCTCTTTTCACAAAACTGAGGTGTCATTTACTATTATTAATGGCTACAGTGTACAGATTCATAACAGTCATATGAATCAGGCTAGGCTGAGAACAGTGATCAAGACCATTCGGTATGCTGGGAGGATATCAGAGTTTGGATCTGTCATAACCAAAGCCCTGCTGGCCACTTCCTCATAGTCTTAGCGTAGAACCAAACAAGCTTTCAAACTTCAGAGATGTACATCAAAAAAGAAAGCAGATCTGGCAAGCAACTCAGGCAGAAATCCATGTGGAAAGCAATGCCCTGACAAACATCCCTCATCACCATGCAGCGAAGAAACTGGTTTTTCAATTTTATTTTTTAAAGCTTAATAGGGAATACAACCCAGTACTGGATCAATGCACAAAGCCAGCTTTCTCAGTGTGCTTTTCTACTGGTGCTTCTCTACTGCAGAGGCGACCAAAAGTATTAATTTTCCATTGGCATGTTGCTAAAAAAAACATACAGATCTAGTGCCCCTGTTCACAGGCACACCTCTTTGTATGGTAGTGAAGCACCATGCTGATATTGAGAAAAGTTGATCTCAGTATAAAGCAATTGCAAAAGCCATCTGATAGGGGGAGGGGAGACAGTTGCATGAGTCAGTCCCAAATGGCGTAGGAGTATGCAAACTTCTGACTTGCAGCTGGCCCAACAAGGAGTTCTGCACCACTGTACACCAAGCAAAGCCTGCCAAACATAGTGACTTCTGAGTAAGTTCATCCCAATGAAGAATTCCACCTAAAAGTTGGTAGCCCACATTGTCCTTACGTGGCCTAGCCCAACATGAACTATATACCCTTGTTTCATGCCTAGAAACAGAGAATACACGGGAGAAAGGAGGCTAGAAAGAAGGCCTGGGGATTTCTGGATCCCTGCATGCATGTGATACATTTTGTTTTTAAGAGAAACCACCACCAAGTTACTGTGGGGGCCCTTCTACGTTTTAGGAGATTAATGTGTGGCAACGTACTGGACCCTTTCCGAGGGTCCTCTCAGGGATTTGAGCCTCAGAAGTGAGGTGCTGCGTCTCCAGCCTGCCTAGAAGTCACAATTCTCCTTCCTGGAGTCCAAGCACCCCCACCCCCACTTCAGACATATGGGAGGCCTGGCGAAGATTGGCTCAATCGTGAGGGAAAAGAACGCTGCACACGTTCAATACTACTCTCCCTTCACTGCTAGCCCAGGCCACTCTGGCTCAAACAATCCACTGGTGGGTGTTCACGTGTATATACACACACGAACTTTCGTCTTAACTTCCTCTTCCAACCATCCCCAACTCCCCGACAATGTCCTGCGTGGCCCTCCCAACCTTGGGCCGCACCGTGGGAGTGACGGAGGCTCCGTCCTGCTCCGCCGCTTCTCGTTTCCCGCTGAGAAATTCCCACCCCAACGCCATCCCTGTCCCCACCTGGTCCCGCCCTTGACCGCCCCCCCTCCCCGCCGCGTTCCTTCTCCTCCTCCTCCTTCCCGCTGAGGCGACTTGCCCTCGCCGGCTTCCTCCACCCCCAATCATAAGCCCCGCTCCCCTTCTCGGGGCCCCTCCCCCGAAGGCTTCCCTCGGCTCCCGGCGTGCCTTCCCGTCCCCTCCCCAGGCTCGTTACCCCTCCCCCGCTCGGGTCCCTCCGCCCGGGGGGTTGGGCTGGGCGGGGCGCGGAAGAGGGAAGGAAGGCGGCGCCCCCCGCCCGGCCACCATGGTCCCATCCTTACCGCTCATGTTGACTGAAGGGGGAGGCGAACCCAAGTGGCGCCGGAGGGGTGGGCGGGGCGGGGGCAGCGAAGTCGGTGACGAGACAGCCTAACCCCACCGGTGACCGCCAAAGGGTTGGCGAGGGGAGGGAGCTGCGCCGACACGGCCCAAGCCCAAGAACACGCCTCTCGGCGCGCCGCCCAATCACAGAGCCACAAGGGAGCCGTGGAAGGAGGGGCTGAGTGGGAATGACGTGACTTCCAACCATTAAGGCAAAGAGAGGCGGGGTCTCACGCGGGAGGGGGTAGAAAGCGAGGAGAGTGGGAGCAGTTTACGAAAAGCTCCGCGGCGGCGCCCCTTTCGGGAAACGCCTCTAAAAAAAGCTCCGCCCAATGGCTGGAGGAGGAGCTTGAGGCGTGCGTTCTTCTGACTAGCGTGTCGAGTGCGACGGGCGAGGAAAGGGCGAGACCAAACTAATAATTGACGTTGCAGTTGGCCAATCGATGATCGCGCGAGGTTTCTGAGGTTGAACCCGTATGATGAACTTGCGCAACTTGACTCGTTATTGAGTTGCCTCTAATCCAATCAGAACTCTGGCGGGCCTCAAGAGCGTTTCATTAGGCAGGAGAAGGCGGGAATAAAGTGGGAAATGACATTAAACATAGCCAATCAGCCTACACAGAGAGATCAGCGATGGGAGGATGCGATTTAGAGTAATCAAACAGTTGCCAAACAGAGACAAGAAGAGAAAAGAGGAAAACTGTCTGCTCCAATGAGGAGAACAGACGTTATAAAATTGGCCAATGGGAACGGCGGTCCCTGTCGGTTTTAGGAAAAGGCGACGGATGTTAGCGCCATTTTAGTTCGGGCGTAGAGGGCGATGTCCCGCCTTTTTCCTCCATTTAACGATGGAGTTATGTAAGGAGAAGTGACGCTGGTACTTTTCATTCTTGGGAATCGGTGAAAGGGTGCTTACATCCGGTCTTAATTTTTGCGATTTAAATAGAATTAAATCTTGCTAATTATCAGCACAAGGAGGATGAAAAAAAAAGGCAAAGAGAAATTGTCTGTCATTTATTTTTTATTTGAATAAAGTTTATAACATACTTTAAAAACAAATATTTCAAAAATCCTTTAGCAGGGAAGCTCTCTGCACATGCTCGAAGACACAGCTCAAAGGGAGGGATCTCTTGAGGTCACGTAAGGCAAGCTAGCTTCTCCCTTATTTCTATTTTTCTTACGAAAACCAGTTAAAAGAGCACAGTTCTAAGCATGTTTATTTCGAAGCGAGCCCCGCTAGGTTCAATGGAAGTTACTCCTGTTTAAATGTGCGTGAAGTTGTAGCCATATTTTTCCATCCTAAATGTGTTTACACAGGGGGAAAGGCCCACTGAGGTCAATAAACCTTAAGCGTGGTCAGAATTGTAAGCTTCGAGATTGTAGAAGTTAAAAGAGTGTCAGACTACAACTATGAAGACTCCAGTCCAAATCCACACACACCCTCCTCAGCCATGAAACTTACTGAATGAACCAGGGCCAGTCGACATCTCTCAGCCTAACTGGTCAGACTTACCATGAGAATAAAATAGAATCATTTTGCTTTTCTTGGATGAAAGGTGGGAAATGTATGTAATTAATAGCACTGAGTGGGCACTTCTGAGTAAACGCGCTGGAAGGATCTTTTGCATTGTCATCCTTAACAATCTTGATCAGGAGTATACAAACTTGGATTAAGACTACAATCTTGTACCCTCTTACCTGGGAGCAGGCCCTCTTCAATTAAAGGTTTGTGTCTGAGTAGGCAGGCTTGCACTGTAAGACTGCAACTGTATACACGTTCAACTGGGAGTAAGTCTTATTGAACGTAGTAGGACTTCTGAGTATATACATAGGCTTGTGCTGTAAATGGTGTGGAGTGGGTAAATAAGGTAGCAATCTGATAGATACAGAGCTCATCATGGGTCTTAGAAACCTGAATTCAAGTTCTTCGTACTATCGTTCAGTATCAGTTCTTTAAGTTGGAAATAACAGTGAGCAGGTTCAATACAATAAATAATTAAATGTTAATAGCAGTCCACCGGAGTAAAATGATTATTCCATAATTTTGTTTCCGTAGTCTTCTGCATTTATATGGAATTACTGGATATGATCACTATCGGAGTAAATGGTACAAAGGTGGATTCATGTTGACATCATTAACCTGGGGCTGGCCCAGAATTCTGCTCTGCTCCTTAGAGAAGGACTAATGTTCAATGTACAATTCAGGAAATGTGTTAGCATAGTAGTTCAGATATGTGCTGACAAACAGGATTTCCATTTGAGCTTCAGCCTGCTACTCACTGGATCTTCAGAGCTGCTTCAAGAAATACAGATGCAAATAGCACTAACAAGAGTGAACACCCACACAACTGCTTGTTTCCCTGACTGCACTCCCCGCGCCCCCCAATTTATAATAGCTGAAACCTTGGTGAGCATTGGGATGATAGAGGGGCTGCTAGTCTCCCAAAGTGACTGCTGCCGAGTCATATCTACAGCTTGGTATAGGGCTTCCAGTTACTAGGTTAAGTCCCTATAAGGCCCACCAGCTTGATACTTACAGGGCTCTCTGAAGCAGGAAGACTGCATCTGCCCCAGCCATACTGGGCTTGCCAGATTCTCAAGGATAAGGCACAATTGATTCTTATTCCATATTCTAAGGTCAACATCCCTTTGCAGAACTTTATAGCCATTGACCTTGGTCAGATAATTTTGAAATTCAGTAGGAGTCATCTCATTTTACTATCTCCCTTTCCTTCCTCTTTCCTCAAGTTAAAAGGAACATTGATCAGGTGTCATCCTGAGTTAATCTCGGGGTGGGTTCTCTCTGGACCCACTGTCTCTTTCAGTCCAGGTCATTAGGGTCAAGTGTTATTTCCTCAACCAAATGAAGGGAGGATGTGTTGGGCTGAGAAGTAAATATCTAACCCGGTGGCGGTCTATACGCAGGGAAAGCCCCGCGGTGGCTGTGGATCTGTGCTGAGTCGCTTAGAAGATGCAAGCGCAGCTTCGCAGCCACTGCGGGGCTTTATATAAATAAATAATAATAATAATAATAATTTCCCACGAAGTTGCAAATAGAAAAAGTCAAGGATTTATCCCGGCATTTTCAATTAGAGCAATGTCAGTATGGTGGTCTGGGGTCAATCCAGGGGTGGTGCTTGGTGGAAGTACACAGATGGACGTCCAGAAACCCCGGGCTCCTCGGCATCGGGATTACCTGACACCACCCCAGGAGAGGGAAAACGTGGGGCTTCAGAGGGAGAAGGTGCCAACCCGGCACCATGAAAACAGCCCCCAAAACTACAATTGCATCCATGTAAACAAATGTAATAAGATGGCTGCGCTACATCAAAATCATGTGAATCGATGTTGAAGAAATAATGCTCTCATCTTATAGTGCTCTGCAGTATAAGAAAATATAATTCTCTCACTACCTCATAAAATTCTGTTAATGCAGATGAGATAGAATGATTACCCCAACTCTTGTTGATTTTGGATGCTTTGAGAAGGACAAAGAGCAAAATTCTGCTCTCATCCTCTCAATGGAAACCCTCTTGTAGGAAGCCCCAAATGCAACGTGAGAGCAGATGCCGTCCGTGTTAAATTGGCAGCTGGGAAATTCAGCTTTTACCAAGCATGATCTCACACCCCCATTCCTAACTGTGGGAATTGTATTCATTTCGTTCCTGGAGATCAGAGGGGAGCCAAAATTGCAGGGTTTCTTAGCTTAAGTTTTGAAAAAAGTCCACTAGACAAAAATGCCATGTAACATGTGGAACAATATGGATTGTTGATATGAACAGTTCTGCTGTTGCTTCCGCTGTCTGGTTTCATATTCATCCTGGTGCATGATTCAAGAGCGAAGTGGAGAAAGGCAGGATTCTGCAGGAGCTATTATGGCCAACCCAGAAAGACCATCAAAGGGTACTGTAGCAAGCACTGAGGTCTTTGACAAGGTGGGCATACTGCATTTTGGACAAATCAAAAGGCCTGGATCTACAGGCCAGCAGTGACAAGAGCCTTCCCCATTTGTATGCTGGGTAGAGGATGAGTGTGGTGAGTACTGAAGGGGTTGACTCTTGGGTAGCTGGCCTTTTATTACCTTCCAACTCTATGCAAAGTTTGATTAACCCTCAACCCCTGCCGTCTGGGTTTGCATGACACAGCAACACCCGGACGGTGGTTGCATATTCATAATGGCCATTGACATGTGGACAGCTCCTCAATGGTAAATTAACACTTGATGGTCTGCTGTGTCATGCAAACCAGGTCTATGATTCAGTGACTGAGCTTGTGACTGAACATGCAATGTGCAAGCCAGAAATGGAAGATTCCTCATGAAGGAAGATTCCAGGAGGAAAGTCTGCTTTTCTTTTTTCAGGCTACTCTGAGCTACCAGCTGATTGTTGGAGGATTAGTAGGGGCAATTTCCTGATTTAAATATCTAGGAATCAAATGCCCATGGAAGTTGTTTTGGGAAGGAGGGAACTGGGAAGACCTTTAATATCTTTCAGTACTACTGCCACAAGGTGTTTAGGGATCCACAGTTTGATCCAGGATCGTGTGTGCTTCAGTCCCAGAGCCTTCTTTGGATACAGAACGGGGTATATCGGCCTCTGTGGCTGGAAAGTAGTACAAGGCCTTTGGGTTGGACTGGACTGATATGAATACTAGGCCTTCTACTCTTGCCTGATCAATGAGGAGCAAATTTCTGCCTGCTGCACTTCAGGTTCCTGGAATGGAGAACATGTACACCAGGTCTGGTATCTTGTATGTAGGGCTGGTGTCAAGGGTAGGCATGGTCAGGGCCCACACCCCAGCAGGGGCCAACTGACAAAAGCTCCCTGGAATTGCTCCTCCTCTTCACCACAGCAACTTGCTTGTTCACCTGCCTCTTGCCCGGCAATTATGGTGGAGAGAAGGAGAAGCAGCAATAAATGCCACCGTCTACTTGGTCAACATCTCACTTCCTGTTAAACAAGAAAGTGATATCAATTATGAAAAAGAGGGTGTCCAAGGGCCCTCAAAAATCTGGAGCCAGCCGTGCTGCAATAGCTGGTCTGTCCATCCCTAGCTTTGGGCTGGACCTGTCACAACCCAAAGTAATCTTCATCCAGGTTTTTTGCCTTGGCTGCAACTAGATTCCAGCTTGTTAAGTAGATGGGACAGAATGGATCATATGAGCACCAGGATTGGAGGAGACGCTGCTTCTGTTGCCTCATGAACCCACAGGCATGGTCTGGACCTGGCATTCCTAATCTAGAACTGCTTCCAGCTCCAGTTTGAGAGTAGCAGCCATAGAGAGGATTTTGTAATCTAGGTTGCTTTTAAGAAGCTTTTGTTTGACTAGTCTAGAGCTGACAAATCATAATTGCAAGTAGTTGCCCATTTACTGAAAATGCAGATTTTTACCTAGCATCTTTTACAACAACCATACTTCCATGGGGATGTGTTGCAGAGCTAAGCTGCTTTCCACTGTTATTATTACATTAAATAATTATTATCATGAAGAAGAGGAAGGATGTAGTGAAAAAGAAATGGGAATCAGGGGACTGCATCCTGTTTGCTGTCAGGAGGGTGAGAAAGGCTGACAAATTTTGGAGCCCTTGAATCCAGTAACAGAAGCTGCTTGAAATTATGCAAGGTAACTATGAAATGTAAAATACAAAACTATACTGAGTGAATTACAAATTTATTGAACAGCAACTTGAATTATCCTCTGACAGTGGAAACCCATCCATTTCTACTCAAAAGTAAGCTTCGTTGAGTTCAATGAGACTTACTCATGTGTGTGTATAGGACTGCGGCCTAATGTGCTAAAATTATAACTTCAGCTATTGGACAGTATAGAAATGTAATAAATAAATAAAATAACATTTGGGTGCAGGCATGTCTAGACTGCAGATTTTCATTCTGAATCTCACCACATTCAGCTAAATTACCTTTATTCTCCAGTGTTTTGCCTCTTCCTGAATCTAACACATCTTGTTTTCTTCCATGATGTGGTTACTTAAAGTAATTAAACCAGAATAAACAATATGATCTCATGTGTGTACCTTGTGCTGTGAAATGGTGGCTAAATTGTGAGAATGGAATCGGGTTCTTCATTAAATTTATTTATCTTAGGATTGATATACCACTTTTTATTTTAAAAAGGGAGAAACCCCAACACTGTGAACATATAGTTACGTTTTTGAACCATGGGAGCCACTTTTCTTTGAATTCATCCCATGGCACTGCTGTAGCATTTAAAGGTACTCAATCAGTGGAATCAATTGTAAAGGTCTTTGCCAGAAAATGCCATCTAGGCAAATCGTGGGGGTGATAATTTTGTGATGAGGACCCACACAATTGAGTGGTACCTGAGTGGTTTGACATTCTTCTTCTTATTATTATTATTATTATTTATTTATTTATTTATTTATTTATTTATATAGCACCATCAATGTACATGGTGCTGTACAGAGTAAAACAGTAAATAGCAAGACCCTGCCGCATAGGCTTACACACGTGGGAACCTGGCTTGTCATGGCATGTTGTGTTATGCAAACCCAGGTGGCAGGGCTTGTTTGAGGATTCAGCAACCCTCAAGTAACCCATGGTCTGTTTTAACCCTCAAACAACCCCTGCTGCCTGGGTTTGCGTGACATGAGAAGATGGGTGCTCATAGGCACCTGGAGTAACTTGACAACTCCTGCAGGCAAATTAAGCCACAGTGGGCTGTTGTGATCTATGAATAGACGCATAAAGTTATAGCAGTGACATGGGAAGGGCCATAGTTCAGTGGATGAACACATGCCTTGCATGTCAAAGGTCACAGGCATCTTGAAAAACAACAGTCTTGTGGCATAGACTAGCAAATTTATTTTAGCATAAGCTTTTGGAGACACTGTCTAGTCATCAGATGCATGAAGTGTCAATTTCTGATTGACAGATTTATGCTGTGGGGAGACAGAGAGGAATGTAAAGTGTGTTGTCAGAGAGAATTGAAATGCAAAAAGTAGTAATAGTGATGATTATGTTAATGGTTGCCATTGAGAAAACATTGTTGGGTAATAACATCATCGCAATGGTGAGCCAATTAACATTTGCAGTGCAACTTTAAAGATTTAAAAATAAAACCACATGAAATAGAGCTGAGTAGTACTTTACCAATTCCACATTGACAACTGCCTTTGAAATTCCTTTGTCCCCTTAAAGTCATTGACAGAGTGTCTTGGGTTGTTGTTGTTGTTTTTAGACAACAACAACAGGTTTCTTGCTTGCTTTCGCTACAACCGCCTAACACAGCTACCCCTCTGGAAATTGGACCTCCAAACTGGGAAAGGCTCCAGCCTGAAACATTGGACAGCCACTGCCAATCACAGGACAACAACAACAACAACAACAACAACAACAATAATAATAATAATAATAATAAATTATTTCTTACCCGCCTCTCCTTTTAGATCGAGGCGGGGAACAACATTAGAACAGGAATCAATACATCTTAAAAATTCATGATTTAACATTGATCTGAATAGGCCTGCCAGAAAAGGCTAGTCTTTAAAGCTGCCTTAAAGTCACACATAGAGTTAATTTTACGAATCTCCTCTGGCAGGCCATTCCACAATCTGGGGGCGACAGAAGAAAATGTCCTCTGGGAAACTGATGTCAGCCTAGTTTTAGCCGACTGAAGTAAGTTCACCCCAGAGGACCTGAGTGTGCGGGGCGGACTATATGGGAGAAGGCTATCCCGCAAGTAACCTGGACCCAAACCATTTAGGGCTTTAAAGGTAATGACCAACACTTTGTACTTTGCCCGGAAACTAATTGGCAGCCAGTGGAGTGATTTTAATGTTGGTGTAATGTGGTCATCCCTAGGTGTACCGGTGACCAACCTGGCTGCCATATTTTGAACTAGTTGAAGTTTCCGAACTAGGTACAATGGTAGCCCTATGTAGAGCGCATTGCAGAAGTCAAGACTTGAGGTTACCAGCACGTGCACTACTGTTTTTAGGTCTTCTGACTCTAAGAAGGGGCGCAGCTGGCGTATCAGCCGAAGCTGATAGTAGACACTCCTGGCTGTCGCATCTATCTGGGCTGTCATTTGGAGTGACGGATCCAGGAGCACCCCCAAACTGCGAACACAGTCTTTCAGGGGGAGTGTAGCCCCATCCAGAACTGGCTGACACACCTCCAAACCTAGGTCAGAGCCCTTGACAGCAAGCACCTCTGTTTTGTCTGGATTCAGCTTCAGTTTGTTTTTCCTCATCCAGCCCATTACTGCCTCCAAGCATTCATTCAGAGGAGACACACTATCCTTAGCTGATGCTGTTATTGAAGGCATAGAGAAATATATTTGGGTGTCATCAGCATACTGATAGCACCCCACCCCATGCCTCCGGATGATCTCTCCCAGCAGTTTCATGCAGATGTTAAACAGCATTGGGGATAGGATGGCACCTTGTGGTACGCCATACAACAGCTCCTTTTTTGAGGAGCAACTATCCCCAAGCATCACCATCTGGAATCTACCTGAGAGGTAGGACCGGAACCACTGGAACACAGTGCCCCTGATTCCCAAACCCCTCAGGCGTTCCAGAAGGATACCATGGTCGATGGTATCGAAAGCTGCTGAAAGGTCCAAAAGTACCAGCAGGGACACATTCCCCCTGTCAATGCTCATGCGGAGATCATCCACTAAGGCGACCATAGCTGTCTCAACTCCGTATCCTGCCCTAAAGCCAGTTTGAAATGGGTCTAGAAAATCTGTATCATCCAAGACTGCTTGGAGTTGGAAGGCAACTGCCCTCTCAATCACCTTGCCCAAAAATGGAAGATTTGATACTGGTCTATAATTATTAAGGTCCAGGGGATCCAGGGAGGGCTTTTTGAGAAGCGGCCGTACCACTGCTTCTTTTAAACATGGTGGAAAACTCCCCTCCCTGAGAGATGCATTAATAATATGTTGTAGTTGTAGTCTAACTGCATCTCCTCCCTGGGCGACCAGCCAAATGCTGACCTAGATGGACCTACAATGTGACCCGTTATGAAGCAGCTTCCTATGTTTCTTATGGGATGAACCCACGGAAAAGCAGCTCCTACAACACCATGGTTGGGCAACTTGTGGCCCCTCTCCATCTTTCGGTCTACAATTCCCACCAGCCCTCGCAGTAAATTTAAAGGGTAAACTCATCTTAGTCTGCATAAGGATAAAGCAAGCCCACTGCAATCCCCTCCCTTGCTAGGAAACAGCATCTCAGTTCAGTGGACTGATGATTCTCAGCGGGAGTCTGCTAAGGAAGGCAGCAAAGCCATGTGAAATAGCCAGAGTGTCTCCGTCTTTTTCTCTCCCTCCTGAAGCTGAGCCAGCCCACAGAGACAGGCGGGGTGGAGAGGAGGATGGCCTAGTGTGGAAGCTGAGGACTTCTAACAAACCACCAGTGAGCCTTGCGCATGGGGTGTGGTTTATCAACCTGAGCTGCTCCGACGTGCCCAGAGAGAGAGAGAGAGGCGTGCAGATGCAACCCGGCAGCTACTGGGTGGGCTCGGCTATTTCAAGCAGCTGTTTGATAATGTTACCTTTCAGCATGAGGGAAGGGCGTAGACAGCAGCACGCCGTCAGCAGCAAAATACAGGCAGAGAATGTGCTTGGCAACCCTACTCAGATTCCTCTGACAGGCATAGGCTTGTGTTTGTCCACCGGCACTAGGGTTACCAGATCAACAGTTTGAAATAAGGGAAGTTATTAGGCTGCAGCATTGTATCCCTGCAGAGTATTAGAAGAGGGGTCAGTCAGCGGCGGGACACAGCCGCACGTAGCCTGGAATTGGTTCTTAACTACTGGGATCAAAAAAGAAAAAGTGGAGGCTTGTGAAAATGTAAAGACTTACTTGTTTTGTTTGCAATACCTTGTCAGTAGTCAGTCCCCGTTCACACATGCAGCATTCACCCCCGCTATATATGGACATATCTGCCACTCATGAGCATTTCATTGAAAACAAAAACAGAAGGTCTACTTCCGCAGTCCTAAGGAATACCAACAGAAGAACAAGCACTGCAGATTTATCCTGAGGCATTTGGGTGGCCTTTGTTTGAACAGAGCTCTTCATCAGGGGCAGAATTCTTATGGTTTCTCATACGTTTTAATGCAGTATAGATGCACTTGGCAGTCATAACCTCAAGCCCAAAAGGTCCAGTTCAGTGTGCAGGACTGGCCCAAGATATTTTGCTGCCTGAGGCAGGAAACGAGATGGCACCCCTCCCATCCCATGCCCCAAAGCTGACTGGACTGGTAGAAGAATCTGTCTTTGAGGCTGATGATGGGACAGCATCTTCCACCACATGTGAAGGCAACAGGCTGACTGAAGGAGTGCAGAGCAGGCCACATTTCTCTCCTGAAATACCTTGCTGCCATCTCCCAGCCTCTGCCGCCTGAAGCTGCTGCTTCACTTTGCCCAATGGTAGGGCTGGCCCTGAGTATGTGGAATGATTGCCTTAGATGGGTTACCTAGACCCTCCCCAACCCCCAGTTCAGACTGCACACTGGCTTGATGTTTTCAGCCTGACTTATGTTGCTGATGGCAGGCAAATAAGGGAGGCAGGGAGGGGAGGGGACTCCTCCACCCCCCACTGCTCTCAGTTTAATGTTTTAATTGTGGGCTGGCTGCTTCACTGTGTGGTTTGAGCAGGAACAACTGATAGGAGCCATTTTGAGAAGAACCTTCAGAGGATAGAAGCCCTGCTAGGAATAGGATGGTGCAGCTGCATGAGCCACTCTGTCATTCTGATCAGCAGGAAGGGAGGGCATGGGAAAGGAACGGATGCAGCCGCCTTATCTTCTCCCTGCACAGAAGGGGTGTGGGATGAACTTTCCCCATCTGCTGGAGCCAAGTGTTCTTCCCTAAGCACTGAAGGGGGAAGAAACAGAGGAGGCTGGGTGAGAGAGAGGCCCGCCCACAAGTTGGAGCGTACAGCTTTGGAGGCCTTTGCTTCTGGAAACGATAAGGGGTGTTTACACTTTGTGCTTGATTTCAAAACCTTCAGTGCCAGGGCTTAAGTCAGCCTGAAGATCAGGCTATCTGGCCCTTGAAGCTCCGATGCTTAATCCCAGATTGGTTGCGCCAGCGAGGAGATGCTGGTTTGTAATGGGTGGGTGGGGGGCATTCAACATGTGCTTGAAGGAGCTGTCTTTTTAAAATGATTTGCCCATTGGCAAATCCCTCCTAGCCTAATGGAAAGCTTAAACCAGACACCCCCAACCCTGGCCCCCTCCAGATGTGTAGGACAGGAACTCCCATAATTCCCAGCCAGCGTGGACAACAGATTGAGGAAGGCCAATTTAAACCCCAAAGTAAACCCATTTAACTTATGACCAGCCTCAGCGTTATTGTTAGCACTAGCATTTTAATCCCACTTTTTTGTTGAAAAAGGCTCCTAGAGCAATTTACAAAGATTGCTAACAAGACAGTCCCTGCCCTCAGGCATGCAACCTAAAAGTCACAACACTAAAGGAAAGGGGATTAGGAGGAAGGAGGAGAAAAGCAAACTCAGGCTCTACTTCTAAGGTACAAAGACATCATCAATATTCTTTCTGGTAAGGACAGAAACAAGCTCCCTGCAGCTGCTCCTTCACTGACTAATGTTTGGGGCCAGGTTGGTCTCCCCCTTGCCATTATATTCTTCCTCGAAGGCAGGGGGAGCAGCCTCCCAGCGGCCCTGGATCCCCCTGCTGATGGCAGAAAAGCTAAAAACTTTTCTTTTTTCTAAAGCTTTTAAAACTTGATTTTGATTTTACTTTTATACTGTTAGTTTTACTCTACCCTGTGCCTGTTTGGGGCATTCTCTTCACCTTCTTATTGTTTTATTATGATTCTATTAGAATGTAAGCCTATGCGGCAGGGTTTGGCTATTTTATTGTTTTACTCTGTACAGCACCATGTACACTGATGGTGCTATATAAATAAATAATAATAAGAAGAAGAAGCCAGAATGTACTATTGCCATGGTTAACAAGCCACTCACAGTCAGTTCTTGGGTTCAGATGATCACAGGGGTTTAAAAAAGCCATCATGGCTTCTTCCCCACTCCCACACATATGACTGCAACTTGCGTCATTAACCGTGACGCAGCGTGGATTGCTGTATCATCTGAACCTGGCACAGGGCGTCGTTGGGGGTGGCTTCTTCACTTGAAGTACGGTTTGTGGTGTCGGTAAGAAGCCACACCTGCCACACACCATGCCTGGTTCAAATGACACAGCAGTTTGTGCCGCATTGCGGTAATTATGCAAATTATGGTTGTGCAGACAGCACAGGGGGAGAAGCCACAATGGCTTCTTTTACCCCCCCCCCCCCCGCCGGTGATTGTCCAAACACCCCCAATGAGTCTAACTACTTCCCTTATTTGCCACCAGCTGCTCTTGTTCCTCATCCTCTTCATCAGACTTGCTTCCATTTGCTTGCTTGACAGGCAAAGAGCCAGTGAGCATATAGGCCATGGCATCTATTGCTCCTCCTTCTCACCACTGTTGTCTGGGCTAGAACAAAAGGGAGATGAACAAAGAGGTTGCCATGGCGAAGAGGAGGGGCAACTCCATGGGGCTCTTTTCAGTGGGCCCCTGCTGAGGTGTGGGCCCTCGGCAGATGCCTAACTATGCCTACCCTTGACGCCAGTCCTATGAATGCTAGTAAATTCCGTTTGCAGTCAAGGTGCATAGTACCCATGGCCAGCCAAGTTATTTTGGTACCTGAGGCAAATAACCATTTTCTGCCCTTTCATGACACTCAAATTCTGCTGCCTGAAGCGGTAGCTTCACTCTGCTTAATAGTGGGGCTAACCCTGTGCAGGAAGGGCAAAGGGTGGCCTTGTTGTGATGGAAAGTAGGCAGGAAGGCAGCAGGGTAGGGTGTGTCTGGCAGCTGAAATGTGATTGTGAACCTGGCAGTGGCTGGTAGCATTGGCTGCAACCTAGCGGGGGTCCCATTCCCATTTTCCAGTCCCCCCACAATCCACCTAAACCAGTCATCATCATCAGTTCATTGTGCTAGCCGAAGGCCATGACAAATACATCCATAGAAAAGCATACAACTATAAAAGTATACAACAGATCCACCTAAACCAAGGGTCTCAACCTTGCCTCATGAGAGCGCCAACCCTGTTTTTTAATGTATATCTCTACGCAACCTGGGGCAAACATCGCACTGCCCTTGGATGAAAAGAAAACTCTGTGCTTACACAGCAGTGGCTCATCTTTTGTTTGCTTACTTACCATGTTTATCTGTCACCTTTCCACCTGGTGCTCAAGGTGACCCACCAGAAAAAACAAACAAATCACAATAAAGAACAGATAGATTGAAATAACATTTAAAAAATTGAAATGATGAATAAAAACACAAGGACTGGCTAAAAGAAACCACCCAAAGGTGAATCTGTGAAAACTATGAAAAAAACAATAAAGTTCTATGCCATCCAATGAAAAATAGCCAGCAAGTGGTGTTGCTAAGTTTTGTATGCCAATGAATAAGAACAAACCTCCTTAAAAGATGGTATGCAAAGCCAGGTTTCACTCCCTAGTCTAAGAGCATAGGGAAGGAATGTTACAGGAGGAGGCATTCCCTAACATATATGTGTACTAAAGGTTACTAAAGTACACTCTAAGCTTTGATTCTTAAACCATGTGCTAGGCACTTCTAAAGACTAAAGTGTGACTGTTCCCCCTTTCTCTCTGCCCATATATGGACAACCCCATCATTACAAAGGAAGCACTGGGATTCCCTAGTACAACCTGGGATCCAAATAACCCTTTCAGGGGAATTTCCATTGCATCACTATTGCCCAGGAAGCACAGTCCCATCCTTGATCTCTGAGTGACTGGGCAAAGGACAGAAGACAATGATTAACTGGGCTGACCTACAGTTGCAAAGAGGATGTCTTCCCATTGTTCTGAGATTGGATTGGATTTTTTTTAAAGTATAACTGCCAATCTTCACTTAGGTTTTATTAACTGCTGCAACATCTGGCTCACTCACATTGCACTCACCAAGCTGTAGTCACGTGATTTCTGCCTCTATATTCCAATATTTATTATTGCATTTATATCCCACCTTTTTTCCTCCAAGGAACCCAAGGTGGCATACATAATCCTCCTCCTCTCCATTTTATCCTCCATGGCATGAAATTGCATTATAAACAAATGATGCAGCACACGTGATCTAGTACACGCCTCCAATTTGCACCACAATTGCAACCCCATACATTGGCATGTGGCACAGAATGACGTTATAAAAACAGAGGATACTTCACAGTATTCATTGACGTGAGGCCACAGAGCAGCAATTGTATTTGCAACAAATACCAGCGCAGTGATGCCTCAGAAACGAAAGAGGCTCCAGTGTAGACTCCACCCAAAAGTGAAGTATGCCTTCAATTTTAATCCAGAAGGGTTGGGGAGCAAATATCAAAAGTTTAGGAAGCACTCCATAAAGTGTACTTAAAAGTCCATTGTGGAGCATCATTCTGATATGAATATTCAAAACCCTAGTAAAAACATCTTCAAAGCGAGTGGGAAGTCTTGCCGCTTTGAGCAGTTGACTTTTTAATGTAGGGATATCTATCTTCCGCTACTTTCCCCCACCCCCATTTTACTGCTTCCAAGTAAAGTCTCTTCATCTAATGTACTACAAAATCTGTATTCTCCGGATGCTGGGCATTCCTGTTCCTCCTTCAAATTCACATCCCTTCCAAAATGTTAATCATTGCTGGCAGCCATGGAGCCAGGTGGCCTCATTCGTTCTGTCCTGAGAATCCACGCACAAAAGCAGACACAAGTTAAACCACCAAAGAGTTCCTGATTCCAAGTAGTGTGCAGTGGTGATGTTGATCTTCAGGATGGGAGTGACGCCAGGGGGAGTGACTTCAATGAGAAAGGGATGAGTCTCCATCTTTGATCTCAAGCCAAAGTTGTAAACCAGCTAGGACTGCCTTGTCAGCTTCTTTCTCTCCTCCTCTTACACTACCTTTTTCATTTGTTTGTGGTTCTGTTCAGTCTCACATTCACTGTGTAGTCACAAAATGCTGGCAATATAAGGCAAAGGAGGCCTAGGGCCAAACTACATATGACCACTCTAGCAGACCTGTGTCTCTAATTGTGGATCTGTCCCGGTTGCATTCAAAGAGGAGTGGGATGCCATTTAACGCTCAGAAGGGGTACATGCAGTGATCAAATTAGGGGGCACCAGAGGAGGGCTGGCCCTCTTGCCATTTGTGAAAGCTGCTGTTCTCAAAGGCTAACAGGGAATCAGGATTTGTCGGGAGTTTCATGGAAGACAAGGCTATCAGTGCCTACTAGTCATTATGGCTATATATTACTGGTAGCCCTGCGGGGCTTATCACAGCGGTGGCCCTTCTGAATATGCAGGGTGCAGCAGGGGGAGGGACAGGGCCGGTGCTACCATAGAGGCCACTCAGGCGGCCGCCTAGAGCGCCAAGCTAAGAGGGGCGCCGGGCACAGTACAGCACTCACGCGGGTTGGCTGTGAGCCAACCCGGCCTGGGGATTCAGCTGGGCCTGGGCGGGCGAGATGGCGCCCCACACCCGCTCAGCTGAAGTGAAGCCAGGGGTGGGGTGGGGTGGCTCCATGTTCGGACTTCTGGAACATGCCCGGAAGAGAGAGAGAGAGAGAGAATGTATGGGTGCATGGGGTCTTTGAGTGAATGCATGTGTTCATGCATGTGTTTGTTTGGAGTGAGTGATGCTGAGTGTGTGTGTGTGTGTGTGTGCGCACGTGTGTGAGTTGGGGGGGAATGATTTGGAGGTGATATTCCTATTAAATAATGCATTTTAGACCCATAGAAGTTCCTTTCCAATTTGTTTGCTACAATTGGCATGACGTATTTCTTGCACTTTAAAATAAATTTAGCAGTTTCAAGTTTTGTGCTTCTTATTTTTTCCAGGAAACATATGTTCTTAAAAATCAAAGTTGGCATTTTTTTTGGTGGGGGGCGGTGAAAGTAGCTCACCTTGCCTAGGGCACAAAGTAGTCTGGCACTGGCCCTGGGGAGGGGGCACCCAAGTGTTCATTACGTACTAACCCGGCAAAGGTGGGTTGTTGGGCTAGTTAACAAGCCACAATCCCCAAACAGCCCCTAGGTTCTGTGGGTGGTTTGTCAAGAAACCACCCTCACCAGGTTCATACACAGTGAGAAGCTACAGTATGCCCCTGTTGTGGCTCGAACGTTCAAAATGGTCCCCACTGAAACAAGAAGCTCCATGGGGAAATGCACCCACGGTGGTGTCTCATTGCGTGTAAACCAGTTCAGTATGCCTCTGCATACCAATTGCTGGGGAACATGAGCGGGAGGGTGCTATCGCCCATAGGCAGCTGGTTGGCCACTGTTGAAACAGAATACTGGACAAGATAGGACTTTGGTCTGATCCAGGGTGGCTCTTCCTATGTTCTTATGAATCAGGGGATGGTGCTTGTCAACTTCATTAAGTCCCACCCATCACTATAATCTAAGCATACCTCCTTGATGGCTTTTTAGCAGATAAAGCAGTCTATAAAAGTTAGTAATAAATAAATGAAATCAAAATTTAATTCTCCCATTGTTTTTTGAATTGTGCCATTTCTAATATCAGATTTCTATCTATTTATTTTTTTGGGTGGAGTCTGGCCTGTTGGTCCTATGTAGAATGCAGAAGGGCATTTCCATTTTGCAGTGAATGACGTCATGTATCACGTTGAAGATGAACAGCGTACGTGGAGTTGGCATCTGGTTCTGCCGCAGGGTCTGGTTCCCATGTCTCTATCTTCGTTAAGTGGTCCTTTGCTGCTGAGGAGTAGCTGCTTTAGGTTGAGGATCTGTCTGTAAGCAAGTTCAGGCCTACTCTCAATGCTTGTGAGATGAGCTGTAGATCACTGATGGTTGTTGGAGTTGTTTAAGCTGGGAAAGAGAAGTGAGAGAGGGTGTTCTGTTGTTTTCTTTATTTAAAAAGAAACTGCAGTGGGTTCTTCACCCATGGTGAGAGCTTAGCTTGTTTCTCTATTTGCATAACAATGTACAGTTTATCAAATTGAATGATGGGTCAACTATTTGTTTAGCCCCTCTCCCCTAGTTTCTGGCTGACTTACCTACCTTTCTTTGTAGTATAACTTAGATATTGATTCAGTTCAAAGTTTAGCCTAATTGGGTGACCATATGGAAAGGAGGACAGGGCTCCTGTAGCTTCAAGAGTTGTGCTGAAAAGGGAATTTCAACAGGTGTTATTTGTATGCATGCAGCACCTGGTGAAATCCCGTCTTCATCACAACAGTTAAAGCTGCAGAAGCCCTGTCCTCCTTTTCATATGGTCACCCTAGTTTCTCCCTTCTTTTAAATGGAAACTCTTGAAAACAGAAGCAAACGAGGGCGTGCCTTAGAGTCATCATGGGCGCCAACCAGTTTCTGCTATCCACAACTGACTTTTGCTCCAAATGTATAGAACCAGTTTCTTCAAAGCTCAGCCACGGAGAAAGTTACATTTGTACTGAACACAGTGAATGGGTGCTTCCAAACAGGCACCACTGCTCTTCAAAAGTCATGCCTTTCCTCCCAAGTCTGTAATTAGCCTCATGGCCATTGCCCTCAAAACCTCAGCCACAATCATACTACTATAGCAAGGTATTTATATACACATTTTTTTAAAAAAAAACCCAATAAAAACTGTTACACCAATTCTCACAAGCGATAAAGTTTTCTGAAACAACTATTACAAGATTCTTAAATCATACACTCAGTCCAATCCATATGCCAGCTGAACACATTTTTTCAACTCTTGATCTTCCTCAATGCTTTGCAGGTAATGACTCAAGTCTAGTAACAGAGCATGAATCGTCCCTGGCACAAAGAGGAGTGAATGGGTATCAAAACATTTTATTTATTTATTTATTTATTTATTTATTACATTTTTATACCGCCCAATAGCCGAAGCTCCCTGGGTCATTCACAAAAATTAAAACCATTCAAAGTATAAAACAAACAGTATAAAAACATGATATAAAATACAATATAAAAGCACAACCAGGATAAAATCAGCAGCAGTGCAGAAATACAAATTTAAAATACAAATTTAAAACAGCAAAGTTAAAATTAAGTTTATAGACAAAATGCTGAGAGAATAAAAAGGTCTTCACCTGGCATCTGAAAGAATATAGTGTAAAATTTTCATTCTGATTTCCACATTTTTAAAATTTTATTTTATTATTATATTTATATCTGACCTTTTCCCCCCTCCAAGGAACCCAAGGGGGTGTACATAATCATCCTCCTCTCCATTTTATCCTCACAACAACAACCTTGTGAGGTAGGTTGGGCTGAGAGTCTGCGACTGGCCCAAAGTCACCCAGTGACTATCTATCTATCTATCTATCTATCTATCTATCTATCTATCTATCTATCTATCTATCTGTCTAGCTATTATCTATCTAATCTCCAATAGTTACCCTTTTAAAAACTGGGGAGGGAGATAAAGAGAGAGTTCTTTACCCCAGCCTGGTACCCCCCAGATGTTTTGGATTACAACTCCCAGCATTCCTGATCATTGGTCATGCTGGATGGGGTTGGCAGTGGTTAACATCCAAAACAACTGGAGGGCAGCAGGTTGGGATGGCTGTTCTGTATATTCAGTTGTGCTGCACCAAAATGATTCTTCTTCTTCTTCTTCTTCTTCTTCTTCTTCTTCTTCTTCTTCTTCTTCTTCTTCTTCTTCTGAGTTAAGTCTCTTGCCTTCCCACCACAATCACTACCACCAAGCTGCACAGTATAGAATCTAAGTATCAAGGAATCTAATCTGTTATCTAGTCTAGAGACAGAAAAAATGCTAGAGCTGGGACAGCCATTGTGAAAACTAATTTGACATGCATGGCCTGCTTTTTCCTATTTATAAAAACCAGATGCAATTAACTATGGGTGTAGCCATGAAATGTGCCATTTAAATTTTCAGCCGCACCCTGAAACCAGGCAAAAGGTGTCAGCCAAGGCTATAATTATTTCCATCCAATGAAAGGATGCAGCAATGTTTAGTGCGTAGCATCCCAAGTAAGGACACAAAAGACTTTCCTCTCTGACACAAACATGTTGGATTGCCTTGGGCCAGTCCCTCCCTTTGCTTATGGTTTGTGTGTGAATATGAATGAATCTGGGCTCTGTTTGGTCTTCAGTTACCCTGGTCTCTTAGGTGCCATTATAAAACAAACAGGCTGCAAAGATCAAACTTAAACCAAAACAGCTCTGTTGAAGACAGCTGATCTCACCGCTTCTAGGCATGATGAGGTGCTGCGGTATGTCTCTCAGTGGAGGAGATCAGGCCTGGAGTTTTGGTATGGCTTATGTTCACTTTCAGTTTCAGAGCAGACTGGGACAAAAAAGCCTGCAGCAATGAACTGTATGAGATCAAGCAAGAGGGTGGGAACAGGGGGGAGGACAGAGAGGAATCCAGCCCTTGGGCCAAAAAAGCCCACCCCCAATCCCTAAACTCTCCTTCCATTAGTGCTAAGCCTGTAGATTTGTACATAAACTCAAATATTTTAAAATGCCATAAACCTCCAATGACTGACTGCTTTCCAAAGAAAGCCAACCCTGGTTGAGTGCCGCACCCCCTGGGACTTCTCACCTGGTGCCAGCTCCAGATTTTTTTAGGGCCCTTGGGCAAGAGACCTTCAGTGGGCCCCCTCCCTCAACAAGTCTTCCTGCTTCTCGCCACCATTGTCACCATTTGCTCTAGTTCCTCAACCTCCTTCTCCTCATTGTTACCAATTGCTTCCATGATGGGCAGGGAGCCAATGACCACGTAGGTTGTAGCAATAGCATCTCCTGCTCCTCTTTCTCACCGCCGCCGTGGTCCGGGCCACAGCGAGAGGAGGGTGAACAAACAGGTTGCAATGGTGAGATGGAGGAGCGACTGCAGGGTTCTTATCAGTGGGTCCCTGACAGGATGTGGATCCTCATTTTAGGGTGACCATATGGAAAGGAGGACAGGGCTCCTGTATCTTTAACTGTTGTATTGAAAAGAGAATTTCAGCAGGTGTCATTTGTATGCATGCGGCATCTGGTGAAATTCCCTCTTCATCACAACAGTTAAAGCTGCAGGATCCCCGCCCTCTTTTAAATCTGGTCACACTAGGCGGGGCTCCTGCAGGTTTAACTGTTGTGATGAAGAGGGAATTTCACCAGGTGCTGCATGCATACAACCGACACCTGCTGAAATTCCCTTTTGTATGCAACTGTTAAAGATACAGAAGCCCCTGTCCTCCTTTTCATATGATCACCCTACAATTGATGCTCAATCATGCGTGCTTTAAATGCCGGCCCTGGTTTTCACTACCTGCTCAGAGTAGTAGAGTGAGTGTGACAATATGCAAAGGCCTACAACTGAAATCTGTGGGTCGTAGAACTGCTTAAGATTGGCTGGATCATGTGCTGTGATGGCTTTGGTGCCTATGATGACTATATTTGGTTAAAGCATCAGTTTTTCCTTCAAACCTCAGAGGGAACGGGGCCTCCCAGTAGTCTTCTCTCTCCCCTGTTTTTTTTTTTTTTGAGATGGGGATATTCATGGCTGATATATTTGCATTGTCTGACCTCTCAAGTTATCCAGTACATCTTGGGGAAACCTCCTCCCTTCCCAGCCACCCGCCTCCACATACGTGGGGCTCCAGGGAGTGCTTCAAAAGCTGCCTGCTGGAGCTCCCAGGCACTCCTCCCGAGCTGGCAGTAGGATCAATGAGGCGCTCAGCCCCGCCAGATCGATGGTTGCATTCATGAGTCAGTGCCGGAGCGGAGGCTGATTTGCCCTTGGCAAATGCAGCGGCGCCACAGCCGGATCCTCCTCTGGGGCTGTCTGTGTGCTGTCAGTCTTTATGCAACATCTCCTAGAAACAGTAATGAAAGTGAATTTAGCGCAAGAAGAGGATATGCCAGGCTTCCTGGCCACGCCACTGGCTCACCTGCGAAGGAGACAGAACGCCAGGAAGCGGCGGTGTCACTATCAGGGCAATGGGATCCAACTTTCCTGTAAATGCCCAGGCTGGAAGAGAGAGTGAGAAAGTGCCTGGCTTTGGCTCCTCCCCTTTAGAAAGCTGATAAAAGTTCAAGAGAGAAGCAAACAAGCCATAAAAACGAGCAGGCACAGCAGCTGTTTTTCCGGAGAAAATGGCACCTATCACATGATGGCATGGTTGTGTGAAAGAGATAAGCCCTTGTGAATAAGAATGTTTTTATCGCGGCAAACACATTGGCCTTATTGTCATAAAGATATAAGGAGAGTCCGACCGGATTGGAAGAAAGGTCCATTCAGTGCAGCATCCTGATCTGACAGTGGTCACTGGACAAGTGCTCCTGGGAGGGGTACAAGCAGGGCATTAAGGCAATGACCCTCCCTGTAGATGGTCCCCAGCACCTGGAAATCCTTCCTGTAAATGTGGAGGTTCCATCTCATGAAATCACTCCATGTAAGCCAGTGTAGCGTATTGGATAATGATTGGAACTTGGCCTGAGGAGATTTGGGTTTAGACCAGGGGTGTATAACCTTAGGCCCAGGGGACAAATCTGGCTCTCCTGGGGTCCCCGTCCAGCCCTCTGGGGCTACATAGATGACCTAGAAGGTTGAAATGCCTCTCCTAAGGCTTAATTACAGGCAGTACGACCTTTAGAGACCCCACCGGACAGCATCTGGGGGAGCATAGGATAGTTTGGAGACCGGAAACTGCACTCCCTTTCTCCTCCCTATCCCCCTTGTAGCTAGCACAGAGAACCATGCCAGCTACCTCTCTGTACTTGAAAAATGAAAAGCAGAGCTGGGGGAAAAGGGGGCATTCCCAGGAGTAGGGAGTGGAGGAGACCAGGGTGGCTGCCTTACACATTTCCTATGACCGTCCCAGTCTCCTTCCCTCCAACTCCGAGGCACCACTGCTAGATGGGCAAAATCACCCATCTAACAGAAATGCAAGACGGCTGGAGCACAGAGCCGCTACTCTTCTCCCACCCTGCACTGGATACTTGGCAGCCTCCAAATTCGGAGGCTGCTGTGTACCTGGATAGGATTGAACCAGTAAGCTAAAATATGTTGGTATTTTGGATGTGCCCCCTTTGCCTTTGGCCATGCCCCAAACTGGAATGTCATCTCTGACAATGGGCTTCATCCGTTTCCCTCGAATTATCCCCGTAGCATAAAGCTGTCATTGTTGTTGTTGTTGTTAGCTAAATCACACCCCGAATGGCAGCGCTCCTAAAATCCTTTGCATACCAGAAAAAAATCATTAAAAAATCAATGGATGACTCAATCTGATTTAAATTTGGTATGCTTAAAGCCCTCCTTAATATTTATTACTGTGCCAATTTTGATGTCTTTATCTTTAAAACTTTCACAGATGTAAGCATTTGTTTAATTTGTACTTTAAACATATCAAATCATTCTCATGCGCTTGGAGAACAACAAAAGATTTGCTCCTAAAGATGTAGTTAAATAGGTCGGTTCTTTTGGCTAAGAAGCACAATTAAAGCAGGATGCATGGGAGTACTTCAGTCAAAGCAGATTATAAACTGGAAAACTTTGGAGTCCTTTGCACACAATTCACAGTGATTGCACCGTATAACCCTGGTGTGAAGCTAGATTTCTCCAAAATTGAATTTGGCCCTCGGGTTGAAAGAAGTTTGAAACCCCTGCTTTAAATTCTTCCTTAGCCATGAGTCACACTTTGCAAGTTGTTAGCCCTCAGTCAAACCTACCTCAGAGACTTGTTGTGAGGTTAGCACAAGAGCAATCCCATGCATGCTGTCAGGAGCCCCTTGAAGGAATAAATAAAGTGCAGGTTTTCTATTCTGAACCATGTATTTGTGATTCTATAAGAAAAGATTTGTGGTGATAGAAAAAGAAGCACGGATGAGTGAAAGGCCATAGAGAGGTATAGGGGTAAGCCATGGGTGGGAAACCTGTGGCCAGATTTTGTTGGATTCAGCTCCCATCATCCTTGACCATTGACCAAACTGACTGGGGCTGATGAGCATTGTAACCCAACAACATCTGGAGGGCAAAAGGTACCCCACCTCTGGGGTAAAGAAAATTGTCTAAAGGCATAATGAAAGGTCAAAACCCCATGCTGTTTTGAATACAGGACTTTTTTTATGTTTTCAAGCATATGCCAACAACCATGAGGGTTAATATGGGTTTGTTTTTTAATTTAAAGAAAGAAGGAAAGTCACATAATCCTTATCATAGTCATCTGAAACTTACTTTTCTAACAAGAATCTCCAGTGGAAGTGAGTCTAGTTGAAGTTGTTGTTGTTATTTTGGACCAAATATGGAAATATAAAATCCAATATTAGAAGAAGGGGGAGGAGGAAGCAAGCAAACAAAATGACACTGCCAACACAGACTCTGATATCCAGAGCTAGTATAATGGATATTCTCAAGAGACAGCCAGTGTGGTGTAGCGGCTAAGGTGTTGGACTGGGAGTCAGGAGATCCGGGTTCTAGTCTCCACTCGGCCATGGAAACCCACTGGGTGACTTTGGGCCAGTCACAGACTCTCTACCTCACAGGGTTGTGAGGATAAAGTGGAGAGGAGGATTATGTACATTGCCTTGGCTTCCTTGGAGGAAAAAAGGAGGGATATAAATGTAATAAATAAATAAATGAGAGAGAGAGACATCCATCAAACCAGTGATTTATCACAGATTTGCCATGCCTGGTATGTGGTTTTGCACATGACGTCATCCCTGTCCTGTGCTCATTTCACCTCTTCCCTACATATAGAACTGACTTTTAACAGTGTGGTCACTCAGAAGCTTTTTTTAAAAGAAGTCCAAACCAGCAAACTGGAAAGAAATGCTCTGTAACCCTATGCTTACTTCTGTTTACTCAGAAGTAAGTCTCTCTCTGTTCAATGGGGTTTACTAGAAGGTAAGCATGCATGGGATTTTAGTATGACTTGGATGTAAATGCAGTTGAAACCAATGGGATTTACTCTTGAGTAAGGGAACCTCCATATCTCTATTTTATGAACTGGAGATGCACAGTTTCGCATGATCAAAGCAAAGGAAAATCAACCCTTCACTAATGCAAACAGGTGGAATTTCGCACTGGTGGACTATCAGGAAAAGGGTTTAAGAGGTTTTTTTAAAAAAAACCTTAAAAAAATCAAGGGATGAACCCAATCTGATTCAAACTTGGCATGCTGAAAGCTCTACTTAAG
Source organism: Elgaria multicarinata webbii (assembly GCF_023053635.1). NCBI lineage: Eukaryota > Metazoa > Chordata > Lepidosauria > Squamata > Anguidae > Elgaria > Elgaria multicarinata. The sequence goes on from NC_086173.1 coordinate 25,217,934, forward strand.
AGCTATCACTGCCAAGTTTGATCTCTTTTTCTTTTAAAACGAGCAAAACAAAACAAACCTAGGTCCCAGTCCCCCCCCCCCCCCCCCACCCTAAACCTTTCCCAAGCCAAGGGGCAGTCTCGGCTATGCCTCTCTCCTGCTTCCAACAAACAGCCTCCCTTCCTTGGAGTTTGTTTAATCTGAGCTTAGGGTGTTGTTTTATCATAATTGCGCAGTTTCAGGCTGCTATACTCTTGTATTTGGCAGAAATAAATAAATATTTTTTAAATATAAAAAATTAACTGCAGGGGAAAGGAGAACATAGGGGGCGGGGCGGAAGATTTCACCAGCATAGTAGCGCTCCAGGTAAAAAGATACATGAGCTGAAAGAGCACAACAGTGCGCACACATGAATTGGGAAACCGCGGATGAAAACTGGATAAAAGAAGTAGGTGTGATGGAGCACAACGAGAGACAGAGATGTATGCAATCTATAGGTTTTCTGCAAACAAGCATTTTTGTCGTGTGCCATGTTTAAGACACAGATACTTGTCTGCAAAACAGTAAATGTTTAACTTAGCACCCATGCACAAACATCAGTTCTACATGGTTTTGTTTGTTTGTTATTGTGTTGTTGGAGATTATTTTGCACACACTGAAGGAACTATAAAATCTGCACTAGAGAGAGAAAACAACAGCAGGAGTTTTTTGTTTGTTTGTTTATAAAAAGCTTCAAATAGAAGAAATGTTTTCCTCTTATATCCCATGGATTCAGTGACACTTGCTGGTGAGGTCTGAGAAGTGCTGAGGATTTTGGCTCCTAACAACAGAACGGATTTGAAATCCTCCCTGGGGCCTTTACCAGTTTTGGGACTCAAAGCAAAAACAATGACGGAGCTAAAACTATAACAAATGCCTAATAGAGAATGTCAGCATTTTAGTAGCTTCATTAGTCCTAGAGAATGAGAAATGCAGGGACACTGAGACAGTATCTTATATGAACAATTAAGTCTTTAGAGTACTGAAAGCAAGCTTTCAGAATACACTGAAACCTTCTTCAGGCTTGAAAAATACATGATGCATGGTTGGGGCTACCAACTTTTGATTTTCCAGCACAGGGTTACCCTGTGGAGGAGGGCATAGGGAAACGTTCCAGGGTGAACCCACAGGGGTAGCTGAGTTAGTCTATTCCAGCAAAAGCAATAAAGAGTATTGTGGCATCTTAAAGACTATCAAATTCATTATGCTATAAACTTTTATGGAGTCCATTTCATCAGAATGGATGAAGTGTTATCAAGAGTGTCAGGTATAAATAGTATATGGTGTGTGTGTGTGGAGAGAACTGTAAACAGTGAAGTCACAAGGAAATTATATGCATGAAGAACTAACAGTGACAATCACATTATTAAATGTGGCTATTAAAAAAACAGCTGCTGCTAATAACACAAACATCCTGGCAGTAGGTAAGCCAATTAACACATGTAGTGTTATATTTTAAAGAGAAAGAAAGATCCTTTAAGCCCATTCAAGCCTCTGGCAATAGAATTGAACCTGTTGATGAATTCTATCTGATTAACATTAAAGTGGCCATTATGGAGCAGAGAAACGTCAAAGGGAGATTAGAAAGAGAGATTGCAAGTCAGAATTCATCTACAGGTTCAATTCTGTAGCCAGAGGCTTGAATCGGAATGAAGGAATGTTTTTGTGTGTGTTTTTATCACAGTACATGTGCTAATTGGCTTACCTTCTGCCAAGATGTTTGGGCTATCAGCAGCAAATGTACTGTGGATGGCCACAGATAATAGTGTGATTGTTACTGTCAATACCTCCTTTGTTTAATTTAGGGTATAATTTCTTATACCAACATAAGAAATGCGTTAAACTTAGGATTTCAGACATTAGAAGTCAGACTGATAATAGCTGCAGTGTTAAAATCAAGGGCCATGAAATAGCTAGCCAGAACAAAATTCCACTTTAAAGAAGAAAAATATTTGTTCTTTGATATGAAACGGGTCCATTACCCGGCTTCGATTTGAGCTGATGCACACAATGATGTTACAGGGTAGATTCCAAGGTATTCCATCGAAAGATAGACTATGTATATGTGGCAACCCTGAAATAGAAGATTTAGCCCACTATTTACTTGAATGTTGTTTATATTCAAAATATAGAGAACATTATCTATGTTTTTAATATGCATGAGAGACTGGAGAGCCAAGGATAAATTGTCCTTTCTCTTACGTGGTTCTAACTATTTTGTGACCCAGAGGGTTGCTCTCTTCGCTCTTAAAGCAGCCAGCATAAGGAAAAAAGAATTAGAAAAAATGGATTAATTAATAAGTTTTTATCAAATGTTGTAATATACAAGGGGTCTTATTAACTGTTAGTCATATATAATATATCATATACGAATTGTATATTGTTTTAAAATTTTAAATCATAAATTTTAAGTAATGTCTGTTTGTTCTTAATGATTATGTGATTTTTTTGAAATGGTCAGAAGACTTATTCAATAAAGGTCATTCATTCATTCATTCATTCATTCATTCATTCATTCGCACCAGGAAACCCCAGAAACCTGGGGGGGGGGGGGGAATGGAGGTCTCAGGCAACCGGGACTGAGCTCCAATTAACCGGGGAAAAGGCTGGTAGAGATGTGTTCCCGAAGGCCAGAACACGTTTTCCAGTGCCTCCCAGCAGCATACACACCTCTGAAATTCTTGATAATACCTCATGCATCTGATGAAGTGAATAATGTCTACAAAAACATTTGCCCAAATAAATATGTCAGTCTTTAAGGTGCCACAAGTCTCTTTATTATTATTTTGCTGTCGGTTAGAGGCAGTGCCATCGCAGAACCAGGTGAGTCATATGCGGTGCCAGAGTGAAATCACTGAAGTCTATGTCTGAGAATATGGGCCACGCCAAAGTGTTGTAAAGCAACAGAGCATGGGGTGGGTACCCGATGGAAAATTTCAAGTCAAACTGTGGGCAAAAAGAAATGCTGAATTGTCCCCTGCCTACTTTTTCTCCCAGCACTGCTTTGCCCCAGCTGCCTTTCTCCCAGCCAGCTCAAGCAGGAGAGAACATGAGGGAGGGGGTTGCAGAAGGTGAATGGATGGGAGAAGAGTAAACGGCCCCCTTCCATCTTTTGGCTTGAAATTAGCTCCACTATTTCATGGCATCTTGGGGATGCCAGCTGCATTCTAAGAGACATCTCAGCTAGCATCACATATAGCTAAACACTGCATGTTGACTTGGCTGCCTGTCAGAACACAGTTTTACTGGCTGAACTCTGTCTCAGTCCAATCCCTCTGCAACAAGATGAAGATGAACTGTCTCTCTTTTTATATGGGGGCTAGGTATATAGCACACCTGTAATTGCAAAGAGACACATATGAGCATCACACTAGGGCTGCAGTCCTACACATATTTACTTGGGAGTAGAGGACCATGGAACTAAGCAGGCCTCGCTTCTTAGGAAACATGTCATTAATGTACTTTAAAACATTTATACCCCACCTTTCCTTCGAAGAGTTCAAGGTAGCTAACAATAAATAGTTTTTAAAATATCTTAACGGTTAAAAACACCTTTTAGTTTTCAAATAAACACTGAACATTAAAACAGAAAAACATGAATGCTGCACAGGCTGCACAGCTTAAATATCTGGCATGTGGTCTGGCTAATAGAGATTTGGGACACTTAGGTTGGGCTCTCCCACACTAGAGGCCTTCAAGAGGCAGCTGGACAAGCATCTGTCAGGGATGCCTTAGGGTGGATTCCTGCATTGAGCAGGGGGTTGGACTCGATGGCCTTGTAGGCCCCTTCCAACTCTGCTATTCTATGATTCTATGAACTTTCACCTCTATCCTGGACCAGTCTGGGCAAGCCATTCCAGCCCTAGTACCCCACCTGCAAAATGGGAACAATGGTGATCGACCTCAGAAAGGTTGTTGTGAAGGTAAACACAAGAAAGATTGCAGTGTACCCTGTAGATTGAAGGTCTTATAATATAAATGATAAGAAAGGCAAGAATAATACTAACTTTGTCCTATCTATATATACAGAATTGGAGACTAGGGTCATAGAAAAATAAGCCTTTGCTGCCACCTAGAGTATAAATATGCTAATGTGTGTATATCTATATGGACAACAATTACTACTATACTTTGCTGACTTTATATCAACATCATGGCTATCACTATGATAGGTGGACCAGGTCTGCATGCACTTTGGTGGTTAATAAGTCAGACTGTCTTATTAACTACCTGGGTGCATGCCGCACAGTTTCCCTAATTGTCTTCACCGGGTGCATTTTATGATTACGTGAGAACCTGGCAAGGGTGGCCAGCTGGGGTGGTAAACAAACCACTTAGCAACCCCCTACAAAAGAGTGTTGGGGTCTAGGTTCGTAGGTAATGACAAGCCGCCGGATGAGGGGGAATTGGGTGGAACATGCCCAGAACGCACTGGGCTGGTTAAGCAGCCAGCGCGAAATACAGCGTTTGTCCTCGACACAGTGCAACAATCTATTCTTCTCCTGCCCCTATATGCAATTTACATGGGGAAAATGATGCACAGGGGCACTACTGGAGTAGAAATTTAAGGTGCTTCCAGATGGAGGGCTCCTACTACCACCAAGCAAAAGGTATTGTACAGCTATTCTGTCTTTCCATCCTTACCATGAAATCATAGAATAGTAGAGCTGGAAGGGGACTATAAGGCCATTGAGTCCAATGCAGGAATCCACCATAAAGCATCCCTGACAGATGGCTGTTCAGCTGCCTCTTGAATTACTCTAGCGTGGGAGAGCCCACTACTTCCCTAGGTAATAGTATATGTAAGAAAAAAGAGGGAAGAAGCAGTAGAACAGTTACTAATGGAAGCTAATGGCAGTAAGAGTGTATACACCAGTTGCTGAGGATTTATGGATATCAGAATGGTAGAGCACCTGCTTTGCATGCAGAAGGTCCCTGGTCAACAGCTGGTTGGCGACTGTGTGAACGGAGTGCTGACTAGATGGACCCTTGGTCTGATTCAGCAGGTCTCTTCTTGTGTTCTTAAGATAACATCTGGTTCCCCCCCCCCCATAAAATTTGCTGTGAGGCAGCAGGACAGTGGCATAGTAAAAGCCTCATCTGGAAGTGAAACTGCCCTAAAACTGCTCCCTGTAAATGGTGCCCATTAAGATCCTAAACCACGGAGAGTTAAGCCGCTTCTTTCAGCAGTGCAACATCCTGGATTTGGATTCTCGGTCTGCCATAAGCCGATGGCAGGTTGTAGGGACGGGCTTTAGATAACAATATTATTAAACACAGTATTAAGTTATATACTCTGCTCTTTACAGAGCAACAAACTTCTTAAAAAGGCAGATCATGGCCCCAAGGAGCATGCAGCCTAAATTTTGCCACTGGGAAAGCAAGAGAAGGAGAGTGGGAAAACAAAGAGGGAAGGCGAACAAACCCTATTAGTTCTGTCCTTCAGCTCAGTCGTTGATTTCCACAGGCTCACAGACCAGCTCTCAGGGGAAACTTGCCTGTGAGCCAACAGTGTATTGTGCTAGGGTTGCCGACTGGCCATAAAAAACAAACTGGTTTGGCCTTCTTTTGTGCTTTTAACATCAGCTTCGGGTATCAGCAGGTAAAGCTTTTTACTAGGGGTGTGATCCGCTCCGATTAGGAGCGTAGAAGCAGTAGCGGATTGGCCTGCTCCGCCTTACCCAGAGGCGGAGTAGGAGCGGACCGCGGACCCCTAGAAGCAAGGCGAAGAGAAGCGACCATTTTTCGGAGCTCCTAGTTCAGGCGGAGCGCTCCGGTCGCCATCTTGAAAACATTTCGCCATAGGATTGCATTGCGGCAAATAATCGCGCATAACTATGTTGTTTTTGAAGCTATCGTTCTGGAAATTCTTGTGCTCAGAGAGTCGTGGATGGGGGTCATTTTGAGACCACTCTCACCTCTCTGCGTTGTGTGGGTCGCGTGCTATATTTTTTTGAAAATCGGGTCAACCGCGTGGTTCAAACGGCGTTTTCGGCTTTTCGCCCATAGGATTGCATTGAGGGAAAGAATCGGGGATAACTGGGGGGGGGGTTAAGCTATCGTTCTGAAAATTCTTGTGCACAGAGAGTCGTGGATGGGGGTCATTTTGAGACTACTCAACTTTCTGCGTCGTACGGGTCGCGCGCTAGAAGTTTTTAAAAAATCGGCGGGAAAAATACCTTTTTCAAAGGGCTGAGGGGCAGAGTCAGCTCCCGGTCATGATGATCCCAAAGTTAGAGGAGGGCATAGGCAAAACAGGTAACTTGGGATTCTGGGAAACTTCTCTTTCTTCATCTGAACGGGCTTTTCCCCGTGTTTTTTAACACAGTAGCCCCACCAAATGCACAAACACAACCTGAAATCATATACTAAGCCAAGAATAAGAGATAGAAACACAGCACTGCTCCCCACCCTAACTTTGGGGAACAACTGAAAAGATGTGGTGCAAGGGGATGAGCTCCCCTAGGGCATCTCATTGTGGACGTGCCCCCACTCTCTCCTGCACTGGAAGGCCATTAGAGCCTTCCAAAGAGAGTAAAACGGTGGAGCAATGCCTATCATGAGTTGAAGTGAATGTTCACTTTTTAGTGGTGGAGTGATGCCTGTTATGAGTTGAAGTGAGCGTTTACTTCTTAATCTCAGAGCTGTTGGTGGCTGTCTTGAGTTGAACTGGCAGCTGCTTCCCCCTCCCCTGGGCACGTCCCCCTATTGCTGGTAAAAGACAGATATAGCCTTTTTTAAAAAAATCTTCTTGCTGTTTATTGAGCAACACTGCTGCTTTTAATTCCACCCCTCCTTTGTTTATTTATTGATTTATTCCATTTTATATGCATTACTGGCTTATCCTTGGCTCACTTCCTTATGCCCCCAGAAATGCCAGCTGCATGCCTGCCTGCCTTCCCTCCCTCCTCCCCTGCCCACCTCGCAGGGATGTTGTGTGTGTGTGGCTTTGACTCAGGGGAGAAGTCCTTCCTGCGCTCACTTGGCGTTTTGGAAGTTCCAAATTTTGCAGGTTTAAGCCCCGCCAAAAAACAGGGGATGATGGGACTGCCTTGAGTCTCAGCGTGCGTATGTATCCCTGGATAAGCTTTCATGGTGGTGAGTTTGAGGGTTTTTTTTAACGTGCAAAATTGACGGAGCTATGGAAAGGGGTGTTGGATTTTCATAAATTCCCCAAAAATCAGGGGATGATGGGACTGCCTTGAGTCTCGGCGTGCGTATGTATCCCTGGATAAGCTTTCATGGTGGCGAGTTTGAGGTTTCTAACGTGCAAATTGACGGAGCTATGGAAAGGGGTGTGAATGGGGTGCCCGATTTTCAAAAATTCCCCAAAAATCAGGGGATGATGGGATTGCTTTGAAACTTGGCGTGCGTGTGTATACCCCCATGAGGTGTCATGGTGCCAAACGTGAGGTTTCTAACTTGAACAGAAAAAAAGTTGTATAATTTTTTAGCTTTCAATGCAAGCCTATGGGGGGGGAAACGGAGCTCCGGATCCAGATCTGGAGCTCCGAGCGGAGCGGAGCGGAAGTGGGCGGAGCGGGGGCGGGGTGGAGCGGCCCGATCCGGAAAATGGCGGATCTGCAAGTGAAGCGGAGCGGGGGGTCCGTGCACACCCCTACTTTTTACAGCCCGGAGATAAAACATTATCACTTGCTAACTGTCAACTCATTCAGCTGCTGTAGAGCAAGGAAAGGACAATCTCATAATTGCTCCTGACTGGGAAGAAAGCTGACCCAGGAGCTCTTATAGAGGTCAAAGAGCATCAGCTGACCTGGCCTATCAGTATAAGGAAGCTTCTTTGTCTGGTGGGGGTACCTTTGTCTCCCTGCCGTTTAGCGAAGGCTACATCAGCCCAGGGACCAGCCCAAGACCCTTGGTTAATTTGATCCCTGCCAGCAACTAGTTAACATTGAAGGCGTCTCTTGGCCCCAGGCAGTGACCAGAGCAAAGAGGTTGAGGTTTGCCTAGGAAGTAATGATGATCTAATGTGAATCCCACAGACTTTGGTTTATGTCATTCTTCGGCAATTGGAAGGAATTCCTGCTCAAGGCCAGGAAGATGAGGCAAGGGGCTTGGAGAGAGAACCGAGTGGCCATCAGTCATCACCAAATTGCCCTCAGAATGGAATATGTGAATCCTGTCAGTGGTGGAAGCCAGGCCAGGATTGTAGGATGCTGCTGAGCTTGGCTTTTCTCACATCGGGGCCCTACAAAAGCTTTGTGCCTAAAGATAACAGAGACCAGGATTTGTGGATTTCAGAGTGGTAGAGCAGCTGCTTTGCATGCAGAAGGTCCCTGGTTCGATCCACGGCATATCCAGGTAGGACAGGAAAAAACCCTGCCTGAAACCTAAGAGAGCAGCTGCCAGTCAGTGTTGACAATACTGGGCTAGATGGACCCATGGTCTGACTCAATACAAGGCAGATTCCTAGAGTGATTAGCAAGGATGAACAACTTGTGGCTCTCCAGATGTTTTGTCTGACAACTCCCCATCATCCCTCACCATTGGCTATGCTACCCAGGGCTGATGGGAGTTATAGGCCCAAACGTTTGGAAGGCCACAAGTTGCCCACCCCTGGTGAATAGGGTTGCTAGCTTTATTTACGTATTTACTTACTAGCCCTGCTCTTGGGCCTTTTATCAGAAGCCTAACATTTAGGAATAATTCAGGTGAAACTTCACTACTGCAAGATGTTGTGATGGCCACCAACTTGGACGGCTTTAAAGGGGGATTAAACAAATTCATGGAGGACAAAGCTTTCAATGGCATCTAGTCACGATGGCGATATATTATCACCAGTATCAGGGATGGTACTCCACTGTATGCCAATTGCTGGGGAACATGAGAGGGTGCTCATGTTCTGCTTGTACATTCCCTGTGGCCATCTGGTTGGCCACTGTGGGAACAGAATGCTGAACTGGGTAGGCCTTTGGTCTGATCCAGCAGGGCTCTTCTGGTGTTTTCAAAGCAAGGAGGTAAACTAGGCGAAGGGCCATAGCTCAATCACATATGCACAATTCTACATCAGATGAGTATCCTATCCTAATAACTTCTAGGTTGTTTTGCAGTATAGGTAGTACAGTGTAACACCGACTTAGGGGACCCTGCTGAATGGGGTGAGCTGGTGTGTGTGTGTGTGTGTGTGTGTGTGTGTGTGTGTGTGTGTGTGTGTGCGCGCGCGCAGATCCCTGAAATTGAGCGCAGGGATCTTCTGTGAGCAGAGCCCTTCCTCTCACGGAAGCAGATCCTGGATCCAGCTGCTTGACTTTAAAATGCTATATATCAGCCTTCCCCAACCTGGTGCCCTCTGGTTGTGTTGGACTGCAACTCCCATAATTCCCAGCCACTATGCTGGCTGGAAATTATGAGAGCTGCAGTGCAACAGAGCTGGAGGGCACCAGATTGGGGAAAGCAGCCAAATATGAGAGCTGTCTGTTTTATCCCTTCCCTTGTCTTCAACACCTATCCTGAAGTGTAAGATACCGCTTCCTACGTTTTATTGGAGTCATGTACTACAACTGTAAATACCCTGACAGTGGTTTTCCTTATGATTAATCATTGCTGACTGTTGTACTTGAGAAAAGGCATCCCTCTACTCATTATTTGATGAAGATCTTTCTCCCAGTCTAGTCTATAAACGGCTGTACAGTTTCACTACCTAGACTATTATGATATCATAATATTCAGGCAGTAGGCTGTGCTTTTAAAATCATATGTCTATAAAAGTCCATTCCTATTCATCAAGCAACTGTTCTCTTAATTTCTCCATGATAAAGGCTATACTAGTCCCCCCCCCCCCCGCACTTATCTGAGAGCAAGGCTAATTGAATTCAGAGGGGCTTACTTCCAAGAAATATGCAAACAATTGAGCTGAAAGTGTCTTCCTGCCTAAAGCAGGATGGTGACATGTAAGTGGATTTATAGATGTGTGAATCTTTATTCCAGGGTATAGGTAGCCGTGGCCTGTATTTGCTTTTAGAGAAGGTCAAGTGGTTCATGGATGCTCTGGAGTAGATGCTCTGGATGCTCTGGGTGACCTTTCTTCCTTTGAGGGCTGCATTCCCTCAGAGGTCATCTTTCACACACAGAGGGACGCCTTTGGAAAGTGCAGATCTGTTCAGATCGATACTTTCAAAGTGTTCATTGCACCATGCTTGAGTGGGAAGGAGGAGGCCATTAGGGACATCTTTTGAAAGCACAGATCCAGCCAGATCCATGCTTTCAAATCGCTCTTGAAGTGGCTTTTTGGGGCCTCAAGGCACTTTTGAAGAGACGGAGCCTGCCAGGGAGGCTGCAGGCCTCAAGTTGCCCAATTCTGCTGTGGGGTGGGTTGCTTGTAGACCCCAGTCAGAGCCAGGGTTTGCTAGACCACAGTTTCGGAATCTGTTCTGAACAATAGAAACATGTGAAACAATCATTAATAGCCGAGTGGTTGTGAACATGTACGAAGTACATTCCATTCACCCTTGAGCAGCCACTTCACACACTCATCTAGGATGCAGGAGCAAGGCCTTTTGATTGGGGTGTGTGGTTTTTAGATAAGGGTGTGTGTATATACATGGGGAAAGCACCATGGTGGCTGTGGATCTCTGCTGCATCAGTTAGAAGATGCAGGCGCAGGTTTGCAGCCACTGTGGGCTGTGTTCAGCCCTACCAAATGCTCTGTAAGGAAGCCCTGCTCTTAAGTGCATGGGGCAGGCTATGGTTGCTCTGTGGTGTTGCTACTCTTTACATTGCTAGGAAGCACCCTTAGTTAATATAAAGTATTGTGTGGTATAGTGGCTAAAGTGTTGGACTGGGAGTCAGGAGATCCAGGTTCTAGTCCCCACTTGGCCATGGAAACCCACTAGGTGACTTTGGGCCAGTCACAGACTCTCAGCCCAACCTACCTCGCAGGGTTCTTGTTGTGAGGGTAAAATGGAGAGGAGGAGGATTATGATCACCGCCTTGGGTTCCTTGGAGCAAAAAAGGCAGTATATAAATGCAACAACAACAATATGTTGTTTGTTTACAGATGTGATGTGGCCAGAGACTAGTGATAAAAGGGTATGGCTAAGGCAAAGGTGGGGAACCTTTCAGCTCAAGAGCCAAACTGAGTATCAGAGATGCTCTCGGGGGCTGCCTTCCTGTGGTGGGTGGGGCTGAAGGCCAATATATATATATATATATATATATATATATATATATATATATATATATTATAACCAGTTTATTGTAGTTTAAAGCTCTTACTGCCAGTAACTAAGCCTTAGGAGAGACAATTCAATCTTTACAATGGGTATTGGGGGAAATGCACAAAAGCCAGGACACTGTCAGATGATCAGTGATTGGGGGAAATAAGAATGAGGCCAAGAGAAGGGGGCCTGGTGATCAGAAACCACAGGAGGGCCAGATTTGGCCCCCGAGAATGAAGTTCCCCACCCCTGGATTAGAGGAAGAGGAGCAGGTTTTCAAGATCAAGGGTGACTGCCTGATGTCTGTCACTCACCGCATTGATTGCAACATGCATGCATCGCCTTCTAGGTATAGTGAAACACATGTCTCTGATTAGAGCGTTCTGGGTGTTATGTCTGTGGCCTGTTAGCGTGTGCATGCGTATGGACATTTCTCTATGGGGTGCTGCCCTGCACCTTAACGATTTCCTATCTCTGTCGAAGATGAACGCCTGCCTACTGCATGCCTGCGCATGTATGCTGTGTACATGGATTGTCGTAGGAGGGTCGTTTCCCCCCCCCCCTGTCGTCTCCGTGCCCAGGCTACCATCTGGCTTTGATCACTCTCCCCTCCCTGCTGGCGACGGGGCTCTCTCCTGTGGTTTCGGATGTAGAAAATGTTCCAGGAAGTGGCTTCTCTCTTTGGATTTATTCAGGCAGCCCAATCGGAAATTGTTACAGAGGCAAGGGGTGCAGAGCGTGGCCTGCTTGGCGGCTCTCCTCCGCTGTGCTCCTGATGCCTTGTGGCCTAGGCTGCTGGTCTTCCCCGCTCGCCCAGGCATTGCGGCTCTGGAAAAAGCTCTTCCCCTGGCGTCAGTGCGAGGGAGGGAAGGAGGGGGCAGAGTGTGGTTACAGGACCCAGACCAAGCATACGGTGGGCAGCCCTGGGAGGCAGTCCTTCCAGCTCTACCTCTTGGGTGGTAAAATAGCGCTGGAAGGTTGATCTGTTTCCTTACCACTTTGGGATCTTATCTACCACCCTGAAGGTCTCTGGTCAGCAATTCATTTGGCTGGCTGGCTGGCCACTTTGCATATGTGTGGGGAAGAGAGGGGGCTGGCAATTCCAGCTGCTGGTCCTGCTGCCTCTATCTCTCCACCTCTTCTCTGTGATCCCTAAAGGAGCAACAGGTGTGTGTGGGGCGGGACTACTTTAGGGATTGGAAGGCCTAGAGTCACTCACAGAGCCACTTCTGGCAACTAGGGGAACAGTGGTGATCAGTACGGGCTGAAGCTTCCTGCACACTTTGAAGCATGGAGATTGAGAGCACGGAAACAGGACCTCTTCAACCCCCATTAGAGTGCTGGGATATCTTTCTTGGGGTTGTATCCCAGTATACAAGTGAAATGGTGTGAAGGCACAGGGAATAAAACAAGGGTTCAGTAGAGGGCACAGTATTTTACAGAGATCACATAGCACTGGTCTTAAAGGAATTGCACTGGCTGCCTATACGCTTCCGGTCGGAATTTAAGGTTTTGGTAATGACATTTAAAGCCCTAAACGGCTTGGGACCTCGATACTTGAGGGAGCGCCTCTCCTTATATATGCCTGCCCGAGACTTGAGATCTGTTGGAGGAGCCCTTCTCCGCATTCCACCAGCACAAAATATTTGCTATGATGGGACAAGGGAGAGGGCTTTCTCTGTTGTGGCACCCCAACTGTGGAATGCCCTCCCCTTGGAGGCCTGACTGGCACCAACGATGATTTTATTCCGGCACCAAGTGAAAGCATGCCTTTTTAACAAAGCTTTTAATGGTTGAATTCACTAGGTACATTGTTTTAACTATTTTAATGGTTTTACTGCTTTTAAATTATATATTGTTTTAACTTGGTTTATGGTTTAATTTGTTTTTAGCTGTGTATATTTACTGTTTTTATACTATATGCTTTTATCTGTACGCCGCCCTGAGATCTTATTGATATAGGGCGACATATAAATGTTTTAAATAAATAAATAAATAAATAAATAAATAAATCTTCCTTGCCTGATATCTACAAAACTGTACCATACCAGATTGTTCAGTCCAAGATAACTATCACCCACTTGTTTTTCAAATCATGACAATAACAAACGTAAGCATGTGCTCAACCAATGGGGGAATAAATACACCTGGCTTGGTGTATGCATTTGCCCAGCTCATAATGCTCAGATGCATTGTGAATTACGATCTCTTCTAGAAGTTCTTCAGACTGCTACATGAGATTCTGTGCAGGCACAGTCAGCATTCAGGCTCCCATAATAGGTGCAGACATTGTTCAATGTTAGTTCCTCATTTTTGATGAGACACCCCCCCACACACACACACTCATTACAGTGATTTTTTTTTAGTTGCATGTGTAGAAGTTCTTTAATATTAATGACTTACCATGCCATGTCCCATGGCAAATTCTGAAGGCATATGATGTAGCAACCCTACTGAAGCTAAGCAAGTCTGCATCTCGTCAGTGCCTGGATGGATTTGGCCTTGACAACCCCATGTATACCACCACAAGTTCTATCATGAAAGAAAGGTGGGGTTTAAATGTAGTAGCTGGTGTGTTGTTGTTATGGTGATCTAAATGATCAGCACTGGTGTAATGGTAAATTTGGAACTGCAGGCACTTATCATGACAGTCTGCCATAGTTATGACCCCATTTAGAGTCCAAAATGAAGGCAGTGTGTGATTCATCTGTGTGTGTGTGTGTGTGTGTGTGTGTGTGTTTATATATCTGGAGGATCATAAGATGGGGGGGAGGAATCATGTTTCCTTACTGCGGGTTCAGCGACCACATGGCCTGTAGATTTCAATGGGGACAGTGCCCACTAGTGGGCATTTTATAGCGCAACCTCAGAAGAGATGGATTAAAAGAGGTTTATTTTGTGATTCTAAAACTGAGAAAAGGAACGGGAGATGTGCAGGAGGTGGACAGCAGCGTCAAATGGACCCATGAACATCTATGAGTGGCCCGTAACGATCGTGCTATAAACGTCCGTCTGATGATACTCAAATACACATACATACACTCTCTAAAGAGCAGAAGCAGTACATGGCATAATACCCAATTTATTAGGATCAGCTGACAGTCAAAGAATAGTGGGGTGGCAAAGGGAAGTGCATTAGTCAGCATGTTAGACTTTGGCTGGAGAGACCTGAGATTGAATTTAAAAAGGGAAAGAGAGGGATACAACGTATCCCAAATCAGCACAAGATCACCAGCTCAAGATTTTCGGAGAGTTTCTTTTCCTGGCACCAAGGAGAAACATTTTATCTCAAAGTCAACAAACTGGTACTAGCAGTTTTCATCTCCATCAGGTGCAGGTCTTTTGTAAAGCTAATGGGCTTATAACAGGGATTGCTCACAATATATTGTTGCTAAGAAAACCCATTCTCCCCCACCCCCTTAGCTATTGTGAAGAGCTAAGCTTGGAAGGAAAGGAGAAGTCTGAAAGGGGTGGCAGAGGATATCATTGTCCCTGCTAATCAAGAAGTCCGGCCTTTAAGCTCTGGGTCTATTACACCACTGATGAACAGACCCAAAGAAGCAGCCTTCTCAGGAGAGGAGTATCTTCTCTATTTGGCCCAACCAACTCTTAACTGCTCCTTGCAAGGGTTTTGTGTTGCTGTTGCCCCAACTCCAGATCTAAACTTCTTTCTCCTTTCTGGGAGTGTTCTGGGAGTTTCTGTGAAGGGGAGTCTTAACCTGGAACCAAAAAGATGACAATGTTGGTGCCCGGTGAGTCTCACTGGGGAGAGCATTCCATAACTAGGGGACTACCACCAAAAAGGTCCTCTCCCTTGTTGCCATCCTCTGAATCTTGGAGGAGGGCTTCAGATGTTGATCGTAGGGTATGGGTAGGTTCATACTGGGAGAGGCGTGCTATCAGGTATTTATTTATTTCATTTTTATACTGCCCAATAGCCGAAGCTCTCTGGGCGGTATTGCAATCCAAAGCCATATACAGCTTTATAGGTTAAAACCAGCATCTTCAATTGGGGTTAGAAATGTATAGGCAGCCATGCAAGGAGGCCAGAATCAGTGTTATATGCTCAGACCTTCTGGTCCCCATTATAAATCTGGACATTGGATTTTGCACAAGTTGCAGTTTCCAAAACCGTCTTCAAAGGCAGCCCCACATAGAGCAAGTTGCAGTAATCTAACTGGAAGTTTACCTGAGCTTAGACGACTGAAGCCAGGTTATCCCTGTCCAGACTGGGCCATAGCTGGGCCACCTGCCAAAGCTGGTAGAAGGCACTCCATGCCACTTTGTGGGAAAGCCCCAAGGTGGCTGCGAAGCTGTGGCGCGTCAGCTTTCCCGACGTTTAGACAGCGCTAAAGACTGTGCTCTGGAGACCTCACCTGGATGTACATGAAGGGAAGGTTTCAGGTACAGTCCCTGGAAATTCCAGGTAGGACTGGGAAAGATCCTGTATGGAAATCTTGGGAAACTGCTGCCAGTCCGTGTAGAAAACATTGAGCTAGATGGACCCATGAACTGGCTTGGTATAAGGCAGCTCCCCATGTTCCTGTGCAAGGCAGTTCCTATTTTCATATGTGCTTCCCTAATAGTGGCCAGCTAAATGGAACTCTTAGGTTTGTTTTGGTCTCAGCACATAAACAAAGGAGAGTTCGCCTCCCAGCCGATCAGTCATAAGAGCACATCACAAACACCTTGATTTAGAGCAGGAGTGGGCAACTTTGGCCTAATCTCAAAAGCCCTCTGTAAGCCATCAGTTCAGAGTGATCTGGGCAGGGAGGAAGGGGGAGAGATAGAAAAGGGGGTGGCAGAGAGAGAGAGAGAGAGAGAGAGAGAGAGAGAGAGAGAGAGAGAGTTGGTGGTGGTGGTGGCAGTGGCAGAAAGGGAGAAAAGGAGTTGGCAGAAAATGAGAGAAAAGGGGTGGCCCGCACACTTTTTTCTCTAGCCCTGCCCAGTCCTGGCATGTAGCCCACCACAGATTGCTCCCAAGGGAATGCAGCTGTCAGTTGGGGAAAAAAGAAGTTCCCCATGGCTGATTTAGAGAGTTGATCTGCAAAGCATTGCATAGCCTTCTTTTAAACATCTGTATTGTATGTTATATTTTTAACTGTTCTATGGCATTTTAGTCTTTTCGCTGTTTGTAATCCACGCAGAGAATATTTATTATTGGGCAGATCAGAAATGTAATATGTAAGTAAATGGGAGACGCTCCTGCTGTGATTCTGCTGTAGTTTTCTGCCTTGTGCCATTGCTCCTTCTTGAGTGTTTAATACTAGGGAGGGGTGCGGGCCAGACCTCCACACACAGAGGGGGAGGGATTCACCCTTGCTCTCTTGATATGAATCGGGGGCCTTTCCCATTATTTGAAAAGGAGCACAGGGAGGGAGAGAGTGGGGGAAGGCCTGGTACTGGGACCGTAACCACCGAAGACTGGGCCGTGGGCAGGGCAGCGCCATTGGGCTCCACCACTTGGTTCCAGCAATTTTGGTTGGAACCACAGAAATGCCGTTCCTGGTTATATCAGAGAGTTGCAGCCCCTCCCCTATCCCACTGCTGGGTGAGGGGAGGACAACTCTGAACACAATCACTGCAGCTTTCTCTCTCACACACAAAAAGATGACAAATCCCTCTCACACACATTTATGAAGTGAGTAACAGCCTAAAGCTAATATCTCTCTTGCTAGGTTGGGTGGGTGGGGTGGGGGGTGGGGAGAGCTGCTTGTTGCTTATTTCCACATGCAAGTTAATTTAGATATACACACCTTTAAAATGGCCTGTTGATTAGCACTGGGTGTAAACCTGGGGCTTGTCTAGGCGGGCGCTCCCCCCCCCCCCCGCCCAGTAGCTTTGGAGTGGCAGCAGGTGATCTACATGACGCAGCCGCCACTCCGAAGCGATCTGGGGGCAAAGCCCCAAAGCTCCACTCTAAAAAAAAAGTGGGGAACTTACCCCGACTTTTTTAGCTTTGAGCGAGGCGACGACGGCATCTGCAGTCTGTCGCTGTTGCGACGGAGCTGCTGCAAGGCGTGCCATAGCCTATGTCGACCGTCCCCCCCCCCCCGCATTTAGCTGTAAATGCGACCCTTTGCATTTACAGCTTTAAAAGAAAAGAAAGAACTAAACTTTGGCCTAAACTACCCTTGGAAGAGGGGGCACGGATGCTCCGAGGCACCCCTGAACTGCAGCATGTGTGCTCAGATGGGCAGGCACAGAGGTGACAGCGCCTTAAGGAAAGCCCGCAACTGCGCTCCTTCTGCTGTAGACGGTCGGAAGGAGCGCCAGTACGGCGGTGTGCTGCCCCATGCTGCAGGCCCGATGTTGTCAAGACGAGGGCCTAAACGAAAAGCTGAAAGACAACTGAGCAGGGTAGGCATCAAGGTCAGGCATGACCGGGCACTTACTGAAGACCCACACCGCAGCAGGGGCCCACTGAAAACAGCCCCCCGGAACTGCTCCTCCTCTTCTCCATTGCAACTGGCTGGCTCCGCTTCCTCTTGCTCTGGTCCAGACGGCAGTGGGTGGTGAGAAGGAGGAGCATCAGATGCCGCTGCTTACTTGCTCACTCCTGTCAAGCAAGCAAGTGGTAGCAAGGATGAGAAGGAGGAGGAGGAGCAAGAGCACCTGGCGAGAAAACAGAAGACTTCATCCCATGTACCCGTT
The DNA here is from genome assembly GCF_023053635.1 of Elgaria multicarinata webbii. Classification (NCBI taxonomy): domain Eukaryota; kingdom Metazoa; phylum Chordata; class Lepidosauria; order Squamata; family Anguidae; genus Elgaria; species Elgaria multicarinata. Next base: position 25,235,783 of record NC_086173.1, read on the forward strand.
TCCCTCGAATTATCCCCTACAGTGCAAAGCTGTTGTTGTTGCTAGCTAAATCACACCCCGGGCGGCAGTGCTCCTAAGATCCTTTGCATACCAGGAAGTGGGTTTAAGGGGGGGGAATGTTAAAAAATCATTAAAAAATCAATGGATGACCCAATCCGATTCAAATTTGGTATGCTTAAAGCTCTCCTTAATATCTATTACTGTGCCAATTTTGATGTCTTTATCTTTAAAGCTTATGCAGATATAAGCATTTGTTTAATTTTTCTTCAAATCCTGCTCCTGCGCCCCAGTGGCCGCTCGGATGATTCGCTCGAAAACTAGTAGCAAAATATGGCAAGTATTTTGCCTTTATAGCACAATTAAAGCAGGATGCATGGGAGTACTTCACAGTCAGAGCAGATTATAAACTGAAAAACTTCAGAGTCCTTTGCACGCAATTCACAGTGATTGCACAGTATAACGCTGGTGTGATAAAGCTCAGACTCAATCTGGAAGGGGACACAGTGAGGATGTTTGGCCCAAGGGCTCTCAAAAACCTGGAACTGGCACTGCCACTGAGTCAAATTCTCTATTTGTAGGTTGTAAAGCCTGATGCGTTTTGGCCTGTACCTTTTCAAGGACTTTATCATAAATTTGAAAAATGCTTCACACAATTTACACATGTACATAAGCCCCTATTTAATTTTATAATAAGAATATATATTTTTTTACATGTTGTTCCTACCATGTTTTATAGTACCGTATTTCTTCAATTCTAAGACACACTTTCCCCCCCATATAAACATCTTTAAAAACGGGGTGCATCTTAGAATCGCAGGCATATCTTAGGTTTTTTTTCTGTTGGTGGTACTGAAATTAGTGTGCATCTTACAATCGAAGAAATACAGTATGTATTTTAAATGTTTACAGCCCCCTGAAGAAGGCCTTGAAAAGGTACAGGCCGAAACGCGTCAGGCTTTACCTACAAATAAAAAGTTCAGAATCCTGAGAATTCGTTTCTCCCTTCTTTTCACTTCATTGTGAACCACCCAGAGAGCTTCGGCTATTGGGCGGTATAAAAATGTAATAAATAAATAAATAAATAAATAAATAAATTGGATGCTTCCCCCCCCCATGCTTTTGCTAACTAAGACAAACACATACCCCTCTGGATAAGCAAGAGTATTTTAAAATTGGCCAGGATTGCACCTTCATACATGGTTTGCCTTGCATGGTTTGACAATACAACAGCAAGCAGTGTAATGTGTACTGACAGACAAATGTCCTCAGCAACAGGCATCAGTATAGTACATGCTAATACAAGCCCTGTCATTGGGTGCCCTCTTCTCACTGCCATTGTCACTAGTTGGGATGTGGGCTCTTGGCAGGCCGAGCTTTGATGCCAGCCATGCACCCCACCACCACCAAAACAACTCAGTTGTTTTGTACCCAGAAAGCAGAAAACAACCTTTGTACCCAGAAAGCATGAATTAAAGGACTTGCAGCATATTGAATATAGTCCACAATTTGTATCAAGAATTATAAACATTTTGTGGCCAAGGAGTCTGCTAATTATAAATTGGCCAAATGAACATTATTTCTCTGTGTTCACTTTTGCTTCAACCGCTGAAGCTTTAAGGCAAGATTGGAAGTCTGTCTGCAGGTGCAAAACTGACAAAGGTGTTCCTTTATCCTAGAGCAGAACAGACATTCACAAACACCCTATTTCTTTGATTCTAAGACACACTTTTTCCACCATATAAACATCTCTAAAAATGGGGTGCGTCTTAGAATTGAGGGTGTGTCTTAGGGTTTTTTTTTCTGTTGGTGGTACTGAAATTAGTGTGCGTCTTACAATCGATGCCGTCTTACAATCGAAGAAATACAGTATTTGAAACTTGCTGAAATTTTGAATTGTGCTGCTAAAATTCTGGGTGTGGAACTCAATTTCATACCAGTTATTTATTTTTTACTTATTTTTATTTATTACATTTTTATCCCGCTTTTTCACCTCCAAGGAACCCAAGGCAGCGTACATAATCCTCCTCTTCCTCTCCATTTTATCCTCACAACAACAACCCTGTGAGGTGGGTTGGGCTGAGAGAGTGTGACTGGCCCAAAGTCACCTAGTGGGTTTCCATGGCCGAGTGAGGACTAGAACCCAGATCTCCTGACTCCCAGTCTGACACTTTAGCTACTACACCACACTGTTAAGTGTGTCTGCATTGTGAATGTGAACATTCAAGTGCTTTAAGACTTGTTGGCATCTTTTGATTGTTTTGGCAGACATCAAAAATCTCATCTCTTAAACTGTCAGTAATCAAATTGTTAATATCAGTGCATGTTATCTGATAAATGCCAACTATTAATGAAATACAAATAATTTTGCCAGCTTTCAGTATTCTCAGATACTAACGCCATTGCATGTCAGCTATCAAACATATCAAACTAATTCTTTAAAACCCACACAGCTATTTAGCCAATATTCAGCAAATGTACACATATTCAGAAAATTTCTGCAGAGTATTCAAGCCCAACTTTCAAAGAGAATTTTGAGGAGAAATTTTGGGCAGAACTTTGCCGCAACTGTAGTTTCCCTGCACTTTATTTCTTAATTAAGAAATATCTTAATATTTATATCCAACCTTTTCTGTCCCACAAAGAGAGCCACAAAAAGGGCTACTAACAGGCCAACTTTAAAAACACAACAATACAATAGCACTAAGTTGAATAAAAAAATTACAAAGAATTAAAATAGGAGCAGCACAATAGAGCCAGCAAATGGAGGTAACACACACACACACACACACACACACCCGGGTGGTGGTGGATAGGACACACTTATTCTGTATGCTCCTCAACTTCTGAGATTTCACCAGGCACTCTTCCCCCATCCTCTCCTACTAACATACACTTTCAATCCCAATGTTGCAGTCTACAACAGCTAGAAATGTGCTTTAAAAAAAGTGGGGGGAAAGGATGCTGAATTTTGCACGCACCCACTCCTAATTTCTGCATTGGAGCCTTCCCCTTGGAAGAGGCCTAGCTGTCAATGACAGGGAAGTTCAGAGAATCAGTTCATTGTCAGAAGCGGTGGAACACTGCCAAGGAAATGATATCTGGAAAGGAAAGTTGCTAACTGGAGGATTAACACGCCGGAGCAGGGCACGCGCTGGAGTCTCTGCCTGTCAGCATGTGGCTTATAATTGCAGGCTTCGCTCTCCTTCTGACATCAGCTCCCCTATTAGCCGAACCCTTCAGACTGGTTCGCTATCCCGATGTGTACAGTATGAGCATGCCCCGGTTGACGGAGCGTGGGTAAGGCAGCTTTGGATACAAAGGGTGTCAGCCCTTTGATTGCGTGCATGACAGTCATAAATAAATGCAGGAGTACAAAGGGGCTGCTGGGTGAGGCTCAGAGGGTCTTTTGGTCCTTCTACTGTGCAGGATCTATGGGTAAAGGAAGGCGTATGTGAAATCGAAGGCAGCACACTCATACACATCCTCTGGAGACATACTAAGGGCCAAGCCAGACATGACATTAAATGTGTATTTGCATTTAATGTGCATGTTCTTTCCTCCTCTGCTATGGTCCTGATGAAAGTACCTCCTCAGAGGCTGTTTTGTGGCACCAAGGTGGGAGGATTTCCTCCCAATGCAAGTAGCAGTTCAGGGGAGCCATTTTCATCAGGATCATTCATTGGGGAAGAAGAAGCAATGGAGACTGCAGCAGGCAGAGACCATCGGAGCCTGCTTCAGTTGGACCCTCCACAGGGCTAACATCTTCACCCTGTGGGGAAGAAGAAGGAGCTGTTGATCTGCCCCTCCATTGGGAGATGAGAGGACGGAGCAGGGCCTTCCCACCAGCCTGAAAGTCTCCTTAGTTTCTTTTTATTTTCTCCCTCTTCCCTCCCCATCCCCTTTTCCTTTTGTGTCATGTCTTTTTTAGAATGTAAGCCTGAGGGCAGGGACTGTCTTCTTTATTGATCAATTGTAAGCTGCTCTGAGAGCCTTTTTGGCTGAGGTGCAGGATAAAAATACTCTAAATAAATAAATTCACAACATGGGAGGAAAAGGCTACACGCCCCCTTTCTGCTTGCTATGATCCTGAAAATTATTAGCCCAGTCCCCCATAATGCACTGCACTGGCTGCCTAATCGCTACCAGGTCAGATTTAAAGTTCTTGTATTTGTGTACAAAGCCCTAAACAACTTGGGACCAGGATACCTGAGAGAGCGCCTTCTCCCCTACCAACCTGACCGGTCACTGAGGTCATCCGAGGGCATGCTCCTGGTGGTTCCATATAGACCCGTCCTCCGATTGGATTCCACCAGGGGAAGAGACTTTAATGTGGTGGCCCCCCTCCTATGGAATTCCCTGACTCAGGCAGGCGCCAACTTTGTATTCCTTTCAGCGCCTCCTGAAAATGTCATTATTCCAGGAAGACTTTTCTTAATGACCAGCCACGGTTCACTGTACATTTTGCTTCTTTTAAAATCTATTTTAAAGTGTTTATTCTGTTTTTATTTTATCTTGTACACTGCTCCAAAATTTTGAATGGGGAGTGGTATATAAATATTGTAAATAAATAAATAATAGCGGGTAGTTTGGCCTTCAATCAAGAGAAGATGGCCATTGAAATACAATGATTCCTTCCAAATTTATGTATTTATGATTACATTTGTATACCACCCTATAGCTGAAGCTCTCTGGGCAGTTACATAAGATTAACCTTAAGACCTTAAGAATGACCTTAAGAATGTTAGTTGAAATAGGGATGGCAGGGAATCACACACACACACCCGCAAAAAGTCCAAGTTAAGGGTCGATGCGTTCTTGGAGCTTTTAAAGCAGTTACTAGGTGCCATAGCAAGGGTCACTCAGGATGCAGAGCTCATTACCAGCTCAGGATTCACCAGATAGCCTTGAGTGCAAAAAAGGGGGTCACAAAAGGATGGGGAAATGTGGATTAGCAACCAGGTGGAGCTAAATAGTTTTCCTGTAGCCTGTTTTTTGTACAAAAAACCAAGCATGTTCTGTATGTTCTGTGGTAGTGTTGGTTTCATCCTGTTAGCAGCCTGGCCTGATTTGCCCTGCAGTTTTACACTTCCGTCTGCTTAGCCAGGGAACTATCTGTTTAGAAACCCTAACCCTAAAACAGACTTCTTTTTAAACTAATTAAATCTTCTCCATGCATGAGCAACCTCATTCATTCAGTTATATATTATTATATTACTTTGTATTATTCTTAGCCTCTGCGTAGTGCAGAATTATTTGTATTTTTCTTAGCCTCTGAGTAGTGCAGAACATATGCGGTGCAATGCAATGCATATTCAGACAGAAAAAACTCCTACAACTTCCAGCATGACCCTGCCAGTATGGCTGGCTGGGGTATGGCTGAGCATTGTAGGACTGTTTTCTATTGATTGATTGATTTGATTTGATTGATTGCATTTCTCTACTGCCCAAGAGCTGAAGCTCTCTGGGCAGTTCACAAAAATCAAACAATCAAATCAAAAAGTCTCAACATGCATAGGATTGCATCCTCAGTTAATTAAAAGCTTCCCTAAGTGCTCCGCATACACTGTATGGTTCATCCTTAACAATAATTCTGTAACACAGGGCAATATTATCATCTCCATATTTATGTATGTATGTATTTGTTTTGTTTTATAGATTTTTTATATCGCCTTTCAACCATATTTCCAAGGCAGTTTACAAGAAAGAAACATACGAAAATAAAATCTCAATGTAATAACATACAAAAGCACACAATCCAAACAATAATTAAGACAGCAGTTAAAAGCAGCAATTAAAACTGCTTTTTAAAAAAAGTCTAAACACTTGAAAAGATTGGGAGGATAAAAAGGGTTTTGCTTACAGAATACAACTGAACAGCCTGCCTAAACCTCATAGGGAGTGCCAGAGGTGGAGCAATAGGCTAAGCATCTCCTCCACCCACCCACCCCCATTGCGACAGGTAGATCATCTGCCCTCCTCCCATTACTGGACTACTGTGATGACTTAAAGGAAAGGCACTTTTATTTATTTTTGCATTTATATCCCACTTTTTTCCTCCAAGGAACCCAAGGCGGCATACATAATCCTCCTCCTCCTCTCCATTTTATCCTCACACAACAACCCTGTGAGGTTGGTTGGGCTGAGAGTCTGTGACTGGCCCAAAGTCACCCAGAGGGTTTCCATGGCTGAGTGGGGACTAGAACCCGGATCTCCTGACTCCCAGTCCAAAACTTTAGCCACTACACCACACTTTTCACATGTTAAACCCACCCACCCCTACCGCAATTCACTTTGTCCTTTCTTTGCCTTTCCAAATATTCTTTTCTGGGGCCACCACCGCAAAGCCACCCACAGGGTTCAGGGCTTACATAAGCTTTGAACCTACATTATTAACCATGATGCTACCGACATGTATCTCCTGCATACCCATGTATACATAGATATATGGTTTCAATTCCCGCAACTCCAAATTCCCACCACCAGCAGAATTACTTTCGCTCCCCTTTCCCTCCACCCCACCTGCCATGTGCCACTTCATCTCTAACCTGAGGTAGAGATGAACCCCACTCCTTGCTTTCAGTGAACCCAATGGGGTCATTATCCACTTTATGGTAAACCCTGACCAAGGCCCCTGGGAGTGCTTTTAAGGGAGGGAGGGCCAAGATGATGAGGACATGATGGATACTGCCTGCACCTGTAGCCATGGGTGGGTTGGCTGAGGCTGCCCCACTAAATTTTCTCTGCCTCCTATTTTTTTTAACAAATAAATATTTTTAAAAAACAGTTTACAATGTTCTCTTTAAAAGGCCTGCAAACCAGATGAACTGCTCCCAACTTTTTTGCCCCAACCCCAGAGTGTTTAGGCTGGCTGCATGCCTAATGCTGTCTACCTTTCAAGTAAATTTTAATCATGTATGTTTTTAATCAGTTTTTAATGTGTATTTTATATCATGTTTTTATACTGTTTGTTTTATACTTTGAATGGTTTTAGTTTTTGTGAACCGCCCAGGGAGCTTTGGCTATTGGGCAGTATAAAAATGCAATAAATAAATAAATAATAAATAAAATAATAATTAGGGTGACCATATGGAAAGGAGGACAGGGCTCCTGGATCTTTAACAGTTGTTATGAAAAGGGAATTTCAGCAGTTGTCATTTGTATGCATGCAGCACCTGATGAAATTCCCTCTTCATCACAACAGTTAAAGCTGCAGCAGCTATACTAGAGTGACCAGATACAAAGAGGGCAGGGCTCCTGCAGCTTCAACTGTTGTGATAAAGAGGGAATTTTGCCAGGTGCTGCATGAATACAAATGGCACCTGCTGAAATTCCCTTTTCTATGCAACTGTTAAAGATACAGCAGCCCTGTCCTCCTTTCCATATGGTCACCCTACTTTTAGCATCTGCTTATTTAATGGGGAAATAATTAGAGCATAAGCAATCACATTCCATATTGTTGAAATGAGTTTATTACAATCTTATGTAAACTTAAAGAAAGAAGGAAAGAAATCTAAGAACTAGTTAAAGCTGCAGACTTCATGGTCACAACTAACCTAACCTTTGTACTTTCCCCCCCTCCAATCCCTTGCTTTCTGTACTGACTAGCCTAATGAAGAGTTCTGAAGAACTTAAAAACTTGTACAATCTTTTGTGGCATTTTATTGCTGTTTTAGCTTGTTATATTGCTTTTTTATGACCATATCAGTTTTTATGTTTTTTATTGTATTCCATCTTGGGAGTGTCCTGCCCTGAAAGGCGACCAAATCATCCCTGGGCAAATGGAAGGTGGGGCTCTAGCTCCCTCCTCCTGCTTCTTGGGTTCATGGGTTTGATACTTTAGAGAACTATTACTAACAATACATGCAAAATAATTGGTACCCCTCTGTTGGCAATACCCCGCCACACACACTTTGAGAAACATGGTAGTATGGGAGATAAGACCAATATTAACTACAATAGCAAATGATGTAGTACACGAACATAATGGAACTGAACCTGTTGATGCAGACTGCAGCATGGGTGTGTTGATTCAAGTTCAACAGTACTTGGACAGGTGTTTTAGGAAAGAATCAAATATGTGCATGTGCGAAAAATTCTTCTGTGCACTACTGCCCTCTAGAGGACATTGTTACAGCCGATGTGTGTGAAGATAAGAAACAGTGCTTTTGCACACCTGAGTCTACTTCCAAAAAAACCCCCAAAACTTGGGGAGACCTCAGAATACCCTGATAGGAATGCAAATGTCCTTTTATTTCAGTTTTGGGTTCTCAAGCAAATAAATGTTTGCTGAATGAGCTGACGTGTCCATATACACTGTGTGTGTGTGTGTGTGTGTGTGTGTGTGTGTGTGTGTGTGTGTGTGTGTGTGAACTCTGGAGAGAGGAAGTCTGCCTGCCAGCCTTATGGGCAGGTATGCAGTAGCTAACCAGTAGCCATTGCTGGACTCGATGGCCCTACCTTCTCCCTGTTGATTGCAGTCCTCACTCGTCCTGCCCCATGAAATACAGCTTGACTATAGGCACAGATCCCATGTGCAGCTCCTTCATACACACTTTTGCAAAGAAGTGGTAGCTGCAGATAATCCCTCAGCTAAGAATGCAGATGGTAGGCTGGAGCCCTTTAACCCTTTAAGCGGCTTGCCTGTTGTTCTCATTCTCTCATCCCCCCCCTCCCCATTATCCCCCTGTGTATGCAGCTTGTTGTGCACTGGAACCATGGCTTTGATGAGGTCTCGCAACCACAGCTCAATCACTGCCACATGACGTCTGTGATGGGGTGGGGTGGGGTGGGGGAGCTCTGAGCTAGTCCCGGAGCCTCCCCACTTACCCTGGTGTTGCTTCTCATGTGGCTTGCAGCAGCCTGGCCTGGCCTCCTCTCACTGGAGCCTGCAATTAGGGAACCATTCTCAGCATGCGGTCAGAGCTGGGATGGGGCTGAAGGCGTGCGGCTTGGAAGCCTTTTTGGGGGGGGAACAAAGATTGCCCCCGCCCTTATAGGATCTCCCTTCTGCCCCCTTCTGCGTTCACACCTTCTGAAAGCTGGAGAAACAATTTTCCTTTGCTCTCCTAAGTTTCACATAGACACACTAATATCAGGAAAATCACAACAGGCTGGCTGGTATGTAGATAACAAATCAGATTAGAGCCACATTCCTGCCCTTCTAAACTTTCACAAGGGGTCAGTCACTGGCAGTGTACTGCCCAATCTTGGTTCTCGGATGGCCACCAGCTGCTCTGTTAAGCAATTCACACAACCAGTATGTATCTCTGGGTTGCGTGCACAAGACACGCACACCAGAATTTCCCTCAGGTGTTCCACAAAACTTTCGAAATTCAAAATGCAGTGTAGGGATTTGGCACAAAGGATTTTTCAAGATGAAGCATTGCCATTGTTGCAGTACATTTAATTTCCCATTTTAAATGCTTTTGTACTCAGGGGGCTTCCAGGTGAGGCTTTTATTGTGCAATTGCATTTCGCCCCGCCTAGAATTCAGTTACCTGTAATGACAACCCAGAGTATGGGTTGTTGAATCTTGAGTTGTCATTATGTGCGAAATCATGGATTAACTGTGGGCTGTTAACCATGAACAACCCAGGAAAAACAACCTGTGCTTTGCACAATCATCTGTCAGACAAACTCTGGGTAAGGCAACAAACCATACTCTGCATACAGCTGGTAGTACATGCAAACTTCTCTGGATCCCTGGACTGTTCCACACATGCAAATATATTGTTTGAGTTCTGTGTGCTTGATGACTGGACCTCAATGGACTCCATCACACCTGTGTTTTATCACACTCTCATCATGCCTGGTTTGCGGATTTGCAGCACGACACTCAGATGACGTTGCGCCTGTCCTGCAGACACCCTGCCTCTTCTCCTCCCTTTTTCATGTTTTTCTGGAACAGGAAAGTCTGGATTATTTCCCCCAATCAAAATTAAAGCACCTTTCAGCCCCTGCGTAGTGCTGTCCTCTCGCTATGTCCTTTGTTGGGGTCATGTGCTTTGAAGGGAGAGCTTGCTGACGAAAGGGGAGGGCAGGGCAGTTCTCATCCTCCAGCATTGTGTTGAACGAACGGACTTGTGCTGAGTTGGTTGAATGGACTTTTACTGCTCCAACCCCATTCTCATTGCCCAACCAATGAAATGTTAAATCAGTAAATTGCTAGACAACAAAGCCAGAGCAACAGGAGGAAGGAGCCCATTGCCCATCACATTGTTACAACTAATGAACTGGAGGCAGAAGGAGAAGGGGTGGAGGCAGGGTGGAGTGGAGTGGAAGAGCAAACAAGCGAAAGGGAGGTTTCATCGGTATAGTGTGATACCACAAACTCACGTGAAAGGGGCCATTAGCTTGACACGCTAATGAAACAGAGCTAGAAATTGCAGAGACAAACCAGGGGGGGAAAGTAGGTGTGATGCCCATGTGTGAATTGACGCGGGTGCGTTTATTATTTCTTAGAATCAAAGCTTTTTTTCTGTTAGTGGTACTGAAATTAGTGTGCGTCTTACAATCAATGGTGTCTTAGAATCGAAGAAATACGGTACTAATGCCCTTTCTCTTTCGCAAATGGAGGAGGGGGGTTTGCGAGTTTTGCTGCTTCCACGATTGGCACACCTGAGTGAAGTTTCCCGCAATGACAGGAGTGCCGTTGCAGGAGCTTGTGTGCCCCCTTATGGAGGTTCCGCATGTGTGTGGGGCTAGAGAGAGGGCTACGGGGCACAGGATTTTTTTTAATTACTCATGAGGGATGCAACATATGGAGGGATAGGAACTCTGTCAAATATGTGCTCCTGTGCAGAGATATGTTTGTTGGTTTGTTTTAAAAAACCTCAGTGGTAAAGCACGCCCATGCTCACGCCCCTCACAGCTAATTGGCTGTTTGCTGACCCTGAACTCACGGCAAACAGCAACAATCTCACAAAGTGGGGCTCACACCACAAATGTTGCTCACAATGGATGTGAGAGAGCCGAAAAAAACATGACAAAAGCAGTCAGTGATATTCCAGGAAAACTCAGAGGTAGAGCCGAGATCACCACGGGAGCAGGAGAACATCATGTGGCCTGTTAGTGATGACTGTGATACAATCCTGGAATAAATGGCTGGTGTAGACACCCCCTAAGTCTAACGTGCATCAGCTGCAAAATCGTGTCTGGCTGGGTGAGGGGCAAGTAGGACATTCACTAAGAATTAAGGAACAAGTTGCTTTTCAGAGCACATGCTTAGCCCAGGAAGTTGTCTACTATCAGAACGGAGCTTGTGTAGCCTTTCACACAAAAAACAAATCCACTCCTGGGGCTTGTCTGTACGGCTTCTTTACCCTGACGTAAATGCACAGATTCACATTTCAGGACACATGACGCAGCCGTCCATTCACTGCAGCGCTGGGTTTTTAATGCGATAATGCGCATATTCACATTTGCAATTTACCATGACTTTTGGATCAACGTCCGAGTTTGCACCGCATTATAGTTATGTGTTGTTGGGGAAGTTAAATCGCAATTTGATGTGGGTGGAGCTTTCAGGGCTGGACAAAGTGATTGGCTGATTTCCCGCCTTCCCACCTATTGCGCCCTCCTCTGGCTCCCTCGTTCCTTCCTGCAGTTTTCATTTTAAATTATATGATTCTGTGGAGCTTCGCAGATAGAGCTTATAATATTAAAACAAAGAGGGGGGAACGGGCAGCAAGAGGGAGGAGAAGTGTTCAGTCCCCGTCACGCTCCTTGGAGAAAAGCCTCCGTTTTTGTTTTGGAGGGTTGTCCTTTGCAACATGCTGCTTCCCCCCCCCACGTCCTCCTTTGCTGCCTTGTTCCTTTCCCCCCCTCTCGGGTTTTCTGTTTTCTCTTATATGAATCTGCGGAGGTCTGCAGAAAAAAATTATAGCTTCTCTTCTCTCTCCTCCGTAGCATCGTATGTGCGCATTAATAACTGCACTGCAAAAAAAATCAGGAGATAAATCACCGTTGCTACTGCAGTGTGATGCTCTTTGCTTAGATTCGAATCAATGAAAATTTGGGTTTATATTCAATGAGGAGCAATCCCGTTGTAAGATGGACAAGGGCCTGTTTTCCACCCCTAAGCTTTCTTCATTTCAGCAGCCTAATTTTTGGTGTCCCCCCCCCTTTTTTCTTGTTGCTGTTGTTAAACAATTGGGAATCAGAATCCTTTGCCAATCTCTTGCAAATCATCCAGGAATCTACTCAACTGATTCTGATCCACCTACTGCACACCTACTATTTTACATGACCAAGAAATCTATAGTTATAGCTCTCTTTCACCCTCATGGAGGGTGTGTGTAAGAAGAGCTTGTATAAAAACCAATAAACAAAAGAACAATTTATTTTATAGTGAAATTTCTCATTATTTTTTAAAATCTCAATACAAATTTACCCTCAAACTGTCACAAGATGCCTAAGTCAAGAAGACCCATCAAAGCCTCCCCAAAACTAGTTGAGAAAGTGCTTCCTGTATATTTCCTCAGTAATCCTAATGACGGTCCTGTGTAAGGTATTTCCATATGGCAGATTGAAGGGCAGGCAGACGCTGAAGGAATAGTCGTTCACCTAAGACCACCTAGGGAGTTTGTGGCTGAGGTAAAATTTGAATAGGAGACTTTGCCAATCTCAGACTTTTAGTTACTGTGCTACTCAGTTTGCCTCCTACCTTCAGAAAGTTGAATAAGAGGAGAATGGGGAGGGAGAGGGAGTGTGTCACAGCTTCTGCACTTTGTCTCTAACAGGAGGTATTTTTACTAGCCAAAAAGGAAACTGTTCCACTGCTACCTGAGAAGCGTATGAACACACCAGCCTGCCTTATAGACCAGTTTTGGAGAAGCTCTCGGGGTCGCATCCCAGAGGTGAGCAGGACTAAAAGCAAAGGGGGTGGAGCCAATGACAAAATGGGTGAGGCCAAGTACACCAAAAAACATCAGCATATTGTAGCTTAACGTTTTACTGCCAGTAACTACTGTAAGTCTTGGGGAAGGCATTTCCACCTTTAGGAATAGGGAAGAAATCACTCCAAAATCAGGAATCCACCAAAACGTAGGCGGGTGGGGTGAGGTGGAGTGAGCGGGAACCATCTGGTGATGTCGGGAAGGGTGTGCGACTATGGCCCTTTCTATACCTTGGATTTTTCCCAGGAATTGTCCCTGGGTCATCCCTGTACATTCAAATGACGCACAGGGGATCCCGGGAGCAGGGACGATCCCTCCATTTTCCAGGGATTTCTGGGACCGCGTTGATCCCAGTTTTACCTGTGGTCCCAGGATGATCCCGAGGACCACAAGTGGTGTGGGCATTCATCCTGGTTTCTTCCCTCCTCCCCGTGAGTAGCAGGTGTTAGCAGAGGGAAGGAGTCGGGCCGGGGGGGAGTCCAGGGACATTGAGGGTGGGGGAGTGGGGTCGAGGCTTTTGTTTTATCTTTTACTTACTTTTTGCTGGAGCGCAAGTGCGGGCCGCCTTTTTAAAAAACAAATAAATAGCGGGCACGACGGGCACAACGTCCCTCTGCCCTTCCGGAATGTTGTACTTCCGTTTAGATGCTCAGGGATGATCCCAGAAGCAGGTAAGTCGGGAACATCCCCCCTCCCTCCTCGAAGGCCCTTAGGTGTAGAAAGCACTTATCTGTGGAAGCCCAGATGCATGAATTGAGAACCTAGGAGGGCTGGATTTGACCCCCTGGTGCACAGGACCACAGCTTAAGGTAGATAAGATGATAGGAGTTTATACAACTATAAATGGTGTGGGGAAAGTGGATAGAAACAAATGCTTCTCCGTCTCTCATAAGTCTAGGGGGGCATCTATGCAACGATGCTTTGCTAGCTGATTTCCCCAAACCCTGCAGCATCACTGCGGCAAAGCAGAATCTATGTATTTACATGGCAAGAATGAGCGCAGCTTTCCGGGAAGGGAATATCGCAGCACCGTTGTCAGACAGCAGGAATGGACAGCAAATATTAAGGGACCAGAAAACAGCGAAAATAATTTTCTTTTCATTTTTTCCTTTCTGGCAACTCTGCGCAACTATGAAAGCTGGAGAGCCGAGTTTTGGAGAAGTTCTTAGGTAGGGTGACCATATGGAAAGGAGGACAGGACTCCTGTATCTTTAACAGTGGTATAGAAAAGAGGATTTCAGCAGGTGTTCTTTGTATGCACGTAGCACCTGGTGAAATTCCCTCTTCATCACAACAGTTAAAGCTGCAGGATCCCTGCCCCTATTGTATCTGGTCACTCTAGCTATACTAGAGTGAAATTCCCTTTTCTGTACAACTGTTAAAGATACAGGAGCCCTGTCCTCCTTTGCATATGGTCACCCTATCTCAGGTCTATATTCCAGTAGTGAGTGGGATTAAAGGTAAAGGGATGGTGGTGGTCAATGTTAAAATGGATGGGGCTAAATATACAAAAAGTACTAGCATATTGTATCTTAAATCTTTTACTGCCAGTAACTAAGCCTCATTTAATTTCCACTTCTTATCATAACTCTCCTTACTTTCATTCCCCGGAGTTTAACATCAACATGGCAGCCATTAGGGTTGTCAAGCTTGCCCCCTGCCCTGCATTTCTGCGCTTATCCTGCACTGGGATCTGCCCCTAGCTACGTCCTCTTTCTTAACCTGACTAGAAGCCACCACTGACAGACAAAGAAACACTGTGGTGACATCAGAGTAACTGAAAAAGTTGCGGCAAAACAACACTTTGAAAAAGTACAGTTTTACAGGGAAAAGCCTGTTGTGGCTGCGAGTTGGTGGCTGCATCTTTTAAACAACAGGGCGCAACTGCGCAGCCATGACGAGGTATATGGGGCATATAGACAAGCCCCAGAACTCAAGGGGCGGGGCTAATGAAACTGATTGGCAAGAAATTCAGGGCAGAGAGAAGGAAGGAATTCTTCAAAGAGTGTATAAGAAACTTATGGATATCATAGAATCATAGAATAGTAGAGTTGGAAGGGGCCTATAAGGCCATCGAGTCCAGCCCCCTGCTCAATGCAGGAATCCACCTTAAAGCATCCCTGACAGATGGCTGTCCAGCTGCCTCTGGAATGCCTCTAGTGTGGGAGAGCCCACAACCTCCTTAGGGAACTGGTTCCATTTGCTAAGGTCAAAGAAGACCTATTGCCTTTATTCCCTCCTTATAGGCTTCTAGCTGACCACTGTTGGAAACAGGAACCTGGGTTTGATAGATCCTTGAGTCCTTATCCTTGTACAAGCTTGAGGAACTGATAGAGCAGCCTTCCCCAACCAGGTGCCCTCCAGATGCTTTGGACTTCAGTTCCCACCCTCCCTCTATCAGGAATGCTGGGAGTTGTTGTCCAAAACTTCTGGAGGTCACCAGGTTGGGGAAGTCTGAGGAAGAAAATAAGAGAGAAGAAGCTATCTCAGGTAAATAAAATGTCATTCATGGAACTACTCTCCAACCGGGACACTTTAGTTCAATGTGACCCAGGAGCTATATTCTGTTCATGTGTTTGCTGAGGTAAACACTTAACTGTTCTCATACCCCCCACTCCAAAGGCTCCCTCAAAGGCTGCCAGAATGCACCCTATGGAGTGTTCACCCTTCTCCTCAGAAGGAGATATTCCGGCCCCACAGCAGCTTTGCTAACCAGCCAACCATCTCCTTCTGTGCCTCCATCTCTCCCAAGCCTCTGTGTCCCATAAATCTCCCTGAGCTTTATTTAAATAACTGGAAAGTGAGGCCCTTTGTTCAGAAAATAGCTGTGTGGAGCAGTCCGGGTGCAGATAATGAGCCGGGGAGCTATATTGGTCAGTAACATTCGCCGAACTTTCCATATTTATATTCCAAAGCTAATTATGGTTTGTGTGTTCACTCAAAATGATGATTCATCTAAACCAAGCCTGGGCCACAGAGCGATGGCAGGCCCGGCACAGAAAAGGGACTGCCCTGGCTGTTCCACCAAAAAAGAAACATGCCCCTTGCCTCCCCCTCCCCACCCCCGGTACAATAAACACACCCACCCCACCAACACATCCTGCTTGCCACACAGCTTCCTTGCACTGAAAGTTCATTTTTGGCACAGCCAAATAGAGTGCTCCAGGGTTTAAAGGAGCATTTTGGATAGGAAGGAGGATACAACTGAGAGATAATACATTACACTAGCAATAGCGGCATTCATACCACGTCCCCAACCCTCCCCTGAATACCCAAAGGCCATCACATACCTAATTTCAGTAATCTCTACAACAACCCTGTAAGGTAGGATCGATGTTTACGATATCCATGTTATTATGATTTGTGCACGTAATACACTCAGGGTTCAGATAACATTTTGACCAGGTATTTCCCAACTCGCATTTTTATTCCCTCTGATACTGCTCTGATAAAGAAAGCCAGACAATTTTTTCTAAAGCGTTTAATTGCTAAACTGGAAGGGGCTGCACTGGAAGTCATGTTCATTTATCAGGAGCTTTCTCCACTGATACACAGTTCCCAAGATGAGCCCTGTCTCAAAATTAGATAGCTAGATAGACTCAACTATTCCATATGAGATGGAATTTACTGCCACAAGATGTGGAGCTCAGTGGCTTTTTAAAAATAAAAAATAAAGATTGCATAAATTAATTAATGGCAATAATCGCTTAGAGATGTCTTTAGGTACAGGGAAATATCCAATTTGGCACTACG
This sequence comes from Elgaria multicarinata webbii, assembly GCF_023053635.1. Classification (NCBI taxonomy): domain Eukaryota; kingdom Metazoa; phylum Chordata; class Lepidosauria; order Squamata; family Anguidae; genus Elgaria; species Elgaria multicarinata. The sequence goes on from NC_086173.1 coordinate 25,252,432, forward strand.
CTAATGTAAATTATGTTGTGATGGTGTGGGACTGAGGAACCTCTTTCAGCCTGAGGACTAAATTCAATTTCCAGGAAAGCCCTCAGGGCAGTGGAGGCTGGTGACTCAAATTTCAGTGGGGCTGTAAATCCACTCTGGGTTTCAATCAGAACCAGCCAGAATTGTAAAGGAGCTGTCCCAAGTGTTTATTCTGGGGCTAGGGTTCAGAACCTTGGATAGCTCCTTTAAAATTCTGTCTGGTTCTGACCGAAACCCAGAATGGATTCACAGCCCCACCGGAGCCACCAGCCTCCACTGTCTCAGGGGCCACATTCCAGTAGTGAGAAGGTTGAAAGGCAAAGGGCATGGGGAGTACAAAACACACACCAGCATATCTTTGCTTAAAGCTCTAACTGTCTCAGCAGAGACATTTCAACGTTTCGGAATGTGAAAAATGTGAACAAATGCTGGGAAACCAAGAAATGGTCAGAGGTCAGGGGAAAGAGGGTGGGGCCGTGTGAGGAACCCTGGAGGGCCAGATTTGGACTCCAGGTGGGCTGCATTTGGCTCGCGGGCCTAAGGTTCCCATCCCTGCACGAATGTAAGAGACGTCTAGCACAATACCAACAGGGTTTGCTAGTGTGATGGGGTTCTCTAGAAATCAAGTTGTGCCAGAATCCCCGTTGCGCCAGCAAATGCTATCGGTGGAGCTTACACTAGCGCAACGTAATTTCCGTTAGCAGTAGTGTTGAAATGGATATTGCCCTTAATGAAGTGGTCTGTAAACTGCTTAAATAAGTAATACATAAAAATTACTTTGTACAGAGGCAGTATACTTCTGAGTACCAGATGCTGAGAGACAAACGGGAAGGACAACACCTTTATGCTTTGCTGATGAGCACCCAGAGGGAATTGGCTTTCTATTGTTGGACATCAAATGCTGGACTAAATGGAATCTTGATTTAATCTTTAGAAAATTTATTTGGAATTAAGTCTCATTGATCACACACAAGTATGTCTCAACTCTTGGCTATGAGCTCATGGGCAGGCTTTAAAAGCAGAATGTTGGTCAGGGAAGTAGGGCAATGGACAGACAGACAGAATCTTCACTGTCCTCAATTGGTGGGGGATTATCACTTGTTCACATTGTAACTGCTGACAATTATTCATATAGGTAAAGGAGATTCTCCATTGTTGCTAGCTTCTGGTTCAAGGATGCATAGTTTGAAGCAGGGATTCATAGAATCATTGAATAGTAGAGTTGGAAGGGGCCTATGAGGCTATCGAGTCCAGCCCTCTGCTCAATGCAGGAATCCACCTCAAAGGATACCTGACAGATGGTTGTCCAGCTGCCTCTTGAATGTCTCCAGTGTGGGAAAGCCCACGACCTCCCTAGGTCATTGGTTCCATTGTCGTACTGCTCTAATAGTCAGGAAGTTCTTCCTGATGTCCAGCATGAATCTGGCTTCCTGTAACTTGAGCCCATTATTCCGTGACCTGCACTCTGAGATGATTGAGAAGAGATCCTGCCCTCCTCTGAGTGACAACCTTTCAAGTATTTGAAGAGTTCTATCATGTCTCCCCTCAATCTTCTCTTCTCAAGGCTAAACATGCCCAGTTCTTTCAGTTTCTCCTTATAGGGCTTTGTTTCCGGACCCTTGATCATCCTTGTTGCCCTCCTCTGAACCCCTCCAGCTTGTCTGCATCCTTCTTGAAGTGTGGTGCCCAGAACTGGGTGCAATACTCAAGATGTGGCCCAACCAATGCCGAATAGAAAGGAACCAGTACTTTGTGTGATTTGGAAGTTATACTTCTATTCATGTAGCCCAAAATAACATTTGCTTTTTTTGCAGCCACATCACACTGTTAGCTCATATTCAACTTGTGATCTACAACAATTCCAAGATCCTTCTTGCTTGTAGTATTGCTGAGCCAAGTATCCCCCATCTTGTAACTGTGGATTTGGTTTCTATTTCCTAGATGTAGAACCTGGCATTTATCCCTATTAAATTTCATTCTGTTGTTTTCAGCCCAGCCCTCCAGCCTATCAAGATCCCTTTGAAGTTTGTTTCTGTCTTCCATGTTATTAGCTATCCCACCAAATTTTGTGTCATCTGCAAATTTGATAAGCATTCCCTGGACATCCTCATCCAAAACAATAATAAAAATGTTGAAGAGCACTGGGCCCAGGACTGAGCCCTGCGGTACTCCACTCGTTATCTCCCCCCCACCCCCAGTTTGAGATGATATCATTGATAAGCCCTCTTCTGTAGCCAACTTCTCTATATAGGTGTGTGCAAAGAATCTTAATTCCTCTCTATATGGAATATTTGAGTCCACTGTTACCAGAGTGGGGCAGTATTTTTCCATTGTCAGCAGTAGGAAGAGTTCTCATTTTTTTCTAATACATAATGCAGGAATAGTGTGGGGCAGTGATGGAGTCTCCACAACTCTCAGGACCGCATATGGATTGTGTGTGGGAGAGATGAGGGTCTTTCCTATCGCTTTCATCAGTAAAGGACATACATCATTTTCCGAAAGGATTATGAGACAAATCTCCTCCCGTTCTGCACATACCTCTAATGTATTTGTATTTTTGTCTCTGTGTTGCGCTGAGCGTGTTATGAGAGAACGGTGGGGTATTAATTTCAGAAAGAAAGAAAGAAAGAAAGAAGAAAGAGAATTGCTCCTGCCAAAGTTGCTCAGGTGCATTGTGAGTTCTGCAGCCTCCATAAATGCACTTTCTGAAACTGAGGTTGCAGGCTGCAAGAACCCCACAAATACCCCAGGCAAAAGGAGGGCAAGAAGAGTCAATGCAAGGGGACAGAAATAGCTTTGGCGGCACAGCCTTTGTGGCTGACGTTTGCAATCTGCCAGGTTGGCATGGGGAAGCTGGGTGGGTCTCACCCACTCCCCGTGGTGACCACACAGCCTGCAAAACAAGAAAGGAAAAGAGCAGAGCCTGCCCAGCCCTGCGCTCAAAAGGTATTTTTAGCCCAAGGCTTTGGTGCTAATTAGACAGTAGGTCAGAGGGAATCAGGGAAGGGGAGCAAACCACAAAGCTCTGAATCCCAGCTTGCAGAACTTCAGAGGCTGAGACCAAGCTATTGACGGACAAATGCAGCAGCCTATGAAAATACGCATCCCAGTGCGTGGGTTGACTGCGATGGGTGTTGGTTGGTGCATGTTGAGGCCGACGGCGATTGTTTCATCAAGCGTGCATGGTTTGCGTCTGACTCGGCATGTATGCGACGAGTGCTCCTGCCTATTTTTCTAACCTTGGAGCACCCATGGGATGTTGTGATCACGTTACACATGAATTATTGGGGTGGTTGCACAGGATGGAGGGGACGTAGCACCCCCACCATCACCTTCTGGGCATGCTTGAGCTTTGGGACCTGCTTCCCATGTAAGATGGTAGGTAGGAGGTGCTCCAGGGAGAGAGATGTTCAGGGCATATCAGTTGCTAAAGTTTCTACTTTTACTTTCCGAGGTTACATGGGAGAATAAGAGGTATATAAAAAAGGGACGCTTTTAAAAAAGCAACAGTGCTCTGTCTGTTAATTAAAGAGGGAGTTGAGCCAGAGGTTTTGGAGAAAGACCCGAGCCAACTCTGGCCAAACCATCTGCGGATATGCCATGGGAGAGGCAAAAAAGGATACAGTACAAAGAAAACAAAACACGCTCTGTGGTCTAGTGGTCAGGCCCCCAATGCCTGAGTTTATGGTTTTACCCCCTACCCTCCTGATTGACTTTGGGGCTACCTGTTCTACTCCCTGGGCCAAAGGACAGACAGTCATGACTTTGAATATGTCCATACAACTTGAAAAGCGCACAGTGGTTTATGTGCCAACCAAGGCCAAACCTGGAGTATCTACAGCATTGTAACATGCATCCACTTTGCATCATCCCAGTAATGTTTACACTATTTTTCACTGCACTGAAGCAGAAGTCTAGGATGCTTTCAGATAGAGGGGTCCTAGCACTGATGATCACAGAAGGCTTTGTGCAGCTATTGTCTTTTCTTTTTTAAATTTCTGCAGTAAGAAAAAGGGGGATGTCATCAGATCCCTGTAAAACTCTGCGGGTGAAGCCGGGTGAGGACGCTGCAAAAGCCTTGTCTGAAGCACCCATAATCTTTTATCAAACCGTGCATCTTTCAAGACGTGCAAATATTTCCAGAAGCCGATAAACAAATCTGAGGGCCATTTGGGTGCAAAGGATGTAGAGGTCTGTGTTCAGATGTGACAGAGCAAGGGCATCTCTCCACAAATCATAACTGGAAGTGCCCGTTTTGGAACTCTCTCCGGCATGCTGTGTTTGTGTGTGCGCACACCAGTTGAAATGAGTGTAACAGGCTAGACTTCTGGGTCAGAGGGCACACCTAAGCTCTAGCACATTTGTTTACAACTTAAACACTGGCCCAAGGGTGTCAGTGAACCTCCTTAAACTTCTTCAGGAATCCTCTTAACTGTGTGTTGTGTATGTGCTTGTGTGTGTGTGTGACTGGAGGAAACCCTTTGTGAGCCAAAGTTATTCTTCCTCTTCTCCCTTGCCACCCCCTCCCTGGTATTTCTGTCCTTGCTCCAGCAGGAAAAGCGATGGGAGGTAGGTTCCACATGCTTGTGGCATCCCCGATCCCCGCTGCTGCTGAGCTGTCTGGAGCCCAGTGGCAGCTGGCAAAGGCAAGTCGGGCTTCGGGTGGAGCGAGCGGCAGCCACAGCCCACACACCCATTAGAGGAGCTTATTTCAGGGCCTCTGACCACAAGGGAAACATCCGGGGCTGAGGGAGGCTCCTTGGACGATGAGGGATTGCTCTTTTTCAGAGAGAGAGAACGCAAGGAAGCACAAGGGGTATGCCTGAGGACAGAGAGTGAGAAAGGCACAGGAATTATGCATGGATTGATTGGACAAGATGGAGGCACTGTGCATCTTACGCAGAGGATTAATTAGTACTGCCAGATGTTCTTTGATTCCAAGGGCCAAGCTAGACATGAACTACATCTTTGCATTTAATGTGCTTTTTAAAAAAAGAAAAAGAAAAAAAAAGGGGGGGAGCAGCAAATTTTATCAACTGGAAAAGGGGGTGTCAATTAAGGGAAACTGATTTGGCAAGGGGGCTTTCCAAACGCTCGGAAAGCCCCAGGGTGGGTGTGCGGTGGTGTGGCATTGATTATATGACGCAGCTGTAATCGTGCAACCACGCTGGGGTTTTCTGCTGAAGCTGTGGAGAAAACAAGTCTGGGACTTACCCCGTCTTTTGTCTCCAGAGCAAGGCAAGGATGAGCAAGAGCGTGTTAAGACAGCTCCAAAGCCTTGCTCTGGAGTTGCAGTGGAGGGGTGACTCGGCAGTGCCTGGTGGAAGGTGATCTGTGATTGGTTGTCTTCCACCAGGAAGAGGGTGGGGGTGGCTACGGTCCTTCAATAGCCCCCCAGAAACCCCACACTCCCACCCCGGGGGGAGAGAAAGCAGGTATTTTTGAGGGATGCAGCGCCCTCCTTGCGCTGTGAAGACCAAAGGAGATAGAATTTAACCCTTTCCTCCCCCACTGTGATCCTGAGCAAAATGTTTCCTCTGAAGTATTTGCATTGGACCAATTTCCTCCATTGGTCCTAAGGCCTGCAGCTTGAAATCACTGTGTGCCTTATTTTAGAATATCTCAACACCATAGAGCAGGGATGATGGATAGCTCAGGTGTTTTTGAATTCCATTATCATAGGCGTGTGCAGGGTGTGCCCAGACACCCTAATATCTCAACCAATAATATTTCTCTGCCAGAAGCCGTGTTTCAAAGAGGCCAGGAAAAGCACCCACCCCACACCAAGGATAATATTTCCTCATAAGACTTTCCTCCGCCCAGTGTCACCACAAAGCCCTACCAATGCTGGGCCTTGAGGAGTGTCTCTTCATTGAGCAGGGCATCAGTGTCTATGGTGTTTAATAAATCAATGAATAAAAATAGTGTCCTTTATGACTGAGTAAATGAAATGTACTGTGCACACCTATATCCGTTATTAAGTATAAAATAAGGGACATATCTCCCAGAAGTAGTGCTGACGACTGAGTAAGAAATGTTTTTTACTTTATGATTTGCCTCTCTGATAATTAGACATAAATAATGTTGCCTATTACTAAAATGTTGACATAGGCTACTCTTTTGAGATACTGAAGGAAGTGTGAGTTAATGTACAATTTATGATGAACTACCTCACCACTCATTGTTAGAAGGAAAGGTCATGTTTAAACATTTCTACCTCATTCCATAGGACTGTAGTACACTGACATCAAAACAGCTTTTAAAAATGTGCCTTTAACTCTTGGCCTCATCACTTCAAATTGGCCATATCCAATTAAAACTGGACACCAACCAACAAGTTGATTAACCTGCTTTGCAATCCTAAACCCCAGATCTGCTGGCTGGTGTGCAGGGTGGGGGAATTAGGATAGAGTGGAGGTACCCCTTTACTGGGAAAGAGTACTTCCACTGGTGAGGGGGACATCTGTCCCACCAAACAGGATATGACACTTTGAAAATGGTTTGAAAACTGTATATGGAGTGTGTCCTAGGCCCCAACTATTGTTCTAAACCGTTTGAAAGCAGTAGTGTAGATCCTGCCCTGGTTACACCCATGGATTAAGATTGGGTAGGCCCCAAACCAGAGTGTTCAAGGCAGTTCTGGCCTTACCATAAGGCTTGGTAAGACAACTGTAGTGTCAGCCTGCCAACTATTACTCTTGTGCCGTGTGGCCATTACTCTCTGTTGGAGTATGGAGCTGTGTGTATCACACAACTTGTTCTCTCGACTGTCTTCACAGTGCTGAGTTGGCGTTGTGTTTCCCCCCTAAAATCCACAGTTTCGCTTACCTGGAGTGGCAGCGAGTAATCCCTGTGCCAAGGAGGGAGGATGGGGTTTCTGGAGGTCATCTGGGTACTTGAGCTGCCCGCCCACCCTCTCCCTGGCTTCCAGCAACCAATCACCAGTCACCATCCTCCAGGACCGCCCCCTGGATTGGCCACGGAGTGAGATCAGACGGCGGAAAAGCTGGGCTGACCTCGTTCCCACTGAAAAAGTCAGGGTATGTCTCTGACTTTTTCGCTGCACGGCTGTGCGGAAAAGCCCCGTGGTGGCTGCGAATCTACGGCAGTGACATCTGACTGACACAGCACAGGTTTGCAGCCACCACTGGGCTTTGAGCACGGATAGACAGCCCCCTGGACCCTCTAAATTAGCTTGCTGCCTTCAGGTGTGGTGGAGGATTCTATCCTGTTGCCAGATTCAATTGCCAGCCCAGTCAGCTTCTGTCTGTGAAATTGGTATGTGTGTGTGGTGGTGGTGGGAATCTTGTCCTTTGCTTCAGGCAACAAAATCTCTTGGATCCACTGACATAGTGAATTCTCCTCAATGGAGGGAAATTAAGAAAAAGGAATATTTGTGGGGCTAAAAAGCCTGTTGAAGTTGCATTCCCACTTCCAGTGTGAGCAGGCAAACATTCTGCCACTTCACTCCCCCTGATTGTTCTATTAGTGATTAAGGGCACAATCCTATGCATGTTTAAACCAAAAGAAGAAGAAGAAGCCCTACATTCCTAAGCCAGCATGTCAATACATGCACAGGATTTCTGTCTATGCATGCATAGGATTGTGTCCTAAAACTCACAGCTCTAATTAAAACCAAAGAAAGTAATCTAATTCCTATGCACACCTATAGCAGCCTTCCTAGGCCCAGGATGCTTCCATATTGTCTGGCCCTGGCACTGCCCAATCATCACGTGACTTCCTTTCCACACTTGGTGGAAGAGGCTACTTTCTGTGCGTATACATTGCACTATGTTCTGACCACACCAGCTGGTGTGATATAGCCATATGAATTGGGAAGGGACAATTCAACTGAGGATACTATGTAAAAAAACATTTTTTAAAAACCACTTTTAAAATTTGCACTAAATCACTTGCGCTATTACACAATGAGCCTGTTCAGACAATCGCCACAGGAAAAGAAGCCAACATGATGTCTCCCCTCACCCCCGCACATGTTACGCGCACGACCTCCATTTGCATAATCCGATGCAATGCAGCACAGGTTGGCATGTCGTCTGAACTTGGCACATGGTGTGTGTGGGGGAGATGACTTCATACGCACCCTACAACTTCTATTGTACATCATGGGTTGTAGGGTGGGTCTGAAGCCACCCCTGCCACACCACGTGCTAGATTCAGACAACATGCCAACACGCCCTGCAGTGTGGATAATTATGTAAATGATAGTCATGCGCACAGCATGCGTGAGGCCAGGGGGAGAAGCCATGCTGGCTTCTTCTCCCTATGCGATCATCCAAACCCAGTCAATGACTTGAATAAGTTAAAAATAATTTTAACGGGTTTGGAGACCAAAAAGATGGGAGGATGGGGAAACTCAGTGCTAAAATGCTGCTACTCAGTGCTAAACTCAGTGCTAAAAGCTGGAAAAGGCAGTATGTTTGGATTTTGAAATCATTTTTTAATTATGCAGGGTTTTTTTTCATTTAAGCACTATTGTGTGAATATTTCAGTATTTTGTATGTAAAATATACATATGTATATATATATTTGTGAGAGTGAAAAAGTATTAGAGCACAAATTAAAGGCTCTTTTAAAAATAAACATACTAATAAAATTGCATTGTTGGGAAAAGTAAGGTAAACATCACTGCACACATCAAAACATGCATTTAAAAAAAGATGGAATAATAGTGCTAAGACAGTGGGTACTAACCATCAAAAGATGTTGTGTAGCTATTCTGTTTTTCTTCTTTAACAGATTTGTTTTCCTGGTTAAGATAAAAGAAGCGGTGGGAAAACACAAGAGGGCTGCAAATTGAAGATGGTGTTGTCTAAACCCCTTCCACCCGTAAAATTCCACGAATGACCCAAAGCGAATGCACAATAAGAGCCTCGTCCGTCTGTCTGTCTACTTTCTAGAGTCAGCCGTCTGAAAATTAGTAAATTCCAACTTTTAAATGTTCATGATGTTACTAATTACTTTTGTGAATTATTTTTAGAAATTGAAACATTTCCGCCAAAAAACGCAGTAGAGAAAATTTTCTACCCCACACCAAGAAACACCCTTCTAATGCGCACTACGGTATGCGCACTACGCGGCACCACCTTTAGGGTGGCTTTGCCTGTAGCTTACTGAGCTAGCAGCAGCGGAGGGCAGGAGACACACCAGAATGCAAGCTCAGCTCTATGACATAGCCAGGCACAGTTGTCCCTCTTCAGGAGTGTCACAAACTTTGGCCTCTGCCATTTGTGGAACACATGCTGAGGTTGCTCATCCATGTCCCCCAGGATTACTACATTTCAGGATGCTTTTAGGATGTTTTTTAGGATGTTTTAACAATGTATACTATGTTTTTAATCAGTATTTTATGTATTTTATACTTACTGTTGTTCCCGGCCTCGATCAAAATGGAGAGGCGGGTAAGAAATAAAATTATTATTATTATTATTCTCAGTAAAAATACTTATATTGTCACATTGGAAGGATAAATCCCCACCACCCATAATGCAATGGATCGAGGACCTAACATCATTATCAACTTTTGAACGGGTGTTATATAGATGCAACTTGCAAGTGGATAAATATACAGATATCTGGTCTGCTTTTCTTGAAACCTTTGTATAATTCTCTCTTTTTCTTTTTTTTTAATGGTACACATGAAGGAAATGACGATAATCTTATATATGCAATGTATGGGTTTTTTCCCTTTTATTTTCACGATATATTTTCTGTTCTGTTTTGTTGATATTCACAATAAAAAAAGGAAAAATCTAAAAAAAACTACAACTCAGCTCCTTGGCTTTTATTATGAGCTCTGTCTTTCACAACCCAACTTCTTGGCTCCCCATCCCATCCCATCCCCATATCTGATTTTTCTTAAGTTGCACTGTTCCCCATCTATCTGCATTATTTTTCCTCTCTGACATTCTCCTTCCCTGATCCCTGGGTGGGACCCATCCTGTCCCCCACACTGAGGCTCCCATGCTTCCTTCTACCCATCCAAAGAGCCTTCCCTGCTCCCCACCCCCACCTCCTTTCGCTACACACACACACACAGCCACCTCTGCACATGGAACTCATTCCACAGTTTATTTTGCTTCCCCTTTGAAGGAGAAGCGCCTGTTCTGGCTAGGAGTTCCTTCAGATCTTCAGCCCCTGGGGGTAAGCCAGTTGAGGTAGCCCTAGCCCCCCCCCCCCTTACATGCACACACATACACACACTCACCCATGAGAAAAAGGCAGGGAGGAGGAGTCCCCATCATGCTGCCTCTCAAGTCTGGCTTGCTTTGAGCGTGTAAGGCTTGAGACATGCAATCGTTTTATTTTAAGAGGTAAGGCAGAGGGATGGTTTGCCATGGCGTACACTTTAATCCCACCAGCACTTTTGTTCAAACCGGCTTTGCAAGTTCAGCACAAAAACCTGCAAAATCTGTTTACTTGAGAAAACAGTCAGAGCTGTATGTACACACTGTAAGTAACAATGCCCGTTTCATACTACTTCTGACTTTCTGAACTAGCTATGTCTGTCTCCAGCTTAAGAGCCAGAGCAGCAGGAAAAGAAGCTTAAACATCTGAATTGTGCTCCTGGTTGACAGGAGCACAGATGTAACTGCCCAGTAGTTTACCAGGAAATCTGGCCTCTCACATGTTTATTAATCACAACTCTGACAGTTAAGAAGAACCTCTAAGCTGTCAGTGTGTTGTGGTGGACAATGCATTGACAGTTGGGTATTACTCAGGACTTTGGTCCAAAGATACTCCTCACTCTTTCCTACCAACAATGCACAGCTCCTATCCCTCCAACACTCACCAATTACCTCCTTCACCCCTTTTTGCTCTGTGGCATGCAACTTCGCCTGCCCATAAAGTAAAACTCACACAGCAAACTTATTTTTCTCACAGCAGCACTATCTGTCAATATTATATTTGTGTTCAGTATATTATTTATGAAAGGTACACAGGGCCTTTCCAGAAAAAGGACCTTTCTTGAGGGAATAATACCACTTTCCCTTAATACTTTATACATGATAACTATATAAAGTGTTCTATCTGTGTCCTTTTGTAATTGGAAGGGGTGTAGTTTGTTGTGATCAGGAGAGGAATTAGTGTGTGTGTGTATGTGTGTGTTCATGTTCAGAACATGTGATGGGGTGCAAGGCTATGTAGACTAGCTCCACCTTTGTCCCCCACATATTTGACGCATGTGAGAAAGAGCCTTTCAAGTAGGAATCCAGCTAGCCATGAGGTGTGATCCTCCCCCAAGGCTAAATGTACAGTCCCCTCCACCCACCCACTGCTTTCCCCTCTAGGGGGTTCTTCAGATTAAGGGGAAATCACGTTTCCTTACTGTGGCTTTGCTTCCTGCTTTGCTTGTGCAATACTGCCGGAGAGGGGTGACCACATTGTCTTTAATGGAAAACTTCCCCTTCTCTTGCTGCTCATAGCCCTGAATGGGGCACCACCCTCTAGTGGGTGCCTTGTAGTGCAACTTCCCCTGTAAACGATAGGAAATCCTGAAATATTTCAGCAGAATCGGGATATCACAGTGTTTTTTTAAAAAAAACGGAATTACTGGGGGGAAGGCATGGGAGACATGCAGGAGGTTGCAGGCGTCACCAAAAGGACCCACAAACTTCTATGAGTGTGTCTTATTTCGCTCATGAAAAGAAGCCCTAGCAGGGAGAGTCCCAATGAGGACTCAAACCAGCAGCTGCACAAGGAACATCGTAGAGATTTTATGGGCACCGTTCAATGGCAGCATACAATATACGACAAAAGTAATGCAAAAGTCACACCTACAGGGGAAGAAACACAATTTACCAGAAACTTGGGTTAGCTTTTCAAAACAGGATATCTTCTGACCATTACCACAGCAGTGTGAAGCCCAAACACGTGGAAGCTATTTTTGGGTGGAAGTGATTATCGGCAGCAGCTACATGGTTGAGATAACATTTGGATTTACCTTCAGCTGCTTTTAATTTCACAATGCAATTTTTTTAAAAAAAGGCGATCTGCTACCGCGGGTGTCTTCATGCATTATAAGGAAGGCCCGACAAAGGCTGTGCAAGTCTCTGACACCTCCTTTCATTTAGCTCTGCTGCTAAGTAATGACCTACAAATCTGTCAGTCAAACATCACCTCGGTCCTCCTGCAGTGAAATGTGCAATTTTCAAATGTGCAGAGGATTCATACATCTTGCCACGAGGAAGATGTGCTGAAAATGCAAAAAGAAGATGCAAGCATGACTCAAGTCATTCTCTCTTAGGGTTGCCACGTTGTTTTTTAAAAACTGGCTCATTCCCTATGCAGTCTGAAGCCAATGGGAGGTGCTTTTTGTGTGTAATTGTTGTGCTGGGCTGGCATGAAAGTTTGAGCACCTGCCAAGGACCGGGGTGGGTGGGGGAGAGGGAGCTCAACTTTAGGGTGACCATATGGAAAGGAGGACAGGGCTCCTGTACCTTTAACAGTTGAATAGAAAAGGGAATTTCAGCAGGTGTCATTGGTATGCATGCAGCACCTGGTGAAATGCCCTCTTCATCACAACAGTTAAAGCTGCAGGAGTCCTGCCCTCTTTTGTATTTGCTTGCTTATTTCTTTCCTCGCTCCCCCTGGACCAGAGCAAGAATTAATGAAGAAGCAGGTTGCAGAGCTAAAGAGAAGCAAGCTGAGTAGGGTGACCACATGGAAAGGAAGACAGGGCTCCTACAGCTTTAACTGTTGTGATGAAGAGGGAATTTCACCACGTGCTGCATGCATACAAACGACACCTGCTGAAATTCCCTTTTGTATACGAGTCCTGTCCTCCTTTTCATATGGTCACCCTAGTTTAAATTTTTTTTAAAAAAAACAAACAAACAAACTGGGTGCCCAGTATGCTGCAAAGCAAAGCACTGCTATCTAGCGCCATCTTTATTTGGGCTGCAATGAGTGGTTTTGTGTTTTGGAGCTCAGACTCTCCAGCTCTTCCTTGTACTTAGGTTCTTGGGAAGATTACTTTTCTTTTAGTCTTAAGAGTTTGCCTTCTGGAAAATGAATGAGCAAGTCCCCCCCTCCCAATACAGCCATTTTGTGTGAGTACCCACAGCACTCTATCAAAATTCCCAATGTGCCTACTGACCCAAAACTGTTTCAGACCTCAGTTTTAGAGGACGCAAGTGGGACAAACGAGAAATGAGACGCCAAGAATTCTAACCATGGCCTCAGCTAGACCTAAGAGTCTAGCGCGACGGAGGGGTGAGGATCTCACAATGTTTTTATCACAAGATCTCCCCCTCTGTTTACACATGGCGCGCGACAACCTCAGAGAGAGAGGATATCGCAGTCATTTTTGTTGCTGTTAAGAAGAGAGCACGAATGGTTGTACGCAAAAGGTTAGTTTTTTATTTTAAATTAATTTCCCCGTTCCCCCCACCCCACCCCTGTGTGCGGGTCCCAACTCCTTGCGAGGAACCGGGACAAACCGCAACGCCTGCACACACGTTCTGCAGTCTCGGGGTCAGCCTGAAACCATGAAAAACGCGGGCTCGAACGGGAGGGTGAGATCCCGGGGCAAGGGAGGGATCATCTCTCCCTGCTCCTGGGATCCCCTGTTCATCATGTGGATGCACAGAGACGATCCCGGGGATTGTCCTGGGATTTCGCCCTGTCTAGCTATGGCTCATGTCTAGGTTGATCAAAACTGATGGGCTGCGATCAACTTGATGGGTCAAAAGTTGTGCAGGGATGTTTTTAAACAATCAAAATACACTGTTAGTAGCAGCTCAGGTTGCCAGCAGCTCTTCAGGATTATCCTGGAGCCTCCAGGGATTAAAGGGTTTTTGTGTTTCCTCTCTAGGGCTCTCTGTTGCACAAGAAACCCAGAATTAAAACCAGAGGGAATTCTCAGAATGAGCACTGAATCACATTGATTTTGTTATCAGCTCTTCTCATGGGGTTCCATACATTTTTGGAGGTGAAACTAGACTAGTGATTATAGTATATAATATGATACATGAACTAGTCCTCCCTTTTCCACTGTGGGCAAAAGTCTGATTGCTCCACAGCAAATTAGTTTCAGAGTAGCTTAGTCCTTAAAGCCATTTCTTCATGACACAAAGCCTCCAGGAATACGTCCAAAACTGGAGTTGTCAAGAACCCAGTGGCAAAGCTGGGGATAAAACCCAGGAATCTTCTAAATTCCCCTCTTCTGTTCTAAGTATCTAAATCCCACTTCCTTTCCAGGGATTTACACCATCTTGCTCTAACCCATTAGATTTCATTCCTTTCTCAGAGCTGGAAATGTAACCCAGAAATCTTCAACCACCAACTTCCACTGCAGTGATATCCCAATCCTGAATATAGTTGCTGTAAGTCTCACTGATTCCAACAAAACTTTCATCCAAGTAAATGCATTTCAGAAGAGAGTGATAAACCCATTTCCAGTGATGGTTTTTGTTCTAGTTCTGTGCACTTGGAATTTTGCATGGAATGGTCATACTTGGCATACAGCCAGTTCAGTCCAAAGGTCCTGTTTGAAATTCTTGATTCTCAGCAACCCATGACAGGCTAATTCCTTTCAGATATTAGAATGTTTATGAACATTCTGTGACACCTTAGTCAACAGTAGTGGAGAGCAGAATTCATGGGCTGGCAGCTGATAGCAGAATTTTTACAACATTCTCTCTCTCTCTCTTTCTTTTCTCTTGCCCTCTCTTTCTCTATACAGTCCAGGGTCTCTCTTATTTAGGGAAGGATCATAGTTCAGTGACAGAGAACATGTTTTGCATGCAGAAGACACCACATTCAATCCCTTACAACTCCAGCTAAGTATGAACAAGTATGGTAACAGGTGATTAGAAGGACCTCTGCTTGAGGCCCTGGAGAGTCAGAGTAGACAATATTGGCCTGATTCAAATTTGGCATGCTGACAACCCTCCTTAAGAGCTATCACTGTGTCAATTTTGATCTCTTTATCTTTAAAACTTATGCAGATGTAAGCATTTGTTTAATTTCCATTTTTAAAATCCCTTAAAATCAAGGGATGACCCAATCTGATTCAAACTTGGCATGGCTAAAGCCCTCCTTAAGAGCTACCACTGTGCCAATTTTGATCTCTTTATCTTTAAAAATGAGGGTGCTACTAGCAAGGAGGGTGCATTTTTTCACATTTCTTTTAAGGTGAAAATGCCCGCTGGAGAAAAGGCATGCCCCTCTCCACCCCTTGAAAACAATGGATGAAAATACACATTGAGGGTAGTGCGTTGTCCTTTTGATTTACTGGAAGAACCAGACTTTCCCTGTGCCAAAAACAGCGCTGGGGTGGGGGAGAAGCAAGGGCAGAGCAGGGCATGAACGATGTCATCTGAGTCCTTTGCACACAACTCACATTGACAGCGGGCTATAACACTGGTGTGATGGAGCCCGTAGTGATGGCCACCAATTTGGCCAGTTATAAAGGGGGGTTAGATTAATTCCTGGAGGAGAAAGCTATCAATGGATACTAGTCCTGATAGCTATGTGCTACCTCCAATAGCAGAGGCAGTAAGCCTAAGTATACCAATTGCTGGGGAACATGGGTAGAAGGGTGCTGTTGCACCCATATCCTGCTTGTGGGATCTTGGTCACCAACAAATTGGACCCTTGGTCTGACCTAGCATGGCTCTTCTTATGTTCTTATGTGTCTAGGCCTGTGGGGGATTCATAGGAAATTATGGCATCACTGCCCTATGGCAGGGGCTGCCCTTCACCCTCTGGGGCAGGCAGAGCCCCCAGATCAGATGGGCTTGGGTGTGCCCATCCCTGACAGAGGCTTGCTGTGACAGCGGTATTGTGAGACGGGGCATGGCTTCCTTCTGGTTGCCCTGAGCATAGGAACATCACAGTCAAGGCAGAGGGAATTGTAATGGCTTCACTCCGTAGCAGGGCCCAGTCTCCTCCCTAAACCAGCAAATGGTCCACTGAAGCCATTGCTAAATCAAACCCATCCGCCCTGCAAGCTGAGCTGGCTGGCAGTTCCCACAGAATGAACATTAGAAGGTGCAGGTAATCGAGTTAGTAGTTGTCAACCCGGCGCTGTCTGCTCCAAATTGGATTCCACTAGAAATCTAATTTACAAAGTATACCCCGAACAGCACACTCCCTTCAATTACATTCTCTTCCCCCACCCAAGCCCCCTGCCACCCAAAGATGTACCCTCCACAGCTCTTGCCTCCCCTGAAGAGACCGGAAATTGCCAAGGAGGGAGAAGAGAAAGGTCCATTCATGTTTGAAACTGGAGAGTTGCATTCTAAAATTTGAAAAAATTAGCACATATCAGATATGCACACATCACATATGAGGGCTCGGAGATCACATTCTGGGGAGAAAATAAGAGACATGTTGGTGGTGCAGCCAGATCTACACCAAGCAGGATAAAACACTTTGAAAACATTTTGAAAACTGTATATGGAGTGTGTCATGGACCCCAACAGTTGTCAAAACTGTTATAAACCATTTTAAAGCAATAGTGTAGATCCTGCCTGAAATAAGGAAGTGCAAAAAATAAGTGTCAGATGAACCAGGATTTGAACCAGCGATCTCAACTCCAATAATCTGCCCAATAGCAGAATCTTCTTTGAGACTCCAGTAGTAGGACAAGCAGCATCACGGACCATTCCGATATGCCTTCAGTAAGGCAATTCTTGATTGGTCAATCATAATGTCTCCCTCTCTCCTTTGTACAAATACATTGCTAGCTGAACAGAAGCCACTAGCGGGATGAATTTCCCTCTCTAGAAGAGATCTGAGGGGCACATGGGAATCTATAGGGGGGAGGAGAGAATGGGGAAATCCCCTTATGCTAGCAGAACCCACATTGTGCAAGAAGATTTTTGTTCATACAGCTGCTGGATCCAACCCATACAGTTTTCATCAGAACAATGACACAATATTTGGCTGGTGCAATACCTATGTATATTTTTCCTATACCATTATGGGCTCTGAACAAACTGGTTTCACAGGTTTATGGCATGCTTCAGTTTGCACCTGGGAATACCCAATTCCTTATCCCTAAAAGGAGATAGAGGATCATTCTTCAGATGTATGTACAGCTCCTGTGAGTAGGAGTGCCCTTAAACATCACGCGAACCAAATAACATATCCCTTTTCACATACACGCCCCCAACAAAAGCATTATATTTATTTAGTTAGTTTTTGTTTTAATGTTCAAGGATTAAAGTGGCCATTTATTCATCACAAAAAAGACAAACGAGAACACAGATTTGCATAAATGTTGCATGGGCTAATTTATATGTATAGAAGCACATTTAGAAACGTTACTATAATTTGAACAGAAATTCACTGCATCACACCATAGTGTGGGAAACAGACTGGCCGTGTCTACACCAGCCTACACCAGGGATTATATCGAAGTCGTCCCTACCGGGACACATGACGCTCACCTACTCCCGCAGTGGTTTCTGGTCGACCACTCAGTTTTCCCAGAATATCGCTGACTGGATTTGTAGCGGCTTTTCCAGCTTTCGCTACAATCCCGAAGTCTGTGGCTGGTGTGCTCCCCACTTTGTGAAGCTGTTGCTGTTCAGTGTGAGCTCCTGGCTCAGTGAACAGCCACTCTGCTGTCAGGGGAGTGTGCATGGGCATCGGTGTGTTTCATCACCGAGTTTTTCTTTTTTTTCCTTTTACACAAACGTATCAATGCGCAGTAGCACATTTTCGATACAGCGCCTATCCCCTCCTGCGTTGCTGTGTCTGCGCTGGTGCGCATCTCAGAGCAGGTATTAAAAATAATAATACCCATCCGTCCAATCCCGCCCACTTCTCCTGATACCCATTCGGAACTGCCGTCACGGGACACACGTCCTCCTGCAATGGCTCTCCTTTACATGCAGGAAACTTCCCTCGCATGTGCCCCGTGAGCGACGATAGCAGAAGCAGGAAACCTCAAAGTTATCCCTCCTCTGTTGTGAAAGGGGTGTAGATTAGGCCAAAGTGACGTGTTCGCTTTTGATGAGCAACTTGAAGTCCCCTCCCTGCTCTCCCTTCTTATTGTTCTTTACATGAAAACTGGACTTGGACAGAACATCCCATCAAACAGGGGATTGTCATCTTACAGTGGCCATCCTATCACAGATTAATAAATATATGCATAAATTATTGAAAATTAAAACTGCAAACCTACCTATTCTCCACCATTGCAAGTTCATTTGCGTTTTGTTTTTTTTAACAAAGATCTCTTACTGAACTTAGTGCATTCCCTTTCTCCAACATTAGTACAAACATCTAGCTTTTTATTTATTTTAGCCAATGGGTTTCTCCCCAGCTCCACCTCCTACAACAAACCTCTCCTCCCTGGTGCAAAGATTTACGTCTTCGCTATGTTTGACTGGTTATCCAGACACGAAAACAGAGTTGGCGCTAGTGCTACTGTAGTCAGTGCCAAGGTTTGGGGGTTCCTTGGGCAAGATGCTCTCACTCCCTGTATCCATGTCATTCTCCACATTGTTAATGTCACCCTACCAATTTGCTTGCCTCTCCCACTCTGGCCCCACTCACACCACATTCAAAGATGGTGAGGACAAGATGTGCTGAGGTTAGTGCTACTTTTTGCTGAACTTACTGCTTGCCCATTTCAAGAGGGCAGATGCAGGCAACAACAAGGAGGAAGGAGGAGGGTAAGAGTTTCCAGGGGCTGGCAGTGGGATGGGCCATGGACCTCAGCAAGTGTCCCATGATGCTAATCTTTGATGTTGGCCCCAACTATAGTGATAGGAAGGGAAATCACTCTGAAAATGCTAAATCTAAACACACCCTCAGCCTATTGCTCATCAGGATTCTAGCTCCACTGTACTTGCCTGCTGCCTTCTGAGTCTCTAGTGGCTGATCCCTTTGGAAATGACCTATCGCCTGCCTTTTTGACCTCTGATAGTGCTTGTTGCCTTTGGCCTGCTTCTAAGCTCTGTTGAACTCAGCTCTGTTGAAATTTATGACACTTTTTTGGAGTGGTGCTTTAGAACACTTTTTATGACAGAATGTGAATGTTCTACTGAAAGTAGAAGAGACTGATTATTTGAAACTCAAAATGTCCATTCTACTTAAAGTTGCTATTTTTGTTTTGTTTGTTTTTATTTTGAATTTACAGACAGAGAGGAACACAACAATTAATTTGAACATCACTTGTGACAGCAGCTTCTCTCTCCAGTAGAGGCTGGTCAAGGTTGTAAAGGAGAATGGACCCAGCCAAGCTGGCCTTCCACTGGATTTTGCACAGATCCCCGGAAAAACGCACACCGCTCACAATTTGGAGGGTTAAGCCCAATTTATTTTATTAGGAAAGAGGCAAACAAACAGGATTAGCAACTAAAACTATGAATACATGCAGATATATATTGAATCCCAAAACCAGCAAAACTAAAACTATGTTACAATATCATACGTCACCCAGCCATGGAGTCAGCCAGCTCAGAACAACGAACCTATTTCAAAAGTATCCCTTTATAGAAACTATCTCCGCTCTTCCCCCCACCTTTCAATGAGGTTTTTCACACTTCTCCTGAGATGTTAATTTCGCTCAAGGTCGCCGGCCTGGCCCTGAGCGGTTCCAGGATGTACCCGTACGCCCACATGCAGCTGGCCGATTATCTCCCCGCTCCTAAATCATAACAATGGGACACTTTAACATTTTTTAAGAACAGCCATTCCATGCATGATGTACCGCTTCCTTACAAAGGTCACAGCCAGCCCTGACTGCAAGCAACACGGGTGAATTTCCCCATGGGGCTTCTCATTGTGGCTCTGGTTGCCATTTTGAAAATTCAAGTTTCAGCAGGGAGTCTGCCACTGTTTGTTGTTACATGTGAATCTGGTGAGGGTGGGTTGTTGGGATGGTTAACAAGCCACCCACAACTCTAAAACAGGCCATGGGTTCTAGGTGGCTTGTTAACCACCCCAACAATCCACCCTCGTTGGGTTCACAAGTAACAAGCTGTGGTGTCCGCCTGCCCCATAGCTTGAAAAAGGCAAGCCCCATGGTGGCTTGCCATTACATGCGAACCAGGTCGCTATGTTCTAGCTAAGAGTGATGGTTTGGAAGAAGGGACATCCTTTTCAGAACAAGGGTAATATGGTAACTCCATCCTGTGACACTTCCAATTTGGAGATTGTCAGACAACTACTGTCTTTGCCACTGTTGTTTCATACCACATTCTTCACTTTCACATTTGGCCACATTTCAGTTCGTTCTGTGAGCAGCTATTTTCCTTTTTGTCTTGGGACAGAAGAGAGAATGTAGGATGTGAATTCCAAGAACCTAATCCTGGTAGCGATGGGGATCCTGTGGCCTTCTAGATGTTGTTGCTCTATAGTTCTTATCCATTAGCCATACTGGCTGGAGTGATGGGAGTTGGAGTCCAAGAACATCTGAAGGACCACTCCTGCCCTATGGCTTTCCTATTTGACTTGTTTTGAACAAGTCAGTATCTCTCAGGGTGGAGTGGGGTTTGACAATAATTTTTAAGGGAGGGGAAAACGGATCAGGAAAGAGACTTTCCTTCCATTGTACACATATGTAATGCTTTTGTCCCACTGTCACTGCCAATCAAATAGAGTTTGCAAGGTTTGGATAACCTAGAAAATCATGCCACACCCATTTATCAGAGATAAAAGTGGAATATGCATACATGCTATGAGCAGCAATGTATCTTCTAAATAATTTTCAACTCTCTGGAAAAAAAACATTCTGTTTCCAGCCTTGGTTCTCCATCTGTAAATGAATAGCCCATCTCAGAGCGATGTAAGAGGAACAGGCCCTGACAAGTCACAAGGCCGTGTATGATAGGTGGGAAGAGGCTGCTAGGCCCAGCATTGGGGAACAGGCGTGTGTCACATTTTTACTTCTTTCAGTTTCAAATCCCCCCTTACTCCCATTCACTGTCAAGGAATAATGTATCTTGATAACAGAGATTGTCTTCTGGGAGTCGGGTCACCCAAAACACAAGCTGCTAAAATAAGAGAGCAAGTTTCCTGCACAGCCAGACGGCAGTTCTGCCCTGTAATCAGCAAAAGGACCTAAATGCTGTGTTTATTTATAACCCTTTCATTTCTCCTCAGCTCACTCCCTTTGGTTGGGTGACCGCAAAACTTTGAATGGACCGAAGGGTCCCATGGGCCGGCTTAGCTCTTGGAATCACTGCTGGAAGCGGCCATCTTGGTTAAATGTCAATGGAGGAAATATCAAGACATGTTAATTGCCTCACAGTTTGGTTGGTTCTCTGGGCCTCAAGTTGTAAAACTGGAACGAAATGCTTGGCAGCAAATATGGGATGCCCAGCTCCATCTTGGTTACTGACTTGCAAAGTGGTGGGGGCATCTGGAAAAGAGAAGTGACAGACAGGAGGGGATGTTTAACCCATCTTATGCTCACTGCTTTTCTTTTGCAACCCCTTTCTCTGGATACTATTCCTATAGCCATGGGACAAAAAGCAGCTAGGGCAAGGGTCAACAATGTTTTTGGGTGAGTGGGCACATGGGGAATTTTGAGAGAATGTTGTGGGTGCTCTAACAAAATGGCTGTCATGGGGCTGGGGCTTGCCCATTCATAAAATGGCTGCCATGGTGGGCATGGGCTGTCACAAAACACTTATTTCCCAGGAGGCAAATTGCTGAGACTAAAAGAAAAGCAACTTGCTCAAGAACCTAAACACAAAAGCAGAAGTGGCGGCAAAACACAAGCAGAAGTGGCGGCAAAACCACTATTTTGACCCCAAATAAAGATGGTGCTGAAGGGCAAATCTTCACTTTGCAGCATGTCAGCTCCCAATTAAAAACAATGCATTTAAAATATATATCTTAAGAACTGAAATAAAATTAAATTAGGAGAGGCATGGAACTTGGTAGACACTGGGGGTTTGTCTACACGAAAGGTTTCCCCTGGGGTGGCTTCGCAGTAGCGGCACGTCATCTACACGACGCAGCTGTCATTGCGAAGCCATCCGGGGGCAAACCTTGGAAACTCCATTCCAAAAAAGTTGGGCACTTAGCCCAACTTTTTTGGCAGCGGAGCCCAAGGCATCCTCTGATTGGTTGCCATGGGCAGCCCCGCACCTGTAAAATTAAATAGAATAAAAAGGGGGGAGGAGAGGAATGGAGCATTGCCCCCTTTTAAAAAATAAATTTTATTATCTGTATCTGCACAGCTGTGTAGATACAGATAATAAAAATAAAAAGAAATGAGGGGGGGGAGGAACAGGCAGCCAGAGGGAGGAGAGGTGGTTCGCCCTGAGTCCCTGCCCCCTCTCCTAACATCCTCCTCTGGCTGCCTTGTTCTCCCCTATTTTTTAAATTTTCTATATCTGCGTAGCTGTGCAGATACAGATAATAAAAAAAAATTAAAGGGGGGAGGAATGGCCCCATTCCTCTCCTCCCCGCACCCCCATTTTATTTTATTTTTACTTTTAAAGACTGGGAAAGTTCGCACTTGTGTTCCTTCCCATTCAGATGCCGGGAAGGAACGCAAGTGCAGGAGCAAGGCACCTCACGGTGCCAAAGCACCGCCATAAAGACGGGGGCCTGGAGAGGCATCTGCAGGTACACTGGTGCCCATGGGCACCATGTTGAGACCCCAAGGTTAGGAGGGCTTGCAGAGGTAGTGTGGTTGGTAGATTAAGCACCACCTCTCACCCACTGCTTCTTCCCTATAAATACACCTCACCCACACCGCCCATGTGCACTACACTACTTTGTGTGGTGGTGGCAACCATGGGATTTGGAATCCCATGTTTGCTGCTAATGATGTAGTTGCATGACTCTTTTCCACAGGTCCAGCTGCCCTGCTCTGCAGGAGTCCTTGGGGCTAAAATAGGGTTAAGCAATTGGCAGCCATCTTCCGCATAGCTCCCAGTTCTTGTACCTCAGTCACATTCTCCCGCAAAAGCTGACAGACAACTGCCTCTAACACCCTCCCCACTAATGTGAAGAGTAATGGAAACTTGTACATATCAACTGCTCAGTCCCATGTGTGAGCTAAGCCACAGGTAAGTAGCAGAGACCAGTTGACGTGCATTATGGGAAGAGGCCTAACAAAGCTTCCATTGGTATTTACACTGGGGCAAAGGGAGACCAAAGAGAGAGCTTTACCTGTGTTTTGGCTTGTGGAAGACTGAGTCAGGACTCAGGAGGACAGAGTGAATGTTGCTAGCGTGGCTCTTAATAAAAATCTAGTGATGTGGGCCGATGATGACCACTGTAAGCAGCCATCAGAATTACTCCTTGTTCTGCTTTCGGCATAAGGTCTAAGAACCTGTATGGTTTCAATCATGCCGCAAATGCTTAATATGAACATTCGAAAGGGAATCCAGTAGCAGCTGTGGAATCCTGAGAATTTAAGCTTTCAATTTTAATTTTTTTGACAGAGCAAAATTTTGAGCCTTGATTGCTGCAAGGGTGGTGGGAAGAAATCCTGAAAACATGTGTGCAGGTTTTTCTTCTTCTTCTTCTTCTTCTTCTTCTTCTTCTTTTGCTAAAGGACTGGTTTGGGGCTTTTTGTAAGTCTGTGGGAATGACAATTAATCACTCAGCACAGGTTCCAGTTTCTCCCCATGATTTCCAAACCCCATTCCTTTGCTTCTAAACACCATGTGGTGCCTTACTGTCTTTTGAGTCCCAATGATTCTTCCTCAGTCCACTTTATTTGTTTACTAATACAGAAATACTCATTTTGCTGTGCCTAGAGCTTTATCACACCAGCGTTATACTGTGCAATCACTGCGAATTGCATGCAAAGGACTCAGAAGTTTTCCACCTTATAATCTGCTTTGATTGTGAAGTACTCCCATGCATCCTGCCTTAATTGTACAGTAAAGCAAAAAGATTCGCCGCATTTAGCCCCTACTTTTTGAGCGTATCTTCTGAGCCACCACTGGGGCACAGGAGCAGGATTTTAAAGAAATGTTTACATCTGCATAAGCTTTAAAGATAAAGTCACCAAAATTGGCACAGTACTAGATATTAGGGAGAGCTTTAAGCATACCAAATTTGAATTGAATTGGGTCATCCGTTGATTTTTTACATTTCCACCCTTAAACTCACTTCCTGGTATGCAAAGGATTGCTGTCGCCCGGTAGCAAAAACAACAACCGCGAAAGCTTAGCGCTAAGGGTATGATCCGAGGGAAGCAGGTATGTGGGATGAAACTTTAATACTTTCTGCCCCCTCATACTTCAGACTACATGCAATTATTTCTCAGGACCAGCTATATTTCTGGCTAGCTTATTGGTTCTATATACTGGGTTGGATCCAGACTAAGTTAGTCACACTTAGAACCCATTGAAACCAATGTGAAATGTTACTCATGTAACAGCACAATCCTACACATGTTTAGATGGGGTGGGGGTGGAGAAGTCCTACAACTCCAAGCATGGCTTGATGGGGCATGCTGTGAGTCAGTTACAGGACTTTTTTCTATGTAAATATGCGTAAGATTGCACCTTAAGTGTCACTAACTCGCAGAACAATCCTAAAGGGGCGGGGCGGAATCTTATGTGGCACACAAATGGCTACTTCCAAAGCCCTGCTAGCTTTGTGGTCAGGTTGGGAGTATAGCAGTTTCTTCCTCCCATCTCCCCTCTGTCATCCTTTCCCCCAGGCAGATCTCTCTGTTAATTTTTTTTTACTGCAATTAACATTTCCCTGTTTTGATATAACCTACTGAATACTGTTCTAAACAATTTAATGGACTTGTTTATTTATTTACAATATTTCTATACTGCTCAATATCTAAAACAGACTCTGGAGCAGTGAACACAAGTATAAGACAGAAGATTTTAAAAAGCAAGAAACCAGAAAAACAGTGGCTATCAGTTGAGGAAGGCTTCTTGAAACAGAGTTGTTTTCAGGAGGTGCCGGAAGAAGCCTAGTATTGGCGCTTGCCTGACCTCCAGGGCAGGGAGTTCCACAGAGAACGGCCCCCCGCACTAAAGGTTCTTCTCCTTGTGGATTCCAATCGGGCCAGAGGTCCATGTGGAACCACCAGGAGCCTGCCCTTCAATGACCTCAGTGATCAGGCAGGTTGGTAAGGGAGAAGGTGCTCTCTCAGGTATCCTGGTCCCAAATTGTTGAGGGCTTTGTATACTAGTACCAAAACCTTCAACCTGGCTCAGTAGCCAAAAGGCAGCCAGTGCAATTCCTTCAGCAAAGGAGTTATAAAGCTCCATCCCATGAGCGTTTTACTGCACTCTCGTTACTGGGCTCTCACGGATTGCTCACATAACGTAGTCTGCTTCTCGCGCGTCTTCCGCCCCTTCTGGCCTTCCTTGCACTGCAACACACACACACACACACACACACACAGAAAAAGTCCAGTTGCTGCTCTGTCCTGCCGGACTGAATGGGCCTCGTTATTTCCTGTTTTCAGGAAGCAATGTCAGAGCAACTTTGGAAAAGCAACGGGAGCCACGCATTTCTACCTAGATATGATGGGGCTCATATTCTGAAAAGAGGCAGTAGTACTAGACTTATGTACTAGTTGTGCATGAGCAACACAATGCTTTTGAGCAACACACAAGTGATGAATATGCGTGTTTGAACCAGTCCAATAACTGCACAGGCAAGACTCTTGATTCCAACTATAGCATGCTTTAAGAGTGTTTGGGTAACCCATCTTCTGCTACTCTTGACAGGACAGTTAAAGGGCATCAAGGGGCAAATAACCCAAACTAAGTGTCCTAAGCATGCACCTCTAAAGCCACATCTTCTTGCTGAAATATATTTACCTGAAGGCAGCATTACTTGTGAATAGGCAAGATTTAGAGAAATCAACAATGTGTGCATGTCATCAGCATCCACTGTAACTTTCCCGAAATGCCCTTTGGCAACTCAGGAGTCATCCTTTTATTTGGCTGCTCTGTTCCTCAGCTTCTGATCCATCCTTTTGTTAAGCAGGAATGTACCCTTTTCATGCATCTTTGCTGATGGCCTCTCTCACCTCTGAGCCTTTGTCCTTCTACCTCCAAAACCAGCAACCTAGGCCCAGGATTTTCCTCAGCCAGGCCTTTGTTGCCATGGTATTTTAGCACAATGAAACAGGACCTGAGGAGGGAAGACTTCAAGCAGAATGGCTCCATAACAAACAATGGCTTGAGGTGTTTAATGCAAATATGGTTAGTAGGAAGGGATGCAACAAGAGTAAGGGGACACCTGTGTCCCATTCCTCAGAACACAACCTGATTTACACACCCGAGCCAAGTGCGCAGCAACTATAATTATTAGCCCAAGTTATTTGCCTGGACCCACTACTATCAAATGTTGATTTACCATAGCTTTTTGCAGCCTGGAGCCCTCCAGATGTGTTAGGATGATGGCTACCATCACTCACAGCCAGCACACCTAGTGCCCATGGTGACTGAGGATGATGTGAACTGTAGTCCAACACAGCTGGAGGGCACCCAGTTGAGAAAGGCTATTCCAGAGGTGCAACTAGAAAAATATTCTCTTGTAGGTACAGATGGTCTGGTAGCCCTATTGACCTCTCCTCCTTTAATCACACCCATTTAGCACCCCTCCTGCCATTTTAGGCCTTTCCCTGTCTTTAAAGAAACAATGTAACTCCAATATGGAGGCATAACTAAATTGTTATTATATCCACAACATCAAACCAGAGACAAAAAGACCTTCTCGCCTTGCACAAACCACAGAGAAAATGTTGCCTATTTACTGCACCATGAAACAATTATGCCTGACGGGTTAAGAGAGGAGGAATGGGCAAGTGACTCGCAGAGGTCTAAATGGCCGGTAGCAGCTCCACAGTGATGCCGAGTTGCTTATTTGATGCAGCCATTATGGGCTTTCCCCCCCAAATTGTGCTTTTTAAAAGTTTCTGACTTACTGCAGCTTTTTCCTTTACTCCGAGGTCACCACCGCTTTGCTCTGTTTGTTGGTGGTGACCTCGCTTTGGATTGAAGCTGGGGACGTTGCAGGCAGGGGGCAAATTGAGGCCCAGGGTAGGTAAGGGCATGCGTGGGAAGACCAGGCAGGGGGTGGGCTTGATGAGCTGAATGCCCACTGGTGTTGCCCAGAAAGTCCGTGCTCTCTCCTGCTGTGGAGATCTGCCGCTCCTGCCCTGCAGCTGCGATTCTATGGGGATTTGAGAGAACAAGCGACACCATCAAGACACCCCCACCCCCAGAAGAGTAGACGGGCAGGCTGAATAGGAGTGCAGGCATCTGTGGAAAATCTAGTCCCCACTCAAGGGATATTTGGAGTGCTTCCAGACATATAGCTCCAATCAAAAGCTCTGAACCTGCTTGTTTGCTCCACAGTTACTTCAGAATAACTTCCTATGTGAAGATTGTGCAAAATATGCTACAGCTTCATATACAGTATATTGACATGGTTTGCACAAACATGGCTAATTCAAGCCATGATGAGCCAGGCACCCGGTTGCCTATTCAAGACCAGATGTGTCTTATGTCACCCGACCCCAGGTGGCAGGGGTTGTTTGAGTGTTAAACAACTTTTAAATAACCCATGGTCTGTTGTAAGGTTATTTGAGGATTATTTAAACCTCAAACTACCCCTGCCATTCAGGATTAGGGTGACCATATGGAAAGGAGGACAGGGCTCCTGTATCTTTAACAGTTGCATAGAAAAGGGAATTTCAGCAGGTGTCATTTGTATGCATGCAGCATCTGGTGAACTGCCCTCTTCATTGCAACAGTTAAAGCTGTTTTGTATCTGGTCACTCTAGTATAGCTCCTGAAGCTTTAACTGTTGTGATGAAGAGGGAATTTCACCAGTTACTGCATGCATACAAATGACACCTGCTGAAATTCCCCTTTCAATACAACTGTTAAAGATACAGGAGTCCTGTCCTCATTTTCATATTGTCACCCTACTGAAGATCGCACATGACAAACCATGGCAAGCCCCTGCTGAGGATTGAATACTCAAAATGTCCAGCAGCACACAATGCAACCCACCATGGCTTAGCCACATGGGTTATCTATGTTTCTTTCCCCACACATAAACATGACTTTATGCCATCAGCAGTAAGAGGAATAGAAGCATTTTCCTTTCAGAGCTTATAACTTTTTTACTTTTAAATGTTAATAGTTGAGTGCACAGTTCTGAGGCTAATAGGTGAATCAGAGTGAGCAGCAATTAATTGCCAGACTCATTAATGCCTCAAGAGGCTTTCTCTTTGTTTAGCCCTCATTATGTCATGTGGGATCAGCATTTGGCATGGTTAGATAGTCATCATGGCCTACTAATGGTGCCTGCCCTGGCTGGGGCCCCATTTTAAAAAGAGGCTTGGTCTGGGAGTTGCTGTTTAAATTTCCCACAATGCCCCTGAATTATGATATGCTGGGGGCACTGTGTGAAATTATAATGGTGGCTCTCCAGCTGGTACTAATTCAGAGTTCTGTTGCTGTTGGCAGATCCCAGCACGACCAGGGCCCACCAAGGGATGAGAAGTCTCCCACCAGAGGCATGGCTGTCACCTGCTGCCAATGTCTTTTGGTTTATTTCCTCAGCAAACATTGCTATCATTTCTCCATTCTACCACACAATGGCAGCAATACTGCTTGGTTTAAAACATCAGCAGTAAAAGAGCAGACTCCATATTACCCAAGCTGCTGCTCCATTGTCAAGTCTATAACACAAGATGTGGGCCAGCCTTCCCCAATGTGGTGGCCTCCAGACAGGTCTATAAACAGCCTAAAAGTTGGGGAGAGGGGCAAAAAGTAGTGGGGAACCATTCGTCTTATTTGCAGGCCTTTTAAAGATAAAATTGTAAACTCTGGTTTGATTATTTGTTTGTAAAAAAAATGGGGGGGAGAGAGAAAATTTAGGGGGGCAGGCCACCCTAGCCCAAGCTTGGCTATGAGCCTGCCTCCAGATATGCTAACTGGGGGATTCTGGGAGTTGTAGTCAAACACATCTGGACGGCGCCAAATTGGAGAAGGCTGACGTAGAACCTCAGCCTGTTTTTCTTAAGGAAAGTGTGCATTTTTCTTTGCTCAAAGAGTAAACTTCAACTCTAAAAAGCAACAACACAAAATTGTGCAGTGAAGAAGACTAAAGATAAAATAAGTTATTCAGCTTATGTGACATGAAAAAGCTGCATTTTTCATTATATTCACTTTATTCCTACCTTTATTCCCAAAGTTTACAGAAACTAATAAAGCGAGATGGTGATTTTACATAGCTCAGAATACATTTTTACCTTCTCTTATTTGTATGCCTTCTGTAAGTTTTGCCATTCTAAACCTTACACAACTGTCCTTTAATGCAAGGAGTTTTGAAGGCCCAGGTAACTTCAAATGCTGCTAGTAAGTTCCAAATCAAGAAGTCCTAGGAGTAGGTTACTGGTCCCTCAAGAACTCCTACAAGAATATTACTGTGACCCAGTCCTCTCTATTTGAAGGGTTGTCAATCCTTACTATATTGCAATCAATATATTGTATTTCTATTTAAATTATAGTAATTACTTCTAGATTTGCATCTATACATATAAATTAGCACATGCAAACAACCATATGCAAATTTGTATCCTTTGTTTGGTGATGTGTAAGTCCATCAGACAAGCTTTGGGCTCAGGGGCCCAGCTACACTAGGGTGACCATATTTGGGAAACCAAAAAAGAGGACACCTAGTGTGTGTGTGGGGAAGCAGCTTTCTGAGTCCTGCAGAAAGTACGTTATTCCCCCGCCACCTTAAAGAACCCGATTGGAGTGGAGGAGGGGAAAGGATTTCATTCTGCACTACCACCATCCACTCCAATTGGGGCCTTTTTTATAATGTCCACGAATGACCCACTTTCCCCTTTAAGACCTCAATTGGAGCTCAGGGTGGGGGAATGATGTGCCTCAGGAAAGCATGTCATTCCCTCCTGCCATGCTAATGGCAGCCTTGAAGGGGAAGGTGTGTCATTCCAGGACATTATTGAAAATTATAGAAAATCCCCCCTGACACCATGGAAAGAACAAAAAACAGGACAAATCCGGGGAAATCCTGACAGTTGGTCACCCTAAGCTACACAGGCAAGAGCAAGGAAATTACTCACCTTTCTGTCACAATAGGCCAGATAGGAATCCCAAACCCATTAAAAAGGAAAAAAGGAAAAGAAACAGCATAGTGCTGCAATTTGCAAATGGGGACCTATTGTTTTGGCAGGTAAAAGCGGGTTTAACATTCTGATTAGAATTAGAGAATTGATGTTTGTGATAATAACAGAATAATTGATTTACTGCATGCTTAATGTACAGTTAATTAGGATTGCCTAATTATTAGGGCTATTTGTTAATTTAGGCTTGTAAGGATGATTTATTATTGGCCTATTAACTGAATCACTTTATCATCATGTTTCTGTTCATCCTGAACTTCAGAAGTTGATCCAGGGTTCTCTAGAATTGAGCCCTAGAACAGGTTTTCACTTCTAAGGCTCAGCTCCAGAATTATATGATGTAACATAAAAAAAGAAAATCCATTTAAGGCATTTAGGGTGCAATCCTATGCATGTTTAGACAGAAAAAAAGTCCTACAACTCCCAGCATTCCCCAGCAAAAGGCCCCAGGTCCTTGGTCTGTGCTGAAGGCCCCAAGTTGAACCCTTGGGATTTTCTATAAAAAGAGGCAGGTAGGAATAGATGATGAGAAACATTATTCTCTGCCTAAAACCCTCAAGAGCTGCCCCAACATCCATCACTTTGCACTTGCTTACATTGAACTCCATTTTGATGCCCATTCTTCCAGTTTGGAGAGATCGTTTTGGAGCTCTTCATAATTCCTTTTTGTTTCAACCACCCTAAATAAGTTGGTGTCATCAGCATACTTGACCACCTCTCTGCTCACTCCTAAGTCCAGATCATTTGTAAACAAGTTGAAAAGCAATATGGACCCTTGTGGGACCGCACTTTTTACATCACTCTTTTGGGAGAATTTACCATTTATTCCTTCTCTCTGCTTTCTGCAAGAAAACCTCTCCTCTTATTCCATGATTGCTCAGTTTACTTTGAGCTCCACCAGACAAGCGTTTTATTGCATGCTTGTTACTGGGCACTCAGATTTTTGCAGGTCCCTATCACAACTTTGTCTGTCTCCTGTGCGCCTCCTGCCCCTTCTAGCCTTCTTTGTGCAATGAAAGAACACCCCAGTAAGTCCAACTTATTTTTAAAGATGGAAGTTGCTGCTATCTCCTGCTATGTGCACGAGAAACAGCGGGATCAAAACAGTCCACTGAATGGGCCACGCGCAAGTTGTTTACTTCCTCTTTCAAAAGAGGAAGTAATAAGGGACAAACCAGTGGAGAAGCAATGGTAAGCAAACACTATTTCCCCTGTGTGATAACACTCTTCGTCAAAAGCCTTTTGGAAATCCAGGTAAACAATGTGCACCAGATCACCCCCCTGTCCACATGTTTATTGACATTCTCAAAGAACTTTAAAAGCTTAGTAACTCATGACTTATCTTTGCAGGGCTTACATTTCTATATGCTTACCAATTTTATCTTCAATCATTCTTTCAACCAATTTACCCAGAAGAGGTGTTAAGCTAACTGCCCTGTCATTTTCCAGATCCCCCCCGCTGGATCCCTTTTTAAAAATCTATGTTTTACTGACCATTCTCTAGTACAGAGGCTGATCTTAGGGACGTGTTACATATTTTTGTTAGAAGATCAACAATTTACATTTGAGTCTTTAAGAACTTTAGAGGATATCTGGGCTTGGTGGTTTATTAGCTTTGAATTTGTAGAGAACTTCATCTTTTATCACCACTATTTGCCTCTGTTTCTCAGAACTTTGTCCTACATCTTCTGCAGTAATGACACAGGAAAAGAATTCATTCAGCTTTTCCGCAATTTCCTTATCCTGTTTTACTACTCCTTTAATTCTGTTGTCATCCACCAGTCATATATTGAACCTGGGACTTCCTGCATGCCAAGCATGTGTTCTATTACGGAGTTATGGATCCTTCCCCTATTGGGCACTGCCAACCTCCTCCAAAAGCAATAACTGGATACACCCACCCAGGCTCACCATCCACCCTGAGGGCTCTGTGGAACTATGGGTCAGGATATTAATCCCCAAATAAATAATTAGGAAATCAACCATCCATCCATGTCTAAAATTCCAATATCCTGCAGCTCGCATATGTCTGCTCTGTAGGTGCGACAACCCAAAGTACTGTGAAAGCACCAGGTAGATACATATTACAAGATCGAATTAAAACCAGATAGTAATATGAGTCATGGTTCAAGAGTGTGCATAAATAGTGCCAGAGGGATGCCGCCAGTCCAGAAAAAAGGTGCATGTTAAACCAGCAAGGTGAGATGTACGCCCACCCTTCCCCCTCAACACTGCCCTCAGGAAGGAGAAGGCGGATCAGATAAGGCCATGGAAGAACTAGTTTACTGGTTATCCTTCCATCAGTAGATGGCGAAGGAGGTGAGAGTGGACTGGGAAGAACCCCTTCTGTTGCTGCTCAGCGATTCTTCTGCGTTCTTGTGCTATTCAAAGCTCAATCTTCCCAGCTGACTCAACCGCCTTGTTGCAGGATTCCCCAAATCCCAGTCAGACCTGTCACTCCAAATGTAAGCTCTATTCCCAGTCTCAGATTCTAGTCTCTTATCCTTGCCCCTTGACTCTTGTAGAAAGCAAAGCCGACAATACTTAGCTGCATTCCCCCCTCCCCTTTTAAGGATATGCTCCAGTTGTATCTTTTTAACTGGCATTGTATTGATTTTCTTACTATTGGGCAAAGGAATTGTTTATCACCATGGAAAGGAGCTTTGGTGTTCTGCTGTTGCAGACCCCACAGCTGATGGGGCCAGCTTCTTTTAAAACTGAACAGCAGCTTATTTCTGCGGCTGTGGAAAACACACACACAAACCTCTCCAGCCATTCCCTTCCTAGGGCAGGGGGCACAGAATTGAAAGGTCCTATCTCCCACCTCTCTCACTTTAATGATTGAACCCCGGCTACATTTCTGGTAAGACATAAAAGCTCATTTCACAGGGAGGATTCTTCTATGACCAGTGCAATGTATGTCTTGCCAAGTTGACTTACATTGTTTCTGTCTGAATTCAAATCCTCACTTAGCCAAGGCACTCACTTGGTGACCAAAGTCGACATCACCCAATCTAACCTACCTCACAGGGTTGTTGCAAAGACAAAATGTGTCTGGTAAGGTGGGAGGCAGGGAGAGCCTTGTTTGGGGTCCTGAGCATGGGATTCTTGGAGGAAGAGCAAGATTTGAATCAATAATACATCCAAAAGATACGCTGCCTTCACAAACCTCCCTTTGCTTTTTGAGTCTCAATATAACGAGTAATAGTCAAACTCCTTCTTTTCCCCACACACACTCAACACTTTCTGCTGGAAAGTGTTGAGTGGGCAAAGGCCTTGAGGTTGGAACCCCAGAGGCAAAGGCAGCATTTGGTAGTGGTGTTGGGGAGACAGCTGAAATGAATCTTTCCCCTTCTGAGTTGACCCACTTTGTCAACGTGTTCCCTGGGCCGGGAAGTCCCCATCTTTGCTTTTCTGACTCTGTGTATGTTTGTGTGTGTGTGTATTTTAGGTCTTTAATGTCATGCTGGAAAATCAATTTGAGGTCAGGAGCACATGCCACTGTGATCTTTGATTTCTTTCTCCCTCCACCAATCACTGCACTCCCCCACCCCACCCCGCCCCATCCCCCCTCCAACTTCAGATGCACAAAAAACTAAACACTTCCAAATGTTAGTAAAGCGCAGACTCCAAATGACCACAAGAGCTGCCGTATCTTTAATTAGTGGCTTTTTCTTTTCCTAACTAAGGAAAAAATACAAGCAAAGGGAAGGCTCATTGGCTCCACAGCAAGGTCTCCTGTGTCAGGCATAGGGTATGAGGGTGATCATATAAAAGGAAAAGGAAAAAAATAAAACACATGAGAGGAGAGCGGGAAGAAACATTGTCTCAGTCGGTACTGCTCATGCATGGTGACTCGTATAGGCACATTCGTGTGGCTTTCAGTTCATGTTAAAACCATAGAACACAATCCACCAGGGATGCTTCTAGACGAGGCTTTTATTGTGCCATCACACTGCCTCATTCACAGAATTGTTCAGGGAGTCCAGACCACGTCTTAAAGCCGTTCCCCCTCCCGCTTCTTTCATCTCTTTTCTTACCACAGAAAATCCATAAAGGGGAAAAAGTGGATACCTGCACAATGTCTTTTGACTGATAGTGCTAGGAATCCCTAGTCTGGAAGCACGCCTGGAAATATGCCCAAGGAAATTATTATTATTAGACTTTTGTCCTGAGTAAGCTGGTGTACTGTTTAAGAGCAGGGGTGTGGAATCTGTGGCCCTCCAGATGTTGAATTACAACCCCCATAATCCTTGACCTTTGGTGATGTTGGCTGGGGCAGATGGGAGTTGAAGTCTAGCAAATCTGGAGGGCCACAGGTTCCCTACAGCTGGATTAGTGTTGGTTTAAGACTGGATAGACACAGGTTTGAATTCCACCACCACGCATGAAGCTCACTGAATTACTTTGGTCAAGTCACTATTTCTCAGTCTAACCACAGTCAGAGGGTTGTTGTGAGGATAAGAACCATGTATAAAACCCTCAGCTTGTTGGAGGACTGAGGTGATATAAATGTAATACATTAATTTCCCATTTTAGCCTCATAACAACAACCGTGTTATGAGTAGATTAAGAGATAGGGACTTGCCCAGTGAAGAAAGAAGAGAGGGCTGATTTAAATTTTGATCTCCCTGGTTCAACCCTTCCCCAACATGCTGTCCTGGCCTTCCCTTACCCGGTGCTCTCGAGGGGGGCGTCTATGTGCTCTATTAACACCATAGTGGCTGTGCAGTGGCACTGCGTTGTTCAAATGACACAGCTGCCAACTCACAGCCATATTGGGATTTCCCCCCTGAAACTGCACATTTTCTAAGTGCCAATTTACTGCAACTTTTACCTTTGGTCTGGGTTATCCAGTGGGCGTAGTGAAAAAGCTCCGATTGGCTACTGAAGATAGCAGAAAGGGAGTTCAGAGAGATGCTGAGTCTGTTGTTGTATAAGCTTGGGAATGCAGGGCAGGGGGTGGGCTTGACAACAATGGCCATCAGTGCTGCGTTTTTTCCACGCTCTCTCTCCTGCCCCATCTAAATTTATCGATTTAGCCTCACAGCATTGCTGCTGCAGGCTTTTGAGCTAATCCCCTTCCATCATGGCATCGTATAGACAATCCCCAGATGTGTTGGACTGCAACTGCCATCGTTCCCAGTCAGCATGGACATCTGGATGGTACCAAGTTGGGGAAGAATGTGCTATTCTGTACACCAGACACAAGCAGGCTTCAAGCTTGCGAGATCTATTTTAGGTTTTGGTTTGGTTTTTTAATGGGTAAAATCCAACGTAAGTCCTATGTAGAGTAAACCCATTGAAATGAATGGGACTTAAATTTGTCAATGGGTATACTCAAATTAGGACATGCTGGATTTTATTCAATAGAACCCCAAGATCCAGCAATAGAGCCAAGCGCTAAATAGCGGATAGGAGGTGGGGGCTGAGCCCAGTTTCTTGCCATACTTACA
Source organism: Elgaria multicarinata webbii (assembly GCF_023053635.1). Lineage (NCBI taxonomy): Eukaryota > Metazoa > Chordata > Lepidosauria > Squamata > Anguidae > Elgaria > Elgaria multicarinata. The sequence continues at coordinate 25,288,003 of NC_086173.1, forward strand.
TATACAAACACAAAATGTATATCTGAATTACTACGGACCATGAAGTCTAACAGCCTAGTTTAGAAGATATAGGGGGAGACTTTTTGTTGTCAAGCACTTAACCTGATCCAGCTACAAATCTTCCACTGCAAATCATGAAACAGTTTTTCCAATAGATCCTGATCTACCTTCTATCCTTCCCTTCACTAAGCCACACAGGTAATTCCACAGCCTACCTGTAGAGGAAAGTGGTGCTTAACTTAACATTTAACCTTCTTCTAATCTGAACCTATTACCTCTTTCTGTTAAACCTATTTTCTCTCTAGGATAAACACTCCCAGTATTCCTTTATCCTAACCACATATTGTCTTCTAGATCCACATATTATCTTTCAGCCTGCAAGCTTCCTTCTCAACCTTTTGCTCACATCTTTCCGGAACTGCAGTGCTGAGTCAAGACTAATATCAATATTCCAGATGATTACAGTTGCCAACTTTTTTAATGGCTCTGCTTCCACACTCTATCTAGCAACCTGATGCACACATGAGCTCCTCTTACGCTATTGACCAGGAGTATTGTTCACTCCAAGCACCTGCAGCCCTCAGAGATTTCAGGCAGTTTTTCCGAGGGCTGCTACTTGAGAATCTTTTAACTAGAAATATTTGGAATTGTACCTGGGACCTCTTGAATGAGCTCTACCGTTGAGGTATGGCTCCTCTCCAACCTAGAAAATGGTGTTTTTCCCAGAAGTGATGGGAAAAGATTCACCTGCAAAATTTCTCCATCGCATGCTGCTAGCAAAGGAGAAGCTCAAGTTAAAAAAATAAGATGGCAACCCAATCAGAGGGGAACCATTAGTTCCCCAATCTTGTCCTTCCTTAATCATTAATTTTGCTATGCAGCTGTCCCCAATCCCAAGAGCTCAAGGTGGATTACAGTAATTTTAAATTAAATTGATAGCTCCTTATCTGTTGTGACCCAGACAAATGGAGCACAGTGGATAAATAATGACCCCAAGGATAAAAAGGGAGAAACAACTGAAAAACAGTATTTTGAAGTATTAGTCTTAAAATAATCTATGTGAAGAACATAAGCTACAAATAGAGATAGAGAAGCCTCAAGTTCAAGTATCAGTTTCGCCGTTAGTCTTAATCTGTAATATAGGGATAATAATACTCCACTACCTTAAAGGGTTGTAAGGATTACTGAATATGTAGAATAATCAGCATCTGTTGAAATTATGATGCATTTGAGAATCCCTCTTTGCTAACTGATCACAAACTTACCTTCAGTACTTCAACTGGCAGAAAAGCAGGATATCAATTAAAATATATAACAATAAATCACTTTATTATTCACTATAGCTGCAATCTTGCACCTAGTTTCACTTACTATTGAATTCAGTGAGACAAATTCAGTGAGACAAATAGCAAGATTTCACCCAAGGTCCCCTAAATTTTTGTTATCGACTTTAAACCTTATATAGTTGTTTTCTCCAGGCACTTTTGCCTTGTCATCTGTGATGCCTTATCTTACTCTTGTGCAACCCGTTCTTTTTCCTGTAACACTTCTCCTTTTTCCTTGTTGAATTTTATTTTGTTCCTGTCTGCCCAGGTCTCCAATGATTGTAGATTATTAAAATTGAGAACCCAGAAATGGCTCTTTCAAGTGCTCGAGAGAATATGAGCTCCAACACAGGGGGACACACCCACCCACCCGCTCCGTACCTTCGCTTCTCCGCTGGTGTTTTTGTTCCTCAGTTACTTCCTCTTTTCAAAAGAGGAAGTACAGAAGGAACACGAGGCCCATTGACTCCGCTGTTCTAATGGCGCTGCTTCTCCTGCACACAGCAGGAGAAACCAGCAATTCCGAGTTTTAAAAAACATTGGACTTAATGAGGGGGTTTTTTGGTCACTCAAGGAAGAGCGGAAGGTAGGGGAGGCAGATGACATCATGTGAGGGACCTGAGCAAACCGTGAGTGCCCAGTAACAAGCGTACAATAAAACGCTCGTGGGATGGAGCTTTATGTTTCAGCTATGTCAGCTCAGCTCATTCTTGTAACCATCTCATTTGCCAGATTTGATTTTTTTAAAAAATAAATTTTAAACATTGAATAGACCCTAAATCAGTGGCTTTGACACCATGCAATACAACAGGTCAGTGAGAAACATGGGAAAATATCATAATGTAGGAGGGGCTGCATTGTGATGGAACACACACTTGACCTATAAGTAATTCAGTCTTCAGCATCTCAGGTTAAAGGAATGAGTGAATCCAGGCTCCCTGCTGGAAGAGCAGATGCTGCCTGTAGAACACCAGTATCAGAGGCAGTAATCCTATATATACCAGTTGCTGGGGAACAAGGGCAGGAGAATGCTGTTGCACCCGTGTTTTGCTTGTGGATTCCTAATCGACAGCTGGTTGGCCACTGTGTGAACAGAGTGCTGGACTAGATGGACTCTTGGTCTGATTCAGCATGACTCTTCTTACATTCTTAGGTAGTTTAGTTAAACAAGGGTCAGTAGAAAGTAGGCCTCCAGATGTTTTCAACTTCAACTCCCAGCATTCCTGATCATTGGCCATGCTGCCAGGGGCATCTGGGAGTTGAAGTCCAAAACATCTCGAGAGCTATATTCTGCCCACTTCTGAATTAAACCACCACTTTTGTCCCAAACGAAAACAATTTGAATGGTTAGGAAATTGGGATGTTGTGCTCAGTAGAAGCTGAAGGATTTCCAACTCAATGGGTGCTTCCAGATGGAGGGCACGCAGCACTATTAATTAGAAGTTATTGTGCAGCGAGTCTGTCTTTTTCTCCTTAACGGATTTTCTGTGGTAAAAGAAAAGATGAAAGCAGCTGTGGGAAAATATAGCAGGGTTACGAGAGGAAGATAACTTAGGCAATAGCTAGACGAGGCGGTAGTAGGGTGACAATCTCATGATTTTATGATCACGAGATCATCGCCCTGGTCTACACGCAGCACACGACATCATGGCTGCCATTTTGGTGGGTTTTTTTTAAAGGGAAATGAGCACAGGAGCACTCGAACACAAGGTAGGTTTAAAAACAAAACACAAAACCCTTCGCCCTCCCCCCACCCCGATGCCCAGGTCCTGTTTCCTCGAGGTTAGTCGCGAGGAGCCGGGACAACCCACAACCCCCGCCCACACGTTCTGCAGTCTCGGGATCATCCCAAGACTGTGGGAAAAGCGGGTTTAAAGGGTAGGTTGAAATCCTGGACCAAGGGAGGGATCATCCCTCCCTGCTCCCAGGATCCCCTGTGTGTCATGTAGATGCACAGGGATGATCCCGGGACAATCCTGAGATATAGGCCTGGTCTAGCCATGGCCATAATCTGCAACCTTCATAAAATTCTATGAAGGAGGCAGGGTGATGGCACTGTAAAAGTCTCTTTGGGAAGCACCCTAGAGCAGTATTTCCCAAATGTTTGAAACCTAAGGCCCATTTTTTGCGGGTGGGGTGGGGGATTAAACTGGTGGTACACAATAATCTTTTATTGAAAAAGGTAGACGTATATTTTCTCTGTCAGTTCTCTGAGCAATGGGCAGATATCCTCATTGCAATTGTGAGTTAGTCCAGTTAATATTGCCTTGTAGCAATCATGCCATCCATTAAGTAAGGGCTTAGGAATAGGCCTAGGCTTCCTGGACAATGGTCAGGACCATCAAGACATTTCGCTGCCTGAGGGGAAGGGGAAGATGGCATTCACACACACACACCCTCCATGTATAGAAGCTGACTGAACTGGCAGTTGAATCTAATTTCAGTACTGCTTATGGGACAGTGTCCTCCACCACACCAGAGGGCAGCAGGCTGGGAATAAGTGTGCCATCTGTCACACATCTTGCAGACCCCTAGCATCTGCTGCCTGAGGCAGCTGTGTCACTCCACCTAATGGGAGGGCCAGCCCTGCCAATTGTGATGCTTCTGGGATTCCCCTTGGATTGTCAGCAGTAAGCAGGTTGTGTGAGGGGTTCTCAATCCTTCCCTTAATTCCTCCCTTAGCATGATGTTGCTGCCCATATATTGGCAGAGAAAGGAGGGATCCATGCTGCAGGGGCCCCAGAAGAGGGGACTGGAGCCCATCTAAGACTGGTTGCGGGATGGAAGCAGCACATACAAAATACAGGAAGACTAGATGATGACATCATGTGGACCCTTGTAAAATGCGAGTGAATGAGCCATGGTGATTCCACAATGCATCCTTGTCTGGAAGAAGCCCATTTCCTATACAAGACAAAATTAAATGTTGGTCAGTAAGACAAGAGCCAGTGTGGTGTAGTGGCTAAGGTGTTGGACTGGGAGTCAGGAGATCCGGGTTCTAGTCCCCACTCGGCCATGGAAACCCACTGGGTGACTTTAGGCCAGTCACAGACTCTCAGCCCAACCCACCTCACAAGGTTGTTGTTGTGAGTATAATATTCGCTGCCTTGGTTTCCTTGGAGGAAAAAAGGCAGGATATAAATGCAATAATACATACATACAAGATTTAGGCTACACACCTATGCACACTTATTTGGGAGCAAGCCCCATTGAATCCAGTGAGACTTACGTCTGAATAAACTTGTATAGGATATCAGTTAGTTACACTTAATGGACTACATACCCTACCCATGGTACATCTGGATTAATAATCTCTTTCAACATCTGGATACACCCTAAAAGAAATGGTATCTATTATGGAGGGTGGTATCTTAACCACACAGAGGAAGCCTTTACAACTCCTTACCGCTGACTGCCACCTCCTGCAAATAAGCCAAGCTGCTCAGCCCCTATCTCGGGCCATTTTGGTGCCCGAGACAGGGAACCAAAGTGCACTCCCTCTCCTCTCAGTTTAAATGTAAACTTGGGACCATTTCCCTGGGCGACGCTCCCATTGACTCCAACGAGGGACGTGCGGGACAACAACTTCCCTTTGGATTATGCCCCACATGGCTCAGGTGGGTCACCTTTAAGGTCACCCATTCCCTGCCACCTAAGGTAAGCTCACCTGGCCTGATGGGGGTTGGGTTTGGGTTCTGGCAGCTCCTGTCCCACCTGGCCCCTGGTTCATCATATGAAAGGGGATGATGCCACAGGGCTCTTGTTTTTCCTCCTCACCTTCCAGTCAGTGTGTTCCTTCTTTAATTCCCAATCCCCTTCCCTCTGGCTTCGCCTTATTCCTTCCCGTGCTTTGTTTTCCCCCTTTCTTCTTGTTTAATCCCCCTCTGCCCCTGCTCTCTTTTTCTCTCTCTAAAAAAGTCTGAGGAAGAGGGGGGGGAGAGAACCCAATCTGAAGATGTTGACTACTGCCCACGCGCCCCCCCCCCCCCAGCCGCAACACATCACCACTACCACCACAGTCCCTCCTTCCTTTATTGGATACTAGCGGGTCCTCAAAGGCTCCCAGGCTGTAATTAGAGGGTGGATCCTGTAAAGCAGAGGAGCTCCCCCCCCCCCACGCCCCACCAGTCTCTTCCAACTACAGACCAACCCGTTCTCTTTTTTTTTGCTTGTCTCTCTCCTTCCTCCTCAGAAATCAGCAGCAAACCCCTCAGGCTGGGACAGAGATGGCATCGCCAGGGCTCGAGGTAATCTCCCTGCTGCCGAGCGTGATCAGGGGCCCGAGAGAGTCCTGACTTGAAGCAATCTGGGAGTTGTTGCTGTTGGTCAGACCAGGTGGAGGGTAAAGTCCAAACCTCAAGGACCTGAGAAAAGTAAGGAGCAATTTTACTTTATTTCTCCCTTCCCTCTTTTCCTCCGTTCCTCCCCCCTCCCCCCCCCCCCCAGCATTACAGACTTCTAAGTAACACAACTGGGAAAACTAATTTAAGGCACTGGGGATTTGAGGAGGGGGAGGCGGGGTGGATGAAAAGGTGGGCAATTTGACACAAAAAGCCGCTTGGAGATGGGGAGACTGCATCAAAGGTTAGCAAAATAGACCAAGGATGTTTTGTCTGAACTTTTTAAAGAGGCCATTTGATGTTCTTGGGTAGCCGTCCTGAGCTGCCTTGTCATCTGTATTTAGTTTGTCATGAAGGGAGACCTTTTCTTTTTTGAAATAACTATTCCATTTCCGTGTGTGTGTGTTTGCTTGCTTGCTAAGATCTCCCCCTCTTGATTAGATGAACTGCAAAGGTTTCACCAATCTGATTTGGAAAGCAAGGAGTTGTGCTCCAGAGAAATTGATTTTGTTCTGAGATATCTGAGAGACCCCTGCTTCTGCTAGAGACAGGATTGAGAAATACGCTGGAATAAAAAAAGACTTCTCAGCCCCTGTATTCACAAATATTTAGGTTTCAGCTGAGGACAAAATCTCAGTTCAGGGCTATTTTCAGACTTTATTGGCTACAGATATTTTCTTCCCCTTTCCAGCTGTTCTGTTTACCACCTAGTTTTAAAGATATATTTTTTAAAAATCCCAACATGATGGAAAGTAAAGGTGTGGGGTTTAAGGATTTGAAAGGGTTAAGTTGATAACAAGCCATTTTAATTAAAAATGAACTAATGATTGACTGGAAAATAAAACCAGCATTGAGCATAGGTTCCCCCCCCCCTATTTTTTTAAGGAACGGCAAGTTGTTTGAAGTTTGATTTTTCTTTTTTTTTCTTTTAAAGACTTCTGAGCAATACAGGCTGGAAATAGGTGCATTAATAAGGTCATGTTCCACATTAAAGAAAAGCCCAGAGACAGACGCCCCTTCCTTCAAGGCTAAATTGGGCAGCCTGGAAAACAGAAAAGTGGAGGCAATGGACACCACCAAAGTAGTAGCATTTGGTTCGCCAGGAGGATTCAATTTCTGACAATAAGATTTGGGTACTTAAGTAAAAGGAGCTATTTTCTTTATGGAATAAAACAAAAATATCTGAAGTGTTGAGGCTTTAACAGTTGCTAATGACGTTTAAGACCCAGTCTGGTTCTTTGAAGGACTCCTATATACTTCCAGAAACACACACACTTTTTAAAATAAACGGATTACTGGTAAACATCACACAAATCATTCAGGAATATGTTTTTAGTCAATAGGATGATGTTATATATGAGCATAATGCATGGCTGATCTATTTGACTGAAACATCTTCCTTCTAAAGATTACTCTGTACATTTCAAATATAATTCTTAGCATTTATTTATTTAACAATATATGAATAATATATATTAAAGAAGTTTAAATTTGCCTTAGAGACTTACTATGTATTATCTCCACATACGACAACCTTGCAAGGTAGGTCAGTATTATTTTACCACCAGCAGCCACATTTTGCTGATGGGGAGCTGAGGCTGAGAGACAACCACTTGCCTAAGGCAGAGGTAAGATTTGAACCAGAAACCTTTGGGTTTTCTGCTCAGCCTCTCTGCCTTTCTGCTCCACTACCTCTCTAGTGAAGTAGCTCTTAGATTCAGTTGGGTAAAGAGGCCAAATGGAAGTAAAAACCCAACAGTATTCAATAGGAGACCCACAAGCTGTGTCCAATCCGTAAGCTGACTTTGATATATGGGCTGGGCAGTAAAATAAATACTGCTCATGTAAATTAAGCAATTTTTGCTTCGTTCGGGTCCGTAGCACTAGATTGCTTGTTGGTGAAAACTGTGATTGATCCACTGAAATTAAGATGAATCAATCACTGAGGTTTTTTGAACACTTGACAGTGCCTTATAATAAGGGTGTTCATGCATTACAGTGAACACACATTCACACTGTATGTAAACCCGTTCAGATGGTTGTGAGAAGCTGTCTATATGCGTCTATGCCTGATTTGTTTCCAGGAACCAGAATCCTATTTAATCCAGAGTACAAGTGTGAATAACTGGACTATTTAATCCAGAGTACAGGTGTGAATAACTAGATGGGAAGCACATCAACTAGCTTACATGGACTGGATACATATTGAATGTTACATGTGGATAATTGTATAACTGTAACTGTGTTGAATGCAATGCGTGAACACCCCTCATGAGTTAGCCCATTGGTCTTTCTAACCCAGTGCTGCCTACACTGGCAGGTAGTGGCTAAAGACAGGCCTTTCTCCAGCACCTGTTGCCCAGTCTTTAGCTGGATTGAACCCAGGATCTCTTATTATTATTATTATTATTACTATTATTATTATTTATTTATATAGCACCATCAATGTACATGGTGCTGTACAGAGTAAAACAGTAAATAGCAAGGCCCTGCCGCATAGGCTTAGCATATGCTCTTCCATTGAGCTATGATCCCTTCCCAAATTTTTCCTTCATTCCAACTCTTAAGTGAACAATTTCCATTGCCACAAAGTTCTCAGAAGGTGGTCCAAACTTGCTTTGCTCCATTGGCATCTGTGGGGTTAAATTTGCCACTGAGGAAAATTGGCCTAAATTTACCAACAATGAAAGGAGGTTTCGGTTTAACTGGAGCCGATAGTCAACGTGAAGTAGCTTCTCTGCAATCAACTAGGTCATGTTTCCAGCTATTATAAAACAGTCTGTGATGAAATCAAGAAGGTTCTCTGTGTTGATACTGACCCAGTTCGTTTGTCATGGCTAGGTAGCCATGGACAAGTGGCAGTGCAGTTTATTATCGTGATGTCCCAACACAGAACTCTGGGTTGTTGTGGGGTGCAGAACTCATGGTTGTTTATGCTGCAACAACCTGGAGTTCTGGATTCCAACTTCTGATGGGTTGTCGCTGGGTTGTTTGTCATACACGCTTGTTCTTTCTGCATTTTCAACAACTCACAGAGGGTGTTCAGATGATCGCATTAGGAAAAGAAGTAATCATGTCTTCTTTCTCCGTGTCGTTCATGTCATGCACATGCTCATCATTTTCAAAATTAACCACGCTACAGCACGGGTTGGCGTGTCGTCTGAAACCGTCATGCGGTTTCATACCCACCTTATAACCCCTACTATAAGTTGTGGCTTGTAGGGTGGGTAAAAAGCCACCCCTGCTGTGTCACACACTGGATTCGGGCGACATGTCAACCCTCACTGCAGCGCAGGTAATTATGTAAATGATGGTCACATGCACAAGGACAAGGGGAGAAGCTACAATTACTTCTTTCCCCCCACGATTGTCCAAACCCAGTCACTGTGTATTAACCATGGGTTGTTGATGATGTGCGAACTGGGTCAATGATATGGGGCCAAACTAAATGTAATGTTGTCTTTAGCTCTGCTGTGGCTGTAGTGTGTGTGTGTTTAAACAATAAATAACAAGGCAGGAGTTGGAAGTGAATCAGACTGGACCATGGCTTAGGAGGAGGATTTCAAAAAAAAATCCCTTTCCCCTCTCCATGGTCACAAATGGAGGAGGGATGCCTGCTATTTGCATATGAAATTCCTGGTGAATGGGACACAGTGCCCCCTAAAGTAGGGCCTTGATTTGACATTTGTCTCTAGGGGAAGAAAAGAGGCCCATGGGGGGGGGAGCGCCTCCCCAAACAGGGAGCTTGCCACCCCACTTGCCACCCCAATTGCTGGACTGCTGTCATTACTTGACGGAAAGGTATTTTCACACATACAAGTGCATTCCTGTATTATCATCTCTGTAGCTCTTCTCCAGTTCAGATACAGCTCTGGAGCCAGCAAAGGCTACGCATTTTGCAGCTACTGACATACCCTTCAAGATGCCAACAGACCACTGGCCATCCACTGAGGGGAAAGGGGAAACTCCTTACATGCAGGAGAGAGACTTAACTTAATGTGTTATTTATATATGGGATGCTGAATATTAAAAAAAAGGAAAAGAAATTCTAACCACAAATTAATATTTTTCAAAATTAAAATTAATAACCCTTTCCCCATTTGTTTCAAAAATAATATGTTTATGATGGAAGTTTTAATATGAAATATACCATTATCTTAACATATGGGACACATCTCGCCCACCTAGAAATATACTTTGCCCCTTCTGCCCCCTCCCCCGCAGATTTTTTTTTCTAGTGCTGCCACTGCGTTAGGGTCTTTCTCAAGATACTTCAGGGACTGCGTCACACAGAAGCCAAGAGACACTGTTCTCAAAAGCTGTTGGGTCATCCTAAGTTTTATCCGCTTTTTGGGACTTCTTGCTTTCAGGGATGTTTGGGGTTCTGAAACTATCCACATGAGTTGTGTGAACTCTTTCAGGTTTCTAGAGACCTACCCTATTTCTTCGATTCTAAGACACACTTTTCCCCCCATATAAACATCTCTAAAAATGGGGTGCGTCTTAGAATCGCGGGTGTGTCTTAGGTTTTTTTTTTCTGTTGGTGGTAATGAAATTAGTGTGCGTCTTACAATCGATGGCGTCTTACAATCGAAGAAATACTGTATTGCCTGCAGTTTGCATTGCTATGACCACTAGACTCATCTACCTAGAAGTTGCTGTAGTGCCTTTTCTTTTGAGGTTAGCTTTCCATTTGTTACTGATGTCCAAACTTTCTAGCACAGGCTGCTGCCCTGCCTTGAATATTGGCATCGTTTTTAGAAAGAACAAGAAACTGCTTTAAAGGGGGTGGGGTGGGGGATGACATTGATGCAGAAATAGTCCCCACCCCTTTTATAATTGATTAGTTTCCTAAGAGGAATCAATCAGCAGCGGAATCAATCAGCAGAGCAGGAATCTTGAGGAGGGAGAACAAAAGGAAACTGACTGTTAAGGCTACATCATGTAATCAGAGAACTTTTGTTACTGAGTGGCATATAAATGTAGTAAGCAAATAAATAAATAATCAAGATTAATTACAGATATACCCTTTGGAATATATTGCTTTTAATGTTGTTATTCTCTTTTGGATTTTTGTCATCTGCCCTAGGAACATGTTGAAAGGGAAAGTAAAATGCCTATAATAAATACTAATACATTAAAAAAAATCATACTTCCCCTCTTTAAAATATACTGCAATATACTTAAAATATACTTTAAAATATATACTGCAAATCTTTCCTGGTTGGGGTACATGTATATGTTTTAAATGTGATGAATATGCATCCATCTTTCTTTCACAGCATGTATTTTGTAATTAGGTAACTTGCCAGAAATGGTTTGGGGTGCAGGAACAATTAAGATTCAGGATGAAAATGGTTGTGGGAGGCTGTGAAACTTCAACAGAAATGGAGATCCAAGTATTACATGTCCTGGATTTTGTGTCCCAAGTTTAGAAGGGAAATTGGATTTAGTGGTCTGAGTACTGGGTTAGCTCAGTCATTCCCAAACGGTCCATGGAGACACACAGTGGCCCTATTCTAGGGTGACCATATTTGGGAAACCAAAAAAGAGGACACCTAGTGTGTGTGTGGGGAAGCAGCTTTCTGAGTCCTGCAGAAAGTACGCTATTCCCCTGCCACCTTAAAGAACCCGGTTGGAGTGGAGGAGGGGAAAGGATTTAATTCTGCACCACCACCATCCACTCCAATTGGGGCCTTTTCTATAATGTCCACGAATGACCCACTTTCCCCTTTAAGACCTCAATTGGAGCTCGGGGTGGGGGAATGATGTGCCTCAAGAAAGCATGTCATTCCCTCCTGCCATGCTAATGGCAGCCTTGAAGGGGAAGGTGTGTCATTCCAGGACATTATTGAAAATTATAGAAAATCCCCCGACACCATGGAAAGAACAAAAAACAGGACAAATCCAGGGAAATCCTGACAGTTGGTCACCCTACCCTATTCACACAGTCATGGGGAAGGGTGGGTTGGGGAACTTCGGAATGGGGAGGGGTAGGAAAAACACAACGTGCATGCCCCTCACGTGACAGGCAACAAGGTGGCGTACCATGGTTTACTTACCCCTCCCTGCTCTGTTGGTAAATTCCTGTTCTCTGGCTATGCGACGGTGACCATAGAGTCTGGATGCGCTGCCTAGAGCATTGATGGAAGTTCCAGACACTCTATAGTCAGCCATCTATGTGGTTGCCATGTTTTTCTCACAGACTGGCCAGATGTAATGTCTATACACCTGCCACACGGCACAGTAAGCCACACCAGAGCCCCTTACCTGCCCTGCAGAGGTTGGGTATCTGGGGTGAATACTTTCCTGATCATTGGTGGGGATTACTATGATTTTATTAGATTGTAAGCCTATGCGGCAGAGTCTTGCTATTTACTGTTTTACTCTGTACAGCACCATGTACATTGATGGTGCTATATAAATAATAATAATAATAATAATAATAATAATAATAATAATAATAATAATAATAATAATAATAGGGGACCTGTGAACAGGCAGTGGCAAGAAGTAAGAAGAGAGGGAACAGCAGGGCTATGGGGAGTGAAGGGATTGGTAGACTCAGGCCCCTGCTAAGGTGTAGGCCTTGTCAGGTGCCCAATGATACTAAACCCTGATGCTGTCTCAGCATATGTGCTATGGAATTGGGTATATTTATTTATTTATTACATTTTTATGCCGCTCAATAGTCGAAGCTCTCTGGGCGGTTCACAAAAACTAAAACCATAATAAAATTACCAACAGGTTAAAAACCCAAATACAAAATACAGTTTCAAAAGCACAACCAGGATAAAACCACCCAGCAAAACTGATATAAGATTAAAATACAGAGTTAGAATGGTAAAATCAAAATTTAAGTTAAAATTAAGTGTTAAAATACTGAGAGAATAAAAAGGTCTTCAGCTGGCGATGAAAAGAATAAGTGTAGGCGCCTGGCGGACCTCTCTGGGGAGGTGACACTGACTGGATTCTCAAACATGTTAACCCACACTCAGTGGTTGAGTGTGGGTTGTTTTTGAACCTTGGTGTTTTTTTATGAACCGTGGGTTTGCATGTTGTCTGAATCCAGGTCATTTTCTGCAGGGTGGCTGGTTAACCATACAATGTGGGCTATTTTTCTCGAACAAGCCGACTTGAGAACCTATGGCTTGTTATTGGTTAACAAGCCACACTGTGTACTTAACAAGCCACCCTGCAGAATATTTCCTGGGTTCAGATAACACACTAACTCATGGTTCAACAAACAACACACAGTTCAACAACAACCCACTCAGCCACTGAGTGTGGGTTAGCGTGTCGTGTGAACAGCCCCATTGAGTATAGAAAAAGGATTGTTAAATGATAAATGTTTTGGCTATTTTAAAAGATTGCTAGAAAGAAAAGGGCCTTTTCCACTTTTTTCCATTGGTCCATGAGTTTAAAAGAAAGGAACATACATTTAGGTTAAAAGTTAGTGCAGGAATGGGGACCCTGTTGCCTCTAGATGTTGTTAGGCTTCTACTCCCAAAATTCCTGACCATTGACCATGCCGGCTGGGCCTGAAGGGAGCTGGGGTCCAACAACGTCTGGAGGTCCACTTGTTCACCACCGCTGCATTAATGCCCTGACCCAACATGAATGGTCCTTGTGTAGAAGCAGCCTCATTGTTGCTCATTGAGCCCCCACAGAACTAGCTGGATGCCTTTAAAGCAAGCAGAACTCCCTGCCAGGAAAACAACAACACACTAGTTGATCAGGATGAAAAGTTCAACCTAGCCCACTCCACTGCCGTGCTAGACTTCTACTTGCAAGGAGTACCACCCTAGGACTCATCCTGCCTCATTCCTCTGCCTTGTAGAATAGGTCTGAGTTTGCCTCTCTGAAGGTTTTCAGGAAAAGATTGGGCAGCCATCTTTTTTCAGTGCTTTATGTAAAGGGTATCTTATCTAGTTACAGTGAGGGCTAGTAGCCGCATGGTGCTCCACATTGAAGAGATGCCTCAGCAAACACAAGAAACTAGTTCGCATGGTTAAAATAAGCCACTGCTTATTTAAACTATGGTGGATTATTCTGATCATGTGAACCAGGTCACTGTCTTTTGCAACATGCTGCACCCAGGTGGTGATTATGGAAATTGTGCGCAGCACACACTCCAAGTTGAATTCGCTAACGTGGCTTAAATAAGCTACCGTGCCACTTAAAAAAGCCACACGATGGTCACCAATTTGGATGGCTTTAAAGGGGGTTTAGATAAATTCCTGGAGGATAAAGCAACCAGTGGCTACTAGTCCTGATGTTTGTATGCTACCTCCAATGTGCCTATGTACACCTGTTGCTGGGGAACATGAGTGTGAGGGTGCTGTTGCACTCATGTCCTGCTTGTGGGTCCATGGTCGACAGCTGGTTGGCCACTGTGTGAACAGAATGCTGGACTAGATGGAACCTTGGTCTGATCTAGCAGGGCTCTTCTTATGTTCTTATGCATGGTGCCCTCCCTTACACTTTGTGATGTCAGCCCCCTTAATTACTGATCGTACGCAACAATGGGAGCAGCCCCTGATTTGGCTAAAATTGGGAGGAATCAAGGGACGAGATTTGAGGCTTTCATTACCTTTTCTCTCAATAATTAAAGCACTGAATTTGGGAGATGGGATTGATAAATGCCTAGAATTTTAATACGGTATTATTGTACTACCTGGACAATCCAGTTAGAGATGACACTTACCGTATTTCTTCGATTCTAAGACGCACTTTTTTCCCCATATAAACATCTCTAAAAATGGGGTGCGTCTTAGAATCGTGGGTCGTTTATTATTTCTTAGAATCAAAGCTTTTTTTCCGTTGGTGGTACTGAAATTAGTGTGCGTCTTACAATCGATGGCGTCTTAGAATCGAAGAAACACGGTATAAGGAAACATTTCTCTCAAAGGAAGAGAAGGAGTAAGAATACATTTCCAAGGAAAGGCATGTTGTAGGTGCTTCAGTTATAAGACCCCACGTGGGCCAGGTTTTCTCGTTTTATCAGTGCTTCCTCCGGCTCAGCTGCGTTTCTTCCCTTTCCTCTGGGCTGACTGATGCAAGCAAGGAGAGAACTCTGGGTTCTGTGGAGTCGTGTTACCCCAACCCCTCCAAATTTCCATTTAAAGGAGTTAATGGTTTGGGGGCACTTCACCCTATTACACAGTCTCTAAACACAAGCCATTTCCATGGAGGAATTAAAGTAAAATCTGATTTATCACTGTATTTGCAGGTAGGAAGCAATTTTCCTCCACATCAAATTGGCTAACAACTCCTGGCTAATACTATATATAAAATCCTATATAAAAATGCTGTGAATAAAATAAGAAGGGGAAGTGGTATAAGGAGGGGGAAGTGGTATTGTTGGTCGGTAGCCTTCCTTCCTTTCTGTGAGGTTTGCTTTTTTTGAGTCATCTGGAACAATTTCCTGCTGTGAACTGCCTGTAGTGAATTTCCTTTCTGCTTGTGCACAGTTGATCTGGACTGTACAGGTTGATCTGTTCTAGGGGCTAGTAGATATGGTTGGTCATGGGTTTGGGACAGAGGGTTTGACTGGAAAGCCATTAGGTGTTTTTTTAAACTCCCTTTCATATTTTATGATTTATGTGATTCTGATCAATGAATGCTGCAGTCCTCAGCATATTTACCAGGAGGCAAGCCCCATTGAGCTCACCGGGAGTGGTGTCTTAAGTGATGAAAATGTTTGGGATGAGGCAGAAAATCTCATGGAAACTAACCACAACTAGCCAGATGTGGTTTGTGAAAAGCTGGGCTGCTGCTGTTGCTGCTTTGCAGAAAAGTGATGGTGGAGGTGGAGGCAATTTGGAGGGGTAAAAGGGGCATTTGGGTTGTTAGTATTTATTCCCGCACCTGTGGCTGTTCTCTTGCAGTCAGCCCCAGCTGGGGATCCCTGAAACGTATTTGGTGCATCAAGTGTAAAAAAGTGTCCAGGCTCTGATTGCAGGTAAAAAGTAATGGGCAAGGAAAGGGTTACATGCCGGGGGAAATGGGGTGGTGGTGGAGGAAAGCAACACCATCCCAAAAGGAGTTTTTTTTCTTTTTTGCCAGCTTTTTGGCCAGGTTTGCCTCTTCCTTTGGAGAAAGGATTCCTGCATTGAGCAGGAATGGTTTTGATGGCCTCATAGTCCCCTTCCAACTCTACTATTCTATGATTCTGTGATCATTCCTCTTCTTGCTGCTTCTGACTTGCAAATCTCATGCCTACCCCACTACTTGTAGTAGAGAAGAAGAAGCCTCGGTTTGCAAGGGCTGTCTCTGGGCTGTACTACTTCAGTCTTTGGGCGGGGTCCTCACATGATGAAATGCTTCTCCATTCACACACGAAAACCCCTGTGCATAGAAACTTTAGCATGCTAAGGAGAAGAGTGCCAGCTTAATCTTATCCCTCCCTGATATGGAAGAGCATTTTATCATTGGGGTGCATTTTATTGGGGGCTGCTTATAGGTGTGGATCTGCACTACGTTGGTTAGACAACAGAAACGCAGCTTCACAGCTACCACGGGGCTTCCCTGAGACACTGCGATTTGAAAAAGCCTGGGATTTACCCCAACTTTTTCAAACGGAGTGACATCACTACAACACTTCCACCATGTAATGTCACTCTGGGGCCAATCTGGGGTCAACCTGGGGGTGATGCCTGGTGGAAGGCGACCAGAGAGAGGTCGCTTTCCACCAGGAAGAGGGCAGGGGTGGCTCTGGGACCCACATGGCCACCCAGAAACCCTGCGCTCCCTCCTTGACGTCGGGATTACCTGATGTCGCCCTGGGAGAGGGAAAACACAGGGTTGAGGAGGGAGGAGGCACCAACCTGGTGCCGTGAAGACAGCCCCCATGAGAGCTCTTGCATGCATTCTGAACTGGTACGGCCCAGACACAGGTTTATTTCTATCTCTGTGAGAAGATGGCCCTAGTTTCACCCTATGATTTCAAGTGGAGGAGAATGGAAGAGATGATCTGTCAGACATATAGTCACAGTGAAGTTGCACAGTTTGTCCCACGGAGGGCTCCCACATCTGGAGAATGACTGATCAAAACGTAAAAACTCAAGGCATCTCAGAAAGTACCCAAACTGTTTCAAAAATCTGGAAATGTGCAGTCTTGGGAACTGTTCTATCGCCCTATTTATTATTAGCTATAAAGTTAGAACCAAACTGCCATTGGGGCTTCCAGACAAGGCTTTTATTGTGTAATTGCACTGCCCCACTCACAGAAATTTATGGGAGGGTCCAGACAACATCATCCTCAAAGTGTAGCCCTCCTGTGTTTTCTCACCACCTCTATCTTTGTTCTTACGAGGAAAAAAAATGGTTAAGGAAGAAAATATGAAAAATCTGCACAATGCCTTTTGATTGATAGCACAAGGAGCCCTCTGTCTGGAAGCACCCCCCCCCCAATCCCTTATCACTTGGTAGAGTCCACCTGAAATTCTACCACTTAAAATTGTGAGTGTCTTTCCTGAGGGTGAGACTCAGTATATGTGAATGCTTCCCCGCATAAAACAGAACTCCCTGCACAAAGAAAGCTGGAACATCAATCCTTCTCCTAGGCATGCCAGCTTTCTAATTTTTGATGAGGGGAGAAGCATTCAAACACGAATTTTGAAGTGGTCCAGTCCCAGGCGGGCTGTTCTATGCTGTCTTTCTGAATGTACAGTTGGTTCTTGTTTCCTCCCATATCTATATAAACCAGCTGACCCACTGCCTTCGTACCCAAGTTTTAGTGGCTTATTGAATGACTGAGCTCTATACACTTTGTAACTGTGTTCACCATATTAATATCATCATGTTAGCCATACTCTGGGCTTTTCTGGGCTAACATATTCAGTTTCTTCCATCTTTCACCATGTCTCATGCTTTCTACATCTCTTTAATATTCATCTAGGTATTACCTAAGTCTATAGCTTTCACTTATCCACCTAAATAGTTTTTCTTTTTTGTCCTAAGGATTTAGCAACTGGCTACTGTAGCATCCCTGGCTAATTGCTCCAAAGTAATACACACCAGAATTCTTTTGTTTAACTGGTTTCTTCCCTATGGGGATTAGCTAAATCATCTTTTCGGAAAAAGTGAAAAGAACACGATTGAGGGCAGAGCAATAGTTTTTATAAAAGCAAAGCAATTTCCCCGTGGAACTCACTGCTACAGGATTTTGAGTTGAGTAATATAAAATTGCTTATGAAAGAGGCCACCAAATATATGGAAGCCAAGTGACCAGGAAAACTGTTCTCTACTTTTCTAGAAATGTTACCTGTGGGATACCCCACAGGGATCTGTATTGGGACCAATTCTTTTCAACTTGTTCATAAATGATCTGGAATTAGTGAGCAGTGAAGTAGCTACATTTGCCGATGACACCAAATTATTTAAGGTCGTTTGAAGGGATTGTGATGTGCTCCAAAAGGATATCTCCAAGCTGGGAGAGTGTGCATCCAAATGGCAGATGCGGTTCGGTGCAAGCAAGTGTAAATTGATACACATTGGGACAAAAGATCCCAACTTCAAGTATAACCTGATGGGATCTGAGCTGGCCATTACCTACCAAGAAAAAGATCTTGGGATTGTGCTGGATAGCTCGATGAAAATGTCAACCCAATGTACAGCTACTGTAAAGAAGGCAAACTCCATGTTAGCTTTTATTAGAAAAGAATTTAAAATAAAACTGCCAGTATCATACTGCCTTTATACAAATCTATGGTGCGAGCACACTTAAGAATACTGTGCACAGTTCTAGTCACCACACCTTAAAAATATATATGGTAGAGCTGGAAAAAGTGCAGAAAGGGGCAACTAATATGATCAAGGGACTGGAGCATCTCCCCTATGAGGGAAGGTTGTAACAGCTCGGATTGTTTAGCTTGGGAAAAGAAGGCTAAACAGAGACCTTATAGAGGGTTACAAAATGATGCATGATATGGAGAATGTGGATAGGGAGACATTTTTCTCCCTCTCCCATAATACTAGAACCTGGGGTCATCCCATGAAGCTGATTGGTGGGAGATTAAGGACAGATAAAAAGGAAGGACTTCTTCACACAGCACATGGTTAAACTATGGAATTCACTACCACAAGGCCACCAATTTGGATGGCTTTAAAAGGAGGTTGGATAGATTCCTGGAGTAGAAGACTATCAATGGCTAGTAGTCTTGATGGCTATGTATGTGCTACCTCCAGTATCAGAGTCAGCAAGCCTATATATACCAGTTGTTGGGGAACATGGGTGGGAGAGTGCTGCTGCACTCGTGTCCTGCTTTTGGGTCCCTGGTCAACTGCTGGTTGGCCACAGTGTGAACAGACTGCTGGACTAAATGCACTCTTGGTCTGATCCAGCATGGCTCTTCTTATGTTCTTAAAGTATAACCTGGACAGATCTCTAATTGTTAACCAACCATTTTGTCTGAAAGATTGTTCAATCCATCCCTACGATCAACCCATCCTGCTGTTCATTTTCGTGAATTGATGCAGATTGCATAATTATCTCAGCTAGAATCCAAAGAAGAATGTATTTTTCTCAAACAATAGCCCCTGCTCCCTCCCCCCAGGCCGCATGGCAAACTGTTTTTGAAATGAAGGAGAGTTTCAAAAACCATTTGTTACATGGGTCAGCTGTTCAAAGGAAAAGAGTAAGAAAAATTCCACTGTGGTAGCACAAGGCCCTTGTGTCAGCCTAAGCCACTCCCTGGATTTTGACCTACGACCTGCTTCTCTCCGTTTGATAAATTATTTGTTGGCAGCTGAAAGTGGGTACTTCATTTAAATGCATTGTGTTGTATGCAGTGATATGAAAGTTCTGTCTGTTGAGTTATGTACGCAGTGATCTATTCTAGAGATGTGTTTAAATATGGGGGGGGCGTTACCCCACAATTGATTATCTTGTATATGTCTAGATTAGTATATCTGGTAAGTATGGAATGTTTGAACTGAGTGGGTGTGGTTTATGCTGTAATAGGTGGGGGGAAGGAGTATATAAGGAGAGTGTTGGTAGTTTGTGAGGGAAGTGAGATTGAGTGCATGTGAGGAGAGTTGTTTAGTTGTAGAGTAAGAAGAGTTTGGATTCTAGGGACTTCGGATTGCTGTGAAGAGAGTGAGGTGGATGGTGTGTGGAGAGTTTAGATCAGGCAGGATTGAAAGTATTATATTTTGATTTAAAGCTTTTAAACAACAACAAACTTATTATTATTTTGTTAGCTACCAAATACAACGTGTCATTTTGGCATTATTTACCTGATTTACAGTTATTAAACACCCACACCACAGTATTCCCACACTCCCACAGGATATTTTGAGAGATCCTGTATTAAACCCGTTTCCCTCATAGCTTGGGGAAAGGTTTTATTTAACCCTCCCTCTGGTTTTCAGATGGTGGTGCTTGGGCTGAGAAGGGTTTATGTGACGGCCTAGTGAAAGGGCTGGTGGTGTCGCAGGGGGGACTGGAAAAGTTTGAGAGGGGAAATGACCTTCTCCACGCCATTTTTTTCAGGGAGTTTGGGAAAATTTGGTGGACGGAACTCCCCCCTCCAAGTGTTTCTGGTTTCCCCCCAGTTTTTCCCAGGCCTCCTCAACTCTAGTCCAATCCATTCATATATGCAACTTATCATTTAATGTTGCATTCAGCAAGTGATGGGCAGACCAATACATGTGAACCAGCCCTATGTCCTACTCTGGTCCCATTCAACAACACCAATGTTCTGAGTTGAAAGAAGCAGTCTCAATTCCCCCCTTTTCTCAGTCCATCTTCTTGTTCACCTCTTCTTTTGATTTCTTGAGGTAGAAAGCTCCAGGCTGTTTAGGAGGTCAAGAGATCAAAATGCAGGTGTGATTCAATTCTCCTTCATCTTGCACCCCGTCCTATGTACACCTCTCCCTTTGATCTTTCTAGTGAATTTCCCAGCAAAAAGATTCCAAGGAATTCCCCAGGGAGCAATGATACTACCCATTCATGCCAAGGTTTTACAAGCTGTATATAAGCAAGTTTCCCCGCTCACGGGTCACAGACCAAAAATGAGTCAACAGGATGTGAAACGGGACAACAGCTGTTGTGTTTTGTTTCCCCAAACTCCTTTAGCTGTGAGAATTCAACAAGATTTTCCATATGTTACCTAGATCCAAAAAGAAAAAGAAAAAAAGATCAACAATAACTGATCTTGACTCTACAGTAATGTACTGATGGTAGGATTAAGATTAACATGGTAGTATGTATGAGTCCCAACTGATGTCAGTACTATACAGTATTTACAGTAAAGCCAGTATCTGTTCTTGAATGCTTTTACTAAGGCAGGGATGGCAACCGTCACTCTGGAGTGAATCCAGAACCCTACGCCATTTTATTTTCTCCCCCTCCTTATGCCACATTGAACTTGCAAGATGGCTGTTCTCACCTGTTAGGTGCCCCTTTCAGATGCTTCTTACCCGAGAGGTTGTGTCTCATGTGTTGCTTTTGGCTAGGCCAGTGCGGCTTTCCCAACCAGGATCACTTAGGAAGTAATGTAGGCCAGGCCAAAAGGAGTGTGAGAAAGTCACACTGCTTCTCCCCCTGACAGCATATCAGGCCTCAGCTAAGTTCAGAGCCAGGCCGCACTTGGGGAATTGGTTCTGTTAGTGCAGGCAGACCAATTTCCAAAGGACCTGGGGCAGAGGATGTAGTCAAAGATGGGCTAGTGCTCAGGTTCTAGACCAGGTAGACAAGGAGAGGAGGTGAATAGGTTCAGCAGCTTCTCTCAGTAATATTTCGTTGAGACTGAGGCCCTGACTCAGATGTTAGGCTGTTATAAGGCCTGGTGGGTCCTGATTGGTTTGTGGGGTCAGCTGACAATGTCCATGTCAGTTCTGAAGCCTAGAAGAAACCATTGACTCACAGAGTTTACTGTGCCTGGCTTGCTGAGAAATCAAAGTGGTGGAAATAAAATACTGGAAACAGGCTACTGTAGGCCGATTTGAGCCCCCTCTCTTGGTGCTTTATATAGCAGGCAATCCTCCCATTGGGAAATCTGCTGGGGTGGGGCAAGGGAGGGTGTGTGATCTCCCTGGCCAAGCTCCTGAGGCTGAGCAATGCCATTATTATTGGGGAGGAGGGTCTGGGTCTTGACTTGGGGAGGGATCTGCCCTCCACCCCAAGCCTGAGGAAAACAGCAGTTCTTGCTCCACAGTTTGCTTCTCACATAACATCCCCCTCCTCCACTGAGACAAGTCCTGTGTAAGAAAAACCAGGAATGGATGTGTTGAGAAAACAATGTTCTCTGATTCTAAAGCATTTATACAAATACCCTCCCAAAAACACCTTTAAAAAAGCAGTCACAAAATGGCACAGCGATTGCTTGCCATCATCCATGCAACAGGCAATATCCAGTAGAGGTGGTTCCAGGTGGACAGCACAGCTCCTAATGCCACCAATCAAAAGGCATTGTGTTGTGGGAAAACACAGCGAGTTTATGAGTAGAAGACATGCAGCTGCTGTAAAATTCTGTGATTGTAGCAGGGCGATTGCACAATAAAAACATTGTCTGGAAGTACCCAAGGTGCTTGTCACACTTCTACCATTTCATGCATATAGGGAAGATGGGAGGGAAGTGGAAGAACGGCATTTTATAATATCAGAGAACCAGGGGCTGATCCAGTTGAGAGAACATGCACCCAGGTCTATCCCTTGGGGTGATTTTTTTTAACAAACAATTTAGAGAGGCAGACCGGGGCAGAATCTACACTACTGCTTTAAAACAGTTTATAACAGTAGTGACAACTGCTGGGGCCGGGACGCACTCCATATACAGTTTTCAAACTACTTTCGAAGTGTCATATCCTGCTTGGTGTAGATCTGGCCCAATTTTCATGTAGTTTTTCGTCTTGGATAGCTGGGACCGTTCTGCTGCACGTGGTTGTATCTAGGTAAGCAGAGATGTTAACAAAGGACCTGGAAGCCTATGCCTGATCTCCCTGAAGTGTGATACATTGGCAGTCCTGAGCTTTCAGTTTAATCAACAATAATTCATACCAGGAAAGGAAAACAGGATCAAAGCAGAAACGTTAAACCAGGCATATAAAACAATAAGCAAGCATGCAAAACCAGAATGCTGACTGAGCTCAACTTCTGGCTTTACCGCTATAGATGAAAAAGGTTGTATCGGGGTGATATCATATCAAAGAGAGAAAGTGGGCCTTTGAAGATTGGCATTGTTGCCAGAGCTGGCCCATATTAATAGGTAGGGTGACTCAGCATGCCTCCAAATCCAGATTTTTGGGGTATCTTTAAAGGCCAGCCAATTGTCATTTACAGTGCTGTACTATGGATGTTTGCTCATAAGTGTGTGTTCTGCTGTGTTCAGTAAAATACACTCCCAAATAGCTGTGCACAGGATTACAGATGATGATGATGATTATGTTGTTGTTTGTTGTTGTTAATTTTACCACAATTGAGAGTGGGCCCCATATGATTTTCTGCCTCAGACACAAGACCTGATGAGTCTCATGGTTTTAAATTTTGGGTTTATACCACAGACTGGACATAGACTTAATTCATCCTTCCTCAACCTAGTACCCTCCAGATGTTTTGGACTGCAGCTCCCAGTATTCCAGATGTTTTCATCTTCTGTTCTTGACCTGTGTTTTCTCACTACCCTTCCTTAATGCAAAAAAATTGTTAAGGAGAGAAAGATGGAGAAGCTGCATCTTCTGACTACTAGTGCTAGGCGCCCTCTGTCTGAATGCATTCTTGGACTAAGGCTGGAGCAGGGTTGGGGGGGATCAGCTCTGTTGCTGTGGGCTTGGAAGTGCTGATTCACACCTGAGCCCCATCCCAGCCTCTCTGAGGGAAGGTTACCTAACTTTGTTCTAGCGTGCTGCTGCTGCTGCTGGCTCCCTTGGCTGAAGACAATATCTACCTTTGGTTGCCTTGCAACTGCTGCGTTTCATTTGTGTTTACAGGGTATGTTGTGGGAATTTGGCAACCGCTAAGGATGCATGGATTATTTTCCTTCTTTTTTAGCCTTTCAGGTCATATGTGCTGTTTGGGCTGCAACAGCATGTCTCTGACAAAACCGTGCTGTAGATGCGCACAAAAAGAGCAACGGGATGGGTAGCTTTTGTAAAGGCTCACCTGGGTTGTCACCATTCTCTGAGAAGTGCTGGGGGTGAAATCAAGGAGGGCATGAAATTGACAGGCACCTTAAAGGACAAATCTAGATAGCTCTGATGGGGAGGGGGTGCTGTTTCAGTTTTTCCTAGTTCTTGAATTCAACCTGATTCTCTGCTGGATCACATGTTAGTTTTAAAATCAAAGATTCCTATCTCCTCCTCATAGGCATGCAAAAGGAAGAGAGGGGGTGGTGTAGAGTGTGAGCCTGAGTTTGCCACAGCTCATTCTCATAGCATGAAACTGCCCAGAGAGCTTTGGCTATGCGGCGGTATATAAACGTAAATAAATAAATAAATAAATATAAAATAAAATGGTTTCCCATTATGTTTGAACCATTGGGCCTGTTCAGACAACATGCTAAGCCATGGTTAGGCTGCTAATCCTTTTGCAGCAAATGGTTAGTGAGTGTCTTTAAACCGTGGTTATGTAGCTGCCATGGTTAAGAATGGTTCACATGACAGGCTATGTCATGGTTCACATGGCCAAAATGTTTAACTCAAAGTGTTTAACCACTGTGGCTTAGTGTGTCGTCTGAACAGGGTCATTGTCTCATGCTTCTCTATTTGAAGTATTAGGAGAGTTTGTTACCCACTTCATCAAACATTATCATAGATAATATCTGAGTTAGTGAACCAGATTTAGTTCAGCAAAAATGCTAGGCAACCATTTAGGGGTAATAATCTCTCGTTTGGATTACTGCAATGCGTTATACGTGGGACTGCCTTTGAAAATGGTCCGGAAACTTCAGCTGGTACAAAACAGGGCAGCCCGCCTACTAACAGGGACTGGCCGGCGAGATCACATTACACCAGTCCTTTTACAACTTCATTGGCTGCCAGTCCAGGTCCGAGCCCGATTCAAAGTGCTGGTATTGACATTCAAAGCCCTAAATGGTTTGGGGCCAGGTTATTTGAAGGAACACCTCCTCCCATATGTACCTGCCCGGAACTAAGATCATCTACAGGGGCCCTTCTCCGTGAGCCCCTGCCAAAGGAAGTGAGGCAGGTGGCTACTAGGAGGAGGGCTTTCTTTGCTGTGGCACCCCGGCTGTGGAATGAGCTCCCCAGAGAGGTCCGTCTGGTACCTACACTGTACTCTTTTCGTCGCCAGCTGAAGACCTTTTTATTCTCTCAGTATTTTAACACTTAATTTTAACTTAAATTTAAATTTTACTGTTCTGACTCTGTATTTTAATCTTATATCAATTTTCCTGCATGGTTTTATCCTGGTTGTGCTTTTTATACTGTATTTTGTATTTGTGTTTTTAACCTGCTGGTTGTTTATTATGGTTTTAATTTTTGTGAACCGCCGAAAGAGCTTCAGCTATTGGGCGGTATAAAAATGAAATAAATAAATATAAGTTTCCTGTCAGAGACCGTTGCTGAACCAGGCAGTAGGATATATCCCATCATCTTCCTCCTTCCTGGTTGATAAGGGTGCTAAGAATTTTTTGTCAGAGATACTTAGTGCCCCTTTTACCACTAACCACGATCACTACAAAACTGTAGCTTCTAAAGGAGACAAAAGGCCTGTTCAGGTGTTACTCATATGAAAGAGCAAAATTTAACCCCACCCTGGAAGTCGTACAACCTGAGCTCAGTATGAACTTCTGGAGTAGGGATCCTTCCCTATCCATGGAAGCTCCCTGTGTGCTTTGGAGCCCTGGAAAGTCAGGGTTCTAAATTGTCTGGGGAGCTAAATCATGGTTCCACTGTATCTGTGTTGACTTTAAGGATGGGCAACACCTGAAGAGGGCTCCAGTGATGGCTAAACCACTTTATCTGTAGTGCAGACATCCGTATCCATAGTTCCTTGGACTCCCAAGCAGCAACAAAGCTGAACGTCCTTGCATGTCTGAGCCCTTCAGTGTTCTGAGTGAATAGCTGAGGCTCCTGAAACGTCTTCCTTGATTTTTGCTTTTCCTTAGAATGAAAGGAGATGATGGGTCCTTCGCTTGTCACCTTGCCCAGCCCAATAGCCAGTAAGATGTGGTAGCCAACCGCCTTCCCCAAAGCCCGATTCGTCCTCCCTCTGGCTCGCCTGTGATGCAAAGTGGCCCTATGTTTGCACTACGAAGCCAGCAAGAATCTCCAGTCTGTTTGAACAGGCCACATTTGGCTCAGGGGAAAAAAATCATTTCTGGGAGTGTGGAGGAAGAATGTTTGTACAGAATCCCAACACAACAACAACAGGGCCGTCAAATGAAAACTGCCCTGCCAAAATTGTGGCACTGGGCTTGTGTGAATAAGCCTGGCACTAAATGGACAAGAAGGTCACGTCCCAGGGGAGTCTGTAGCCAGCCCAACTTTATTGATCTTGTCTGTGGTGAAAGCAAATGGATGCTAATTTCCCCCCCTAAAGTCCTGTCTCCACTTGCTG
Source organism: Elgaria multicarinata webbii (assembly GCF_023053635.1). Classification (NCBI taxonomy): domain Eukaryota; kingdom Metazoa; phylum Chordata; class Lepidosauria; order Squamata; family Anguidae; genus Elgaria; species Elgaria multicarinata. Next base: position 25,314,192 of record NC_086173.1, read on the forward strand.
GTGATCTCGAGTCTGGGATGGGCTCACTGTCTCCTCTCTTAGTTGTCTCAGAGTCCAGGAATGTCTTCAGGACACTGCAGGAACCCACAAGCCAAAACCAACTAACAAAAGTGAAAGTGACCTTGTTCGAAACATCACTCATTCTACTGCTCTGGGTTTTCAAAGGAGGGCATCTAGGGCCTCCCTAGAGAATCAGAGATGGTTGCTGATTGGGGCATCACTCTCCCTGACCCCTCCCTAGCACATCTTCATTGGACCGGGAGTTAGTCGGTGTTTATTTTATTTATTTTTCACACAAATACTGCTCAAAACAACATTCCGCCAGCATCAAAACAACAAAATTAAACATAACAGTAGAACCCTAGATTTGGCAGGGGATTTGGAGGTAATCTAGTCCAACCCCTTGCTTCATGCGACCGCTTCAATGCATCATGAAATGACAGCCTCCCTGCCAGGCAGCTGTCCAGCCTCTGCTTAAAAATCTCCACCAAAATAGAACCCATAACCCATGAGGCAGCTCTTACTGTTCGGAAGGCTTTCCAAATGTTGAACCGAAATCTGCTTTCCTGCAGTTCCCATCCAACTAGTTTTGGTCCTGCCCTCTGGAGCAACAGAAAAAAGTCTGCTCCATTATCTGCATGACAGCCTTCCAGATATTTGAAGACTGCTATCAAGCCTCCCCTTCTCTGGGCTAAAAGCACCCAGCTCTTTCAACTGTTCCTCACAGGACTTGTTTTCCAGAACCCCTCACCATCCTGGCTGCCCTCCTCTGGACATGCTCCACTTTGTCAATGCCATTCTTAAAATGTGGTGTCCAGAACAGCACATAGCATTCCAGATGCAGCCTAACCAACACAGAATAAAGTAGAACTATTTTTTCCTGTGACATGGACACTTAATGCAGCCTAAGATGGCATTTGCTTATTTAGCAGCTGCATTATAAGGCTGGCTGGCTCATACTTGTGATCCACTAAGACATGTAGATCCTTTTCACATGTAGTGCTGCTAAATCCATCCTATACTCTCCATACACATGCTACTCTCCCATCCTATACTCATGCTTTTGACGATTTGTACCTAAATGAAAGACATTATATTTGTCTTTGTTGAATTTTACCTTGCTAGTTTTGACCCAGCTGGTCAAGATCCTTTTGAATCTTGATGCTCTCTCTGTGGGGTTAACTATCCCTTCCTGTTGTGTCCCTTGAAAAATTGATAAGCATCTACTGTATCTCCTCATTCAAGTTTATTTATAAGCCTGTCAGAAATAGCTCAGTGCCTAGGACTGAGCCTTGTTGCACTCCACTCGAAACCTCCCTCCAGATGAACACAGAGCAATTAATGAAGATATATTGGGCACGGTTGCTTGACCAGCTGTGGCTCCACCTACCACTCGTGGTACCCAACCTTCATTTTACCATCTGGTGAAATGATACCAACAAAGATATCATGCAAAATGTTGTAGAAAGCTTTGCTGAAATCAAGATGTACTGTGTCTACAGTGTCCACCAAGATAAACTATGTCTGTGATCTATAAGATTAGCAACTCTATCGAAAAGGGAGATAAGTTCGATCTGGCATGACTTATTTTTTTGATAAACCAATACAGGCTGCAAGTATTCAATGGATTATTTTCTAGGTGCTCGGAGTTCTTGCTTAATCATCTGTTCTAGATTTCCCCCCAGAATTGATGTCAGGCTGTATGGTCTATAGCTTCCTGGATCCACATTTTCGAAGATGGGGAACAATGTTGCCCTTTCTCCAGTCTTCTGCTCTCCCAGACTAATAAAAACATCCTAACAGTTTAAAACTGATATCACAATAAACACAGCTCAAAAGATTTCATCATAAATAACAGCCCTCAAAAGAGCTGCAGCACAGAACTACTTCAGAAAATGTCACATTATAACCATGTGTCAAAAGATCAGTAGATAAGTAGCTAGAACTGCTTTTGTTGGCATCATATTCCACAAAGCAGGTCCCACCACTGAGAAGGCATCTGAGGCTAATAACTGCATCCCCTACTCCTACCCATTCTATTATCTGTACGCCGCTCTGAGATCTTAATGATATAGGGTGGGATAAAAATGTTTTAAATAAATAAATAAATAAATATTGCCTTTGAATGGGGGAGTTAAGGAGCAAAAGTGGGGTGGAAAAATCAAACTGCAATTGGGGCATGCATTTAATAATTGTCTGCAGAAGTCCCCCAAAACACGCCACGTGCCATGATAGCTCTTCAATAGTGGATAAAGAAACAATGTATTCCGTTTGCTTTTATTAACATGGCATGGGGCTTGATAGTTTTTGTAGTGAAACTTTTACACTGAAACTCTGTTATGAAGGATGGTCTTTGCTGCTGCTCCAAGATTTATGGCTTCCTCAAATTCCTTTCTCTTAAAAAATATTTGCGATTTGAATAGAGGCTTAAGTGAGAGCTGGTGTGATATATTGTGGGACTAGGATGCTGGCGAGATCTAGGTTCAATTCTCCTCCTCCGTGGGGGACCTTGGCCCAGTTGCTTTCTTTCAGCCTAACCTACCTTGAAGGGTTGTTGTGAGAATAAATTAGGGGAGGGAAGACTCTTGCACACCACCCTGAACTCTTTGGCGGACATGTGGGATAGACATTATAATAACTACGATGGTGACTAATACTAATATAATTAAATCTTTCAACAAAATTTAATCCAAAATGGAATTCTGGATGTTGTGGAACAGAAGCAAAGTCTCAAATGCCTTCAATGCCAGTAGTCAGGAATATATGAAGTAGTAATTAAGAAGTGAAAATTTCTGAGCATGTGCAAAATGGAAGGCGGCATGTGTGATGGGGGCTACAGGCCTTTCAAGGACATAGGACAAGGCATGACATCTATCATGTAGGGATACAGGACAGCAGATAGAAAATTTATGACCAGCAATTACAAATGACTTGTTGGGAATATGGGGAGGAGGTGCCTTATGCTAATAGGGTATAAAATGGTATATTCCATAGCCCTTCCCAGCTGTCAATCCTGAAATGGAAGGGACCAGATTGATACAAGAACAAACCTGAACTTGGAGGTGATTAAATATGTGAATTGTTACATTTGGGACCATATTGTTAAACTTGGTCCATGTATTGTTTTCGCCAGCCTTCCCCATGCTGGCTGGGGAAGATGGGTGTTGTAGCCCAACACATCTGGACCAAGTTGAGAAAGGGTGGAAGAATCAGGGTTTCCCAGGGTTTCTTTATCCCTGGGAAAACCCCTGCCCATCCCCCCTGCCCCTGGAAGTCCCTGTGCGTCATTTGGACACCCAGGGAGCACCCAGGAGCAACCCTGGGGGAGAAGGCCAGTGTAGACACAGCCTATGTCTTCATTAGAAATATTTAGCATGACAATAGAAAAGCAGGTATAAACAGGACAGGAAGTCATAAAGAATTGTTCTAACGCAGGGCTGGGGAAAACTATGGAATTCTCTACCACAAGACGTGGTGATGGCCACCAATTTGGATGGCTTCAAAAGGGGGTTGGATGAATTCCTGGAGCAGGAGAAGGCTATCAATGGCTACTGCTATGTGCTGCATCCAATATCAGAGGCAGTATGCCTATATTCTCCAGTTGCTGAGGAACATGGGTGGGAGGGTTCTGTTGTGTCCTACTTGTGGTTCCCTGGTCAACAGCTGTTTGGCCACTGTGTGAACAGAGTGCTGGACTAGATGGACCCTCAATCTGATCCAGCCGGGCTCTGCTTATGCTCTTTATGTTCTTTCAGCCTGAGGGCTGAATTCTATTTGGGAAAGCCCTTGGGGGGCTGCATTCCAGTGATGGGTGGAGGCGTCAAAGGCAAAATGGGCATGGCCAAAAATGCAAAATAACACCAGCAGGTTAAAGCTCTTAGTGCTAGTCACTCAGCCTTAGGAGAGGAATTTCAACCTTTTTAGTATAGAGAAAAACTGCACAGAAGCCAGGAAACCACCAAGCAATCAGTGGTTGATGGGAAGGGGATGGGGCCAGGGGAAGTGGCCTGGCCTTCTGGGGAGTCCCAGAGGGTCAGGTTAGGAGAGGGCCAGATGTAGCATCCAGGCCTGAGGTGCCCCACCCCTGTTCTAAGGAAATATCAGGGGCAATTGCTGAAGTTGTCCACCTTTCAAAAAAAAAAGAGGAAGGCAGTAGTATGAATAATCTAATATATACAGGGACAAGTGCCCAAAGCACACTACTACATGATATACATGCAGGGATAGATAGTGATCATTAACCTTATTTATTCACAAATATACCTTTCAGTATTATTCTGCTTACAACATGATGTCTATATTTCAGTTTTAATTGAGATGCCCTGGTCTTGCTGCCATATTGGGCTTTTAATTTTTGATTTTGTCAGCCTCTATGCACCAACCATGCCAGTTAATGCTGTACAACTAGCAAAGTTGGTTTCATAACAGATTTTGTACATATTTTGCACTGCTGCCCAAATCAAATTTCAGCTGGACACCATTGGGATGTTAGGCCTAATATTAGTTTGCCCTCAAAATTCCATCAAAATTGATTAAATAGTGTGGCTGCAAGGCCATGTTGTTAAGGAGCTGGCATCAGCTTTCTTGGCTACCACCCTTAGTTTTAGAATCAATGCTAAACTGTAATATGAACAGTGCCCTCGCTGCTTGGAAGCCTCCAGACCCGGAGGCTTCTGGGATTCCTATGCCCTGCTGGGCTGAAGCCAGCAAGTCAGGAAGAACAGCCTCCCCGTTCTCCTTACTATTCTATTTTCAGCCCATCTAGAAAGGGGACTTTGGAGGTGGAGGGGCAGAGGCTGGAGGAGGTTCAGGATAGATCATATCTGGCCTCTCTAGTCTCCTTACCCTCCCTGCCCACCCAAACAGCTCTTGTCTCACCTCTCTGAAGTCATTTTTCCAACCTTGGAGAGGCAGCTGGCATGGATCTCTCCCCACTACCTGCGAGATTGTGGGATGGAGGTTAGATCTCTGACTCCCTCTTCCGAGGTTGGAGCGTTGTCTCCTACTTCAGAAGAGGTTTTCTGAACCATCCTATGGTCCCCAGGATGCTCACCCAGGGGACGTAGGTTTGCTCACTTAAATCATTTAGATCCAGATGCAAAGTGCTTCGAAATAGGTCTTTTATTATGCAATCACCCAGACTCATTCATACAATGTTATTTGGGGTGTTGGTATCCAGATGTCATAATCTTCCATAACCCTCTCATTCTCCCATCACTTCCTCCAATTTTTTTTCTTACCACAGGAAATCCATTAAGGGTGCAATCCTATGCATGTTTAGACAGAAGAAAAGCCCTACAACTCCCAGCATGGCTAGCTAGGGAAAACGTGCATAGAATTGTGCCTTAAGGAGGGAAAGATGAAATTGCTGCACAATGTCTTCTGACTGGTAGTACTAGGAGTCACCCATCTAGGAGCACCTAGATTCTGCAACAGACACACCCAAAAAGCCCATTAAAAACACTCAAATAAGCAAACTCCCCTCAAAAAGCTTCTACATTTGGAAAATCTCTCTGACTATGACAGATGCATGCAACAGTCAGCAGCTGGCAAAAAAAAGCCATATAGCTGCTGTCAGCATAAACCCGGCTCACAATGCAACCCACATTTAGATTGCCAATTAGTTTCCGGGCGAAGTATAAAGTGTTGATTATTACCTTTAAAGCCCTACATGGTTTGGGTCCAGGTTACCTGCGGGATCTCCTTCTCCCATACAATCTGCCCCACACACTCAGGTCCTCTAGAAAGAATTTACTTCAGTCAGTGAAAACTAGGCTGACAACCATTACGCAGAGGACCTTCTCTTCTGCTGTTCCCAGCTGTGGAATGGCCTGCCGGGAGAGATTTGCCAACTTAACAGTCTTTCTGAATTTAAAAAAGCTATAAAGACTGATCTCTTCTGGCAGGCCTACCCAGGCCGCTTGTAAAGCAGCCCGAAAATCCAGACTGGTCACGGCTGAGTCCCAGTGCATTCAAATGACAACAGGGACACCCGGGAGGAAGGAGGGATGAGAACGGGTTTTCCCAGGGATAAGTACTCCCTGGGAAAATCCGATTCTTCCCACGGTCTTGGGATCGTCCCGAGACTACGGGACGTGTGGCCGCCCGTCCCATCTCCTTCCCGCGAATACTGGGGATCAGTAGAGGGAAGGAACCGGAAGGGGGAGCGGGGTCGTCAGGGCTTTTTAAAAAAAACCACTTAAATTTAGTTGGAATGCACGTGTGCTTATCTCCTCAGGATATCGTGAGATCCTCCCCCCTCCCTTCCCACCTTCTATGGTGTAGAAAGGGTCCCAGTCGAATTTTAAAATGTCTGGCTATTATTTTAATAATGTATTAGTTTTATATGTTTTTAATCAGTTTTATATTTTTTATAGTATTTTTATATTTGATGTTGTTCCCCGCCTCAATCCAGAGGGGGAGGCAGATAATAAATAAATAAATAAATAAATAAATTATTATTATTATTATTATTATTATTATTATTATTATTATTATTATTGGCACTGCTAAGGCCACGTCTCACTGTTACAGTAAATGTGTGGCCCTGTTCAGACAACACACTAAACCATGATGTTTAAGCATTTTGAGCTATCCATTATGGCTTAGCATGTTGTGTAAATCATGACTTAATGTCTTGTGAGAACCATTCCTAACCATGGTAGCTACATTACAGTTTAAACACGCCCACTAACCACTTACTGGAAAAGAGTTAGTGGCCTAAATAGGGTAACCATATGACCGGATTTGCCCGGATTTGGCTGGGTTTTTGATAACAAATCCGGGAGGGGGAGGGGAAATCCGGATTTTTTTTCAAAGAGCAGCTCTAATGGGAATTAACAAAAATGTTTATAACTGTCATTTTTTAAGATAAAGACATGAAACTTGGCATGATGGTAGCTCTTATGAAGGTATTTAGTCATACCAAATTTGAAACAGATCTGTTTAGCCATTGATTTTTTTAGGATTTTTTTAAAAATTGAGGTTTTAAAATTATTATTTTTAAAATTGTCATTTTTAAAGATAAAGAGATGAAACTTGGCACCATGACTGCTCTTAACAAGGACTTTAGCTATGCCAAATTTGAAACAGATCTGTCCATCCATTGAGTTTTAGGATTTTTTAAAAAAAGTTTGAAGTTTTAAAATATTTTTTTTAAAATAATTTTAATATGGTGACCATGTTGTCCTCCTTTTTGGTTTCCAAAATATAGTCACCCTACCTAACCACAGCTAAGCATATTGTCTGCACAGGCCCTGTGTTGGCGCTGTACCACCTCTGGCTACAGGTTAGGAATCACATGATTAAATGATCCTCCATATAAAAACAAATTTTAAAATAATCCATCCACAAAGAAATGTAGGTGTTAAGAGGGAAAGAACCTAGTCTCACCATTTCCATGACATTTAGTTTTTCATGTGGGGAGGGGTTGTAGAGTGGCCACGTGTCCTCTTCTACAGAGGATAGTCCTCTATTTGAAGGGCAGCAAGAGGACAGTCCTCTGTTTGGAAGCATCCTCTATCTGAAGTGTTGTCCAGTCCAAGAACCCCAAGAAGGGACAGCAGGGAGGGGGCTTGAAGTGGCCCATCCACAATGAGCAGATTGAACAGGAAGGCATATAGGGTGCCTGGTCACACTCTTCCCCGCTATCCTCAGATGTACTATATTTCTATTTAAATAATAATGATAATGATGTCTAAATTTACATATATACATAAATTAGCATATACAAATATGCAAGTTAAGAACATAAGAAGTGCCCTGCTGGATCAGACCAAGGGTCCATCTAGTCCAGAACTCTGTTCAAACAGTGGCCAACCAGCCATCGGCCAGGGATCAACAAAGCAGGACATGGTGCAGCAGCACCCTTCCACCCATGTTCCCCAGAAACTGGTGCACACAAGCTTACTGCCTCGAATACTGGAGATAGCACACAACCATCAGGGCTAGTAGCCATTGATAGCCTTTGCCTCTAGGAAGGCTGTCAAGGAAATTTATTCAGCCCCCTTTTAAAGCCATCCAAATTGGTGGCCATCACTACAACTTGCAGTGGTGAGTTCCATAATTTAACTATGCACTGTGTGAAGAAGTACTGCCTTTTATTTGTCCTGGATCTCCCACCAATCAGCTTCATTGGATGACCCCGGGTTCTAGTATTTTGAGAGAGGTGAGAGCTTGAAGGATAGGTCTCATCTGCATTACAATTTCCCCACCACACAACTGCTAGCTCTAACTAAAGGTATGAAAACAGTTTAGCAACACGCGCATGGTGTGCACACACAACATATTTTCTAGTTTACTGCAGGCCCTGTTGACTTGTTATGCTTGGAAAGTACATCATATACTGCTAGCATGACTGGAATCCTCATAAAAACAAGCCCAGCACAGGAAAATAAAGAGAGAGAAAGAGAGAGATGGTAAAAAACCACACATAATGAAATGTGAAACGTATGAAAACACAGCTTCTAAGATGACAATCTCTCTTCAGTAGCAAACAAATTCAGAGCCAGCTACACAGTGAGCAGGAACAGAAATTACACACTGCTTCTCCAAATGGGTAGGAATCTATGCTTGACCTCAAGGCAAATCGCTAGCTGACTTTTGCAATATAATGCATATGACTCATTGCTAGTTTTGCCAGGTTGTAGCCCTGGTTTTACTTTTAAAAGTACTGAGGCAGTGGAAGAAGTTGCCACTGAAATGGCTTCTGTCCCATTCCCTTCTGTTGAACTCATGTCCCGCTTGTGGCCACTGTGTGAACAGTGGTTGGCTATCATGTGAACAGAATGGTGGACTAGATGGACCTTCGCCTGATCCAACATGGCTTCTCTTATTTTCTTCCATTCTTATGTCCTTATTATGTTCGTTATGTTCTTTGGTTCTTCTTCCATTCATTATGTTTTTCCATTGCTCACTATCCTCCCTCATCTCCCTTTGACCCACACAGTTCTAGCAATGCAAGCCGAAAAGAATCAGCACCTGACCTCCAGAGTTCAAGCTTGAATTCCACAGTGCCTGAAAACAGTCCCTTGAGCTTCCATAGAACAGCCATCATCCATTTCCTAGATTTTGATACCCAGGAATCTTAGATTGTTAATCCAAAACAAATATTCACAAATACTTAAAATATTTTCAAACTTTGCATCTGAAATTTAGAATCTGGCTGTCAAATTTAAAACTTTTATAGTGACGTTTGTATCTTAGAATTTGAGTGCTTTATAGACTTGTATGCATCTCTTAATTCTATTTGGTTTTGGCATCAAATATTAAATGTTACAAACTGCCAACTGTTGGCATAAACAATTTAAGGCCGAAGTGAGTTAAAAGTCTGTCAATAAACTAGTAAAGGTCATGAGCTCTTGTCTTCACCTCTCTTAGTGTTCTTGGATTATCATCCCTGGTGTGCAGAAGTCACAAGCCTACAGAGATACTCAACGTGAGGACAGAAACTGCTTGCTAGAGAAGGGACAGGGAGTCTCTTTCAAGCTGAGGGCCGAATTTAGTTTTGGAGAAGCTCTCTGAGCCACATTCCAGCAGGCAAAGGGAGCAGAGGCCAAAGGCCAAGGGTGCAGGGGCAAAAATACAAAAAAAGTTTTTAAAAAAGAGTAAAAAAAATACCAGCATATTGTAGCTGAAAGCTTTTAATTCCAGGGACTAAGTTTTAGGAAAGGCATCTCAGCCTGTAAGAATAGGGAGGTGGGAGGGGAATGCACAAAAGCCAGGAAACCATGAAACAATCAGTGGTTGGGGGAAAGGGAGTGGGGCCTTCTGTAGAACCCCAGAGGGCCATGTTGGGTCCCCACGGAGGGCCCCTAGACCTGAGGTTCCCCACCTCTGTATTAGAGGGAGTAATGGCTGTGAAAAATGGAAGCCCGATGATGAGTTTTCCCCCTCATAACTTGTAGTATAACTTGCCCTGTCTCCTGACATTGAGTGTTTCTCCACCCCTGCTTGTGGCAGCCAATCATCTAGAGCAGGATTGGGAAAATGCAGAGTATAATGCTGCCATGACCTAATAAACTTGTTACAGAGGGCAAAGGGAGGACTTGACACGGCGTTGTCATTTTTGGTGTTGAAACACTTTGGAATTCCTTGTTCTCATAGGCAGGGATAACACATCTAAATCTTTAAGCAAACTGGTAGTAATGTACCAAGGTGTGTACAGAGGCTGTGGAAGTGATAGACTTGGCAATCTTTCTCACTATGGTACTTTTGTAGAAGGAATTAGAAATTAATTGTTGGGAGATGCAGCACCTACCACTGTGCCACTAATGTTAAAGGTAAATTCTGGTTTACCAGGCTGTCACCTGGCAGCCCTACAGACAGGCCAACCTGGTTTAAATGGGAAGAAATATGTTGCCCTATTTTTGTGCCATTGTTCATCTTAACTTCCAAACAGTAAAAATACATGAGGGTAAGCACATGATGGCCTTGAAAGGAATGTGGGTTGAATTAGATGCCCTTTTAAGGACTCGTCCATCACTGAAATATTCTAATTCGATGATGATAATGATGATGATGATGATGATGATGATGAAGAAGAAGAAGGAGGAGGAGGCATCACAGAAATGCTTTCAATGAAAGCTTTGGTGACAAGATAAATGGACCCCAAGCAGTGATTAGTTGGGAACAGGATGTGTTTGGTTTGGGTTTTTCTTTTTTAAAAAAAGAAAAGAAAAATGCAGCACTACATGTCAGAATGGCAAACCCAGTGCTCCTAAAGTGCCAGATTAAAAACATAAAGGGAGCAAATGAAGAGGAAGTTGTTCAGGGAAGGGAAAGAGCAGGATTTAAAATGCCACAACCTAATTCAATTAAAAAGGCCATTACGGGGGGGGGGGGGGGCTGGGGAGATTGAAAACAGGAGTTGCTCAGAAGCCGCAACGAGCTTCTGCTTAAAGATTTCCAGCCATTGTGAGATGTGAAATAATGAAATATTCAAAAGCACACTTTAGATGGGGATAATGGGTTAAACCTTAAAGTTTTATTCTCCCCGATTTCTTGTGTGCTAGCACAGGGTGTGTGTGTGTGTGCATGTCAGAGAATGATAATGGAGAGAGTTTTTAATACAAAATTCATTCAATATTTATTTTTGTGTGTCTTTCTAGATTTCTCCGCTCAGTGAGCATTCAAGGCTATGTACAATTAAAAACAATAAAATAATAAATTTCAAAACTACAAAAGCAAAACAGGCAATCAATGCAATAAATTCAACGACCGTCTAAAAATAAAAACAGAGGGCAGAATTAACATTAAAAGCTCAGCACATCAATGTTGCCTTAAAGGACCTGTGTCTAAAACACAATGGTAAAGGACCAAGGACCATCCATGACTTCCTTGGGGAGGGAGTTCCACATTTGGGGTGCTGCTAGACATGCCCATCAACCTCACCTTTTTATGAGATTGCTTTAGATTACAGGCAGGTTCCTACAAGAGGATATGATCCTTCAGATATCTTGGCCCCCAAGCCATGTAGGGCTCTATGATGGGCGTGGTGAGGTGATCACTAAGGCATGGATCACTGTGGCCAGATCTGCCTTCAACGTCTGCTATAGGTATTGTATCTCTTCATCAGAATTAGACGACTATCTAAAGATTCTAAATTATGTTTGGACTTCAATATCACTTAACTAGGGCAAGGTAACAACCCAGAGATTTCCTCTGACCAGCTCAAAGTACTGATTAAGCAGGAGACACTGCAGCCTCAAGATCTCCTTCCTGTTCTTTTTATCGCCCCCCCCCCCCCGCTGCTCCTGACAAAAGCTTTTGCCTTGCCTATTTTGTTACATTCCTCTTATTCTTTGGTATCAATGCAATTATGACTGTACAGTGCCATGTAAAGTGCATCGTTGTCTTAGTCTGTTCTCATCATTATCTAGGCCTTGTCCTGCACCTATTAGGTTACACTAAATCATTTACATTGAGAGGTTTCTTGACTTTTAAGTAGATGCATATGTTTTCCTCCCAAAATTCAGGTCTGGAGGATACCCAAGGGCTACTACGAACTAGCTAATGATAGTTTCAGGAATCTTATGATTAGGTCAAGAAGCTGCTAAGAGTGGGTTACAAGACACGGGGGGGGGGGGGCAACTGTTCATGAGTGAGCTGCCTAGGGGATGGACCAACAAGACTGGTTGTGTGAAACACTCAGTTTGGCCCAGTTTGCATGTCATGACTACCCAGGGTTTTTAAAACACTGGGTTACCATGAAGAATTGAGAGCAAGTGTACAAGTGTACCAGCTCCTGTCTGCCCAGGTTGCTCTTGCTGCAAAATAGGAAGAGCTAAACCACCCAGGGACACTCCTTTGCTGGGTTGTTTATTGTCCAAACCCAGAACCCTGGGTTGTTGGTGGGGGGGAAACAACCCTAGGGTGACTATATGGAAAGGAGGACAGGGCTCTTGTATCTTTAACAGTTGTATAGAAAAGGGAATTTCAGCAGATGTCATTTGTATGCATGCAGCACCTGGTGAAATCCCCTCTTCATCACAACAGTTAAAGCTGTATCTGGTCAAGAGGGCAGGGCTCCTGCAGCTTTAACTCTTGTGATGAGGGAATTTCACCAGGTGCTGCATGCATATAAATAACATCTGCTGAAATTCCCTTTTATATACAACTGTTAAAGGTACAGGAGCCCTGTTCTCCTTTCCATATGGTCACCCTAAACAACCCAGAGTTGGAACCCATATGGGTCTCTGGGTTATTTAGCACAGCAGGAGTGATCTGGAAGCCAAAAATCTTGCTTGCTCCCGCTTGCTTGTGACTAGGGTGACCATATGAAAAGGAGGACAGGGTTCCTGTATCTTTACCAGTTGCATTGAAAAGGGAATTTCAACAGGTGTCATTTGTATATATGGAGAACCTGGTGAAAATCCCTCTTCATCACCACAGTTAAAGGTGCAGGAGCTATACTAGAGTGACCAGATTTAAAAGAGGGCAGGGCACCTGTAGCTTTAACTGTTGTGATGAAGAGGGAATTTCACCAGGTTCCCCATATATACAAAAGACACCTGCTGAAATTCCCTTTTCAATACAACTGGTAAAGATACAGGAGCCCAGGTCCTCCTTTTCATATGGTCACCCTACTTGTGACTATCCTGACTTTCTTTAAAAACAACCCTGGATAGTCATGACGTGTAAACCAGGGTAATACTGTGTTACCTGGTTCCATCTGTAAAATGTTTGAGAAAACCATGGCCTAACTGGTGCCTGCCTTTTCATCTCTAAAGTGGGAATGAGGGCTAATTTTGTTACCGAATGGAGTGTGCAGGAGTGAAGGGTGAAATTTGGCCCCTCCCCTGTCTTACCTCACCACACTTTATCACACCAACTAATTTTAGTGGATGTCCAATGCTTCTGATGTCTACCAAGGATCTGGATGACTCCTGTCAGCTCACGCTCTCACAGCCATCCATGACTTCTCGTCGCATCTTTAAACACCCTATTTTAAACACCCCACACAGTATTTTAAAACAGGTTGAAACTGTATTTATTTATTTATTTATTACATTTCTATACCGCCCAATAGCCGGAGCTCTCTGGGCGGTTCACAAAAATTAAAACCATTCAAAGTATAAAACAACAGTATAAAACCAAAATATAAAATACAATATAAAAGCTCAACCAGATAAAAACAGCAGCAATGCAAAATTACAAATTTAAAACACCATGTTAAAATGTATTTATAGATTGTTAAAATGTTGGGAGAATAAAAAGGTCTTCACCTGGCGTCTAAAAGCATATAATGTAGGTGCCAAGCGAACCTCCTTAGGGAGCTCATTCCACAGCCGGGGTGCCACAGCAGAGAAGGCCCTCCTCCTGGTAGCCACCTGCCTCACTTCCTTTGGCAGGGGCTCATGGAGAAGGACCCATGAGGATGACCTTAAGGTCCGGGCAGGTACATATGGGAGGAGGCGTTCCTTCAGATAACCTGGCCCCAAGCCGTTTAGGGCTTTAAATGTTAATACCAGCACTTTGAATCGGGCCCGGGCCTGGACTGGCAGCCAATGAAGCTGGAAAAGGACTGGCGTAATGTGGTCTCGTCGGCCAGTCCCTGTTAGTAAACGGGCTGCCCTGTTTTGTACCAGTTGAAGTTTCCGGACTATTTTCAAAGGCAGCCCCACGTATAACGCATTGCAGTAATCCAAACGAGAGGTTATCAGAGCATGGATAACTGTAGCTAAGCTATCTCTGTCCAGATAAGGGCGCAGCTGGTATATCAGCCTAAGCTGGTAAAAGGTGCTCTTTGCCACTGAGTTCACCTGTGCCTCAAGTGACAGTTATGGATCCAAGAGCACCCCCAAACTACGGACCCGATCCTTTAGGGGGAGTGCAACCCCGTCCAGGACAGGGCAAACATCACCTCGCTGGACAGATGAACCACCCGCTAACAGTACCTCTGTCTTGTCTGGACTGAGTTTCAGTTTATTAGCCCTCATCCAGTCCATTACCATGCCCAGGCACTGGTTCAGAACAGCCACTGCCTCACCTGGGTTTGATGAAAAGGAAATGTAGAGCTGGGTATCATCCGCATATTGATGACACCTCAGTCCACATCTCCGGATAACCTCCCCCAGCGGCTTCATGTATATGTTAAACAGCACAGGGGATAAGATAGAGCCCTGCGGAACCCCATGGCTTAGGAGCCACGGCACAGAGCAATAATCCCCCAGCACCACCTTCTGGAATCGGCCATCCAAGTAGGAGCGGAACCACTGCAACTCCCAGCTCAGACAACCTATCCAGAAGGATACCATAGTCGATGGTATCGAAGGCCACTGAGAGGTCCAAGAGTTTAGTTTCCACGGGGGTGATCTGTCTTTGTAGGATTGGCTGGATGAAATGGACTCTGTAGGTATATTGCAGACCTACATCTCAATATTTCCTATAGATCTGATTCATGCATTTGCCGAGACGCCTTTTCTCTTTTTAGAGTCAAAGAGATTGTTTCTCTATATTGCCATAAGTCACCACTGTAATGGCCGTTTTCCTTCCTTTTAGAAGAAGGGTTTCTATTTCACCTCTTGGCTGTGATGCCACAAGGTGAGACTTGTGAAATAACCAGAATGAAATGCAAAACTACTTGAATTTCAAGTCTTTTCACATTTTGTTCTGGCCTCTGAAATATGGGGACCTTTTCCACAGTATAGTATGTGCATTTTTCCAGTAAACCTTTTTTCCCCGGTAAACCTTTTTTTTAACCACAATTATATAACAATAAGACAAATATAGATGCTTCACAGCAGTTTGGTTTACCATCTACAGTATCTGAAACAGATAGGACAAAGGTGAGGTACAGACAGAACTTCGTGCAGTCAGCAGCCACCAGTGATGCAAAGAAAGCTCACTAGGGCAGGATCTACACTACTGCTTTAAAGCAGTAGTGTAGATCCAGCCTAGGTGATAGTGCTGATTCTCTGCATAAGGGCCTCTGTGCTGTATGTTGTAGCTGGGGTGTGGAAAACTTGCCACACAAAGGTTGATTCCCAAGGTGGGTATAGCTTATTGCTCAGCTCAGAATGAGGTGTCCCCAACTTTTGGGGTCAGTGGACATATTTGGGGAGAATGTCATAGGTGCTTTCACAAAATGTCTGCCATGGGGCAGGGAGACTTGCCCATTCATAAAAATTGACATAGTTAGCATGGATGGTCACAAAACACCCATTTCCCAGGAGGCAAACTGGTGCAACTGAAAGAAAAGTAATGTGCCCAAGAACCAAAGTACAAGGCAGAGGTCTGGTCTGAGCTCCAAAACACAAAACCACTCCTTTGAACCCCAAAAAGATGGTGCTGGAGGACAAGATTTCATGTTGCAGCATGCCAGCCTCCCAGTTGTTGTTTTTAAAAAAACTTAATTTAAAAACTCTTAAGAAATAAAATAAACATCAGGAGGGGAGTGGAGCTTGGCTTAGAGAGGTTGGCTAAGAGAGGTGGCTGCAAGCACATGAGTGCCCACGGACACTACGTTGGAGACCTCAGACCTAGAGAATCCCCCTTTGTCCTTGTAAAACGATTACCTTGATCCATTCCAGTCTGGGTTCAGGCCCAGTTTCAGGACAGAATTGGCTTTGGTTGCCCTGATGGGTGAACTTCTTCAGAATAGGGACACAGGGGGACTGCAACACTGTTACTACTTGATCTCTCAATGGCTTTTGATACAATTGGACGCAGTATCCTCCTGGAGTTGGGGGTACCATTTTATGGTGGTTTGGCTTTTACTTACAAGGTCGGTTCCGTGGCAGTTGAACTGTGGGGTACCACAGGGCACTACTTTGTCCACAATGTTGTTTAACAGGTGTCAGAGCAATCATTAGAAGATTTCAGTAACATCTAAATCAGGAGAGAACATTCACATTCTGAACCTGTGCCTGGATGCAGTTATGAGTTTGATGAGAGCTAAAAAATGTAAGCTGAGTCCTGGGCACTACTACTTTAAAATGGTTTATAACAGTAGTGACAACTATTGGAGCCCAGGACACACTACATATACAGTTTTCAAACTGTTTTCAAAGTGTTGTAACCTGCTTGGTGTAGAGCTGGCCCTGATGAGACAGAGACCCTTAGTTGTTTTGGAATTGGGTTGTTTGCCTGTACTGGACAGGTTTGCACTCCCTCTGAAGGAATAGGTATGGAGTTCAGGAGTGCTTCTGGATCCATCGTCGTCCCTGGAAGTCCAGGTGACCTCAGTGGCTCAGAGTGCCCATTACCAACTTCAGCTGGTGCACCAACTATGCCCGTTCTCAGACAGGGATAACATAGCCACTGTGATTCATGCACTGATAACTTCAGCGTTAGACTACGTAATATGCTCTATGGGGAGCTGCTGTTATGCCTGGTGCAGTTAGTGCAGAATGCTTAGTGGAGCACTTACCTATATTCATATTTCGCCTATGTTAAAAGAACTGCACTGGCTGCCTCTTCGCTAACGAGCCACATTCAAGGTTCCGTTACTGACATACATAGCCTGAAATAACTCGAGACCAGGATACCTGGTAGACCGTCTTCCCCTATAAACACCGTCAAACCCCGAGATTTTCAGAGGAAGCTTTGTTGATTGTTCCATAACAAATAAAATGTCGCCAGGTAATATCACAAAAGCAGACCTTCTCAGTAGTGGCACCTGCTCTTTGGAAAACTCTCCCTTGTGTGTTTTGAGAGGCAGGAACTGTGGCAAATTTCAGACATGTTTTGAAAATGTATTAGTTTACACAGGCTTTCCTTGGTCTGCTTTATCATTGGTACTGCTGTAATGTTTTTGATTAATTATCTCTATATTGTTTTTATCTTATATTACATATGTATTTTACTGTAAACTGCTTAGAGAGTTTATTATATTAAGTGGTAATATAAGTGTGTGGATAGATAGATAGATAGATAGATAGATAAATGCAGTTCTCCACTACCTAAAGTGCAATCTCAAAGGAAGATATCAGAACTGTGTGCAGCTAATGGGTAGCTACTGAGCATTAGTTTCACTAAAAACTAATACCATAGAAAGGCTCTTAAGCTCAGTTCTCTATGCTCTCAGGAGAAGTGGGCGGTTCTCCATCGTTTCCTGCTGGCTATAAGAGGACATTTTTGTAGTCCTCAATGCATGTGTATGTGTGGCTATGTTATGAATACACACACGTATACATACATAAATATATTGAGGACAATATGAATATTCTTATTGTCCTCATTATGTGTGTTTTTTGCGTGTGTATGTATGAATATGTTTCCCCATGTAATTTTGCTTTACCAATGTTTTGCTTCCCTTCTCTTTTTCTCTTTTTCTCCCCATCTAGGAAGAAGAGCATAATGGCTCCAGCCTCCTGGCTACATTGACAGATCCTTGCAGTAAATTTGGAAGCTGTAGTCCAGTTCAAGATTCACCCTCTCCTGAAAAAGCTGAGAACGGTTTGGGGGAAGAAACCTTGCCTTCTAGGAGTGGAGCTCTTTGCTCCAAAAATCTGGAGCACCGGCAGCATGGGAGATTCCTACACGGCCACTTTCCCCAACGGGAATGGACTGATGTCTCCATCGGCAAGCCCACAAGCTTCCACCGCTTACAGCAATGATTACAGCCCCTTCTCCCATTCCTTCCCAGCCTCGCCCACATCTCAAGATCCATCCTCCCTGCTGGTGTCCAAGGGACACCCTTCCCCTGACTGTCTCCCCAGTGTCTACACCTCCTTGGACATGGCACACCCTTATGGCTCCTGGTACAAAGCCGGCATCCACCCGGGCATCTCCACCACCTCCAGCAACCCCACTGCTTCCTGGTGGGACATGCACTCCAACAGCAACTGGCTCAGCTCTCAGACCCAGTCAGATGGACTTCAGAGTTCCTTGCAATCCATGCCCAGCCAGGCCCCGATCAGCCCCCAGCTGCCCAGCTACACATCTGAATTCACCACTTTGAACCCTGCTCCGTACCCGGCGGTGGGCATCACGTCCTCCTCACACCTCCTCCCTTCAGGCCAACATGTGCTGCCCCAAGAGATGTACAAGCCCAAGCCGGTGGCAAACAACGCCCTGATGGATGGCGGGATTGGACTGAAGTCTGGAAGAGGCGGCTCCTTTGGGAGCACGGCAGGCAGGTCAACCTGCGACTGCCCCAATTGCCAGGAGCTGGAGCGGCTGGGGGCCTCGGCGGCCAGCCTGCGGAAGAAGCCCATCCACAGCTGCCATATTCCGGGCTGCGGGAAGGTCTACGGGAAGGCCTCGCACCTCAAGGCCCACCTGCGGTGGCACACCGGGGAGCGCCCCTTTGTCTGCAACTGGCTCTTCTGTGGGAAGCGCTTCACCCGCTCAGATGAGCTGGAGCGCCACGTTCGCACCCACACCCGGGAGAAGAAGTTCACCTGTTTGCTTTGCAATAAGCGCTTCACCCGCAGCGACCACCTGAGCAAGCACCAGAAGACCCACAACGAGATGGGGGTGGGAAAGCCCCCCGAGGGTGAAGCCGAACGGGAAGAGGCTGCCGCGGTGGCCAGCTCTCCCAGCACCGCCCTGCAGGACGCCCTCCCTGGAGACGAGAAAGACGCCACCAGCCCGGAGCAGAGCAATCTGCTGGAAATCTAGGCTGGGAGTTGAGTGCTCCCCCTTCATCCCTTCATACTGCCATCCGCCACCCTTTCCGAATGCCTCTCAGCTAAATAATTTATTTCCTGGGGAAATAAAAGCACACATCCAGTGGCTGTTGGCCTTTCCTCCAGGCACAATCCTACCTTGTGTCTAGCCACTCCCCTCCCCTTCAACCTCTGAAGCAAACTTAGCTGAGACCCCAGAAGTTCCATGACCTTGTGGCCAAAGACACACGTTGGAGAGCCAAAACCAGTCAGTCTCTCTATTGTAACCAAACCCCCTCCCTGCCGTGGTCTCCGCGTGAACTCTCAAGAGAACGGACAAGAAGCTTGAAGTCATGCCATCACCTCCGCGAGCATGCAAGGCTTAGCCAATGAGCAGGCAGGGCAAGACTAAAGTGGGTTTTTCTCAGGGTATGTATAGGAATCACTTTCCATCCAGTGTAACCCGCTGAGCGTTTGATTCGGAGCACCTCTCCTCACTTCTCGCAGCGAGCAGCAGTTCAGTTCCGCTTAGCCGTGTGCGGAAAGAGGGCGAGAGGCTTGGACCCGCTTAGAGTCCAGGGTGGAGCACCGGCATCCACAGCCCATGCCTCTGCTCCAGAACTCTCTTAAAGAAACAAGTGCGATCTCTAGCTCAGGACATGGCAAATCAGCTTCCTAGATCCAGATTCTGAAAGGGCTCCTGTACCTTTAAGAGTTGCAAGGAAGGGCAAATTCCACTCCGGACAGCTTTTCAGGTACACTGCAGCACTGATGGGTAAAGCACAACTGGCAAAACCCTGCCTACTGTGAAGCTCTTAAAGGTACAGAAGCCCCTTCGGATTCCAGACATGTGATTCCAATTCCATTAGTGAGCCCCCTTTTTTATTTAAACGTGGGAGCCATTCGTTTGGAAGTGATGCATCTCAATGCTGGCAATGGGAGCTTTGCAATTACAGCCCCATTGCACTTAAAATTAAGCATGTTCAGCACTGGGCAATAGCAGGTTTAGGGGGATAGTTCAGAGGACGGATTTCAGATGGGCACCCAGTTGTGCTGCCATTGCCCCACTGGCAACACAGACTGCGGGCTCCATCCTGCACCAGTTCCTCTTCTGTCTCTGCCTGCCAATGCAAGACCAGTGAGGGTCATCCAGTCTAAATGGCCAAGCAGTGCTATAACATCACCCCAAAGAAGGTATCTGCATTTGGCAGGTGCCAGCTATCCCTGTGCTTAGTCTGGATGCCACGCACCAAGCTGAGAGCATGGAAACGGAAGCTGCCCACATTCACATGGCATATTTGGAGTATTGGGGACATGAACCCATACACTTAAGCAGGACTGTGATGCCACTGAAACCCAGACAACACAGCATCCTTCTAACGTACATTAGCTACATAGAGGTAAAGAGGGTTGGAGGGAAACCAAGGCCAACTACTCTGTAGGTGTCATGAAGGGGCTTCAAACAGTCCCGCAAAGGTGCTACAAGACCCTTGGATCTTCCTCTCCCCATGTATTTAATCTAGAAGTATATTTATGCCTTAAATTATGATGACAAATTAACAGAGAGGAGGCGACTGGGTTCTCCGAGAAGCCTCGCTAATGTGAGGCATCTATTATCTAATCAGGGTTGACTCTCTGTTAATTGGGGGACTGTCTCTGTGCAAAACAGCTTGATCTACAACTTGCTCTGTTCCTTTTTTTGTTTTGTTTTTGCTTCATATGGTGAAAAAAAAATGAATATTTATAATCTTGAAATGCTTTTTGTTTCCATTCTGTTCATTTTTAAAATATATATATATAAAAACGATCTATCAGGATTTGAAAACCCTTATTAATATTAAGAACACACAGAGCCAGGTTATCCATTGCTCAAATTTTTGATAGTGGTCTGACCTCTGTCAAAGGGTTTGTCGGCATTATATGTTTCCAAGATGTCCATTATCTGTGGACCTCTATGTCTAAATTCCTTCCATTTTCCTTTGCTGCGTTTGCTGCACCCTCATCCGGGTCAAGGCTTCTGGATGAAGGGAGCAACTATGCCTTAACGCTCAATAAGAGGTTGCCACTGAAAAGGCCTCACTGTATTAGGTTGTCCCCTTGTGCCCTGCAACATTTAGGAAAACCTGTTCCATATTGTGATGCCATGTTGTGTCCTTCCCTCTCCTGCCTCCCCCTCCTTCCTACATCATTCATTGTCTGCCAAAGGTATCACATAACGTGACGTTGTCACAACATTGAGAAATGTGCCCAAACACTGTGGGGAGAGAGGGGCTGTTATTAAGCAATAACACCAGGTATATCATTCAGCATTTTTGTAAAACAAGTGATGGTGTTTCAGCATCAGAAGAGCAAAACGGCATCCTAAAGCACCCTTCCCTAACTTGGTACCCTCCAAGTGTTCTGGACTTTTATCTCCCAGCAAACCCAACCTGGATGGCCAATGGTAAAAAATGCTGGGAGTTGTAGTTCAAAACCTTTGGAAGGCACTAGGTGGGAGAAGGCTGCCTTAAATGTTAGCTGCTCAGTGGAATAGCTCACATGAAAATTCTTTTGTTTGGATTTTGCTTGTTTTTAATTTAATTAAGAATAACATATAAGCTATATTGGGGGGGAAGAAGAAGAAGAAGAAGAAGAAGAAGAAGAAGAAGAAGAAGAAGAAGAAGAAGAAGAAGAAGAAGAAAGCTCAGAGGAACTCCGTTTTTATGTTTGGAGGAAAGCACAGTCCGGTGCTGTTGTACCAGAAATCAAATAAAATTGCACTCATACTGCCTGCAATGTCACTGCTTCTGGGTTGGGCCTTCATAGCTGCTGAATGGCCTCGCAGGTTGGGTGAGCAGGACCTCTCGGTTGGTTGGTTGCTTCTTAAGTCTACTTTTTGACCATAAAACAGGTTTACCCAACGCAGTTCACAAGAGCAGTAACACACAATTCAAAAATTATACAAGCAATCAAAACACACAAGATTAAAAAGGGGAAAGAATCAATAAAAAAGAATGCCCACCACTACTGATCTTCCTTTGCAATGCACAGCCACATGGAATGCTGGGTGTGTTTTAGGACAGGGGTACACAAAATATAGATCCACGGGAGGACCAAAGGCCAATTTCTGGTGGACCACGTCATGCCTGCTAGTTGCTGGGATTCTTGCAAAGTATGCTGGACTAATGGGCCTTGATCTGAACTGCTTTTGTTCATAAAAAGGCTGCATATTAGGATCCATTAATAGGTTAGAGATGCCTTAACTCTTTGGGTAAGAGTTCACAAGTGTGCACTCTGTAAATTTATGACACACAGAGAAAGAAGAAGGAGAAGAGGAAAATGCAAGGTTGGACTCAACTCACCCCCATTCTAAACTATACTGTCAGTTATGGTGGTTGAGGCTCAATACTTCACCATGAGAACTAAAGGTGCACACTTGAACATGCCCCCAGAATCCCCTCTGCAACACAGAGGGACTCTGGACAGAGACACACTGGCCACAGCTAGACCTAAGGTTTATCCTGGGATCATCCAGGGCTCACCCCTGCCTGAGCACTGGATCCCCTGTGTGTCACCTAGATGAACAGGTTTGACCCCTGGACGATCCAGGGATAAACCTTAGGTCTAGCTATGGCCACTGATTCCTTGAGAGATGATGGTGTTGATAAGTGTTCCTTGAAGAAAAGTGGTTACAGTACATGTAATATACCACTGTGAAGCAAATTTCAGTAGCGTGCTTGCACATCAGCTATTAAATACTGCAAAATGACAATTGTTAGGTATCAATAATGAAATCAATCACAGTATCTGGGGAGTGTTTGAAGAATATTCCACAAAGCAGCATCAGCCTGAGTCAGATATCTTGCATATTAGTCAGAGAACAGAGAATATTCAACATCAAAATTTGCACAGGAGCATTTGGGGGAGCACTTTTTGGTAGTGAGTATTTTTGGTAGGTGAGTACTTTTCCCATTGGGAGAAAATGTATAAGCACATCCGGGAGAAAGCTAGGCTAGAACTCTCCCTTGACAGCTAGTTTTCTATATGCAGGGAGTGTGGTGCATGTGTTTTAATATGGACCAGTTTTCAGACATTCAAGTCCCCACCTGCAGTCTGAAATGGCACACTTTGGGAATAATATTATATCATCAAGTCTTTGTGTGATCTAAGCCTAAGTAGAACCTAGTGGAGATCTTTTAAAATAGGTGCAAAGTGCTCCTTGCATCCTGCCTTAGCTAACTATCAAGTAGATTGTACTTTGAACAAGCTGGGTGTGTGTGTGGATTCTGAATGGTTGTCAAAGGCTGCTCTATATAAAGTACATTAGAGTAATATGATGGGAGAAGGGAGGGAGGGGAGTTACCAAGCCATGAATAACAGAGGCTGTTCTCTTGACTACTTTGCAAGGCCGTTGCTTGATGTTTATGCTTAAAAGGTTGGTGATGTTTCACGCTCATGTCACAGCATAAATAACCTGATTCACAGAGCTAGTGAAGGAGCACTGCACTAACCTTGCTGCTAATGCTGGCAAGGGGATATTTTATATATTTATATAATCACTAATATAATAAAAACGAAAAAATGAAAACAACAATTAAAAACCAATTAAAAGGCAATTCTACAATGGGAGCAACTCAACCCCTTCAAAAACTTAAGACAAAAATCTTTACCAGAGGCTGAAAATCCCATAAGGAAGGGGCCAGCTAGGGCTTCCTGGAGTAGGGAGTTCCACAACCTGGGTATTGCAACCAAAACGGCTCTAGACACATCCCAGCCAGCTGAACCTCTGATGGTGATGGGACAGGGAGCAAAATGTCTTATCGCATTTGGGGCTTTTCTACATGAAGCTGTTAAACTGCTGCATCTGTTTTGGGTTTTGTCGCAGAATTGAGATCCAAGTTCTATACAAAGAGCTTTTGCTTTTCTGCTACATAACCTCCAGTTGGCACTGTGTTATTGCGAAATAATGCAATTACACAAGTAGGAAAATATATTTTCTTTCGCCATCAGAAACAATACCCCATTTTTTCCACTCTAAAAAACATTGTGGAAAGTGCCGTTTACAAACAGAAGCAAAACTGGAGGTCCACGTTGTCATCTAAAGAACTCGTAAAGAACCGTGAGTAGGAAATGACAAGCACACGGTAAATGCCTCATGTAGAAAAACTCTTGTACTCTGAATCTTCTTCCAACGAGTTCAGAGTGATGTACATGGGAATGATCCCATTTTGACCAGATGTAAAAGAGGACAGGGTGCCTGTACCTGTAATAGGGGTGAATGAAAAGGTGAAGCTCTGCCTCTCTTCTACACTACTGCCAAGGGCTGTGTAGGCCAGCTCTCCTCTTTGGCATCTGGGGACTTCCTGTGTCAGTCTTCCCTAGCCTAGTGACCTCCAGTTATTTTAGACTTCCAGCTCCCATCAACCTCAGACAGCATGTCCAATGGCCAGGAATCCTGGGAGATGTAGTTCAAAATATCTGGGGGCATCAAATTGGGGAAGGCTGTTTGACGTGATAAGTTTCCAATTACTTGGTGACAAGACTACAGGTGTTCCCATCGGTATGTTGAGGGGGGTGGGCTTTGTGGTTGTGTGTGTCTTTCGTAGCCACCACACTGCAGCTTTGGACTTTGTGTCAATCACCTTGCCTGTAGGTAACGCCAGTGTATACGAAAAGGCAGGCATTGCCCCCAGAGGTCAGCGAGGGGCCATATTCAGTTCCCATGGCAGGGAAGGCGTCACACTCCCGCAGGGCAGTCACCACAAAGCCCCCAAGCTGCCCTTCGGGAAATGGTGACTGCTGGAGCTCCCAGCCCCCCATGGGTCCCCTTGGAACAAAGGCCTTCTGTCAGCAAACCTTTCGCAAGGGCACAATAGACCTTTGTGAAGAGAGAAGCTCCCATCAGAAGGGACGGCAATTACAGCTAACACCAGCCAGCCTGGACTTTTAACTCCTTGGGATTTGCAACATTGTCCTAACTCAGCCTTATGGGAATGAGACACCCATCTGGTACGCTGCTTCTCACACTGTCTTTGCTTTTAACTGAACACACATATGGCTTTAGTGTTGGCTCAAGACATTTTGTTGCTTGAAGGGGAGTCCAAGTGGCACCCCAGCCCAACCCCCCATTGCTAGGCCCAAGACTCTTAAATGTCTTGCTGCACCATTCAGGCACCCATTCCTACCGTCACTGATCACAAGGCCTGGTTCAAAATATTTTGCCGCCCAAGGCAAAGGACAGGATGTCCCCCCACCCCTGTTACAGAAGCTGACACCAGCCAGCTGGCAGTTGAATCATACACTAGGAGAGCATCCTCCACCTGACCTGAGGGACAGCAAGCTAGCTTAGGTGGTATAGGGCAGGCCATATGTAACACACAGCTCTGTCTCCCAACAGAGGGGACTGGCGAGGGGGGCTGTCACTGCTGTTCTCTACACACTACCCATCAGTCGCTGCTTGAGATGACTGCCTCACTCTGCCTAATGGTAGGTCCGCCTAATGGTAGGTCTGGCCCTGTCTCTCACCACATCCTGCTGCTGCCTGAAACATGTTTCTTAGTCCTTCTGCATGGCTGGCCAAGGCCCGTATTGTCTTCTGAACTATTAGGCCCATCCATGCAGTGACTTTCAAAGGTCCTGATGGATCATTGCTGTAGAACTAGTTCAACAATGAAATCCTCCACGGCAAACCATTGTGGTGATGAGTACAATGAAACTTCCATGTTTCAACAGGCGCTGGAATTTGGAGAACAACCTTATTTCCCCTTTGTCAGCTTCCTAGTAATATCTGGCTGGCCATTGTTGACATAGTAGGACAAATATGTAGCAAATTGTTGACATAGTAAGTTGCTTTGGCCTCATCCAGCAAGGCAGTTCTTAAGTCACGCATGTTGGGTGAAGTTAGGGTCAGCAACAGGTTTCTGTGAACCTCTGTGCAAGTTACCTGTAGTGTCCCCTCCATGGACCTAAGCAAGAATAAAATTTTCATTTCATTCATTTATTGCATTTTTATACCGCCCAATAGCCGAAGCTCTCTGGGCGGTTTACAAAAATTAGAGCTACAACAATATTTAACAATATACTAATCAACAACATCACAATAATACTCAAAAATATACTAAATATAAGTTCACAGCAAAACAAACCAGATAAAAAGATAAAAAGAAAAGAAAGCCTGGTTGGAACAGCATTTCCCCCCCTGAAGCAGGGCCTCCCTTCAGCTCCAGCCTTGCTTTTAAAGCCTCCGGTGGGGGGGGGAGGGGAGCAGGTGGAATAGCTCACCCTTGGTGGAACAGCATTTCTCCCCCTGAAGCAGCACCTCTCCTCAGCTCCAGCCTTGCTTTTAAAGCCTCCAGGCTTTATTTGCATATTGCTTCAGTGCATTATTTGCATATTGCTTCAGTGATACTTACCACTCATCAAGTAAGGCATGTCTGCAATACAAACTTCTATCAGTTTTATTACTGGTGTAATTATTTGGAATTGTAGATTAGAGAGGGTGCAGAGAATTTATTAGAGATTCCTAGTTCCCCTTCACAGAACAGCAGTCCCAAAGATTCCCTTTGGAGAGGGAATGCCTAGTGACCCAATATACATCTGTGGGGCAAATATGCCTATGAAGACTGCCAATTTTATCTCCATATTACCCAGGGCATTCTAGCACCTTGCCTGTGGCCACCCAGCTATTTTATGTCTAGCTGAGATTTTTAACTGGGGACTTTTCTGCTCACAGTTTACAATAATTGCTTCCAGAATGGCAATTCCTTGTCACCTAGGCCAGATCTACGCCAAGCAGGATACAGCACTTTGAAAACAGTTTGAAAACTGTGTATGGAGTGTGTCCTGGGCCTAAACAGTTGTCACTACTGTTATAAACCATTACAAAGCAATAGTGTAGATCCTGCCTTGATCAATGCAATCATTGCTCTTCCAACATAAGCTGCAAATAGAATTGCAATTAATTTCCCACACTTTGGGAGTATAGTGCAGCATCATCATTATTATTATTATTATTATTATTATTATTATTATTTTGGTGTGCACACTTGCTAAATTCTATCCATGCTTGTGGGTGTGACATAATCATTTGGGCAGGAAAGATATAATTCACCAGTGCAGGATTCTTATTTTTCCCACCAAAAAAGCACACACTATTGTGTGTTTTTAAAAAAATTGTGCTAAAATGCTTATTTATTAATTTTCATATCTTGTAAAAAATATTTTCATAACTTGTAAAAATGCTAAATAAGCAGCGAGTTTTTTTAAATTAAAATCGGTGCTATAATTCTCTTTAATCAAAAAGCTTTATGCAAATGTTTTAATATTTCAAACCATATATAGCTGGACTCACTTCAACAGCATATAAACCAAATATGTGTATAGCAGACGAAGCATAACTAAAAGAGTGCTTAAAAAATTAACAAGGGGATAAAATCGCACCCACCAAAATGCTAGTAATGAAGGTGTACTGAAGTGGACCCAAGCTCAGTGGCTAGTATCTGAACAGGCACTAATATAGCCCTCGTGTTGCCCCAAAACTTTGGCATGCCTTGAGGTGCACATTCTCTGAGTCCAATGCCCTCTTTCAATAGGGCCTTTTCAGTTGTGAGGGAGAATGCCTCCTCACAGTTTAAAGGACAGGCGAGTGGCAGAACTAACCTTGGAGAAATATGTGTTCTCTTAGCTCAACTTCAGCCCTAGTTAAAAGCCAGTGGTACTTCACAGGATGTTAGATGGTACGAGTACCACCAGTTGAAAAGCCCTGGATGGGAGTGGGGATACATATCTTCCAGGAAACTCCCATCACAGTTTGGAAGAAGATGGAAGAAGTCGTGGGAAAACATGGTTGGGTAATAAGTGGAAGACGCCTGGACACACACACACGTAAAATTCTACAAATGAGGCACATTAAAGGTGTCATCTGGAAGCACCTCAGTGAGGAGAGAAATTGTCCTCCAAGGACATGCTAGTGGGAGTAGGAGAGACAAGGCCAGCCAAAGATATTTTGTTGCCTGAGGTGAAGCAGCAACGCCACCCCGTCAAGGTGCATAGTACCCAAGACTGGTCACATTATTTTGGCGCCCAAGGCAGGAAATCCCACAAACACCTTCCCCATATACTTATAATGAATTAAAGAACTAAAAAATGGCTGCCCTTTCATACTAGCCACAACCAGCTGCCTCACTCTGCCTAATGACCTTGAGGAGATGCTGAGGATTGAACTAAGGACCTTCTGCCACTGAATTAGAGTACCTCCTCAATGTGATTCCCCATCTTTTTCAATAAAAATAATTAATGAGGCATTAAGGGCTCAGGGCTCCCACCCATAGAGGAGGCTTCCTGCTGCAACTCTGCATTTATTGCTCTCACCATACCTCCTCCTTATCAGCCTCTGCTGTGGTAGGGATCCCAGCTCATTAGGAAAAAAAATATCACCTGCTATCATTGCAGATAGGATAGCCAGGTGTCCTAATTTACAAATGACTTTACAAAGTCTTCTATTTTATAGAGCAGGCAGAGAGCAGACCTCTATATATGAAGGGCTGTCCAAGTCTGAACCATAAGAAAAGAGAACAGCAAGGGGCCTTGAAGCTGTCCATCCACACTTAACACCAGGAGGGCAGGCCATCTGGTCACAGTCTTCCCCACTAAAGTGAGATGGATTGTACTTCTGTTTGAGTTGTCATTACTGCTTCTAAATTTGCATGTTTACATATACATTTTCATATGCGAATGTTCTGCAAATTGGTGCCATCTTTCTTTAGTGGTGCATTTCCTCTTTCAGGCATAAGTGGCCATAGTATTTGCAGATCGGACTGCTATTAATGGCACAGGAACAAAGGCTAGTTAAAAACAACAACTTTGCACCCAAATTGAGCGGAGTAACTGTGCCGATATCTCTGCATCAGGTGTGGCTGGTTCATTACATTGCTCTGTGCAGAGATGTGGCAGAATTACGCACCCACAGAAGAGGTTGCTTTTTGCCTCTCTCTCTCTGTGCCACTGCACTGGGCTTGCTCCTTCCAATGAAGAGGTCTCACAGAGGGTTAAACTACATGAAACCTAGGAGATCTATAATTAGATTTCTGTCTCTTTTCATTTCTTTACAAAAGAAACGCGATGAGGCTTTTTCTGGCACAGAGAAGGAGTGGAGAAACTTTAATTCAAGTGTTGGGCACTTGTTAAAGTCACAGGAGCAGAGATTTTTTTTAAAAAAAAAATGGCCTGGTATTAAAAATAGTCCTGCTATTTTTATAAAAGCAACAACCCTATTATCTGTATAAGAATACTGTCGTGTAAGGTAGTGTAAGGCTTATTACTCGAGATCTACTGGACTGATTTTGCTCATTTCTGTTTTATATTGAAGCGTGAGCAGTGTAGACATGCAGAAAAAAATTGAAACTGCTAAAAAGTTCAAAGCTTGAACTTTAACATTATGTTTCTTAGTTCTGCACCAGTCTTCTATTCCCCTGGCAGTGGAAATCTTGCGATACCCTTTGTATTCCCATCACTGTCGCTGCTACCACCCATAGCCAACGTGGTGATCCTGATGAGGGCTGCCTGGGATTCCCTCCTACTGTTGAAGCTGGCCTGGAGCAGTGTGGCATTTGGCTGCAGAGGAGTGTGCCTGCTGAGAAGCACCATCCATGTGCTGCCCTCACAAGAGGGCAGCAGCAACAGCACATTGTCCCCAACCCTGCTCAGGCCTATCTGGAAGCCCTGAGCCCAAACCAACTTGGAGAGGAAGGCCCTCAAGAAAACAGCTTTCACAGACGAGCTGCAGCCAGAGGAGAAGCTGGATCTGTGTTATGAGTGGGCTGGGCCCCGGTGACAAGAGGCTGAGGTAAATCTGTCTGAATGAGCAAGCACAAAGCACTCTGGGAGTTGTAGTTTTCGGTGAGTGGTGATGGGGAGAGATTTATGAAAGAAGAAAACGAGCTTCAACTTCCCCCCAAACCTTTTGCATTGGTGGTGGAGGGGAGTAATCCTCTGCCAAGGGATGCTCAAAGAACTCTGGGAAGTGTGATTCTGGAGGTTTAGCCTTTCAGCTTAAAGAAATGGTAAATGCTTCTTTTATAAATAACTTTTTTTTAAAAAAAATTCACCTTTGCTGGTTTGTATTAGGCTTATTTTAAAAGTGTACAGTTCTTCCAGTCAGAATGGAAATGGGAAAACATATTTTTATCCAATGATTCTCACATAACTAGCCCCAGTGGCAACACAGGGGTTTACACTAGTATTAGATAAATCTGCAATATTTCCATTGTTCAGGATTGCATAAATGTGCCCCCTGGTGGCAAAACCAAGAATTGTAAGCATTTTCCTGGCACTGTTAGACAAGTGAAAAAATCTGTATGCATGTTAGACAGCGCAATCCTATGGGAGTCTTCTCAGAAGTAAGTCCCATAAGGAAGGAAGTTCAATGGGCCTTACTCTTAGGTAAGTGTGTATAAGATTGTAACCTAAATTCTTCTTTTCAATATTGTTTCCTTCAATACATTGGTCTTCAACTGGATGGATGCAACCTTACTTAAGGTGGGTTGTATCAGTACTAACTGCAACCATCTTTTGAAGAGGGAAGAAGAAAGAAGGAAGGAGAGAAATGGGCATACAGGCAAAGGAGAAATAGTGAGAAGAACTTATCTAGATAGAAATAGCAAGGGTAAAAATAATATATAAAATAATATTTTTGAAATGGTTCAAATGTTGCAGGCTAGGATTAAATGTGCGTCCTGCAGATGGAAATGTTAAAAACCACTGCTTCAGGCTTTATTCTGCGTGCCTGTGTTCTGGATCCTGGTTTACTTCCTCTTTTGAGTCTAATCCTGCCAGACTTCTCTTTTGGTCCTGATCCTGGGTAGACTAGGGTGACCACATGGAAAGGAGGACGGGGCTCTTGTACCTTTAACAGTTACATAGAAAAGGGAATTTCAGTCGGTGTCATTTGCATGCATTCAACACCTGGTGAAATTCCCTTTTCATCATAACAGTTAAAGCTGCAGGAGCCCTGCCCTCTTGACCAGATACAAAAGAAGGCAGGGCTCCTGCAGCTTTAACTGTTGTGATGAAGAAGGAATTTCACCAGGTGCTGCATGCATAGAAATGACACGGGCTGAAATTCCCTTTTCAATACAACTGTTATAGATACAGAAGCCCTGTCCTCCTTTCCATATAGTCACCCTAGGGTAGACTACCACCAACCTTTTGGTTGCCCACATCCATGCAGTCACAGTGCTCTTGCATCATGCCCAGTGTAAAATTCACGCAAATAGATAGACACTATCCATTAAAGGGAGGGATCATGTTTATTCAAGGCTTTTAGATCCAAACCATGAAACACGTCTTTCAATTCAAATGGTCCCAAATGCTTCCGATTTCCCTGGGGAGAAAATGTGAAAAATAGCTCAGATCAGTGATAGCACTGCCGGCTTTAAATTTTTACTGTCCCTGTCCAATGTCTTTAGCTATGCAGCCTGATGTGTTGTAATTTAGTTTCCTCCCCTCTCTATCTCCATGACCATGCCAGGAAAGTTTTGCTGCTCAATTTAGGCACACAGGTTGCCTAACCTAATGGAAAGGCATAAGAGAATGGATAATAACACTGAAAGACATTTCAACAGTGAGCGTTTGCTTAGGGAAGTTATGGAGTTAAAGGCATAGGAGCAGGGCCAGTAAAAAGGGTAATAGTAATGTGACAACCCTTTGCAACAACAGTCAAGTAGCAAAGGGTTGAAGGGATAGAAAAGAGCAAAGGAATTTTAAAAAGTCCATCCTGGTTCTGAAACCTTTGGGTAATAAAATACTTTACCTGAAACTCTGAAAAGAAGCCGTTGGTTTAAGGCAGCAGCGGGCTGTGCAGAAAGTAGATTAGTATCTATCTGGGTGATTAGCAGTAGATCAGCAAGGATTTGAATCTCAATTGTTTAACAATAGCAGCAACAAAATGATCCCCTCCCAAACAAATAATACACCTGAAATGCAGAAAGCTTGTAACCAGGCCCCCATCTATACAACAACGGGATTGCTCCTCATTGAATATAAACCCAAATTTTCATTGATTCGAATCTAGGCAAAGAGCATCACACAGCAGCAGCAGTAATTTATCTCCTGAATTTTTTTTGTAGTGTAGTTTTGAATGCGCACATGCGATAATATGGAGTATAGATGAGTGAAGTTATAAATTTTATCTGCAGAGCTTGTGGGGAAAGGAACGAGGCAGCAGATGATGATGCAAGCAGGGGACTGAACACGTCTCCTCCCTCTTGTTTCCCATTCCCCCCTCTTTGTTTTAATTTTAAAAGCTCTTTCTGCAGATTTCCGCAAATTCATATAGTTCAACATGAAAACGGTGGGAAGGAACAAAGCAGCCAGAGGAGGACGCGGTAGGTGAGTAGGGGGGAAATCGGCCAATCACTTTGTCCTGCCCTCAAAGTTACGCCCACATTTCAAAATGCAATTTAACTCCCCCAAGGACACATAACTATAATGCAGTGCAAACTCGAAGGTTGATTTAAAAGTCGCGGTAAATCAGAGCTACAAATATGCACATTATCATGTTAAAAACCCAATGCTGTGGTGAATGGGTGGCTGCATCATGTGTCCTAAAACATGAGTCTGCGCATTTAGGTCGGGGTAAAGAAGCCGTATAGACCAGCCTCAGGAGTGGATTTATGTGTGAAAAGACTGTGAACTCTATTCAGTTCCAGTACTGAAAACAAAATCCTGGGCTCAGCATTCTTTAATTCTAAGTGCATGTCTTCTGCACCAGGCTTTGGTTGGTGTATCTCGGAGGTTTCAGTAAAAAAGAGAGAAAAAAGTAGTTCCTGCAAGTAGTTCCTGCCCACCCCTGGTTTAAGATGCTGCTGCTTGCAAACGCCAGGGGGCCAGCAAATCTCCCTCTGGGTGAAGTCTCCCATGGCGGTTCCAGCAGCAGCCTTCAAAGCATTCACCAGAACGACCTCTGTGGACCACACACCGTCAATGTACAGTAGCCAGGCGCAGCTGGGAGCACATCTGTTCTCCCTTTGCCTTATGCAAACACATATGGCCGCGTGCAGCCCTTGCCTCTAACCCCATGGAAGCCTTGAGCTGGAAGGAAATTAGTGCACCATGTAGTAGTCCAACCCACTGCCTTAAGACAGGATATCCTATATCTCAAGCGTCCCCGGCAGATGCCTGTCCAATTCCTCACTCCCACTCCAAACCCTTGAGGAAAGGAAGAAACCTGGTGACCTCCCAAAGCGGCTTCCATTGCTGAAATCTGAAATGTACACTTAGGATCTGTCTGTTTTCCAAATGTTTACTTTCTATATCTGCTAGAGCCGAACTGAAATCCCCCCTACCCCACACACTGTAAAAACACTTGTGAAAAGAGGACTCATTTCAGGGACATGAACAGGGGTGGAAGTGTTCTCCACCTTTTAAAGTGGCTGTGATTTTGGAAAGAAGGCAACCCGTTGGATAACCCACAGCATAGTAACTCCCTCTAACAGGGAAGTGCTTTGCTGAAAAAGAAAGAGGGGGATAGCAATTTTATAGTGACAGGCATTGCGGAGTGGGTGGGTGGGTCTGCTGCTCTTTTGGAGAAAACTTCATGTGATCTTCACAATATATTAACTTTACCTGGGAAACACGGAATGTTATGGAGGTTTTAGGGTTGCACCAAATTTATCTTCCTGCATTTTATCTTGGTGCATAAGGCAAACTATTCCAGTGTCTTAAAAACAAACAAACCTTCAAACACTATTACATCCCCCCTCCCTGTTGCACACAACTCAGCTTTGAAGAAGGGCTGTAGCAGGGTGACCAACTGTCAGGATTTTGCCGGATTTGTCCTATTTTTTGTTCTATCCTGGGTGTTGGGGGATTTTCTGTTATTTTCTATAATGTCCTGGAATGACTCGCTTTCCCCTTTAAGGCCGCCATTAGCATGGTAGTGGTGGTGGGGAACTTTGGCGTGTGGACAACAGGTTCAAAGGGTTCAGTTGAACACCCTAATCCGCCGCCACTGCCATGTTGCAGTAGCAGGGTCGGTGCTAGCTGTGGGAAAGAGCGACAAATTCAGCTGTTCCCCACCCCGCTCCTCCTCTGGAAGGCTTTTTTCACCGGTGCAGCCGCTGCCCCCACCCCAGCTCGCTTGCTCGCTCTTTCACTCACTCACTCACTCACTCACTCACTCAGCCCTCCCTGCTCCCAGCTGCTCTGCCTGACCTCTCTGGGGCCAGGAAGCAGCACGTGGTGGAGCTGAGGTGGTACTGTTTCTGTAAGTAGTAAGATTGCCCGGAGCTGCGGATTGGGGCCTCCCCCTTCGGAGCTGCTGCCCTCCTCTTGTCATCAGCCCTGTAGGCACTGTAATGTTTGGGAGAAAGAGAGAGAGAGAGAAGCTGCATGTTTACGTGCCTTCTCTCCTCATTGCTGCCCCAACGCCCACCCCAGTCTGGACTCCAGCAAGAGAAAAGAAAGGGGAAGGGGGGAGAACTGCAATGCCCCCCAGGACCTCCTGGCTAAGGAGGGTTCATTCAGCAGCACCTTTTTCAGAATGCTTGCTAAAACAATTCCTATCTGCCCTTGCTTATTTTAGGGTGTCCAACCCCCTTTTTTCAAGCCGTTCTTTTGGTAAACATGGTATGTGTGTATCTTGTGTCACTTTAAAACAGAGCTGCAGCACAATCCTATGTATGTCTACTCAGAAGTAAGCCCCACTGAGATCAGTCAAGCTTACTCTGAGGTAAACGTGCATAGGATACAGCCTGAAAACGAAGAGAGGATGAAAAAAAGACAGGAGAAAAAGAATTGTAGAAATAGAATAGCAAGGTAACTATGGGATATTTAACCATATTTAAAGACAATAAGTACAGTAAAATTAGTGCTCCTCTACTTCAGTCCCAACCAAATAATTACAACAGCGCAGTACAGATTACTTGTTAATTAAAAAAAATACAGTTTACTTCAGTTTTCGTTTATTTCGTTTGTTTGATGAATGAAAAAAAGTCCTTTATTACTGTATATTCAATCAATGTTTACCTTAAAAAAAAAATCCCTGGCCGAACCACCTAATGAAATGTGCTGCACACGCCTATGGTGGGGAATGATGCACTTCCTGGAGGCACATCACACACACCCCTGCTCCAGTGGGAGCCTTAAAGGGGAAAGCATGTCATTCCCGGACACTATAGAAAAGGCTCTGATTGGAGCAGTGGGGGGATGACACATTTTCCCTTCCTCCACTCCAATTGGGGCCTTTAAGGTAATGGGGGAATGAGGTGCTTTCCAGAGGTCCCACTGGGTGTCCTCTTTTTTGGTTTCCCAAATAGGGTCACCCTATACCACAGTGGTAGAGCACCTGCTTTGCATGCAGAAGGTTTCAGGTTCAATCTCCACGTCTCTAGGTAGGGCTGGGAAAGCTTCTACCTGAAACCCTGGAGAGCCGCTGCCAATTCATGTTGACAATACTGGGCTAGAGGAACCCTTCATCTGACTCATTTATCTATGTTCCTACCTTCTATGAGGGCCTATATTTTGGGATGAGCCCCTGCTCCATGTGCCATGCCTGAAGGATCTCCTTCTCCGTGTGCCTCCACTATCTGAAATGAGGCAAGTGATAATGGGGACAGGAGAAACCTTCTTGGTGGTGGCACCCTGCTTGTGGAAACCTCTCATCTACTCCTTTCAGATCTTTTTTTCTTTCTCTTGCCATTTAATTATTTGTTTTTACCATGCTGTTTTATGCTGCTTTTAGCAGTAGCCCTTTCAACTGCATTGTTGATTTAATTATGTATTTTTAGGCTTTATTTGTAAGCCATCCTGGAAATATGTATATATAATTCTTTAAATAAATCATAAACTAAAGATCAAGTTGGCAGCAAAATACCTGCCTGTATTTTTACTCTTTCTTTTCCCTCTTTGTTCCAGACTCTCTTTTAACATCTTTGTATACTGCTGTGCTATTTTCCCCACCCGCTCCTTTTCAAGTCTCTACATGCCATGACAATCAGAACTGGGCATTTTTATGACTGGTGGTTTTTTGTTTTTTGTTTTATCACAGTATCTCAGTTTTAGAATTACCTCCTTCAGGATGGGATACCTCCTTTATCTAGTGTTCTTTTTTCAGAAAGTCTTTGCAACAATTTTTGTGCTACCTCCAGTAGCAGAGGAAGTAAGCATGGGGAACATGGGTGGGAGGGTGCTCTTGCACTCATGTCCTGCTTATGGGTCCCTGGTCAACAGCTGGTTGGCCACAGTGTAAACAGAAAAATGGACGAGATGGACCCTTAGTCTGATCCAGCATGGCTCTTCTTATGTTCTTATATTTAACTTTCTACAGTTTATGCTAGAATTATTTTTAAATCATTGATTTATTTTAAAGGATTTTTTAAACACTTCATTGTTTAATATGAATTTATAGTCCACCTTGGGTTGATTATATGGAGAGAGGTCTGCTATAAATAGAGTAAATAATAAATGAACAAACAAACATTTTCTTTAGGACAAATTCACCCAGTTTATTTGGCTTTTCCTCATAAAGTTTGATTGCCAGGCCACAACCCAGAGAATCTTGCCCATATGTTTACGAGTTCTGAGACAGCAGAAAGGCATAGGGTTACATTTCTGAAAGAAATGCATTCAGAAATCAGTTCCATAAAAGGAATGGTCAGGATTAACTGTGTCAATGGAGAAATATTTTGTGCATTCGCTTGGGAAAACTGGTCACATCCCTGTCCGAAACACATCCATAAGTCCCACCTTACACAAACCACGAGAATAGACTCTCACCTTGCCATTTATCACTAGTGTATAATTCAGTTATGGGATTTATTGCCACAAGATGTACTGTTAGAAATAAGAATAGGAAGAGAGAACTAGACAAAATTGCCATAAACTGCCATGGAGATTCAGACTGCTGAGTGAAAGCTGAGTTTTAGTTATGGTAAATTCTAAGTTAACTGTATCATTTTCTACTTCTCGAAATATTTATATTACTGTATATATGTATAAATATTTTCTCTTGATATATTTGTCATGGCCTTTGGCTAGTACAATAAACTTTGAACTTTGAAATAAGAGCACTACAGAGCCCTTACAGATGAGGCTCTTATTGTGCAATTGCCCTGCCTGTTTCACAGAATTTCACAGTGGGGGAGTGGTGGTCCAGGCACTATGGCTTTCAACGTGTAGCACTCCTGTTCTTTCTCATTGCTTCTTCTGTCGTTTTTTTTACATCAGAAAAAGAAAATGGGTTCATGAAGAAAAGACAGAAGAGCTACACACCACATTTTGAGTCTTAGTGCTAGGAGTCCTCGTTTGGTTGGTCATGCAAGGTCACTACTAGGTTGTCTCTTATTATGAGTTCAGCTGTACCCCATGCTCTAGGTTCAATGTTTGTGTGAGGTGCCACAGAAATCAAACCAGGAACACTTCAGATCAGGCACCGATTCCCTACTCCCCACACCAATAGGTGCCCATTATGTGGAAGAGAGTAGTTTGAGTGGAGACATATAGCACCACAAGCCTAGAATCCTGATACTTTATTTATTTATTTATTTATTTATTTATTACATTTGTATACTGCCCAATAGCCGAAGCTCTCTGGGCGGTTCAGAAAAATTAAAACCATCATAAAACAACCAACAAGTTAAAAACACAAATACAAAATACAATATAAAAAGCACAACCAGGATAAAACCACGCAGCAAAATTGATATAAGGTTAAAATACAGAGTTAAAACAGTATAATTTAAATTTAAACGAGAGCGGCGCCGGGGTATCATGGGACACTAGGGCTCCACTGCCTGCCATATAAAGCTCCCAGCTTTGTTGCTCTTCCTCAGTAGGGACAGCTCATTACTAAGAGAAGCCATTCCAGTTTCAAAATCTCTTCACTGGCTGCCAATTAGTTTCAGGGCGAAGTATAAAGTGTTGGTTGTCACCTTTAAAGCCCTACATGGTTTGGATCCGGGCTACCTGCGGGCTACCTTCTCCCATACAATCCGCCCCGCACATTCAGGTCCTTTGGGAAGAATCTACTTCAGTCAGTCAAAGTTAGGCTGATGGGTATTACCCAGAGGACCTTCTCTTCTGCTGCACCCAGACTGTGGGTTCTTAGGGTGTTTTAACAATGTATATTATGTTCTTAATTCAGTTTTATGTATTTTATATTTACTATTGTTCCCCGCCTCAGTTGTTGTTGTTATTATTATTCCCACACCTCCACCCATCAGTAAACTAGACTTTGGACGAGTGGTGGCTGGTGGCTCTGATGTCAATGGGGCTGTGAATGTGCTCTGGGTTGCAATCAGAACTGTAAGGGAGGTATCCAAGGTACTGAAAGCAACCTCAACAAAAAGGTTCAGCACCTTGGATAGTTCCTGGTATGACTAGTTCTAATTGAATTCCAGAGCAGATTCGTAGCCCCACTAACATCGAAGCCACCAGCCTCCACTACTTTGGACTTGTGAACCTAACAACCTGTATGCTAAAGTAGAAATGGAGTACCTTGGAAAAGTGCTGATTTTTTCTGGTGGACTCCAAATGGCATTCCCGCCAACCAACCCGCATGGCTCCCCCTGAGATTGCCATTACCATGTGAAGGACTGTAAGCAGGGATGGGGAACATGTCAATGGCTGCTGCTGGGGGGAACAAAGCTGCAGGCACATGTGAGTGTGCCAGGGAGGCACGTCTGCCCTCTTTCAAAACTGCCACACCAGTGCTGCCTGCACACCCATGTTCGGCATCCATGCAGGCTCTCCCAGAAGCTCCCATTTAAGCAACACTGCAGTTCATAGTCTTTCTGTTGCAGGGGCAACCACCATGAGATGATGACACAAAGATGTAGCATCATGGCTAAGACAAGGGGATAAACTCACATGGGTTGGAGGAGGGCCAAATCCCAGAGGCCACATCCAAACTTTCTTACCCAAACCCCACTGTGTTTGATGTGGGGGAGTGGTGGGACTAGTGACTAGCTTCTAAAAATGCCCTTCGCCATCCGACCTCAATGGGCCACCATTCCCCATCTTGTCTGCCAAAATCCCTTCCCAAGCACAGCTGCTGCACACAACCACCAGCCAAGGGAACATAGCCTCCACCCCACATGCCACTGCTTGCCCTCCAAAACCCCTCACATGTCCCCAAACAGCTGCCCTCCCAGCACATGCTTCTTGCTTATCCATCCCTCTTATCCAAGGCTCCTTCTCAGCCTGCCACCATCTGTTCCACATCATTCCTTCTTGGCTGCAAATGCTGACAAAGGGCAAATTCCCTATGTCTTGACACCCATGCTGCTAATTTAAATGGAACGGAGAAGAGTCTAATGTTGCCCTTCACGGGGCAAAGGGATCCACTTGTCAGGCCCTGCTGCTGCATGCCTTAGTGTTCACCTTCTGGCAATGATGGGAATGCCAGAGGAGATGGGAATTAAGAGCGGGCCAGGGCAGGTGTCAGCACTGGACCCCACCAGCCGCTTGAGGATGCCACATGCCCCAGTAATCTGTGGCGTTGAATGCCATGGGCCACACTGGGGATCCCGCAGGACTTAATAAAGTCCTTGTGGCCTTTTGTTTGATAACCCTGGGCAAGAGCCAGGGCCAGCATCAAAGGTAGGAGTAATTAGGCATCTGCTGAGAGCCCACATCCCAGCAGGGTCCCAGTAACAACAGCCCCCTGGAATTGCTCTTCCTCTTCACCATTGCAACCTGCTTGTTCACCCTCCTCTTGCTCTGGCACAGACAACCGTGGCAGTGAGGAGGAGGAGCTGTAGATGCCACGGCCTATTTGCTCCCTGGCTCTCTGCCTATCATCAAGCAAGTGACAGCAACGATGAGAAAGAGGATGAGGAGAAATAGCAGCTGGTGACAATAGTAGTGAGAAGTTAGACTCACTGAGGGAGGGGACCCATTAAGGGGGTCCTGCCCAAGAGCCCTCCAAAACCTGGAGCCGGCGCTGTCTAGGAGACTGATCTGTGAACCAGAAAGCCCCCATTTTAACAACCCCACCATTGTCATGGACTTAATGACCTGGTCCACAAGATACGACAGCCCACCACGGCTTAATTCACCCGTGCCTGGCTGTGTTGTGCCAGGTGTCCATGGGTGCCATTTTTGCATGGCACCTATGGATGCCTGGCTTGTCATGGCTTGCCAAATCGTGAACCCAGATGGCAGGGGATTTTGAGGGTTAGACAACCCTCAAATAACCCATGGTTTGTTTTAGGGTTATTTGAAGATTGTCTAACCGTAAAACAACCCCTGTTGCCTGGGTTTATGGCAAGCCAGGCATCTGTGGGTGCCTGGCATGACACAACATCCCCTGCGGGTAAATTAAGCCATGGGCTGTTGTGTTGTGCGAACTAGGTCAATGGGTGGTCTTTGGTAAACCATTATATTTTACTCCGAATCTGCCTGAAACTTGTCATGCATACTAAAGGGACCCCGTGGGTATGCATCTCCAGTTTATTTGGTTTTGAAAACACATTAAGGGTGCAATCCTATGCATGTTTAGATAGTAAAAAAGTCCTCCAACTCCCTGGCAGCTGGCTTAAGGGATGCTGGGAGTTGGAGGACTTTTTCCGTCTAAACATGCATAAGATTGCATCCTAATTCATTTTAATTAATCTGTGCATTTGAAGCCTGTGGTGCCATCTTCAATCACTAGGTGGCAGATGTCCCTAACCATAGCATAGCTTTGCAGTTAATGTAGTTTGAAGCCAAGAAGGAGGAGAAGGAAGAGGGACAGAGTTTTACAGTTGCCCCTCCCCGAGGAGGATAAAGTGGGCAGACACCTCCCTCAAAGGTGAATTCACTAGGCACATTGTTTTAACTGTTTTAATAGTATTACTGCTTTTAAATTATATATCGTTTTAACTTGGTTTATGGTTTAATTTGTTTTTAGCTGTGTATATCTACTGTTTTATACTGAATGCTTTTATCTGTATGCTGCCCTGAGATCTTATTGATATAGGATGGGATATAAATGTTTTAAATAAATAAATAAAGGGGTACAGGGGTCAACCATGGGAAAGCCATGGGGTGCCAGGGCCGTGGCTTCACTCAGATGGGGTGGACATAATGTGTCCAAGTTTGACAGCTGTGTAACTCTGCTTGACAAGTTCGCTGTAACTAACTAACTAACGTAAGGCTATTGCAACCCTGCAAAGCGAGATACCTTCGCTAGTATGTGAACAATCACTGCTGACCTGCCTTGCAGGGTTATTGTAAGGATTCGCTGAGAGAATGTATCCAAAGCACTGTTAACTTTCTAAAGCGCTATAGGAATGGGAAACATCAGATGCTGAGCTTGATGGGTTCTCCCTGGTAAGCGGGGTGAAATATCTCTAAAGATGCCACCCTGACTTGCCCTCCCCTTCCACATCCTTGGCTGAGGTTTAAAAGGCCTCCTCCAAAGTCAAGCTTGTGGTGCTGGGTGGCTCCATCAGGGCTGAGCCATGCCAAGCGTAGCTTGCCGCAGGCCGGCTCTTCACAGCGCCTTGGGCTCCAGCCAGCCTTTTGATCTCTGGGAGTTTCAGTTTGGGGCTTTTTTGGTTTCTGGAAGATTAAAAAAAAAAGGCCTTCAATTCATCAGCATCTCTTTCTGCCAGTACAAACACAGAAAGGAGGAGGGGTGGGGTGGGAGCAACTGCAACGCTGGCTAGGCTGCTGGGGGACACGTGCAAATGGTTACCGTGCTTACGAGGAGGTTCCTCGCGCAATTGTATTCTCTGGGGAAATGCCCTGCGGCCAATGACAGCACCCCCTCTGTCGAGTTCTTCCATTCTTTCTCCACTAGGTCAGGGCATTGTGATGATATCCTTTGACCCAGGTCTGCCAGCAGCAGCAGCCAAAGATGTGGGGGATTACCCTACACGTTCTGGGGTCATGTTTTCAGAAGGAGTCATTAGTTTTATGAATTGCTTTTCTCTCTCGTGAGCTGCTTTGAGGACAATTATTGGGGGGAAGAGGCAAATAAATTAAAACCTATCCAGCAGAACTTGACAGAGGCAGTAAGAATAATCTACAATCACATCAACTCCTTCCATATCTGCTATGAGTGGTGTATATTTTTAAGTAAAATATTTTAGTCAAATAGAGCATGTCAGAAGAGTTACTGCTAGTTGCCTATCAGCTCTGTGGACCGTTTCTGTTGCCACCTCTGGATCTGTCATTATACTAAAATTATGGGATATCTCCCATTGACACCAGTGGAAGATTTCCTCCCAATACAAACACTAGTTTCAGAGAAAGGATTTTATATTTATTTGTGATATTTCTATGCTGCCCGATAACCAAAGGTTTCTGAGCAGTTTACATGATTTTTAAAAATAAAAATAAGAACAATAAAAATACGACGACAATATAAAGCACGCATAGCAGAGATATAACAATACAGTCAAGTACGACAGGTCTTAAAACTTTAAAAATGAATCTATAAAAGCTGCAGCAGGCCCTTAAAAAGCATGGGGACATTTAAGGAAGTTCTTTGCATGGTACTGAGAAGAGTACAGAATGGGCACCAGGTGAAAGCGTCATCACACGGGGAAATTGCGTTTGCTTACCGTTGCTTCTCTGCCAGCGAGTTTGCCCCTCATTACATCCTCTTTTGAAAGAGGAAGTAAGCAACTTGTAGGTGGCCCATTCATGGGGCATTTCCCTGAAGCTACGCACTAAAAAATTCACAAATGTACTGCGAATTTCCCATTTCTTGAGAGGTCTCCACCATTCTTCTTCAGCGTTGTCGGTGGTGAATTCACTTTGAGTTCATGCCGAGGGGGGTGGATCGTGGCCACCGATTGGTCGCCAGAAATGTGGGGAGGCCGGGCAAGGGGTGGTGCCTGGTGGAAGGGGACGTGCGATTGGTCACCTTCCA
Source organism: Elgaria multicarinata webbii (assembly GCF_023053635.1). Lineage (NCBI taxonomy): Eukaryota > Metazoa > Chordata > Lepidosauria > Squamata > Anguidae > Elgaria > Elgaria multicarinata. The sequence continues at coordinate 25,357,080 of NC_086173.1, forward strand.
CTAGAAAGAGGGCGAGGGCAGTTCTGGTCCCTGGATGGCCACCCAAAAACCTGTGCTCCCTCCTCAGCAGAGGAAAAGTGGGGTTTCCAAGGTTGGTGATGCCAACCCGGTGCTGTGAAGGCACCCACCTAGTTAGATCTCCCACGTGAGAGATCTCATCCCAGAGTAGGTTGGAGCCAAACTGTGTATGACATGGGTGGAGCTCTTTATGTTTGTCTTTTTCTTTCTGAGAAAGAAAGGGGACATGATTTGGATTAAAGTTGTGGTATGCGGGAGGAGGGTCTGACCATTTGCCCTTGCATTTGCCCTTTGCCCAATACAAATTATCTCTCGCATCCAAAACTGTTATAATCCGCAGATGTGAAAAACAGTGGGAGTAAGAACCCACACATCTTATTTTTCTATTTATTTTGTATATTTCTATTTATATACATTTTTATTTAGAATATTGCCATGCTGCCCTCCAGTTCAAACTCTCAGGGTAGTATAGTATAAAGCAATCAGAGACAATAAATATAAACCCTACAGAAGAATCTCAGAATCTGTCCTGGCTAGTTTGGGCCAGTCCTTTCCCACCTGTGTGTCCTTACATTCTGCATGGCAGGCCATTCCTTAGAAACTGGGTCAAAAAACATCCGTGAAAATAAATTATTCCTTTTGGCTCAACTGGTCATTTATGAAGCTCCAACCGGTAACACTAAGGTGATCCAGAAGAACTCTGACAAAATCTGCAAAGCTCTCTCTCTCTCTCTCCCTCTCCCTGGGCCAAAACAAACACTACTTTAAACATATGTCTAGCAGCAATGTCTTTTTGTCATTTTTACTCTACAGTAGGTGCAGGGCCCTGATCCAGATTGGGACTGGGGGGGGGGCTTTTAAGATTTGGATTGGAGTCCCCCTGTTATGCCGTCTCAAGATTAAAAATAAAAAGAAGACATAGCTGCTAGACACACATTGTTCCGTTTTCTCTGAACATAGGGAACCTTCCCTCTTCTTCCGAGGAGCAGCCTGTACAATGGAGGTGGGGGTGGAGCAGGGGAGTTCAAAGCTGGCTGCCCAATTTATGTGGATGATGGTTCATGATAACTTTCTGGGAGGTCGTCCCTTAATCGAACCATTCGGTGTGTTTGATGGCGCGTCGACTCTGCCACTAACCACACTCACCCGAGTTGCTGTTGTGGGTGGCAGTTAGGAGAGAGGGGAAGGCCTTTGCTCAAAGTCCAAGACAGATGCTTATGAAGTGGTTCACCTTGTTGAATGATTCTCAGTTCATTCCTTGGCTTTTTGTGGTAGCTTGGCCAGGAAAGGGGGAGGAGGTAGCACTGCCATCCACCTCAGAGGAAGGAGTGCGTATGGGTGTTCCCTCTATGACATTGCCTGGATTAATTCATTAGTATTTATTAGGTCTGCAAGCTTTAATCAGTAATTGAATCAAGTAAAGCTTAATTTGATTAATCATTGGGGGCCAATTTTATTCAGTGGGGCTGAGAATTAAGGGCACCCTGGTTGGCTTGCCTTTGGGGGGCTATTTTCTTGTGTTACTGGAATGATAAAGAAGCTACTAAATATGGTTTTTTCTTTTAACTGAGAGTAATAGCTAGGGATACTTGAGGAATTCAGTCTTGGCTAATTCTGATATGAACTGACCTGAACTGCACTGCTTAGAACAATGTGCAGATTAGTTGTCCTCTAGATTTCATACGACTTCGAATTACGATGCAGTTCTTGGCAGTTTAAACATACCCAAATACACTTAGAAATGTGTGTTCGGAGAGAAAATATGTTTTAAAATATGTATTTAACTGCCAAGTTTTGTGCAAAGGGTTAAAAATAATAACCTCAGATTAATGCGAATATGAGATGAAATGGACTTACGGTTGAACGCATGCAAAGTGCTATCAGCTGGAAATACACTGATTTGGACATCCTTAATTGGTAGCTTTTGTTTATGACACAGTAAATTATCCCAACTTCCTTCAATATCTCAGAAAGGCATGTAATTTGGTATTACACCAAATGATTTAGACTAAATTAAACCATATTAAAACTAAAACTAAATGAATTGATTGGTTGAGTGGGTACTCAATCAACTATTATTTAGTTAGCATGTGTTTTGCATTGGCACTTCCTTGGTCCTTTTCTTTTTTCTTTGGGTTTTTAAGTAGTGGAGGCAGAAAAGTAAGAAACAAGTATCCTTTCAAGCAGAAGCAGTGTATAAACAGAAGAATCCTGAATCCATGACCCTTCTGATATGCCATCATGAATGCCTCTTTGGCATTGTGGGTCACATCACCTTTTTCTGGAAAGAAGGGGAGGGAACCCAGCCACTGACTCTAAAACCTAGAATCATAGAATAGTAGAGTTGGAAGGGGCCTACAAGGTCATCAAGTCCACACCCCCTGCTCACTGCAGGAATCTACCTTAAAACATCCCTCAAGGCCTCCGGTGTGGGAGAGCCCACAACCTCCCTAGGTAATTGGTTCCATTGTCGTACTTCTCTAACAGTGAAGACATTTATCCTGATGTCCAGCCGGAATCTGGCTTCCTGTAACTTGAGCCCATTATTCCGTGTCCTGCATTCTGGGAGGATCGAGAAGAGATCCTGGCCCTCATCTATGTTACAACCTTTCAAGTATTTGAAGAGTGCTATCATGTCTCCCCTGATGATGATGATGATGATGATGATGATGATGATGAATAATTCATGGACAAATAGCTGCCTCAGGATTGCAAAAATCTAGCTGGGTGGCAATCCAAAGTACAGATGGGTTGCTGACTCTTGTCATAATTTGGAGTGGGGGAATAGTCCAGGGATAAACCTTAGGGTTTCTTGTGGGGAGGGCTGTTTATACATGGGAAAAGCCACGCGGTGGCTGTGGAACTGCGCTGCGTCAATTAGAAGACATAAGCAGTCACCACTGGGCTTTCCCGCAAAGCTGTGGATTGAAAATGTTGAGGATTTACCCTGACTCTTTCAATCAGAGTGATGTCAGTTTGGCGCTTCCGCTGTCTGACGTTGCTCTGGGGCCAATCCGGGGTCAATCTGGGGTCAGTGCCTGTTGGAAGATGACTGGCAATTGGTCGCCTTCCACCAGGAAAACGGGGCGGCTCCGGTACCCAAATGGCTGCCCAGAAATCCTGCACTCCCTCCTTGGCGTCAGGATCACCCGACGCCACTCCAGGAGAGGGAAAGCATGGGGTTTCAGAGGGAGGTGATGCCAACCTGGCACCATGAAGACAGCCCCCCCCCAGGTGTCAGACCGTAGCATGTTTCAGCAGCTCCTGGGGTAGGGCCCAATGCAAACTCTTGTCTATTCATCTAAGGTGCATAGCTTTTAAAATAAAAGCAGCTGAAAAAAGGTCTTGCTTTTCTGACAATTCACATAAAGCAACCCACCCTCCCCACAGCACAGCTGCACACAATTTAATATGGTCACAGCAAGTGGTGCAGCTATGGGACTAGTCATGATGCTGCTATGATTTCAGTGAGTTTAAAATGCAAAACTAAATATGCTCAGATATTATTATTATTATTATTATTATTATTATTATTATTATTAATTATTCCAGTTTTAAAATCTCTTCACTGGCTGCCAATTAGTTTCCAGGCGAAGTATAAAGTGTTGGTTATCACCTTTAAAGCCCTTCATGGTTTGAGTCCAGGCTACCTGCAGGATCGCCTTCTCCTGTACAATCCACCCCGCACACTCAGGTCCTCTGGGAAGAATCTACTTCAGTCAGTCAAAGTTAGGCTGATGGGTATTACCCAGAGGACCTTCTCTTCTGCGGCTCCCAGACTGTGGAATGGCCTGCCGGAGGAGACTCGTCAACTTGACAGTCTTTTCGCTTTCAGGAAAGTTATCAAGATTGATCTCTTCCGGCAGGCCTATCCAGGGGGATTTTAGGATGTTTTTAGAATTTTTTTAGAATGTTTTAACAATGTATGTTATGTATTGATTCAGTTTTATGTATTTTATATTTACTGTTGTTCACCGCCTTGATCAAAATGGAGAGGTGGGTAAGAATTACTATTATTATTATTATTATTATTATTATTATTATTATTATTATTATTATTAAAATAAGAGTTGGCAAACAGTTCTGTTGTTATCATTCTAACGTAGAAGCAGTTGTAAAGCAGGGATTGCTGGTTGGAGGGCAAAGAGAAATACTAGTTGTGTGCTTCATAACTGAAGTAATACACATGGGCTGGATTTGCATGATCAGTGTGGGAAAAGAAGGCACTACAGCTTCTTCCTCCCCTGCATCATTTGCTTAATTACAATCAATGTGGTGTGGGTTAGTGTGTAGTCCGAACCTGGTGCACTCCATGGCTTCTAAACCATCCCACAACCCTTGTCCATCTAAAGTGGGGCTCCTATAACACCATTAAGGGTGAAATCCTATGCATTTTCAGACAAAAAAAAAGTTGTACAACTCCCACCATTCCTGAGACAGCATGGCTGGCTACGGAATGCTGGGAGTTGTAGGATGTCTGGTTAAACATGCAGAGGATTTAACCTTAAGTCGGGGGTCTAAAATTCCCAACTGCACAACTGGACGCAGCACAGATTGTGAGGGCAAGTTCAGATGCTCAGCAAAGTGAACCTTGCCGTGCTATAATGGCCAGATTCGTTCTTCCAATGAATACCAGAAAATGCAGGTTTTTGGGAAGCTTAGAACACATTACAATATTATTTTATTGCTTTTTATCTGATGGCTTTGAAACTATGTAAGCTGCTCTGAATGTTTTAACTGAAGAGCAGGATGGTAAGTTAATGAAATAAATTAACTTAAATTAAATAAACAATCATGTGCAACCGAGCCCTGAAACCATTTTTTAAAAAGGAAACCAACGTGAGACTTGAGTAATTATAAGACATGTCTTCTGCCCAAGTGGTGTTGGCAGTTTTGTAACCTCAATTTAAATTTGCATGTAGGCAACTTGGAGAGTTTCTGTGATTGAAAGAAATATCCAAAGTGTGTAGTTTAGTTAAGGACAATTCTGTTGCATATTACATACAGCCAAATGGTTCAGTTTGGTTTTTAAAAATTGTTTCCGGAGGGATAGCCACGTTAGTCTGTTGCAGCAAAAACAACAAAAAGTCTTGAGGCATCTTAAAAACTAATGAATTTATTATGGCAATAAGCTTTTGTGGACGATAGTCCACTTCATCAGTTGCAAGTACACATCAGATGCATATTTTTGTGTTTTATTACAAGAGTTTTATCACTCTATACATGCTCAGAAATATTCAGTTCTTAATTTAATTTTTTAAACAATAATTGGTTCCTGTAAGTGGGAAAAGACATTCAACATGAGATGCCAGAATGAATTTTGAAAGCAAAAATTGGCAACACTAACCCTCAAACCACTCCAGAATGACCTGGAAAGGAAGGAGGAAGATGGGTTTGGATTGAGAAGGAGGGAAAAACAGAATCACAAACCCTTTCCAGAGTAGCTACATGCTTAGGCCTTGGTCAACAGGCAGACCTGATCTGATGGCTCATTGCTTTTAGAGAAGTTCTAAGGCCCTGGGGATAGACACTAACCTATACATAGGACTGCTGGTTAAAATTACAGTCAAGTATAGCTCTTCACCCTCGCATAGTATGTAGTAGAGAACATACATGTGACAACATGGCAAAGGCATTCCACTCCAAATAACTGCTTGCAGCTGGTATGGGGTGGGAAGTGACATCAGGAGATAGGTAAGTTCTACTAGTAGCTGCCGAAGTTTGGGAGGAGCTAGACAGCAGTTGCTCTTTAAGGTGGCAGCTGTGTGTTTAGGGCAAGGATGGGCAACTTGTGGTTCTCCAGATGATGTTGGACTGCAACCCCCATCATGCCTCACCATTGGCTATGCTGGCCAGGTGTGATGGGAGCTATGCTGGCCAGGTGTGATGGGAGCTATGCTGGCCAGGTGTGTAGTCCAACTACATCTGGAGGCACACAAGTTGCCCACACCTGGTTTAGGGTAACATCTATATTAGGCCTAAAGTGTATGTTGCTTCTATCCTGGTGCTGGTTCTTTTTTCCCCAGCCCTACTTATCCTCCAAGCTACTAAAAACATCTTCTCCATTGGGAAGGGCTTGTCTGCACCACTTCCTGTCTTTCTGCCCAAGACCAATATATCCTCCCTCCCACTCCCCATTGAATATCCTTGACCTCTTTCCCAGTTCTCCTAAAATAGATTACAACCCTCTTGAATGGGAGTGCATCATTCTGTGTTCTGTACAGCACCCAGCACCCAGTGCTAAATAATTAGAACTGTTTAGCATTAGTCTTCTGGCTGTATCATCTGATGACTAGAAAAGAGTATAAAGCCTCAAAGGGCAGGAGGAGGTTCTTTGTCCTTCCTCCCATCCATAATCAACTTTCAACACAGCTCACACTGTGTGTTCTCCTGGACTCCCCCACCCGCCTGCCTGACTTTTGCCTATGTTTGTGTCCAGACACCAGAGAGCTCATGCCAGGCCTGTGGTGCTTCTGATGTCTTTGAGGCAAAGGCGCCATCAAAATCGCCAATTCCTATCAGGCCCTTCTCTTCTCTCTCTCTGATGGGTCAGGAATGCGAGGTTTGTGGCCCCTCCCCCTGGCCACAGCGTTTATTTAATATCCTGAAAAAATTTAAAATAACTTCTGCGGCCTCTAGTAGAAACAAAGATAAATATAATAAAAGTGAGACAAAAATATAACCATAAAAAGGGACTGGAAGCTTTCCTAACCAACAACTGGGATCCAGGAGGGCCATATGTGTAAAAGGGAGCACGTGCACGCGCACACACACACACACACACACACATGCATGAATGGGTGGGTGGCTGGTTAAGATGCAGAAACGTAGGCAGGTTTGCATGACTACACATAAAAGATGTGGACGGTGACACAAATATCCAAGAATGAATGCAGAAGAATTCTCTTTGATAGACTCACAGTACCTAACATGCAATAATAGATACAGATGTACACACACACACACACACGTGTGGAAACAACAAATATGGATGCCCCTCCTCGGGCTCACACAGCTGCCAGTTGCATTAGTAGGCAAACGGAATGGGTGTACAAATGCTTATCTGTCAGAGCAAGTGGGACCAGGAGCAAAATGTTACAGGATAGCCTCCATCTTACAAGTAGTGCAATACACTCCTTCCCTCCTCCCACACACCCTACAACACCATGTTGTATATTTCTTTTCCACAGTCTGTGGCAATTGAGCAAGTTTGGTTCTCATTAAGATACTACAGTCTTTCTTTGTACTTTGAAAACTTCAGAATCCCTTAAAGCAGGCTGTTAAAAGTTTGTTGATTCTCACTGGCCCAGTCTGGGCAAAATCTTGCCACCTGAGTCTGGTATTAGAAGGAGTGACTAGGTCCATCAATGATGGTGAGCTTTCTACACAAGGATGTTTAACCTGTTGCTTCTGCTGCTGGATTCTTTGCAGAATTAAGTCTGGATCTGTTCACAATGGGTTTTTTCCTTGTCTTTCCATACTTTCTGCTACATAGGTCACAGCTAGACCTAAGGTTTATCCTGGGATCATCCAGGGTTCGCCCCTGCCTGAGCACTGGATCCCCTGTGTGGAACCTAGGTGAACAGGTTTGACCCCTGGATGATCCAGGGATAAACCTTAGGTCTAGCTACGGCCATAGTCTCTAGGTGGTACTGTGGTGTAGTGGAAAAATGCAACTACACTGGTGGAGAGTTGTGCTTTGTTTTGTAATGCCAAAAATTACCAGACTTTCCCCAGCCCAGTCCAAACCTGCAAAACTGCTTTGAAAATATAGGACTTTGTCTAAAGCACCCATAAATAACCGTGAGTGAGAAGTGGTGAGTGCACAATAAAAGCCTCATCTAGAAAAGCTGTATTAGTCATGATAGCCAAAAGGGAGCCTACATATTGAAAGGGCTGGCTCTGATCACCAGATGATGAGGCCAAACAATAGGGGACAGCAATCTACATCACATCCTGTTTTTGAGCTTCGAAAGTACATCTGGCTAGTTAAAGTTGGATACAGAGTGCTCAACCTCTGTTTCGATCCAGCAAGGCAGCCTGTGGTATTGAATTTTAATACATAAAGAATGTAGCAGGGCTTCACGTGTGCTCTTTGGGGTTCGTTGCCAGCATTGTGCTCCCGAGTGCTAGAAACCTCCCAAAATATAACAGGCATTGAAGTTCGATGCTTTAAATGTAATTATTATTATTATTATTATTATTTATTTATATAGCACCATCAATGTACATGGTGCTGTACAGATAACACAGTACATAGCAAGACCCTGCCGCATAGGCTTACAATCTAATAAGTTGTAGTTAACAATAAAGAGGGAAGGAGAATGCAAACAGGCACAGGGAAGTGTAAACAGGCACCGGGTAGGGTAAAGCTAATAGTATAGAGTCAGAACAAACTCAATATTTGAAGGCTATAGGGAAAAGAAAAGTTTTTAGCTGAGTTTTAAAAGCAGTGATTGAGTTTGTAGTTCTCAAGTGTTCTGGAAGTGCGTTCCAGGCGTAAGGGGCAGCAGAAGAAAAAGGACGAAGCCGAGTAAGGGAAGTGGAGGTCCTTGGGCAGGCAAGAAGCATGGCATCAGAGGAGCGGAGAGCCCGGGCGGGGCGATAGTGTGAGATGAGAGAGGAGAGATAGGGAGGAGCTAGACCGTGAAGAGCCTTGAAGGTCAGCAGGAGAAGTTTATATTGGATTCTGGAGTGAATTGGAAGCCAATGAAGAGATTTCAGAAGTGGAGTGACATGGTCAGAGCGGCGGGCCAGGAAGATGATCTTAGCGGCAGAGTGGTGGACAGAGACCAGCGGACTGATGTGAGACGAAGGAAGGCCAGAGAGAAGAAGGTTGCAGTAGTCCAGCCGAGAGATAACCAGTGCGTGAACGAGAGTCTTGGCAGAAGAGACAGACAAAAATGGTCGAATCCTGGCAATATTATATAGGAAGAAACGACAGGATTTAGCTACAGCCTCGATGTGAGGAGTAAAGGAGAGCGAGGAGTCAAATATAAAGCCAAGACTACGAGCTTCCTTGACCGGAGTAAGCGTGACATCGTTGACAGTAAGAGAGAATGAGAGGTGAGGAGAAGGTTTAGGAGGAAAAACAAGCAATTCAGTCTTTGCCATGTTAAGTTTCAAACGACGATGAAGCAGCCAGGCTGAGATATCTGAAAGACATGCTGAGATACGATCGTGAACATCTGGAGAAAGTTCCGGAGATGAAAGATATAATTGTGTATCATCGGCATACAGGTGATATTGGAGGCCGTGAGATTGAATAAGCTTGCCCAAGGGCAGCATGTATAGAGAGAACAACAACGGGCCAAGCACCGAGCCTTGCGGAACCCCAACTGAAAGGGGAAAAGAGGAGGACGAGCTGCCGTTAGCCGACACGCTGAAAGAGCGACCCTCTAGATAGGAGGCGAACCAGTTATAGACAGAGCCACAGAGTCCAAGGTCATGGAGGGAATCTAAGAGAAGATCGTGATCAACCGTGTCAAAGGCTGCGGTTAGATCAAGGAGAATAAGAATGGAATAATGGCCTTTAGACTTGGCAGTAAGGAGATCATTGGTGATCTTGGTAAGGGCTGTTTCAGTGGAATGCAAAGGACGGAAGCCAGATTGAAAGGGATCCAGAGCAGAGTTATTAGAGAGAAAGTCAAGACAACGAGAGTAGACCAGACGTTCCAGGATCTTTGAGACAAAGGGCAGGAGGGAGACAGGTCGGTAGTTAGACAGTGATAGTCGATCAAGAGTGGGTTTTTTGAGAATGGGAGAGACTGTAGCATGTTTAAAAGCAGAAGGAAATGAACCAGAGGACAGAGAAGAATTAATGATGTGAAGCAAGGACGGGAGAATAGCGGGGATAAGATTAATAAAGACGCGAGAGGGAATCGGATCACGGGAACAAGTGGAAGGCTTCGATGAGCGCAGTATTTTAGACAGTTCATCAGCTGAGACCGAAGGGAACGCCGAGAGAGTTGAAGGAGGAACTGACAGGTGAGGGGCAGGAGCTGGAAGCGGAGCAGAGTTGGCTAGATCTGAGCGTATAGTTTGGAGAGATGTTAAAGTTATGAGATAACTGCAGTTATGTCATTGAGTTATGTATGAGAAGGGAGACAAAAAGGCAAATGCTTTTCATGAGACGTAGTAGGCTCCTTTTATTAGTTACAGGAATGCATTTTCAAAACCAAATGTAATTAAAGGAAATTGTTGAGCTTTAAGATATATTCCAGTTTTCCTAATATAGGATATGGGATGATCCATACTTTCCTGCATGTGCAGCTGCACGTATGGGATTCTAGTGAACTTCTCCCCACCCCTTCTGCTGGCCCTCAGCTAGGCGCACTAACTCTGTGCCAGGCACATTGTAACATTACGTGCCTCACCATTGCTGGCTGAGGGGAGGCCCTTTGGCACCTTCTATTTCTTAAAATGCCAGATTGATTGCACTGGCCCTGAGTTTCACTCAAGATTTTTCTTTAATCAAGATAGGAAGGATTATTATTATTATTATTATTTGCCCACCTCTCCATTTTGATTGAGGCGGGGAACAACAATAAACGATAAAATACACAATTCTAAATTAAAACGTAATATACATTGTTAAAAACATCCTAAAAAACGTTTTAAAAATGTTTTTAAACATTTTAAGCAATGTTTGATGCTTCCTTTTTACATGCTCCCTCGTTGCCTTCAAGACATTTTGCTGCCTGCCCTGAGGCAAAAAGACAAGATGGCGCCTCCTGCCCTCCATTCCATGTCAACCAGATTAGCTGTTGAATCTTACTTCAACAATGGTGAAGGGTCAGTATCCTCCACTGCCTCCGAGGGCACCAGGCTAGCTTAGGGGACACCACATAGCACACAATTTTGTCCCTGCCCCTCAGCACCTGCCGTCTGAGGCATGTACCTCACTCTGTCTAATGGTAGGGCCAGCCCTGGTTGCTTTCACTATTGAAAAAAGCATACATTCAAACACACAAGGGCCAGATCAACCAAACAACTCATGATGGCACCATGTGTATATTGGCATCACTACAAGTGTTAGAAGACATGTTAACGCTGAAACTACAGTCTGAGGGAAATGTGGGGTTCCCATACCCATGTTTATCTTGTGATGCTAATGCAAGGCAAGGGCATTTGCTGAGGAGAACTGGAGGGCAGGAGGCGTGTATTTATTTATTTATTTATTTTTATTTATTTATTACATTTCTATACCGCCCAATAGCCAGAGCTCTCTGGGCGGTTCACAAAAATTAAAACCATTCAAAGTATAAAACAACAGTATAAAACCATAATATAAAATACAATATAAAAGCTCAACCAGATAAAAGTGCAGAACCAGATAAAAAAACAGAAGAGTAAGTGCTGAACTCTTCTGTAAACACCACCTTCCCCTCACATCCTCTCTCCACCCCACCTTGCTGTTCCCCCCCCCCCCCATCTGAACTCTGAGACTAGAAATAATTGGTGGAGGTGGATGGGGAGGAGAAAACCAGTGACAGACTGGACAAACACCCCCTTCCTCTTGTCCGGTCTCTCCTGCAAATTTTGTCTTCAGTCAGCAAAAACTGGTTTAGAGGAACATGCATTTGTGGAGGTAATTTATCGCTCTAGATTTTAGCTGCATTGATTCAGGTCCACAGATGAAAAATTAATTAATTAAGCCTGTAGTAAAACATATTTTCTTTCTTGTTTCCTTTTCCCTTTGTGTGTCCTCAAATACTCATGTCTAGTGTTACTAATATTATTTTTTCTTCTCACTTTCTCTCATCTTTGTGGCATGTACTGTATGGCTATGTTTGATATTTATGCATTTCCTCCCCTATTTTCTACTACAATGAAAAAAATCTCAACACTAAGTAGTCTATTTTGGGTGTGCTTTGTAAGCCATTGTTTTTAAAAATGGCCTACTAAATTAGTATTCAGATGGTATGTAACACCAGTAAAGTTAAACAAATTGTGTAGATTAAACAATGAAAAAGGGGTTTGGGAAGTGAGGGGATTCCCTAAATATGTAGTGTGTTTGTATGGTGATAAACTAATTTGGGAGCAAGGGATAAAAAAGATTTATACTAGAAATGTTAGGGAAGTGCCATAAGTAATACTGAATTTTTAAAATTAGCACATACTGACATTATTCCAGTGAACAACAAATAATTCCTTTTAACCCTAAACAACTCTCTTAAATGGTAGTTGCCAATTTTTCAACCAGCCTCTGAAGCTCTTTAACAATGGCTTGATGTGTAGATATTAAGATACGCTTGCATTTATTTCTATGCTCTGAAAACCTTTCACCGATTGAGGCAGGAGACAAGGCTGTTTTCTTCAGTTGACAAGGCTATTTCTAACTTGACAGTGCTTGCTGAAAGTCATACTTTTGGATATAGAAGGTGACCAGATGAAACTGAGGACTGGGCTTCTGCACCATTACATTAATAGAGCCTCCATTGCTTTTCCTATCTCAGCATACTTTTGTCTGAATATTTTGTCCAGTGCCCACTGAATTAGTCTATCAGAAGCTTCCTCTATCACCATGATAAGACCTCTGAACAAATTGCAGGTGGTTCTCAACACCACACCCTTTAAATAGCATCTTTGGTTGGCATTCCACCTGAGAAAAGGTTCTGTGGAACTCAAAAACTTGCACATCTCATGAATCTTCATTGGCCTGAATAAAGGGATTACTTTGTTATCTATCCTTCTTTGGATCTTTAAGAGTTGTGTAGAAGAGGGGACTTTTGGCAGATGCAATTTTTCACACCAGAATGCAGCTGGAGTAAGTAAAACGTTCAGCTTGTCTATAAATTTCCTTTTACACAACCATTAAAGCTGTAAATCCCTTTAAAATCAGTGGGAGGACTTAGTTTAGACACGCTTAGGATGCAACACTATCTGATATTTAGACAGAAAAGAAATCCTACAACTCCCAGCATTCCACAGCCAGCCATGGCTGACTGGGAAATGCTGGGAGTTGTAAGACTCCTTTTCCCCTTTCTAAACATGCATAGGATTGTGCCCTCAGAGGATTGCACTGCAGCGGTGCAGGAGGAACTTTATCCTTGCACTAGTCCTGACTGGAAACGTTAAACCAACAGTGCAACAATCCTATACATGTCTACTCAGTAAGCCCCATTGAGTCTCTGTGATTTACTCTCAGTCAATGTGTAATTTCAACCCACAGCTCCAATCCTATGCACATCGACCTGGGCGTAAGCCGATCCTTGCATACAGAATTGGGGCTGTAAGCACTGCGACTCTCTCCATGGGCTTTGAGGGTGTTGTTATGAGCTCTCAGCTCCTTTAAGAACTAACCGCGAGCTCCGGAGGAGGAGAGTTTCTGTTACCGTAGAGAGTCGCTAGGAGGCGACTCATCCATCAATGGAGGTTGCGCGCGCGGCGTGGACGGAGGCTGCGCGCGCACCTCGGCAGGGCAAGGCGTTATTTATTAGACTGTTATGGTCCCACTCGGTTCCCGTCGTTGTTGCCTGAACGGTGCCCGGGAAAAGCCAAAGTTGGCTAAAACGAGTTGCAACCTCCCACTCCGCTGCCGCGAAGCTACGGAGGGAGGGCCGAAGTTCCTGCCCAGGGTGAGTGAGAGTGGCTTGGATTAGCGCGGTGGACCACGTGGACAGTATTCAACATTCTTTCTCTTTCCTTTCCCTTTTATGAATGGTTCTTAATAATGGGGGTCTCAATAAATGCATTGCCTTAAAGTGTCAACGTAGCCCCAGCATCTACAGTGCCGTCCCTAAGCAAGTGTACTTTCCGAACTAAACCCCACCAAATTCAGGATTATTTGTTTTATTTGGGGTTATTCCTTAATCCCGTTTCCCTTCAAATAAATTCAAAGCAGCTTGCAAACATCATCATCATCTTAATACGAGCAAGCAACAGTAAACATATAATGGCATAGCCTCAAGTAAGTGTGTGTAATGCAACTTTAGAACATAAGAACAGCTTGGCTGGATCAGACCAAAGGCCCATTTCATAAACCAGCTTCCTGTTTCTGTTTTCTTGTGACTACATATAAAAAACGGTATTGTAGAGCTGGGGAAAGTGCAGAGAAAGGCAATCAAAACGATCAAGGGGGTGGATTAACTCCTCAATGAGGAAAGTCTGGAACTGTTTACCAAAAAAAAAAAAAAAGTGAGTAAAAGGAGACATGATAGAAATTAGGTATTATGTGGAGGTGGATAGATGTTTTTCACCCTCATAATATTAGAAGGTGGGCTCATCCTATGAAGCCGACTGGTGGGAGATTTAGGACAGATAAAAGGAAGTACTTCTTCATACAGCACATAGTTAAGCTATGGAGTTCTCTAACATGAGATGTAGTGATGGCCATCTCACTGTGGAATACTCTGGCATATTGGGATGCTGAGTACTGTGTAGAGTTCTAGTCACTGCCGCTCAAAAAAGAGATTGTAGCGCTGGAAAAGGTACAGAAAAAGTCAACCAAAATAATCAAGGGGCTGGAGCAACTCCTCAGTGAGGAAAAGTACAATATTTGGGACTTTTTAACTTAGAAAAAAACAAACAAGTAAGGAGGCACATGAAAGATATATAAAATTATGCATGGTGTGGAGAAAATGGGTGGGTCATCTCATGAAGCTGAGTAGTGTGAGAGTCAGGACAAATAAAAGGAAGGACTTCTTTACATGGTGCATAGTTAGGTTATGGAATTTGCTACCACAAGATACAGCGATGGTCACCAAGTTGGATGGCTTTAAAAGGGGATTGGACAAATTCATGGAGAAAAAGGCTATCAGAGGCTTGGCTCCTCTTATTTTCCCACAGCAGTCAAGCAGATGATTTCACAGGAAGCCCACAAGCAAAGTGTGAAGGCAGTAGTCTTTAACACTTTCTCTCCCGCCCCCCCCCCCGCCCCGCCCCCAGCAACTGGTATTTAGTGACATACTGCTTCTGAACTTGGAGGATCCATTTATCCATCATAACTAATAGCTACTGCTGGACCTAATCTTCCATGGATTTGTTGAATCCCTCATTGAATCCACCTGAGAACACTCATAGCCCAATCTAGCTTTGCAGGAAACATTCATAGTGCGGCTCTATGAATATAAACTCTCTCTTTCCCTCCTCTGCTTCTTCCTGGATCGCTAGGAGGATGTGTTCCCTGGCGCTCTTCCCACCCCCACCGCCTCCAGGAGATATCACCCTTTATGAATTTAACAATGCCCTGGTTTCTGGCCGAAGCTATGAGAAGCTCCCACTTACTTTCCAAGGACAGGTAAGAAACAGTTTTTGACAACAGGAAGAAGCTAGTTATGATCCTCCTATCCTTGCTACCAGCAGGCAGCCTCGAGGGAATAGGCAGCCTTCTCCCGCCTGATGTTCTCCAGATGTTTAAGCTACAGCTCCCAGCATTCCTGACCATTGTGGCTGGGGATGATGGGAGCTGAGAGTCCAAAACATCTAGATGGCAGTAGCTTGGGGAAGGCTAGAGTAGGTATTCCAGCTTGCACTTGGCAATATTTTTAATGAGGGGTGGGTGCTGTACAGCAAGCAAGGAAAAGTAGACTGATCTTTCTTTCCACTTAGCTGAACAGAAGAAGAGGCTGCTCATCTGCCTCTGATGGATCAGCACTTTATTTCTCTCTGCTAGGCTGGGCTGAATTAATATTTTCATTGTGACTGTGGGAGATTAAGGAGTTCCAAGACCCAGCTTCAAAGTTCTAGATATTGTCTGGGACCTGCAGTTGAACTGCTCTAAACTAATGTATGAGTTCTGAGTCTGTTTGGCCATTCCTGTCCAAAGGCTTCCATAGCTACTCATTGAATATGCTCTTTGTCACATAAGTGTGAAATCCTAAAAGGAGCACACAGCCAGAGGAAGATATTCAAAAGAATAAAGGTGGAGGGTGCAAGAGGGTATAGCAAGTGAATATATACACTGGGGAGCAAATAATATTAATAATAATAATAATAATAATAATAATAATGTTCTGCTCCAAGAAAACCTGAATTTTGTGACCTGTCTATTTTGTTTAACTTATTCTATTCCTGCTAGTCATGTGCAGGGGGCAGGGACAATGATCTGTGCAGAGGATGAAGCTCCATGCTTTTAAATGGGATTTTTTAAAACCATTTCTAGCTTTTTGAATTTCAGAAAGCATATCTTTGTAGCATGAAGGGAGAACTATTTTGTTGTTGTTATTATTGGGCAATATTTTCCGGATTGTGAATTCTGCATTCACGAATTCTGATCTACACCTATTTACTAGCAAAACAATATGGCAGACTCCTGTCCATCGTGCTGTTCCAAAACGGAAGCCTAGACGAAGCTTTTGCTTTGGTTGATTCTGTATCTCCCAGTTCTTTTTGTTCATGTAGTTTTGATCAAGGCTGTTCATTCATTCTTAATTGTCTGGATGCTTGTGCAGCTGGAGGACCTGCCTGTCTTGACCATCCGTAAAGACACTCTGAAAGCTCACAGCCGACTGGAACACACCACCAAGCCTGCCTTCATTCATCACTGTGAGTCACTGTGGAAGAGGTGCATCAATGCCTGGTGAGTGTGCACCAAACTAGATATGACAGTGGCAGATCTGTGGGTTAAAACACACATTTGCCCTAAATACATAGAAACAGGTGTGTGTGTGTGTTGGGGGTGGTGGAGAGAGTCCACTCTTAACAGCAAATGGGACGTGTGGGTGAGGAGTGCAAAACCCTCTCCCTCCTGCTGCTTAACTCCCCCTGTATGTTCCTGTCCAACTTGTATGGAAAGGTGGTGGCTGTTGCCAGTTGCAAAGGTCAAGTCTGTGATGCCAAAATATACGCCCCTCCTTACTTCAGTCTCAAGGGGGTATTAATCCTATAACTAACGCTGTAGATGCTCTGTGTGTGCCCCAGCCCTTTGACTGGCATCAGCTAAGACTCAGTCCTGGTTTCTCTGAGCGTTTTGCTTACATCAGCTCCAGCTCCTCTTCATAGGGGTTAGAGAGCTGCTTTAAAAAAAACACCACTGAAGAACCTGCATCCAGATCCCAGTCTCTGTTCTTGCGTGATAAACACCAATTTGCCTATTACTAGCTTGTGCGCTGAAAACAAGATACTTGACGCTCTCTCTTCAAGTACCTTCAAGAGATTTCACGCAATACTCTGCCCCTAGGCGTGACGTTGGTGTGGCCGGTGTGCTTGAAGAGCTTGCAAATGCGGAGGAGGAAGGTGACATGGACGAGGGGATGAATGAGCATTCTTGGACGGACTCTGCCAAGGAGCTAGGTAGCTTTCCAAATAGTTATACACCTTGAGCCCTCATTTTCTTAAACTTTCCACTGCAAAGGTGTTTCCTGTTTGTGACACAGGGGCCTTTTCCATCTTCTGCTTGCTCCTGCAACCCTTTGCTGGATCTGAGCGTTTTTGACTCACATTTCAAACTTCCCCCACTAAGGCCATGGCTAGACGGGGCTATATCCCGGTAATCACCCCAGGACCATCCCTGTGCATTCACATGACGCACAGGGGATCCTGGGAGCAGGGAAGGATGATCCCTCCCTTTCCCCAGGATATCGCTCTACAGTTGTAGCCCGCTTTTTCCTCAGTCTCGGGCTGATCCCGAGACTGCAGAACATGTGGCCGGCTGTCACAGTTTGTCCCGGCTCCTCGTGAGTAACCACAGGACCCGGGCACAGAGCTCCTCAGGAGCTTTTTGCCCATCGGGGGTGGGGTGGGGGGAGCGGGGAAATTTATTTATTTTAAAAAACCCTCACATTTTGCGCAGGAGTGCTCGTGCGGTCCTTCTTTTTCCTTTAAGAAAAAATCCCAAAATGGCAGGTGCGATGTCCTCTTGTCCCTGGGACGTTGAGTGCTGCGTGTAGACGAGGGTGATGATCTCGCGATCATAAAATTGTGAGATTGTCGCCCTCAACCCCTCTCATCTAGCCATGGCCTAGTTCTGAAGCTGGATATGTGCACCTCACCTCTTTTTCACTTATCCCAGCCTGCCATACGAATGGCAGCTGCACTCCTGATGCAGACCAGGCACGCAGTACTCAAAAATCAGTGCAGCTAGAAACAACATTGCTACAACTCCATGTGTGGAGAATTATGTAAGAGGAGCTTAGTACAAAGAACGGAAGAAGGTTTTTCTCTGTAAAGACAATTGATGCTGCTGTGTTCACCCTGGTGTCTCCTCTGTTGCCTTCCAGCTCTTCGATGGATGAAAACTGGATCCCGTTGTACATTAGCATTCTGTTGTTGGGTTTCCTCTCTCCATGGTTCCTTCTTTCCCCATTTGTCGGTAAGGCTTATGGAATGTAGGACTGAGCATGACAGAAAGGCAAGGGTGGGGTGGTGGCAAGAGAGTGTAATCGTCCAAACTGGCTCGGGTACCAGCTACAGCAACTGAGCAGTATTTCCATTTTTATTTTTTTTTAAATGGAGGTGATCTTTTCCTCTTAATGCACACACGGGGCAACCACCAGTTCTTTCAGGACTATATTTAGAGCATAGCTTGCTTTAGATCCAGTTTCAAAACTTGGTCAAATTTTGAGCAGCTGACATTGCAGCACTAATTGTTTCTCCACCTGTCCTTCCCTCCAAAGCTGCAAAGTGAAGACATGATATCAAAATTCTCCCAGGCTGTGGATTGGTAAGTTCTATGTGTTTATGCTTCTTGGCACACATGTCAGAGCTTGTGGCAGTGGGGGATGGAGGAAACACAGGTAGGGCTTACACTTCCTCTGCACCCAATGGGCACTTTGCACTCAGAGGGCTCCCTTGGGTGCAGAGGCAAACCTTCCCCTCCCCCCTTGAACCCAGGCACTAAGGCTGTGCGGTACAGGCACAAAGAACTCATTTCCGAGTAATCCCTGCAAGAATCCTTAATTGCATCCCTACAAACGCACATTGTATTTTCTGCCACCCATGTGCAAAATCACACTTTTACTCAGGATTATTATTCCTACGCATTTGATGGCCTATATGGTTGCCACTATATGGTTGTTTTTAATGGGTAATTCTAAATTTTGTACATTTTAATGCTATTGAAAGTCACCTTGAGTCTTTTTTTTTTAAAGGAAGACATCTAAGAAATTTAATGCAATGATAATAATAATGATAATTAATGATGATAATAATGAATCCTGGAATAACTACAACCTATTGGATTCTGTATTTTTAATCACCAACACAAACTGGACTCCTCAATTCACCCCAAGCATACGTTAAAATATTGTTTGGAGAGAAATCTCCTTCTTCACAATGTTTATTTATCTTGATTGTGAATACAAGGGCAGCAACTGTTTTCCAAGGGCAGCAACTTTGCATTTAGATTTTCTCAAGCACATGCCCTTGGTCTTGCCTACCCTGAATTTGTCTTGCTTCTACGTTTTAGCTTGCATTGTGTGATGAAGCATGCTTAACGCTCCCTTATGGTCCCCTATCCAGGGCAGGCTGCTCCATCCGAGCCTTTGCCTGGCATCCCCACACCAGCAAATTTGCTGTGGCCCTCCTGGATGACTCCATCCGTGTTTACAATACAAACAGGTAAGGGCCGTGGCTGAAGCACTTCTGTTAACACAGGCTGGACTCACCTACTGACTCGCCTGCACTCAGAGGGCCCCCTTGGGTGCAGAGGCAAACCTCCCCCTCCTCCCTTGAACCCAGGCACTAAGGCTGTGCGGTACAGGCACAAAGAACTAATTTCCGAGTAATCCCTGCAAGAATCCTTAATTGCATCCCTACAAACGCACATTGGAACGCACTTTGAACAGTGTGTGTTGTCCACCAGCTTCCCTCAACCTGGTGCCTTCTGGGAGTTTTGGACCTCAACTCCCACTAGCCCCAGTCAGCATGGCCGATGATGAGGAATGCTGGAAGTTGTAGTCCCAAATAACTAGAGGGTACTGGGTTGGAGAAGGGTGCTATACACATTCTGGAAGCTTTAGCTCTCTAGCTACATCTCATCTGTTTGCAAACTTATCATCGCAAGTCTCTATGTGGCAATGGGTTGAGCCTCAGAAAAGATCAATCGTATGGCAGAGCCCAATCCTGTAATTGGACTGCGTAGGTTAGTGAGGACAGAAACAAGTATACTTTAAAGTTCTCAGAGGCAGGGATTCTATAAACGGGGTAGGCTGACTTCAGTCATGCTCAGCTTGCTTTTTACCTGGGCTCCCCTTAACCTGTCGATGTGCTTTGAAATTTACAGTTCAAGGTTGCACACATCAGTTCTCTTAACACCTGTGCATAACCTGTCTATGTGAAGTGATACTGAAATACACTCTTGCCTAAGAACCAAAGAAGTGCCTTGTTGATGGGAGCAAGCCAAGTTCCATCTGAATCGAACAAGGATCCAAGCCAACTCCAGGTGCCAAGTAATCCACCAGAAATAAGTCCCAGTGTGCCAGAGGACCGCTAGCCAGTCTTCTGCCACTCCTCATGTATAGCTCCCTGTACAAATGAAAGAAGTTGCTTTATTCTCCTTGCTGTTGTTACTCAACACGAGCAGGAAGTTACGTAGCTGGCACTAACTGGAATGGAGGATGAACCGGATTCGTATCCATCCAGTAAATCAGTGTAGCACTGTGGCTTGGGCTTGGCTATGGTAAATCCTATGTCAGAGCCCCAGATTATGAAGCTTGCAGGGAGGCCTTGGACAAATTGCCAGTTATCAGTTCTTGCTCTGCTACAGCTTGCCCACTCGGGAAGGTCCCTGGCTCTGTTGTTTTCCTGTGGCTACCTCTGCTCTGCTTCTCTTCTCCAGTGCCACCGTCCCAATCCTGAAGCATCGCTTGCAGAGGAACGTAGCATCGCTGGCATGGAAGCCACTGTGTGCGTCCATTCTCGCGGTGGCGTGCCACAGCTGTGTGCTGGTTTGGCATCTGGATCCCACTTCCCTTTCCACCAGGTAACGAGCCAGTTGTTGTAGGCCCACCTGCAGTTTGCTCAGCAGTGGATGCCCACGTTGGCCGACAGGCACAGCCCATCATTGTCACAACTTATGCTTTAAGGAAACAATTAGCAGATTTCTGATGCTTGAGACTGAAGAGGACTCTTCCACCACCACCCTTTTCCATCTTAGAGCTGTGTATACTCTGTAGCCCTTTCAAATTTGTTATCTGGATAAATTGTTCAAGCAAATGAGTGCAATTTGTATAACGCTCAGCTTCCGCTACCCATTGGGGAGGGTCACCATGCTGGAACTCCTGACTTTTAGAAGTGCTTTTTAGCCCTCGCTGGGTCCTGATTATCTCACTAGGCTAGGGCTAGGCAACCTGGTGCACTCCAAATATTTTACATTTCAACTTCCATTACCCCCAGCCAGCATGATGGGAGTTGTAATCCAAAACATCTGGAGAGCACCAGCTTTCCTACTCCTGCACTAGGTGCTGCACATGTGTATATGTTGAAAGCTGGCATTCTCTGGGTGGGAATTCTGCACTGGACAACAATGGCCATCTCAGGTGTACAGACAATGTCCAGCCGTGCCTTTATTGTTTCCAGGCTTCCATTGCTCCTGTTCCTGAAGGAATGATATTCCTTTGTTTCTTGTCCCTGCAGGCCTTCCTCTGGATGCGCCCAGGTGCTTAGCCACCCTGGTCGTAGCCCCATCACCAGTCTAGCCTGGGCACCCAGTGGAGGATTGCTTCTATCTGCCTCGCCTGTTGATACTGCCATGCTTGTGAGTAGGATGCACAGTGTGAGCAAAAATGAATTTATCTCCTAGCATGTTCCCCAAAAAACAGAAATGGTTTAATAAAAATGTTATGATACAATATTCAAAGTTCAAATGGAGCTATACATACTAAAATAAAATAGCGAATCCATAAAAAGTATTAAATACTTGGTAATATAAATATTTAATACTTTAACACCAATTATGGATTAGTTATATTACCAAGTGTTTCTTCATACTTTTTATGGATTAGCTATTTTATTTTAGTATGTATAGCTCTATTTGAGCTTTGAATATTGTATCATACCAATTTTCTTTAATCCTTTTTGTTTTTGGATTGACTTTGGTTTAAGACATCTCTTTTTATAATAGCTTGTTCCCAGTCAGACAGATAACGTTCTTACAATAGTCTTAAAGTGAATTTTCTGCACCTTATTCCCAAGGTGTGTGCCCATGATAATCGGCCATGGTTGAAACAGCTGAACATGTCTTATACACACCATACTATAAGGATATTCATTTCCATTATATCACTCCAATTTTAACAAAATTTCCAGATAGATCTGACAAGTTTTATTCCTCCCTTCTCCTTTCAGACATTACCAATAAATTCACTCTCAAGGTGGCAAAATTTTGTGTCTGGGCAAGCTGTATTCGGAATCAGATGATTAAATCCTATTATAATTCACTTTAACATCCAATTTATGTGCATTTTTGCATTTGCAGTTTGTATTTCCTAGTTGACCTCATATTTTGTATTTTTAGTGGCTGGGCTGTGTCCATAACTAAATAAACTACAGCAAGTCTAAAAATGATGGATATGTGCTTCCTCTTTGGTTCTTAGCTTCCTCTTTCAGAAGGAGAGACACTTTTTTCCTCCAAAAACAATTTCTCCTCTTTCACCTTGTTCATGTTAGGTGTGGGACGTATCCACAGAAAACTGTATCCAGTTGCCATGGTTTGGAGGAGGTGGGGTCACATATCTAGCTTGGTCGCCTGATGGCAGCAAAGTACTAGCAACTACACCTTCGGCTGTCTTCAGGTGAGTAGAGAGGGCCTAAAAGCCAGTGGTCTGGGATCAGTCCCCCCTTGGCCTTCGATAGCCCTGGATCATCATGACAGGTTAATCTAGAGAAGCCTTAATTGCTGCAGCTGTCCTTCCAAGCCTGCCCGTGCTTTAAGATCTTCAGGGGAAGCCCTTCTCTCAGTCCCACCATCATCACAGGCACACCTGGTAGGAATGCGGGAGAGGGCCTTCTCGGTGGCTGCTCCAGTGCTCTGGAAATCTCTTCCCAGGGAAGCTAGACCGGCTCCCTCCTTGATGTGCTTTAGGAGGCAGGCAAGGACTTTTTTGTTCCGGCAGGTCTTTGACGAATAATCAGGATCTCTGTGCGAAGGACTTTTAAAACTGCCATTTAAAATGTTTAAATGTTTTAGTATTGGAATAAATTTAATAAATTTTTAACTTTGTATATTTCTATTTATAGGTTTTAGATGTATATGTTTTAAATTTTGTAATGCCACCTTGAGGCCCAGCATTGGACAAAAGGCGGGATATAAATAACAACAACAACAATAATAACAACAACAATAATAATAGCATTTCTTTAAACTGAATTGCACCTTAAGTGGGTTTGCTTTGTTTTATATGTTAAGTTTTACTACATTGTTGTATTTTACGGTTTTGTGTTTTGTTCTGTGAACTGTCCAGAGAGCTTTGGCTCTTGGGCGGTATATAAGCACAATTAAAAAATGAAATGCCCCCCCCCTCTCTCTCCCCCGGCTTGTGCATCTCTTTGCAGGGTGTGGGAGGTTCAAATGTGGACTTGCGAGAAGTGGCCAACTATCAAAGGCCCGTGTCGGGTACGTTGGGGAGCATCATGGGGAAAGGCTTTGGAAGTGGGCAGAGAGAATGTGTTGACAAGGGCAAAAGCAGCTGGAAATCCAGGCCTCCTTGGGTTCTACTGCCTTCTTTTAGGTCTACTTATTTAGATTTATAGCCCATCCTATTTAATAGCACACAGGGTGGTTACATTAATTGATTTTGTTCGTCATTAGGATGAATCTATGAATTCAATCCCTATTTGCGCAAGAAAGATACAGTCATTGGCGCTGTGAGACAGTGTGTGTTTTCATGAAGGCTGCTCAGGGAGTCTGTGGCTTTGATGAGATTTTTTAAAAACATGGGCCTCCTAGGTGTGGGTCCATCTATTGCTCACTTGACCACATGGGCTCTATTCAAAGCCCCTGACTCATCCAAGCCTCACTTTATCAGACTTCTTTGCCCGGCTGCCAGTTCCCATGTATTAATCCCTGACCCCTCCCTCCTTCACCATGTACATCCTGGCAAGCTCCCATTTGCAGAACTTGGCACATCTTGTCTTGGAAGTCATGGTATGTGTCTTTAGCACAGGATTCTAGACCCTTTGCTGTGCCTGAGTTTAAAGTTCACCTGCCTGTGTCTCTCCTGTGTTCTTCCCCACCCGCCAGACTGGCTGCTGGAGTCCGGATGGCAGTCGCTTGCTTTTCACAGTCCAGGGTGAATCAGTGATATATTCCTTGTCTTTCTTAGAATTCAGTGGTGAGTATATGAGATGTTCAACTATCCCAGAAACTCTGTGCATGTGTGTAGTGTGAGGGTGATGGTACAATGCTGAACAAGTTGTCTGCTGGTTTGTGGAGTGGCTTTAGTGCCCTTTATAGGTCCTAATCCATACCCATTATTAATACAGATTTGGTTATGTTATGTAACATATTCTGCAAGCAGAAGACATTGCACAAAATAAACAAATAGATGCAAATCTGCATGCGTCGTAGGATTCAGCTTTTTTGCACGGACATTTATTTATTTTATTTATTATTACATTTATATCCCGCCTTTTTTCCTCTTAAGGAACCCAAGGCAGCGTACCTAATCCACCTCCTCTCCATGTTATCCTCACAACAACAACCCTTTGAGGTGGGTTGGGCTGACAGTCTGTGACTGGCCCAAAGTCACCCAGTGGATCTCCCAACTCCCAGTCCAACACTTTAGCCACTATACCACACTGGCTCATTGCATTGATTTTCACAATCTCACAGCTTTGGTTGTTAATGCTAGGAAATGGACGAGTTGGGGGGAACAGGATGACACACACCCCTAACACCACACAAACAAACTTCTAGGGAAATGCTAAGAAAGTCACAGCCTACGTAGGAGAGGTTTTGGAGTTGAAAGCATTTTTTTCTCAATTGTATGGGATTGGAAAGGAATTTCTTTCAGCGAAATATTGGTCAGTGGGCATGGATGCGTGTGTTTGCCTTCTGTCTGTAGTGTATAATACAGCTTGCTTCTGCTCTCTGCTTGTGGTTTGCTGACCAAGGTCTGGAGGATTCTGCTGGTGAATATGCCGTGCCAACTCCAGAGGGTGGTGAAACTGGGCATTTGCTGGGTCCCAAAGACCAACAAAGAGCACACTGTTCCATCAAATGCTGCCATGATCTCTTTGCCTCTGGTCTCCATGGGTGCTTTGTGCAATGTAAAAGGATTCTCAGTTCATTTGCCCTGGCTCTACCAGGGGTGAAAGGGCAGTCATCCCCAGGGGTGGGGCAAGATCTGTTCTTTACATATAGACCTATTAGACCACTACGATCTGCAGGGGAGGCCTTGTTGTCCATGCCACATACTGCAGAATCCCATCTGGCAGCAACATGGTAACGGGGCTTCTCAGTGGTGGCCCCGTCCTTCTGGAATGACCTCCCCTCTGCGATACGCCAGGCACAAACAATCATTCACTTTTAGCAATTATTAAAAATGTATTTGTTTACCCTGGCTTTCCCCAAACATTAATTTGCCTAAATGCTGCTGTGCTTCTATAATGATTTATTGTTTTTATCATATGTTGCAAATTGCTTTGGGATCTTTAAAATGGGAAGCAGTAATAAATAAATAATACAGGAAAGGTAATACAGGAAAAGGACCACACTGGAGATGGGCTGCTTCCCTCTTTTTCATGTAAGGAATAGATCCTCCCCATACACACACTCATGCTTTTTATGCATTATACCAGGCAGATGTATGGATAAAATACACATAATTTCTCTGTTGTGTCTAATCTGGCCATTTCTGTGCGTTGCCCAAGGGTCTCTGCAATCCTAGAGCCAACACTGCCCTCCCAGATTATTAATGGGTCACGGAGTTGAGATCCTGTCTCAGGCCAGGGGATTGAACTCGGTGACCTTCTGCTCCTTTGCAGCCTCCAGTTCTCTACTATTTCTTGATTGCTTACTTACTCTGTTTGTATCTTGTCCTTCATCTAAGAAGCTCACGTCAATGTACGTGGTGTTTGTTTTGTCCTCCCAGTGACCCTGTGAGGTGTTGTGAGGCTGAGGAAGGATGATTCTTTGAATGGCTACCCAGTAAACTTTGTGGATGATCAGGGGATGGATATAGGCACTTATCGTCTCGGAAAGTTGCTTGCAGCTGTAATGTTCTCCCTACCTACTGTTTACCAGGAAGATGCCTCTCTTTAATTTCAGACCTTGTTGCTTGTTCCCTGACCTGCCACACAGCATTGTTTATCATCTTGTACTTACTAGCACTTTCCTATGGTTAACAATTCCCATCTTCCCTTCTCCTACTGCTTTCCCTTGTAATGAGGCTTCCGTCCTCCGGTATTTCAGGTGAACAGCAAGGGCAGGTTGGTGGGTCAAAAACGGCCTCCATCGTGGCAGATCTGTCAGAAACCACCTTCGAGACTCTATATGGGGAGGAGAGGTAAGAGAAAAAGGGACTCTGGACAAAGCTGTGTGTATGCCGTGATTCCACACGAGCAGCACGTAAGTGCAGAAGTGGGTATTAGGTAGTTCAAGCTTCTAGCCTTTAAGGGTGCAAAGGCAGGCTGGAAAACATAGATATGGTCGGTGGAATCTCATAAAGGGAATCGGTGGGGTGGGGAGCTGCTGAGCAGCATTTCCAGTGATCAGAAAGACTTCCAGGTATCATTCCACTTCCTGTTTATAAACACAAGCAGCCTTCTTGCTTTCAGAGAGAATGTTTTTTTAAAAATACCCTGCAATTATTATTTTTAGAAGTTTCTAAAGTGCATATTTATTGCTTTGAAATGCTGATATGTTTTGTTTATTTTGCCTAATTCTGATCCTGCCTGTCATATGGAGGGACAAAAATGAAAGCATTGTGACTCTGAAGCCTTACTCCCTTTACTGCTGGAAGTCCTGCTCAGTTGCCATCTGGGTTGTGAAGTTTTGCTAGGTGCTGCCCATACATTTTCTAGCCCAGCTTTCCCCAACCTGATGCCTTCCAGGTCTTTTGGACTACATCTCCCATCATCCCTGACCATTGGCCATGCTAATAATAATTGGTTGACAGAAACTCTAGGCCAAAACATCTGGAGGTCACCATGTTGGGAAACGACTGTCTAATCTATTTGTCTAATCTTAACTGCCAGAATCTTGCCTGAAAAAACCCAACCACCCTTACTTCCCCCAAACCCCTGAAGTTCATAGCATGTTGAATTCTGCACCCACAGCAACATATGCACAATCCTGGCAGTAAATAAGGACCTTTTTTTTTTAGCTAGTTTTGTTATGTTTATCCATATCTTTAAAAATGTGTAAATTTAACAAGCAGCATTCGACTGCTGTGGTATTTCTGCTATGCAACTTTAATTACCAAGGGGGTGAAGATCTGCGTCCTGATCTAGATCCCAACCTTTGTCTTCCCATCATGGCTGAAGTTCAAACAAGGATCTCTCATCTTGGATATTTCTTGTGTTTTGCCTTGTTTGGCTTTTTCTCATTGTGCCCCTATGTTCCAGGATTGGAGGAGAAGTGCATTCCATGGTTTGGGACCCAAGCGGTGAAAGGCTTGCAGTTGTCATCAGAGGTAAAAGTCTTGCATCTTCAAAAATCTGACCAGGCTGGGGGAGATGAGTGGGACTGTGTGTGTGTTTCACGCAGCAAGCCAAGGCAGAATATTGAGCCTGGAGCAAGGGCATGTATACACAAGTACCATGTTTTGTCAAGTGGATAGCATGGTGTTGTTTCTATTTGCCCTATTTCCAAATGCACGTGAGCAGCTGCCTGGTCTTTTCCCAGAAGACACATGCACACATACTTCTCAGCTTTGTTCTCTTTGTTGAAAAAGGGTGGGGAGGCGCACCAAACACACAGAAACAAAACGAAAATTGGTATGTTATTTTTAAAAAAAATCTAAAATAGTAAAGTACCTAATGATTAGGTGAAGGCTTCCAACAGGAGCACAAGAATACAGTTTTCCTAGGCCAGATTTACATCTTGTGCTTGTGCCCTGGAAGAAGGTCTCACCAAAATGAGTTGGGCTTTTTATAAAGACATTTTATTTTGTAAAATTCATGTTTTTTTCACTTCCATTTTGAGATGCTGTCTCTTCTTTGTTTCTACATTTATATCTCCCCCTTCTTCTTAAGGAGCTCCATGGGGTTGTATATGGTATTCCCTCTGCTTTTTTAAATCCTCACAACAACCCTGTGAGGTAGGGTAGACTGAGGGTTACACCCTTAAAGGCAGCCTAGAATAGTTTTAAATTAAATAACTGCCCTAAGGTCATCCAGTGAGCTTCATGATTGAGGGAGGACTTGAACCTGAGTCTCTCTGGTCCTAGTCAAACACCCTTAACTGCTACCCCACACTGGTTAGTAATATGTTTGGATATTTTAGAATAGTTCCTGATGATATATTGGTAGCTAGAGAGAGGATGCACAAGAATTTTAGCTATCAAGTGGGCTAAAGCTTCATTATGTGTCCTGTATCCAGTGAGATAAATGATGAAATATGACCAGATGTTCACTAATCTGCTTAATTTTAATTTTATATTCTGACTGTAAAACTTTTTGTTTGATGCAGAATTTAAATTTATTTTGGTGCAGAACAGTGATATTTTAAGGGCCAAAGCATCATGGTGACAATTTTCCTTTTGCTTTCTCTCGGTCCTCCCCACTCCCACCATTTTAGGAGTCTTGCTGTTCTTCTTGACCCAGTACTTGAGTATGCCTAGTCAAAAAACATGCATGTCCCACCAAGTGAGAAGTGCATGTACTCTTTGGGGCGTGTTTCTTAAAATATACACAAGCAACAGTTGGGAAAGGTTCAGGCCACCACTCATGTATTTGATAAAATGGGCAATGGTGAAAAAATCTGCCCTTCTTACTTGACAAAGTGCGTGCACATATTGTACTTGCGCATGCTCCAAAAAGAGAAATGAGAGACAACCTTTTGTTTCACCCTGTCCTCCTGAAGAGAGGGCAGGCGTGCCACGCGTAAGCTTAAGAGCATGAAACGGCTTGCACTTGTGGTGCTTAAAATAACTTCTCTAATCTGCATTTTAAAGCATTCTGTGATTTTCTCTAAAGCTGGAGCTTCAGAGAGAAAGAGAGAGAGGTCCAGGCTGCATCTTTATTCAAAATTTCTAAAATGAGATTCCAAATCAGATAGGCCTGCTCTGAATCTTTGGGAGAACATAGGAGTGAGTGACAGCTGATGGACATGTTGCAGAAAAGGAATCCATTCAGCATTCATGTTCTGCTCCCAGAGTCTATACTACTATGGTCCCTACGTACTCTGTAGTTGTGTTCTATTTATTCAGACATAGAAGGAATCAACAATGCAGTCCTATGCATGTCTGCTTATAAGTATGTCCCACTGTGTTCATTGGGGCTTACTCCCAAGTATGCATCTGATTGTGCTGGAAAAGGCAGTCTAATTCATACTGAAAGCATATAGCAGGACTATTGACCGAGCTGGGTGCCTTACGTTAAAAAGATGATCCCTCGCCCAATATATAAGCAATCACCACAACAATGCGAGCAATGGTATCTCAGCACATGAGCCATCAGGTGATCTATTAAATCTTTAATCCCAAAATAAAATCGCTTCTTCCCAAGGGTCATCTCATGAAGCTGATTGGTGGGAGATTCAGGACAAATAAAAGGAAGTGCTTCTTCATACAGCGCATAGTTAAATTATGGAATTCACGACCGCAAGATGTAGTGGTGGCCACCAATTTGGATGGCTTTAAAGGGGGGTTGGATAAATTCCTGGAGGAGAAGGATATCAGTGGCTACTAGCCCTGATAGTTATGTGCTACCTCCAGTATCCGAGGCAGTAAGCCTGTGTGCACCGCTTGCTGGGGAACGTGGGTGGGAGGGTGCTGTTGCATCATGTCTTACTTTGTTGGTCCCTGGCCGATGGCTGGTTGGCCACTGTGTGAACAGAGTGCTGGATTAGATGGACCCTCGGTCTGATCCAGCAGGGCACTTCTTACGTTCTCCCCTTTCCCCCTAATGGAAACAAATCAGCAGACAAATAAGTAAATACGCCGGTATCTTTAAAAAGCCCAACAATTTGCCAGACCATAGACGGCATCCTCCTGGCTCCATATTCGATGAAAAATGCTTTTTCTTTCCAGTTGATGTGCCCTTTGCGAAGAAACAGCTGTGGTTTCCCTTCTAATAAGATAAACATAAAGTAGTTGTCTGGTGTCTTTCTGTCTGTGATGCTAAACAGGCTGGAGCCAGGCCATTATAAGGATGGGAGAACATCCAAAACCCCATGTATTCTGTTGTAAGCTCCCTGCCAGAAGATCTGCTAGGTATCAAAGGCACAAAGCTATCCAAGCCTGAAGCCCTGCCCATGGAGTGTCCTGCCCCTAGCAGTCTCTGGAGATCCCACCAGGCTTTGAAAGCATATTTTTAAGACTATCATCATGGCCTTAAAGGCTACACGCTTTAGAGCAGTAGGATCTGCCTGGCATCTGCCCACAGTCTATCTTTGTGTGCCTCACCCCATTCCCTTACCTTTAGTTTTTCTTTTGGCAGGAAATTGTGATGCTTCCAGCTGCAGAGCCATCATTGCTGTGTTTCGAACCCGCAACAGCCCTGTGTTTGAACTCTTGCCATGGTTTGTATTGGCGTGTTTTGGTTGTTTGATCTTAAACTGGAAATGGATCCCACAAGCCCCACATCCTTCTAGCCCCTGTGCTGCTGGTGTTAACATGTTAGGCGCATGCTTTGGATCAGGACAGGTTATTTGTCCCTTTAGCCCAGGATTGCCTATGTTTGACTGGCAACTGTTCTCCAGGGTTTCAGGCAGAGGCTTTTCTTGTCCCTTGGGTGCCTGATCTCCCTTTTTTGTTTCAACTGGGAATGCCAGAGACTGGGAACCTGGGACCTTCTGTCTGCAGACCAGATGCTCTACCAGATGCTCCAGTCCTATAGTTCAGTGGTAGGAGAGTGCTGTGTTGGGATGAGGGAGCTTCGTAGCTAAATTCCACCAAGCCACGAAAAAACAAAAACAAAAAGGGAACCTGTTCAGGGGCTGTTTCACAGCTGACAGATGTATCTCACAGAAGTAACGTTAGTGGTTGGGTGTACATCTGTTTCCTGTACCTACTCTTCAAGGGAAGCTGTAGTTGGCTGAAGGCGTTCAGCGGCTGCATGCAGTGAAATGTGCTCATCCTATATGAGGGAGGTGAATGTGGCTTTCTACATGGAAGTGATACCTTCACTGAAGATCTAGCATGTGCTCGTCGTCCCTTAGCCCGTACCTTGAGGGTTTTGTCAAGACAAATAATAATTTCAAAGCACTTCAGACTGAAAGTGCCATAGACACAGTTTTGGGTTAAACTACATTTCAACAGAAAAATATCTGAACTCAGTAACAAAGAAACAAAATTCTGTGGTTACTATGAATTATGCAGATTAAGCAAATTTGGAATGTGTTTGCTCTTTTGCATAATTTTGGGGAGAGAGGCATTGCAAGAGGCAATGAAGTCCTAGTCACTGATAATCTCACTGAGCCCCTCTTTGCCAACCACGACTTTTGGGATTTTACCTGCCACTTCCCATATGCTTTTAAGCTCATCTGCAGCCATAAACCTGTGTATTTTAAATATAGAAACACTGGTATTTTGGGGTTACTAATTTCTCCATCCAGTGTGATATAGCTCAGTGGAAGAGAATCTGCTTTGCCTAGGAAAGGTCTCGGATTCAGTCCCTGGCATCTCTAGGGATCTTGAAGATCTGCTGTTAGCCAGAGGAAAGAGTAAAAGGCTAAGAAAAAAGGAAAGGAACCTCTCGTGCAAGCACTGAGTCATTACTGACTCTTGGAGGGACTCCAGCTTTCGCTGACGTTTTCTTGGCAGGCCTTATAGCAGGGTGGTTTGCCGTTGCCTTCCCCGGCCATTATTACCTTTCCCCCAGCTAACTGGGTACTCATTTTACCGACCTCGGGAGGATGGAAGGCTGAGTCGACCTGAGCTGGCTGCCTGAGAACCAGCTTCCACTGGGATCGAACTCAGGCTGTGTGGAGAGTTTCAGCTGCAGAAACTGCTGCTTTACCGCTCTGCGCCACACGAGGCTCAAAAGGCTAAGAAGGACTCGGTATACGGAAACTGCATACGTATACAAGATCCCACTATTATACACTATGATTTAAGTTATTTGGTACATTATTTTAATACTGCAGCATTTTGTTGATTTCCTTGCTGGTATAGTTACTCCCTGTTCTGGATGTGTGTCCAGGGAATGATGAAGCTTTTTCTCTGGTGGATCCAAAGCCTCCCTACCCCTGACCCCATCCCCAGAAAGCCCCCCTTTTTTGGCCTTCCTGCTGGCTGACCAGCGGTGGCAACCACAGCCATGGAGTGTCCTGCTGCTGTCCAGGGGGACCTCCACAGGCAGACCTCCCTCTTCACGCATGGTAGTTGAGGGCCATGGTATGCTAAGGCCTCTGAGATGCCCTCCTGTAGACCATAGGATTGCACCCTAAAGCTGTCTGATTTAAAAGTGGTCCCTGATTAATTGGGCAGCAGACTAAAAAACATTATTTTTTAATACAGAAGCAGTGTGTCTTCTTAGAAAAGGTATCTCTCTCCCTCTCCAGGGTCTGCCTCTTCTAAAATGGATCCTATTACAACATGTGCATGCATCATCTGAAAAACACAAAATACTTAATTTTTTCAGAATGTATATTTTGTTTACACAGTTAAAACTCAAAGCCTATTGACTGAAAAGTCTGTATTCAGGTGACACCCCTAATTGTTTTACTTTAAATATTTATAGTTGGCCTCTTATCTCAAGGTGGTTGCAACTTCTAAAGCATATGCTGCAAAAGAATGCCAAAATAAAAGCAGTAGCAGTATATTCACCCATAGTCAACCCGGCAACCTTTTAGCCAGATTTACATTTCCGAAAGCCAAGATGGAAGTTCTAATGGGAAGATAGAAGAGGGAAACTTTAACATTTCTGCATTTAAATGGGGTCATCCCTGTCTCCCATGCTGAAACAGAATTGGAGATTTTGGCAAAAAGATGATTTCTTACATTACGGGATGGGGGTGAGATGGGGTGTACCATGCATTAAATAGCTTCCGATTTTTTTTAGCTACCTCAGTTCTCAAAAGATAATTGTTTAGGCATTTATTCTGCCCCATCCAAGAGAAGCTGGAGATGGTGTTTTGGTGTGGCTGGTACAATGGGAGAGGCCAACCTGAACAAAACTCCAGCACCATTACAAAAGCCTATGAATATCCCTTGCAATAATGGACTCTCTCTCTCTCTTTCTCTCTCTCTCTCTCCTCCACTTTTCCTCAGTGGATTCTTACAAGGTGAAGATAGTGCAGAGCCTCAGCTGGTTGCTTTCCACCCTTGCTTTAAGAAAGGAGCCCTTCTGACAGTGGTGAGTCCTGTGCTGAGGATGTTGAGGACTGTCTCATATAAAGGGCCTGTTCAGACAACACGCTAGGCCTTGGGTTGGCCGCTAACCCTTTTGCAGCAAATGGTTAGTGAGCGTGTTTAAACCGTGGTTATGTAGCCACCATGGCTAGGACTGGTTCCCAAGTTTTGTTGCTGATGGCAGAATCCAACTTTTCTTGGCACAAGAAAAGGATGTTTTTAGGATGTTTTTTCAGTGTCTACTATGTTTTTAATCAGTATTCTATGTACTTTATGCTTGCTGTTGTTCCCCGCCTCGATCTAATTGGAGAGGCGGGTAAGAAATATATGATGATGATGATGATGATGACTCATCCTGCAGGATATACTCAATGGCCCCGCCTTGCAGCAGGAGTCGGGCTAAATCTAGTGCTCTCCAGTCGACCCCCCACCATTCCCAGCTAGTGGGCCCATTGGCTGTGCTGGCTGGGGACAGTGGGGGTTGTAGTCCCAATGCAACTGGAGAGCACCAGGTTGGGTAAGGCTGGGTTCAAATGTTCCATCCCAAACAGTGTGATAGCATCAGCCGATTGATGGACATTTGCACGGGGCTGGGGCAGGGTATGCAAGCGGTGTCCCCTCTGCTCATGCTGCCTTTGTTTCTGTCTTTCTCAGTGCTGGTCAACCGGAAGGATCAGCCACATTCCTTTCTTCTTTGTGACTGCCCAGTTCCCTTCTTTGAGCCCTGGGCAAAGTCCCCTCGTGCCCTTGGGCAGCAGGAGCAGCGCTCGGGAGCAGCCGCTGTTTTCGGAACTCTGAAGGTCAGCACACGCCTGGCTTGGCCTTGAAACTGCTCCAGCTTCCCTGCCGGACTGTGTAACCCCAGGACACGGGAGATGTCCGACGACGTTTAGGAGTGCAACTTCCTTCAGTCAGGTGCAACTTGGCGTGGATTACCTGGCACGCTGCCTGCCTGTAGTCTTCTGGAACCTGAAGAATTCTTGCCTGCCTGAGACGGACAACTTTGTGGTTGTATTTGAGGCAGAAAATAAAAACACAAAGGATGAATGTCTTATTCCTATTTACTGATTCTTTCTGTGCCAGTTAAGGCATGCATCCTGTAGGGTTGCTTCAGCACTTTCAAACAAAACAGGTTTTGGAGCTTTATATAATCAAGATTCACACTTGT
Organism: Elgaria multicarinata webbii; assembly: GCF_023053635.1. Classification (NCBI taxonomy): domain Eukaryota; kingdom Metazoa; phylum Chordata; class Lepidosauria; order Squamata; family Anguidae; genus Elgaria; species Elgaria multicarinata. The sequence goes on from NC_086173.1 coordinate 25,391,604, forward strand.
CAAGAGGTATTCAAAGTACATTTTCACTTGCTGCCTGTCCTGAGTGTTTCATAGGTCACTGTGGTTCTCTGTAAATTTCACTCCCTAGAGATAAGAGCCTTTGCCACTGCTTGCATCTTTATGTTGGTATGAAAGACAGGTGAGGCAAGGGGCTCAGAGGCCAAAATGGTGGATGACACAAAACTGGGTGGTCTGGCCAACACCCATGGTGAAAGAATGAGACTGCAAACTAATTAGGACAGGTTGGAAGACTAGCTGAGAGGAACAGGATGACCTTTAACAGGGAGAAATGTAAGGCATTACATTTAGGGAGGAAAAATGAAGGGTACACATACAAGATGGATTCATGGCTTGGAAGCACTAAATCTGAGAAGGATTTGGGTGTGGTCGTCAACAGCAAGCTGAACATGAGTCAGCAGTGTGAGATAGCCGATAGAAGGGCTGACACAGTTCTGGGCTGCATAAGAAGAAGCATTGTATCAAAGATGCGTGAAGTCCTTATTCCTCTACTCGGCACTAGTGAGACCACACCTGGAGTATTGTGTACAATTCTGGGCACCACTTTTCCAGAAGGACATTGACAAGTTAGAACAGGTTCAGAGGAGGGCGACAAAGACGATACAGGGACTTGAGGACATGCCCTATGTGGGGACAGGCTGAAGGAACTTGGGATGTTCAGCCTGGAGAAAAGAAGACAGGGAAGACACGTTAGCAGTGTTCAGGTACGTAAAAGGGGGATGATGGTCAAGAAATGCAGGTTGCTTACCTGTAACTGTAGTTCTTCGAGTGGTCATCTATGCATTCACACATATGGGCTTTGCGCCTGCGCAGAGACCAGACCGGAACCTACTATAGCTGAGTGGAACGTTTTTGGCGGGAACCCCTCCCCCCACGCTACCGCGCATGTCCATGGGGTTCCCGCCCTCACCTCAGTTTACAGGAGTCCGACATTGTGCCCCCATAAACATGAGTGTAAATAAAGTAAAGTACATTCCACAATAAAACAGTGTCATTTATAAGTCTCACACCACCAAGTGGGGATGGTGGGTGGGTTGTGTGAATGCATAGATGACCACTCGAAGAACTACAGTTACAGGTAAGCAACCTGCATTTCTTCTTCGTGGTCTCTATGCATCACACATATGGGCGAGTAGCAAGCTGACATACCTTTGGAGGTGGGTTGGTGCATCATCTGAAGATCTCTGAAAGCACTGTCCTCCCAAATGAGCAGTCCTGCCTCGCACGGGTGTCCAAACTGTAGTGCTTGACAAACGTGGATGGAGTGGACCACGTTGCGGCTCTACAGACTTCTGACAGTGGGACACCTCTGGTGAAGGCCACCGATGTTGAGACAGCTCTGGTGGAATGAGCTGTCACCGGTTTCACTAACTCTAATTTAGAAATAGAGTAGGCCAATTCAATTGTCTCCACTATCCAACGTGACAACCGCTGGCAAGAGACAGGGAGTCCCTTAGAAGGCTCACCATAACAAATAAACAATTGCTTTGTTTTCCTTAAAGTCTCTGTTCTGTCTTTGTAAAAAGCAAGAGCCCTTCTTACATCGAGAGTGTGCAAGGAAGACTCAAGAGGTGTAGTTGGATTAGGAAAGAAAGCAGGTAAAGTAATGTGCTGGGACAGATGAAAAGTTGACACTACCTTAGGTAGGAAGGCTGGGTCTGTGCGTAGCACAACCTTGTCCTTATGAAAAATAGTGTACGGGACATCTATCCTAAGAGCTTTAAGCTCACTTGCACGTCTTGCCGATGTGATGGCTACTAAAAAGACAGTCTTTAAAGTAAGCAGCCTAAGGTCTGTCGACGCCATGGGCTCAAAGGGCTTGCGTGTCAGTGCTTGCAGCACAACTGACAGGCTCCATGGCGGCACGATACTTTTCACAGTCGGTATCGTGTTCTTCAGACCTCTTAGAAATTTCTTCGTTGTTGGATGGGTAAAAGGTGTAAACCCATCTATACCTTGGTGAAAAGATGTAATCGCAGCAAGGTGAACCCTGATGGATGCGAGCTTAAGTCCCTGCTGGAAAAGTGTCAATAAATAATTGAGAATAAAAGATAAGTGGCAAGATTCTGGTGTTTGATCTTGTTCTGAAGCAAAATTCCGAAATCTTTGCCACTTTGCTGCATAAGCTTTCCTCGTAGAAGGCTTTAGTGCTGCCAATATAATGTGGTCCACAGTCAAAGCTCTGGTTCCAGAGGAGGAGCGGTTGCTATCCTCCATGCAGTCATCTTGAGGGTCGACAGATCTGCGTGTCGAACTTTGCCCTGGTGTCGAGACAGTAGCTTCGGTGTCGACGGGAGCCTGATGTAATTCCCTCTCGATAACCGAAGGACGTGAGAGAACCACGTCTGTCGAGGCCACCACGGTGTGATCAGGATGCAATTGGAGTTGTCCATCTGGATCTTGGCTATCACTCTTGTCAATAGTGGAAAAGGAGGAAACATGTACAGGAGGTTTCCTCCCCAAGTCCTGGTGAAAGCGTCTCCTAAAGAGCGCTTTCCTTTTCCTGCTCTGCTGCAAAACTTGGTACAGACTGCGTTGTCCTCGGTAGCGAAGACATCGACAGCAGGGCGGCCCCAGTACCGAAAAAGACTTTCTCGAACTTCGACATCGAGCTCCCACTCGTGGTCGACATGGAAGGACCTGCTGAGAGAGTCCGCAATGATGTTCTCCTTGCCGGCTACATGGATTGCAGTCAGGTAAGTCCTTCTCTTTATGCACCAGTTCCATATCCTGAGTGCAGAACGGTTCAGGGGGTGAGATCTTGTTCCACCCTGCCTGTTGATGTAAGCCACTACGGTAGTATTGTCCGTCGCGATCAAGACATTCTGGCCCTCGATCAACTGTGCAAATGCTTTTATCGCATTTTCTACTGCCAGGAGTTCGAGGTGATTGATGTGCTGTTCTCTCTGTGATCGAGGCCAACGACCTTGAGCGGTAAGGGAGTTGCAATGGGCTCCCCATCCTTCTAAAGATGCATCCGTTGTGATCGTTACCGAAGGCGCCTGTTGTTGAAACGGAACGCCTTCGAGAAGAGTCGACATCGAGAACCACCATTTCAGCGATGCCCTCACTTGCTTTGGTATCGAAAGGTAAGTTCGTCGAGCATTGTGCCTGAGATCGAAAGTCCTCAGAAACCAGGCCTGCAATACCCTCATTCTGAGTCTTGAAAACCTGATGACTGCCGTAGTAGCTGCCATCAGACCCAACAATCTTTGAACTGTCCATGCCGAAACTTTTCGGCGGCTCTCGGTATCGATGGCTAACTGCTGCAAGGTGTTTGCCCTGGTTGAAGGTAAGTATGCTCTCCCGTCCTGAGAGGATAGGGTTACCCCTATGAAGTCCAATCTCTGCTGTGGAGTCAAAACGGACTTTTCGCGGTTGACCCACAGTCCTAACGAATCCAAGAGGTTGAGGGTGGTTCGTATGTCCGACTGGAGTGTATTTCTGTTGTCTGCTACGAGGAGCCAATCGTCCAGGTATGGGTAAATGTAAATGCCTTCCTGTCTTAGGTGGGCGCACACAACAGCCATGACCTTCGTGAAAACCCTCGGCGCCGTGGCCAACCCGAACGGAAGAACGGTGAACTGGTACTGGGATGCACCGATCGAAAACCGAAGGTAAGCTTGATGCAACTTCCTGATGGATATGTGGAAGTACGCATCCTTCAGATCCACCACTGCGAACCAAACTCCTTTTTTGTAGAAGCTGTAAAATAGAAGTAACCGTTGTCATACGGAATTTCCTCGGGGTGATGAACTTGTTCAGATGTCTTAAGTCCATGATCGGTCGAAGACCTCCATCCTTCTTCGGGACCGTGAAGTAACGGGAGAAAAATCCCTGGTTGAGCTCCTCTGCAGGTACGGGAGAGATAGCTCCCTTCGATAGTAAAGTCTGTACCTCGAGAAGCAGAGGAGGGGATGGAGCCGTTACTTTCACGCCGGAAAAGGGAGGAAGGGCATCGAGCTCGATGGCGTAGCCCGAGTTGATGATAGTGAGCACCCAGGAGTCTGATGTTATTAACTCCCATTGATGGTAATGGGGTGCTAGGCGGTTCGCGAAGGGAGGTGGATCTGGGTCCGAAAAGTCAAACCCGCTGCTTTTTAGAGAAGTCGGGCTGCCGCTTATCCTGTTGGTATCTGCCCTGGTAAGGCCTCTTCCTCTGCAGCTGCTGTTGTTGCTGCCGAGGTTGAGGCTGATATTGTGGTCGATGTTGTTGTTGTATGGGAGGCCTTGTCCATCTTTTGGTTCGGTATTGGGTCTGAGGAGGAGCAGTAAACCCCATCTTTTTTGCTGTTGTCCTTGCTTTATAGATGGAGTCCAGTGTCTCATCGGTCTTGGTATTAAATAGACCCTCGCCATCGAATGGCATATTTTCAATTCTCCACTTTGTTTCTTGTGTGAGATTAGCTGATCTGAGCCATGCATGCCTCCTCAAAGAAATGGCACCCATCATCGACTTTGAGTGGCAGTCCACTTGATGTCGAGCGGTGGACAACTGTTGTCTTGCTATGGCCGTCGCTTCGCTCTGAAAGACTCTTGCGAGCTCCTTTTTATCCTCAGGAAGATGCTCGCATAGGGAACCCATCTTTTCCCAAAGGAAAATCTGGTATCTCGCCATAGTCGCTTCATACGCCGACGCTTTGATTCCCAAAGAGGAGGATGCATAGACTCTTCTTCCAGTTTGATCCAACTTTCTCCCCTCCCTATCTACAGGCGCAGAATGGGCTTTATGAGACTGTCCTTGTGCCGATTCTACTACTATAGAATTCGGCTTAGGATGCTGTACCAAGAATTGTGCCTCATCCTCCCTAACGCGATATAGTGTCTCTAGTCTTTTTGATGTTGTTTGAGCCACTGCTGGAGTCTTCCATGACAACTGAGCCGCTTGTTTTAGAGCGTGGGGTATAGGAATGGCCAAGCGTTGATTTGTAGTTGTTTGGAACACATCATAAATAGGATCGATGACGGATTCATCTGCCTGCTGAATGTCGAGACCTAATGCGTTAGCCATTCTGAGCATATGGTCTGAGAACCGGACCATATCATCAGACGGAGAAGAAGGGTCAGCATCATCGACTGCATCGTCCGGCGAAGGTGCGGTTGGAACCAAAGAGTGAGCCGACTCGGAGTCAGATGGATAGTTCCCTTCTGGCGAGGACAGCGTCACCACCTGCAAATCTAAACGTTCTTCCTGTGTAGGTAGTGCAGTCGATGCAGCGATCGGTATCACATGTTGCTCATGGTGTCGAGGGGTCGACACCGTGGAGACTTGATGCTCGGAAGGAGGAGGCAAGGGCAACTGGCATACCCTCGATGTTGGAGGAGGATGTGCATAATAGCCCTCAGGCTGGTAATGCTCCTGGCCACCTTGAAAAAACTGCTGTGGTCGGTAACGATCCCACTGGTAGTAGCCGTATCTGGATTGGGGATCAGAGTACTGAGATACTCTGTCCCATTCACGCCTTGGAGTATGTCTTGGCGAGGGCTGCCCGGGGATTAAACCCTGGAGCTCCAAGGGTCTAACAGGTTGTCGAGCGGAGGCCACCGACACCGAATCTCGAATCTCGCCTTCGGATAGACTTGTAGGACGTGTCGGTACCGTGGCCATCGGTACCGACATCGATCTCGATACCGAAGGAGACCTCGGTATCGAAGTGGTCGGCGCGGCGGGAGGGGTGGAATGGCTCCTGGCCGATTCCCGCGGCCGAGGTGACGCTATGGTGGATTTCTCCGCGTCCCTCTTTTTCTTCTTCTTCTTCTTCTTCTCCAGCTCAGAAGAAGGTATCAAAGTTCTGGCTTTTTTAGAGATCTTTTTAGCCAACGAACTTGATAAAGACCGACCAGGCGTGAGGGGTATCTCAGCCCTATTAGCTCTGGCCTGCACTTCAGTGCTGTGGTCTGGCGGTTTTTCCGTTACAGTCGTTGTAACTGCCGTCTTACGGGCAACAGACTTTTGAACCGCCGCTCTCTCCATCGTAGGGGCCTCCGTGGCCTTAAGAGCTTTTTCCCAGAGTGTCGAACGGAGTCGGTCTGCTCGATTTTTTCTAGTTTGCTTGGTAAAAGACATACAGTGGTGGCAGGTCTCTACCACATGTCCCTCTCCCAAACAGATAATACACAAAGAATGGCCGTCCGAGGGAGGAAGCTTCGCTCCACACTTTACGCACTTTCTAAATGGTGCTTTGATTGCCATAAAGGCCTCACGCGACCGAAGTCGCTGAGGAGAAATCTAACTATAACATTTTTTTTTTTTTTTTTTTTTATAGGACAGAATAAAGGCTAAAAAAGATAAGTTAAAGTGAGAAGCGAACGAGAAGAGAAAAGAATGAAGAAAAAGGTATTTTAATAGAGAATACGCTAAGTAGGCTGGTTCTATGTCTAAGCACGATGGCGGACGACGAAGAACTGAGGTGAGGGCGGGAACCCCATGGACATGCGCGGTAGCGTGGGGGGAGGGGTTCCCGCCAAAAACGTTCCACTCAGCTATAGTAGGTTCCGGTCTGGTCTCTGCGCAGGCGCAAAGCCCATATGTGTGATGCATAGAGACCACGAAGAAGAACTATTTTTCATTGCCTCAGAAATTAGGACCTGAAATAATGGGTATAAGTTACAGCTGCCTAGATTCTGATTTAATATAAGGAAAAACTTCCTGACCATAAGATCTCTACAACAGTGGAACAATCTACGTGCGGAGGTTGTGGGTGCTCTCTGGAGGTTTTTAAGAAGCGGCTGGACAGCCACCTCTCATGGATGGTTTAATTGTTTTTCCTCCACATTGCAAAGATTTGGACTACTAGATGATCCTTGTGGTCCCTTTCGACTCCACAGTCTGCTTCGCTTGCAGGAGGTCCCTGGTTCAATTCCCGGCATCTCCATGTAGGGTTGGGAAAGGCTCCCATGTGAAACCCTGGAGAGCCATTGCTGCTAGTCAGTGTTAACAATACTGGGCTAGATGGATCAAGGCAGTGATTCCTCTCTAAGTCAAGTGCAGGTTTAGATATCCCAGCCTGTAGGAGCAGGAGGTGGTGGTGGGTGATATTTTAACTCCTTCCCCTTCTCAGGCTGAGGGGAGAAAACGCTGGTCAGGAGCATTCCAAGGAGGAGAGGCAAGGCTGTGTCCTAGCAATATCTTTTTTGCACAGCTGTCTTGGGTCCAGAACCTCAATCTCTCTGTGTGTCATGCAGCATCCTGAGATTCTTGACTGCTGTGTTGGCTGGGGGGGAAGCAAATTTATAAAGCTAAGCTCTAAGCCACATGAAATCTGTACTTGATGAAATTTCTAAAGTGAATGACAGGCTGAACAATGTCAGGGCAATGCCAGACATTCCTTTCCCTTCATTTAATTTAAAACATAATATTTGAGATGGTATGAAAACCAAACTTCCATGTCACTCCAGAAAAGTTGGGGTAAGTGGGAAACGTATAGAATATGAGATCAAAAAGCTCTGTCAAGAGTATTCTCTTTTGGGCAGTTGAGAGAGATATGGAACTATTGCAGGAAGTACTTTTATCTGTGGTGGAACAAATTTTATCTCTATCAAAACAAATAAGCATATGTGTGCAGAGATGTCAACATGTTTGGGGACTTTCTAATTTAGAGGGGCAGTATGTTAAGAGATACCTATTTTTCTCCTTTACCACAGGTACAGTTTCTACTAGTGTTCTGGTGCTAGGAGACAACTACATCTGCTGAACATTTTCCTTTTTAGTGCCTCAACTGTGATTGAGATATATATCAATCAATCACTGATCTCAGTGGGGGATTACTCCCAGGTGGCCATATGTATGGAGGATTGCAGCCCTTAACAATTGCCCTATCCCATGTTTAATCTGGCCCTACTTCCTATAGTCCTAACAACAGATTTTGCACAAAGTCCATGTGATGGCTGTAACACTCATAACAAAAGATGTTCTCTCTAGGGACAGTTGCCTACAAAATGGGACAGTTTAAAGATAAAAGGACAGGCAGCAGACAATCTTTGTCTTGCAGAGGGCAGAAGCAAAGTCCTTGTGTTTTAATATTACAAAAGATCCTGTTAAATGACTTGAAAGGCTTGGTCAATTAAAGTAACTTGAACAGCAGTGCTTCAGCATAAGCCGAAATGATGAAATCTGAGGACCTAAATTGAACAGTCTCTGCCTTTTGTCAAAGATTGCTAAAAGCATATTTGCAAGGCAGCGCCAAGACCTATGTTATTGAGTTTCATATACTTTATTTTACTTTTTGCTTTCCCTCTCTCCAAAGACTCACCAAGGACAGTTACATTTTAGAACCCATTTTATATAAGGTGGCATTTAAAATGTCCAGTAATAAAAATAAACTGTCTCCTTCCCACATTTGAGTCAAAATAATCTGTCTCCTTCCCACATTGCTTTCACTCTGGGCCTAATTTTATTGCATTTTCCAGAGCAGGGATAGCCAACGTTGCAGCCCTTGTTTTTAGGTGCAGGCTTAAAATATTTCACATTATATTTAATCAAAAGGATTAGAGTGGATAGGCCTACTCACCACATGTGGCAAATGTATATAAATGTGATGAGCATATGGATGTGTAAAGTGGGCTTATTACATCTGTTTTGGGCTTAAGACATGTCAGAAAAAGAAACTACCCCTTGTTGACATTAAAAATCCAAACCTCTCACTTATGGGGTCTTAATTGACTTCCTATCCCTCCTTTTTCTCTTTGCTTTTTGCTGAGCTGTGGTGTGTGTCTAACCCCACCCCATCCCACCCCTCACACACTTTGATCAAGTCCCATTGACTAGCTCCTGCTCCTCTGCAGAGTGTAGATGCATTTTTGGAATAGGTTGGATGGTAAAGAAACAATGCCTTTGCAATGTTCAGGCCTTTATAGTGTCAACTGCATATGGAAATTAATTCCCTTACAACCTCGCAAGACTACAACTCCCTTCAAGACCCAGCCAGCATGCCAAGGCTCAGGGATGATTTGACAAGTAGTCCAACAGACTCTGGTTCACTACCTGTAGCCTATTCTAAGTTATTTGACATGTATGTAATGTGTGAAACATGTGTTTGGAAGCATATTTTTATATATGTACAGTCATCAAAGAGGAAGGATTAGATGAGTCTCTCTTGGTTCCAAACTCAGGATTCGCTACCTTTTTCACTGGAGAGGCAGGTAACCTTTTTTTCCATTGAGGGTTGCTTTTCCTTTGTTGGTGGACAGGCAATGTGTTAGGAGGAGGAAGATCAGCCACCACACCCCACACTTTTGCTGCATGGGGGGGAGCGGTGAATAATCCCCACTGGGGGAGGCAGCGCAGGCTTTCCAATGTCCATTAGTTTTACCAGCCCCTCCCCCTCATGCGGTTTCTGGCAACCAAAGGAAGGTCACCTTCCACCCAGGAACAGCGCCGGAGCATGGAGAGATGGCGGAAGAGCTGCACTGACCTCGCTTGGGCAGGAAAAGTTGGGGCAAGTCCCTAACTTTTCTGCTGCGCATCTTTGGCTCTTTGCCCTGGTGTGGCTCCGAATTGGCGTCTGCATCATATTACCAAGGCAGCACTGATTCGGAGTCACCCCGGGGGCAAAGTCGACATTTAGACAGCCCCCCCCCTTTCTTCCATCTCGCTTTTCTCCCTCTCTCCCTGCCATCTCTTCTCTCTCTCTCTCTCTTTGCCCACGTTGTGGGCTGCCAGGAGATGGCCAGGTCGATCTCGGAGAGTTCTGTATTGAATGCTTGCAGAGGGCTGAGCAGAGGTTATTCACCCCTGTTGTGACGTGTGGAGGGGCAGATGGGAAGGACAGGAAGGAAGCAGTCAAAGCAGCTCAAGGGAAAGTGGCTGGAGCTGAGCAGATTGGGCAGAAACACCCCCTTAAAAAAGATGGGATTAAGAGACCAGGATTTATGATTGTTTTCATGGTTAATCCCCTAGCATTAAGCTGTAATATCTCTGCCTAAATCCCTGGCAAATGGGAAGAGAGAAACTGGAGGGCTCCCAGGAAGGCGGGATCCAGTTTGATTGAGAAAGATCCTCTGCAGCCCGTCATTACGAGAAATAGATTTTGTGTGGATATGTACACACTACAAAAGGAAATTTGCACCCCATGATGACATATAGAACCCCTTTTGACAACTAGACACTTATAGGGGTGCTGAGTGAAAGCTGAGTTTTAGTTACGGTAAATTTCAAGTTATCTGTATTTTTGAGGTATTTGTATTACTGTATATATGTATGGATGCTTTCTTTTGATGTGTTTGTCATGGTCTTTGGCTAGTATAATAAACTTTGGATTGAATGAGAAGTGCAATTTTAAGAGGAAATCAGCCCAATGACAGGTAACAGGGAGATTTGCAACTCTTGCTTTTCTTCTTCTTCTTCTTCTTTTTTTGTCTCTTATGCCCCCGCTAAAGACACATGGAACACTTGCCAGGAAAACGATGGTAACCCTAACAGCTGCCCACACCTCTCTGATTTTTGAAATTCAAAAATGGCAGCCCCTAGAAGTGCAATCAGAAAGGGGAGAATCTGCAGCCATTGTGAGTAGGGTGGGATGCAGAAGAAAGCATCCACCAACAAGGACAGTCTATCTTGAGAGAGGTTTGGGGTACCACAAGGGAGGAGGTGTGGTTTGCCATTTTTTTAAAAAAGGGGGTTATTCCCACATTAACTCCCAAGTAGTGGGTTGTTATTATTTTAAAGATTGGGAAATGTAGACTAAGATGATGAGTTTAATCAAGCATTTTGGGGCGAGGGGACAGACTCCTGCACCCTTGTTTTTAGTGTTTTGGGGGGGGAATTGTTTGGTTTTTGCAGGTCCCATTTAAACAAGTCTTGATCTACACGTCGATGAGCTTGGCCATGAAATATACACTCCCCAGGCTTAAGTTTGCCAACCTGTGACTTTAAGAAACCCAGTCAATAGGAGAAGCTGGGGTGCAGATTTGTACTGGTCTAGAGCAGAAACTAGTGAGGGTTTTCGGTGGGTCAGTCAGTGAGTGGTGCTAGTAGAGCCAATAGGCAAACAAAACAAAACCCATCCTCCCCTGCACAAAATATCTGGTATTTATTGATTGATTTGTTTTTAGTCCATCCAATAATCAATGTTCTCTGTTTTACAAACTACCAAATAACAAACCTGAGGTCAAAATACCATATGGGCACATAAAGTCCCAGAGTGGGACTGATGATGTGTCTATCCTCTGGTGCACCTGATGGTAGCGCACTAGCTTAGAGAGCACTCATAGCTCGGTCTTCCGACACCCTGCTGCTCCCCAGCATCTGCCCCCTGAAGCGGACACCTCACTCTGTCTAATAATAGGGCCAACCCTGCAAAGGCAGAGGGGTGGTTTGGATTTAGCATTGATGGGGGCTTGGGGTTAATACAGCAACGACTAGTATTGGGATAGACTCCTTCCCAGGAAACTCTGGGAACTGTAATTCTGTGCAGGGGATAACGTTCTTTTTCACAGGATTCTCAATTTCCCCCCACAAACCTACCATCCTTAGGTTCCTTTAAAGGGAGAAGCTATAAAAGTTTTAAATAATTGTGGTAAAATAATTTTAAAATCAGTTTCCCAAGCAGCCTGTATATTTGCTGTGTGTTCCCCCCACCTCAAAATAGTCGTATGCATCCAGCCCTCAGAGGATGGTGCTGAGTGTGTCGTCTTCTTCTACCTCCTCGTCAGGGCTGGGCTGCTTGCTGGGCAGGGGCAAGGATTTGAGATACTCCAAGTGGCGCCGGGATTCGGCTTGGTTGCGCCGGACGTAATAGATGACGTACGTGATGACTACGGTGAACCAGCAAAACATGGTCAGCAGCATGGCCAGGTCAGTGTTCCTCTGCTGGTTGAGGCAGAAATTGACACCGGAGTGGAGCAGATGGGCCAAAGTCTTGCCCGCATATTCCTCCCACATGGCAGTGACGCATATAATATCCTCCACAGTCTCTGCGTCCAAGGGAAGAGCCTCCATCAGCTCCTGCAGGGTGCAATCGCAGTGCCAGGGGTTGTCATAGAGCTCCAGTCGAACCCAGGTCATCATGACAAATGGAGCAACCTCCATCCTCTGCAGCTGGTTGCCTGAAAGGTCCAGCAGCCTCAGCCCCCCACCCAAGCCACGGAAGGCCCCCGGAGCAATGTTCTCAATGAGATTATCTGCCAGGTGAAGCTCCCGGAGCTGTTTCAGGCCATGAAAAGCCCCGTTGGGCACATGAGTGATCCAGTTCGAGTCCAGGTAAAGTACCCGGGTGTCAGGAGGGATGTCAAACGGGATCCTCACCAGGTCTCTCCGATTGCACCATACCACGCCACTCCCTGGTGGGCAGTCACAGCTCTGGGGGCATGGGAGGCTGCTGTGCAGGCTGAGGATCAGGAGCAAGGCGGTGGATAACAGTGGCATCTCTGCATCGTTCTTCTCTTCCTCAGGGTATTGAGATGGCCACAAGAGAGAGTGAGATCCACAGGCCCAGAAACCTGACTGAAGAGCAAGGGAGAAAGGCAAATGAATGGGAGGAAGGGCCTTCTAAGACATTCCATGATTTTTTTAACCCATATTTCCTCATGGGTGATTTTTGGAAGGGCTTCTTCTGACATCTGCCTCAGGTATGTTCCACAGGCCACACCTAACACATCATCTGGATTTAAAGTCCACTAAGGGTTTTCAAAAATGAACATTGGTGCTTCATAAAGCAGTCATGTGGTTAGTACCATAATGGTTCCTTGAACAACTGTTTCACTCCTCCACCTGTCCTAGCTCTTCACCAGTCTCTTATCCCCAGGATTTCCTAGACAGCCCCATGCCTTCCTCTGGCCCCACCCCTTCCGCCCCACCACTGCTCATTTGGTGGTTTCTTGGCTTTCTTTGCAGTCTCCACCTCCCAATGCTAAAAGGTTGAGATTCCTCTGTTAAGTCTTCATTACTGGCAGTAAGAGCTTTAAACTAAAATATGCTGGGATTTTGGGCCCCGCCCCCTTTTGCCTTCCTCCCCGCCCACCATGGGCATTTTAGCCCCCAAGAGCATCTCAAACATTTAATGTGGTCCTTGGGCTGAAAGAAGTTTGGTATCCCTGCTATATGTTGATGATCAAGATTTAGCTTTCCTAAATATTATTCTATTTTTCTCTCTCATTTTGTATGCTGCTTATTTTACAGCCAAAGGATGTATTGCTCCAATTTGTGTACATAGCCATATGTTTGTCAACTTTTCACAATCCTATACATATCTACTCATGGACAGAAAGTCCCATTGAGTTCAATGTAGCTTTTTCCAGGTAAGTGGGCACAGGGTTAGTTTGCAATATCTTCCCAAATTTTCTTTCTTTCTTCTAAATTGCATGTAGCAGCCTCTATCATAGTCTCTTTTAGAGATATTTTATGCTGCTGCCTGTTTTCAGATTTCATACCCCCCTCAAAGTCAGCAGGGTATAAAAGGGATGGATTTGATTTGGGGGAAACGAGTATTATTATTATTATTATTATTATTATTATTATTATTATTATTATTATTATTATTATCATCATCATCCCCATAAAATAGCCCAGTTACTAAGAGAGTAGGAAAGAGAAATCCTTGAGGGCTGTGATGCACTAAGCTTACAAAACATGTGGTAGCAGCACTAGTAGCAATACAACAACAACAACGTATCTCAGCAACTATGACGTGTACAAGAGAATTATATTAAAATAAAAGGATTTTGCCCCCGGGGCTACAATCTAATTAAGCAACAAGATGCTCATGTACACAAGATATAAAATTATCTGTTTCTAATATTTAAAATGATTTTATTACTATTTTTAATTACAAGTGTTCCCAACAAGTTGTCCCATGAGTTATAAACCTATGGTAGGAGAACCTATGCTATAAACCTATGCCATAGGAAGGATGAAAAGGAGGACGGGGCTCTTGTATCTTTAACAGTTGTATTGAAAAAGGAATTTCAGCAGGGGTCATTTGTATGCCTGCAGCACCTGGTGGAATTCCCCCTTCATCACAACAGTTAAAGCTGCAGCAGCCCTGCCCTCTTTTGCATCGGGTCACTCTACAAAGCCGTTCCCAAAGTGTTGACAGCTGAGACAAGCTTTTGATTTCTGAATAAAAACTGGAGGTGCATATTACTCTTCTCAGTTTGCTTTTAGAATGTGCAAGAGTTAAAAATAAAATAAAAAAATAATCGTATGTGAAGGAGCCCACCCCCTGTGTTTCTGCATGAGTCACTGTTCTAGCTGTGCCTCTGCTGATGACAGGTTAATTCTATTGCATCTTTCCATGAGAGCAACTGTATGATCTACATGCACCTACAATCCCCTGGCCCAGCACAGCTCAATCAGAAGGAAACAGAGCAACAACTAATGCAGAGATACAACAGGAATCCTCTTTTGTGTTTGGGAGTCTTTGGGGCTGATAGGCGATTTTATAAAAATGTATAAATTGATTTTCTTTCTTTCAACAATGCCACATAACTCGGTGGTGGAACACATGGGTTTGCAAGTAAGTGGTCCCAGAGTCAGTCCTGGTATTCCCAGTTAAAAGGAGCAGGTAGGAGAAGGTGATGATGGGGAAAAACACTTTTCGGACTGAAAGCTGCTAATGGAGGAAGTAATATTGGGATAGATGAACCAATAGTCCGACCTGGTATTTGGCTGCTTCTTATGGACCCCACCCCACAGTTTTCTGCTGTCTGAATCAAAAACAAAGAAACTGTTACAGAGACAGAAAACAAACACACTCATGTGTTGAAGTTCTGGCCTTGACTTTGAGTTGTGCATATGTCAGTTATAATACATAGGCCTCCAAAAGAGGCAGCTCCCCGCAAAATCCAATCCAATCTTTCAGCAGTGTTCATGTTGACTCTTACATTCTGTGGTGCTTTCAAGGCTCTTCTAGCAAGCTGTACTTCCTCTTTCTTAAGAAACACCCAGATGACAGGCAACCGTTTTAACTAGGGTGACCATAAGAAAAGGAGGACAGGGCTCCTGTATCTTTAACAGTTGTATCGAAAAGGGAATTTCAGCAGGTGTCATTTGTATATATAGAGAACCTGGTGAAATTCCCTCTTCATCACAACAGTTAAAGCTGCAGGTGCCCTGCCCTCTTTTAAATCGGGTCCCTCCTGCACCTTTAACTGTTGTGATGAAGAGGGAATTGTTCTCCATATATACAAATGACACCTTCTGAATTTCCCTTTTCTATGCAAGTGTTAAAGATACAGGAGCCCTGTCCTTTTCATATGGTCACCCTATTTTAACTGATTTCTTTTGTAAAGGTGGTCAGGTCCCCTCCTTTGCTCCAAGGTAACCAAAATGCTTACATCTGCCCTCTTAAGGAGGGCTTTAGCCACGCCAAGTTTGAATCAGATCTGTTCATACCTTGATTTTAAGGATTTTTAAAAATGGAAATTAACAAAAATGCTTATATTTGTGTAATTTTTAAAGATAAAGATATCAAACTTGGCACAGTGATAGCTCTTAAGGAGGGCCTTAGCCATGCCAAGTTTGAATCACCTCAGTTCATCCCTTATTTTTTAAGGAATTTTTAAATTCCCCCCTTCAGCCCTTTTCCTGATAGTCCACCAGTGCGAAGGATCAATTTTCCTTTACTTTGATCATGCAAAGCTGTGCATATCCAAGTTCATAAAATAGAGATCTGCTGGTTCCCTTACTCAAGAGTAAATCCCATTGGTTTCAACTGTATTTACATCCAAGTCATACTAAAATCCCATACATGCTTACCTTTGAGTAAACCCCATTGGATGCAGAGAGACTTGCTTCTGAATAAATAGAAGTAAGACCCCAGAAGTAAGCATAGGGTTGCAGAGCACTTCTTTCCAATTTTCTGTTTTAGACTTTAAAAAAAAGCTTCTGCATGACCACACTCATGTCAGTTCTATATGTGTTTAGTTTAAGGCTGCAATCCAATACACACCTACCTGGGGGTAAGCTCTACTGAATAGTGGGACTTACTTTCAAGTAAATCTGCATAGGCTTATGATGCAACAGCCCAATCTTATGCCTGCCTGCTCAAAAGTAAGCTCCACTGAAGTCAATGTGACTTACTCCTAGGTAAGTGTATCTTGGATTGCAGCCTAAGTGATGAAAATAAGGTGGCACTTGTGAAAGAGGACAGAGCTCTTGCATTTTTCATATGGTGCAGAAGAGAGCATTTCGGCAGGCGAAGCTTGTCACACCTCTCTTTTCTGCACCACGAAAGGTGCAGGAGTCCCTTCCTGTTTTGCATCTGGCAATCCTAGATGCAAAATGCTTGGTATTTCAGGACTAAATTAATTTGTTTGGTTACCTCTTCCCAGAAAGGGATTTGCCCAGGAACATTGCCAAAACATACAGAGTGTGTTAGTTTGTGGCCGCTTACGTTATGAACCACAACTCATTAAAAGCCGGGTTACTTGCTCAAGGTTCAGTTAAGGTTGCCAAGTTTCAAACTGGCCTCTGTGCCTAGGACAGGTGCAGGATTTCCACACGTGGGTGTGTTTATTTCCATAAACCCTGCGAGCCGGTCCGGGGCAGCTCAGCCCACTGTTCAAGGCACAAGAGGAGATCCATAACATCAACTAGGGTGTAACAGTTGCATAGAAAAGGGAATTTCAGCAGGTGTCATTTGTATATATGGGGAACCTGGTGAAATTTCCTCTTCATCACACCATTAAAGCTGCAGGTGCCCTGCCCTCTTTTAAATCTGGTCACTCTAGTATAGCTCCTGCAGCTTTAACTTTTGTGATGAAGACGAAATTTCACCAGGTTCTCCATATCTACAAATGACACCTGCTGAAATTCCCTTTTCTATGCAAGTGTTAAAGGTACAGGAGCCCTGTCCTCTTTTTCATATGGTCACCCTAACATCAACCCACCCATCAAACCAGTTAGGAACTCTAAGCATGATGAACTCCAGGCAAGTTTTTTATTTTATTTTTAATACTAAATAATCTGCTTCTAGATAAAAGAGCACAGTGCAGGGGCAGGACTCATCTGCTGAATTTCTGAAGCAGGCTGCTGTTTTAACGACACGAGAGTTCAACAAACAAAAGGCAATCTCAGTCCAATTCTTCCCCACCCAACACTCCCCATTGCAACAAACACACCTGTGTGAAACAGTGCTCTTCCGGGCAGTCTTCTTGTCTGAATCAGGCCAGGCTGTGCAGCTCAAGGGACCATCTCGGCAGCATCTGAAGTGGCTGCCCGGCTTCCTTTGGGAGGGTGCAGGTGCCCCCGGTCTCAGTGGTTAACTTTTCAGCGCGCGTCCTCCCGTTTGGCTTTCCTGCCTGTCGCCCATTCGCAAAACAGCTTGATACACAACCCTGGTACTTAAGAGAGAGAGACAGCCTGCCTGCCTGCCCCTGCTGGGCTGAATGAAGAGTGGCAGGGATCTCTGTGTCTCTCTGGATATTTGTGGAACTCAGTTTTGCTGAAAGAAAATTAGGGTGGCCAGCTACACGTTAACCAAAAAACAAAAGATGCAGCGTTGCACAACAAATGCATGTTTCCCCTAGCAGTCCTGCGCCTTCCCTGCTTTTTGGCTCCTCAGTCCCCTCACCACAGAGGGGCTCAAGAGTAATGCAGATATGGCTCATGCAGAGTGAATCCCCCCCTCCAAAATTTGCATGTGGTGCACCCCGTCCCCTCTCTCGTGCACCCAATACGGCAACCTCCGTCCTCTTCCCAATGGCCAGTGACAGGCTAACCACGGGCTGCACCCAGGAACCAACTTTGCGCCACGCTGATAGGCCAAACAGGGCCTTCGTTGTATAATGAAGCCCCTAGTGAGAGATGTGACTGAGAATTTCCTCTCCTTTCCAGCACAATAGTCCTACAATTAACTTGCTTATTGTGTGCGTGTGTTGTTTTATTATTCATTTGATCATTGCTGTTGCTTGATCAAGCTTCCTCTTCCCACCTGCAATTTCTTTTTTTAAAAAAAATTGCATGTGTTTGTTTTTTAAGGATTTTTTTATTCCTTGAGTCCCTTTCTGACTTCATATTGTGATGCAGCCACTTAGGTAGCCTCAGAGCCGATCAGAAGGGAGGGGCGCAGGAGAAGAGCCCCATTGCACTGGGAAAGCAGGTGGGAAGGAGGAAAATTTCGAGGAAAGTTTTCCCTTCCTTTGCCCACCCCACTCTGGCAATCCAGTCTGACTGGGAATCACAATATGGATATATACTGATCGGGCTCTTACTAGCTATGACAGGGGAAGAAGATACACGTTTGTGTGTGTAGGGAGAGGTTTGGGGCCGGGGACTCTTATCATGAAAGAAAAGCATTATCTATTAAAAAAAAAAACCTTTAAAAGTTACGAAAGCACTTGAGCTCCAAACACTGCTCTTCTATTTAAGTTGTGGCTTCCAGAGGCACCTTGGCTGAGAGGGTTGGGTTTGAATTGGAGGAGACTTGGGGTTTACTGCCAAGTGATGTGATGATCATCTTATGTCTACTCCGAAGTAAGTCCCATTGTCTTCGATGGGGCTTAGTCCCAAATAAGTGTGCTGAGCCTCTTATCTCTACCCAGAGTAATTCCTGGCTTTTCTGGGGGCTGTGATGAAACAGTACAGAAGACATCCCCTCCCAACTTTTGCACACATGCCAAGGAAGGAGGGAGGCACTTAGAGGCACTCTGTCTTTTGAAATGTCTATAGGCCCTGCCCCTATGAGCAGCAAAAGCAGAAAGCACAAAATGGTTTAAATAACAAATTATGCAAGTTTGCCTAATTTATTCAGGACACAGAATTTGGATTGCTTGGATACAGATTTTTTTTAAAGCTTTACGTACATACAGTTCACATCCTTCATACAGCTTTCACAAAATAATCCAAAAAAGACGTAGGCACAGTAGCCCTGTACTACATAATGGCAGCCTTCTTGTGTGTATTTATTTCCAAATCCATCACACTGTGTAGGGTGACCGTATGGAAAGGAGGACAGGGCTCCTGTATCTTTAACAGTTGCATAGAAAAGGGAATGTCAGCAGGTGTCACTTGTATACATGCAGCACCTGGTGAAATTCCATCTTCATCACAACAGTTGAAGCTGCAGGAGCCCTGCCCTGGTCACTCTAGCAAAAGAGGGCAGGGCTCCTGCAGCTTTAACTGTTATGATGAAAAGGGAATTTCACCAGGTGCTGCATGCATACAAATGACACCTGCTGAAATGCCCTTTTCAATACAACTATTAAATATACAGGAGCCCTGTCCTCCTTTCCATATGGTCACCCTACCCATGTGCCCAGCTCCTAAGTTCTTTGCAAGAGAATCGGAGGTGGGTGATGGGTGGTAGCAGACAAAAGACTTTCAGTAGCCCCTTCTGGCCCATTCCCAAAAGGATTCTTTTACTTTGTTGTTTTCCAGGGGTTAGATCCAGATTTAAGCTGGTACAACTGTGCTGGCAGTAGACTTCCCTGCACCCTCCTTTCCACAGCAGCCCCTCCGGCACCCTTGGAGTCAGGAGACCCTGCAGAACAGGATGAGGGGAGGGGACCTCCCAAAATCAGGTGGAGGGACCTTCTGCAGGGGAGCCCTTCCTCTTGTGGAAGGCAGATCCTGGATCCAATCCCTGGCACTGTTTTGAGGGTTTATCTCCAGCTCACCGTCCAACATTTTGTCTCAGGCATACATATGCAAACAGGGTGGTTTTGTTTGTTTCAAAACAACCCATAGTTTATGGCAATCGCACAGAAAGGGGAATCCCCACAAGTCCATCTGGGAGGTGCTTAGGTCTTCAGTTGGCTTCCATCTGCTGAGCCAACGTCTTCTGCGCCATTTCCAGCGCCCCTTCCTTGGAGTGGTTGCCCCCAATGAAGCCGCTGGAGTGGACAAAGACGCAACCAGGGATCCCGCTGACCTCAGAGAGCTCCTCGTCGCGCAAACCGCACCATTCCTCCAGAAGCGACAACCTGTGGAAGGGTGGGGGAAGAAAATCAAGAGTGACCACGGCCGGGAGCAGGGGGTGGAATTAGCCTTGTATCCCGGGATGGCCTTAGAGCAGGAGTGGCCAATGTGCGGCCTGTAGTTCTGGCCCTGATGCCCCCCCCAAACTGGTAACATACACACACACACACACACACACACACCAAAATACAGCCGTCATTTTGAAGTATTTTTGATCCTTTTAGTGCTCTGTAGCTATGACTACAGAGCACCAAAGGGACAAAATGAGCCTGAAAACCATTTTTGACCCTTTTGATACTCTGTAGCTGCTCTGGATGCTTCTTTTCTGGCACTGGGAGGGGTGTTATAAGATGTGGCCCACGGGGGTGGGAAGAATGACTTGCAGCCACAGGAAAAGTAAAAGGGACTAAATCCTACCTCAGCCTGGTCCACGTGCTTTGATATTCACTAGGCCTTAGCTTGGGGCAAGGCTGCAATATATCCTTATTTCACTCTATCCCCACAACAACCCATTTAGTTAGTCATTATTATTCCCATTTTACTGACAGAATACCTGAGGTGCAGGAAGTGGAATGAACAGAAGTGGGAGGTGTAAGGGTAAGGCAAGGGTTAACCTGTTCCTAGAGCATGGCATGACTTTTAACTTTGATTTATGATCTTATTTTTATGGTTTTAGAGAAGAACTGATAAGAAACGCAGATGCATGTGGGCAGCACCGGAATGGAGAAGTTGTAACTGTCTAATGGACTTGAGCGATGAGCCAGGCGGCTCGGGGTGTGAAAAAAACACCATCCATCTAATTGGGGAGGGAGGAAGTTTGGAGCCTGGGGGAAGGGTATAAAAGAGGTTGGGGAGAAGCCGGGGGGTGTCTGCTGTCGGCCGAAAAGGAGACCGGTGATGTATGTAACCTGTGATAGATTTTAGCTTGTGGTGTTGGGTTCTATTAGTGTGCATGTATTGTTGGATTAAACCAAACCCTGTGTTCCTACCCTTTTCCTAATAAAAGGTCTAAAACCTCATATTGTGTGAGCTTGGAGTGTCTCCCCGGGGTTCCGTGCTGAATCCAGTGTGAAAAAACCAGTGGTTGCTGGCTCTCTTCCTTTACAGGAGGGAACTGGGAAAGGGGTAGAGGGATATAAACTGCTCATATAGGTGATTACATTCCTGGTCTTATGCTGCAATCCATTCATTAGCTTTTAAGGTGCCATTGGACTCTTTATTGTTTTTAAATATGTAAGCACAGGTGCAACAAGAGAGATGGTGCCCACGATCTGGAACTATGGGATTTCAAAACTCTCTCCCGAATGCCTCCAGAGACAGGACACAAGGAAAAAGGTGTACCGGAGCTCCTGCTCACCGGTTCTGAAAGGTGCGCAGCCCAGCCGGGACACTCTGTACCCGCCACTGGCCACCCTGGTCTGTGTACAAGATAAATTTGAGAGGCGTCTTCACATCCATCTCTTGCTCGAGGCTGAAAAGATGCTCCTTCCATGGGCAGCCGCCCTGGGCTAGTACCAGAATCTCACCGCTGGGATCGACCTACCAAGGAAAGTCATGGTCACCGATCATACCATGTCATGGCCACACAGGTCAGGCAGGAGCATCAGCTATGATTGATAGCTGTGGTTTCAGTGCAAATCACAATGACTACTCTTGTAGGCCAAATCTACACCAAGCAGGATGGAATGTGACAGTGGCCCCAACTGTTGTCAATATTGTTATAAACCGTTTTAAAGCAATAGTGTAAATCCAGTCCTATAACGTAAATCCACCTCTCTACTGCAGGGGTGCAGAACCTGCTCCCCGGGGGGCAAATTTTAGGCTTCTGGCCATGCCCCTTCCTCCACAGCCACTGATTGTTGGGTGGTTTCACAGCTTTTGTACAGTCCCCCTCCCCCATTTTAAAAGGTTGAAATAATAATAATAATAATAATAATAATAATAATAATAATAATAGTTACCCACCTCTCCCTCTGGATTGAGGAAGGGTACAACACAAATGCAAATGCCATAAAATACATATAATTGATTAAAACATTTAAAACTAATACATTATTAAAATCAGCACAACATTAAAAGGCATCTTAAAATTCAACTAGGTAGGCCTGCCGGAAGAGATCAGTCTTTATGGCTTTCTTAAAATCTGGAAGACTGTTAAGTTGACAAATCTCTCCCGGGAGGTCATTCCATAATCTGGGAGCAGCAGATTGTGCCTCCCGTAAGGCTTAATGACTGGCAGGCAGTGTTTTAAATATGCTGGGGGTTTTGTTTTCTGGCCATGCCCCTTTTACTTTCAGTCCCTGAGATCTTCTCTGTAATGGGCTGAAAGAGGTTCAACATCCCTGCTATAGTGCAAGACCCAGTGGCACCATCAAACTGCTGGAGGCTCAGGCCTCTCTTTTTCTTTTACTTTCTAGTCCCCATGACCTGGCAATGTGCGCTGTCTACCAGTGGCTCTCGAACTGGAGACAGATGCAAATTGGGCTTCTGCCAGGGTGGGAAACAGAAGCTTGTGGCTTATTTCCACCTTCGGACTCCCAGCTGTGAACATGCAGCAAAACAGTTATGTGCACATTGCAAAGTACCATGGGCATTCATGTTCTTTTCTACTTGAGAATCGCTTCCACATAAGAAATTCCCCCTTGGGGCAAAGCCGGTGCATAGTGAGAAAAGGAGCTTCAAGGAAAACAAAGGCGAAAGATTTATATGATCTGAAGAGAAACCAGAGTACGAAGTATATCAAAAGATATCTTTGTGAACCTGGCCTTTGACTTAAATTCCCATCAGCCCAGCCAGCATGGCCAGTTGCTAGGAATGATGGGAGCTGGAGTCCAACAACAGAGCTGTTTGCATGTCCTGACAGCCCACCATGGCTTAATTTACCTGTGGCTGGGACATCATGCTGGGTGCCTACAGCCACCTGGCTTGCTGTCCTGTGCAAATCAGGTGGCAGGGATTATTCCTCAAATAACCGTAAAACAAGCCATGGGTTATTTGCAGGCAAAAATGGCGCTGACAGACATCCAGCATGATGTGACAGCCCCCGTGGTAAATTAAGCCAAGGTGGGCTGTTGTGACATGCGAACCAGGTCACTATCTGGAAGGCTACAGGTCCCCCACCCCGACCCCCCACACGTAGACCATGAATACTGTTATGAAGCCATGTGGAACACGTGCTGGTGACAGTTGGGCTACCAACTGTCTCTGCAGAGGCCACCAGTGAGGGAGGAAGCAGCAGCCAGGCACCTCTCCACCGTGCCTGGGTCCAGCTCCAGCTGAGTCCCCTCCCTCCTGCTGTCAACTGTCTCTGCAGAGGCCACCAGTGAGGGAGGAAGCAGCAGCCAGGCACCTCTCCACCGTGCCTGGGTCCAGCTCCAGCTGAGTCCCCTCCCTCCTGCTGTCAACTGTCTCTGGAGAGGCCACCGGTGAGGGAGGAAGCAGCAGCCAGGCACCTCTCCACCGTGCCTGGGTCCAGCTCCAGCTGAGAGTCCCCTCCCTCCTGCTGTCAACTGTCTCTGGAGAGGCCACCAGTGAGGGAGGAAGCAGCAGCCAGGCACCTCTCCACCGTGCCTGGGTCCAGCTCCAGCTGAGAGTCCCCTCCCTCCTGCTGTCAACTGTCTCTGCAGAGGCCACCAGTGAGGGAGGAAGCAGCAGCCAGGCACCTCTCCACCGTGCCTGGGTCCAGCTCCAGCTGAGAGCCCCCTCCCTCCTGCTACCAACTGTCTCTGCAGAGGCCACCAGTGAGGGAGGAAGCAGCAGCCAGGCACCTCTCCACCGTGCCTGGGTCCAGCTCCAGCTGAGAGTCCCCTCCCTCCTGCTGTCAACTGTCTCTGCAGAGGCCACCAGTGAGGGAGGAAGCAGCAGCCAGGCACCTCTCCACCGTGCCTGGGTCCAGCTCCAGCTGAGAGTCCCCTCCCTCCTGCTACCAACTGTCTCTGCAGAGGCCACCGGTGAGGGAGGAAGCAGCAGCCAGGCACCTCTCCACCGTGCCTGGGTCCAGCTCCAGCTGAGTCCCCTCCCTCCTGCTGTCAACTGTCTCTGCAGAGGCCACCAGTGAGGGAGGAAGCAGCAGCCAGGCACCTCTCCACCGTGCCTGGGTCCAGCTCCAGCTGAGAGTCCCCTCCCTCCTGCTGTCAACTGTCTCTGCAGAGGCCACCAGTGAGGGAGGAAGCAGCAGCCAGGCACCTCTCCACCGTGCCTGGGTCCAGCTCCAGCTGAGAGCCCCCTCCCTCCTGCTACCAACTGTCTCTGCAGAGGCCACCAGTGAGGGAGGAAGCAGCAGCCAGGCACCTCTCCACCGTGCCTGGGTCCAGCTCCAGCTGAGAGTCCCCTCCCTCCTGCTGTCAACTGTCTCTGCAGAGGCCACCAGTGAGGGAGGAAGCAGCAGCCAGGCACCTCTCCACCGTGCCTGGGTCCAGCTCCAGCTGAGAGTCCCCTCCCTCCTGCTACCAACTGTCTCTGCAGAGGCCACCGGTGAGGGAGGAAGCAGCAGCCAGGCACCTCTCCACCGTGCCTGGGTCCAGCTCCAGCTGAGTCCCCTCCCTCCTGCTGTCAACTGTCTCTGCAGAGGCCACCAGTGAGGGAGGAAGCAGCAGCCAGGCACCTCTCCACCGTGCCTGGGTCCAGCTCCAGCTGAGAGTCCCCTCCCTCCTGCTGTCAACTGTCTCTGCAGAGGCCACCGGTGAGGGAGGAAGCAGCAGCCAGGCACCTCTCCACCGTGCCTGGGTCCAGCTCCAGCTGAGAGTCCCCTCCCTCCTGCTGTCAACTGTCTCTGGAGAGGCCACCGGTGAGGGAGGAAGCAGCAGCCAGGCACCTCTCCACCGTGCCTGGGTCCAGCTCCAGCTGAGAGCCCCCTCCCTCCTGCTGTCAACTGTCTCTGGAGAGGCCACCGGTGAGGGAGGAAGCAGCAGCCAGGCACCTCTCCACCGTGCCTGGGTCCAGCTCCAGCTGAGAGTCCCCTCCCTCCTGCTGTCAACTGTCTCTGGAGAGGCCACCAGTGAGGGAGGAAGCAGCAGCCAGGCACCTCTCCACCGTGCCTGGGTCCAGCTCCAGCTGAGAGTCCCCTCCCTCCTGCTGTCAACTGTCTCTGCAGAGGCCACCAGTGAGGGAGGAAGCAGCAGCCAGGCACCTCTCCACCGTGCCTGGGTCCAGCTCCAGCTGAGTCCCCTCCCTCCTGCTGTCAACTGTCTCTGGAGAGGCCACCAGTGAGGGAGGAAGCAGCAGCCAGGCACCTCTCCACCGTGCCTGGGTCCAGCTCCAGCTGAGTCCCCTCCCTCCTGCTGTCAACTGTCTCTGGAGAGGCCACCAGTGAGGGAGGAAGCAGCAGCCAGGCACCTCTCCACCGTGCCTGGGTCCAGCTCCAGCTGAGAGTCCCCTCCCTCCTGCTGTCAACTGTCTCTGCAGAGGCCACCAGTGAGGGAGGAAGCAGCAGCCAGGCACCTCTCCACCGTGCCTGGGTCCAGCTCCAGCTGAGTCCCCTCCCTCCTGCTGTCAACTGTCTCTGGAGAGGCCACCAGTGAGGGAGGAAGCAGCAGCCAGGCACCTCTCCACCGTGCCTGGGTCCAGCTCCAGCTGAGTCCCCTCCCTCCTGCTGTCAACTGTCTCTGGAGAGGCCACCAGTGAGGGAGGAAGCAGCAGCCAGGCACCTCTCCACCGTGACTGGGTCCAGCTCCAGCTGAGAGCCCCCTCCCTCCTGCTACCAACTGTCTCTGCAGAGGCCACCGGTGTGGGAGGAAGCAGCAGCCAGGCACCTCTCCACCGTGACTGGGTCCAGCTCCAGCTGAGAGCCCCCTCCCTCCTGCTACCAACTGTCTCTGCAGAGGCCACCGGTGAGGGAGGAAGCAGCAGCCAGGCACCTCTCCACCGTGACTGGGTCCAGCTCCAGCTGAGAGCCCCCTCCCTCCTGCTGTCAACTGTCTCTGCAGAGGCCACCAGTGAGGGAGGAAGCAGCAGCCAGGCACCTCTCCACCGTGCCTGGGTCCAGCTCCAGCTGAGAGCCCCCTCCCTCCTGCTGTCACCTGTAACTGCTGAACTTTCCAACTAAGATTGTAGTGCCTGAATTTGCTTTCCTTTTCCCCCTCCTCCTCCTCCTCCCTCCCAATCCCCTTTCCTTTTGTGTCATGTCTTTTAGATTGTAAGCCTGTGGGCAGGGACTGTCAAGAAATACTTTTGTAAGCCGGCGTGAGAGCCTTTTTTAGCCGAATGGCGGCATAAAAATCCTTAAATAAATTAAATAAATAAATAAATAGTACCTCAAAGCGCTGCTGGATGGCCTCCTCCACCAGGGTGCGCGCAGGCAGCCAGGCACGGTAATAGTAGTCGAGGCGGTCCAAGAATTCGTTGCCCACCAGCTCCATGGCCTTCTGGAAACCAGCCTGAGAAAGACAATTCAAATCCTGAAGCCCGACGCAATGGCTCCCTTTGCCCATCGTAACTGCTGGCCTATTTGGAGAACGCGAGGCGCTGGCACTGGCCAACCGCTTTTGCACCGCTCCAGATAAGCCAATATTTTTAATCTTTGCCGTCTCTTTGCTCTTTATCAGGTGAGATTTGCTCCGGGAAGACAGGAGAGAGCGGCTTCTATGCGAGCCACTTCCGAGCCAGTGGCCCTTCTGCAGACAGACAGCGGGGCATATGGGCGTCACGAAGGGTCTGGCCCTCAAGGAAACAGATTAGGCCACAGCGCTGGCCGCTTCAGACTTCAGCCTCAGCTGCACTCAAGCCAGTGACAGCTGGATGCAAAAGGCCTTTGGAAGGACAGGAATGAAGTTCTTGTACAAATTGCTGGCTGCGTTCAGACTTCATAACCCTTGACCGACGTTAGCTCACCCTGAGGCCCCTGCGCTCACAATTGCTTCATGCAGATTAGAAGCAAGTAGCACTGCTGCAAATATATATTGCTCCACAGATCCTCAGAATTAACCACCTGGGTCCTACCAGGCGGATATCAAGGGTTCTCAAGGACACAGTGCTAACATTGAACCATCCCGGATTTAGGAAAGCGAGCAAGTTAAATAGGCCTACTGTTTCATTTATTTATTTAAGTATTTAGTTCATTTCTAACCCACCCAACAGCCAAAGCTCTCTGGATGATTCACAAAATATAAAAGTACAACCAGAACAAAACTGAGTTGTCTAACAATAAAACTACTGTCTGAGTCTACTATCTATTCTGTTGTCCGATCTACTCTCTAGGTCAGGGGTGGGCGACAAGTGGCCCTCCAGATGATTTGGCCTACAGCTCCCATGATCCTTCAGAGAAAAGAGGGTGGCAGAAAGGGGGAAAGGAATGACACCCCCACTTTTGGCTTGGGCCCTGCCCACCATTGTCTTAGCTCCTCCTACCTGTGTCAGATTAACCATGAGGGAATTTGCCCCTCACACACACACACACACACACACACACACACACACACACACCGCCCCGCACTAAAGGAATATGCCTTTTTGATAAAAGAATAGTCTGATGGGATTGTGGTGCAGACGTGAAGTCAAAATGTCTCTATTTATTCTCGCTAGGGAATGAATCCACTTCGCAGGCAGCTTTGCCTCGTGGTCAGTTGATCGAGAACTCTCTATGGGCAGGCCTGGCATCAGCATTCAGCACTCTTGGGCAGTTTCTGAGTCCAGTGCTGAGACCTGGGCTCCTTTTAAAACTGCCGTTAGATTTCCCACAATGCTTCAGAGCAATGCTCCACTCAGAGATTCTGAGAAAGTAAAAATAGCAGCTCTTGGGTGCTCATTGGAGCAGTAGTGCTGCTAGAGGCTGTCACGAGATAAGCCCACTGGGAGCTGATGTCAGAAGGAGCCCACCAGAAGGTGCTTCGCTGAGGGACCACTTGAATGGGGAGCTGGCCGTCTACATAGACAAAAATATTTAACTATGGGTTGAGTCCTCTTCCCAATAGAAAGTATAAGACGGTGAGAAAAGTACACCCACACTCCCGCCCCCCCAGGGCTAACATCCCCCCAGAGCTGTTGGTTTGCCCCTCCATTGGGAGATGAGAGGACGGAGCAGGGCCTTCCCACCAGCCTAAACAGTCTCCTTAATTTCTTTTTATTTTCTCCCTCTTCCCTTCTCATCCACTTTTCCTTGTGTGTCGTGTCTTTTTTAGAATGTAAGCCTGAGGGTAGGGACTGTCTTCTTTATTGATACATTGTAAGCTGCTCCGAGAGCCTTTTGGCTGAGGTGCGGGATAAAAATACTCTAAATAAATAAAATAAATAAATAAACCTGCCCCTCACTTGTCATAAGGCCTGGATACCTGAAGGAAGCCTATCCTTTGCACCGTAAACAGCTCGGGAAACATGTCCGAAGGGCGACATACACATTTTAAAAGACGTGAGATTTGCCCAGATTCCTACCTCAGTGTCCTGATCCTTGTCATTCCAGCGGGGGTTCAGGTAGGCCACTCTGGCACTCACATTGGTGGTCATGGCATAGCGGGGCTCTCCGTCCCACTGGGAGATGCCATTGTCTATTGCGTCAATCTCCTCCACAAAGTTCTCGTACAACTAAAGGGAGGGGGGAACGAGAAAGAGCGAGTTCAGCAGGAGGCCCTTGAGAATTGGCTTTGGCTTGAGGGAGCGGGTGTGGACAGAGGGATCCAGTTTCCTCAGTGCCCCTAATATTCTCTGCTGCAACTTACAATTAGCTCAGTTTGAGTCTGCATGTCCCTATTTGACTTGGAGGTTCATTCACAGATAATTTGAACGGCAGGAGAGCTGTTTCCTCATGGCAACTCAAATGCATGCAGAAGGGAGGGAGGGAGATCCACACGAAGAGGCCGTTCATACGTACACCACAGCAGTACAGGATCAGCCACTCCCATGTCACTAAAGGCATGTGTGAACAGGCCCACAATCAGACTTGTAACAAAACCTGCGTCTAGCCTTCTACAGATTGGAACTGCAGTCCCTGACGCAATGCCTCTCCGCGTGAACCTACCCACACCTCATGACCAATATCTGAGGCCCTCTGCTGGGTGCCTCCTCCAAGAGTTGGTTTCGAGGATAGTGACAGCGGAGTGAGTTTTTTCAGTGGTGCTCCCTTGGCCCCCCAGATTATGGCATGCTCTCCCCAACAAGGCTCACCTGGTGCCAACATGGTCATCTTTTCAGCACCAGGTATTCCCAGGCATTTGATGGGCTCTTATTGCAGCAGGAGGTGCTGGTTTTAACCTATAAAGCCTTACACAGCTCAGGACCACAATACTTGACGGAACCCCTTTCCGACATGAACCTACCTGTACACTTCATTCAACATCTAATGTCCTTCTCCGGGTGTCTACTCCAAGGAAAGCTTGAAGGATGGCAACAAGGGAGAGAGCCTTTTCTGTGGTGCCCCCTGCCCCAATTATAGAATGATCTCCCCAACGAGGTCTGCCTGGTGCCATCATTGATATCTTTTTGGTGCCAGGTTAAAACTTTTCTCTTTTCCCAGGCATTTAGCAATATCTGATGAGCTTTAGTGATCCTAGATTTATTTTTAAAGCTGTTTATAGTGGTTTTAAATGCATGTTTCTGTGTATGTTGTATGTTTTTCTAGTTTTAAATGTTGTATATTGTTTTTAAGTGTTTTAATCTTATGAAAACTGTTCAGAGAGCTTCGGCTATGGGGCAGTATACAAATATAATAATAATAATAATGACAAAATTTGTAGTCTTTAACATTTGTTGATGTATACATTCTTTTAAATTATTTACCTGCTTTATGAAACAACAAAAAACATGGGTTTACTGCAGGTTGTTTAGTCCCTAAACAATGCAGCAGCCTGGGTTTACATGTCACTATTAACAACCTAAGAAGGAGCCAATTGTGAATTGTGTGCTAATATGGAAGAAGCTTTCTCACACACACCTTGTCATGAAGCACACGCACAACAGGATCGTCCTCTGTTAGGCCCAGTTGATTGGCCAGAATCTGGGAGCCAAAATGGAAGTACACCAGCCCTGCACTGCTCAGCTTGGTCTGCCAAGGTTTATCAGGTTTCAGGCTGTGCATCGACTCTCCGAATGACCTGAGGGAACAAGGTGATATTAGGAGAGACCATGAAGAACAGCCCTAAAGTCCCACCCCTGTATTCTAAGGTAACAAGAACTCCCAGTCCCAGTACATGGAAGTGAAAGTTTCCCAGTGGCTCAGAACTGGAATTCTGAAACACTCTGCTTTATCCTGGTTGTGCTTTTTATATTGTATTTTGTAATTGTGTTTTTAGACTGTTGGTTGTTTTATTATGCTTTCCATGGTTTTAATTTTTGTGAACCGCCCAGACAGCTTCGGCTATTGGGCGGTATAAAAATGAAATAAATAAATAATAAATACGCAGACTGCTGGAATCATTTAAACAACAATTTTTAAGAACCATACAAGCAAGCAAAACCAAAAAAGAAAACATCTTAGAACTAGTGCCTCAGCTGCTTTTTTTCTCCTCCCTCCTAGTCCCTTTTCTTTTTGTGTTGTGTCTTTTTGATTGTAAGCCTGTATGTGTCTTATTAGTGATCTTTGCAAGCTCTTCTGGGAGCCTTTTTCATCTGAGCAGCACAGTAAAAATACTTCAAATGTTAAAGAAACAGTGCAAGGAGGGGAGTGGGTAATGTGCCTGGGGTTTGGAATGAGCTCCTTACCATAACATGAATGGGAAAAGGAATTAGGGATATTTAATGTGCATCGTTTATCTAAACTACAAAAGATGTCCTAACCATAGAACCTCCTCGTTTAGAGCTGAACCTCTTAGACTCCCAATGCAGCAGGAGCAAAATCAACCATGTCTTCTCTTGCCGGTTAGTGCCTGGCCCTGTCGTCCTCCATGCTTTTCACTTACTGTGCCACACATTGTATATTAAATATCAGTATTAAATTCAAAATATTGTATCGCATTTTATTCTTTTAACTGCAATCCACTAAAAGAACGCTTGTTATCGGGTGGACTGAAAAGAAAAGGGCTCCAGGTCAAGGAAGCATGGCGGCCACAACCCCCACCCCCTGCATTGAGAGATTTAAGAGCTCTCAATAAGGGAAAGAGGCTAGCATATTTGGAGGAAATGCTTAAGGGACCTCAAAAGTACCTCTGGTGATGGTCATAGCGATGCTTCTGCGGGTCGTACTCTCCCCCAACGTCCACCACCACGTCACAGCCTGAGAGCAGCTGGGGATCCCGCGTCCGGATGATCTCTGCATCCTGGGGGCACGACAGCGTGACAACAAACACAAGCAGTGAATCAAACTGCGCCCTGATGCCACTCTGACTGCCCCCCTGGGGGTTTCTGCACCTGTTCCTTTCTAGCTAGTAGCTGGAGGTTTCAAAGAAAAAGAGAATAAGTGACATCAACTTTGCATTGGTGCTCCCGTATGCAGAATTTGGGGTTCAAGGGTGCTGTACTTGCAAGATGTAATTTGAAGTGTAATTTGAAAAATTACAGCTGTCGCAAGAATTCATGTCCCTTTTCTTGTTTTTTGTACCACTGGAACTTGGTAGGAATCAGGCTAAGCAACTGCATGGATCAGAGTGCTTTGCTGGAAAACAGGGCTGGGGAGGAAGCTGGTATATCCGCTTCATCATCCGTGCCATACTGACCACGTAGACCACCCTACCTTATGCGAGATCACCCATGACAAAGGTCCAACATGATCAGTGCCGCAAAACTAGCCTTGTAGAATAGCCGATATATTTGTGTGTGTGTGTGTGTGTGTGTATGTGATGCATGTAGCTTTTTACACACCAGAAATCAGAAGAAACTTGCTTTTTTAAAAAAAACACCATGCAAGTTTCTAGTTCTTATGATTGTGACAATAGCTTTAAAAGCATATGGTCAACTTCTGATGAAATCCCAGTAACGTGGGGGGCAGGCAAAGACGTCCAATGATCAGAGACTCCTCTTTTCTGCTTTTTTTGATGCAGAACTCTGATTTATTTATTAGTTAAAAATTTGATTTATTTAGAGTCCTGGGAATAGAAAAGTACTAAGGAAGTGTATCTTGCAAGTGGAATGGAGGTGGGGAGGTTTCTTTTCTGCTCTGTTGCCTGCAAAGATTCAGTATAAGGAGTGAGCTTGGGCGCAATCTTGGGACTGCTCAAAAACTGCTGGGATTTCCAAGGTGAGTGCGACATTACAGCTAAATCTTATTTCTATTTACCTACAGCGCCCATCAACCGCACTGTGTATTGAATTCTAATTCTTCTGCGCCAGATTAGGAATCCTTTCTTTTGTTCTGAAAACCAGTAAAAAGAAATAAGACATCCTAAAGCTGTGTAGCTTTTTGGGGGGAGGGGGGTGGGAACCATCCGTGCAATTCCGAAGTGCGCGAGGGGTGTCACGTTTCGTTCAGCCACCAATTCAGTTTTGAGCACGTGCCCGGTGATGCGTTTTTATCATCAGAAAGTATCCAAAGGAAAACGGGGTGGATGTGGGGAGGCGGAGCGCTTGCTTGGCGGCCGGAGCTGGGCTCCGATCCAGTGTGGCGCTTGCAAGGGGCCTTGGCAATAAACGGGGATGGGGAAGCGGGTGCATCTTGGCCCGTCTCGGAGGAGGGGCGCCACGTGCGTACTAAAGGGAGTAGAGAGTCTACTCTCTACCGCAGCCTTGCCCACTCCAGAAGCGTTCGACTACAACTCCCAGGGTAGCTGGGGGTTGTAGTCCCACCACATCAGGGGGCACCAGTTTGGTCCAGAGTAAGCCCCGGTGGGACTGACTTCGGCGTAAACATGCACAGGATGGCGCTGTAACGAAGCGGAGGGTGCGGGTTCTGATCCGGATTGTCTACCTGATAAGAGGGAAGCAGGCGCAAGAGAAAGCACGCGAGCGCCTCGTCGCAGTGGAAGGTCCCCCCGTGGGTGCCGATGCGGGCCGGCCGGGGCCGCTTTGGGCCAGGCATGGGGCTCCGGGTGAAGAAGCGTGGAAGCCCGACGAACAGGCGGAGCATGCGCATAGCGAACCAGGCCTGGGCCCGACTTCCTCCGCTGCCGTTGCCTGCGCGCCCTTACCGTATGCCTGGGACTCCGAGCGCAGTTAGAACTGCCATCGAGTCTCGGACGGGGTTGGGAGGTTCGTAGCTTTTCTTTATTTAAATTTCCCTACAGGTCCATTGAAGGACATCATTTCCGGGGTGGGAGGAGAAGCCGCAAAAAAGACTATCTTAAAAAGTGACCCATGTAAATCCTTACTTTCCCTACACCTTTTCAAGCCCAGGCGCGGTTTACGTGCCTTACAGCGCAAACTGAGTTCAATGGGGCTTACTTAGTACCAATTATGTAGGAGTGCAGCATGGGTGTGTGGGTGGGTGTGAGAGAGAGAGGGGGGGGCGCTGGTTCAGACAACACGCTAAACCATGCTGCTTAATGCATTCCCTTAACCATTTCGTGGTTAAGCAGCATGGTTTAGCGTGTTGTCTGAACCAGGCCAGAGAGAAAATAAGGGGCGGTGTTTGCTCTTTTATCAGTTATTTCACAGCATCTTCATTTACTCAATTGATTTCAAATATATTTAATACGACAAACTGCCTGGAAAGTTCTGTGCAAGATGATCTGATTTTCTCTCTGTTCCTTTTATTGTTTGAACCTGTGTGTGTGTGTGTGTGAGAGAGAGAGAGAGAGAGAGAGAGAATGGGGCGGGGTGTGTGTGTGTGTGGTTCAGACAACACGCTAAACCATGGTGCTTAATGCATTCCCTTAACCGTTTTGTGGTTAAGCAGCATGGTTTAGCGTAGTGGTTCCCAAACTTTTTCAGGAAACTGGCCCCTTGGTTCCACAAACTCATGCCCAGTGCCCCCTACCCTACCATATAAAAATCATTATTCAGAATAGTGGTTTTCAACGACCCACTAAGGAAGATAATAACAATAAAATTCAAACTAGTAACAATTAATTGAATATTTATTCAAAATCCAAAGCACCCGCCTCAGGCTTGCCGAGGGAGGAAGGGAAAAGAGAGCGAACACCTCTGTTTTGCAGCAAGCGTGGCAGGGCACACCAAGCAGGGTATGTCTCTTCATTAGCATTTTGGTGCTTTGAAACATTTCAATTCACTGTTAAATGGACTTCAGAAGTCAAACTACAGCAGAAAATCTTAAATCATTCCACTTTTACACCTTTACAGTTTCTTACACATTTGTGCATTCTGCCTATTTCCGGGGCAGAATTTAAAATTCTAATTATGACCTATACCAGGGTAGACAACCTTTTTGGGCTGTGGAGGCATCTGGCAATTTGAGAAATGTCCTAGGCACTGCTACAAAATGGCTGCCATGGGAAATGCTGCAAAGGACAAGTAAATTGCCAAAACTCTTGAGTGCAAAAGCAAAAGTGGGATCCGAGTACCAACACAGTAAACAACTGTTGAACCCAGAGTTTTCAGCACCAGAAAAATATTTCACAGCAATCCCAGCTACGGGTAAGAATTAAATTAAAAAAAATAAGGGAGGGGTAGGCACCTTGGGGGATGCCTGCGGGCAGCATGTTGCCTCCCCTGCCTTATACAGCTTGGGACCCAGCTGCCTAAAAGACTGACTGCCTTCTCCCATACAAGTCTGTCTGAGTCTTAAGAAAAGAGGCCCTTCTTTCAAGAGTGTCCTTTAGAGATGTGTCTGGTGGCTGCTCCAAGGCTGTGGAACTCCCTCCCATGGGAGGCTAAGTTCATTCTCTCTTTGCTTTCCTTCTCCTGGCGGACAAAGACCTTTTTATTCCAGCGGGCCTTTGGCGTGAAAGCAGGTCTGTTGGGTTGGATGCAGGTTTTGTTCTATTAGTATGTTTTTAACTGTGTTTCAACACATTTGTTTTATTATGGTTTTAATTACATTTTATTAATGATTGTAAGTTACCTCGAGTGCCATTTTTCTTGGGAGAAAGGCGGGTTACAAATAAATTATTGTATCATAATGTTCATACAGGTCCCTCAGCCTACATAATTTTTGTGATTCCCAGTCTCCCAGTGAGCAAGTTGGAGCCCTCCAGAGGCTCTTGGACTGCAACTCCCATGAGCTTTAGTCAGCTTAGCCAATGGTAAGGGCTGATGGGAGTTGCAGTCCAACATCTTTTGGAGGGCTACAAGTTGCCCGTGCCTTGATATTTATCACATGGGTGATCTAACAAGTGGCATGAGAGGGGAAACAAGAGGAGCCTGTTTGCTTACCCATCTATTCCACACTGAGGTCATTGCTAGACGGGGTGAAATCCTGGGGTGATCCCTGGGATCGTCCCTGTGCATCCACATGATGCACAGGGAATCCTGGGAGCAGGGAGGGATGATCCCTCCCTTGCCCTGGGATCTTGCCCTCCCCTTCCACCGTCTCGGGATGATCCCGAGACCGCAGAACGTGTGTTCGGGCGTCATGGTTCCTTGCGAGGAGCTGGGACTTGCGCACGGGGCGCAGAGCTCCTCAGGAGCTCTGTGCCCATTGGGGGTGGGGTGGGGTGAGCGGGGAAAGTAATTTAAAATTTTAAAAACCTCACCTTTCGTGCATGACCGTTTGTGCACTCTTCTTCTTTAACAAAAAAAGAAATGGCAGCCACAATGTCCTCTCCCTCCAAGGTCGTCGTGCGCCGCATGTAAACAGAGGGTTTATCAGAAATCTTGTGATAAAAATATTGCGAGATCTTCACCCCTCCGTCGCACTAGACCTGATAGGTCTAGCTGAGGCCTCTGATGGGAGATACTGTGCAGTTTGCATAGCATTGTAGAGAGGAAGGATATAGCACAGAAAATGGAAATATTGTTTTGAGATTGATGAATAATAATAATAATAATAATTTATTTCTTACCCGCCTCTCCGATTAGGTCAAGGCGGGGAACAACAGCAAGCATAAAATACATAAAATTATGAAGTACTTAGTATGAAATTGTTTTGACTTTTAATATGTATAGGGATATGTTCTTTCATAATGCTTTGCTGTGAACTGTTTTGAGCAGGCTGCAAAGAAAACTAGCATACAAATAAAGTGACTGACTGAAGCGTCTACCAAGTTAAAAATCAATATGAAACTTTTAAAAGATAATTCTGGATTTAACTCTTAAATCCAGGGGGGTTCCGGGAATAAAAAATAAACCTAGAATAAGTAATAATACCTAAAAAAAAAAACCACAACACCTCTCTTCAGATAGTGAAGGATTTGGTATCTTAAGTGTACTGTAGTATAGAGTTATTTCCAAGATTTAATTACATGGTGCTTTCCCATTTTTATCTAACATACTTGTGAAGGAAGACCAGTAGAGTATTTTCTTCGGCTAACCAGTAACTGACATGGCAAAGGGAGAGTTTTAGAATAGAGTTGGAATGGGCAATTTAGGCCATCAAATCCAATCCCCTGCTCACTGCAGGATTCTACTTTAAAACATTCCTGACAGATGGCTGTACAGTCTCTGCTTGAGTACTTCCAGCAACGGAAAGCCCACTGTCTTCCTAAGCAATTGGTTCTTGCCAACCTCCCCTGGTTATGACAGGATTACCAAATTGATGCCTCTCAGTTCTATTGTATTGTTGTTTAAAGTTTTAGGTTTTAATATTTGAGTATTTTTTAATGTATGTCACCCTGACATGAAATCTACTTTTGGATTAAGGTTCCGTTTATACTTTTTAAAAAGAAATAACAGATCCTAGAGAGATGAAGGTGGCAATCCTATACTAACTTACATGGGAGTAGCTTCCATTGAATGTAATATGGCTTGCATCTGAGCAAAGATGTTCAGGAATGTGCTGTAAATAAATTTCTGAAGTAAAAGAATCTTTTTCACAAAGCAGTACATTTTTATTAAGAAGGTAACAGCATATTACACTTAAAACTATGAAGAACAGTATTCACTCATTCTTTATCATGTCAATAAACCTCTGGAATATTTTTTATATTAGATCTTCTCTTTATCCATTAGAAAACAGCCCAAAGATGTACAGAGGAATAAAAAGCTATCATTTGCATCTAAGTCATCATCTTCATCATCATCACCACCACTATAATTAAAATATAGATTTGTCTCTTTAAATCATTCTGCTGATTTTCATAAAGTGCATTGCATGACGATTTAAATTACACAAGGCAACAAACAAGAGATAATTTGTGTTTCACATTTGGAAATAAGCTACTCTCTTATTGTACAGGTTTGGCTTTCACATGTAGAGTTGGGAAAAAATAAATCAAATTCCAGCATCTCTTCAAAGGAGCAGCTTTGATTCAAATGTCATTCTTAAATTTTTAAAATCCAATTTATATTTTAAAACCAAACATTTCCAACCTATATTAAATAGCTATTTACACATTCAATTATGCCTCAATATTCGGTGCAAAGTGTTCAGCATAGTAATTGCTAATGGGTTTAATATAGAGGGCAGGCAACATAGTGCACCTAAATTAATTTGGAAAACACAGTGGCCAGGTTTACTCTCTTAAGTGACTGCAGTGACAATTTATTTAGATCTAGGATGCTTCCAGATAGGTCTAAAAGTGCAACAAATCTGAAGGCAATGTATAGCAATTCAGTCTTTTTGTCCTTAACAGATTCTCTGCAGTAAAGAAAAAGACGGAATAAGCTGTGGGGAAAAACATGGGTGGGTTACAAGCAGAAGACGATGTCTGAACACCCCCTAAAACTCAATGAATAAAGCAAGGCAATGATGCCATACACGCCTTAACTGGAAATCACCGCTAGAGTCAACTGTATCTTCTTAGCTTAGGGTAGATAACCAAAAGATAAAACAGAATGTTTATTCTCTCCCCCTGTCTCAAAGAAAAGGAAGCAGATGGAAAACAGAGATGGATCTTTGTCTGAAAAGATTAATGATAGGTGTTTTCCATACACAGGCATTTTTTAATAACCCAGGCCTTGCTCAAGAAGCTTGACTTGCTTACTGGGAGCATTATTTAAAATATTACCGTGTCCCATCAAGTACACAGGTGCTGGGATTATCCCTGGTTTACACAATAGCAATATGTATCAATTTATTTATTTATAATTACTTTTAGGCCCTCTTTAAGTGTAAAACCCTTTCAGAATGGTGATTGATTTAGCAACAACCATCCATCCCTTTAGGCTTGAGGGATTATTTCCTGAGATGGGACATATGTGATCCAAATCTCCCATCCATGAGTGCAACTCCCACAAAGGTTATGCCTTTTTGTTTCAAGTAAAGGCCTCCTCATTTGCTTCTCTTTTTAAACCCGGAAAAGAATTGCAAAGGGCTCCTAATTTTCCCTTTACAAAGGTATCTTAACAATAAAGTGACACACAATTATTTTTCCTGAATTGAAGTTCCGTGCGCACACAGAGCCCATATGTAAGATGCATAGAGACCACGAAGAAGAACCTACTGAGGATTAGCATGCTTATGTTCCAACAACTGCTTCACATTTTATGTTGCAGACAGATTTCCAGTGTGCGTCCCGCGGTAAACACTATAATCTTCTCCTTGACAAGCACTTGAGCATCTTTCAACCCTTGGGTCACACACCAGGGCACTGTGATTTCTCAGGACTTCCTTCTACATGCCCACTATGTCTTTGCATAGTAAACCCATCTGGCATTGAAAGTGACCATAATCTTAGATGCGCAGACAAACTCCAAATGCCATTATGGTGTTTTAAAAAAAACCTGTCTTATAATACAATCCTATATGTGCCTACTCAGAAGTAAATTCCATTGAGTTCAATGGCACTTACACCCAGGTAAGTATGCATAGGATTGCAGCCTAAATTACTTAAGGTGGTGGGTGTGTCTTGCTGAAGTAGTTGAACAACATACTAAGAGTTGCCCCACTAGCTGAAGCGACAAGAAGTTTGAAAAGGAGATTTGAAAGCTTACGTAGAAGGAGACATGTAACAAATGGCTGCTTTCTTTTCATCTCTTCTAAATCTGCAAACATTTAGTCTTTATTGGCTTATTCTCCAGGCAAAGGGAGATGTGCTGCTTGGCTTCCTATTGGAGCATCTGGTTGACCACCGTGTGAACAGAATGCTGGATGCTGGACTCGACAATTCTGATTCATCAGGCCTTGTCTTACTTTCTTATGAGAAAGCTGTACTGTTGGGGGAGCTGTACTCCATCTCCTATCACCCCCCCACACACACACACACAGCGACTTACTCCATGTGGGTGGGCTGCTCTAGTGCCAACTCTCAAACACAGAAGGAAGTTAAGACTTTGATGAACCCTTCCAATCCTAGTAATTTAGATTAATTTTAGAGTAAAACAATCTACTCATAATTCTGGGGGAAGATTCATCACTGTGGAGCAAATGCAAGGCACTTTACACAAGAATGACTTTCTAGTGTGTTACCCTACTGACACCTAGTGAGTAAAAGTGAGATTTTAATCCTAAAAGGTAGCTCCCATCTTCACCTTGTTCTATGCCAATTCTTACAGACACAACCCCTGAGACTAATCTGCTCAATGAAGCCTTCTTGTATCCATAGAATTTAAGTCATGTCATTCATCAGACATTTCGGTGATCATCTGTAGCTGTATACAATGTGCAAATTGCAGCTATGACAATAATTTTAAAACAAATACAACAGCATGCTGGTGAATGTACAGCATGTGTGTAAAGTGAGTAGTACTTATATTTTAGGAACAGGCCACTAGCTATCCAAAGTGATGGGGAGAACAACCATCTGTGACCGGCTTTGTGCTCTCTACAGCTGACAATGAGCTTACCTTTCTGTTTTTCATGTTTTAACTTAGTGTCACCAAAGCACTTGCATAATCCTAAACCATATAGAAGTTGGTCCAATGAAAGATACTTTTTTCAAATCCTATGGGACCCATACAGTACCAATTATCTATACCAAATAGGTATTCTGTATATACATGATTTTACTTAATATTGATGACAATTACTTCCCTTGTCAGCAGACCGCTCATATGTACTTCATTTTTCCAGAGGTCACATAGCTCAGAGATGATCAAACTCACAGTAAACATCTTATGAGTGACAAAAATAAATCAGTTTCAGCTTCCCTGAGAATGACTAAGGCCTGACTCAAACATTATAGCTCTAACATGGAGACAGCTGAAAATCACTTCTTTATATGGTGGATGTAATACTTAGGCGCCGCTTTGCACATGGCTTGACCTGATCACAAGGAATCTCTCTGCATCACTCAAAAGCAATACTAAATCATTATTCTGAACAACTCAACCCTCTCTGATGGATTAGAAGCCAACTCCATACCACTGGGTTATTTGAAATATCCTCTTAGCTGTTAGTAGTGTTTGAAACTGTAAGGACATTAGTTGCAAACAGGGCATGGGTTTTAGTGGGTTCACTTCTCATGAAACAATACTAAGCTCCTGGCAGGGGCTTTATTAAGGATTCTCCTAAGACCTCCACTAGTTGTGCATGGTTAGCTCTTTTCTTGCAGGTTTATTTAGTGACAACAATGTGCTGGGCATGTTTCTAAACACTGAACAAATCACATTTTTTAAAACCCAGAAAGATGACACAGGTTATTTATTCCAGTAACTGTCTCTTTCCTATTCATTATTAGGCTAATAAATACTTTTTTTTTCTTTTTTAGTGCCAAAGAGCCTTGGGGTATTTGGCAGAAAAGTATAGGGGTGGGGGAGTGCAAAAAGAACAGTTAGCCATCTCTGCATATTACAGTCATACTGGACTGAAAGCTCTCAACGTGATATGGTAAAACCCAATGTCCAGTCTTTCTCAAGCCATACGTTCCACCAATTCTACGTGGAAGCTCCTATTCAATCTTTACCTTCCTTAACACACAGTAGTTTCAGCCACTGGCTTGGAAAGCTCTACACTGAAGAAAGCAACAAGCAGTTCCGTCATGGCAAAGCAGCAAGTGAGAAAGCAGCTCAGTCTTGATTGGCAGGAGAGAGGGGGCTAGCTGGCAGGTTGCTGCTCAACAGCAATGCAAAGGATGAGGCTGAAGCTGTACAAACACTGCAGTCCCTCTGGTAGTGTGGATTTTTAAAAAAAACAAAAACCCCTCTTGCTGACAGAATATACAAAAACTTCACTTGAGCCGAAGCTCTCAGTTTGCCACCAGTGAGAAGCTGGGCCGACTCCTTTCATTCCTTCAATGTGATTCATCCTCAATGCCAAATTAAGAGATCTCGTTGCCAAAGACTTCAAGAACCAGTGGAGTGAGCTGCATGCTGTGTTCAGGCTTAAAGGAGAGGCAGCGATACTGCTTGGAATGCTCCTCGTTCAGGCTCCTCAGATCTGCAAGTTTCTGGATCATCTTGGGATAAAGCAGGCGGTTGCCCGGAGGGGGGTGTCGGCAGAGAATGTATGTCTGCAGGATTCCTGAAAGATGATCTTGGATGGACTCCACCAGAGCAGTGTCCTGAACACAAGGGCGGTCTAGGGAGGAGAACACACAACACATTCTTCTAGTGAATGCGGCTTGCAAAGGGGCAAATGGCAAGGTCTATGTGCACTCATCTTTCCTTTTGCTATTTATTTCTTTATATCCCACGTCTTTCCTCCAAAGAACTCTTCTCCAGTTTATCCTCACAACTACAACCCTGTGAGGTAGGTTGGGCTGAGAGTCTGACTGGCCCAAAGTCACCCAGTGAGCTTCATGGCCGAGTGGGGACTAGAACCTGGATCTTCTAACTCCCATACAACATTCTAACCACTACACCACTATCCTGATAATAGCTTCCATGCATACCCATAATTCCTCTGCTGTCACAATTACAACCATAGCCCTTTAAAAATATTTATAATAAAGCTGTGTTACCACAATTAAATCTACACATCGTCTTATAAATTTCACGTCACGTGCCTGGAACAGGGAAATGAGATGAGGCCGTAAAATAACGATTTGGGGATCATGAAATCCCAAGAAGCAGAAAAATCAGCCAGGTGCTGAAGGCAAATGAGTGCAGTAGATTGAGCACTTAATTAAAACAAAAGGATTCTGATAACAGAGCGGGTGTGTGTGTGTGTGGGGGGTGTAGAGCAACATCTTGAAAGAGAGTCAAGACAAGACTTTTGTTGAGACTTAAGTGTGGAAAGGTTTGAACCTTTTTTGAGGTACAAGCTTTCGCATGGGAAAAAAGTGACAGTGAAGCACTCCAGATCATTGAATGCAGGTCAGACAGTGCCTCGAGCAATTATGAGAGCTGAGACGTACGTCAACTTATTGTAATCAAGTCCTGGTTGCTTGATATTAGGCTCTGGCAGAAGCAAGAAATCTCCTTCCTTGTGAAGTGTGTATATGGAGTGGAAGAGCCTGTTTCCACCACTTTCTATACGTCCTTGCACTGTGCTCCTGGCAAGGAAAAAATCCAGGCCACTGCTGCTCTTCTGCAGTGACCCCAACCTTCTACCAAAAAGAGGGGTGGGGGGTGGGCTAGGTAATGCTGCTGAAGCACCTCCATGTAAATTCTAGCAATAGCTCCTTTCCCATGGCTACTTGAAGGAAAGCAGCCGTTTTCAGAATGAGGCACGGCTTTAGCATGCTCCAAGGACTCAGCATTTTGTACAGAGGAAATAACTAAGGGGGTAATCAGAAGTAGCTAATTGCACTGGAACTGTATGTATGTGGATGCTATAAATCACCAACTTATTAAGATTCTGAATAATAATAAAAATACAAGCAGACACAGACTCCTGGGTGACCAAGGATGGTTCCAGATGAGGCTTTTCCTGCACAATTACCCTGCCGTGTGCATGGAATTTTACAGGGGCCCATGGCAATGGCACCTTAGCTTTCTAACCCTCCCATGTTCTTCCAACTTTTTTTTAACCTAAGGAGATGGAAAAATGGAATAGCTACACAATATCTTTTGTTTGGTAGCACTAAGAGCCACCCCAAGCCAGGAAGCCACAGCTTCCCCATTTTTCCCAATGGGAAACAACAGCTTTGTCCAGCATTTGGAATGGATTGCGAAAATCAAGGTTGTGGTAACCTCCATGCCCATCTTATGGTTGTGGTAACCTCCATGCCCATCTTAAGGTTGAGGTAACCTCCATGCCCATCTTAAGGTTGAGGTAACCTCCATGCCCATCTTAAGGTTGTGGTAACCTCCATGCCCATCTTAAGGTTGAGATACCCTCCATGCCCATCTTAAGGCTGAGGTACCCTCCACGCCCATCTTAAGGCTGAGGTACCCTCCACGCCCATCTTAAGGCTGAGGTACCCTCCACGCCCATCTTAAGGCTGAGGTACCCTCCACGCCCATCTTAACGTTGAGGTACCCTCCACGCCCATCTTAACGTTGAGGTACCCTCCACGCCCATCTTAAGGTTGAGGTACCCTCCACGCCCTTCTTAAGGTTGAGGTAACCTCCACGCCCTTCTTAAGGTTGAGGTAACCTCCATGCCCATCTTAAGGCTGAGGTAACCTCCATGCCCATCTTAAGGCTGAGGTAA
The DNA here is from genome assembly GCF_023053635.1 of Elgaria multicarinata webbii. Lineage (NCBI taxonomy): Eukaryota > Metazoa > Chordata > Lepidosauria > Squamata > Anguidae > Elgaria > Elgaria multicarinata. Next base: position 25,434,803 of record NC_086173.1, read on the forward strand.
CCTCCACGCCCATCTTAAGGCTGAGGTACCCTCCACGCCCATCTTAAGGGTGAGGTACCCTCCACGCCCATCTTAAGGGTGAGGTACCCTCCACGCCCATCTTAAGGCTGAGGTAACCTCCACACCCACCTTAAGGTTGAGGTAACCTCCATGCCCATCTTAAGGTTGAGGTACCCTCCATGCCCATCTTAAGGCTGAGGTACCCTCCATTCCCATCTTAAGGTTGAGGTATCCTCCATGCCCATCTTAAGGTTGAGGTACCCTCCATGCCCATCTTAACGTTGAGGTACCCTCCACGCCCATCTTAAGGTTGAGGTACCCTCCACGCCCATCTTAATGTTGAGGTACCCTCCATTCCCATCTTAAGGTTGAGGTACCCTCCATGCCCATCTTAACGTTGAGGTACCCTCCACGCCCATCTTAAGGTTGAGGTAACCTCCATGCCCATCTTAAGGCTGAGGTACCCTCCACGCCCATCTTAAGGTTGAGGTAACCTCCACGCCCATCTTAAGGTTGTGGTAACCTCCATTCCCATCTTAAGGCTGAGGTAACCTCCATGCCCATCTTAAGGTTGTAGTAACCTCCATGCCCATCCAGCATCCAAAGGTGTGTAACTGAGGCAAAACTATTCCACACATTTGCTTGCATGATGCTTGTACAGTTTTCACAAATGCATCTCTATGTGTTATTTCCTAAATAGAAGTTGCCTCCATGTAAGAGAAATGTCAGGTTTGAAGTGGCTCAGAGATGCCACTTGTTCCTGAGGGACAGCTCACTAGAAGGTAGCTTGCGCTGATAACATTTCTCTTACCAGGAGAAAGGATGCAGATGGCCATCAGGAGCACATGCTCTTCTTCATGCAGATTCAGTTTCTTCAGACCAATCTGAAATTTAACAAGGGGCTCAAGCAAGTCCAGGTTGTGACCAGCTGAAATGGAAACAAAACAAGTAGCTTTTGAGAATCATGCACTAGATGCTTGATAGCCGGAAGCAAAGCATAAACTCAAGCTAGATAGTTTAGTACATGTGGATTGCTCAAGCAAAGTACAAATTCTTTCTGCCTAGAGATCTCATAGAAGCAATGAAGTAGTGCCTGGTCTGTTAGGTCCTCAGTTTCCCTGTATATTGAATGGGACTTTGGCACAGTTAACTTTCACTGGACCATTACCTATAAGGGCCAATTTATACAATTGTTTTTTCAGCTTCCCACCTTCTCTACTCTGGTCTATAGTTACTTTTAGTTTTCCATGGATGGAAAATAGAGATGGCAAAATGGTTGTCTGAATGTTGCAGCAGAGACCCACTATCTTTTGGAAGTGTCTGCAGCAGCATGCTAAAGCAGGAACTCTGCCCATGATAAAGCAATCAGATGGCCTGCCCTTCCCCCAATTTATTACCCATGGTGAGAAAATAACATCTGGAAAAATCCTGATAAAGCTTTGAAATATCAATTGGCTAAGTAGAAAACATAGCTGCCCTCTGTTTTCAGATGTATCACTGTCATCACCTGACAGCCATTATTTTTTAAAGTATCTGTTGTAGATTGTTTTGAGCAACCCCAAAAGCAATATACAAATATTTTAATACTTAAATAAAACACATTTGGGAACTACTACATTGCATATATTGTGCTTGTCTTAACTTTGCATTTCTTTGGCCTTCTGTTGACTTTCATTTATATCTTCATCATTAAGTGATATCTAACAGTATTGGATGGAAATATTTGTTTATGTGACTGCTTGTTTATGTGACTGCTTAAGGGCAGTTTTGTTCTTTACGTAGGCACCTGAAACCATTCACATCTGAAACTACCATACCTTGAGTGACATCACTGATTTGGTATTTGAAGTCGTTGCTGCCACAGGTCCAAGACATATCTTCCATTGTAAACGACTGATTTGAACGGAGCATAATTACTTCAATGGCACTGGATTTCAACAGAGCAATCTGGTCCTCTGCTGTTAAATTTCTAAATTTTTCAGAAGAGAAAATATGTATCTGAGACCTCAAGGCATCCATCATTACAACACTCCATAGGAAAAGTGTGAGAACTGCTGATCATTTGCTTCCTCTCAACCCAACAATTAACACTGCAGTACTCAAAGGGGCTCCCTTGGGGAATGATTTGTACATTATCATTGATCTTATCTACAACAACCCCCTGGATGGTAGCCTTCAACCAACTCTGAACAACCATGTGTAATATCTACATTCACAAGCATAACACATTGACTGTATCATCAAGTGATGGGATACTTCAGTGAATGAGCTATCACTGATCAGGCATCACAGACAGAACTTGCTCATCACCCACATGTGCAGAAGGATGGGGTGGGTGGGTCCTGCCAAAATGTTCCTCAGCTATATAGAATCTTCCTGAAATGAGGCTCTGTGACACACAGACACCATGAAGAAGAACAAGAGCCATTAAGCACTGAGTAACCCACATGCAAACTACGTGGTTCAACTTTGAGCCCAAATATGTATTTATACATATTGTTGTTCTCTGCCTCGATCCAAACAGCGGGTAAGAAATAAATTTATTAAGTAATAAATTTATTACTTTTGCAAACTGCCCAGAGAGCTTCGGCTATGGGGCAGTATATAAATGTAATAAATAAATAAATTTCTCAGGCTTAACGTGGCCTTTACATTTCAGTGTAAAGGAGTGAGTGCAGTCTGGTAGATATGGACAACTTAAGTTCAAATTCTAGCTCATCTAAGTGAAGACATAGCTGATACAGGCGCGCACACACACACTTCATGCAGTACACAGCAAGATGAAAGCTGAGCAAATCCTTATCCAAATCCTTATTCAAATCAGCAATGTGGCTGAGTGATCATGCAATGACTCCATTGACACTCAATTTGTGATGAGATTTGTAAATTACTCACCTCATTGCAAGTTAAATTAATGAACTGTGTGAGTGGCACTATGGACATGACCATTTTGGCTGACAGACTGAAGGATTTGCTCAAGTTATGTCTGGCCACAGAAGGAGGTTTGGAGACTGTGTCCATAGTTTCCATTTTGTAAAATCAGAATAACTGTGACCTATTTCATAGGATTGTTGTGAGGAGAAATGCAATACAGCTACAGTGTATTAGGCTAAACAATTTTATTTAGAAATCGTTAGCAATGGTTGCTTAACATATTAAGTATCTCCCTGTGTTTGTAATTCTGCTTATAAAATGGATACAAAATGTTTGGGGGCAGATTGATTACACTCTAGTTCAGTCAACCACAACCCAGTGCCCTCCAGATGTGTTGGACTGCAGCTCCCATCAGCCAATGCCCATGCTGGCTAGGATAATGGGAGTTGTAGTCCATCACATATGGGGGGTGCCAGGTTGGTGCAGGTTGCTCTAGAGGAATGGTTTTCAAACTGCAGGGCAGGCCTTGTGGAGGAGCCAAAGATATCCGGTGGGAGGCATGGATCTTCTCCAAGGAGGGAAAGGATCCTGCAGCAGGCAGGGCTGCAAACACTTTCTTTCCAGGAACGGAGGGTTGGCTTTGCAGCCACCAAAATGGCTATGCTAACCAACTATGAAGAGTGCAGAGAAACAGGGAACTTAGTGGACGTTTCTGGCTACAATAGTCTTCCTACCTCTTTCAGTGCCTGGTTTGCTTTAGGAGGGGGCCTGGGATGCTAAGATTGGATTTGCACTGCAGTCTAGAGGTCCAGAGGCACATGGCAATGGGCTATGTACATACGGCTTCTCTACACTTGCCTGCCAAAGAGATGGCTGCCAATGGGTTGCCGGGCAGAGAAAAGGCAGGGGACATTTAGGGGTGGGGCCTGAGCTCAATAAACTTGGGAAATATTGTGCTATCAAGAAAATGACTGAATTTATTTATATCTTTTCATTGTTTTAAGACTTCATTTTCCTTTAAGGATAATACATTTTAATCTATTTTATTGGGTGATTCATTTTTTTTTTATGTTGACGTAAGTCACCCAGATGTCTCCTTGGGAGGTATGTGGTGTGGTACAATTTCTAATTAAAAACAACAACAACTCACACAGAAGAAAAATGCACACAAGCCTTCTAAAACCCTAACCCATCCTTACTTGAACCCTGGAATCATTTTTGCAAAACCGATCACTTTCTGGATGCTGTAGCTAACCAGGTCGGCTAGGTGAGGCAGCATGGAGAGGTGTGAGAAGTCTATGGACATGGATGTACTTTCATCACTGTCATCGTTCAGGTCCAGATTTGCGTACATCTTTGGCTCTACAGAGCATGAAAGAGAAAACACACAATTCAGGCTTCTTATTTCAGGCATGGCAGTGGTGTGTGTTTTTGGAAAAGATAAGTGAAAACTTCTAAAAAGCCATGTGTTAAATGTAGTTTGGGAAGGAGACTTCAACAGATTGCTACTTACAGTTTTATGGTTATTCTAAGCTCTTCAGGGCACAACCTGATGCATGATTTGACAGGAAAAAGTCCTACAACTCCCAGCATGTTCCAACCATGCTGGCTAGGGCATGCTGGGAGTTGTAGGACTTTTTCTCCTGTCTAATCATGCATAGGGTTGCATTTTCAAATGCTTTACTTTCTATTGTACACTGATTTGCAATGCAACTCTACTCGCACCCCCCTGACCTGCTATTGTCGATGGCTGGACATTAGAATGTAGTAAAAGTGGCCCTCTACCAGCTTCTACCTGTGGAGAGAAGCTCTGCTGCTGGCATGTGGCTGCATTGTGGCGATAGCCCCTGCCTTGCCTTGGGCAGGTAATAACCCATCCACTGGTGGTTCTCCCACAGGTGGCAGCAGGTGGGAACCTCAAAACATGGCATCTCATGGGCAGTCCACGGGTTGGGTGCTGGCAACTCTGGATCCCCAGAAGTGTCAGATCTTTAGGTCACTCAGATATGAGTGTATTATTAGATTGTAAGCCTATGCGGCAGGGCCTTGCTATTTACTGTTTTACTCTGTACAGCACCATGTACATTGATGGTGCTATATAAATAATAATAATAATAATAATAATAATAATAATAATAATAATAATAGCAGGTCTTGAGGGGTGGTGGCAGATCTGCTGCTCCACTTTTTCTCAGCCCCACTTTGGATTGCTCTCTGAGGTATTTTTCACTGCAACATGGCACAAATGTTACAGAAATCGTAAAGTTAAAGAAGCAAAGTCTCATGTGCAGTATTGACAGTAGACTCTGAAATCATGCAGGGCGCAAGTTGTTGGACATCAAAATGTAGATCCCAACTGAGAAAAAGATTCATCACACAATTTGATTATGGGTGAAAACAAGTTAGTCTATCTTGAATTTTAAGGCTAGCCCAAAGCCTAAAGGCTGACAATCAGAGTGTATATGATTCACAAGACTGACACGATTGTATTTTATATCATGTTTTTATACTGCTTGTTTTATACTTTGAATGGTTTTCATTTTTGTGAACCGGCCAGGGAGCTTCAGCTATTGGGCGGTATAAAAATGCAATAAATAAATAAATAAATAAGCAAGCTCTCACAGAAAAAGGGAGACAGTTGTGAGAATCTATGTGAAGGAGAGAGAGAGAGAGGTCTCCATTTATTCCTCCCTCCCAATTTTCTAGGCTAAATTACCCAGGAAAATACAGCAGGGATCTGGGATAATCTAAGCGGTGAGAGAGGAGCAAAAACTAGTTTGGTGATTTGGAACTCCTTCCAGGGCAAAACTACATGTTTTAAAGACATGGGCTACCATCAAGCTTTCCCCACATGCTATGTAATATTTCCATGATGTCATTACATCCCCTCCATCACAGGTTGCTGTAGGGAAATTCACAGCACTGTGACATCACAACACTGGTAAGTGATACTACAGCTTACAGCAGGGAGCACTCAATCACACAAGGAACATTTTCAGTGGCAGCTCTGTGTAACCCAAAGAATGTAGTTGTGACCTTCTTCAATAAGAATGGTGGGATAGGTCCCGAAAGGTAAGAAAAATCATGAGTCATCAAAATAAATGAAATCCAGGAAGGGGCACTGGCTGCATAAGTGAGTATAAAAAAACACACAGAAGATTTGCAAAGGCTAAGAAGGCCAAATCTATAAAATAGGAAGACACTGAATTTGTCAGATTAGGAAACAAATCCATAGCTGGTGTAAAATTTCTGTAGTTGTTTACTGTGGGCATAAATACTATTTGATACCTAGCACATTACCTGGGGAGGAGTTGAAAGTATCTGAAGAGTCTTCTGAGGAGAAACTTTGAGTTACAACAGAGGAAGATCTTTTTGTAGTTCTTCCCAAACTGTCTCTTACTGGAGGCTGAAACAAAAGGATAGCCCATTATTTTCCTTATACCTTCTGTGTGTCATCCCTCCCCAATTCTAATTATTGTGTTTTATGCATAATAGGGACATCTGGCTAGGCGGAAAAGGATGGCATGATATGTTTTAGGAATGCTTGAAGCTAGCTCTTTCACCAATGAACTCAACGGAAATTGGGCCAGCTTAGTGCAGAGTAGTTTTGCAAATCTCCAACTCCATTTTTCACTTCTAACACATTTTGCCCAAATCACTTATCCTCTTGACCCATTTTTTAGAATATGAGTTCCCAAGTAAAAACAGTTCTGATGTACCATTATTTTGCCCCAACATGGTGATTTTCTATAGGAATGCAGCAAGACACATTAAACATATTATGACCCAGAGAGCTACAGCAAATAATATTTTATGTCAGTAGTCTCATTTGCATATAGACTTTGAAAGGTATCTGAAAACACCAATCCATGAAAGGTAAAGCACATTCACTTAATCATTACATTTGTGCAATTACCTTGACGCTCCTAGCATCAGCCTGAAGATTGCACAAATGTTTTGGAAAGTATCACGCCTTAATAGAGATATTAGTTTTGCTCAGAATGTATGAACTGGCAGAGAGAAGAAGGGTGTGTGTGCACAGGGATGGGTGGGTGGGGGGTCCTGTCGGGAAGAACCACAAAAACAACAAGTGTTACCGACTACAAGTTTTCAAAACCATGAGTCAGACAGTTCTCTTTCTCGCACTTCTGCTCTTTACCTCAATCTTTCTTCCTTGTTCTCAAGTGCGTCACCCAACCCCAAAGCTCAGCTCCAGTTCCCAGCTGTTTCACTTGTTGCTACAGGACCGGAAGCACTTGTGGTCTCCTCAGCCACAAGTACTTTCTCCTCCCTTCTCTTTCTTCCTCAGAACTGAGGAAAAGAGCCATTCAAGGATAGGGTGCAACAGAGAAAAATGGGTCTACAGATAGAAAACCGGCACTCCCTAGAGGTGTAGCATTCTACTATGTACACTACTGGATGGGGCAACTTGGGATTCTCCAAATGTTGTTGGGAGTGCAGCTCCCATTATCCACCACCACTGGCAGTTGTAGTCCAACAACATCTGGAGGCCCACAAGTTGCCCATCCCTGATGTACATGGTCCACTGGATCATACCGTTTCAAAGTCAGACTTTGAAAAGGAAGGCATGCACACAGAATACATGAGATCTCTGAACCAGACTAAAACATTCCTTGCCATTTTGTTCCATCGTGTGAAGTTTTAGGATGGATTGCTATCAAATCATATTGGTTCAATGCACATGTGGACTTTAGTTTAGTAAGCCAAACATTTTCTAGAGGCTTGTGAAGTACAGCAATTTAAAATGCCTTTTATAGCCAAGTTCCAGTTCCAAAGCCAGTTACATAGGTAAGGAGTTTCTATCCCGAACACACATCCAATCAAAGGAAATATTAAATGGTTCCTGCACAGAAAGTAAATTGCAAGTCTGTATAAAGCAGGGTTGGGGAATCTGTGGCTCTCTAGATGTTTGAGCCTATAACTCCCATAATCCCTCACCATTGCCTATACTGGTTAGGGTTGATGGGAGCCGTAGGCCAAAACAGTTTGAAGGCTGCAAAACACTTTTTTCAGGTGAGAAGTTGGTGAGGATTTCATTATAACTGTTGATTCAGAAGAGCCAAGGGGCCAATCTACATGGGTGATTTAGTCCAGGCAAGAGCTCATCATGGCTGTTTGTGATACATGACATTGTCACCACTCCACAGTAACTGAACAGCTTCCCTCTCAAAATGGCACATTTCCACAAAGTCGTTTTACTGCGTCTTTTTTCCTTAAATGTCGCTGCTGCGTGGTTTCACTGCAGTGTGCCCTGTCCCCACAAATTAAAACTTACATACTTGGTGTGCCTAGGGCTGGTGTTTGTGACATGTCCAAGGGATGTTTTTCTGTTGTTTCATCATCCCCTTTTTCCCCCATTCTCAGTAGCACACTTTGGACACAAGCTTTCTTTCTTGCTTCACATAGCACTATTTCATAGTAGCACTGTTTCATTCTTTACTGCTGCACTGTTTCCTGCACTACAGGGCACTTTGCGCTTCCCTGCTCCAGTTTTTATTTTTTGGCTTTGCATTATTTCACAGTTATATGCTTTCGATACAGTACTCCTCACCCTTCCCTCTCCACTTTTTATTTTTACTCTTTGTTGGTTTTAGGAGCTGGGTTAGAGTTTTTCTGAATTACTATTTTTACCTTGGTGCTTCTTCACAGTTGCATACTTTCATTTTAGGGGCTTTAAAAACTTTTCCTGCCGCACCTTTGCAGCTACTTCAGTACTACTTACAATGGCAGTACATCTCCACCATTACAATGACCAAGGCTGCGGGGAGCAGGACATTCAATAACACCACTCTGGTGCTATGGCAGCACACAGCTTCCTATCAATGTTACTATTTTAGAAGTGGAGTGTGCTTCTGAAGACAAATGGTAGATGTGAGGGGAGAGGTGTGGGGCAAACTACAGGGGCGTAATCCATCTCTTCCATTAAACTTCCAGGAGCAAGGAGAGGGGTGGGGAACAAACCTCACTCAAGTGCTGAGTAGCCCCTACACTATTAATGATGTTCAGTTCTACTTGTGGGACTCCGCCCACCCAACCCCGAAATATGGCAGGTTCAAGTGCCATTTTGACCAGTTCAAGTGGGTTTTTAGGTAATGTATACTCTGCTTTTCTTGTTTTGTGTGTTATTGACAGACCAAAGCAATTTCATGGAAATCCATATATAACATGAAAACAGTTCAGAATCTGTTTCTGTGTAGATGGGCCCATGGTGCTGAAAAATATTCATGAACCATTGCTTCTATTCACTTGCTTTACCAGCAGAGGTCCTACTAGTCACAGCTGTAATGAGACTGCAAAGAAAGCAAAGTCTCAGCTTACCCGGAATTGGCCAAAGTCGGAGTAAGTGGGATCATAAGTTTTGCGGTGGGCTTCAAGGAGAATATCAATAACATGCTGTTGCTCTTCAAGCAATTTGGGCTTCAAGCTCTCCTTAAGGGCTTCTTCCTCTTTTCTCTTCATTATCATCTCCCTTTTCCGCTGAACCTCTTCATCTGTCAGAATAACTGTTCATTCATGGAGAGAGAGCAAAGAGTTAACAGTTCAGGGCTGAAGAGTAAGACAACAAATACAACACACATTCTGAGGGCTGTTTTCTAATAAAGACATAGATTGCTTTCCATGGTACACTAATGTCTGAAGAGAGAGCAGCCTTCAGTATTGTCAAGATACTTGGCTAGATGAGGAGTAGGCAACTACAACTCTGATAAGCCCCAGCTAGCATGGCCAATGGTCAGAGATTATGGGAATTGTTGTCCCAAACATTTGGAAGGTACCTGGTTGCCTACCTTACCTATGAACTTTAAAATTAGGAAACATTCACAGGTCATATGTTTGGCTGAGAGCTACATTAATGTATTACATATTTCAACATGTGTGTATGTCTTGTTGGGAACATGAAACCATGTGTGTCTTTAACTATATGTTCCAGTCAAGTCTCATACACGTGACTATCTCGCTGATGTTAATGAAATAGAAAGCCAACAATACTTTTTCTTGTACAGTTATGTACACTCCAATACTACAGTCGTTTTCTGAACACATGCCTATAAGATAACTGGAGAAGCAATGCAATTTCATCATCACCAAACAAACTGAATAATTATGGATATGCTACTCTTGTTGATACCGTGACATCAGACCTCCAACATCAACATGTTGAGCATCTCAGCAAAGGAAAAGTTTGCTTCTGTGGACAATATGGCCTGTTGTGCTAGAATAGCTTAATGGAAAATTCATAAATTGAACTCCACAAATATCCTGATGATTTACAACTACAACAGGTTCTCACAGTAGTGCAGTGCCAGTACACATTACTGGCAGAAGGATTAACACTGTATAAAGAGGGCCTGCTACAGATGTCTAAACAAACGTATTGCATTAATATGCTACCAGGAACGGTTTTGACAAATACAGACAAAAACTGCGGTCAGAAAACTAAAGGCAGAAATTCTAAACACACTGTATGACTAATATGGGTGGAGATCAGGCAAAAGAAACATGCATGACATTTGTGTCTTTATTCTATCTTGTACAGAATTTCCCAACTTAATCAGAAAATATGCATATTAAAATATGCATATCGAATACAAAGTGTGTGTGTGTGTTGGGAACTGTGCCTGTTCCCTGGAGTAAGATTTCAAGGATTGCAGAAACTGGTCATACATGCACAGTGAGCTTGTACATACCACAGGCAGGGTGTCTTGTCTGCTCTTTCGCCACCTGCAGTACTAGATCCTCAGCCAGGTGAGTGTGTGTGTGAGTCAGCTCTAAGTGTTTAAAATACAAGTCACATGTGTCTTCTGGGAAATTCCATCACCGCATGGCAGCTATGTGACCATAGCACATCTTTAATCCATGATGATTTTGGATACTTATTTAGTCTTGCATGGCTTGTTAGGGAAATCCTCAGTAGCTGAATGTTACTTCAGGGAATATCCAGTGTATATGAGCTACATCCAGAATATGGTCTGGGACAAAATGACAGCCCTCCACACTGGAAATAATGTTGGGACTTGGAACTTGGGAGTTCATATCTCAACTGGTAGCCTTGAGCAACCAGTTTCAATGCCTGGAAACTGGGGGGAAATGACCTATAACACAGAAGTGAGGAATAATGAGATCAAGATTATAAAGCACTTTGCACGCTAAAAAATGTAGTAAGAGCCAACCTGCAATATATTATGCATAGGCTGGGTAGGACATCAAATGGGATTCTGCAGTTCAAGCCAGCTTGTTTGCATGCTACAACTGTTGGACTCTTACCTTCTTATCTCAAGAGGGAGGTATGAGTTCTTGAAACAGTGGCCCTTTCTACACCTAAGGATTATCCCAGGAAAATGGAGGGATCGTCCCTGCCTGCTCCCGGGATCCCCTGTGTGTCATTTGCATGCACAGGGATGATCCCAGGATGATCCCTGGAAAAAAACCGCAGGTGTAGAAACGGCCAATGTGTCAGGCTGGGATCTGTACTGCTTTTGTGTAGCTAGGAACGCAAGATTGGATGCAGCCCATAACCTGCCATAAAGCTGGTCTTAATGTTGGTAGGATTCCTGCAACCATGTAGGCAGTTGTTTTTCAGATGCCAGCGTCCCGAGTGGCATGACTCTTTGTAAAGAGCTGAGTATAGACATAACGTGCATCAATGGCTACTCGTCATAAAGGCTATATATTTCAAAAGTACAGCTGATACGTTTTAAACTAAGATGTGGTTTCTGTTGTACCAAGACCACACTTTTCAAACTTGGGGAGAAGGGCTGAGTAAGTAGGTGAGAGAAGAACACTTTAGGCAGGTTCAGGTGGCAGATTCCATCGGGAGGTAGTCTTTTTCCTCTTCCCCACACTCTCAAGTCAGTGTAAGCTCAGAGGACATGGTACTGGGATATTGTGCTGATTTTAAAATTATGTTGGGAAAAAGGCAGAGCGGGTGCTAGCACCACAGGGGCTGGGTTCACATGCCACATTCTCTGCAGGATTTTGCTGTGGTTACCACAGAAACGGCTCAAAAACGGAGCCTGGAAATGTGGGGGGAGCCAATTATCTCCCCTTTGGGCCTTGCTGGAAACTTGGGAGGTGTTGAATGGGAGGAGGACACTGACAAGTGTCACTTCCACACTTAAAAGTGAGAGAATTACATTGCCAAGTGGAAGATATCCCCCTCCCATGCACTTCTGGTGCACCTACTTCTCTCACTTTGGGGCTGCATTTGACAGCTGAACCATACCAGAAAATTGACAAGGCAAGGCTACACATATTGGACAGGTGAAGCGCTGCTGGGCACTTGTGAAGGAACGGTGGGTGGATGGGTGGACAGCAACTCCATTTGTATACTCCAGAAGCACCCCAACAAAAAAGCTGGGGAACAAAAAGGGGTAGTGATCAGAGTGGGGAGGTGGCCAGGATGAGGAGACAAGATGGGTTCTGCCACATAGGCGCTTGGGATATATGCCAGAGCCAGCTGGAGGACTGAGAGGGAAGGTGGAGGAGAACAAGCCATGGCAAGCCTGATTGTTTGTTGGGCATCCCGTGGGTTCTTTAGCAAACAAACAACCCACCATGGCTTATTTGCAGGGTGGCTTAGTGTGACATGTGAACCCGCCCAGTATATTACGCCATTTTGCATAAGACCTATTTTTTTTCAACCCCACTCTTATCACATCTCATCTGCTTTTACCCTCCTGTTTTATTGTACCATCAATAAAAGGCCAACAAAATTCTAGATTTAAGATCAACGTATCTCATACCGTACTGTATATAGTATGCCTTCAAGAGAAAGGGCAGTGTGTGAAAGGTCAAAAGGCTCAGCTCCTTGTTTTAGAAAGCATTGGCACATTTGAATTTCTTCCAACAGGGAACTAGACAAGCAACCCACACTCTTGAGGCTGTTTACCAAAGAGATAGAATTTCGTGTTCTCTGAATCAGATATTACTTATGGGAAACTTGCACAACAACACCGTCTGCATACAGCAATATTTCTATAGCGAACGAAACAGAAGCTCTAGTTGCCTGAGAAATCAATGCCACACCCTGATGTCTTTTTGTAACCATACATACACACACAGTTTCCCCCATTAAACTCGGATACTTAACTGTACATCTAATGACGTCAATCTGCCATGCGGTCAAATCACCTCCATTTTTTTAAAACAGAAATGTGGGATAGAGTTGCCCAAAACAGATAATAAAGCAAATAAAAGAGAAGCTCCTCTATTAGATGTAAACATATACTTCCTGCTTAATAACCAGGTTGTTTTAGTTATAAGTCTAGATTTTGTAGTAGCACAGGTCTCACCTACACTGCCTGCTTCTCCCACTGATACATACAGTAATGCTATCTCATCTCCAGCCTGAATCCAGAAAAGCCTCTGGGTACAACAGATGCCTTAATTTCATGTACCTCCCCCTTTCCCTGGGGCTTCCAGACAGTGCCAGCTCCAGGTTTTTGAAGGCCCTTAGGAACTGTATGTTCGCTACTGGGCTCCTCCCTCAGTAAGACTATCTTTTCACCGCCATTGTCACCAGCTGCTCTTGCTCTTCATCTTCTTTCTCCTCATGGCTACCACTTGCTGTCTTGACAAGCAGACCCTGCCAGTGAACAAGCAGGCAGTGGCATTTACTGTTGTCTGGGGCAGAGTGAGAAGAAGGCTGTAATAGTAAAGAGGAGGGGGAACTCCAAGCAGCTCTTGCCAGTGGGGCCCTTGTGAGGTGTGGGCTCTTGGCGAGGGCCCGACCATGCTTATCCTTGAAGCCAGCCCTGCTTTCAGAATAAAGCTAATGTGGGCTGGCTTCTAATGCACCATTTGGGAGAGCCATTTTTCGTGTCCCTCAGGCCCCTGAGACTACCTGTTTTCTCAATGAAGGGTGCACCAAACCTGACCTGCGATAAAGGTCAGCTTGAAGTTCAACACAGACCTAGAAAAACAGTCTGGGCCAATGTGGATGGGGTATGCGTGAAGAAGCTAAAAGGAAACAGATAATGCCGTAGTGGGTGTTCCTGTGCAATCCTGTGTCGAGAAAAAGCCCTTGAAATTTAAAGATAAAAAGCACAGGTCTGCTAGACCCTGCTTGATGTGGTATTTTTAAAAGCACAGTATAAAATTATCCCAGGGATCTTCTAAGACAGGAGGGAAACTATTGGAGGTTGATTCATGTAAGCGTTTTTCTTTTTAATAGGATGAGCACACCACAAGCTAGCCGACTCCTTTTTGGCATAGTGACTGGCCTTATAAATGTAGCAGTATATTGCATGTATTCCAGATTACTGCTAGCACTGCCTGTCTTAAACCTTTTTCTTTTTAGGAAATGGTAAGCTGGAGTCTCCATGAGAATGTTTAACACGTGGAAGATTTACCACATATAAAATGGTGGCATCATCAGCATCAAACTCAACTATACTTTCCATTTAATCTACTTAATCTTCCAGTGTAGAATACAATACAGAACAAACATGGATTCTGCACTTCTTCCACATTTACCATTCCCATCCTCCAAGTTGCCTCCTTTCAGGACTGAAGCCAAAAACAGTTTCTTTGTTCACAGCCACGCTTATTCAAATGTATGGGTTTTTATGTCTGGCGATCTCAGTATTAGTATTGTAAAATGGATATGATAGACAGTGATATAGAATTTATAGCTATAATTCTAGGTTAGCACCTAGATTCCAGTCCCAGGTCAGCCTTCATTATTGGATAGCCTTGGGTGAATCACCTTTTCTTAGCTTGACTTTCCTATCTTTAAAATAGGAATAATAGCTGCTTGAAGGGGGTTGGGGTGAGGTGGCTGAGACTGAATGAGGTCAGGATTGTGACGCTTTGTGAAATCATAAAGGATGATGGTATAAAGAAGTATGGGATATAGCCATTAATGATAAATTGACTTGTAATATTAAGTGGAGAAGAGGTATAGCTAAAACAAATGATTTTGAAGGAATTTGGAAACAGTTCCTAATATTTGTGTTTTCTAAGGGAAGTGGGAAACCGCCAACAGAAGAAAGTATGAGATTTTGGAATCAGGAATGAGATCCCGAGGTGGGGGGTGCACTTATATGTTAAGATTAAATATGTTATGATATGATACTTTGTAATCAACATTTATTCAACATGTATGTAGTATGTTATTGTTGTTTTTTTATTATAATGATGTATGTTTAAGTAATGTGGAAAAGCAATAAAAATTATTTTTTAAAAATGAAATCATAAAGGACTTTTTTGATTTCAGATTTCAGCTTGATATTGCTGTTCTCCCCTTTGCATTGTTTCCCCAAAACCAGCCTTATGAAAGCCTAGAATGGAATCAGTAAGTCTAAAGTCATAGCTTGTTCAACAAGTAGTAAGGGTTTGGTAGTGGAATTATAATTGCCTCACATACAAAATTGTGGGGCAGGGAGAGAGGCACTAATCAAAGTTCAAGAAAAGATTCTGATCTCATGTAAGGTCTTTGCCAAAATCGCACCACAGAGGTTCAGTAATGTCACCTCTAAATCCGTACAATTCACCTTTTGCAAGCATTTTTAGGAATCTTCCCAAGGAAGAAACAAAATGGGGGCTCAGGTACTAATTTGCAAAGTAGCTGAGCTCATATGAAAGTCTGGCTCTGGGAATACTTGGAGTTTAGCATTTTTGGGAATCTCAGAATAGCTCCTCAATAGGAATCTATGTTCTGGGCTCAGTGTGGCTTCGGAAGAACAAACGAGCAATTGACGGACAAGATTCGTGGGCAGGGCACATTTACAATATAAACTGATCTACCACCCCACAACAGCTCTGGGAACCGTAGTTTTAATAAGTTTGTGAGGGAGCCCTAAAACCTTCAAACACATAGTTCCCAGGATTTAATTGGTAAAAGACATGACGGTTATATCTATTTACATTTCTTGTGTTGACATTTATGCATATTTACTCGTGTAAACTTCGCGTTGCCATGGGAGTTAGTAGTGTGAGAATGATAGGATACAAATATAGTTGCCATTCTGACTGGAAGAACTGTATCCTTTTAAAATAAATCTACTACAAATAAAGGAGCAAAGGTGAAAATAAAAAAATATGTTCTTTTTAAAAAGAGCATTTACCACTTCTTTAAGTTGAAAGGCTAAGTTTCCAGAACCACAATTCCCAGAGTTCTTTGAAGTTTGTTTTTCCATTTTGTAAGCCTCTCCCCACCCATCGCCACCCACCGAAAACTACAACCACCAGAGAGCTTTGTGCTCACCCACTCAGATGGCTGTACCTCAGCTTCTTGTCACTGGTCCAGAATAGGTCCAGCTTCTACTCTGGCTGCTGCTTTTTGGGGTCCCTCCTCCCTGAGCTGAACTGGGCTCAGTTTGGGGATGGGGAGGACACGCTGTTGCTGCCATGCCTGCCTGAGCGAGTGAGTGCAAGTGGATGGGGCTCCTCCTCAGTTGTGATGGGAATATGAAGGGTATCACGAGATTTCTGTTGCCAGAGGAACAGGAGATTGTTTAATGCAGAGCCAAGAATCATAGCATTTTGCTGTTAAAGCTCAGACTTCAAACGTCTTTGCATTTTCACCATTTTCTACAAGTCTACACTGCTCAAGCTTCAATTTATAACAAAAATGAGCAAAATCGGTAAGGTAGATCTCGAATAATAACCATTACGCTACTGCATTCTTATATGGATTAGCAGGACAGAAGTTCACACAACATTAAACATGTAGTATAAGATCGTTCTTCCACGATTTCTACAGTGAAGGCTATAGTCAAACATTTGTTTTGAAAGACTATTTTAATGTAATTACAAATCAGCAACACACTACAAAAAGAAATTACGGTCAATAATAATAAAGATATTGGTAACCTTGAAAAACAAGGCATTAAAATCACAAGGTAGCAGTATGACTGGGGGGTTTCTTTTGCAGACTGGCAGAAGGAACATTTTATGGTTAAGGTGGAGTTTGGAATGAGACGTCTGGCAAGAAAAATAGAAGCTAGGTCATTTGTCATTCTGGCATGCGCGGGTGATGCAAAGCAAGTAACTGCTATGCAGCCTGCAGCAACTTAAGGTAAGGATTAGTTAGCCGCTAGTGTTTTTCCAATACAAAAGTTGCACAACTCTGTGCATGCCTGAAATGATCTGAAGATCAAGGTGGTATCCAACTGTGTGTTTCCGTGCTATGCAGTGGCTAGAATACCAGCATTCATTTGGGGATGTAATTAGTTTTGAGTTATGTAACCATGGAAGCATTTTTTTAAGACTTATCCTCAAAATTATCCTGGATAAGGCACTTGTATAATAAGCATCACACTCTCTTTTTGGTGTTTATGAAGGCAAATTACCAGCCCTTTAAGCCCTTTAAAAATAAGAGTTGGTCAAACCGTTTCAAATGGCAAAGGCAAAGAATATGTGGAATATCGCAGTACTGCGGTTTCTCTCCCTTAATTTAGGTAGCATTTTGGAAAGAATAAGTTTTGCTTGCCTGCTCCTAAATCTGGGACATAATTTACTGAAACAGTGACTAGAGCTTTCCATGGGGATGTTGAGGCAAGATTTGCTTGTCCACAGCCTTCTATATAGCCATATCCTTAGCATATAGCCATTTATCTGTAGGAACGCTGCCACTACCTTTACTGAACATTAGTATTTACAAGTATATACTATAAATTGATGAACTGGAAAGTAACCATCACTTAGTTTACATAACAACTGTATGTGGAAAGCAACAAGTAATGGATGTCTTTATGGATTAACCAAAATGGTGGTAGCTGTATTCATGTTTTGAATATGATTTTAAAGCCAAAGCATTGGTTTTTGAATGCACTGAGTGGCTGGATTGCAAATCGTTTCCTGGAAGGTTATGTGATGGGAGTGTACAGATGGCCATGAACTCATATCCCATCATGAGATATTCAGGCAGCTTGTTCACAGAGACAGGTGTTTATTTTGGAGACTCTTATGTTTTCTAGGAAGTGATTAGCAAGCTCGTCACCACTACTCCTGGCATGGAGGAGCTTTGTTTAAATGCTTAAAATTGAAAAAAAGTGATCTTTGAAACACTTGTCACAGTAAATTTAATTGTAGCCAAGGGATAAAAATAGTCCTTCCAGTATTCTCACTTGCATCAGATTGAAGAGCAAAAGACTTACAAGACTTTGCTTCAGCTAAAGGAAGCGTACTGACAAATTCACACTCCACATTTCATCTCCTTTTGGAATCCAGCCAAAGTTTTCCCCTTACAAAATAATAAAACTGAGTTCCTCATTTGAACAAACAATGAATGACTTATATTAATCACGTTGCAAGAGCAAGTTTATTATTATTATTATTATTATTTATTTATATAGCACCATCAATGTACATGGTGCTGTGAAAATACCAGCCAAAGTTCTGACTGACAAATATCTATTCTTATCAGCTAGTGCCCTTCCCTTTTCTAATAACCCAACAGGCACCTCTTTAAACAAACAGAATGTAATTCATACTTCGAAAATTATTTTCTTCTTCTTAAGGTATATGTAGGTTTGGATTCCAAATTAGAACAGCTAAGATTATTTGAAATAAGTCCAGAGCATCTGTTCCCAAAGATAGTGTTTTGAAAAGTACTTTTTTTTTTTTTTTTAGAAAAATAAAAGATTTTTTACCCCCCTGTTTTCACGAACAGCTTCAAGAGCAGAGATTATTTTCTTCTGTAGTACCAAATATTGAAAGAGTCACAAAGGAAAGCGGGGGGGGGGGGGAGAACCAACACACACACACGCTGCTTTTTTGGGGATGTTATTTCCAAAGAAAAGGAAGTCACAACATATTTTAAAACTTTTAATAAACAAAAACATTTTGAAAGTGCTGAAATGCCTGTTACAACAGCTTGCGTGCTAAGACTGAACATAGGAAATGAATCACTGCAGCTTCCCATGAAGCAGTATGTTGGGAAAGATTAAATACTGCTGTGGAAATGCCTTCAGATCAATGGAGATACTAATGCTATTAGAACGGAGCCCTTGGATCCTTAGTATCCAATCTTTCTAATGTCATAACACACCCATATAACATAGCCATTAGCTCTGCCATGGCGGTTACTGACCTCTGCACTTGCATACTATTTGTGGCTGCCAGACAACCTGGCATAAACAGTTGGTAAGACCAACAAAAGTCAATGCAACCTTGTGGTGTTTCTGTCAGGGCCACAATGGTTTGGCCACACCCCTCACTTGCAAAAAAATTCAACCAAGTTTCAAGGGAGCCTACCAGAGAGACATGTTGCATGCTGGGGTGCATTCTCTTAAGTCGTGCATCCAGATCTCTCATACAAGCACCCCACACCATTCTCTATGGAGGAGGCTCAGTTTCACACATTCTTTTACAACTGTTAGGTGGATGAATCAATGTTATGGATGCCGTTGCTCCACAGTACTAAATTATAAGTACAAAGAAAAGTTAAATCTGTGAACATTTCAGTGGTTTCAGTGGGGGGGACGGGACTGTTTGATTTGTACAATGGAAGGCAAAGGGGACAGACAGACCATTTACCAAAAGTGTTATTTTCCTAATTTGTGTATTCATACCCCATCTAAGGTGTTTGTATGACTAATGATTCTGGGCAATGTTTCCTTCCCACCCTTGTTAACTGAGATTTTATGATAATTTTGAACAGGCTCTAAATTAGGCTCTAAGATCTAACAAAAACCTTTGAGGTTTGCTGGGTTTACTAAATCTAGTAAATGTGGTTAACATGCAAGTAAGCAATAGCAACTAATTTCAGAAACATAGCCATGATAGTTTATTGTGTGTGTGGAGAGGAAGTGGGGTAGGGGAGGCAAAGGCCACAATCCTGCACCACATGATGCACAGTGGTCCCCATCACTCCAGAACTCTCCCCACATTTGCACAAGGCCTCTGCTGCTCCAAATGCAGTGCAACTTGGCCACGCCACACTTCAAATACTGTATGTGAAATCATGCATTTCCAGCTACCAGCAGCATATTACAAGCATATCTGTCATCTTGGCCCTGTGGGGAAGAAGAAAGAGCAAGGGGACAGGAGCAGGCAGAAGAAACATCAGGGCCTTCTCCTGTCGGACTCTTCCCCCACCCCCACAGGGCAAACTGTCATCTTGGCCCTGTGGGGAAGAAGAAAGAGCAAGGGGACAGGAGCAGGCAGAAGAAACATCATGGCCTGCTCCTGTTGGACTCTCTCTCTCTCTCTCCTCTCCCCCCTCCCTCCCTCCTGAACTCCTGTTCCTTGTGTGTCATGTCTTTATTAGACTGTAAGCCTGAGGGCAGGGACTGTCTTTTTTGCTAAGTGTAAGCCGCTCTGAGAGCCATTCTTGGCTGAGGAGCGGGGTATAAATATGATAAATAAATAAATAAATAAATAAATAACTTCTATGCAATTTACAGATCACCTACGATATTTCTTTTTCACAGTCCAGATGGAGCAGGTAAAACACTCTGAGGTCAGAAAATGTTTATAGTTGCATTCTAATGGTAAAATGCCCATCAAATTTGGGATAATCATCAAATGTACCTTTCAAACAAACTTTGCTGCACAAGTTAGATAGAGTCCATCACCAATGGCACTATTTTCACAGGCATGGTTGTCATCACCTTCAAATGTAAGCACAATCTCTTGGCCAGCTGGATGTCCATGAAGAGCTAGGAAGATTGCAAGACTGCAATCCGCATGGGTATTTGAATCAACACCAAATATGAATGCACACAAACTGTTTTCTCCATGGTGTTTCCCTCAGAGAAATTGGATTTGAAGATGTCCATATCAACAGAACTAGAATAAAATAACTTTTTCGCTTCCATCTTATTTATTTATTTATTTACATTTTTATTTATCACATTTTTATTTATTACATTTTTATTTATTACATTTTTATTTATTACAATTTTATACCGCCCAACAGCCGAAGCTCTCTGGGTGGTTCACAGCTCTCTGGGCGGTTCTTAGCTACACATAAGGATCAAGTTGACAGAGAGGCTGTGATTTCATTTGAAGGAGGTGTCCAAAATTCCATACACAAGCCTTCCTCAACCTGGTGCCGTTCAAATGTTTTGAACTTCAACTCCCAACAGTCCCAGTGAGCATGGCCAATGATCAAGAATGCTGGGAGTTGTAGTCAAGTACATCTAGAGGGTACCAAGTTGGGGAAGGCTACCATACATGATGCCATTGAAAATAATGCCATTAGTGATGGGACCTTTCTAATCTGTACAGCAAAGGTTGTTTTATTTTGGAAAAATATGTTTGATGGTATTTCACATTTGATAGGTCTTACATTATAAAGATGCAACTATGCAAATGTACTCACAAGTAGTCCTACTCACCTCAGTAAGTCTCACCTGCTCCATCTAGACTATGAGAGAGAGCACACACCTCCCTGGGGATTTGCAAACCTCCAAACTTCGCCACCTTGAGTGCCATTTTTTGGGTAGAAAGGTGGGTACAATGAAATAAATACATTAACAGCTGATATCTGCAATACGCAGCGGGAGCCAGAAATGGACAATTTTCACAGTAATGCACTGCAGTAACTCCTATGACCCACGTTTGACATCCCATGCCCATTCTTCCCCAGGCCCCCCAGATGCTCAAAGGTGGGCCTCAGGAAGGCCTTAACTGGAATCAGTAGCCTGTCCAAGTGCTCTTGGAGGACAGGAAGGGGAAGACTTGGGATGCTCCCAGGCAAGAGCTTTACTGCGCAATTGCCCTGCCCTACTCACAGAATTTTACACTGTGAACCATTTATAATCAGCCTGTGTTTTCCCACTTCACCTTTTTCTAACCACAAAAAATCCAGTAAGGGCAGAAAAAGTGGGGAAATGGTGCAATTTTCAGCAGGTGCGGACAGGAAAATGTGTATTTGAGGCACTGTGGGCAGATGGGGATGGTGGACAATGTGTTGAGGGGTGCTTCTCCTTCCTCTATCACCTGCTATGCATTTCTGGTTGCAGAGCCATTTCGTTCCCTGAAATCTTTTCTCCTCTTCACAAGACTTCTCCGAACAGGGAGAAATCCCATTAAACACATTAGTGTTTATTTCTGAGTAATCATGTGTAGTATCTGGCGATAAGACAGGAATGGGGAACATGTGGCCCTCCAGATGTTGGAATGCAACTCCTATCATCCATCACCGCTGGCTAGGTCTGTCCAAAAACATCTGAAGGGTTATACATTCCCCAACCCTGCTGTAAGGTTGCAGTCCTCTTACTGGCATTCAATAATTTTGTTTTTTAATTTGAAATTCCACTGCGCTTGAATTGGGGCACTCTAAAACTGCACAAGAATGGCCTATTTGGTTTTTAAAAAGGAGAAAGGGAAGCAAAACTGACACATGCTGTCAATTCAAATGCTGCCTTCGCTACTTCACTTGAAGAAACAGTGTTTGGAAACAATGAATCAAAGGCTCCTCTTCAAATGTGGGGAGAAAGGGAATTCAAATATGTTATGAAATTCTGCTGTTTTCTAGCCTAGTTGTGAAACTAACCAGAAAAATCAAGGGCTGAGTTTGAAATTGACTACAAAAAGCAAGCAGGCAAGTTTCCCAGCTAGGTTGTGAAACTGGCCAGAAAGTGTCAGGATTTATTACCCCACTGTAAACATGTTTACTCAGAAATAATATTGAGGTTGAGTTACCCTATGCAGCAGACACCTTATAAAAAAAATCATAGACACATAGACCTGGCTCTCACGTAACAGCTAGAGAGCATGGGTTGTTGCCTTGCCCAGAGTTTATCTTGATTTGTCTGCGAGATGCTTGCACAATTCCTGGGTTGTTTGATTCCCTTCTCCTTCATTGCTCCCTCCCAATATCCCCAAAGCCTTTGAGACACTGTAGTACTGGCATGTAGAGCGGCTAGTGGTGTTTTTTTTAACCACTCTTGCCTGCCACATCTGTAGCCCGGTGAAACAATCCAAGACCAATTCACTGTTCTGGGTTTGCACATAGTGACAACCCGTAGTTAAAACAACCCAGATTTCATAACCCAACAACAAACCATGGTCTGTTCTAGAATTATGTGAGCGTTATTTAACTCTCACATAACCCATGGCAACTGCCAGCTGGGGCTTCCACATTCAAATCGGTGGCTGGCACATTCTGCAACACCCTGAGGATTAATTAATCCATGATGATTTGTTGTGACATACAAACTTGCCCCATGGATTCTCTTCCTAAGTTGTTCAGGGGGAACAACCCATAGTTAAGCCATAATTCCAGGTTTGCACATACAACGATTCAGGATTTAACAACCCATACTCAAGGTTCTCATTATGTAGGACCCAGGTCACACACAGACCCACAAAACAGGGTGCTAAAATGGTGCTGAGAAACCCCTATTTCTAAACGTTGAGAGTTGGGATCATGAGGAGTTGGGAAAGAGGAGAGATCAATATGGCTCACAGCTATGTTGAGTCCACTGCGTGGACAGAACATAGTGAGATACACACATCAAAAAAGTGTGAGAAACCCTGAAGTGGGTCAGTTAATGAGAACTGCTTCACATTTGACGATTACTGTGTATAGATGGTGCAGGATTGTGATTAAAAAGGGTTTTGTGTGGCACCTTCAAGTTGAGCTGCTCTTTGTGATATGGACTGCGCAGGTAAAAGCCCAATGAAGTGGATTGACAGACTGCCTTTTTGCAAGCAATATAACAGCAAGTGAAATAACCATTACAATAATTATTATTTTAAACAATGACTGACTAATTACTAGAAATTTATTCGAGTTACAAGATTCCAGATTGGAGGCCATATCCATCCATATTGGTCCTGAAAGGTCAGATAAAAACAATTAACGCTCCCCCACCCCTATGTTTCTATAGGCCCTAGAGTGGAAGACAATAACAAGGAAGCTCAAAGACTTTTACCATGCAGAAGATGTAACACAATGTTATCTCAAAGTATTGTGCATGCCAATAGTGTATATTTTTCAACAGAGCACAGTGGATAAAGGATCACCTCACAGCGCAGAACATAGGAGACTCCAAATGTCTCCTTCCACAGCTTGCTCAATGCTTATCAGAAACATGGGACTAGTGAAAAAGACAAAACAAAAGACTGGAGACGCTTGAATGTTCTTGTTTGAACTGAGTACTGATGGCAACATGCCATGTCATACATTCCAGATGGAATGTAACTGGTTCTTTCCTTTAGCTCCAGGTTAATCAATAGGAGGGGAAATACCTATGCCAACCTGAGAGAGGCATATATAACAGACCCAACCTTGGAACCTCATGGGAAAAACTTTGGACCCAGTGGATTCAAAGCTGCCCCCACCTTGGAACATCTTGTTTCAGGGCTTACAACTGGTTACTGCTGCAGCAGAATTACACCCATGAAGATGTAACTGAGGCCTCTGGTTTGGATATGCCATTTCCAGAGAATCTCTCTGGAACATCCTAACCCCCTCCAGGCAGCAAATCTTTAAGATGTACTCTAAGTGGTTATAAAAAATAATGAAAACAATCCTTGCTAACCAGTGACTCATCATTAAGCAAGAACCCAGTGGGAACATATTAAGGGAATTGTAAGTATGCTGAGCCAGGCTAAATTATAAACATTTGAATCACCCTGTCTCAGTACCTGGTCCTCATATGATATGGCCATTTACAATGCTGCTGCAGGACTGTATGTACTCACTAGGACTCACTGGTGTGTTTTTTTCCATATTCAGTGTACAAATAGGAATGAAAATGATCTCTTAGATTACCTAGTCCTAATCTGACCCCCAGTCCTAAGCTTCATAAAGCAGCTCAGTCCAAACAAATAGACCCCAATACCTTGGATCAAGCGTAACTTGATGCACTCATATCACTCCATGTGGATAGCAGCCTCAGGGCCAAACTACACATGACTTTAAATTAACACAGGTCAGCTGGGGAAGCTAATGCTAAATTTAACCCTGCCAAAGGAGATTTCCCCTAATTTGAATACTAGTTTCAGAGGAGGGATCGTCCTCAGGACCACAACAGCAAAGGAAAATCTTACATCCCACCCCCATGACTGCTGAGTCCCTAACAATTTTCTGACCCCCAACCTCTGTTGATACTATTCACTTAAAATAAGAAAAAAGAGCAACCTACTGCTATACACAAAGAAGCATTTAATGTCAAATCTACTTTGGATCTTCTTCAGAACCATGAATTAAAGTATCAGCTAAGCCACCAAAGGGTTGCTTCCAGATGGTGCCATTTGGGGAGGGGCAGCTATAAAGTGACATCAGTCTCTCAAGCTAACCCAGATGTGCACTAGCAGTTTCAGAACTTTGCCAATAGCCTGATCAAAGCCTTCACCAGACTGAGTAAATTGCACAGGGCAGAGCAGTGCCACTGCACAGAGTACTTCCACATCCTAAACATGCTTTTCCAACCAAAGTACTATCATTAGTGCCTCCTTTTCTCTTGTTTTGCCAAAACAAAAATGGCCCAATGGAAAAGATTACTGTAGCCAGTAGCATTTTTGAAACATCTGCAATGAGCTTATAGTTTGTTTTTTTAGTGTTGTTTTTACTACCCCTCCGCATGGGGTGGGGGTAGCTTTGCCTCGGGCCTGCTTTGGAGATGAGGCAATGTAGAGAAGGCAGAGCTGCAGCCGGGATCTGTAAGTCTTGTGCGGTCCCCCCACGGAGTGAGGGCTCTGGTTTGTCTTGCCTTACAAGGCAGCCTGCCCTAGGTCTCTGGGCAATTTCCAACTGCACAAAGACCCTTTCTGCCTGAAGATGCAATCTGTGATTAGGCAATTGACACATGACCAAGCAGGAACCTTTTGTTCCCACTGACAAACTGGCCAGGGAAGAGGATTTCCCTCTCATCAGGTGGAACCAATCATGCCAACAAGGATTCCCATAGTATAACTGCTACATGTCAGCAACAGGTCAAGTCAACTTTAATTCAGCACTAACTCATGGTAAACAATGGGTTTTTTGGTTTTCTGGCTTGCAGAATAAGCTGTCTAATTACCAGAACTGTCAAATCATGTTTCTTGTAGGTCAGAGTTCATTTTTAATTACAAAAATCATCCATGGCCAGAAAAAAGCCAGTCCTCTCTTCTGACCAAAAGACTGACTGCTGCAAAATTGCATCATCATCTCCATCTTCATCTTCATCATCATCATCATCATTTAAGTGGCGTATTACATAATAATACGCAATTTCCTCTGTTTAAACCATGGCCTTCCCATGATGAGTACTGTTATTGCTTCTATGGTTCTTGCTGGTTTTATTGTCAGTTTTATTGTTTTCATTGCTATTTTATTGTTATTATGTTTTGATTGCTTTTAATATTTTAACTGTTTTTATGTATTTTATTGTTGTAAGCCACCTTGTTAGGGCTTCTGCCCTGAAAGGCAATCATTTCTAGCCTTTAAATTTATTTATTTATTTATTTAAAACATTCTAAATAAATAAATAAATAAATAAATAAATAAATAAATTTAAATGCTAGAAACTACAGCATCATTATGCCAGTGTCTACTGGAATTGGATTGTTTGAAAATGGACTATTCTGAATAAAATTTAATATTAAGAAGACTTTGGGTTATTTTTATTAACACCAAGCACACTGCTAGCTCTATTCGTCATAATGTCTTCTGAAGGTCCTCTTTCTTATGCCCATTTTTTCTTTCAAAATTTCCATACTAGTAAGCTCTGCCTCAGCTTTTAATCTCTTTGTTGGGTTCTCTCTGGGATCTGTTCTTGGTACGTCATTGAGTCCCATGGCTTTCAGGACCACCCACATGCCAATGATACCCAGTTCTATCATCACCATCCCTCTTCCCAAATCTCAACTGCCTCTTCCACCATTTCTCCCCTGCTGCCTCCCAGAACATCTGCATAATGCTACCTCTCTTACTTCTGTCAAATCCCTCTATCCCCACTTTTTCCAGAAGACCTAGGATCAAACTTCTAGTTTCAATGTCCTGCTGAAGGGTAGACAATCTGAATGCCCTCCTGATGCTTGGGACTACAACTCCCATCAGCCCATCCAGCATAATGGTAAATGATTCTGGGAGCTGTACTCCAAAACATCTGCAGGGCACCAGGTGGCCGGAGACTGCAACTAAACCTGTAACCAAGCCTAAACACATGTAACTGAAACAATCACCAACAATCACCTTTCACTATTGTTTTCCCAGTGTCAAATGTTAGATTGTAAGCTGGGACCTGTTCTTTTGTACTCTGTAAAGCACCATGCACAGCAGTGATGCTATATCAATTAACAAATAAACAAATAAATGCATAAATAAATGTTCAAATGTGTCTGTTTACCAGCTGCAGAAAATGTCCTTGGCTCAGAAGATAAATGATTGCTGGCAAATTGTCATGCAGAACTAGCCTAAAGGTCAATTCCGTAACTGCTAGCTACTAGGTCTATGCATTGAAGTGGTTGCATGCAGGCTGGCTGCATACACAAAACTTTATGTGCACAGGTTTTTAATGTAGTTTATTAAGCAAAAGATCACTAGAAGCAAAGTTCTGTGCATGCCATTGGCTTGCTCATGACTGCATCCATGACAGTTAGCAGTTAAGGGTGATAGGAACTCTGTTGGGAGTCACTGCAAAAAATTGGCCAGTGTCCAGAATAATATTTGGAAAGCACCACAGATCCTTTCAAATGGTCTCAGATGTTACCTTGCCTGCCTCCATTCCCTTGCTCCTCCCTCCCAACCACAACTTGTTGTTTTCCTGCAGCTTCTGTATGCTTATCATGTGTGTTGAAGAACACAAAAGATAAGGAACAGAACAGTTGGAGGACTTCACAACACAAACACCTCTGTGTTTGGGCAGTAAAAACAGGCACAGCATGGCCACATATGTATATAATGATTTCTGATTTCAGTGCTAACTTATGTAGTACTTATCAACTGAAAATTGTGAAGACAGACATTCAAGCAGAGTCCAGAGCAGACATCCCTATCAATTAATCAGAATTGGAGACAAAAGTCTAGAACCAAAGTTTTTACTCTGTGAAGAGAAGGGGATTCCCTTTACGAAAGTGGAGGTGTGTTCACAAAAGGGAATGGAAGCTTCTTTTATTCAGTGCAAAAAGTTTCTATAAATACTGACTTCCTGTGTTCAATCATTCAATTAATTAATTAGTGCATTCAATCAATCATTACCTTCAATTTAACAAACCCCTAATTTGCTGTTCTCACTGACATAGGAGTTGAAATTAAGGAAGGGGTCCAGAGTACATATCTTTTCATAGCCACATGTATCACTGCTATTGTACTGGTTGTTCATGAGAAAATCTTTACCTGCCACTTCCTAGGATTTCTCTTGTCTGTCACAAAGGACATCATCAGATGAGTGTTTTATTGCACGCTCGTTACTGGGCACTCAAGGATTTTCACAGGTCCTATTCACAACACCATCTGTCTCACGTGTGCCCCCCCGCCCCTTCTAGTCTTCTTTGTGCCCCCCAAAAAGAGATCCTGGTGAATTTAAATTATTTTTGAGATGGAACTTGCCGCTATCTCCTGCTGTGTGCAGGAGAAGCAGCGTGATCAAAATGGCCCAACGAATGGGCCATGTGCACGCTGTTTACTGACAAAAGCGTGGGCAGAGAATGAGGGCCGAAAGCGCGGGCAGAGAAGCAACGGTAAGGAAACGCAATTTCCCCCATGTGATGACACTCAAACAGGCATGGCCATTTTCTCCTTAAGAAGCACTATTTAGTACATCTCCTTTCAGTATTTGGTTAAAGGTAAGACTCGCAAACAATGATAATGTTATAAATTCTATCATTAACATTTATAGAATTATAAACACACATACCAAGTCATTGTTTCTGGATATTCCCATATGTCTTCACTGTTACTTACTGGTAGAGAAAGGATGGGATATGTGGTTCCATAATTAAGTATGTAAATAATAAAATAATGGACTTCTTATTGATAAACACCATCCACAGAAGTGCTAACCGTGTTTGCCTTTGGCTTCATTTCAAGGTATATGATGTCAGATTTAATCAATTCTCAAGGTCAAATGCCAAAACCCTTAGAAGCCCCTCACCTCTTTTTCTCCTATAGGGGCTTCGTTCAGGAATCAGATATGAATCGCAAATAACAAACAAGGATATGGGAGTAGATAAAATAACTAGGAGATTCAGCAGAAGTGGAATTTTACCAGACACAGCAACTTCCATATAAGCACAACAGTTGGCTATTAAAAACTTCAGATTTTTCCCCTCTCTTAGTAACAGCCAAGAACCACAGAATTTTTAATTTATTTTTTTGGTCATAGTGGCCTTGGCAGGTTTTAATCAGATGTGTTCAGCAGTAAGTGAATAATATTCATGGGAATTTGGTTTCTACTCACATTAATATAATTATCATTGTATACGAAATTCTGCCATGACTGTTTACACATGCTACCTTCAGAGGTGGTTGTGGTATCCAGTCATGCAAAGCTATGCAGGTGTGAGTGATAGGCACAGGTATCATTAATACAAGAATGGTTCTCATGAAGCAATAAAGCTGATCCAAGTGGAAAGTTCATTTGCACATGCACAGTTGTGGGTTGTTGCTGCTTTGTTAGCTTTCCCCTCCAACTGCATCACCTCATGACATACTAAACACTTCTCCGGAGAGCACCCCAACCTCCAGGAGGCAGGTGAAACAAGAGGTGGCGGTGGGAAAGGTCCCCAGAAAAGCCCTAGTTCAATCAGGCATTCCGTGCACAGCCCTTTAAATCCCACCCTCGTGATTAATTAAAATGTAAAAGGCAAACGTTTGACATTTTCTAAAAAAAAGATTTATAGTACTGTGTCTTGAGAGCCATCTCTATAGTTTCTTATGCTGTTGAGCAGAATTTTGTTGTTGTTGAACAGCACCAGAACTCAAGGTGGCAAAACAGAGACAAAACCCTCAGGACAGTGCAAAGGTACAGGGTGTCGTGTTTCTCAAAACCTCCCACCTTCTTGGGAGACAATAACGAAGCCTGCTAAGTAATCCACCAAGCTTTATTCAAGCAATAAACAACTCTTTCCACCTGAAGAGAGTCTAATCTCTTGGAACTTTCCCCTAGGCAAAACTATGCAAACTAAGCGAGACAATTGTCCTCTCAAGAAGAATGGAAAGCCCTTTCCTAAGATGTGTTAACTTCAGAAAGACTAATTCTGATGCAGGTTCTGACAGGATGCCAGCTGGGCCGATTTTCACCTTCCTTTAGCTCCGCCCGTTTTAGTCTGCAGCGTACTTTAGGATGGGCTAACCTCTCCGTGCTCTCCCCCTGGGAAGAATATTGGCTTCCCACTGACTGTGTATTGTTTGCCCTTGAGGGGATAAGCTCTGGAGAGGGTTCACTCCCAGCTGGTGAAGAGCCCATGAGAGCTTTCTCCCCCACTGGTAAAGGCTGGCCTGTTTCTGGCGCCAACTCCTCTACTTCAGAGTCTGATTCTGATTGATCACCTGAAACACCTTCTTCCAACCCAGGAGGAACAGGGCTAGACATGACACAGGGCAGCATCTACCAATGCATGACAGAACCTCCACTCACTCAACAAGACCTCCCTTTCCTCTTGCCCCCTGCCCATGCACCTCTCCAGATCTACTTCGGTGGTGGTGGGGACTCTAACCAAATGTGGTGGAGGAATCTGTTCTACCAATGGTGCCCATTCTGCTGGTAGAGGAACACACTTGACTACAATCCATTGGAAACTTTAAAAGGCATATAATGCCATAATTTTATAAACAGTGGCTCTTGTATACATTAGCAAGCACAGTTAATAGTTCAATTGACAACAGTTTTAGATATAGGCATATTTTAAGTTCCACATTGATTACTGCTGTGAGACTTGTTTCACCATGGGGGAAAGTAGGCATGTAAAGCCACCTGCATGCTGCTCCTTTCTATGTTATAAGAGTTTGAAAATGCTTTACTTTCCCATGCTAAGTAAACAGACCCATCCTTTACATGTGTTTTGTCACATTTATGCTCTCTTCCAGTAACATCCTTATCCATCTTATATCTTGCAATCACATTTGCTCAGCTCTTCCTCCATCACATGCAATCTTTCTTGGTCTCTCATACGATTCATCCCCCTTCATAATTTTCTTCCATGTTTCCACCAAATCCAGCCCTCTGGGACTCCTGAGATAGTCACGCTCTCTTGCTCTGGCCGGACCCCCTTTCCCCCTGACCGCTGATCATTTGATAGTTTCCCAACTTTTGTGTGGATTTTTTCACATTCTGGAAGGCTGAAATGACTCTCCTCAGGCTTAGTTACTGGCAGTAAGAAGTTTAAGCTAAAATATGCTGATAAGGACTTCTCTGAAACTGAATCAAGCTGACACCCGTGCCGTAAGAAATCAGGTCTGGTGAAACCATAAAGCCAAACCTTACATATTTTAAACTGAGTGAGAAGCGGTATAAATCACAGGAGACACACTGTTATTCAAAACAAATTAGGCCAACTATAATTCCAGCCTGCAAGAGCCTATCTTGTTTATTATTTCAAAAAGATGTTTTGAGAACTGTCAGTCTTGAACAGAACTAACTCTTCATCATAAACAGGAATGAAAGCATAGATCACTGGATGTAATAAGGTGACTGAATATTGCCCTAACAATGAGAGGTTGACCAAATTGGATGTAATTTAAATAGTTCTTGGAAATTGGGAAGGTTGTTCTTCATCTTAACAATACTGTATCTTTCTTATACAAACAAAAGAATGAACTATTCACACATACTGTCTCATACACTTGCCTGTAAGCATATTAAAGTAACCCCCATCCCACCCACCCCCAAACCACATTTGAGTTAGAGAAGGCAAGGAAACCTAAGGGGTCCACTATTCCAACTACACATACTGTTCAGACATACTACCAAGACAACTATGGTGTGGCAGTATGACTATATGAACAGGCCCTGTGCTTTCACATTCCCCTCCCCTCCCCAAGGACCAGCCTTCCCTTTCAATTTTGATTTAGAAGTAAGGGGGGAAGTCAGACCACTTGAGGAAAGACTGAGAGGAGAGAAGGGGCACTTCTTGATATTGCTTGGAGCCGGTCACAGATAAGTCATAGTCTGTGCTGACACCCCCACCTCTGTAATCTCAGAATGGTTCAGTTCAGGCATCATACCAAACCATGGTTAAGGAAGCTTAATTATGGTTTGGTGTGATGTCTGAATAGGCAAACTATAGTTTGTGATTGACCAGCAAACCAGAATCAGAATTCGTGTTTTGGGAGAAGTTGCTTTTCTAACTATGGCTTGGAATGATGTCTGAACTGAACTGCCAATCATAGTTACAGCTGTTGTCTTGCTTCCAGAGGTTACTGCACCTAAAGACTGAAGTGGAAAGCAACTACATAAAAAATGAAAGTTCACATGCAGCTCTAAATCATGGCTTTGGCTCTGAACTAAGGCTAGTGAAAACAAAAGCAGAGTTTGCAATGATGGTTGAATGGAGCCAGTGCGACCAATGCAGCTGCCAGTGAGAAGACAGATCTGGCTGGCGTCTCCCTGCAATGCAAATCATAGAGCCACAGGAGCCTAGGGCTGATTGGGAGATGGCACACTTAGGCTGGGTTTTATTAATGACACAAAGGTGGTTAATAAGCCAGGGTGGCTTATTATCCACCCATGCACATGTGAATCCGGTCTTTGTGTCCTTCACTCTGCTTTTAATCCTGTTTATTTTACTTTGGCAGATTCACTTTTAAGTGGGTGTCCCGTTTGCCATGTAATAGTGAGGAGTGGATCTACTTGTAAACACCCCTCTTGTGGTTTAAACCAGCAGGGTTGCAGTTGCAGGGTTGCAGTTGCAGGTATCAGTGTTTCTCATGACCTAACAACAATACTCAGAAGTGGAGTCCTAAACCCAGGATGTAGTATGGATGGCAACAGTTGTTTCCAGGGGAGAAAAAACAGCTGGCGCTACAGAAGCACCCTTACAGAGAGCATGACCCTTTTAGTAATTTGGCCTACAGCTCTTTGAAGCACATTCTGTTCCCATTCATTTAACTAGAAGTCAGCTTCGAAAGGCTATTTTTAGCTACAGTCAGTTAAGGTTTCCTTTATCAAGTAACTATTTCACTAAAAGGATCATTTACAAGTTAACTGCTACACTGTACGCTACCACCACATCCTAGAAAACATCCCTCTCCCATGCTTCTACTGGGGTTTAATGCCAAATTCAAAGTGGGTACAATTCCGCAGAAGCTGCCCTTTGCCCATGCAAAGAGCTGCTGAAATCAAAGTCCTCAGACTCTCTTCAGGGCTTGTTATACAAAGATATTCCAAAGAGGCACAAAGGCATCAACTCCATTTAAATGCTACTTGTCTAATGATTACAACAAGATAACCAAGAGGGAGGGGAAAAACATTGTTTCAGGGGAATGGTCTCTTGCTGCTTTTGGATTTACCAATGCAAAAGGGCAAACATCTATTTTTAAAGCAGGCAGTTGTATCCCAGTGAAAATACTTTTAATCACAAGTGGAATATCCTAAACTGCAGATCTATATCTGTGCCTCAGATGCTAATGCAGTTAACCAATATCTATTTGTACAATTACTGAATAGTACTGAATTTTTAAGGGTGTTTCCAGTACATGTCAATAGATTTGGGAAATTGGCAGGTGGCTACCAGGAGGAAGGCCTTCTCTGCTGTGGCACCTCAGCTGTGGAATGAGCTACCTAAGGAGGTTTGCCTGGCATCTACACTATATTCTTTCAGACGCCAGGTGAAGACCTTTTTATTCTCTCAGTATTTTAACAGTCTATAAATGTAATTTTAACTTTGCTGTTTTAAATTTGTATGTTAAAATTATATTTCTGCACTGCTGCTGATTTTATCCAGGTTGTGTTTTTATATTGTATTTTATATCATGTTTTTATACTGTTTGTTCTATATTTTGAATGGTTTTAATTTGTGTGAACCGCCCAGAAAGCTTCGGCTATTCGGCAGCATAAAAATGCAATAAATAAACAAATGCTTTCATACAGCATTACGAAAACTACCTTTTTGTCTAAAGTCCTATCAGCGTTAAACGATGCACCAAATGCAAATGAGACTTGACCTTTTACTATCTTCAAGCATAGATACAAAAATGCACAAAGTTGGCAAGGTAAATGCTCCTACTAAAGCAACTTCTGCTAGAGAGAGTGGCTTGGTTTGAACAATCACAGCAAGGAAAATAAGCCGTGGTGGCTTATTTCCACTGAAGCACATGCCGGAGGGGTGAGGGAGCTCTGCATAATTATCCTTGCTAATGTGGCTTGCCAAGTCATGTGAACCTGGGAAGTGTGGCTTGTGGCCACCCCAGAACCTTAAAACAGCCTATGGGTTCTGGGATGGCTTGTTACCATGGGTTTGCACAACAGAGCAAGTCGCTCTAGTGAGTGACATTACGCAAATCCCCTCGGCACACAATTGGCACATGGCTTATTTTTCCTACCACGGTGGCTTATTTCCCCTCCCATGATTGTGTGAACCAGGTCAGGGTACATTTTGTCCAGTTGGCATATGGAAGGAAGCACTTCACTATTGTGGACACATACTTCGTACTACCTCTTTCCTTTTTCTCAACGGGTTACCACTCCCCCCACCCCCACGGGCTCCACTTCCGATTCACAGAAATTTGACAAGTTACACTTTTTCAGCTGATTTTTTCCATGCTTTACCTGCTTGATTTCTGCATGTCAGGGGCTGATGTTAAAGTCACAGGAGTGGGCTTAATACAAAAAAAACCTGAGCGACAATATGGACGAGGTGCCAGTTTGCCTAACCCTGATTTCACAGCTACTGATATGTAAACAAAATTGTTTTTATCCAGTAAGACCTAGCTTCTTTTGTGCTGGCTGGCTGTACTTCAGATTATAACTGCAATGCACTACCTCTATTTGAGCTATGTCTTTTAAAGAAAGACTGCAATCTCTTTTTCCACTGAACTCATTAAATTAGTTTATTGTAGTAAGCTTATTTCTTGGAAACAAGCGCTAACAGTTGTGGGAGAGAGAAGAAGAATCTATGAATATTCTGAAGTGTTCAGGCAAACTCTAGGGATTCCCTACCCCCACAGTTATCTAGAAGGATAGGCGGTATTGAAAGCAAATGATTAAAACAATTTGCTTGAAATGCACCTAAGTGTGTTAAGAAGCTAGTCAATAGCTGGTGACCATCTTACAACACAGCAGTGTCTCATCCACCATATGGATCCTGCATGGTGTTCCATTTCCTAGAAACAATTCCTGGCATGCTGGAAAGTACTGCACGTGCTACTCTCATTAACTATGTACCAGTCAGAGTAACTCTAAGTATTCGAACACGAAGTGATAGTTTTGCAAATGCCAAGTTGTATTTCATATTCATATAATTTGAACATGAACAAGTCTGCTTTAGTTTTACTTTCCTTCCATATTGAATATCTCAGACATTTTATCAGGACTAGATACCTTTTAAAAAGTGAAAATCAAGAGCATGACCATCAGCATCACAATTATTTTATTTTGGGTTTTTTTTTTACACATTTAGGCAAGCCAAAACCCAAAGTTCTCTATTTGTCTATTCAGCAAAGATGGAACAAACCAACTCTGTGATGAAGCCAAAACCAAGAAGGACAAGCAGAAAGAATTAAATTCTACAACATAGCCATGTCTATAAAATAGTTGGAACCCATGTTTTAAAATAGACTGTAGTCACATACATGTGCAAAGTACAAGAGAACCATAGTCCACATGATGATTAACTATAGTACTATAAACTCCACCGCATATCAACATGACCTCCCACACAATTCAGCTACAATTATTTTTAACTGGATCATAACCAGTCCCTCATCCATCTCAATTACCCAGAATTCTAAGAAAAATAAAAAAAAGCTACATAATGTATTTGGAAGGAAATGAAACCTGTTTATCTGAGAGTTATACTCTTATTCAAGTACAACACACAAACGCATGCCAAACATTTGGATGGTGGTAACTTATGTTTTGTACCCCCATCCCCCGCTTTTTTCTTTTTAAACCATCTGTGTGCAAAGTACTTTTGTGATGTGGTT
Source organism: Elgaria multicarinata webbii (assembly GCF_023053635.1). NCBI lineage: Eukaryota > Metazoa > Chordata > Lepidosauria > Squamata > Anguidae > Elgaria > Elgaria multicarinata. The sequence goes on from NC_086173.1 coordinate 25,470,660, forward strand.
ACAGGAGGAAGGTACCTTGACTTTTCTTACACTGCATTGTGAAAGCTACAGAAGGACTATGGTAGACTTCCTAGTATAGTTCAACCGCCTGATCAGGTTGCTAAAGTGTTGATTTTCTAACCTTTGCACCAAATCCCTTTGTATGGAAAATTGGTGTGTGTGTATGTGCGTGCACCATCTTGGCCTTCACCTCAGGCAGCAAAATGTCATGGGTTGGCCTTCTTAGCTTGATTCATACATGCAGCCACCTGCATGTATTATATTAACCATTATGGCTTCAGTTAATATTCCACACATCCTAGAAATGTTGTTAAAAACTGAAACAGCACATTGCGGCTATGAACTCACTGTCTCTCCTAAGTCAGAAAGAGGAGAATGGGCATAGCCCCAAATGAGTTCGGCTTTCTAAGAAGTGGAACAATTTCAGTACAGCAGCAGTGTGAGGAGTGCTCCTCCTATCACAGTAACTAACAGCTCAAACATATCTTTTTAAAAAGATACATTTATGTTTTATGGTGCACAATAGTATAACAACTCTAGCTGCTGGTAAGGTAAGGACAACTTTTTCTGGAAAGGAAGCAAGAAAGACATCGTACCCTTCCAATTCACTATTTTCCATAGACAGATAATTGATAAATTAGTCGATAGAAAGTTAATTTAAAAAAACAAATCTTGGAGTTATAGTTTCAAAAGTACTGCTGAGCAAGAGATTTGGCTGCTTGCAAAGGTGAAAGCCCAATTCTATGATCAATGGGAAACAGAGGGTAATGTCCAATGTTAATCCTACATAGAGTAGACTCACTGAAATGAATGGGACTTAAGGCAGTCATACTGAAAGACAGATATGCCACCACTGCCGTTGTCCCCATCTCTCCCTGCTACGCATATGACAGGAACTCAGTCTGACAGCATCAATAATATATTTTCTTGACTCAAATTCTGCCAGCTGCAAAGATCTCTGAAGTAACTACAAACAGCAGAAACAACTGAAAACTCTAAACCGCTTATCAATGAATTGCTACACCTCCATCTAGGCAAGTTTGAATGATCCTATCTCTCACCTCCTTCTGATAAAATCTTAACCGTATAACTGAAAAGGTTAAGGGGCACATATGCCTTTGAGGCCAGAATTACTACCCGTACATTTACCTTCCTCTGAGTAGACACATGCTTTAACTTCTGTACTGAGAGGATATTAGGTTGATTAAAATGGGTCATTGTATATTGCCAAAACATAACGTGGAAAGAGTCAGAAAAAAGGAGCCAACTTTCACCAATTCTCGAGGCGGAGATTTTCAAAAGGGTTTTAAACAGATCAAAGCTATGTAAAAAGTGATCTGGATTCTCAGTCTTTAACTATTGCAAAACCTCTAAAAGAAAGAGCTACATGCTTACTCACACTCTTTCATCATGCCTATGTCAACGCAACGCTTCAGCCGGCAAGCTTGGCAGTGCCGCCGGTTATCTTTGGTGATCTTACAGTCGCCATTGAATGGACATGTGAACATCGCTTTCCTTTTCATACTCCTCCTGAAAAAGCAAACACAAAATATGTCATCTTGGCTTGCTCAGTTAGGAAAATGCATAATTCATAGTCTTTTGTGTGGATACCATTCTGAAAACAAACAGTGCGGTAGATCTGCATACAAAACCAGCTGTCCTCTAAACAGCCAACACACAAACACTTACCTGGCATAGGACAAATATCCCATATGTAGCTGAAGTTATGTTCTCTAAGAAATCTGATTATTTTAACATTTTGCTCTGTCATTACACTTCGACAAAACTAACAATTCGCATGTCCTGGTTGTTTTCTTTCTAAATATCATTTAATATTTTATAAACTGCATACAGAAAGACACCATTTCTTGTCAAACTGAAACAGCTTGTACTATAAACAGGAAAACGTTGACCACAGTTCAAATGTCTCAAACAGTCCAGTCTAAACCTGGAAAACTATTTAGAAACTGGAAAGAAGACGACAAAATTTTTTAGAACTCAAGCACAGGTAATCAAAAAACAAACAAGTAGTATTTGTCAATTCAAATACATGTCTAACTGCTTTATAAATTCTGGAAAAGTAGCTCACAGCTGCAAGATGACAGAATGCTGTAGTATTTTAATGACTAAATGGTTTATTACATGAGCTAGTACTATATAAAGTGCCAAAAAGGCACACAACTACTCCAAACACCAATAAAAGGTGATAATTATCAAATAACCCATTTATTTACAATTTATAAGGATATATAAAACCAACTGATGTGTCTCAAAGTGGTTAACAATCACATTGTTGGGTACTATAATAACCAATAATATATATCATACATGCAAGAATACAAATCTAATACAATCCAACAATATTACAGACTTTTATAACATTTAGCACCTGAGACAATACCATCAGAATAATATATGTACAGAAATAGGGTTTCTTCTCATTTTCTATTCTTATCAGCATTGTCAATGCATTGAATGCATTGAATGACAGGAATTTGCAATTAAACTTCCCGTTTTCGCTGTTCCAGCTTCTTCGGACTCAATGCCATATCAGGTAATACCCTCATTAGAGCTGTTTCTGTCTCGGGGAAACAATTCCTCCAGTAAAACTCAGCTTCATTTGTTTGTTCTAGTCTTTAACAGACCGCAAGTCGCAGTTATATGAGCTTTCATAAGAAAACGAGCCTATTTCATGAAATGCATGACGGAAAAGTGATATGAGCTTTCATAAGAAAACGAGCCTATTTCATGAGATGCATGACGGAAAAGTGAGAATGTGGTAGGTTATATATATTCACATGGGTTTTATTTATTTATTTATTTATTACATTTTTATACCGCCCAATAGCCGAAGCTCTCTGGGTGGTTCACAAAAATTTCACTAGAAATAAATAAATCAACAAAATAAAAAATAACTAATATAAAAAGGGTATAAAAAGAAAAGAAAAAGACAGGCATATGTCCTGGATTTCAAACATACCATGAATGCAATACATGACGAAAAGGGTTAACATTGGCTGTTTCATATCCAACAGGATATTTTTGAAGCCTGCCACTACAATAAATCCCAAGGATAAAAGGTTTATACAAGTTATAAGACATTTTCTGGGCTTTAAAGTCTTTTCTTTGAAGAAAAGGAAGCTAAAGGTAGACAAGTGGGCCAGGCTTGGGAAGGCAAAGGGAGCCTAGGTTGCTCACTCCCAGCCAAAAGCATCTGTGTTCACAGCAAAAGTCACCAAACATGGATGTCTTTTGGGAATGATCAGATGCAATATCTACAGCCTTCATTCCAAGCATCATGGTTTTCTCTTCTATCAGTCATCTTGTAATTATTATGCACACACTACTCTCAGCCACCGAAATACTCCTGGAAATCTAGTGCTCTCGCACTGGCTGCAGCTATTTGGGGTGGTAGTAATGCAAGATCACTTGTTTCCATATTTATTGATGAGCCTGAAGATCTCTACCACTGGTACCTTTCTAGGGTAAGGCACAATGATCTATTGCAGAACTACCTTAAAGTTTTTCACCGTTGTGCAATCCTCAAGCAGGAAATTTCAGCAGACTGGGTGACCAAGCCAGAGGATTAGGAAATATAAGGCCAGTTCATATGAATCAACAGCCCCCATCATGGGTTAATTTACCATCAAGGAGCTGCAGCAAGTGCCAGCAACCATTATAGATATGCAGCTGCTGAGTAGGGGTTGTCATGTTTTGCGAACCCAGCTGGCAGAGGTTCTTTGAGGGTTAAACAACCTTTACATAACCCACAGTTTGCATGTGCCACATTTCACAACATAGGCCCTTTCTACACCTAAAGATTATCCCAGGATAATGGAGGGATCGTCCCTGCCTACTGCCGGGATCCCCTGCGTGTCATTTGGATGCACAGGGATGATCCCAGGAAAAAAAGGCAGGTGTAGAAAAAGCCACAGTGTTGCAATTGTGGGGGGTTTCCCTTTTAAAAAACACGTGGGGAGGGCCTTTTTTCTTATTGAGTCCACTAACGTCATGCACACCTTTGCAGCTGCTCAAGAATGGAGGTTTCAAAATAAAAGTGTGGTTATTAAAAAAAAGAAAAGTGGTTTGGGGAACTAGTGAATATTGAGAGAGGGACAGTAACAGGACAACAGGCTGGGGTGAGCACTGGTGCCCTGCACACAAGCCAGATGCTGCAATACCAGGAAAAAAAACCTTGTGTAGATTGGCCCCTGTTGAAGCAAACATCTTGGAGATAACCTCAGTTGTCTACTGGCCAAAGAAATCCAAAGAGCAACACAAGAGAGTTAATGTGGAGAAAGTGGATAGAGAGGGATTTTCTAACCTTTGTGCCGAATCGCTTTATATGGAAAATTGGTGTATATGAATGTGCGTGCGCCGTGTTGGCCTTCACCTCAGGCAGCAAAATGTCATGTACCTCTCTCTCGTATAATACTAGAACCTGGAGCCATCGCATGGAGCTGATTGATGGGAGATTCAGGACCGATAAATAGATAGATAAATTTAGGATAGATCTTCCCAAATCCACAATTCCTCTTTAATTACAATTAATTTGCTATTCACACTATCCCTTCGTGCCCCCCAACTTCTATTCTCTCTTTCCCTCCTGGAGGAAAATTGCCCCTGCCTCCTGCAATTAAGCTTAGAAGCTTCCACTGGCAGCAATGAAAGGCTCCCCCCTAAGCTTAATTTCCATGGGGGGGAGGGTTGCAAGGGTGTTCCAGTATGTGGGAAGGGGACAGTTAACTCCCCAGCTGTAATCTCCCTTGGAAAATCATTAAGCTGAGAAATCTTCCATAGGCATTAATGAACACCCAGAGCCCTTGGGAACAGATCCAGGACCCTGGGAAATAGATTTAGGGCTGGGACCCCATGAGTCAAGGCCTAGCAACACTGTAATCCTAAAAGAAAACAGTGAGAAATCTTACTGGCTTTACAAAGAGTCTTTAAAGTCAGCAAATATAAGGAATAGTCCCCAATGTTGCAGTCTTGCTAAACTAAAAGATATACTCGACTCTTACTGAGCAAGACCACATCCAAGAAAACATTAAGCCAATCAGCAATTATAACAGGTGTCAGGGGTAGTTTGAAGATAAAAGAGATTCAAAGTATTTTCCAATAGAAAAGAAGCAACAGGAGAAATTATTTTCACAACGTATCTGATGGATTTGTTATGAAGGACCTAGCAGACAATATCTGTTTTACTCAGTCTGTGTTTCTGAACCAGTTGAGAACTTGGTTGCCTCAGGTTTAAAATGCACAGGACTGAGAGCATATTGCACAGTCACAGAAGGCTTCAGATTACAGGAAAGATGAAGGGCAGGGTGTCCGGCAAACTCTTTGAATCACGCTCAGGAGAGGAAAATGACCAGAGGGGCAGGCAGTTAGCAACAGGCATCTCATTTCTAATGTCCCCATTTGGTCTTAAGACATCATTATTGTTGCTTTGAAACAAATAGCCTATTGCAGGTTTCTCCCAGGACAGACCTTGCCCAACTGACATTTTTCATCCACTTTCAAGGTCAAATAATGCCCCTGGGATTTTTGGGTTTGACCCAGTGCATCATTCATATCACTGACGTTCCTGCAGCTACCAGCATGTCAAGCACAGGAGTTTGTATTTGCCTGTAGCAGATGTTTTTAGAAAAAAAGATCTACAGTTGGTCTGGGGGCATGGAAACTCCAGTTTCTTTGGCAACTTACCCATACTATTGTGCTACATTTATGGGCCAGAAGTAGATGTTCCAAGAGATAGAGCAGGGGTCCCCAACACAACACCCTTGGGGCACCCGCAAAACTCTATTCCTTACTCCCTTCAAAAATCAATTAATTAAAACCTGAAAAATGTTAAGGCACCAGATTCTCCTTCCTGTTCCTGGACCTGCCACTGATCAGCTGTTCAGCAGGCAGGAAGAGAAAGGAAGTTGTTTCTTGGTCCAAGCCAGTCTTTTTCCATCCACACAGACTTTTCCCTTTTGCTCCTTATCTGTGCAGTCCCATCCTCTAGCCTTACAATTTCTCTCTACCCAAGCCTTTTCCTCACCATTTCTCTCCCACCTGCCTTTTTACATCACTGGTTCTCCCTACTCCTGCCTCTTGCCTCTAGCTTCTCTCTCTCTCCCTCCCCTTGACCCCTTTGCTTTGCTATCTCTCCCTCCCTTCCAGCTTTTAACTTTGCTATTTCTCTCCCCTCCCCATCTTTTGACTAGCCAGGCCTGGATGACAGCTATTATGTGACTACCCACATCCTCCATGGGAACCATTTTCTGATGGTGCCCACAGTAGTTTCTCAAATGTACCCACAAGTCTAAAAAGTTTGGGGGCTCCTGAGAGAGAAAGAGTAGCAGCTATGTCTCTTTCTCCTCTCTTCCTGATAACATTTTATGTGGCATGACATTATTACACTCTGCATTTTCCTGCCTCTGCCTGGCTATGGTGAAATGCATAGCATCAAAATGTTACATTTTAAGTTGTGCTATACTACAGCTGTTAAGCAGGAAGAGATGGGAAAGATTGCTTTCAGATGACAGTAACAGAGCATTTCTGGTTAACCTAACATTTTACTAGCATTAGCTCTGCTCAGGGGTGATTGTACTTTTATCTAGTCCTCATGGAAAAGGGGAGTCAGCCTTCAACAGCCCCAGCAACATCCTTCTGTCTCTTGTCTCAGCCATTTTCTTAGTATGGTGGGAAGATATTCTAGATTTCCAGCTCACCGCTTCCCCAGAGCTTGGGGCACTGAACAACTTTTAAATGTAGTAAAACCAGGAAACTAAAATGCTCAGCTAAAATCTAGCACTTAAGAGCTCCTCCCATGTTTTTTCTAACTGAACTGTTTTCATCTTTTCTTTCTCCTCCAGCTCAGTTCCTCATAATCTATTTTCAATTTCTCTCATCCTCCTTCACTTCATGCGTCATGTCTACGTTAGTTAGCCTGTGGGCAGGGGCGGCGTTTATGCAATTGTTGCTTGTATAGTGCCCAGCTGCCATAGCCAATAAGTTTCAAATACTATATTATTCAAATCACAGATTAAGATTAACTCCATGCTTGCTTAGCTCAGCTACTAAGAGCCATTTGACATTTTACATGGCAGCCTGGGTAAGCCAGAGGTTTTCCCTCCGGTATCTCAAAGCTGCTGCACAATTGGCTCCATAAGGCAACCGTCACAAACATGGTGAATATACTACTTTCAGAAAATATTGTGACACATTAGAAAAAAGAAGAAAAAGCCAATTCTATAGCTGTGGATATTTTAGTCTTTCAGTTTTAAAATTGTATTAGTTACTATTAGTTCTTTGCATTGCTGATGGCTTTTACCTTGGGTTTGTTTTAAAACTAAAGGTTTTTATAGTATATTTTGCTATGCTGTTGCAGTTTATAGTTTCAAAGTTTGCTTTGCGAACTGCCCAGAGAGTTTTAGTTATTGGGCAGTACAGAAATGTAAAAAAATAAATAAAACAAAACAAATGGCAGTGCGAGATGTAATTTAAAACCTTGGTGGAAGCAATGATAGCTGGAGCCCTCCAAAGTAGTTTGGAGCAGCAACAGGAATGTCTAAGACCTGGGGAGTGGACAGTTAGATCATTGTCAGTGAGAGAGCCATAGAGAGCCCGTGTGGTGTTGTGGTTAAGGTGTTGAAGTGGGACTTGAGAGATCCGGGTTCTAGTCCCCACTCGGCCATGGAAAACCACTGGGTGACCTTGGGCCAGTCACAGACTCTCAGCCCAATCTACCTCACAGGGTTGTTGTTGTGAGGATAACATGGAGAGGAGGAAGATTATGTACACTGCCTTAGGTTCCTTGGAGGAAAAATGGAGGGATATAAATGAAATAAATAAATAAATAAATAAATAAATAAATAGTCTCCTGTCTACCTGAGTCACCACTAATGCCAGGAAGAGCTAGGAGTCACAGATTATCCAGTTGACAAAGAAAAGGTGCTCCAGCCTCAGGGTAACTTTCAAAAAACGAAATTGGAGCACAATACCTTTACCGGATGCTATAGCCCTATTTATTAAATAAAAAATACATTTGTTGTGTGTTAAAGAAAACTGTGCAGAAAGGTAGGATATTTCAAATAAAAATAAATAACATAGATGAAGAGTAGGGAAAGGACGAACAGCCTATTTAGAGGTTTTAAAATACACCATTTTCTTTTTCTTCCATTCTTTCTCCACCCTCAAAGAGGTAAAAAGGCTGATGAAGCTGGGATGATGTTTGTACTATTTGTTGATTATTTTTAAAAATGAAGCAGACAGGGGATTGGAATGTGGAACAAATGAACTTTACATAAAATGTGCAATTCTTACAATGATACTAAAATGGTTAGGAGAGACAAGCCAGCTTCATAAGAAATAATATTTTGGCTTGTGTTAACTAACCATAGTCAAGACTAAACAGTTTGTCTAGATTTGGACAAAATGCTAAGCAGTGGTTAGTCTAAAGCAAAAGTTAAAGCTTCTAAACAACTCCTCCCAGCCACGCTGGAGGTGAAGAGGGGAGGAGGGAGACCAGGAGACCAGAGGGAGACATTATTGCATAATAATAAAACATTATTTATCATTACATTTAAATGCAGCCTTTGTGTGGAAATCACTTAAGGATGTGGAGCATAAGCAGCACACTACCAAGAACAGAGTCCAACCATAAAATGATTAAGGGATGGAAGTTTAGCGTGAGAGGTTCACCTATATTCAAAGCAGTACTGTGAGAGTTAACCCACATTTAATTTTCATTTATAAATACTGGCACTGTCATTCCAAGGTGCTACATTTGTTTTCTTGACAAATTAATCTCAAACGAACAGGATTTTGTGTTTCCACACAAAAACTAGGTTCACGTGAATCCACTAATGGCTCCATAGTATGTCATTCCCAAACTATGCACTAATGCAGCCTAATGGGACTTGGGAGCACTATTCACAAGCATGAAGCAATGAGGTTACAAGTGTGCCCCACTCCAATCAGCCTTCTCAGATCTTCTGCAGTGTGTCTGCACTGAGAAAGAAAGGATGATACAATTGCACTCAATGCAGACACAACAGAACGGCTTACCATCGTGGAGATCTTCCACTGCATCTCTGTGTGAGTCATTGTGAAGCTTGTGAAACATTGGCCTATAAACCTGAGTTCCATGAAAGGAGAAGATCCTCTTTAGCCAAGCCATTTAGCGTGGGATTTCAGAATAATTCAGAAAGAATCATTCAGATTTCCTTCAAATGTTACCAAGAGAAAGATACTCAAATTCTGCAAGCTTCAACCTTCTTGGGTTTCAATCAGATCCCTGCAACAGATGTTTCAGTCAATGCCCCATAAACATGATGAATAGCTGGCACTGACGTATATCATGTCTAGGACACATAGTGTATGACTGAATAGCTGAGGGCAGTAACCTTGTGTGTGGAAATATACACTTGAAAGATGAGTTACTCATTTAAGCAACAGTAATTGAAGAAAATGTTGTTGTTCTGGTTAGCCAGGCTGCACTGCAGCCCAACTGGAAATCTGGCTGCAAGGTCTACGGTATGCAAAACATTCCATCCAACAATCTAACAAAGTGGACATGTCTGCGACAGAGACGCTGAAGTAAGGGAGCCATGTTAAGAGGAAATTGTCCTTTTGATCTCCAACTTTACTATCCATGCTAATCCCCAACCCGTGCTATTCCTACCTTTCAATTACAGCATTCGATACATATGGGTTTTCCCCTGATTAGTCACACAACAGCTTTTAATTATACCAGCTATTAGTCATCCATTTTTAACCAAGAGTTCCCAGGAAAACTACTTATGTCAACATTACAGAAATATGTTTTATGGTGAAATGGCAGCTTGTTTATGAGATATGCTAAAATGTTGACAGTCCTTGGAACCCTCTAGGATAGCACAGAAGGGTGTTGCCCACCCCTGATCTAGATCATGAGAATTATATATATATACATACATACATGTATGTATATATGCCTTGATGATAGCAGAAGATTTTTAAAAAAGTAAAAGCACTGTCACTTAATCCAAAAGACTATGAAATGAATTGGGGCTTGAAGTGATTAAGAGAGATTACTTCACTCTGAACAGCTCTATTTCCCTCCCCAATCCTGATTCTGTTTACCTTTTGTCATTACTACTATTATTAATCTTAATCTACAGAATTTAAATATATCCATACATTAAAGTCAAGGAGGAAATTCAGCTTTAAGTTTGCAGTCAGATTAGGTGTTTTCCCTCTAAATGCTCATTGTTAGATGCAAAATTACCCTCCAAATTCTCTTCCATGTATACTTTCTTCCTTAGATTGCAGATCTCTCAGGGAGGGGTGGGGGTCTGCAGCACCTTGTTTAAAAGTATTTTACAAATACTATCATTATGCTGAAACAATTTTAACAAGAGGAAAAGGAAAACTATTTTATTGATCAACTTTTGATGGTAAGAGTAAACTGCTGGTTCAACAAAAGATTTGGTTTCCAGGGCACAGGTCAAAGCTATTAGGGTAGACCTATAAATTAAATGTCGGGAGTCACATACCGAAAAAATCCTTTGCAACCTTCACAGGTCATAGCGTTAAAATGAAAGCCAGTAGCCTTGTCTCCACAAACGCCACAGATTCGGGGAATGTTCCTATCGAAGTCATCGACTGGATCAGGAAAGGATGGGCAAGTTGCCATGGACTCCATTTCTATGACAGAGGAAATATAGAGATTATCAACTTCACCACAACAGTTTTCTGATTAAAGTCATAATTTAACAGCACTAGGCAGCATAAACTATGCAAAATCCAGCACAAAGATTTTGCGTCCTGTTACTGACCTTTTCATGAACACTTACTGGGACCTAGCAAAATCTCTTATTCAAGCTGTACAGCTCCTGACACACACATTCCTGATTTGCAGTACAATAAAAAAAACAACAGTGCAATTCTGCTTTGTTTTCTCATCTTCACATGGGTAGGTAAACTCACCAGCTAAAGTCAGGATATTTCCACCTTATACTTTAAAAAATGAAGGGGGAATGAACTAGATTGTATTCTATAATTCCATTATTTATTTCAAACTGGGGACATGGCAGAAGAATATGCAATTAATATAGAGACAGAGTGAAACATTCTTTTTTTCTTACCACGCCATCTCATGTGAGAAGATGGCCTAGTTTGCACAAAATGCTAAACCACTGCATAGTCTGTTGAAACCTAGCTTGTTGTTGTGTCTGAATTAATCCCCTAAACAGGCTATGGTTTGTTAAGCACCTACCAACCACAAATAGAAGTCATAGTTTGTTGTTGGCTTATGAAGCCTGGCTTGTTTAATCATGTCTTATTGTGATGTCTGAACCTAGAACTCCAGTTTATCCCTGCCTTGTTTGTGCTGCTGAAACAAAGACACTCAGCAAAAGCAGCCTGAAAAAGAAACTGCTCTGAAGGCTGGCAAAATGAATAGGAGAGAAACAAATCAGAAATGGGGAAAACAGGCTGGTTCATTTTCTTGTCTCCAAGACAATTAATGGCTAAAGCAACAAACCATGGATAACATAAACCATGACTTAACATTACTTGTGAATGCAGTCAATGAGTAGAGTAGCAATGCTATAGAATAGCAGCTGCTAAGAAGAGTAGCAATGCTACAGAATACCAAAGAGTCAGAACTAGGCCTTCTAAGTCTAATTTTATAGAGGTCTACAACTGAAATTGCATGTGTGCATGGTTTATTACTTTTAATGTAAAAAACACCATGTGATTTGCCCCAATATCTTCACATTCATTTAACAGAACACCAGATAACAGAACCACGTGAGCAACCTGGCAGAGTATATCTCCACATTTCCAATTCATATCTCCATAAATAGGCAATGAGGGTTTTTTGTTTGTTTGTTTTGTTTTAATGAAAGCTGAAAATGAAGGGAGGAGAATTTGGAATATCCCTGAGTGACTAGGTCCCTGTAGACTTGCAATGGCTCTGCTACTATATAACTTAATAAGCTGTCCTGCAACGCACAGGTAACATATCTGCAAGGTTCAGATTCAAACAACTTGTGACAGTGGCAAACTAATTTGTTGAAACCCACGGCTGCACCAATGACATATCAAGCTCTGATTTTTTGAACAGATGAATGGAGCTGAACTCTACCTCTTTATATCCTTGTAACCTCTCCTCCACAGCCCTTCTTCCCCTAACAGGATTTCGATTCAAGCATTAGAACTCAGCTGAGGAGAAAAGTACTCGGGGTGTGTTTGTCAATTGTGAGGAGACAGGTCTTGGGTTTACTGATTCACATTCTTCTTTTGGTCTAACAGCTGCCCCCCAGCTCCCAAATGGGACTGCTGCTGTCACATGCCATTTAATCCCAAAGCTAGAAAAAAATCTAATCTTAACTATCCTATGTATAACAGAAGATACAAAAGGTTCCATGATTCTGTTTCCAAACCTTTCTGCTATTCCTCCCCCATTACATTCAATAATCCCATTCTTTATGTCTGGCTAAGAATCAAGACTATTTTTTTAAAAAAAGAAGAAGTGGATGAACTTACTGCATTAACAGTTCCCTTTTCCAGTTAGCTGGAAATTCAGCTTTATTCTTGACGATGGACTTAACCCAGCCCCTCTATAAATAAGGCAAACATTGACAGTCTGCCCAAATAGGAAGTGCGCTTAGTAGTTACTATGTTAACTCCAAGTCTAAGTTTGGACTAATCAGTGATGAGTTGTTAACCTTTGAATGTAACCATTTCCATTTAAAACTCCAGCCTGACATCCGAAAACATGTGAACAAGCAATAATCTTGTCATGCATCTTTCATGAATGAACATTTAGCAATAACCAGGCAGCAGAAGGATGTGTTGCTCAGCTACTGTGATTGTGGCCAAGAATGGAGACTTTTCATATTGGCTATCATCTTTTGCTTTCACAAATTACATTTTGAAACTAAAATAAGATTGTCAGATAGCACTTCATTACCTGGGTAAAAGTCATTCTGTCACAGTTTGTCACTATTTAAAATCTCCAGCTTAATAAATGAACATGAGTTATTAAAGCCTCAAGGGGCACAACTCTTGGCCCTAGCTATATTTCCTCCATTCAGTTAAGTCTTTGCTGGGCTAGTGCAGCTATACAATTTAAGTATAGCTGCCACTATACTTATCCCATCACGCCAGTCCTTTTACAACTTCATTGGCTTCCAGTCCAGGTCCGGGCCAGATTCAAAGTGCTGGTACTAACATACAAAGCCCTAAACGGCTTGGGGCCAGGTTATTTGAAGGAACACCTCCTCCCATATGTACCTGCCTGAACCTTAAGATCATCCACAGGGGCCCTTCTCCGTGAGCCCCTGGCAAAGGAAGTGAGGCAGGTGGCTACTAGGAGGAGGGCTTTCTCCGCTGTGGCACCCCAGCTGTGGAACGAGCTCCCCAGAGAGGTCTGCCTGGCGCCTACACTGTATTCTTTTCGGCACCAGCTGAAGACCTTTTTATTTTCTCAGTATTTTAACACCTAAATTTAAACTTTGCTGTTTTAATTCTGTATTTTAATCCTATATCAATTTCTGCTGTGTGGTTTTATCCTGGTTGTGCTTTTTATATTGTATTTTGTATTTGGGTTTTTAGGTTGTTGGATGTTTTATTATGTTCGTAATGGTTTTAATTTTTGTGAACCGCCCAGAGAGCTTCAGCTATTGGGCGGTATAAAAATAAATAAGTGAAAGCTAAGCATTTTAATTGGCTTTTCTCGTGTATTGTATTAGCTCCCTCCAATGCTACCCTTTGTGGAGGCCATTACTAACAAAGTCAAAGCTTACATAACCCAGGATGGCAACAAAGTATTCCAAAATGTATTAGCCTTTGCTAATACCGCAAAAATGTTTTCCAACTCATAGTTCATTAAGCCTTTCTGAAAACTGGTAACAATTAGATAAGCAGCCAACAAAATCTACAAAAGAAGTATGGGTGGCATCTTATTGAACTAACATCTTGCTGGTTCAGGATCTACATGCAATGCCTTAAGAACGTTAGATAGACTAGAGGATACTTTATTTTCTACTAAAAAGGAGAATGTTGGCTACCAGTATAGACAATTAGTTACTTCAGATGTGTAGCAACCCAGTGTACATGGTTTTTAGTATACACAACACAGACACTGTTCAGCTGCAAATTGCTGATTTGTTGGAAGGCCCAAATAAGAACTTGCTTGTCTTAAGAGGTTTGAGCTCTCTACTGGTCAATGTTTATATATGTCTGTTTGAGATGAAAATTAAGACTTGCATTAGTAAGATTTACAGATCTGTTCTATGCCATGGGGTCAGAATATATGCAGCCATTATGTAATAAACCAGATAGATTCTCATCCCAGAAGGGCTCTCAGTCTCAACACTAGGCAATGAAGGAGGAAGTACCACATAGTCATAAGCAAGTATTTAGTAGAGAGCAAATAACCTTTTTTATTTTAAAAACATGGGTCCAAACGCAAACCTCAACAACTCTTCTTTCTATAACCCGCTCATCCCCAACCTTATTTCCTCATTTATTATTTATTTATTTATTTATTTATAATATTTATATACCACTCCCCATTGAAAAATTTCGGAGCGGTGTACAAGGTAAAATGAAAATAAAAACAGAATAAAACAGTTAAAACAAAATTTAAAAAGAAGCAAAAAACAGAAATCCAAGGCTGCATGTTAAAGAAAGGCTTCTTGGAATAAAGATGTTTTCAGGAGGCGCCGAGAGGAGTACAAGGTTGGCGCCTGCCTGACCTCCAGGGGCAGGGAATTCCACAGGAGGTGTGCCGCCACGCTGAAGGCTCTTCCCCTGGTGGATTCCAATCGGAGGATGGATCTAGGTGGAACCACCAGGAGCAGGCCCTCGGATGACCTCAGTGACCGGGCAGTTTGGTAAGGGAGAAGGCGCTCTCTCAGGTATCCTGGTCCCAAGTTGTTTAGGGCTTTGTACACAAGTACAAGAACCTTAAACCTGGCCCGGTAGCGAATAGGCAGCCAGTGCAGTTCCCTCAGCAGAGGAGTTACATGCTGGAAAGGGGCAGCTCCAGACAACAGCCGAGCTGCAGCATTCTGCACTAGCTCCAGCTTCCGGAGCAGCTTCAAGGGCAGCCCCACATAGAGCCATTAACATCACCGCTCACTTAAAAAATGAAGCCTGTGCTTTCCCACATATATTCTGTAGAATAGTAAGAAAATCTTTAAAGACAAGTATTTGCTAACTATCCAATCTGTCTGACAACAGGAAGACATATGTAATAATATCGTTTAACATTTATATAATGCTTCAGACTGTATTCAAAGTGCATTGATTCCAGTGTTGTTGCTATTATAACAAAAGAGGATAGTGTTATTGTCCCTGTTTTGCAGATTGGATTGGCTGACACAAAGAGTGTGCCTTGCCTACCTGTTAAGTTCATAGCAGAGGTGAGACCAAAGACAGCCTAAATCGTAGTTCCATCTCTTAGCCACACAAGTGCTTAAGGAACTTGAAAGCTGAACCCTTATATTTTAAAAGGACAAGATGCAGCTTTAAAAATTTACACAATTCTCCCTTCCCTGTCTGGAGATGCAACACCATATTACATCACAGAAATATTTTGTAAGAAAGTGAGGTACATTACCGACATCCAGGTCATTTGGTATGCTTTGCTGGTAGAATTCCCACGAGCTCTGAAACTGTGACATGGAGCCACCTGTGATCCAAAAATATTATAAAAATTAATTTAGCATCCAGTACTTGTCAAGAAACTTTGGTAATCTCATGTTCTGATTTGAGTTTGTGAATGTACACTAGCTTTTAACTCCAGTCTATTGACGTAAGCAACATACATTAAAGAGTGAGGCGTGGCTTTCTGCAAATAATCCACCACACCCAAATGGGATTCACCGAACAGAAGATGTTGAGTTAACACTGCTTCCCAAGCTCTTGTAATATCACCTCACAGATGGTGAGAGATAATATTAGTCCCACAGCACATTACTCTGAGGGCACCAGAAAGGAAAGCTAGAGAATTTAGGGGATGGGGGAATCAAGAAGAAATTGCAGTCATTATCAACAGGGAGGGCCTTTGACATGGAAAGAGATTTTTCCTTCTAAAATAACTAAGACCCAGTTAAGCAGAAGGATTATACCAATAAACTGGTATCTCTAGGTTTCGTGATTCATCTGACAAATGTTTCTAAATAAAATTTAAAAAACAAAGAAACAATACAAATGCTTTGCCAGAGTGCAACAGAGGTAGAGTGATGTTTAATAGGTTCCCCCTATTTTAGCACACACAGAAAATGTGTGGTATATCACTCATGACACCTACTATGCTACTCTGTTTTGAATTTTCTTGTGAGGAAGGTTTCCTATAATGCCCATGGCTGCCCAGCTATAGCAGGGCAATTTGTTAGCAGGTATTGACAAGAATCACGCACCATTATCTAGCTGTATTCACATAGGTAAAAGCCAACTCACTGATACCAAGCTTTGCTATCCCAAATACATAAAAACTTGTATCAAAGAATCTGAAGAATTGTTCAAGGCCCATGAATTTGCAGTTGGGGGGGGGGCGAGTTTTGATTGTCACCCACAGGTAGGACACAGCAGTCTCCACTGCTTTGAAAAACCATTGGGTTGTATCCAGTGTTAGTGCTACTTAAAGTAGGCCCACTTAAATGAATGGGACTTAAGTAAGTCATGATTAAAGATTTCTTTAACACCAACAGGTTTTCACCTATTCACCTTCTTCTGTCTTTCTGCCTTCCAACATATCAGCAGCCCAAGCTAGCAACTTTCCAATTACTTTAACACCAGATGTGTCTTAGACAGATGCATCTTAGCCAATTATCTTGGCCTAGTTACACAATTGCAATTAGAATGTCTTAAAAAGTTCCTTCTGATACATATATAAATGCTGAAGACGTTTGGCATATGGATTTCCCCTACACACAATTATGTCTATGCCATTAAGCAATGACTAATACAGCTTTTTCAGAGGAAGTTCCTAAAATTGAAGTAGGTACCGTAGCTGCATGGGACTTAATTGTCCCCTTGAGAAATGTGCCACACTGTTTCATTATAACATCCACAAGTCACTTCCCATTTTATGACTAAATAAATATATGTTTGATGTAACAATCCTACACATTTATGATGTGATAATCAGGAAACAGGTATTTCCTGAATTAGCTCTTTTGGTCTTTTAACTGGAATCAACATTCAACATTTAAAATGATTCTGTTAAAAATAGGATATACTTCTTTTTCAGAACATGGAGCTCCCCACCAGTTAGATTGGTTCAAAATATATAGGACTCATCTGCCAGTGTGAAGCACCCTAAGGAAAATATTAGATTTGCTTCCCTTTCATTTCTTTACTAGTTGTCATTTGACTTTCTCTACCTAACCGAAAATTTGTTTTTCATCAGAAAAAGATGAGCATTTCTTGGCCAATCCTAATTTGCAACATGTAGCATCCATTGGAATAATCTGTTCAAAACCAATTACATGTTATCAAGTTTATCAATGTATAAGATACATTACCACTTAATCTGTATTTATGGAACTCTGACTTTGCCCTTTCTTGTAAAACAATTTCAGAATGGTTAAATCAAATAAGTGCATGATACTCTGGGCAAATAATTATCCAACAAATAAGTATAAAGAAAAGGGAGAGAGGACACTTCTCCATACTGTCCATGCAACAAGAGTGTGGGGACAGAGAAGGCCAGTCAAGCTATATTTTGGGGTCCTTATCACCTCCTGATATTATGCAACCTGTTTTATTATATGTATGTCAATCCTATAGCTATTTTTCATTCCTTTTCTTGCAATTTATTATTTGGTTGTTTTGCTTCAAGATTTAGATGTGCTGCAAATTCAGAACCTCACCGACTTACATTTGATCTTAGTCAAAATACCGAGCACCAATACAAGCTGCAGTGACTAATGTTCAACACTCCATTTGCAGACAGATGCTATTAAAAATAGAACTGTTTCATGCAACACCTTTGAAAATTTAGGATGAAAATTGATCTCTTGAGGAACCAGAACCCAAACTAATATAAACCAATCTACTCAAGCATGCTATGCAATCAAAATGCTGACACATTCTTCCAGACAGAACACTGGAATGGTAGGGAAACTTGACTAGGAATAGGATGGGAAATGTGTAACAAAAGAAGATTACGTGGTCAGATTACATCATCATCAGACTTGTAAGCACAAGGGCCTTTTAGAGACATTGCTTATTTTCAATACACCTGCACAATCCTGAGAACTAGAAACTTGCTTACTATGGCGATCTTGTAAGTGGTGTCAAAGAAAAAGGAAGTGTCCTGCTATCAATTGGGAGGACTCATAATGAATTTCTCAGATGCTTGATAATCCCAAGTAGGCCTATCAGTTTCCAGACATCATTCCCTTTTTTATCTCTGTACTTGACACCTTTGACCCTGCTCTTAAGAAATCTGGGTCAGGCTCCAGAACAAAGCATATAACCAGCCTTACAGAGTTCACTGGAAATTTTGGTCAAACAGAATATGCAAGAGAGGAAACATTTTAGAGATGGTGGTGTGCATGTATGGCACCTTGCTACTAAAGTTTCTAAATTGAAAATATAAAACCTATAGGAAGACCTAGGTATCTAGCTGGCCACTATGCAAACAGAATACTGGGCTAGATGGGCCTTTGGTCTAATCCAGCAGAGCCCTTGTGTTCTTAGAGTACATTGGGGGGAAATCACTTTCCATTTTTGGGTTACCATTCAAGAGACTGACAACAGGCATGTAACTGACTATCATGGTGATTTTCACACTTCTATTGCCCTAAGAGCTCATATATTCATTGAACACTGTTTCAAAGTGTGAATTACTTAAGTGTACAAATATCTGGTACAGTTTCTTGAACTGCAAAGGCAGTTTCTTTTGTATGAGTTGATATTAAACTTAGCTACAACAGCTTCACAGCATCTTTTAGAAAACATGGTTTCCTTTTGTGTCTTTCAGCAGCTCCATAGTTTATTTTTCACTCAACCTATTTTCCAAAGACATTTCTCAGACGCAGCTGTTTTGTACTCTTGATGTCAGTTCTTGTCACCTATTTTAAAATCACTTTCTCAAATCTATTTACCATTCATCTTTCTCCACTTGTTCTTCCTTTCTTCCTTCCACTGAAAACCATCAGACAAATTTGCCTATGCAGCTCCAGAATACAGCCCACACTTTTACTGATATTAATTGTCTGTGTTGCCACCTGATTTGTTTGAGAAATACTGAGCACTCACTTTCAATCATGCCTCTTTTGATGAATGCCTCACTTCAAGCACCTTTTGTCAAAACATCTGACAGTCCTCCATTGATTTGTATCAGGACCACACATTATCGGAGAAAGCCGAATCCTTGGTGAGGAGGGCCAATTCCTCACCCCCACCACTTAACCTATCTTAAGATGGTGAGCACTTGAGCTTTAAAACTCAAGTACTCACTTAAATATGAAGATCTAAAAATATGCCCAACCCCTCCCCCCCAAAAGTCAGCAGCCAGTGGGGGCGGCGGGCGGGGAGAGATGGGTGTTGGTACTGGTCATCATTTATGTGCCTGCAAGACTCATGCAAGCACCTTCCACGTGCTGATTACATTAGCAATCACAGTTCCCCCCACTCCCAAGGATACACTAATTTTCTCAAGATAATATATTGCAACCTGAGCTCTGGGGAAATTGAAATATACTTAACTGCCCCTCCAGAAGTGGCTTTTCATGTTTTAAAACAGGCAATTGGGGCAATGCATTTAATATCTGTTCTGGCATTCACTTTGTATATCAGCGTCCAGAGTAGGTTTCCAATGGGACATAAATCATTCGGAGAGATACAGTGATAGGGGCTCAGAAAGACAGATTTCCTCTTTTTTTGCCTGCTGTTAATTTGATGTTTCATATGAGAATCTAGTTAATGAGGAAAATGAGGGAAACTCGTTGCTGTTTGTTTCCTATACAAATAGAACTAATAGTATCTGTTTTCCAGAAAACATTCTTCTTAAACATACAGCATAAAAATGATGTAAAAGCATCTTATCTAGGGCAGTGTCAGGCACACACTTCCTACCTTGGAAGATAATATTTGTAAAATATTCAACAGTTGCCACAAAATGCAGTTTCTAGCAACATGATAGAAAATTACAAGCCACTGAAAGAGGCTCCAGTAGGAAGCGATTGCCATCATACTTACAAAAATCTACTGTTTGGGGAGTGTTAAGACCACCACTGAAACCCACAAATGTAAAGAAATGCAAAAAAAAAAAAAAAAAAAAGGTAACTAAAGGTGCAATCCTGTGCATGTTTAGACAGAAAGAAGTCCTACAATTCCCAGCTCTCCACATGGCTGGCTGGGGAATGCTAGGAGCTGTAGGGTTTTTTTTTCTTTCTGTCTGAACATGTGTAGATTGCACCCTTATTTCTTTGGCAAAAAACTAAGATATCCAGTTTTCAGAGACGTCATTCCCCATCTATTAGAACTTAAAACAGCAGACACAGTTGTTTCCTACAAGAGGCAGTCTTTTACGGTCCTAATTTGAAGGTAAATTATTTCCTGCTATCCATCATACTCAAATTATAGGCTTATGAGAATCCCAAGTCAGTTTGTGTGGTGTTAAATTTAACACTGAAAGAGGGGAACTGTTTAGTCACCCTTTTATATGTATCTTGTTAAGCAGGCCCCAATTATAACTTCCTAACAGTGCAAATCTAGAGATGCCTACTCAGAAGTAAGCTTTAATTAGTACAACTGGACTTACTCCTAGGTAAGTGTATAGGATTGCAGCCTATTACTTTTATATTAGCATCAGTATTCATACTGGGTAACATTACACCTGTTCTATATGATCACAGTCTGAAATACTACCAAGTTTTGGATTACAGAGTTTGAAAGTGGTGTGCAAACACACATATGCTATACAGGGCCGGATCTACACTATTGCTTTATAGCGCTTTAAAGCAGTTAAAGCGTTTTATAACTGTTATAAAGCGCTTTAAAGCAGTAGTGTAGATCCGGCCCTGGAAACAGTTACTAAATTCAGTCTCAAAGGTAAATAAAATCAGATATGCTGCACATCAGAAGACATGAGTGACATAAAAAGGAAAATTGTAAAATTGTTCTTTTAAATATATGCAGAAATGTAAGAATTTATATACCTAGTTTAACAGTTCTAAAAATAAAAACATAGTAACCACCGTCTCTTCTGACAAACTTCGTAGTCTCTGGGAAGGCTTAAAATACCTTTTCCGGTACAAGCTCTTAAAAAAATTGTTACGAAGTTAAATTCACTTAGACATGCAGGCTCTGTGTCCTGAAGTTTAACTCACAAGGCCCGATATCCTGAATTCCTAGCATAGTAGTTTGGATCTAAACTGTTATCTATGTAATAAATATCCATCTTTCTTGATAGTTCAAGGGAACTTACAATCAACAAATAATAACAACAACAACAACTTTGTTGCACCAAAGACCGCTATTCTGGTTGGCTTGTGCTTTGTTGAACAACTTGTTTTTTTTACCTTGCATATGTGGAACATTTGAAAGACTTCTTTACAACACCCCTTTAATGTAGGCTACTATTATCCAGTCCATTTTGCAGGTGCACTGGCTAAAGCTGCAAGAGATAACGGCTTGCCAAAGATTGCCTCTGCAAGTTCATGGCTGAGGTGAGGTTTGAGAACTGGGAACTTCCAAAATCACAACATTCTCTAAGCTACTATGCAACACTAGCTGTTATTCTCTAGACCTTGCATCACCCTGAGTTTACAAGTTGGTGCATTATTTGCTGGATTCTTCCAGTATTAGTGTGCTCTGCTCAACTCCCCTCTCCCCCACACAGATACTCATGGCCTCTTGTTTAGTGGCTAGATGGAATTGCAGAGGATTGTAGAATGCTGAATTTCATGATCAACAAATCAAAAATTGACATTATAGGGTGCTACTTGACAAGGACTGTGCCAGTTCACTCCAGCACTGAAGATCATGCAATTCATTTCCCAAGAGGGACTGCTGGACCCTGCCACTTTTATGTTTACTTCAAAGCACTCTTGAGGCCTTTGATGCTGAAATGATTATATAAGATATGACTTCTATTATGCTAAAGGTCAAGTAGATAACTAGTGCTTTCTAATAAACCTCTGAGAATCATGTCTATTGGCCTAAAGCAAAAATCCCAGAAGTCATGTTCAACATATACATGCACATTTTCAGTTACATGTAATAACAGAACACCAAACTATGGCGGAAATATTGGTCCACTTTTTTAAGGTGAGGCCGAGAGCCAAGTCACACTTTCCTTTTCTAATCACTTGTGTTTATTCTGGGGAAACCTCACCGCTTAAATCTTCATGCAACTTTCCCAATTAAGGATGCTGCTGCATGTGTATTTTGCACTTAAGCTCCAATGCTTTTTATACCAGAATGCAAAAAGTGTGAATCAGCTCAAAGAAAACCAGAACCTGTTTTTCTGTTCCCTAACTGAAAGCAGCTGCGTTACAGCGGGGTCAACTAGATGGCCAACTAGATGGTCTTGACTACTGTTTCTACTTTGGTCTCTCTACAACTCAGATGAAAGTCGTGTATTCCTCAGAGTTTGTTGTTGTTGTTACTTTTTACAGAAATATGTAGAGGAATATCTTATCAAGAAATGTTCAGTTTTACCTCCAGAAGATATAAAATTGTACCGCCAAACAAAACTAGCAAGAATGTGGTCATCACTGCCACTGCCATGAATTACAGTAGAGAAAATGCAAACAGAAGGGGAAAGGCTCACTTAGTCCAACATGGCCTTCCAGCCTTTTAGGATCTAGCCACGCTTTCTGCCTCAAATTATGGAAGAGCTTAAGGTTAAAGTAACAAAATATAAATTAGGCTACAATCCTATGAGGACTTTACTATAAGTAAATCTCATGAAATGTACTGGAGCTTGGACATAAGTAAAATGTGCATAGGATCAACCTGCAAATCTGACAGATCACCTTAAGTGTATTTACCCAATTTAGGTCAAAACCCAACTACAACTGTTTCTTGGCTGGTGCAGAAAAATATAGATGACAGGCCGAAGTTATACTTCGCTAATATTTCTGAGTCTTTGAAGTGAGGCTGCCACATCAGCAGAAGAGAATGCCATTCAAAAAGACAAGCTGAGAAAAAATATATGAGTTCTGTGCCAAGCCTCATTTTGGGACATTGTAGAATCTATTCGGTCCCAAGGGCCACATGTGATGCTGGCTCGGAGGTCAGGGGCCACACACATGTGCACACACATGCTCACACCAGTAATCTGATACAGATCGTTCCCTCTTTGCTGGTAGCAGTGGTGGAAAAAGAGCTATCTCTATGAGGATCTCTGGGAAAGGGAGTGGAGAGCCATCTCTCAACCCCATCTCCCAGTGATCCTGATACAAACTGCTCCCCTTCCCCAAAGATCCTCATATAGATTGCCCTTTCCTCACCGGAAAAAGTACAATCAGCAGGAAATCAGCGAGGGGGGAATACATAGTTGTGGGGGGTTCAAAGCACTCAGGGCTACACTTAAGGCTGGGGGGGGGGGACATGTGGGCCCAAGCCACAAGTTGTGCAACTCTTATTGTAGAGTAAGGCTAGCATTTGGGGAGCGCCCCACTCTTAATTTGCATGCTTAAGGGGATGTGGCTCCTGTCTTCCCAGTCAGGTGTCCAACAATCCTCATTCAATGGTTGATATACGGAATCATTGCATAAGAACAGACAATACTAGCTCCTACAGCAAGGAGAGAGGTTTGTGTGACTGCACAGATGAGTACTCAAAGAACCACAGTTACCGGTAAGCCACCACATACGGTAAAACATTTCCCTCAAAGTAAAGGGGGTGCAAGTGCCAACTTGAGGGTTCCAGCCCTAGAACACACCAAAAGCTGGGTCTTCTCTACAAGTGCAGATATGTCTTATTTCATTCAGTCTCACATACAGACTTTTTTTTTGTCATGCTCCCAGTTCAAAATTGTGGCCGTGCATTATTTTACTTGTGCATCAACTTGTAGAATACTTTTCCATGCTAACTGACCAGAAACACATATATGAATGAATGAATGCTCAGATCTCATCTTCACACTAGGCAGCAAGTGCCCAGATTTTTTAAAAAAAGTATACTGGTGTTTATTTGTTTTTGTTTTTTTAAAGAAGATTAACTCTACTTATTAATTTGTTGGCTTGTAATACAGTACTATTTATGTAATGCAACAGAGATGCATGCTTGGCAGAGGCACTGTCCAGTAGTAACCATATCTTCCATGAAGAACTTAGAAATGGTGCTGAGTAAAGTAAACCACATAGCTATAAGGAATACTATGTCCTGCTAACCACACAGGCACAGTTATAGATACACGTTCTGCCTTCAATTCCAACCCTAATTCCAACATTTGTATGGTACAAAGTAACAGTCTATTTTTAGTTTGCTAACTTAGATGATGATGAAAATATGTACACACTGATAGGTATGTGTTACTAATTCAAGAAACGTGATTGGGAAACATCCTGCATATTCCTTTTCAGTTTCAGGTAGTAGTAGGTTTGCAAATATGCAAAAATTAAAGGAAGTTGAAAAATGAAGATCTTCCATTGAGAAAAGCTGGAATTCTCTAACTCATATAACAAGAGAGGCAAAAAGGATGCTGAAACCATAGAACCTGCTCAAATTTGCTGCAATGATTACTTGCCTGGTATTTTACAAAGCAGGTTGTGGTGTTAAAACTGTCACTGTGATCCACTGTGTAAGTGCAAGATGTGTACATCAGATGTATCACTGAAAGCCATCTTTCTCTTTACCAAAGAGAGAAAAGGCACATTTCTAGGCCTTTGTAGGTGCAGAGAAAAATTTGAGAATGAACAAATGATATTTAGTTAAAACTTCACAAAGTGGTCAAATGATCAGAGGTTGGACCTTAATAGCTTTTTCAGTGTTTGCACACAACCCCTTCACCCATGACTATTGCTTTCTGCCTCTTTCCCAAAGCCTCAGGCCATGAACTCATAACCTCCATGCCATTCCCATTCTCTTCATCACTGTGCTTCACCTCAGTCATCCTGCATCCTCAATCCTTTCCATGTCAGTTTTGTGTTTGCCCCAGGCCTGTGCGGTATCCATCTAAGATCGCATCCATCTCTTTCAAAAATAGGCAATGCTTGGACTTGCCTCACAAAGCCCTAATCAATCAGGGTAGAGTGAAATACCCTCTTTCTGAATTAAATTATAAATACATTTTATCCAACAGCTAGACAGCACAAGCTCTTACCCAGGACATAGCTATGTAAATGTCATAAGGTATCTGGGCTAGGTACTGAAGGAATGTCCTCTTCTAGGAAGCCAGCAGCAGCCAATGCCTAAAGAGGCTAGCCTGGAAGCAAACAAATGACCTCAGTAGTGCTTGAGTAACAGAGTGTATGGCTAGACGGGGCGATATCCCAGGTATCATCCCGGGATCGTCCCTGTGCATCCACATGACGCACAGGGCATCCTGGGAGCAGGGAGGGTTGATGTTATCCCTCTCCACCGTGCCTGGGTCCAGCTCCAGCTGAGAGCCCCCTCCCTCCTGCTGTCAACTGTCTCTGGAGAGGCCACCAGTGAGGGAGGAAGCAGCAGCCAAGAACCTCTCCACCGTGCCTGGGTCCAGCTCCAGCTGAGAGCCCCCTCCCTCCTGCTACCAACTGTAACTGCTGAACTTTACAACTAAGATTGTAGTGCCTGAATTTGCTTTCCTTTCCCCCCTCCTCCTCCTCCCTCCCAATCCCCTTTCCTTTTGTGTCATGTCTTTTAGATTGTAAGCCTGCGGGCAGGGACTGTCAAGAAACACTTTTGTAAGCCGCCGTGAGAGCCTTTTTTGGCTGAATGGCGGCATAAAAATCCTTAAATAAATAAATTTCTCCCTTTCCCTGGGATATTGCCCAACCCATTAATTTCGATTTTTACACAGTCTTGGGATGATCCCGAGACCATGGAATGTGTGGTCTGCTGGCACATTTTTTTCCTGGCTCTTCGCAAGTAACGTGAGGAGCTGGGCACAGAGCTCCCCAAGAGCTCTGTGCCCATTTGGGTGGGGGGGAGCCCAAGGTGTCTTTTTTTAACTTACAATTTTGCTCGAGCATTTGTGTGCTCCTTTTCTTTTTTAAAAAAATAAATCCTAAATGGCGGCTGCAATGTTGCGCACTGCGTGTAGACGAGGGCGACGACCTTGCGATCATAAAATCACGAGATCGTCGCCCTCCACCCCCCGTATCTAGCCATGTCCAAACTGAGCTCCATCTCTCCGTGCACTCTTAATGCAGGGGTCAGAACTGATTATTTTGAGGCTAACCAGTTGTAATACTATACATGTTCCCTTGAAATCTAAAGGCACAATTCTTTTCCTCAAAACGCTGGTTTGTAGGAGGATGTTTAAACCTACACATCTATTTTCAGAATAAAAACATGTGCATCACTAATTTGTGCTTTCCAGGTCATTATGCTGACATTAAACAAGACTGGCTCTAGCCATTAAAATAAGTCAGCCATGTAAGTGTTTTAGAGGCTCGATACAAATAAGCTAATAAAGAGATCCAATTACAGTTGCACAAAAATAGAAAGAAACGTATTTGATTTCCACTTCTTATCTAGAACCATTATTTCTGCAAACTGCTTTTTTCCTCTCTGTAAAATCACAGCTTTTCATCATGATTTCCATAGTGATACCACTATCTAGTTAATTGCACTACCATGACACTATTCCACGGCAAGTAGCTCCAGCATATCAGCATCCAGTTTAATACAGATCAATGCAGACACAGGATAGAGTTAAAGCTCTGCCTTGCAATTAGATCTTCTCCACTTCCTTACAAAGTAAGTAAAGACAAATTAATACCAACTACAGCTGGGATAACCATCAGGATATATATACACTAGAGAGCATACCCCATCAGACAGGATCTTCCACTGTAGCATGAGTATGCCTTTGCTTAATCCACTCTAAGGTTTCCTTTCACATTTCTTGGAGCTCGGACTAACAGAAATGGTATTCATGGGTGGAGTCCAATGGGGCACTTACACTTCTGCCAATTCCTGTCTAGAAGTGGGACCCACTACTTGCAGAAGGAAGATTTAGCACTTCCACGGCAACCAGAAACGAGTGAAAACTCTTGTTTGTGGAATGGGGCAGGTCAGGGGAGCTCGCATAATAGAGCTCCGCTGACCTGCCCCAATCAAGAAACGAGTGTTTCCCTCATTTCAGGGCTTCCCCTGGGAAGCACTAAATCACTGTTGGGCACAAGATGGGTCCCGCAACAAGAGAACCATACACACACGATTCATGAGAGAAAAGAAGGATACTTACATCTGTGTGAATACAGATGAACAGGTGCAAGCTTTAATCTAGTGCCAATGCTATCTATTTTAATCTTTCCATTTAAAACAAATAATTGAACAATTATTTGCGACAGACGAACTGAGACAGAAGATAAGAAACACTGGGGGAGGAACAAAGCAATGAAAATCTATATTTAAAGGAAATATCAAAAAGGTTATCAGCACTTTAGATTAACTTATCTCCGCAAGAGGACTCTGCAGTATGGTAATATATTATTGCCCACAAAGCTCCAGCCCAAGTTATGCAAGGTTCAGGAGAAGCAGCCCAGTCTCATTTAGTGTGCCATATTCCCAGCTGCAATTGTTGTGAATAGTATTTTGCAACCACAGAATGACCTGGTTCAGATGACACAACAGCCCATCGTGGGTCAATTTAAGCATGAGGGTCTGTAGCACATGCTGTCTGCCATTATGAATACGCAACACCCAGCTGGGGGTTACTGTGGCTTGTCATGCCATCTGAACCCAGCTGGGAAGGGTTATTAACAGTCTGTTCTAGGGTTATATGAGGATTGTTTAACCTTCAAATAACCGTCCCCAGCTGGGTTCAGAAGACATCACAAGCCATGGGGCTGCATATTCATCATGGTTACCACCATAAGCTATAACCTTTGCAATAAAAATGATAAACTAAGCCACAATCACAGAATGCTCTCAAAGTAGGTGTGAGCAGAGCTTAATTTCTAAGAAGTCATGTAACAGGGCTTAGGCCTATATGGAAGCCCTATCACATGCCCTGAAAGGAAGCCCTCCTCTTTAGTTCTAAGTATGTGGGACAGGCTGAAGCTGCTCATGCATTCTGTTCATGATTAGAAACACATTATATATTTCTTCATAGTTCCTTCTTTAATGAAGGTGCATAGCAAAAGATGGTGCTAAATGAGCTTGGTGGAGCTACAAGATCAAGACCAATAGTACCTGCCAAGAGTTTCTTTCAACTTATACTACGATGTTAGGAATTGAACCTTGATTGTAGCAATTTTCCACTCAGCTCTTGTTCCTCCTTTTGTTTATAAGACATGATTATTTCAGAAAATGTTTCTCACTGGGCCTTATGGAGAAAGGGAAACACATACTACTTCTCAGTTCTTCCATAGATGACTCCATCTAACAAAAAATGCTCACAGCTTTCCATAAAATATTGCTTCATGTTTCCAATATAAAATCTGATATTCTTAATTGTATCCCTTATTTCAAAGTCTTTGGTTGCCAATTGCCCCTCAATTAGAGTGCTTCTGCCCACTTTAAGATCCAGTGTTCAGAGTTTACTATACCATGTTCATGTTCTTTCCACTAATGATTAGTTACTAACACACTTTTTAACTTTTTATATTAAATAAAAGGTAATTTGAAATGTGATAAAAGCAAGGAATTTTCTCCATCATCTCAATGCATGTTTGGAGATGGAGAAACAGTCCTAACATATATTTGCAATTTTGAGGCTTGGTTGTGGATTAATCAATCCAAATTAAGAATGTGGCTCTGTTTATAACACAAAGATACTCAGAAGGCAGAAGAATAACTATTTGTTTATTTCAGAAATAAATATAGCATAACAGAAAGCATACAATAAATCTTGATTCATGGGCAATTGAGAAAGTTTCTGGGATAGAAAAGCAGCAGAAAAAACTTTTACAGTAAAATGGACAAGTTATTATTATTATTATTATTATTATTATTATTATTATTATTAATATATAGCACCATCAGTGTTCATGGTGCTGTATAGAGAAGTACAGATAAGACTCCATCACTAAAATATATTAAAAAGCCATTTTCAAAGAAGTTAATTATGCGATACCTTTTGGTTCCCCTCTTGTTCAAGCCACAACATACAAGACAAGCCCTGTAAGATGAAGAAAGGGCTCCATAAATAGACAGTAGTGACAGTATGCAGTGTGGCAGGGGTAAGACTGTCAACTGGTCCCTACAGTACTAAGTATAAATTCACAGTCTATGGGGCAGCTGAATGTACCTTGTGCACATTGCATGTCTCTCAATGAAGACTGTCAAAGGCAAATGGTCGTATAAACATGCTGGATCATGCAGAGGACATTCAAAACAGGCTTTGCATTCAGGGTTTTTCCTCTTTATATGCTCAGCCAAAATACATGTAGTGATTATTTGAATTCCCGAATAGAATATTCAGATAATTTATTGCTATGCTGGGGTAGAGGACGAAGGTTGAAAAGGAGATTTGGGGAATCAACAAAGTAGTGATTCTTGTAGAATACTATAAACAAACTCAATTAGTTTCTGTTAACTGTCACTCTATTATATTCTATAGCAACCAATATAGGGTTTGAAAGGTAGGAGGGTGCAATGCAATTCCTCATTCATCAAATGTTGACACTACTGCTAAAGCAATTGCATTCCCTCATTGTTCACATCGCTATTTCCATATTTTGAGACATATTTTTAATCTGAATATAAATTTATGACGTTCACCAACCTCACTTACACAACAGTATCTACAGGAATTCCTGGGCAAAGGATTTTGAACAGAATTGAATGGCAAATTTACTCTAGATCAATTTGATAATGCCTTATTTTGAACTGCAAATAAAAAAAGTTAACCTACATAGAGTACAAGAAATTGGCCATGAGTCACGGGGAGAGACAGGAGAAAGACAGAGAAATTGCAACTACTTGGCCTTTCTGTAGCACTTAGACTTAGGCTAGAGACAGAAACTTTTCAGAGAGCTGACTGCAGTTGGGGAGAAGGATCCAGGGCTCATGGTTGTATACTCACATCCTGCTTTTGCCCCAAGGCTAAAACTGACAGTAGCAGACATGTTTGTAACAGGTCCTCCTCAGTCACAGATAAAGCGGAGTGGAGGTCCAATTTTAAGAGCAAAGGAGTATGTAAATAAAGGAAGCTGAACTGTTCCATAGCTTAACTCACCCAAGTTCCTCACTTCAGGCACTTTTCTCCCAACTAGGCCCAGTATCACAGCCCAGCTGGGGTGGGATTAAAGGAGTCTGAGAGATGGACTGCAGGGAGGCAAGCCATAGGAAGGTTCGGCTCTCCACATCCGTGCACCCTTCTCCCTCTTCAAATCTGTGTGTCATGTCCCCCCACCCTTTAGATATGGTTTCCATGCAGGTCTTCTCCAATCAACTGGTCTGCCGTTATCGGAGGTTGCTTGAGCCTGATAAACAGGTTTTTATATCATTTCAAAGCATGCAATCCTGTTTGAGCAATGATGGCAGTGGGATAAAAGTTGTGTACCGCACAAGATGGGAAGTAATGCTGCCCTCAAATTATGTTCATTTGTCTCAAAAGTTATTGTCTCCAGCCTTAGCTGAAAACATATAATGAGGAAAATCAGTTACACAAGGAGAGAGCCCAAGTAAATGTTAGCTGGTTAAGTAGAGTACACTGCAGGGCATAGATAAACAGTTCTGCTTCCCAAGTATTTATTTATTTCATTTATTTAGAGTATTTTTATCCCGCATCTCAGCCAAAAGGCTCTCAGAGTGGCTTACAATGTATCAATAAAGAAGACAGTAGTGGGCATTCCCCACGGACCTCTTCCAATAAAAAGGGCTTGCCAACAAACTCTATGCAACTATCAAAAGGGAAGAAGGATAATTCTATTTGTGTGTCCTATTGCTTATCATCTCTCTCTCTTTTTACTTTCTGCATCACCTGCAAGCTCTTAAGTTTTTGTTTATTTTGTTTTGTTTACATTTAGGGTTCTCAGCTCCCTATTCCCTACTCTAATTTTCAGCTTTGTATCTTCTGTTATGGTTCTTACTATGCCTTCCAACCTGCCTGCTGCCAATTAACTACCCCAGCAAAACCTGGATATTCCATCAAAATATGTCTTCTTTTCTATTCATGCAGCAAAACAGATATATGTGTATTAGTCACATATAAGTACAGTGCCCATTGCTTTTCCTATGCTAATATGGTATCTGCATAGAAAAGTCATCAAGTGTGAAGTGTAGATCGTTCACCTGGCCCAGGGTGGCTGTGTGGGAGGGAGAGTTAATTCTATATAAAGTCAGGTGCACCATTATCATATTGTTCAGCACTAGTAATATTTTTATAAAGCACCTCAAAAATTGAGGCACTATATAAACATTCCAGATATGACAGGTCTCTCATGCTCTCAGACTTATAATCTATTGAGACAGGGGAAAAGGGAATACAAAGTAAAGAATGGACAAATCATGGACTGTAGTTAACTTTATTCTGAACTGTATGTTAGACTGAGTCAGCAAGCAATACTGATTCTAGCAACAGCTTTGGTGTCCCTTTAAACCAAATCTTGAGCTCTATTCTTGCACAACAGCACACTCTACTGTGGTTCTGCTTGCCATCCCGTATTCTACACCTAGTAAATAGCTTAGTAGAGCTCATGCAAACCTGACGTTCACTATTTCTCAAGCCAGTGTAACTGCAAATGTGTTCTATTCCTACTACCCTGGAGCTGAATAAATCTAAAGAAATTAGTTTTTTCAACTCAATACGACCTCAGATTTCAAGTCAACTTCTAAAGTACAATAAAGGGTAGTTTTTAAAATAATCTTTTCTGTATTCAAAACATAGCTAACCTTTTCTGTATTCAAAACATAGCTAATTTTAACAGTCATATTTCATCTACAGCTTTATATTTACATCCCTCCAAATTTCCTACAATAAGCTGATGTATACCCAATAATAAAAGATGTTACAAGTTTTAACAGAGCTACCAGGTCAAAATCTTCATGTTGCAAACTGACTTGTCTATTCTAATATAGTAATTTCAACTTGTAAATTCTAAATGAAAGATTTGCATTAGAAATACTCTTTTAGAAAAGTTAAAAGTGCTTTCCTATATGTCTAAAAGCTTCAGCATAACCCATTTGGACGAAGGGTAGGGTGGGGGACACACTCACGGAAACCAGTAGAACACTCATTGCTCAAGGCATCTGTAAATTTGTATAGTTTTGGCTGAGAACCTGCAGAGTTCAGCCCTCCCCCTCCCCAAACACATACACATTCCTGACCTACATATAAAAGCAAGTGTTCCACATCTGTTGGGGATTTCTTATAAGAGAATCAGCTCACTTTGGCATGAGCATTCCTTCTCTTACTGGGCTGAGGCATAACTGACATAAGCTGGATCTGGCATAACATATAAGTAATACTTTCTTGCTCTGAAAGGAGCAGTAGTACTTCTAAGTTGGCAACAGATACCTATGCAAGTTTAAATCGCGTTTTATGGATGCACTGCCTTTCTATTTTAATTACACATTTCAAATACTGTACTTTTCCCTAGAAGCAAGACCAAAACAAGTCAGAAAGGAATTAGTGTTAAACACGCTGTACTAAATCAAATCTGTTGGGATACTCTATTTAATGCCAGAAAGTATTTGCAATGGATTTACAGTCCTATGGTTCATTTTCTTGAAACTAGTTTGCCCTATCAGATCAAAAGAAGCAGACTTTTTTTTAAAAAAAAAGACGGGGTGGGTTTTTTTAAGAACAAAAAAGAATAGACCTGCTTGAAACTATTTTGAAAAGGAGACTACTAAGGCAAAGATCTACATCTATATGGAAAGAAGGGATAAACCTAATTGCTAGTATAATCAATCAGGGATGTTAAAAACAAACCTGCCGTTACCTTTTAAACAGTTTTGTAAGCATTCCTGCTTTTTGCCAGAGTACAAAAAACTGTATACGCTGTGACTATGACGAAAAGTCAGATGAGTTTCTGCTAAACTTTTAAGTATTTTGATTGGAGATAAGAAGCTAATCTATTAAGTCAAATAAGGCAGAAACTAGATCGAATACTTACCTGGAGTTCTTGTTTGCCCACAGCACCTCTAGCTACAGGAGATCCCAGCTCCCAAGGTCTGTGCCTTCAGAGTGACTGGTTGATTCAACTAGTGAACTGACAATTTAGACTCCTGGTAAAGCTGCAGTCACATGACTCACAGGCACAGCCAGAAGGCTACAGCTTCCAATTGTGAACTCTTTTTCTAGCAGTACCAATAACTCTGAGGAAGTTCTGGTTCTATTATACCCAAGAAGCCTTCAGAGGAGAGAATCTCAGGAGATTTATTCTTCTACACAACAATGAGTGAACACTGCTACTCCAGTTCATGAAGAAATACACCCACAGCACCTATACATTTTGCAGTCTGTCAATGGTCGGATCTAAGCTGAACTGACCAAATTATGGAAAAGTGAATGCACACATACAGAATTTTACAAGGCAAAAAAATAATAATGCTTGCAGCACTGATGACTACACTTAAAAATCTTGATTCACTATCAAGAGTTTCTATATAACTTTGCCAAATTTCTCTTCAAAAAATATTGGGACAGATTTTAACTATGTTTACTCAGAAATAAGTTCCATGAAATTCAATAAGGTTTCCTTCCCAGCAAATCTGCAC
This sequence comes from Elgaria multicarinata webbii, assembly GCF_023053635.1. Taxonomy (NCBI): domain Eukaryota; kingdom Metazoa; phylum Chordata; class Lepidosauria; order Squamata; family Anguidae; genus Elgaria; species Elgaria multicarinata. The sequence goes on from NC_086173.1 coordinate 25,504,425, forward strand.
TGGAGTGCAGCTTTAGATGTAGCTCTCACAGTCAGAGGTCTAGATCCCACCAAACCCTTCTGCATTCTCTACTCAATCCAGCAAAGAATCCTAACAAAATACATTAGTCATTCACTGAAAACTGCAAGCCATGCTACAACCAGTTTGAACAAGTATACTTTGCAATGCAATGTTCTTTCTCTTTTCTGTTTTATCGCTTGCCAACATCAGTGATTCTTTTACTTATTCACATGCCCCCATCTTTAGCTTTGGTAGAGTAACCAGCACCAAGCTCAAAGTTCTGGTAGGCTACATCTCGACTGATGAAACTGTGGCTAACAACACCCAAACTGCCTAAGTTGCTAACTGGCATCACTAGGGATTCCTGCTCATCTTTTGAGAAACTTAGCTCTTTTTTAAAAAAAGGCCTTGTGAAAGAAAAGTAATTATTAGTAACTTTCAAATGTGACATTCTCTCTACATACACCTTCTGCTCATCTGGCCAGCAAAACATTTCATGCACACAGATTTTGGAATTCTGTGTTTTCACTAGAGAGCTTCAACCATGACTTAATTAGTTAAAATCAATATTCTTTCTGGAACTTTAGTTGTGGAACATTGGAGTTCCTATCCACATCAGTGCTTATGATTTCCCCCTTTCTTCTAGTTGCTCTCGGGTCTGATGATCACCATATCCAAAGTCAAGGAAGACTTATTTTTCCCAAGGTCAGATAGGTGAGAGACCCTGAAGGGTTTTTTTTTCTTTCTGTTTTCACACTCCTCTGCAGGATGTGGCTTGGCTCATTGCACACTCAGTTTAAGCTATTTGCCCTGCAAGCATGTAGCTTGGCACTTCATTTGCTCTGTGTACATGTGAAACATTGTGGTCTTAATTATGTATCACTGCATTTGTTAAAACTGCTCCTGAAGGCTGAAATAATGAGTAGAGCACCCATAAGTATGGGGGGGGGAATACTTAACCATCTCACTTTGTGTTGCATTTTCTCCCTGAAGTTAATTCACACAGAGAGTTTTTTCTTCTTGCAGGGAAAGAGATACAAGGACCTCCATGGAGAGAAAATAAATTGGGGGAGCGGGGAAAACTGAATGAGAGGAAAGAGTTAAGGAGGCCTTCACTACTCTAGGACTCTATTCAAAATCACAGCGCCGCCCCGTAGCTGTTTTAATTTTCTTCTTCATCATCACCATCTTGATATAATTGTGCATACATTCCCCCCAATGTGTTTCTTTAAAATGTAAAGAAACCTATCGAAGGAAACTTATACTCAATTGCATGTAATGTGCAGTTTGCCCTTAGCTGGGAGACTGACCAAGATGCATAGGGTCATGCCAAACGTACCTTACGGAATTGTGCTATCCACCTAGATGGCTTTCTTATTAGGGGACAGTGCTATCCCGCCCTCTTATTAAGAAGGGACAAGGCTCTAAGAAGAAACAGAGCACGCATGGATTTGCACCCAAAGTACATACAGTGCACTCCACTATAAATGCCGCTCCCACTCCATGTTGAATTCTGGCTAGCTAGCAACCCTAGGCCTAGGCCATCAGTCATGAACCAGCAGAGGAACAGATAGAAAATTTACTTCAGTCACACACGAAAGGCAGAGGCAGTGCTTACGATTCTTCCCTCACAGAACAACTTTCTTCACCCACTCCCTCAACTGAATTTAATGCGCCAAGAACTAAGCCTTCATTCTAAAGCAGTTCCTCCCTCAACATTCCAAAAGGACTTAGGCAATCTTTTTGGAGCAGTGGGTGTATTTGGTAATTTGAGAAACTGCCCTGGGCACCATCACAAAATGGCTGCCATGGGAGGCCTGGCAAAGGACAAGTAGCCTGCCAAAAATACTTGAGTACAAGGCAGAGATGGGATCCGAGATACAACACACAAAACAATTCCTTTGAACTCAGTTTTCATCTCCAACAGAAACCAATTTCACAGCAAAATGTCTGTGTATGTGTATGTGTGTGTGTTTAAGAAGGAGGGGTAGGGCACCATGGTGGGCACCGAGGAAGGTATCCAGCGGCATACTGATATCCATGGATATCACGTAACCCCTGGGCTACAGCATTACAATAACACCCTAATGCAGTTCATATTGGCATTTCTTAGGTTATCCAGGGACTGCAGAACTGGAGGGAAACAGTGACGCTCCACTGAGCATAATGGCCAATATCAGTCTTTCATTTAATGCAAAAAGTTCAGGCTATGCACAACTCTAGCCTTTTTCTATCACTACAGTTAGGGTTGCAAATATACAAACAACCTAATCGGATCTCAGCTGGCAGTGACCAAACAAGAAAGAGATTTTGGGATTGTGGTGGACACAAATGTCCACCAGTGTGTGGCCACTGTAAAGAAGGCAAACTCCATGTTAGGCATTGTAAGAAAAGGGATTGAGAATAAAACTGCCCTTATACAAATCTATGGTGCGACCACACTTAGGTCAAAGCTAGACGGGGCAAAATCCCGGGGCTTCTTCACGCAGCGCATAGTTAAATTATGGAACTCGCTACCACAAGATGTAGGAGGTAGCCATCAATTTGGATGGCTTTAAAAGGGGGTTGGATCAATTCTTGGAAGTGAAGGCTATCAATGGCTACTAGCCCTGAGGGTTGTGTGCTATCTCCAGTATTCAAGACAGGAAGCCTGTGTGCAACAATTGCTGGGGAACATGGGTGAGAGGGTGCTATTGCACCATGTGCTGCCTTGTTGGTCCATGGTTGACGGCTGGTTGGCCACTGTGTGAACAGAGTGCTTGATTAGATGGACCCTTGGTCTGATCCAGCATGGCACTTCTTACGGTCTTAACCATTTGCCACTGGTGCTTAAAAAACTGAGACTGGCAACCAGCACCTGGATTGCTATAGAAGCTAGCAGCACATTTTTCTAAATTTATTTGGGTTCAAGATCTATTCGCCATTGCATCTTGCAACCAGTTAAAGTGTACAACACTGCTTTTTTTTTTTAAGGAAGTCAAATTATGTACTATAAAAATAAATCTTATCCCATACGAGTAATTGAAAACTGCCATAAATACAGTCCAAACTACAATTATGCTATTTTTAGCACTTAACTGATATAAAAAGTTTCTGTCTTTATAATCCCAGGTCAAATGTGTGCCAGGAAATCAGCAGCACTAGCCAATGTATGGAAGGTCATAATGTAGAAACATAACACGTTCAGAATCTGAAGGTTCTGCATATAGAGTACAGTGGTCAAGGACATACGCACACATTAGTGTGGAAACTCAGATAGCAATATGTTCAGGAAAGCTGTGTTCAACCTTTTCTAGATGAGTTTACAACTAAGTATTTAGTGCCTAAATTTGCTTTCCCCCCTCCCTCCCAATCCCCCTTCCTTTTGTGTCATGTTTTCTAAGACTATAAGCCTGTGGGCAGGGACTGTCTTATGAATTATTTTTGTAGGCTGCCTTGAGAGCTTTTTTTGGCTAAAGGGCTATAATAAAAGTGCTATAATAAAAATAAATAAATCTGTTTCGGGCTACTCAGTGACCTAGCTTTGTCACTAGAACCCCCCAAATGGCATTAGGGACATGGGAGTGCTTTTCACCAGTTAAGACTGGTACACCAGATAAACAGAGATAGCTGACTACAGTTATTATTGTTCTGGTAACACAATAGACTATATGTGGGGCTGCCTGAAGGAGTGCCTTCTCCCATATGTATCTGCCCGAAGGTTAAGGTTATTTTCAGAGGCTTTTCTCTGGGTCCCGGTGCCCATAATAGTGCAGCTGGTTGCCAGGGAAAGAGCCTTTTTTATAATAACCATCTGTGGAATGCCCTTTCCAGGGAGATTTGGCTGGTGCCTTCATTACATACATTTAGACAACAGGCTAAGGTCTTCTTCTTCCAACAGGCATTTAATCTTTAATTTATAGTTTTTATTAGTTTCAAAGCTGGTGCTTTAATGTCTTTAAAGTTGTTAATATTTTCATCAGCTATATTATTACTTTATGACTGGAAGCCACCCCAAGGGCATTTGCCAGTTGGTGGTATATAAATGTTATAGAATAAAAAACTCCCACCATCCACAACTATTGACCATGGTGACAGGGGCTGATGGGAGTTGTAGTCCAAAACATCTGGAGGGCAATATCGTTCAGCCTTCCCAACCTGTTGCCCTCCAGATGTTTTGGACTACAACTCCCATCAGCCCCTGTCACCATGGTCAATAGTTGTGGATGGTGGGAGTTTTTTATTCTATAACATTTATATACAACATTATATAAATTCTATAACATTTATTCTATAACATTTATATACAACAACATTTGCCTCAATACCAGAAGAACGTTTTAAGAGTGTTCAGTAACAAACATATTAACATAGGATGGTCACCACAAAATGCATATGTCTTATATCCTCCAGATCCAGAACCTCTGGGTAGGATCTTCAGAGTCTGCTATACCAGTCACCGGCCGGATCTACACTACTGCTTTAAAGTGCTTTATAACAGTTTTAAAGCGCTTTAAAGCAGTTAAAGCGCTTTATAACTGTTATAAAGCGCTTTAAAGCAGTAGTGTAGATCCGGCCACAGAGTCAGTACCATTGAACCAGTCACTGACCAGTCACTGATCAGTACCACTGAAGGGAAGGGGTTTCCTAGCATACTTAAAATAATGCTTGGCTCTAAACAGCCAAAATTCAACCATCAGCTCTATAGCCACCAATAGGTAAGCATGCCTGCACTGTCACAGTAGTACTGGACTCAGCCACATGTGACCCTGTTAGCCATTGACTCAGCTACCCTGTTAGCCATTGACTTAGCTGATGTCACAGAGGGCCTATGTGATAGAATAGAACACTTTCCTTTTCTCCCTCCTCCTCCCTCCCAATCCCCTTTCCTTTTGCGTCATGTCATGTCTTTAAGATTGTAAGCCTGTGGGCAGGGATTGTCAAGAAATACTTTTGTAAGCCGCCGTGAGAGCCTTTTTTGGCTGAATGGCAGCATAGAAATACTTACTAAATAAATAAATAAATAAATAGAATAATGGGTTTGAATTCTAGGTTCAAATTCTCACTTAATTGTGAAGCTTCAGATAAATCTTGAGAACAATAAAACAATCCTATATCCTTGGAATTCCTTGGAAGAAAGATGGGATCCAAATGTGACACACTAATAAATCTTTGGGCTAAGCTGATTGCTAAAGGACAAAAGGAAATGCTTTGTTTTGCATTACTAGTTCCATGAGCTAACTATGTATAGCTAAACAGATAAATATTAACTATACACTGACCTTTTGAGCTAAACATTATGGCTTGGTGTGTCATGTGAACTATTCCTAACCATGGTGGCTAGATATCCATGGTTGGAACATGTTAACTAAACATTAGTTGCAAAAGGGTTAGTGGCCAAATCATGGCTTAGTGTGTTGTCAGCACTATGGAATTTCATGAGAGCATGTTTGTAAGCAGTTTCAGAGACTTTTGAGGGACTGACAGATAGCACTTGCAACTTATATTATTTTAATTTTGCATGTAAGCTGCCCCAGAGACAATTGGTTGAAAGGCAGAAGTATAAATCTTTCAAATTAATAAAATTATACAATGGAATAAAAAAGCAAATCAGTTGTTCCAAAAAACACAGTATGTCTCTAAAAGCTCATTTTCTTGTACCAGTTACATGCCAAAGAACACAGACTCAATTTCAATTTGATCCATCAATACTAAAAGGTCACAGCCACATTACATAAGCAATCCTTCTCATTCTTCCTCCTGGTCAAGGAACTTTTACCAAAGAGTGGAACAAAAAAGCCCAAACACAAATTGAGACTACAATGCTAAACAAGCAAGGCGTTCAAACAATATTTATAAGCATTTTAGAAAGTGCAATTATTTAAAAATGTACCAGAACAGAATCATCATCATCATCTCACCAATGTTCTTTTGAAGGATTTTGAAGGAGGGAAGTGGTAAACTTCTTGGCAGCTACCAATCTAAGCTAGTGTTATCCAAGGCAGGCAAACTCTGGAACCAAGAAATATAAATCAGGCATTTATTTCATCAGTGTTTCCATACTGCATTTACTATTAGTTGAAGCAGAGAGCTAAGATGAACAAGTAACATAAATAAGTAGGCAAGGGGAACTATTCTTCAAAACAGGTTCAGTATTCATCAGTTTTTAAACATGTGTGTTTTAGTAGCTTAACATTAAGCAACTTGCTTAGAGCACTAAACACAAACAGTAATATGCTTATAAAGAGTGAAATGTTACATATTTTGTTCATTTGACAAGTTATAATTCTTTTTTTTTAAAGTAGTACACTTTCTCATTACCTTGGATAATCATTTGAACACAGTGAAGCTGATCTATAGATCTTTACATGCAGCAATATATGAAGGGGTGTGTGAGAGAGAGAGAGAGAGAGAGGGAGAGAGAGAGAGAGAGAATATGAATGAATGCTGGCCAGAAAGATGGTAGCATCTGTTGGTTGGGGGAAGGGAGACATTGCCATCGGTCTCCCTTACCACCACACAGTCAATTAAAATTATCAAAATTGAAGACAAAAAAGTGTTCTTGCTGTGCACATTATTATAATCATTATCTGTAAAATGCCCTGGAAATTTTATAAGCACTGTACACTGTGCATGTATCAAAAGGTAAGACAAACAGTCCCTGCCTACAGGCTCACAATCGAATATACAAAATACAAAAGGAATTGCAAGAGGGGAGGGGGAAAGGAAAGCAAGCACTGGAGCAGCAGTTCCCTGTCTGGTGAATGGCAATGACCAGGTTGGTCTCCCTTGTACAATAATGCTCTTCCTGAGAGGCAAGGGGTGAAGCCTCCCAGCGTCCCTTGGTGTCCTGGGCGAGACCTCAGTGTTCTGCCCTTCAGCTCTCCAGTCTGAAGGAAACTTAGATACTGGATGCAGGAATCCAGTAAAGAGGAACCAAGCCAGGAAAACACACACACACACACACACACACACACACACACACACCTACATTGGTTTTTAAAATCCCAGCAATATTCTTCTAGCAACAAAATTGGAATGTAAAGTCAGTAAGCCATATACCAAGTGATTCTGACACTGTATAGCAAGCTTTCCTGTAATTATAGCTAAACAAAAGATTTAGCAGGCAGTCTTCATGTTTTCCCTAGCAGAATTAATAGGATAGTATGGATAAATGAGCTAGTAACAAGTTAAGGTCCTTGATGGAAGAACCAAAAACTTTGTACAAACAGGGAGTTATTCCATTGGCACTAAAAGGAAAAAGTTCCACAGGACAGTAGTGATCCAGGCATTGTCCATAAAATGTTACAGAAAGTTCAGCTTCTTTCTTAACCCTCCATTTCACCTACATTCAAGAAGCTCCCCTTGCTTTTTTGGGCATGGGGAGGCTGTATGTATAGAAGAGGTGGTGTTCTGCTAGATAAGCTCCATTCTGCAATAGAAATGTTTACCACTTAAAATCAAAATGACAGTCAATTCAGATGAATACTGAAGACTGCACATCTAAAATTTTGAGCTAAGAATGACAGTTGTGGTCTTTTGTTCAGGATTTGTTCAAAGCAATTAAAGGAATTTATAGGGCATGATGAGTTCAAGCCTTCACTACACTGGAAGGTTTTGTAGGAACACAATTTGACTTTGTGCATCTAACTCAGTATTGTATCTACTGATTCTGCAGGGTCTCAGGCCTAGAAAGGTCTTTTCCATTACATGCTACCAGATCCATTTTAAACTGGAAATGCCAGAGACTGAACTTGGGACTTTCTGCATGCAAAGCATTTGCTTGTTACTTACCAATGAGCTATAGTCCCTCCCCAAACTCTGCTAATTTGTGAAATTAACAAGGTTCGGAGTTTAACTAACTAGGCTTTCAGTATGCTAATACCTTACAGTATTATTTAAACAAACAATAAGAAGCCATGAACTCTGTAGTTCACATAAATCAGTAAGTTTACAGTCTCTCAAAAAGTCTAGGGTTATACCCTAGTCAGAAACAGCAAGTATGGAAAGCTCAAATGACTGAAGCCCTTTTGGGGGGGTAATTATTAAGCCCCCTGGCTTCTTGGAATATTTCCCTCTTTAGATTTTATCCCCAAGAGACATTTTAGTCAAACATCTTGCATTTAAACATTCAACCAAAATATATTTTTGGCAAATGCTCAAAAAACATAAAAATATTGCTGACATCTAGTAGTAAGGGATTCCCTGTTATGGAACCAATCCAAACAGGCCTAGCATTACAAAGAAATACATTTATTTACACACAAAACAAAAGATAATGCGTTAAACTATGAAATACTTCTGTTTCTTATGTTTTGAAAACTTTTTATGTTTGCAACTACTGAAACAGAGAGCTAACTTTTTACCATATTTTTATTTAAATTCTACAGAGCTTACAGGGACAAGATACCAGCCCATATGGTGGCAGTTGTCTAACCTGTGAGTACAGTAACTTTAAGAAACCCTGCCTGAGTGAAGCTAGACAAAAAGCAGAAAAACTGATCTTGTACTCATGACCTACTTATGGGTTTCCCAAAGGCATCTGTTTGGCCAGTGTGTGAAGTGAATACGGGACTAGAAGGAACCCCGGCCTGATCTAGCACAGCTCTTCTTATGTTCTTACGATCTTGCCTAAAACCCTGCATTTCTCCATATCACGTATAGGAGGCCAAATTTGGCAGCACCAAACTAAACAAGATTACACATAATCAGAATCCCCGATTCGGGCAAATGCTAATTGAATTATGCAAGAATATTCTAGCCATATGAAGTAACACTGATTTAAGCAGAAAATTGGTTTGGTACATGGAGATTTGCAATGGAAAGTGATGGTGATGGTTTGTTTTTAACTAGCAGCAGTATATTTGTTGTTTCTAGGGTTGAAATATTTAAAGACCCATTTTTCTTAATATCTCAAATCAGCAAACTCAAATATGAAGCTCAGGTTTACATAACCCATAATGGCCAAAGTACACCAGTTTCAAGCTCAAAATGAATATAGCGTAGCTTGCATCACTCCCAGCTTCTAGATTTCCCAATTATCAGATATTCCTTTTCCACTGAATACCTGCCTATAAACTAATCTTAAATTTACTCAGAATATTCAAAGATGTTTAATTTTCAAGGCAAGGCCTTCCCAGTTTCTATTTCCAGTCACTCTGCATATTGTAAAACAGTGTCAGATTAAAAGTATGCATCAAAGTAGTTTTTAAACCCAAAGCAGTCTTTGCCCTGCCTTATCTGGTTGGACTTTTGTTCTCTCTTATCTGGCAATTTATATTCCTTATAATCCAGATGAACAGTTCCCCTCTCCATTCTTACAAGTACAGACAGTTCCTAGGACTACTGATAATGGCCTGCTCATTGACATTACAATAAGTGCACCCGAAATGGAAAAAAATATTGATAAACAAACTGCTTCCCCTATAAAGCAGATTACAAAAACGAGTGCTCAAATTCTATAGTTTTGAGCTACAAATTTGAACAAATGAAGCTGCCTTATACAAGTTAGAACACTGATCCATCTAATGTAGTATGGTCTACTCTGTCCACAATGACTTTCCAGGGGGTTCAGTTGTTTGGGCAGCTTCAACAGATCATACAAAAGATTCATAGGCACAGGTTCTGCCCATCTAATGTCACATTTGCATCCTGGTACAAGCAGAGGGATTGCATGAAATGGAGGAAAAAAGACATGGGGTAATACTAAACACAATCTTACACACACTGATAGGACTGCAGCACCACCACTACATTTATTGGAATAATATTCCGAACACAGAAAGTTAAACCCTGAGAGCCAAGGCCTATAGCCCAAAGAGCCCAAATGGAGAATAGATGTGAAGTGTGAAATGCTGTATACAGTGGTCAGGAAATTTACTTCTATAATTCACTGCAGATACCATCACAATTTATGGCTTCCTTCCTACAGGTAACAAATAGCAAAGAATAAACAGGAGCACATTGAATGGACTTGCACAGATCATCACAAAAGTCAATCACCTTGCAAAGGACTTCTATAGTTGGAGGTGCTCATTGGATTGTGCAGCCAATATTTACTAGCTATAACATTTCAGCATGTAGAAAACTGCTTTGGTAAACAACTTAAGTGAGGGCCACTGAGGAAAGGGTCCATCGTCAAAGTGAATTTCCAGTAAGTTATGCTGATTGACAGCTGTCCCTCTTTACACATACTCTGGTTGAGCAACCTGAGGGTCAACTGGGGACCCACCAAACTCAAATAACAGAGCTGCCGAACATGAGAAATAATGCTATGATTCTTACTGTTAACATTTCATTAATTTTAACTTGCAATTTGCAAGAATTCTGTAAGTTTACAGAAAGCTGCGGCCAAAACAAATAATTGCACTACAATATAGTAGTTACTAGGCTGTTTTAAAATGTAGGAGCAGGGTGCTAGACTATGTTTGAAAGTGTTTATTGAAACCTCAGTGTTAGCCCTTCAATATTTTTTCAGTCCTTGTTTACTGTCTTGCAAAAACCTAAGAACCAGGCCTACACAGCTAGGAAAAGTGTCAAAATTCCTATGTGCCAGCATACCATTTTAAGTGCCTCAGCAGTCAGCCCCCAGGGATTTTGGCAGCTCTGAAATTCAAATCTAGAGGCCAAGTTGACACACATGCTAGAGTTTAGTGACAATCACATCTGTTCTGTGGGCAGCAACAGTTTCCCAGAAATTTGAAGACACTCCAAAATAAAGTTGAGCACTAAAAAGAAGTCTCTTTCAGAAGGAAATGAAGGGTATTTTTTTAACAAGTTACTCTTGCATCTGATTTTGTGAAGGAAGCTGAGTCACTATCCAATATCTAGTGTGGGAGGAGAGCCAGCTACAGAACAAAGCAAGCTCTGGGACAACTCTAACCAAATTTCTGCAGAATTTGAGCGTCACCTCTTAAAATGATAGAACATACAAAGATGAGAACAAGATGCCTGATGAAAGAGAGAGAAGGATTATAACACCCCTTTCTCTATCCTTGGCATCTGCCTGCTCACAAAATCTTCCACAGAGATTCCACCCATTTCTCCATCTGGTTCCAAACAAACAACAGAGGTACTTCACCCTTTTTACGCACATACCAGGCAGCCGTATGAACACAGAGACAACACCTCCCCTGCCCACAGGAAAAGAGAGAAAAGCCTAATCCATCCTTCCTATCTGACATCTAAGACTCACATCGAACCCTAACCCCTTTACTCCTTTAAAGTAGGAATATAAACAAATCTAGTACAAGATACAAAATCAAATGTCATTTTAAAAAGCCAATTTAGTATCTGAGCTACACAACAAACGACGAAGAGAAATTATTATATTTAAGAGCTGGCATAGCATAGACCAAGTTACAAATCAGGCAATAATCATTTAGAATCTTGCTTTGTCAAGAATTCTCTAGGTGGCCTTAAGCTAGGTGTTATTTTCTCAGCCTCATTACCCTCCTCCCAACAGCAATATGGGGATAATATACTGGCTTACCTCACAGAATTGTTGAAAGGCTTACAAGATAATATATTATATACTTTGAACACTCAAAAATGCTATGTAAATGCTATGTATTATTCTTTCAGTTATGATCTGTACATTCTTGCATGCACATAAAGATGTTTCCTAGATTGTGGCCTATAAAATAATAATTGCTTTTCTATCTATTAAAATGTATATAGTGTTAAAACGTTGGATTAGCTCTTTCTTTTTTAAACATGCATGGGCGCAATCCTATGCATGTTTAGACAAAAAAATGTCCTACATCTCCCAGCATTTCCCATTCATCATGCACAGGATTGCACCATAAAGTAATTAAAATTATCCATTCTCATGAAAAGAAGAATTGAAACTTTCCAATGCCATCTAAAAAGTTAACAGTGAAGCAATGACTTGGCTTTCACTAGACCAAGCTAGCTTTTAGAGCTTCTATTATTTAGACAAAAACAGAGTGACAAGTACAGCAAGCACCTGAAAATGTGTTTTGTACATATGCATATAAAAATAAATGAAGTACTGTACATGAGGGGGAGACTTACAAAACATTTATGGTAGATCTGTCTGCTATGCAGCAAACCTAACCTCATGCTTGCTGTATGCCACTAGTGTCTTGGAAAGCAACATTTGCAGGTACGAATTAGTGGGTGAAAGGGGAAGATTTGACTCTCCCTCCCTTTCTTTTTAGTCAGCCTCAGACCAGAAATCAGCCTGGCTTGAAGGGAAAATACCCAAGTGAAGCAGTTGTGGGAGAGTTTAGGCAGATAGGAGAGCATTACACTGACTCCAACCTCCAAAATCCCCCGGCCTCTACAATACCATTACCTGGCAAAAAGAGGTTTTTGGAAACACCTGGATTGGCCCAAGAATAGATAACAGAAAAATCCTAGTTTCCTTAATGCTCCGTTTATATTAAGTCAGCTTTCCTCAACATGGTGCTCTCCAGATGTTTTGGACAACAACTTCCATCAACCCCATCCTGCACTGTTAATAGCTATGGATTATGGGAATTGCAGTCCAAAAGATCTGGAAGGCATCAGGTTGCGGAAGGTGTGCTTCAGGGATGTCACAATCACTATTCTATGATTCACTCACGTCAGCATGGTAAATAGCCATGCAATCCATCCTAACTGCAGCACAGATATGGCTAAAACTACACTCAAAACTACACTCAAACTGGGAGAAAATAAACTAGAAGAGAACTGAATAAAGCAAGGAGTAATCAGTGGACAGAAAGCATCAGCAAAGCAAGGAGCGATCATTGGACAGAAAGCATCAGCAAAGAGACTGCTTAACTGGAGCTAAAACTTGCCAAAGCTCAGCTACAAAACATGAGATGTAGTAATAAGACTGTTACACTGGCACATCTTGGACAGATTAGAGAGACATGGGTTCAACACCTAACATGCGCTATGAAACTTATTCAGTGTCCCTAGGCCAGTCACTTCTTCTGAGCCTAACCTTGTCATGTGGTTAAGGGCACAATCCTATGCATATTTTGACAGAAAAAAACCCCTACAACTCTCCACATCCCTCCAGCCAACTGTACTAGCTAGGGTATGCTGGGAATTGTAGGATTTTTTTCTGTCTAAACATGCATAGGATTGTATTCTAAAGGTGGTACCACTTATTAGGTATGCCTGAGATTCTTGGAGGAAGGGTGTGGCATATGAGATATAATCATGTAACCAGAGATGGTCTCATATGCCTATGATTTAAGGCAAGTGTCTTCTTTTTCTTTTTTACTTATTTTAAAGAATGTAACTCCTAGTCAGGTTTAAGCCTTGGCACTTCATTTTAGAAATGAAGCACTACCCAAATCCACAAATTAGATTTATATGCATGGAACTACTAACCTAAGGTTAGGTAACCTGGACAGCCTGTACCACAAAGATGTTTAGGGCTTTCTCCTGTCAATGAAGCTGGCACAAAGCCAGGATAGGATGTACTGCAGTAAACACGATATTTCAAGTTGCTCTCTTTAAGTTTCCATTCAGTTCATACATTAAAAATATATATATATGTTGGCAAACCAGGTCTCAACAATTCCTAAGGCCTTCGAAAGAGGCTAGACAGTGAATTGTTTTCAAAAGTGTGAGAAAAGCAACAAAGCCAGCATACTGTGTACACCTTATACAAGTAATCTCTAGTTTAATTCAATTCTGGCCCTCCAAGTAACCAGACTGCTGTGGAGAAAAGTTCTTGTTTACACATTACAGCACCAGGGAGTTCAGGAGGACAAGATCATTTCACGTGATCTCAGCCAGATCTATGGCCTGTGCTCCCTGTCTGGTATGTCAGAGGAATATTTCCCCTGCTGCATTACTGGGGTCTCACAAACAAGCCTAAGAACTAAGCTTGTCTTTTCTTTTTCTTTTTTTTAAGAGATTCCTCTACAGTGTCAATACCAGAGACAGTAGGGGATAAATTAGGACAATGACACATGCAAGAAAAGAACAGAAAGATGTTTTAACTTTTACCAAAAGGGAAGTCTAGCCTAGATTTAGAGGGTGCTTATTTATGAAGCCTATTGCAGGAGACATCTGAAGCCTGGTTAGAGTTCTCATATCTATACATGTACACCAGAGTAGGCTCCAGGTTTGAAGAAGCCTTGGACAAAGTGACCACTGATGAGTCCCATCTTGTCAGTGACCCCCCCCCCCAAACTTCTGTGGTAGACTGCACTACTTTGAGTAGCATGCAGCAACAACCAAATCTAGCGGGTAGATTAATTAGCCACATCAGGGATATTGTGAAAAATATATAGACCCACCCACCCATCACTGTTCAAGAGACAAGGCCAGATTTCTCCCCCCCCCCTTTTGTTTGAAGGTGCCAGGCAGGGCATAAGCAGTGGATCCTGCCACTGCATCCTTGTGCAGCTGCCCTGACAGCTGCACAAGGATGCCAAGTGCTGATACTGGTCCTGATCCACACACAGGGTTATACCTCTGAAGGGAGAAGGAAAGCAAATTAAAAGGGGGAGGACAGCCAACTACACCAACCGAAGGATCACTCCAATATCCGTCTGGAGAGGTGTGAGGCACAGAGCCAATTGTGGATGATGATGATGACCACATTCATACACACTGCAATGTAAAAACCTTAACCCACCTTCATGCCAGTTGTTCACAAAACAAGATGTCACACATGCACAAAACTATTTTAACCCCCCCACAGATATATTCTCTTTGCTTATTTGTATGAATGTACTCAACACATGGACACATCAAGTACATCCTGAAACTACACTGCTGCAGCTTTATTTACAAGTTTATGTCCTATTTATTTGGAATTATATCCAACACAATTATATCCCAAGCTGCATCTATAGATGTTACCTTTAGTAGGGACAAAGCCTTCCCCAAACCGCTGCACTCAGATGTGTTGGACTAAAACTCCCAGCACCCCCAGCCAGCCAATAGTAGTTCAACACTTCTGGAGGGCATCAGATTCAGGAAGGCAGGATACCACGAGCCCATTCGACAGAGCAGGGCCAGAAAAGACCATTTAACAGAGGGAGTTATAAAAGACATGGTCTCTGTAGATTTAAGAAAACAAAAGTTCTGTTTAAGACCTGCCCTCTCCCTTAAAACGGCTTTACTCTTTCAGCCAACCACCCCCTCAAAAGAACTCCCTCATTTTAATTCAAATTAATTTAAATATACTTATATCAGATTACATTACCTGCATTGATTCACTACTATCATTTTAAATTGTTTCCTTACAGTGTAGAATATGCGGGCAATAAAGGAAAGAAATGAAGACATTAAGAAAAAATAGAGTGATATGGATATATACTGACATTTATCGATATTTGGACACAGAGACACACCTCTTTTCTCTCTCTCAACTCTTATTTCCTCTACCTTATACCCCTCCCCAAAAAAACTTTAGTAGTAATATTCACCTTGCTTCCTATTCCCACACACACACACAACTTTTTTTAGGCACTTCCACTTTTTCCTCCTTAACAGTATGAAGCGTGCCGACTCCCCCAGCGGACACAACCTCCCCGTGTGTGTGTGTGTGTGTCTACACGTTACATGTAAACACTCCTGGGAAGAGTGGGAGAAGAGGAGCGGACCACAAACTCACTCAGACACGCGCACTCCGCCGAGTCCTCCACCCCCACGGGAGACCCCGCTCAGTTCAGTACCTTCGTCCCCTGTCCCGGCTCTCTTACTCAGCCGTCACTCACCCACCCAACACCCCATCCAGTAATCGCCTATTAACTGGAAACCACCCTCTGTCTGGCTCCGCCCTACCCACTTCTCCCCCCCTCAAAATTCCCCCAACCCCGCCCAATAGGGGAGCGGCTCTCTCCTCGACTCCTCCCCACAGACCAATGGCATCCCGCGGTTCCGAATCCTAACCCCGCCTCTCTCTCCCTCCCACTCGCTCCCCAACAGCTCTCTTGTCTCGCTCCTTCCTTTTCACCCGCCTTCATGTAAATGTGACAGTTTCAAGCTGGGCGCGTGAAGCGGAGCGGGGAAACCTGACCCTGGGCCCTCTTTCCCTCGTCGTCTCGCACGTCTTGGCGAAGGAGGCACGTGATCTGCGCACACACCCGCACCCCGCCCGCAGAACCTCACGCAGGTTTTGTGAGGGGATGTCCGTTCTAGGGGCGCCCTGCCGCTCATTACCTGACATGTTTACTCGGAAGTAAGTCTCCCTGAGTTCAATACAACTTACTCACATGTAAATATGAATTGGGCTGAGTTTACTGGACCCCTGCGTTGCATTATAAACACTTATGTGCTGCTTTTAATAATGAATGTGTTTTAAATGTTTTAATCCAGCTGTTCTCAACCTGTGGGTCGGGACCCCTTTGGGGGTCAAATGACCCTTTCACAGGGGTTGCCTAAGACCATCGGAAAACACATATTTCCGATGGTCTTAGGAAACTGTATTGACTGAACTATGTCATGTATCATCTTTTGTATTATTAAAGTTATTGTTATGTATTATTTTCATTAGCAAACCATCCCATGACAATGGATCGTGTGGAGAAGAACGAAAATAATTTTATGGTTGGGGGTCACCACAACATGAGGAACTATATTAAAGGGTTGCGGCATTAGGAAGGTTGAGAACCACTGTTTTAATCAATTATAGGTATTTTATGGTGTCTGCATTTGTGTTGTACCTCGCCATGATCCAGAGGGAGAGATGGGTAAAATTATTATTATTATTATTATTATTATTATTATTATTATTATTATTTTGTTAGACAGTAATCCTATTCACACTTTACTGGGAGTAAATCGCATTGACCCCAGTAGGATTTACTTCTAAGTAGACATGCATACGAATGCATTATTAATAATAAATTTATTTATTACCCGCCCCTCCATTTTGATCAAGGTGGGGAAAACAGAAAATATAAAATACATAAAACTGAATTATAACATAATATACATTGTTAAAACATCCTAAAAAACATTCTAAAAACATCTTAAAATTCCACTGGATAGGCCTGCTGGAAGAGATCAGTCTTTATAGCTTTCTTGAATGCAAATAGACTATCAATTTGACATGAAGAGACAGCTTCCACCTCACCCTTGACTTCCTTCCTTCCCTATCTCAAGGGTGGGCAAATCGATGCAGGTTTTGGACTTCAGTTCCCAGCATTCATGACCACTGGCTATTGCTAGCAGGGGGGACATACTAAAACAAATGACAGTACTTGCCCATTGGGAAACCTTCCTAAACCTAACAGCAGCTTCTGGAAGTTGAAGTCCCAAATATTTAGAGATCTATATTCTACCCACCCCTGATCTACAGTGGCCTTCTCCAGCCTGGTGCCCTCCAGGTGTGTTGGACTATAACTCCAGCCAGCAGTCCAACATCTGGAGGGCACCAGGTTTGGAAGGGTTATTTTTATTATTTTTTTATTATTATTTATTTATTACATTTTTATACCGCCCAATAGCCGAAGCTCTCTGGGCGGTTTATCTACAGATTTGTAGTGCAATCGTATACATGACTAGTCAGACATAAGCCTCGTTGAGTTCGATGGGACTAGTCCCACATGAGGATTGGCCATAAAGACTTATCTCTTCCCGCAGGCCTACCCAGTTGAATTTTAAGATGCCTTTTTTAATGGTGTGCTGCTTTTAATGATGCACTGGCTTTAAACATTTATTATTATTATTATTATTATTATTTATTTATATAGCACCATCAATGTACATGGTGCTGTACAGATTACACAGTAAATAGCAAGACCCTGCCGCATAGGCTTACAATCTAATAAAGTTGTAGTAAACAATAAGGAGGGAAAGAGAATGCAAACAGGCGCAGGGAAGTGTAAACAGGCACTGGGTAGGGTGAAGCTAAACAGTATAGAATCAGAACAAACTCAATATTTAAAAGCTATTTGTATTAGTTGTATGTATTTTATGGTGTTTTTATTTGTGTTGTACCCCACCTCGATCCAGAGGGAGAGGTGGGTAACTATTATTATTATTATTATTATTGCCATCTTGTCATGGTTTATACATTCTGGAAGGACTGGTTTATAATGATTCCTTTGTTCCTGAGAATCCTAGGAATTGAGTGTGAGCACCCCATCAAATTAAAGTTTCCACAGTTCTGGGTGTGTGTGTATGTACAGTGAAACTGTAATAAAACCAATATACATTTGTAGGTTAGCTTGTGAGCTCATAAAATCAATATCTAGGAGAACTATTACAATTGGAGGGTATGTCCAAGGCAGGCGCCTGTGCTCTGCTATTTTTAAGGGCTGGGAAGCAGCAGGCAGGGTGTGTTTTGTTGATCTTGTTTCCAAAACTTCTTTCCCACTGACACCAATTCTGTGGTTTGAATAACCAAGGACAACTTTTAGCCTTCCCCCAGGATAACATTTTTTTGTGCGAAGAAGCTGTAGGAGAATGAGGCCACCAAAAAATGAAACGTGTAGCCCAATGACTGCATGAGCATGGTATATGCAATTTTTTTTAAAAAAAACCTGGCAGCCCTCTCCTCTGATTCCACGTAGTTTGATACTTTCCCTTCTCAGATTGAAAGTACACGATTTGTCCTTTGTATGGAAACCAACAGGTTAGTGAGGTAAGCAAACCACCCACATGCGTGTTTTTTTTTTGTCAGGAAGGAAACAATGCGTCAGTATGTAGTGTGCACCAAGCAAGAGTATTTAGCCGAAATAAAAGGCAAATGGGTGTTTACTTTTGGACAGCTCAGACATTGTTAATGGCTTGTGGCTAAAAAAGAAAGTGGATTAGTCAGTTCCTAAGGGTTTGAAAAAACAAATAAATAAAACAGGGGGTCTAAAGGAAGATCTGTGTTGTTTCTCTTCCCCCAAGAGTGACATTACTTTTCTGGGGAAAGGGAAATGGACACCCAAGCCATAAAAATAATGGCTTTGTTTGGTAAGGCTAGAGCAGTTCCTTTCCTGGTGTACAGAGGGTTGTTGTAGGAAGATTTGAGAATCTCTGCTACAGTTCAAATCCATACCGGGAAAAGGACACATTAGCCATCAGGCTTTTTAACAGTTCAGCATGTTTTGCTTAAATGACTGTGGGTTTTTTGTTTGTTTATTTTGTTTTTACTGCTTGCCAGTTTAGATTTTCTAAAAACTCAGCTCTTTGTTCTGTAGCCTTTGGATCTAGCTATGTGTTGTTTTGATGAACACATTAATCTGTATCTTTTTTTCCTTTCTAAAATCATTGATTGTTCTCTTTATTTTAAGCTTTACATCTAGTGTGTCCCTTATTGGTCACAATAGTTAAGAAATCATATGCACATTAGAATTGAGAGGTTAACATTACATTGGATAATGACAGGGGTAGGAAACTTTTTGGGCCCGTGGGCACATTTGGCTACTTGAGAAACTGCCTTGGGCACCATCACAAAATGAGCACATGATGAATGAAAGCATCGGCTTGCAACCACCTGCCATCATTTTTCAGAGATGTTCATGGAAAAAGAAGATGGGAACAGACAGAGGTCCTCCCTTTGCTTTGAAGCAATCCTAGCTGCCAGTAAGAACTTTTGTTATTTATAAAAAATAAAAGGGGTAGGACCCCTCAGCAGGTGCCAAGGAAAAGTAAGAGAAGTAGGACCCCTCAACAGGTGCCAAGAATGCACTGATGCCGACAAACACCACATTGTCTACACCTCGATTATGGTTATGGTCTTTTCATAATATCTGGTTTTTCAGAAAATAGTCCTGAAGCAGCATAAATTCTTCCAAATGCAACCAGTATGCCTTTGGAGAACCCAAAGATTGTACTTTGCAGCCACGGGAAACAAACAAACAAAACCTTAAGACGTCTGTCATTTTTACTGACCATGTCCCTGCTGTCAATCTGTTTATCTCTAGTTTCAACCTAAGCTAGTGGGCATGCGTCTACAATTATTAATAGCCACCAGCCAGCAAAGGCTATAAGTGTTTTAGAAAGAATCTTCTATCCATTGGTGTCCATTAAGAAAACAATTTCAGCTATTAGCTATACAAAAACCTATAAGAAAAAGTCAGATCATCATAACAATCCTTCTAAAATCCTTTTACTCATCCATGGTGATTTTATTTTTAGTAATCTGTCACCATGAGGTTTTTATTGTGTTCCATATATATATACACCTGTGTTTGGTACAATATTGCTGAGTTGCCTTAGAGCCATAAAACCCATCATTTACCTACCTAACCATGCTGCTTGAAAATAAACATCACCAGTTCCTTCAGCCTCTTTCACACATTGTGCATCTCCAAGTCATTTCAGGAGAAAAAGGACAGGTTTAAGTGTGGCCTTATCTTCCCACATCCCATTTGTTTCCTCATCTGTTTTTACACCTGTCATGTCTTTTACATCACAATTATCAATCTGCTTGTCACAAAAGACAGGATCATCTTATACTCCCTTCACATTTCAACCTCTAGATATTGTTGACAACAAAGAGGCTTTCCTGGTGGCTACCTTAGGTGAAATGCTGTCAGAATTTACTTAGTGTATGAGCTTTGGTTGGGATCACAGATTGAAAAAAATGAATAAATTCTAAACTGAGAATTCCATTGTCTGGCCTTTCTAGTTATTTTTGATGCCTTTCTCTGCCCCTCTTTCTCTGCAATGTAAAAGTCACAGCTGCCCATAAGAAACAACGGAGAAATCAAGGAATTTAGCGTAGGCTATGCCTAGAAATAATCTAGCTGTGAGCTTTGCAAGACCTGGTCCAATGGGCCATGCTCCTCTGGTTCATTATACCTAGCCTGGGAGGGGAAGGGATATCTCTGAGAAGATGTATGAATGTAGGCAGCATTTTGTACAACAATTGGGCCTGCTGAAAAGGTCTGTGGGAGTTTCACACTTCTCCCCAGGGTGCTTCTAGATGGAGGGATCCTAGTGCTATGCAGCTATTCCATCTTTTCTCCCTTAATGGATTTTTCAGGGTGAAAAAAGGATGGGAGAAGTAGTGGGGGAAACGGGAGGATTATGACAGAATACATCATTGTCTGGACCCTTGTAAACTTCCATAAATGATATAGATTGATGATGCAGTAACAGCTTTGCCTGGAAGCACCTCAAGCCACTTTCTGTTGGTGGCATTTTTGGATTCCCAGAAAAAAGATATCTCACCCCCAAAGTAGATAGCAGTAATTAAATGGCCAATTCCATTGTTTTCCCAAATCCCAGCCTCAGCCTAAAGATGGCACTCAGTTGAAAGTGGATGTGCTGTGCTTTTACCCACTAACCTAATGCCGTTCTTTTAGTAACTTCATTTGGACTTGAACACGCATCACACAAGCCTATAGCAGAGCTGTTTTGAAAATTTCTTGAAATTTCCACTGCAGGCTGAAATGGTAATGATAACGAGTGATCCAAAGTAGGAAACACGTAGTTCTGCACGTAGTTGTATATAGGGAAGGAGTAGTGGGGGATTAGCAGTCACCAGAATAGCAGTCATTTTATATTATACTTGTAAGAATTGCAAAGTTCAAACAAAGTTCAGTCATTGCACATTACAATACCCTGTCTGCAGGAACTACACCATATATTTGTACCCAGAACTGAAATATTTCAGCATTACTGCACACATACATACCACTGTTGGGACAGCTCTGTATGTGCAATGTTTTTGATTTGCACTTCCCTATGGTGGCTCCTTAAAATAGTCCATAGTTTGTCAATCAGTTTCTACTGACCAGACATTCCTTCGCCTGTCAGTGGCCCAGCTGGCTGATCACCATTTCATCAGTGGTACAGCCTTCCCCACCTGATACCCTCTAGATGTTTTGGATGTCAACTCCCCTCAGGCAGCATGGCTGAATGGTTAAGAATTCTGGGAGTTGTAGTTCAAAACATCAGGGAAGGCTGGGTTAGAAGATGCCCCCTTGATGGACTCTTGAGTGTTAGGTATCAGAACATGGAGGAGGTAACAATTTTTAATAATGACTTGGATGAGGAGGTGCAGGGAATGCTTATCAAATCTGCAGATGACACAAAATTGGGTGAGATAGCTAATACCCTGGAAGACAGATACAAACTTCAAAATGATCTTGATAGGCTGGAGCACTGTGCTGAAAACAACAGAATAAAATTTAATAGGGGTAAATGCCAAGTTCCACACCTAGGAAAAAGAAACCAAATCCACAGTTACAAGATAGGGGATACATAGCTCAGCAATACTACTAGCGAGAAGGATCTTGGAATTTCACTGGTACTTTCTGCCTCCTTAGGGAGGATGTGGCGTTAAGGCTGGCGAGCCTTAACTCCCAATTTCTCTGCTTTTTGGTGCTTGGTGGAAAAGTGTACGTCCTTAACGTTGTTTTATAAACCGTAGGTTTTTTGTTCATTGAATTTCATGGCTTTTTGTAAAGGATGACGAAAGCCCTGCCCTCTTTTAAATGCGGTCACTGTAGTATGGCTCCTGCAGCTTTCACTGTTGTGATGAAGAGGAGATTTCACCAGGTTCTCCATATATACAAATGACACCTGGTGAAATTCCCTTTTCATCACAACAGTGCAAGCTGCAAGAGCTATACTAGAGTAATCAGATACAAAAGAGGTCAGGGCTTCTGCAGCTTGCACTCCCTCGCCCGCCGCGCGCTCACTTACCTCCCTTCACTCACCGCCCGCTCCAGGCTTCGAAGCCAGGACGCTGGGGTTGGAGGCGGAGGCTTTAGAGTAACCCACCCGTGAAAAGACACTGACAATATTTGCTAGAGGAGGCAGCCATTTTCTCTCAATGTTCCAATATAGCTGATATAGTAAGAATAATGGAGACAAGCTGGAGAGGTTCAGAGGAGGGCACCCAGGATGATCAGGGGTTTGGAAACGAAACTCCATGAAGAGACTGAAACAACTGGGCATGTTTAGCCTGGAGAAGAGAAGACTGATGGAACCAGTTACTTAGGGAGGTTGTGGCCTCTCCCACACTAGAGGCCTTCAACAGGCAGCTGGAGAACCATCTGTAACGTATGCTTTAGGGTGGATTCCTGCATTGAGCAGGGGTTGGACTCGATGGCCTTATAGGCCCCTTCCAACTCTACTATTCTATGATTAAAAATGAATTGCTGTGATTCAGGGGGCTATGACAGTTTTGTTCGTTTATTTATAAGGATGGAAACGGTACAGTAACTTTCAGAATTGTATCAAACTTATTCTCAGCAGCTATTCAGTGCCCCAATGTATAGCTGAACACCTAGAAACTTATTCCATTGACAATGTGATCCAGACATCCCATGATAAAAAGTTGGCATGAAATATTTTTTGCAAAACTAGCAATAAATCATTATTTATTATTACATTTATATACCTCCCCATAGACAAAGCTCTCTGGGTGGTTTACAATACATTTACCTCATTACTTGAATATAAGGTTTAAATAATATCTGAACCTGGCCCAATGGTGCAATCCTATGTATTTTTAGACAGAAAAGTAAAAATCCTACAACTCCCAGCATTCCTTAGCTAGTCTTGCGGGTTGGGGCATGCTGGCAGTTGTAGGCCTCACCCCCTCTCAACATGCATAAGATTACACCCTTATGGACTTAAGAGTATTTCTTCATCTACCCCAGTGATGCTTCCAGTAACAGGATGCAAAAAGAGAAAATATTTTCAATGTATTATTTTAATTATTATTATGCCCAACATGTTTCAGAATGAAGAGCTCATTAACTTTTGTAAACTGCCCAGAGAGCTTTGGCCATGGGGCAGTATGTAAATGCAATAAATAAACAAATAAATTAATCAGGGGGTAATCTTTACAATCCCAAATTCTAGGAAGCGGATAAGTCAGCTTCTAGAGATGTGATCCAGACCTCTTCAGAAGGGGGAATAGTGTTAATCCAGACCTCTTCAGAAGGGGTAATAGGGTTTTGGTCAGTCTAAATTGTCTCCAGGGTTCCCTTACTCAGTTCCTCAGATCACAAAGAGCGCTTTGCCATGGATTCCTATGGACAAGTATGGTTCCTCTATAGAGCTCAAACATGCCTAAAGTGTCCTATTTTTAAAGAAAGACTGTATTTTAAAGAAAGCCTTCTCAAACCTTAGAGAAACAGCCTTTTTTTAAATCTTTAAAATAAAAAAGGCTGCAAAGGGAGTCTAGAAGGATCACAGTGGTCTATGAAGTAATGTTTCCTGAAGGAAGAATATTGCCACAGTTAAAATTGAAATTCTTAAATAAATAAATTATTTTAACTTAATTGCTTTTCCTTCACCTAAGCAAAGATGAGGTTCTAATACAATCTCCAGTGGAAAAGAAAGAAACTGCCACTATATTCCTGCATTGAGCAGGGGGTTGGACTCGATGGCCTTGTAGGCCCCTTCCAACTCTGCTATTCTATGATTCTAAATACTGACATTTCTGCTGCAAACTAATGCCTGCTTTTGTTTGTTTTTAAAAGAAAGTCTGAATCATTTTACTTATAATAGAAAAGGATGGAACTGCAAATAGCCTAAAACTGTTTAAAATTAATATCTAGACACACAGAACCATAGAATAGCAGAGTTGGAAGGGGCCTACAAGGCCATTGAGTCCAACCCCCCCCCCCCCCCGCTCAATGCAGGAATCCACCCTAAAGCATCCCTGACAGACATCCCTGACAATGTCTTAAGAGAAATATTTTTACAGAGTTTTATCCATACACACACCCAAACTCCCCCAGTAAGACTTCGAGATTAACACTGCAAAGGCTGGAATCTGTACAATTTTCAAGCGTGCAAGCTAAATACAGTTCACACCAGCACCCATGTACCTGCTTTTGCAGTTGTCTTGCTACTGCTGCTGCAGCACAGAGCTACCAGCTTTAGACATTGTTGTTTTGCAGCAATCCTTTGCAAACCACCATGTGAGTTTAAGGGGGAAATTGCAATTTTTTTTTGCAAATTAAGCACAATTAAAGCAGGATGCATGAGAGTACTTCACAATAAAAGCTGATTTTAAGGGGGAAAACTTCTGAGTCCTTTGCATGCAATTTGCAGTGATTGCAAGGTATAGTGCTGGTGCAATAAAGCTCTTAAGCAGCCTGCCCCCTACATTCACCTAGCCACCATCCCCCCCCACCGACCCCCCTCAGTCCTACCTTCTAATTGCTGCTGCTGCTGCTGCTTCTTCTTCTTCTTCTTCTTCTTCTTCTCCTCCTCCTCCTCCTCCTCCTCCTCCTTCTTCTTCTCCTCCTTCTCCTCCTCCTCCTCCTCCTCCTCCTCCTCGGCCTAGGCAGGGAGTGGGGGGGGGAACGCTTCCAGGAAGTCCCAGAATGCGTCCCCCAGCCCCCTCCCTCAGCGTCGATGGGGCCTTGTACTTGCTCTGCACGATCTTGCAGGCAAAGTACAAGGCCTCATTGAGGCAGGGAGGGGGCGGAGACGCTGGGAGGAAGTCCCAGAATGCATCCCACAGCCCCCTCCCTCAGCGTCGATGGGGCCTTGTACTTGCTCTGCACGATCTTGCAGGCAAAGTACAAGGCCCCATCGAGGCAGGGAGGGGGCGGAGACGCTGGGAGGAAGCCTGGGCCCAGCTGAGGTGAACTCCTTGCGCGGCTGCAGGCCGGGTGCTAGAAGGAGGCCCTGCCCCCCCAGAGGATGGCCTTGCTTGCTCCCAGACTCTCTCCCACTCCAACCCTTCTCCCCCCTCCCTCCTTGGAACCTGAGGCGCATGCGTGAGCTTATCGGAGTCCCATAGGCTAACATTGGACGCAAATAAATTAATAAAAAATCAACGGAAGCAGATATTTTAAAAAGAAAGGCCATTCCATCAATGAGGAGGACAGGGGAACACAATCCCATCAATGGATTGGAAGGTAAGGGTCCCAATTTGGCGCTATAAGTGAGCAAAAAAAGGTTGCCAACCAGGAAGAAAAACAAAGCAGATCTGGACAGACATACTGCCCCCCCCCCATTTTCTGCTTTAAACTCCCACCCAGCCCTCAATATTGCAGGAATCTCCCTGAAACGCGCAGGGAATGTAAAGCCAGCATTTCTTTCTGGCAGTACCGCGTTTCAGAAAGATTCCTGAAATATTTTTTATTTTAGGCTGCTAGGTTGACCCACCCCCCAGCAATTCCATTTAACATGGCGGGATGCTCGTTTTACTGACGGCCCTTAACTACAGGAATCACGACTGTGATTCCTGTAATAATAATGCGCTGTGAGTTATATCTGCTTAGGTGAATGATTGTCAGAGTGGGTGCTGAATGATGTAAACTTAAGATGATAAATGCCAAACAGACACGTGGGATTGTTGTGGTAGTTTTAAAACAAACAATCAAAATTTATTTTTAAAAGTTCATAAGCTTTGTTTCAAATAACAACATTTAAAAACCTTTTTGAAACCTTCCATACAATCCTGTCACTCTCACATTCGCGCTTTCCTTTCTCTCACACAATCACTCTTGAACTTTGTTCTCAGTATTGATTAATATACTTCCACTACGTGCACACCACACTCTAAAGACACCACTCACTACACTGACTCTCAAATTTCCCAAAACTTAAGTACCATAAATACAGAGAGCACTACAGACTCTAAGAGTCCCTAACAAGTCTCCCTGGAAAAAACTCACAATCCCCTCAGTCATTCCCTTATATATCACTCCTCCCCCCTCCCAAGACATTCTAACTCCACCCACTCAGGCCAACATTCTACAAACCACAGACTTACAAACTGCAGGCAAACCTTTGGGAATTGACTTGTGGGGTGTAACGCCACAGCTACTTCTGTGCCTAGTCCGAAAACTTCAATTAGTCCAAAATATGGCAGCCAGGCTGGTCACTGGTACACCTAGGGGTGACCACATTACACCAGTTTTAAAATCTCTTCACTGGCTGCTGATTAGTTTCTGGGCGAAGTACAAAGTGTTGGTTATTACCTTTAAAGCCCTACATGGTTTGGGTCCAGGCTACCTGCGGGATCGCCTTCTCCCATACAATCTGCCCTGTACACTCAGGTCCTCTGGAAAGAATCTACTTCAGCTAGCAAAAACTCGATTAACAACTGTTACCCAGAGGACCTTCTCTTCTGCTGCTCCCAGACTGTGGAATGGCCTGCCGGAGGAGATTCGTCAACTTGACAGACTTAGAATTTTAAAAAGCAATAGACTTATCTATTCCAGCAGGCCTATCCAGTGAAATTTTAGAATGTTTTAAGGATGTTTTAAAGATGTTTTGATCATGTATGGTATGTTTTTCATCAGTTTTTAATGTGTATTAAATATGTTTTTATACTGTTTGTTTTATACTTTGAATGGTTTTAGTTTTTGTGAACCACCCAGGAAGCTTCAGCTATTGGGTGGTATAAAAATGCAATAAATAAATAAATAAAAATAAAGGTTTAGCAAAACACAATGCACAAGACACCGTAAACCCTGCTGCTTAACCAAAAGCCTGTCTTCTGAACAGCCCCAATATCTGGGATTGATTAGCTTAGAAAAAAGGTGAGTAAAGGAAGTCATGGTAGAGGTGTACAAAATTATGCATTGAGTGGAGAAAGTGGATAAGGAAACATTTTTCTCCCTCTCTCATAATACTCGAACCTGGGGTCATCCCGTGAAGTGAATATGCAAGAATACTATTAATGCAAATTTAGAACTATATCCAGCCTCCAAAAAAGGGGGGTAAAGAAAAGAAAGCACATTACTTGTGGGTTTGTTGGGGGGGGGGAATGCGTAACTAGGTAACTTTGTGGATACTTTTCCTCACACACAAACCAAATTATTAGGCCTAAATTATTTCACAGTTCAACCTCAACCTTTCCCACAATCTTTAAAATTTCAGATCTGAGGATTTGTAGTAAATGCAGGTGGTAGAATTTCATAAGCTGATCCTTTTGTGTATTATTACATAGCTTTATACCAGATATCTAACAAAGCATTGCTCCGATGTCCCTTTTATCTGTCTCCTAAACTGGGCACAAAATCAAACAGTGCTATTAAAAGGGATTTTTAATTAGTGTGACATAATATTTTATGAAGTTAGATCAATTAGATAATCTTTGTTGGAAAAACATTAAACAAAAACAGGGGAGAAGCATTAAAGCCAAAAATGTGCTGATCAGAACCCTCAACACACAGGTGTAACAGAAGGAGGGGTGGAGGAATGATTGACAGCTGGAGCCAGGTAGAATAGTGGGTTGAGTTAGAGCCAGGGTAGCTAATTTTCCCTCCCTGCTTGTGCCACTCACTAGCTGACATTAGCATAATTATCTTCACTGGGTGTGGGCTGTCGTAATGTCCAAAGGCAGCAAGGGTGGGTGGCTGAGGTGGTTTATCAACCATGTTTGGATGTCACAACAACCTGCGCCTGGCAAGGGTAATTATGCTAATTAGGCTGCTCCTAATCAGCATGCACAGGGAGAGACAATAAGCCACTGTGGCTTATTTTCCCTCCATGATTGTGCAAACCTGGCCAGTCTACACCAAGCAGGATATAACACAATGAAAGCAGTTTGAAAAGGGTATGTGGAATGTGTCATGGGCCCCAACAGTTGTTAGTGCACTTTCAATACCATTATAAAACAATAGTGTAGATCCTGCCCTGGTCAGTGGGTTGAGTCAGGGTGGTCAGAGATTGACTGGCTTTGCATGGTCACTGCAGCCCATCATGGCTTATTTAAGCCACGGTGGGTTGTTGTGGTTACTGCCCACCCTTTTGAATATTCAAGGGGATTGCCATGGCATATTGTGACATCCAAATCTGGCAAGGGTAAATTGTTGGCATGGATAACAAACCACCCACAAACCAGCCTATTCTGGGTGGTTTGTTAAACACACCTACAATCCACCCTCACCTGGTTTGGACATTGCAATAAGCCATGGTGAGGCTGCAGCGATTATATGAACCAGACCTTGTGAGCAGAGATAGATGGTTTGTTCTAACAGGGGCAGGCAGAAGATAGATGGATCTCCCGGTTGATTTGTGTTATTGTATAATAATAGCAACAGCAAAATGACTTCCCCCTACCACCTTAAATTACATTTCTGCTATGCAGAAAGCCTGGGGCAAATAGGAATTAATTTCTGTGTGTCAGGACTGTGAGCTCCATTCAGTTCAGTTACTCAAAACAAATTCCTGGGATAAGACCCCTAGATTCATCACAACAGGTAACAGCAAATTTACCTGTGAGCCCTTTAGATAGCTATGCCGTAGCCCATGCTAGATAGGTTCAGAGGAAGGAGAGGTAAAAACGTCTCTCTCATTGCTCCCGTCCTGTCTGCCTGGCTCTTGTTGGCAAGGCTTATGATATAGAGGGCTCCAAGATCACAACCCTCTATCTAGCTGGTGTCTGTCGTGTTGGATTGCACCCTGAGCCCAGGCTCTGAACCTAAACCGATAAATGAAGCTCACGTCAGTTCACACGACCATATTCTATGTGATAGCTATGTGCTGAAATCATGTGAGCTTCTTGATGAAAAGATGGCAGCTCTCTATATCCTGAAAAAATCTTTGACATTTGGGTTGAGCCAAAAGGTGGTGAGTTATGTTCTTAGTACAAGGCAGAGCCTTAATGAAACCTGTATGCTTTCCATCACAAATTCAAGGCAATTTCCCCATATAAACCAGAACTAGGGAAATTACCTCGTGGAGTCTACTCTTTTTTTGTGGGATCTACACTTTTTTTTCTTTTTTCTTTTAGTCCTCTTCCTCTGCCCGGGAAGATGGCGACCAATCAGGGGTCGCCATCTGCCTGGCCATGCCTCCACTGCAACTCCAGAGCAAGGCTAGACAGCTGATATACCATACTCGCCTCGCCATGGAGAAAAAAGTCTGGGGAAGTCCCCAACTCCTTTTCTTTGGAGTTTCGCAGGAAAGCCCCACGATGGTTTCAAGGTGGCTGCTGTGCAGCCTCCCAGAGATCTACCAGTAGCTCCAAATTTACCTCCTGCCCACCCCTGCAGTACTATGAACCAGAGCACAGTATATAAGAAGCAGCCTTGGGGATCTCTGCCCCAGAAGCCATTTATATTCTGATTCTAACATCTTTACTTGGAAGTAAGTCCCAATGATTTCCATAGGGTTTTCTTTGAAGTCAACTTTTTTTAGAATGACAGTTTTGACCTCCGTCTCTATCCTTGTCCTTAAAATATCTTGGTTACTACCATTTCATTGTCACAAAACTGACATAAAGACAAGCATGCTGGCCTTGTAGATTATAGTGAATAGAGCAAGTCCCTGAAAGTGGCTTGACTGTGCATCATTCATATTGAGCCCAGTAAATTAGATAATGAGTGTTATTTGGGCAATCCACAAACCGCTTGGAGCAAGAGTATTTGCAAATAAGCTAGATCAGTGTGGCTCATAGCCTAAGGGTGAATTTTTTAGCTCTGAGGTCTACTTTAGACTTTGGCTATATTCAACCACCATTCATTTCCACCAGGTGTTCCTAGAGTTGTCCACTACACCTGCCCCCTTGCTCAGATATGTCCCTAAATGAATTATCCTTTATTAAGAGGTCTCCCTCATTCTTTTAATTTGATCCCACTGAGGTTCTCTCCCAAAACCCCTTAGGAGGTGAAGCTGCAGTTAAAAATCCTGTTGTTACATGTCAGTCTATAGGAATGTAAATTGTCTTCTGGCACAGTGTATGAAATGATGAATAATAGCAGCATTTCTAACTTGGATGTGAACACTTCTCAGCTTGGAGACTCATTGAAGTTTTCACAATAGTCTAGGGCAAGGGTAGGCAACCTGTTTGCGCCCACAGGCACATTTGGCAATTTGAGAAACCATCATGGGCATCACCACAAAATGGCTGCCATAGGAGGCATGCCTCGTTGCATGGGAGAAGTATCCTATCCCAAAGACTGAATACAAAGCAGCAGTACAGTCTAAGGCCAGATCCCCACCAAGCAGCACCATTGACACATCCCATATGCTGCTTTCATACTGCTTTCATAGTGCTATATCCTGCTTGGTGTGGCTCCTGCCTCTTATATACTGTTTTCATACCTCTTTCATAGTGCTATATCTTGCTTAGTGTAGATCTGGCCTGAGTCTCAACTCACTAAACAACTCCTTTGAATCTGCAGTATGAGCCCCTAGAGAAACCTATTTCTCAGAAGGCAAACCCTTTTTCTGTCCCACTGCCTTCTGCAAGCCAACTCTTACCATTTTTCACTCTAAGGGCCTTCCTAGACGAGGCCTTAGCGCGCCTTCTGTCCCGGCTTCCCTGCTGTGCGTCCAGATGACGCACAGGGGAATCCGGAGACAGGCCGCGCTGAGGCCTCCTCCAACGCGCCATAAGCGAATTCGCTTATGGCGCGCCTTTTCCCCAGCTCCGGCCTCAGGCCGGAGCTGGGGAACGTCTAGGGACTTCCGCAGCTTTTCGTGGCTCCTCGCTTACTCGCGAGGAGCCACGAAAAGCCGCGGACCTGGCACAGCACTCATAGGAGCGCTGTGCCCATCGGCGGGGGGGGGCGAAGGCTGGGAGGGTGGGTGCCAGGGTGGGTGGCACGGGGGGAGGGAGGGTGCGATCACGCCGCACGCCGCCCGGGCAATGCCTGGCATGGGGCGGCATTGATGCCGCCCCATGCCAGGCATTGCCCGGGCTCGGGTGGCGCGCGGCGCGATCGCACCCGCCCTCCCCCCGTGCCACCCACCCTGGCACCCACCCTCCCAGCCTTCCCCCCCCCACCCCGGTAAAAAAAACCAAAAAAAAAACCACTTACCTCTCCGGAGTCTTCGGGCCGCACCCGGCCCCTTTAAAATTAAAAAAAAATGGCGGACGCCGCAGGGACACGACGTCCCTGCGCGTCGTGCGTGTGGTAGCCTGGGGGAGGCGCGCTAACTTCAGCGCGCCTTGGCGCCACCTCCCTGCCGGCGTAAGCCGGCAGGTCTAGCAAGGCCCCAAGTGTGGATCACCATCCAAAGATGTACTCTCTCTCTCCCTCTCTCCCTCCCTCTCTCTCTCTCTCACACACACACCCATGCACACATTCTCATTTTCTTTCTCACATCTTAATTTCCTAAGAATGTCTTTGAATCCCATCATGTAGCCCAGGGACGTTAATGGAAAATGAAGAGGGCAGCAGTTCTCCTTAGAAGTGATCTCAGCTGTAAGAACATGGGAGGGGTATGGTACCTTGACAACTGCCCAGAAAAGTGCCCAGGGCACACTGAGGCCTGCAGAGATGCCACATGACTGACCCTCAGTTTGGACACAATGAATGGGCAGTTCTGCCATTCTGAAATTGCACCCTTAAACGCCATCTCTGGGTGAGAGTTTTTGAAGCAGTTTATATTAAAATCAGGTGGATTTGGTGAGCTTTCTTCGTGGGCTCAGGCAAGTCAAGAAATGTAGACTCCCAAACTGAAACTACTTCCTGGGACAGAGTTTCGAAAAAGACGTTGTCCTTTCTCTTTGCAATAAAGAGAAGGACCTGACAATACAAGAAGAGAGCAGTAGGCCTCTCTGAATACCAGGCAGGATCTAGACTACTGCTTTAAAATGATTTATAACAGAAGTGACAACTGTTGGGGCCCAGGACACACTCCATATACAGTTTTCAAACCATTTTCAAAGTGTCTTATCCTGCTTGGTGTAGATCTGGCCCCAGTTGCTGTGGCACAGCAATGGGAGAGGGCTACTGCTATTCGTGTCCTGCACTGGGGCTTCTCAGAGTCATCTGGTAGACCACTGCGGGAAATAAGGCATTGGACATCATGGAACCTTGTTCTGATCTGGAAGATCGCTTCTTACAGTACATTCTTATGAACAAGGTATGAGCTAATTACTACTGCTAGGAAATCTGTCTCTTGTCTTTGCATGTCCCAGAACAGACAACCAGGAACAGATGTACAGGCATGTCAGTAATGCAACTCCCAACACTCTTTCTTAGACAAGGAGTGTGTATTGAGATAAACGCAGTATGAGGCATGAAGAGCCTATGGTAAAGCATACTCTGGGGCAGCACATGCTTCTGATTAGAAATCATGCTTTTTTCTTCTTTGTCCCGGCCCACACAAATGCAGCCATGTCTGTGCATATACATGTGCTTGTACGCACCAAGAGCCCCCTTCTCATCTGTTCATTGCACACATTCAACCCTTGCTCTGAAATATTCCACCTTGCAGGCATTATTGCTTCTGCTGTCCAGACTTACTGGTGATGTAGCTAGGGTGACCATATGGAAAGGAGGACAGGGCTTCTGTATCTTTAACAGTTGTATTGAAAGGGGTATTTCAGCAGGTGTCATTTGTATGCATACAGTACCTGGTGAAATTTCCTCTTCATCACAACAGTAAAAGCTGCAGAAGCCCTGCCTAGCATGACCAGATACAAAAGAGGGGATGGCTCCTGCAGCTTTAACTCTTGTAATAAAGAGGGGATTTCACCAGGTACTACATGCATACAAATGACACTTGCTGAAATCCCCTTTTCTATACTGGGGGCTCCTGAATTAAAGATACAGGAGCCCCCTTTCCTCCTTTCCTATTGATATGCGGACACAGCATGGGCCAGTAGAAGAGCTATGTCACTGCAGCTGGGCCATCCTCTCAATATGGCACACGTGTTAAAGAGGTTTCCAGGTTGCAGTCATCCTGAGGGTTAGAAACTTACTCCTTACACTTTGTACTCATTTACTCATGAGTAAATAGTCCATTCTGCCATATGAATCAACAGGGGTGGGTTCTTAATCGTAAATTAATTTTCTGGCTGGGAGGACTTCCATCTTCTATTTTTGTTGGAACCCTTCCATCAGATCTACCAGATAAAGGGGTGTTACATGGCCTTCAGCTAGAAAGGGCTCAGTTTCAAGCCAACAGATATGATATTCCAAAAACGCCTGTTGAGACATCGGGGGGAATGTTGCAACCATTCACAGAAATGAAGTATTGATTCGCCTTGGATCGGATAGAAATGGCACTAGCTTTTCCCAGGACTTATCCTAGGAAAAAAAGGTGGTGTGAAAAATGCAGTTTTATGTATGGTGGTTGGGATGATTGGGCACAGTGGCACTTCTGTTTGAGTACACATGAATAGGTTTGCGCTGCAAGATTTTCTTTAGCTGCAAGTGTTGTGGCCACAATCACTTGCCCCTGTCTTGTGAAAAAGGATTAGTCACTTGACTCTACAGCTACAGAGGGTTTTAAAGGAGCCCAATGCCGTTGGCTCCCATTTCAGTGGGGGTGTGGATCCATTCCATGTTTCAGTCATAATCAGTCAGAAATCTAAAGAAGCTATCCAAGGTGCTGAATCTAATTTGGTAATGGGGTCAGCACCTTGGATAGCTCCAATACAGTTATGGCTGGTTCTGACTGAAACCTGGAACGGATTCACAGCCCCACTGAAATCGGAGCCACCAGCCTCTGCTGGTGTCACCCACACTGGGGAAATTCCCCGCTCATTGCATCCAAGCAGGGTTCCTCTTACAGCTAGGACCACAGTCTGCACTAGGGTGGCTAGGTGAAAAAGAGGAAGGGGTCCTGCACTTTTGTGTAGAAGAGGGAATTTCAGCAGGAGTAGATTGTCATAACAACTATTAAATGCATCTGACTGCCCTGATCTGCACCTTATGAAACATACATGCTAATCTAGGGTGACCATATGAAAAAGGAGGACAGGGCTCCTGTATCTTTAAGAGTTGTATTGAAAATGGAATTTCAGCAGGTGTCATTTGTATGCATGCAGCAACTGGTGAAATTCCCTCTTCATCACCACAGTTAAAGCTGCAGGAGCTATACTATAGTGACCAGATACAAAAGAGGGCAGCCCTGTCCTCCTTTCCATATGAGAGCCCTATGCTAATCCAACCCTGTTTTGATCACATAACAACTGTCTGTGCACGGCAAATAGTAATTGGAATATTCACGGGTAATAAAGTTCATCCGAGTTTAATGCTTTTACATGGCCCCAAATTGACTTCACGAGTTCCCATACTGAGCTGATATCATGATGTGGGAAAGTACATTACATGCCTCGGTATTTTTCTTCTTCTCTTCTTTCTCATAAAAACATGAAAGGCAAAACTCTGAACTACTGTTGCCTCCTCCAGGGCATTATCTTCCAATCTAATTTAAAAGCTACTTTTTGTGGTCACCTAAATTCAGTGGGATGGATCCAGATTTTAAATGGCTCAATTGTGCTGATAGAAGTGGATTTCCCCACCCCATCCTTCCATTAGCAGCCCCTCCAGTCCCCTGAAAATGTTAGCCAGGAGACCCTGCTGAATGCGGCTGAGATGTGGTATGGACAGGAGGTGGATCCCCCAAAATCAGGCAGAGGAGCCTTGAGTAAACTGAGCCCTTCCTCTCATAGAAAGCAGGTCCTGGCTGCTGTCTATATGTGATGAAAGCCCCAGGGGTGGGTGCAGAAGCCACTGTGCAGGCATCCTGGAGCTTCCCCCCAAAGCTCCGAAGCAAAAAGGGGGGAGGGGGGGCTCCGGGTGGGGAGGAGAGTCTCCATTTTGCTGGGGGGGGGA
This sequence comes from Elgaria multicarinata webbii, assembly GCF_023053635.1. NCBI lineage: Eukaryota > Metazoa > Chordata > Lepidosauria > Squamata > Anguidae > Elgaria > Elgaria multicarinata. The sequence goes on from NC_086173.1 coordinate 25,539,773, forward strand.
ATGTTCTCCCTTCCCTTGGCTTCAATCCCTTGCAAGGTAAGGGGGGGGGGGAACCAGGGAGAGATGGACAGTAGTGGCGGCTCCTCCCCGCACCCGATCCCTATAAATCCTGTGCTTGCTCCTTGGCATGGGGATAATGTGGCGTAACCCCGAAGGAGCAAAAGTGCGGGATTTGCGGGCTCACGGCACCAATGCGCCGTCATCAAGTCAGCCCCCTGGAACCAGCCCATCAAATTCCATAGCCAGACTGCAGGAGAAGGACAAGTTGGTTGAAATGTCCCCCAAGTCCCATTGTTTCAGCAACATCAGATGATACAAGAATATTCATTCAGGAAAAATCCACTGTCTAGGGTCACATTCCCTTGGGGCAAATCTGTCAGGGGCCACATGCTGATGGTGGGCAAGGATGAAGGGAGTAGTATAAACGTGGACAGCGCCACTTCCTTCTCTCTCTCTCCCTCTCCATAGGAACGTAAGAAGCTGTCTTAGAGTATCATCAGACAGGGGGATTTTCACGTTTCCCTGTCATCACTATGCTGCTGTCCCACAATAGCGACGGTCTCTTTACACATGTAGAGAAAGAGGAAGTAGCAATGACCATGTGGCTCATCCAGGGGGCGTTTATATTGTGCCGCTTTTCCTGCACACAGCGGGCGATGGCGGCACATTCCATTGTTTTTTTTAACAATTGGAGTGCCATTGCTGCCAGTCAGTGTTGGCAGTACTGAGCTAGATGCACCAATGATCTGGCTCAATGTAAGGCATCTTCTTGTGCTCCTCTGTTCCTTTAATTTATTTAAAAGCAAACAAACGCATCCTGCGCCCAAGTCCACACAATTTAAATAACAAACCCATTTGCACCTGGCTCATGTTGGAGGCTATGGTGTGATTTCCAGATCTTCTGCATTCTTTTTCAAGAAGGGTGACAGCTTCTAACTCCTGACCTCCAGGAGATATTGGCTCCATCTCCTGAAATGGATGGGGACTAGACAGTGAACTCTAAGTAAGGGGTAAAAACTAAAGTAAGAGCAGCAGCAGCAAAAACAAACAACCCCCTTGATGATGAATCATCCACAGTTAGGCTTGACAACTTCAATTTACCTACAGAAAAATGTTTTGCTAAATGTTTCCAATTTGACTTAATAGGAGCAGATCAAGAGATTGTTATGAAATTGGAATCTCTGCATTTAAAGTTAGTTTTAGAGTGCTGAACTTTGCAGTCAGCTGGGGTTAAGAAGAATACTTCTTGGTGTGAAGGACAGATTACTTGAACGTTTCAAAACATTTCAGGGCAAAAGGACCCAGTCTTTCCTGCTGGGCAACTCTATTGGATGACAATGATGTTGAAAGAGCGGCATTTTCAGTGTGGCTGTAGGTGGGGGTAGAGTTGTAATCCAGAGATCCCGCCTGTCCCTTCAAATATTCCATGGATGCTGAAGAATATGCAGCCAATGAGCTTCCCAAAGTGTTCCTATGTCCCTTTGCCCACATAGGAACATCTAGTCCAGCAGTATTGTCGATACTGACTGGCAGCCATGACTCTCCAGGATTTCAGGTAGGAGTTTTTCCTGCCCTTCCTGGAGATGCCAGGGATTGAATTTGGGATCATCTGCATTCAGTGAGCTCCAGCGATTTATTGCACACTCACCATGCCTGGTTTGCAGTTTTTCACATGATGCCGTCCACGTTCTGTTCTCATTTCGCCTCTTCCCCTCCATGTTTGGTTTCTTTTTGAAGCAGGGAAAGTCTGGATTATTTTCCTCCCTGTGAAATAAATGTTGTTCTCCCTCCCATGTATTTCTGTTGTTGCGTTCTATCCGACCATCCTGTTCTTTGTTGGGGGCATGTGTGTCTAAGGGCAGTCTCACTAACAAAAGAGAAGGGCAGGGTGGTTCTCCACTCAACTGTGAAGGGGGAGGGAGAGAGGTCCCATTTAACTGTATGTTCTTACTCCTGAGTAGACATTTTCACCTTAAAAGAAATGCGGAAAATGCAACCTTCTTTCCCGCAGCTCCCTCATTTTTAAAGATAAAGAGATTAAAATTGGCACAGTGATAGCTCTTGAGGGTTTTCAGCATGCTAAGTTTTAATCAGATTGGTTCATCCCTTGAATTTTAAAGATTTTTTAAAAATTTCCCCCTTAAACCCATTTTCCTGATAGTCCACCAGTGTGAAGGATCAATCTTCCTTTTCTTTGATCTCATGAAGCTGTGCATTTCCAAGTTCATAAACTACAGATCTGCTGATTCCCTTACTCAAGAGTAAATCCCATTGATTTAAACTTCATTTACATTCATGACTTGGGAAAGGCAGAGTTAAAGGAACAAGGAGGATGTCCTGGATGTCTGAGTGATGGTTAGTATCAGGATCAAGCCTGGTCTCCCTGGTGTGTATCCCAAATTGGACCTGGAGCCTGAAGAAGAAGTAGACCAACCAAGACAGGAAGTGGAGGAGGAAATTCTACTGGACTTTCCAGGAATGAAGGAGGAATCTTCCCAGGAGCTTATGGAACAGCAGGCCCAGACTCACAGATCATTGTACCAGCCCCTGGGAACTCAGTCTTTGTTGGAAGGGGAGGAAGCCTCAGAACTGACGGATCTCAGAGCCTGCTGTAAGGTCATGTGGGCGGAGGTGGGAGGTGTTCTGCTAGGCTAGCCACTTGCTAGAGGTCACAACTTGTAGAGCCTTTAAACGGAAACTGTCCATTTAGTTGATAGGCAACTGCCTTGCCTTGTTAGGCTAATTAAGCTTAGAGGATCGCTCCGAACATTCACACACCCTTCAGGTGAGAGGAGATGTCTATTTACTGAATAAAGCTTTGTGGATTGCATAGCAGATCTCTTTATTGTCTCACGTCTCCACAGGAGGGCTTGGAATCACAGCAGTTAATGGGGACACGGAAGAAGGCCTTTTCCATGTTGTGGCTCCGAGAATGTGGAACTCTCTGCTCTGGGAAGTTTAGTCGTCTCTCTTTTTGCCAGTGTTCCATCACTGCCTCAAGATGGTTCATTCCCAGCAAACCTTGGATTTATCTACTGAATGTGTTTCTTTTCTGTTTCATCCTGGTTCTTGTTTCAGTTTTGGCTCATTTTCGTTTTACATTTTTATGTTTTACTGTTGCTTCTTTGTTTTGCTGATGTGTGGCGTCACAAGGGGAGTCCCCTCCCTCAAGGGGAACATGTCTTTTCCTGCTGCTTTCATCTGAAAAGAATTTGGCCACATAAATAAATCAGCTATAAACTTCATTTGTCCCTGTTACCTCACAAGATCATTAAGTCCATTGTTGCAGGATCAAGACCACTTCTTTGGTTACTATAGAGATATTCATGTGCTAAGGCAGCATGGCCTGGAGCAATATGGGTAAGTAGTTACAGGACCCAGTGAATTGCTCCACAGGGCTTTTTGTTGTGACAGCAGTCATTAATTTGAATATTCGAGACATGGCAGGAGGTGTGTGTGAACCTGACAAGCTGCAGATTGTCATTATGTGTGAACCTGACAAGAGTAGGTTGTTAACAAGCCAACTAGAACCCATGGCTTGTTTTAGGGTCAAAGGGGGCTTGTTACCCACTCCATAACAACAGCTATAGTGTCCCCCACACCATGGCTCAAATATTCAAAATAGCATCAGCCACCACAACGGGAAACTCTGCAGGGAAATTTCTCCATGATGGCATGGAGAAATGCAAACTTGCCCAAAGATTATGTACATCATGAAGTAAGTCATCAGTAATTAGTTCTAAAGTCAGGATGAGTTTATTGCAAAAGTGGCTTACTCTTTTGGCCCACTCTTTTTTGTAGCTGTCTCTTTGCTGCTGTCTGTGAAAGAAGGTCTCTCCTACCAGCCAATCATCTGTTTCAGTTCTTGATCCTTCTAATGAGCCAGAGAGTGCTTTTCTGGGCTTATTTCCTCTTTTTGTCCCTTCTGGTCATAGTTCCTTTAGTGTTGTTCCTCTCAGCCACTCCTCCTGAAGCTCTTTACTCCTGCTTTAGCTTCTTTCTCTTCTCCTTGTACCTTCAGCATCAGGCTTTTATCATTTGCTTTTATCATTTGCTCCTGCACCTCTCTGAGTCCTTGAGCGATTTAAAGAGTCTTTGTCCAGATTCCTTTTTCTTCTGTTCAAGTAGCCCTAATGGTTGCTGGCTCTTGTCACTGGGTAACCAGGGAAACCCAGGGACCTGCACAGGGAAACCAAGAGACCTGCAATGTCTCACAATGACATTCTCCAATTGTTATCTTTTGTTTTGTGTTTTGTTGTCAACACATGATTTGGTTTGGGCATAACTATTGAGGCTCAGTATTGGGCAAAAGGAGGGATACAAATAAATATAACAACAACAACTATTTTGGAGTGCTAACCCTTTTGCAGCAAATGGTTGGTGAGTGGTTTAAACCGTGGTTATGTAGTTGCCATGGTTAGGAATGGCTCACACAACATGCTAAGCCATGTTTAGCTCAAAATGCTTCACTACCATGGCTTAGCGTGTCATCCGAACAGTGTCTGTGTCTATATAACCTAGATGGAAGAAAGGCAGGGGGCTTTTTCTCTTTCCTTTCTCTGCGCTGCCTTGTGCCCCTGCATTTGCTGCTCATGTACAGTTGGAGCAGAAAGATAGGATAAAAAGGCCAGTGCTATAAGGCTCCCAACCTCCCAATCCTAAAAGCAGATTTTCAGAGCCTGCCAGGTATTGCAGAGGGAAGGAGGAGGCAGGAAAGCCTTATTCTGTGCATGTGAACTTTCCAAGGCAGAGGGAATGTTAGGATCCAAGCTAATGCCTGGAGCAGTTGGGAAACTTTTATTAATTTTGAATTGAAAGTATATGAAATGAGTGCTTATCTACATATCTATATTACACACACACGTTCTCTCAGCAATCCTCCCCGTTAAAAACAACCACGCTTGTCTTTCCTTCCATCCTGGAGTGAAATTGACTATATTCAGAACTGCTTGACCTGCAGTCCAGCCCTCCATTGAAATAATTTATTTATTTATAAAATGTATGTACTGCCTCATCTGCTAAAAAAAAAAAAAGCCATCAAAACGGCATGCAACAATTTAAAACAATAAAACCTTGCAAGAATAAAAATGAGATCAAAACCACTAAAAACTTTTTTAAAATAATAATAATAATAATACACATTTTAGCAAGATAAATTGAAAGGATGCATCCTTTACACCCTTTCTCATGGCCAAGAGTCGGGGTGTGTGTGGCAATCATAGTCCTTGAGGGAGCACATTCCACAGTTTGGGAGCAACACAGGAAAAAGCACTTTCACATGTGCCCGACAAATGGGCCTCTGTGGATAATGGCACCCTCCAAAGGCCCTTCCTGCAGAACTTAATAACCAGGCAGGTTCATAGCAAGGTAGGCGGTTCCTTAGAGAGCCAGGAATTAAAAGTGAGGGGAGTGGTTACAGTTACGAATTAGGACAGGAAATTAATCATCCTTTTCTGTTGTTGCAATAATTTGTCCAGTTATCTCACCACCAAAATGGGTTGGGCTAGAGCCGTGACGGAGTTGCTCCCATTGTTCTTCAAAAGAGATCACCTTTGGATAGTTCTAAATCCATTCTTCCATTCCAATCTGTGACTGTAGTCATTGCTGCAGCTTTGCCACCCTTCCTCCTGCCTCCACTTTTGAAGGCAAAGCAGCTTCACCTCAGTGCCAATATTGGGCAGAACATCTCCTGGGACGTCCTGGGAGGTTTTCACCGACCCAATTTTGCAGGTCATAATCTCCTTTATCTTGTTGGCCACCAGCACTGTCAGTAAGCACAAACAAGGAATGAGAAAGCACATAGTGTACCTGGCTCTCCCTCTGGCACTTATTAGAAGCTGGTGGATCACCCCTCCATTTCTTTAGGGTTATCTATACATCTTGGCTGAGTTCAGACAACACACTAATGAACGTGGGGGGAGTAATAGGAGGAACAATTGTTGATTAGCATGTTGTGCGAACTCAGCCCTTATTTGCCTGGCGGTGGCTGCCCGGTGGTGCTGTGTTGGTTATACGACACAGCCACCAACTCACAGCCATCGTGGGGCTTTTACCAAAAGCTGCGAAGTTAAAAAGCCGGGGTCCTTCCACCATGTGACCTCACTTTGGCATCAAGCTGGGGGCATTCTGGGGCAGATGGTGACTGTTGATAGGTTGCAGGAAGTGCAGGGAGGGCTGGGTGGCCTCCGGAAAGCCCACACTCCCTCCTGCCATGGGGATTTCCCATCCCCACCCTGAAGCAGCAATACCACAGAAATTCAAGAGGAAGGAGCAGCTAAGCGGCACCATGAAGACACCCTCCTTGTTCAATCAACCTTGTTCAAATTGTCTGTGTGAGTCTGTGTATGTGTGTGTCCTGCTTGTGGTTCCCTGGTCAACAGCTGGTTGGCAACTGTGAGAACAGAGTGCTGAACTAGATGGGCCTTTGGTCTGATGCATCAGGGCTCTTCTGATGTTCTTATGTGTGTGCTCTTCCATCCAGGGTGCCTGCATATAAGGCATTTAGAGACCAAGAATTGGCATGCAGTTTAGAAGGCAAGGGCAGCATACCACACCACTACTATTTATGTAAGACTAGACCAATCCAAAAGCCTCATACTGCCTGCCAATCACAGTTGTTTCCAAGCACAGGGTGATGTTTCTTCAGTGCCTTAAAGGGGCTCTTGGTGGAAGATCCTCATGCTAGGTCCCATTTGCATTGTATGCAGATGACTCAGGAGCCTTGCCGTCTTTTGTATCTGGTCAAGAGGGCAGGGCTCCTGCAGTTTTAACTGTTGTGATAAAGAGGGAATTTCAGCAGGTGCTGCATGCATACAAATGAGACCTGCTGAAATTCCCTTTTCTATACAACTGTTAAAGATACAGGAGCCCTGTCCTCCTTTTCATATGGTCACCCTTTTCAAATCCATTGTGAATTTCCCAGACATCCCTAGATGTATGTAACTTTCTTCCATTTTTTAAATTAAAAGCAGCCTTATGAAAAGGCTGTGGGACTAAGCCAGTGGGCAACCTGTGGCCCTCCAGATGCTGCTGGACTCCAAATCCCAGCAGCTCTGGTCAGCATGGACAATGGTCAAGGCCTATGGGAGTGGCAATACAACAAAACCTAGAGGGCCACGAGTTATCCACCTCTGCTTTAAGCAGAAGAGGAATGGACCAGTGGGTGCTTCAGCTTTTCTCCAACCCAAAATTGTCTTTCATACTTTAATTTTCTCCCCCACAGAGGAAATGGAACAGGAACTGGCTGCTTATATCACAGGGCCACGTTGAAGAAGTTCTCATGAATATTATCTTCTATCACATTGTCTTGCTTATCAGTCTAGAAGAAAATCCAGATCTGTCAAGCGTGAATCATGCTGCACTGCATTGGGCCATCTACGTAATTTAGAGTACAGTCCTGTTATGACATGTCGCAAATCTCATGGGTGTTTCAGGAGGAAAGTTAATCCAGTGTCATGATTCTTATAAGATGAAAGAAACAGCTGACATCAGGAGATGCATTTAAATAATGGCTTCATTTGCCTGCTGGTATGAACAAGCCAGACAACTATATCAGGGTTGCTTCATTCAACTTTACCAGTTTTATCAATGGGGATCTTTAAGAACCCTGTATTACAATCTGTGCCAATCTCCCTTTTAGAGGCTTGGGTTTTCTTTCCCACTAAAGATGCACTTGTTAACTTGAAACATCTGTCTCTGGAGTAAAATTGGCCCCAGTCTAACAAAGGAACCTCCTGGCCTGAAGCAGGAAATGGTTCTCTGGGACTCACAAGTTTTATAGAAGCTACTGTCAGGGGACCCATGGCTCTGAACTCAAGATGTTCTATTAAATATTGACTATTGAGTTCAGGCTCCACAGAACCATTGGTAACTAAACTATGGGAGTGGCAATACAACAAAACCTAGAGGGCCACGAGTTATCCACCTCTGCTTTAAGCAGAAGAGGAATGGACAGAGGACAGGTCTTCTGTATCTTTAACAGTTGTCTAGAAAAGGAAATTTCAGCAGGTGTCATTTGTATGCATGTAACATCTGGTGAAACAGTTAAAGCTGCAGGGGCCCTGCCCTCTTTGGTATCTGGTCATGCTAGGCAGGGCTCCTGCAGCTTTAACTGTTGTAATGAAGAGGGGATTTCACCAGGTGCTGCATACATACCAATGACACCTGCTGAAATTCCCTTTTCTAGACAACTGTTAAAGATACAGGAGCCCTGTCCTCCTTTTCATATGGTCACCCTAATTCAAAGGAATCCAGATTTCTATGAATCCAGTCTGTGGCTTCTGCAGCAGACCATTTTTCTCCAAGTTACAGGGATTCTACGGACTTCAATTTTTCACTTTTGGGGGAATTGCTCTAATTTGCCTTAACAAATTCAGATCAGCATATTCATGCAAGCACACATTACCACTAATGTGAATTAGTGTTGATGCATATGGGTACTACTGCGAATTAGTGCAATTAGAAACAAATTTTGGTATTAAAAAATTGGATTCCCTCAATGACCAGACCATAGAATGAAAGATGCCTTAGGGCTTTGCTAGACGAGGCCTTAGCGCGCTGTGAGGCCTGGTTTCCCTGCTGTGTGTCCAGATGACGCACAGGGGAATCCGGGGTCAGGCCAGACTGAAGCCTCCCTTAACACGCCATAAGCGAATTCGCTTATGGCGCGCCTTTTCCGCAGCCCCGGCCTGAGGCTGGGGCTGCGGAATGTCTAGCAAGGTCCATGGCTTTTTGCGGCTACTCGCCGGGAAAAGCCACGGACTGGGCACAGCGCTCATATGAGCGCTGTGCCCATTGGGCCAGGGGGGGATCCTGGGGGGGGAAAGGCCGGACCGGCAGGAGAGGGTGGGGAGAAGGCTGGGCACCGGGATGGCATCAGGGAGAGGGAGGACGGGCGGCACGGACATCGGGGAGAGGGAAGACGGGTGACACAGACATCGGGGAGAGGGAGGACGGGCGACACGGACATCGGGGAGAGGGAGGACGGGCGACACGGACATCGGGGATAAGGAGGACGGGCGACACGGGCATCGGGGAGAGGGAGGACGGGCGGGGAAAGAGTGGGCAGGGAGGCATCGGGGATGGCAGGGGGGATCAGGAGCCGGGGGGCCTTAATTTTTTTTAAAAGGCGCTTACCTTGTCCGGCGGCTTCGGGGCGCACATGGCCCCTTTAAATTGAAAACCAAAATGGCCGACGCTACAGGGCTTCCGGAGTCCCTGCGCATCGGCCGTCTAGGAGGCGGGGTGGCACACGCTAAAGTTAGCGCGCCGTCGTCCCGCCTCCCTGCCGGCTTATCCAGCATGGTCTAGCAAGGCCCTTAGAGTCTGTGAAAAAGAGGCAGAATGGATTTAGCAAAATCCCAACATGCAACAACAGCATCTCTGTTTAACCCTTTGTGCTTCTCCCTCACTTGTGTTCACAGGCAAACAGAGGAAATGCCATGTTGCATTTCACCACCCTAAACATACCTCCAGATGTGAACTCACAATTTGACAACTGGGCTAGATCTACACTACCACTTTTTGATGATATTGAAGTGTAATGATAACTATTGGGGCACATTCCATATACCACTTTCATAGTTTGATTTCCTGCTTTTTATTCCACATTATCCAAAACACCACAACAAATGTCATTGTGTGTCCTAGGAGGTATAAATGTACAAGAAGGACATAGTGTTACCATGATGTGATTGTAATGATTTGACACAAGGTGTAGATCTGGCCTGTTTACTTAAACAACAACAACAGCAAGTACACTGTATGTTTCTGAAGTCTTTGCCATGCAGGTATCTGCTTCTGGCTCCATGAAGAAGAGGCCATCAAAGTTCAATACAGCACATTCTCAGAGAAATGGTTTAATTCAAGAAAACATAATCAGGGCACTAAAATACCCCTAAAATCCAGCACCAAGGTACTCTAAATTCTGCACCAAGAACCACTCGATACTCCAGCCTGTATAAATTATGAAACTGAGATTTAGTTGCACATTTCTTCTTAACCGGATTATTTATTCTAAATTTGTGAGTCATAGGGAAGGGGAAGGATATACACAGACCCAGGAGGCCCAACCTCTGACCATGGGAAATGTTATTCTGCAACAATTTTGGCAAATTTCACCAGGACTTGTCCATGTACTTTCAAGCATATCTTCAGAAACATAAAGGCTAGAAACTTGCCGTAAGGAAATAAAAGGAAGTTGAGATTCTTAGGAAAATGAATTCTTTGATACCATGTGCCATTTTCTGCACTTTTTCAAGCTCTATAATACCTTTAAAAAAAAGATACCATAGAGCTGGAAAAAGTGCAGAAAAGGGCAACAAAAATGATTAAGGGCTGGAGCATCTCCCCTATGAGGGAAGGTTACAACAGCTGGGATTGTTTAGCTTGGAAAAAAGCAAACTAGCTATGGCCCATGAAGTATAACTGAAATGGAGAGGCATGTTTTCACATTTCTACGTGAGGCATTTATCAGGCCTATTCAGACAACATGCTAAGCCATGGTTAGGCTGCTAACCCTTTCGCAGCCAATGGTTAGTGAGCGTGTTTAAACTGTGGTTATGTAGCCACCATGGTTAGGAATGGTTCACACAAAACTCTAAGCTATAATATTTAGCTCAAAATGCTTAACAACCATGGCTTAGCGTGTCATCTGAACTGTGTGCTTGTGCTTGTTCACTCATGAAAGTTTGTGACTTCTTTTCACGACATCGTTAACCTCCGGTGTCTCTTCCATTATTTTTAAGCTTTATTCTTCTATTTTATAAATCACTAAAAATGCTGTAATAAATATAAACCACCATCAAAGAGGTGGTGTTCTTCCGGAATTGTGCAATATCGCAACACCATCTACCGGCTGTATAAATGAAACATATGGAACTTGCTCACAAAGGAAATGGCGGGGGGGGGGGAGGAGGGAAGCTCATGTGTTTATTGATCGTTATCCTGCAAAGACTCCAGAAGATGAAGCTCTAATAAGGATGCAGCATTTTTGCTTCAGTGTAGAGAAGCCCTGGAAACAGACCTTTTCCTGTGCTGGAAGTTATAAAGGGTTTGTGATCAGACTTTTTGATTGTTTGTTTACTTTAAACACTCATGAAAAAAGAAAGATTCATTCCCTGAGATGCTAAGGTTCTAAAATTCAAATCTAAATGGTATCGGAAGTTGTGCTTCAACTGAACCACTTCTACTTTGTAATTTTACCTCTGCAAGTTGATTGGGATAATATTGCTTGTTATGTGGGTGGTTACTGTTGCTGTGTATCTGTTTGGTACTTATCCTGTAGTTATACAGCCACCATTACTAAGTAGTAGTTATGGGGAATTTAGCAGTTAGTTTTACAGAAACTCTGTAGAGGAGTTATTCAGCCCACTCCAGACATTCAAGGGTAAAAGGGAACAGTGCAGCAAGTAATCACAAAAGCAGGAATCACGTCTACACCACAAGAAGACTCGCTCCTATTTGATGCCATACAAACTTGCCTATTGCTGAGGGTGAAGACTAACAGGGGTGACATCAGGGCAGGACTTTGGGGCAGATGTCGGGGCTGCACTCAGCAGAACGAGCAAGAGGATCCCCAAATGAGACATGGCTAGCATTCCACATTTTGAAATAAGTGAAGTCATACATGCGATCGTCTAAAGAGCCCCTTCACACGCACACATAAGACCATCATGTCCAGAGTCTAAAATTATTTAACTGCACCACTGAAGACTGATACAGTATTTTAATTCCCAGACAGTTAGCCATAGTGCAGCAAAAACAAAGACAAACAAATGTATCATGGCATAAGCGTTTGTAGACCAGAGTCCATTTCAGCAGTGTACCCCTACATTGGCAGGCATATCAGGGGAAAGGCAGGTGTCATGGTGCCTGTGACATCAAAGGTAGGCTAGTGTCTGTGACATCAAACATAACTCTTCCCCTCCCATGCTCAAAAAACCTATTGTGACTGCTTTTCTGTCTTCATCCTAAAGTTCCATCCTGCCTCTGACTCTTTGATTCTCATCTGCCCAACCTGGTATCAGACCACCAGCCCATCTTCCTGGCAAGCTCTCAACCTCTTGTCTGAGCCAGTGTCTGACCTCCCGCTCAACTGGAACCACGTCTTCTGCCTTTGACCCATTTGACAATCATACTTTGCCCAAACCAGTCACTTGCTGCAGCCTGCCACAAGGCTAAGTCCCAGGACTGACATAGACTAAGGGCATGTCTACACCAGTTGTTATCCTGGGGATCACCCCGGGATCATCCCTGTGCATCCACATGACGCACAGGGGATCCTGGGGGCAAGGAGGGAAGATCTCTGCATTTCCCCGGGATAACTGGAATGGCTTTAATCCTGACTTTCCCCGCAGTCTCAGGATCATCCAGAGACCACGGGAGATGTGGGTGGCTGTCCCAGTTTTTTCGCATCTCCTCGTGAGTAAATGTGAGGAGCTGGGAACTGGGCACAGGGCACAGGGCACGGAGCTCCTCAGGCACTCCGTGCCCATCCAGGGTGGGGAGAGGAGCAGGATCAGTTTGTTTTTTAATTTACCTTTTTATTTTTGCTGGAGAGCTCCTGCGCTCCAGCTCTTCTTTCTTTAAAAACAAAATGGCCACCGCAACGGGCGAAATGCCCGGGATGTTGCACGGCCGCATGTGCACCGAGAGGGAGGATCTTGCGATCAGAAAATCGTAAGATCCTCCCCACCTCTTTCCCCCCAGGATATACCATTCGACTTGGAATTCACACACATGTGCAAGTTGGATTGCAAATCCAGGGTCACTCTACAGGTGAAGAACTTACTGTGACCCCTTTTCTGTCTGTCTTCATCCCAAAGTGGGATGAGAAAGCTCACATAGCAGTGATGCTGTGAACTTTTTCGAGCAGTTGGAATAGCCACACCCACCAGCAGTAGCAACACCCAGGGCCTGCGGAGTAGACATTTTCCATCACCGTTCCCCCAGAACCTTCATGAGTCAACTACCATCGTTTACAGAATCTTCTTCTGTGTCATTATGTATTAATTCTTGCTTGTCGTCAGTTGCCTCGGAGGCCTGTCATCAAGCAGGAAGGAGTGATATAAGCATTTTAAATAATAACAATTATTTTCATGGGGATGGAGGGGAGAGGTCTTTCCATTTACAAATACAGGTTTAAACAATACGGCTGAGTGTGTGAGCCCTTGGAGTGCAATCCTATGCAGAGAGCTTCGGCTATGGGGCGGTATATAAATGTAATAATAATAATAATAATAATAATAATAATAATTAGAGGGAGAGAAATCCTACAATTCCCAGCATGCTGGGAATTACACGACTTTTCTCTGCCTAAATGTGCATAGGATTGCATCCTTAATTACTGTTTCTGTATATGGCCTGAGATACAACCCCTATGCTTTTTTTACACATCGCAGCCTGAAGCCCTTTAAAGAAATGTTGAAGTTAAGACAAAGAAGTAGCTCTGAACTCCAACAAACCTATGAATGAAATTGACAATTTACTGAAGTCACATTTTGAAACCAGCACACGAGGAAATTATGGTATCTCTCTGCACAATGAACATTTTGGCTGGAACCATGCGTGGGTGGGTAAATCCACTGAATAAAACTGCTGTGGCGCAAATTCCTGGCAATTGAGAGACACAGCAATTCAGTAAATGCGGTGTGTGAGTGGCGTATGTGTGTGTGTGTGTGTGTGTGTGTGTGTGTGCATACGTACGTGTGTGTTAAAATCTTATCCAAAAGCAATCTGATCTTATCCAAAAGCAAATATGAACAGCAAATCTGATAAAAAATAGTGAAACCGCACCTGTCATGCGGTCATTAGAAAGAGCCTTTCTAATCATATATTTTAACTAGGCCATCTACCTACCAAAACCTATGTTAGTCATTTGTGGTATATTGGTAGCGTGAAAGGGCATGAGAAGGAAGTGACTTTTTTAAGCTTACAAAAGTTCCTTGGGCCGATTCACATTTATGGGCAACGCCTCAGATAAGGCTGGTATCAGTGGTCTCTGAAGCCCCTGGCCTTGCTGCTCCTGTTCTTTGCTGTTACAACCTGTCCACCTGCCCTATCTGAGTGAGCACGCCTCAGAAAAAAAGGATGTCATGGCCGCCATATTGTTTTTGTTTTTCCTTAAAGGGGCAGAGCGCACGAACGCTTGTGCGCAAAAGGTAAGGTGTGTTTAAAAAAAAAAAAAAAAACCTTACACTTTCCTCCGCTCACCCCACCCTACCCCCAATGGGCACAGGTCCCAGCTTCTTGTGAGTAACAGTGATGAGCCAGGACAAAAACAGGATGCCTGCACACATGTTCCGCAGTCTTGGGATCAGCCCAAGACCACAGAAAAAGCAGGCTCAAAGGCGAGGGTGAGATCTCAGGGCAAGGGAGGGATCATCTCTCCCTGCTCCCAGGATCCCTGCTCCCAGGATCCCTGCTCCTGGGGAGCACCCCAGAATTTGCCCCGTCTAGCTATGGCCACTGGCTTCAAAAGAGTGTGAGGGCTTCTGCAGAACTCATGTCTGGATTCTGTTCACGCTGAGGCACCATTTGCGGCCTGGGCTGCCTTCACGCAGGGGGTTCAATCGGCATTAGAGTGGCCCCTCAAAGGACTGCCACAGTGACAAAACTGGCACTGGCTGGATGTATAGTTCTCCCATTGATGTGCCTCTAGGAAGAGTGAGGTGGCTGTCTCAGGTGGCAGTTGCTGGGGTTGCAGCTGGGGTTGCACAGAGCAGTGACAAAGTGTTGGAGGTCAGTCCTGCGTGTACTCTGCACCCCCTAACCTAATCTACTGCCCTCAAGTGCAGTAGAAAATGCTGCCCTGTAACTAGCGTTGAAATAATTTTCAGCTGCCAGTCCAGTCAGTGCCTGTATGTGGAATTGGGGAGAGGTGGGGGGTAGCAAAATGGTTTGGGCTGGCCCTGGGAGCCTGTTCTCACAAATGGCATTGCTGTGTGCATATTGCCAGGCCTCAAGCCTAGTAGCAGAGTCTACACATTCCCAAAGTGCTTGAATGCAGGTTGCCACAAGTGTGAAACAAGGTCACTTGAAGGCCATGCTTGAAATATGGGAGAAAAGGTGTGTGAAGGCCTTTTATGAAATCTGCAAATTTCCCATGAAATTTGACCCCCTCCTTTGACCTTCCAAAAACAATAGCTAAGGGGGCTGACATGAAAGGTAGGCCTCCTAGAATTCAACCACTGCCTGAAGGCAATAGTTACTTACCACATGCTACCCAGAGGAGAGGATTGCTGCCAGCCAGATATAGAAGACTGCTAATGGATGAATCCCACAGCCACTCTAGACCCTGATGCCAGAATAACATCAGTTGGGACACCCCAGTTTAGGCATTGTCCCAATTGCCATGCCAACAGAATGACACAACAATCATCACCGGCATGGTGAGGCTGAATACACTGTGAATTTGTGGCGTTGGAGGCTGAAACACTGACGTGCATGAGAGCAAAGGAGGTAGAAACCACACCATCCACGATAAGACTTGCCTTTTTGTGTGACTATCTGTAGCATCTCACTAGGCAGAAACCAGATATTATGGGGGACGCAGGGATCCTGCCCAAAGCAGGAAGACAGCGGCCTTTCCTCCTGTCATGCAACACTTGTAAACTAAAACATAGGATCTGATGTCATAATGTTGCAGGTTTCCCCAGCCCTCCTGCACCCAACTTCATTGGCTGGCATTTGTGGAGGTGGGGAAACTCAGAACAAAATGCCACCTCATGTATTTTCATTTAGTAGATACTACAGGGAGGGGAAGGAAGGGAGAGGAGATACACAGGGCTGATCTCCATAATAGCAAGCTTCAGCCATAGCTCCAGCACGGTATGCAAAATTTGTGTTCAAAGGCAAAATACCCATGGTTACTAGATGCCTCGAGAAAAGAACCGGATGGCTATTGGACACAGAATTCTGGATGAGACAGACTACCTTTCTTATCATATAAGATGTGCTTATATTATCTGCTTACGTGCCTTATTCTAGTGCAAGGATGGGCCATGCTGGAAACATATTATGAATTGGATTGCTGCTGTTCGTCTGAATACCTTAATTGCATATTGTTAGAAAATTTGCTCCTTATTTTCAAGAACCTGGCAAAGACCCAACTACAACCTTGGTTAACTATTAAAAAGAGAGCTTTTATGGAACCTATCGTAACCCTGAAGCACTTCTAGCTATGGCAGATGTGTAAGAGGCCCAGCTCAATGTTCAGAGAAAAGGACTCTGTACAGATTCAGAGGCACTCTTGTCCTCATCTTATCGTACGTTGCAGAGCTGAGCCTTGGCTCAGGTTAAGTCCTGATTTTCACCTATACTGTCAAATGTATCTCTGCAAACTTGGAGGGCTGGCAATTTGGTTTTAAGGAATGAAGTTTTTCATGAATTCAAAGTAAATATGGATACGTTTAGTCTTCCAAATGGTGATGTAGATACCAATCTAATGCAGTGGATCACATTAGAGATTTTAAAAAATTTCAAATTTTCAAAACCTCTTTTTTTAAAAAGAGAAAGAAAAAATGAAAGCTGAAAGGTGTGTGTGTGTGCGTGCGAGCGGGGGGGGATGTATGTGCAGAGAGAGAGAGTAGAATTGCCCCTCACATGCACCCACATGCACAAACACACCCACCTACCTGCTACATTTATTTATTTATTTATTTATTATTACATTTTTATACCGCCCAATACTGAAGCTCTCTGGGCGGTTCACAAAAATTAAAACCATAATAAAACAACCAATAGTCTAAAAACACAAATACAAAATACAAGATAAAAAGCATTACCAGGATAAAACTAGGCAGCAGAAATTGATATAAGACTAAAATACAGAATTAGAACAGTAAAATTTAAATTTAAGTTAAAATTAAGTGTTAAAATACTGAGAGAATAAAAAGGCCTTCAGCTGGCGACAAAAGGAGTACAGTGTAGGCGCCAGGCAGACCTCTCTGGGGAGCTAATTCCACAGCCGGGGTGCCACAGCGGAGAAGGCCCTCCTCCTGGTAGCCACTTGCCTCACTTCCTTTGGCAGGGGCTCACGGAGAAGGGCCCCTGTGGATGATCTTAAGGTCCGGGCAGGTACATATGGGAAGAGGCGTTCCTTCAAATAACCTGGCCCCAAACCATTTAGGGCTTTGAATGTTAATACCAGCACTTTGAATCGGGCCCTGGACCTGGACTGGCAGCCAATGAAGTTGTAAAAGGACTGGTATAACGTGGTCTCGCCAGCTGCTACATGGAGCCTGTGAAGAGTCCAAGGGGAAATAGGCCCTCCCCGTAATGTGACCATATGAAAAGGAGGACAAGGCTCCTGTATCTTTAACAGTTGTATAGAAAAGGGAATTTCAGCAGTTGTCATTTGTATGCACGCAGCACCTGGTGGAATTCCCTCTTCATCACAACAGTTAAAGCTACTGGAACCCTGCTGAAATACCCTTTTCTATGAAACTATTAAAAATACAGGAGCCCTGTCCTCCTTTTCATATGGTCACCCTAGCCATAGCAGCCATTACTCAGCTTGTCCAGCCCACCCCCCAGCCCTGGTTCCTGTGTCTACCCTGCATTGGAGAACAGTCCCTAGCTATGCCCACTTTCCTAATCCGAAATCAAGCCAGCAGTGACAGACAGAAGAAATAACGTGACATTGGGGAAACTGAAAAAAGTCACAGTAAAACAGCATCATGAAAATACAGTGTTTCAGGGGGGAAAGCCCAACATGGTTGTGAGTTGGTGGCTGCAGCATATAAATAATGAGCACCACTGTGCACCCAGAATGGATTAATAGACTGTAGAGACACCCCGCAAGTTGAAGAAAACTGTGCTAGAAAGACAACAGATCATCCACTATAGCCAGAAGATGGGGTTGTTGAGCAGGTTCCTAAACTAATGCCTTCGTCAGGGCTTAACCTGGGCAAGGGCACCCCAGGGCTCACCTGCGTCACAATCTGTTTTGAATGCCAAATCTCAGCTTTCACATGTGAAGAAAAGTACATCTGAACATATGCAGAGTGCCTCTTCCTGACCTCTGAGTGCCTACATGAGGCAAGGCTTCAAAAATGGGGGAGCATGGCTGCCTTTAGATGTTGAACAATGACTACCATCTTTTCCAGGCAGCTTCATGGAGTTTTCTCGAATCCCATCAAATATAATGCATGCATCTGCGCACAGAAGCCAGCATCAACTCCCATGTTCTAGGAGGTAATGGATTTCCAGGAAAACTAATCAGAGTGGAGTCAGGGCCAGCTCTGCAGCACAATGGGAAGGCTGGAGCCAATAAGCTCTCGAATGGAAGGTCACCCACGCACTCCTCCAGCTTGTTAATTGCCTTTCCCATCTAGGTGTACAGTGTGGGCAGCCTGTTTCTAGGTAGTCTCAGAAAAGGGCCTGTTGGGACATGGATGCACTGAACTGCGGTGGTTAATTTTCTTAAATTGAGAGATGCCAGGACTCAAGCCTATGAGAACACAACGTTCCCTAAAGAACACACTGCTCAACCCCAGGTGGGGAAAAACACTTAATACATAAGCAGATTCACTGTTCTACATACACTCCCTAGAAACTCGCTACCGCTTTTGTGTCTCTGTTTTATCTCTTGGGGATATCTTATTAGAATGTTGTTAGTGTTAATTGCTAGTGTTTAAGGTGACCATATGGAAAGGAGGACAGGGCTCCTGTATCTTTAACAGTTGTGATGCAGAAGGAATTTCACCAGGGGCGGATCCACACGTCGTTCCGAAATCGCTTGCTTGTGTCTGGAGTGCGCCCCGAAGCTCATCGGTACACACAGACGTACTTTCAAAGCGCCTTTTCCCGGCTTTTGGGCGCTGTTATTTAGTCCGTCTTAGGTCAGTTTAAGGCGTCCCTTCTTCCAAGGTGTGAAACAATTAGTCGCTCTTTCCTCCCCGCTCCGCCCCACCCCGCTCCGCCCACCAGACTTACTTTGTTGCCTTTTGACTTCCTCTCCTCTTCCGATAACATTTCCTGTCTGAACAACACCATCCATCTTTAATCTTTAATCATCAACTTTTCCGCGTGTGAGGACAGGTGAGGTCGGTTCCATTTACCTCAGTCGTTTCCGCTTTTGGCTTTCTCATTTCTAATTTTTTTTTATTTGTTCTGAACTATGCGCATCAATGCATATTCGATTAAAAGGCTCTTTACAGAGCGCTGGTTAGTATAGGCAAAGCCCCAAATCCGGCGCGAAAAGCAGCCTCTATTTTTCCTCTTCACCTTTAAAGCGAGGGAGGGGGGAGGGGGCAGGTATCCATTCTCCTAAGCCTTCCCTGTTTCGCCATTCCCAGTTGTAATTTTTTTTCAAGGGTTCTGAACTATGCGCATAAGTGCAGAGTGCAGCGGAGTCTGTGTATCGTGTATAGGCGCAGAGCACATGCAAGTGTGCTTTGAACTCTATGGGCAAGGGTCAATTCTGGCGCGAAAAGCCACCATTTTTCCTCTTCACCTTTCGCGCGGGGGAGGGGGAGGGGGCAGGTATCCATTCTCCTAAGCCTTCCCTGTTTCGCCATTCCCAGTTGTAATTTTTTTTCAAGGGTTCTGAACTATGCGCATAAGTGCATATACGTTTAATATTCTCCATACAGAGTGCAGCGGAGTCTGTGTATCGTGTATAGGCGCAGAGCACACACAAGTGTGCTTTGAACTCTATGGGCAAGGGTCAATTCTGGCGCGAAAAGCCGCCATTTTTCCTATTCACCTTTCGAGCGAGGGAGGGGGAGGCGGCAGGTATCCACTACCCTCAGTCACCATTCCCAGTTGTAATTCTTTTTTAATTTATTTATATCCCACCTTTTCCCCCTTTACAGAGCGCCAGCTAGTATAGGCAAGCCCCAAATCCGGCGTGAGAAGCACCCTCCATTTTTCCTCTTCAGCTTTCCAGCGAGGGAGGGGGGAGGGGGCAGGTATACATTATCCTCAGTTGTTCACTCTTTTGGCTTTCTCATTTGTAATGTTACTTGTTTCTTTAGAAGAAAATGATGCTATTTAAATGTCTAGATGTTGAAATGTAATTAATATTAAGTTTCTCCCCTCCACACACAAACCCACCCCGCCCCTACATAGATTATTGCAAGCTTTTGCATGCCTTTTTCGTAAAATAACAGTGTTCCTTTTTTGCTGCTGAAGTTTACATGTATCTCTTAGAACTGATATTTCAGTTCAGGAACTTTACCTACTTTTGTATAGTTCTTCATATTTGAGGTAATGGTTTTATGAGGAGAGTTATTCCAAGTGCAATACTTTTAAAAGTTGCTTTATGTTTGGTGACATATTAAAAACCTACATTCTGCTAAGTGATCATTGACCTAACATTAAAACCAAATCAAGGAGTTAACGAGTTTAAGCAAGAGTTATCTTTCTTAATTAATAATATTATAAATATTTTTATTCTTCATAATCCTTAGATCTGAGAATGGCAAGTGGCAGTAAGGGCCGAGGCACCTCATGGTGTCACCCAGAAATTCTCGATTTGCTTGACATATGGGGGGAAGAAAAACTTCAGGAGCAACTGAGGGCAACCCATCGGAACATTGATTCATTTGAAGTCATAGCACAAAGTTAAAGATAATGATATACTGCATTAAAAAAATAAAATGTGCTCTCTTAACTGGAAAAGCAATTTTTTTTATTACAATATGTATTGACATTTCTTGTCTTTCTTTACTTAACAAATTTACATTGCTGTTTCATTAAGTTGTTTACAGTCTATATATGTTATGTAATGACACAACTTCATAAGTATAGCAATAGTAATTGCCTTAACATTACAGTAACATGATAGTTATTGACATGATAGTTATTTATTAGAATGTAAGCCTATGCGGCACGGTCTTGCTATTTACTGTTTTACTCTGTACAGCACCATGTGCATTGATGGTGCTATATAAATAAATAAATAAATAAATAAATAATAATAATAATATTGTAGTGCTCAAACTGCCACAGATACAGCCAGGTGATCAGACAGGACTGAAATTGTAGTGAAGCAGCATATGAAAAAACTAGTAAGTCTTTAAATATAAAAATTGCATTATATTTCATAAGAATATAAACTTACTAGCAGGTCTCCTTTCAAACCAGCTGGGCTCCCCTGCCTCCCACCACAGCCTATAGAGAGCGTCGAAATGCGCTGGTCTTTGGAGGCTGCTTCTCGCGCCGGATTTGGGGCTTGCCTATACTAGCCGGCGCTCTGTAAAGGGGGAAAAGGTGGGATATAAATAAATTTAAAAAGAATTACAACTGGGAATGGCGAAACAGGGAAGGCTTAGGAGAATGGATACCTGCCCCCTCCCCCCTCCCTCGCTTTAAAGGTGAAGAGGAAAAATGGAGGCTGCTTTTCGCGCCAGATTTACAGGCTCCGCTGCGCTCTGTATGGAGAATATTAAACGTATATGCACTTATGCGCATAGCTAAGAACAATTAAAAAAAATTAAAAAATGGGAATGCCGAAAGACTGCGGAAAATTGAACGTCATTTTCACTTGTGCTTCCAATTCTTCTTAGAAGAAATAAAAAATACCTTTCGATGATCGCCAAGATAGACTGTGCGACGAAGAAGAACTAGCTCCATTGCCAAGCACACTTCAACAAAGACCTCGCCAACTGTCGAGCGGCCAACCCCAAACTGGGTTTGGAGGAATTTTTTAAAAAAGGGGGGGAGCAAGAGAGAACGTCACAAGCATCCCCCAAAGCCAGCCCCTAAGAAACGCCCACTTGGGACAGAAGGGACAGAAGTGTGAACCGCTCAGACGAAATGCAACGAAAGAAAAGCCGCATCAAGCAATAAGAAAGAGCCGCCTCATATAGGAACGTTCTTAAAAAAGACGACCTGAAGCGATTTCGGAACGACGTGTGGATCCGCCCCTGGTATCATTTGTACGCATGCAGCACCTGGTGAAATTCCCTCGTCATCACAACAGTTAAAGCTGCAGGAGCCCTGCATTGAATTGACTATTCAATTCAGGCTCCATAGAATCTTCCTCGCGCCACAAAAACACACACCAGTAAGTCTGATTTATTTTAAAGACGGAAGTTGCCACTATCTCCTGCTACCTGCAGGAGAAGCAGCGGGATGAAAACGACCCATTGAATGGGCCATGTGCACGTTGTTCACTTCCTCTTTCAAAAGAGGGAGTAAAGAGGGACAAACTTGCCGGTGGAGAAGCAACAGTAAGCAAGGTGATTTTTCTAGTCTGACGGAGCTCCCTGTGTGGTGAACAGTAATTAGTTCCTATAAAATTATCTAAAACAAAGAAATTATGACACATTGAAAAACTTTAGAGTAATTTAAACCAGATTTTAGCATTCCTAAAGTAGGACATTTCTATACTTGCCTAAGTTGGCCTGAGGCTGGACCAGAGGGATTGTGGGGAAAGGAAATCAAGGTGGAGGGTATTTAGCTTTGCATCTGCCTGCACATGGTAAACAAATAAATTAAATAAAGGTATTGTAACAAAATTGGGAGGGGCAGGGAAACTTGGCAGGCAGTTTGCCTTATGGAAAATTTGTGTTTTGTGACTGCCTGTGTTGAGCATGGCAACCATTTTATGAACTTCTCATCAAATCTGATCTCATTCTTTATGTCTTTCCATTCCAACCCCAGATCAGATGTTGATTCAGCCCCCAGGGTGGAGTCATCTGAATGAGCACCATTCTGTGATGCCACTCGGTATCCTGTCTGTAGTTGTGTTCATCCCCCATGTCTCAGAGGAAGTGGGGAAAGGAAAGCCCAAGATTATAACCAGCAAGGGGGGGAGGCCTTCCTGACTTTGGCAGACCAAAATTAGGGCAGTGGATTTTTTTAGGTTTTTTTATAAAAATGTCAGTGGTACTAAAGTTAATGCAATCAGAAAGGAACTTGTTCCACCTTGGACATGTTAATTAATTTCTGTGTCAAAGAAACTGAGATATAGTAGTAAAGCAGGTCTTGGAGTGTATTGTTTCTCACTCCTCCTTCCCTGAGAAGTGAGAAATTCTGTGATACTATGAGTAACTGTGTGTGCGTGCGTGTGTGCATGCATGTGACAGAAAGAGCACACTGTAGAATTATAGCGCTTTTGCAATAATCTGTTTAGAAATGTACAAGTTGAACAAGCTTTATTGAGTAGAGATAGGGTGCAGAAACAAGCACACAGGCATATTATTATTATTATTATTATTATTATTATTATTATTATTATTATTTGTATTCCGCCTTTTGCCCAATACTGGGCCTCAAGGCGGCTTTACAAAGTTTAAAACATACATTGTGTGTATATATATATATATATATATATATATATATATATATATATATGTTTAAAAAACACAACAAAATTATAAGTCATTAACATACATGGGGGGCAGATTATTCTCCAAAAGCCTGCTGGAACAAACAAGTTTTAGCCTGCTTCTGAAAGCCCATCAAGGAGGGAGCCAGTCTAACTTCCCCGGGGAAGAGAGTTCCAAAGCACTGGAACACCCACTGAGAAGACCCTCTCCCATGTTCCCACCAAGCACGCCTGTGAGGATGGTGGGACTGAAAGAAGGGCTTCTCCAGAAGATCTTAAAGCACAGGCAGGCTCATAAGGGAGAATATGGTCTTTCAAATAGTAGCGTCATATAAATCAAAAGCCCATGACAGAACTGCTCCCTTCACAAGCAACACAATTTTTAACCATTTGAATAGTTGGATATTCAAGAAATATTAGTCTTATTAAGCAACTTTGGGGCCCTTAGGCTATAAGCAGAACTGGTGTCAAGATTAGGCATGGTCTGGCACCTGCTGAGGACTCAAGACTTACTGAAAAGAGCCGCCTGGGCTTGTTCTTCCTCTTCACCATTACAACCTGCTTGTTCACCTGGCTTTGGCCCAGACTACAGCAATAGTGAGAAGAAAGGACAGTAGATGTCATCACCTACTTGCTTGCTAGCTCTTTGTGTGTCTAGCAAACAAGTGGTAGCAGTAATGACAAAATAAAAAATAAAAAATGAGGAGCAATAGAAACAGGTGACAACGGTGATGAGAATGTAGACTCGCTGACAGAGGGGACTTATTGAGTGCCCTCAAAATCCTGGAGCCAGAACTGACTATAACGCATCACCAACATTTGCCCCCCACCCCACCAAGTATTTCTTTATTACCTCATAAGTAACCTCTTAACATCATAAAGTACATCAGAAACATAAGCCATTTTGCACTGAAATATGTCCTGAGATATAAAATGTAAAATCTGATACAAAATTTTGTTACTGGTACACCTAGGGGTGACCACATTACACCAGTTTTAAAATCTCTTCACTGGCTGCCAATTAGTTTCCGGACGAAGTATAAAGTGTTGGTTATCACCTCTAAAGCCCTACATGGTTTGAGACCAGGCTACCTGCAGGATTGCCTTCTCCCATACAATCTTCAACACACGCTCAGGTCCTCCGGGAAGAATTTACTTCAGTCAGCAAAGACTAGGCTGACAACCATTACCCAGAGGACCTTCTCTTCTGCTGCTCCCAGACTGTGGAATAGCCTGCCGCAGGAGACTCATCAGCTTGACAGTCTTTTAGCATTCAAGAAAGCTATCAAGACTGATCTCTTCCAGCACGCCTAACCAGGGGAATTTTAGGATGTTTTTAGGATGTTTTAACAATGTATGTTATGTTCTTAATTCCATTTTATGTATTTTATATTTACTGTTGTTCCCTGCCTCGATCAAAATGGAGAGGCGGGTAAGAAATAATAATAATAATAATAATAATAATAATAATAATAATAATAATAATAATGTGCTCCTTCTTCAGATCATCAGACACTCGTGAAGTGGCTTCGCCCCAAATCCGTTTTTTTTTACATCAAGGGTCGGCAACTTGTGGCCATCCAGATGTTTTGGCCTACAGCTCCCATGAACCCTCACCATTGGCTCTGCTTGCTAGGGCTAATGGGAGTTGCAGGCCAAAACATACATGGGGCCACAAGTTGCCCACCTCTGTCCACATTATAAGGTACATGGCTGAAACCGATACTGTTTGTGTGGAAATGTTAAAACTCAAGGCTACCCCCTCCCCAAGATAACCCCCTGTTCTCCAGTTCACACAATCTTCCCAAGATTCAGTTGCAGCTCCATCAGGTGGGTGAGACTCACATTCCAAATGCTTGGAACGCCCCCTCGTCCTCCATCAAGGACATGGCCATTCTGAAGTCTGAAAACAGAGGGACCTTTCTACATTGGCATAACAGAGCAGGATGATTCACAACAATACATTACAGGTATAAAGGGAGTAGAAACTTTAGTTTTCACTCTTGACAAGTCTGAATTATAGGTGAGGCATTGAGGTAGCTCAGGCAGGATACACGAAGGATGGCAAACATGAAAGGTTGTGTCTCACTGTGATCCGTCTGTCCCTACTATAATGATTCCAGCTATTTACATTCCATTCCCCGAAAGGACACAAAGAGATGCTTTAAGATTCGAATGAAGCCTAGTGGCTGAGGAGGAACAGGGCGGTGACTGACATCAGAACAGAACTCCTGTTTTTTTTGTGGGCAACAACACAGAGGCCGTTGTTACTAAAGCACACCATGAACAAGAAAAAAAAGGGGGGAGAAGATAATGCTTCCAAATTACATACACCACATGGAACACTCCATTCTGCCAGGAACCTCATTGTTCCTACCTCATTATAGGCAATTAAAACCTAAGTACTCCTGTACTTGTTTGTAACTCAGAACCAATATTGTTGTTCAGCGAAGGGTTGCCTACATACTTCTTGGTGAACCAAGCTGTGTGTAGGCCGCACTTCTGCGTAGGGTGGCTATGTGATGAGCTCAGTTGCACTGCTTATTTTTTAGATGTGCCTCAAGCTCCTTTGCCATAGAATCTCCATTTTGTCCTGGAACTTTGGCCTCAGCTAGACCAGGGGCTTTTACTGCGATGATTTCGTGATTTTATGGTCGCGAGATCATCACACTGGTCTACACGTGGCATGCAACATCGCGGCCACCATTTTTGTTTTGTTTTAAAGAAGCGCATGAGCGCTCGTGCGCAGAAGGTACGTCTTTTTTTTTAAAAAAATCCCCTGCTCCCCCCACCCCACCCCCAATGGGCACAGAGCACCTGAGGACCTCTGTGCCCCATGCCCCAGCTCCTTGTGGTTACTCGCGAGGAGCCAGGATGAACCGCGATGCCTGCCCACACTTTCTGTGGTCTCGGGATCAGCCCAAGACCACAGAAAAAGCGGGCCTAAAGTGTAGGGCCATATCCCGGAGCAAGGGAGGGATCATCCCTCCCTGATCCCGGAATCCCCTGTGCATCATGTGAACGCATAGGGACGATCCCGGGAATTGCCCCGGGATATCGTCCGATCTAGCTATGGCCTCTGACTACATGAGGGCTCAGGACCAGCCACGGTTTTAGGATTAGCCAAGGCAAGAGAATTCTCATTTGATTTACCCTTGCTAACCTCTAACCTAATTAAATTTCTAGGAGTTGCACAGGCTTAGTATAGAAAACTTGGGAATTTAGGATCCTGCAAATGTCTCTCTGATTGCTAAGTCACTATTCTAATCAAACTACCCAAGATAAATTCTGTAATGGCAGGAAAAACGCTCCATTCATGAAGTGCCATCACTACCATTGACCAAATTAGTGGTTGGTTACAGTCATTAAAGGTAGGAACCTCCACTCAGTTTCCAATAAGGATCTAGTGAGTCTTCCAAGTAGGTTCATCTTCAGCCAACTAGTGAATCACTTCTATCTTTAACTTGTTTGGGAAAGTTAGAATGGAACCTAGTTTTTTCGTTCCGTTTGCTGCACTGTGTGGGGGTTTAGGGGGACCTAACAAGGCACACCTATGTTTGGACCTCCATCACAACCATTGGCTGGGTTCATACAACACGCTAACCCACCCAGTGAATTGTTGTTGAACCTTGGGCGATTGTGTTGTCTGAATGCAGAACATTTTCCAGAATGGATTATCTTGTTGTGTGAATCAGTGCTTTTTCGGCAGGGTGTGTTACCATGTTGTCTGACCACAGCACTTTTTCCACAGGGTTCCTCCTTAACCATGCAGTGTGGCTTGTTAACCACCCTGAACAACCCAACAGCAAGCCATAGATTCTTAAGGTGGCTTGTTTGAGAAAAATAAACCAAGCTGCATGGTTAACAGGGCACCCTGTGGAAAATGCACTACATTCAGAAACACAATATCCCACACTGGGGGAAATGTGCTGCATTCAGGCAACGTGTTAACCCATGTTGGGTTAGCGTGTCATGTGAACCCAGCCTTTGTCTGTTTGGGAACAAAAATCATCTGCTGATCATTGATTTACTTCATGAACTGGACTTTATAGCTCTGGTATCCAGTCCCTCTTGGCAAACTCCCAGATTACAGTGAACCATTGGGAAAGACCCTCCTTAGGCCCCTATTCCTGTGAAATAAGTAAATATCTTCCCTTCTGTTTTTTGTTTCATATTTTTCTCAATTTCTCTTGAACTGTTCTTTGTTGGTAAAAAGAAACTGCATCACGAGCAAACCTGCGTCGTGTGCTTGTGAAGGTGGGAAGTGATTGAATTCATTTGGTGCAGAGATCAAGGGACAGGGATTTCTATGGCGAATATGACAAGGACCAAAACGTCCTAGGTGGCGAATGGATAATTCCAGGAGGGTCTTGTATTCAGTGGCCTAACAGGGCATTGTTCTCTTAAGTACAACCTAGCCTCCAGTCTGTCCCCTCCCTCTTTTTCCATGGTCTAGGAGAAGCCCTGCTGCTGCAGATCTGTGGGAAGAGCCACCCAAAAGAGCAGAACAGAACCCTGTTAACAAAACCAATTAAGTTATCCACTTGTATGGGGCCTGACTACCATAATCAGGCTTCATCAGATAACACAGTGCATAGGGTGGCCAGATGCCCTCTTTTACAGCAGACATTCCTCCATTTGAAGGGCTGACCAGTCCTCCATTTTCAAAGCATTCTCTATCTGAAGGGCTGTCCAGTCCAGATCCAGTTTAAAGCTACAGCACCATCAAAAGGAAGAGTTTGGCCATGGGGTTGCCCATCAACAGTATGTGGACAAAGGACTGAGCAAGGCACACAGACCACCTGGCCACAATCTTTCATGCTATGGTGAGATACACTGTATTTCTGTTGAAATTTATTTATTTATTTATTTATTACATTTATATACCGCCCCATAGCTGAAGATCTCTGGGCGGTTTACAAAAGTAAAAAACAGTGAACATTAAAAACAAATATATAAAATTTAAAACCATAAAAGCATAAAAATTACAATAATCATTTCTAAATTTGCACCTCTATATTAGCATATGCAAAGTGGTGCTCTCTTTCTGTTTTAGTAATGCATCTCCTCTTTTTTTTTTTGGATGATTCATAAGTGCCCACCCCGCCCCAAGAGAAAGAAGCCTATATTGGCCTCTTTGGAATTTCCAGAGGCTGGGAGGCGGATGCCAGCTTTAGCACAGTCGATGTGAGCAGGGGCCCAGAGGGATATATGGAGCACAGAGGGAGACATGGGCTGAAGAGCAGAATGGAAGTCTTGTTGTGGTTTTCTGTGTACAAGATCCAGCCCAATAAATAAGCATTGGGTTTGGGATTGGGCCAGTCTACAGAAAAAGCCCAAAGTCTACAGAAAAAGACACCCATATTTTTGTGGACAGTGGCACATGAGGACACCAGGAGCTTGCAATTGAGGTAGAAGGTATTTTATTTTGAGAACATCTCAGCTAAGCTTTCCACAGAAATAGAAAGCATGCCTGGCTTTCTAGGAAACTGCATGGATGATCAGATGACAGCAGAGTCTCTGGTCGCCCACTGGAGAGAGGAAAAGACCCACTGGATTAGTCCAGCTATCCATCTAGTCCAGGTGTGCAGAACATCAGTCCCCCAGGTCCCAAACTGGTCTTTGCTGGTTCCCCAGATGCCCCATTCCCCTAACCCAACCCCTTTCCCCCAATTGGTGGATTTCTGGCTTTCCCATTCTAAAAGGCCTCGTTACTGGTAGTCAGAACTTTAAGATAAAATATGCTGGTAATTTTGGGATTTTGGCCCCACCGCTTTTGCCTGTAGCCCCACCTACCATTGGAATTCAACTCCCAAGAGCTTCTCAAAAATGACATTTGGTGCTCAGACTGAAAGAGGTTCTGCCCTCCTGCAGCATCTTGTTTCCCACAGAGGCCAGGCAAATGCTTCTAGGGAGCCCACAAGCCATTTAACGGGAGAATTTCTCTCCACATTGCACCTCCGTACCAGGAAAAGCTGCCCTGTTGAAGAATTTCTGTCCATTGTGAAGAAAAAGTGGTCAGCCCTAGTGATAAATGAGGACTGAGCTGGGTGCGGGCTCAAACAATCACACAGTTGTTTGAAGGTGTGCCAGACAAACTCTGTGCAAATTCAAACAAACTACACATGCAGCACAACATGCCTGGTCCCACCATTTCTTCTGGACATGAGCCGAACAAACAGGACATCTCATTAGCAGTGTTGTCTCCAGGTTTTGGATGGCCGTTGGACAAAACACCCTCAATGGTCCCCCTCCTTCAGTAAGTCTACCTTCTTGCTGCCATTGTCACCAGCTGCTATTGATCCTCATCCTTGTTCTCGTCATTGCTTCCACTTGCTTGCTTGATAGGCGGACAGAGAGCTACGGAGCAAGCAGGCAGTGGCATCTCCTGCTCCTACTTCTCACCTCCATCACTGTCTGGGCCAGAGCAAGAGGCAGGTGAACTATGGTGAAGAGGAGGAGCAACTCTGGTCAGTAGACCCCTGTTGGGATGTGGGCCCTTGGCACCAGCCCTGATCATCAGTTCCAATCCAAATGAGCAACACTCACCAGTTTCCTAAACTGCAGGGGAAAGATATCTACACATACACTTTGAGGCATTGGTCCAACTAGTGCACATGTTCGGAACCCATGGCATGCAGCCCTTGTTTGACTTTAATGCGGCTTTTCCCTGCTCCCCTGCCGATTCCTGCAGCCACCCATCCCCATTGCCCAGCCAATTAGTTCTGGGAATAATTAAGCACACAAATAGGCTTGCTTCTCTGTGGCTTCATGTGCTAATCAGTGTGTGTGTGAGAGAGAGAGAGAGCAAGAGAGAGGGAGGGAGATGGGATCTCAACATGTGAGGTCCTCCCCACCACCATTCACTAAGGGCTGTAGCTGGTAGAGCACCTACTTTGCATATAGAAGGTCCCAGGTTCAGTCTCCAGCATCTCCAGGTAGGGCTGTAAAAAATCCTTCCTGAAACCCTGGAGTGCAGCTGCCAGTCAGTGTCAACAGTACTGAGCTAGATGGACCAAGAGTCTGACTTAGTATAAGGCAGCTTCCTCTGTTCCTATGAGGGGTAAGTGTGTGTATGTGATAGAGTGTGAGAGGGAGCCTAGTATGTGGCCCTTGACTGACAACCCACTGCCCTTGGAGGCAAAAAGCTTAGCAACTAGTGGTTTGGGGGCTACAAATTGGTTATATCTCAAACCAGTGGTATGCACCATCGTTTTCTTATGTTACTTGTCTAGGATTATTATTATCATTATTATTATTATTATTATTATTATTATTATTATTATTATTATTTTAAGAGGAGATAATTAAGGACAGAGATTAAGAGAGCAGGACAGCCTAGGAGAAAGAAAGGGGGAACAAAAAGGATGGAAAAGGAGAAAGATTAAAATTAAAATTTATTTATTTATTTATTTATTACATTTCTATACCACCCAATAGCCGGAGCTCTCTGGGCGGTTCACAAAAATTAAAACCATTCAAAGTATGAAACAACAGTATAAAACCATAATATAAAATACAATATAAAAGCTCAACCAGATAAAAACAGCAGCAATGCAAAATTACAAATTTAAAACCATGTTATTTAAAATTTATAGATTGTTAAAATGTTGGGAGAATAAAAAGGTCTTCACCTGGCGTCTAAAAGCATATAATGTAGGTGCCAAGCAAACCTCCTTAGGGAGCTTATTCCACAGCCGGGGTGCCACAGCAGAGAAGGCCCTCCTCCTGGTAGCCACTTGCCTCACTTCCTTTGGCAAGGGCTCACGGAGAAGGACCCCTGAGGATGACCTTAGGGTCCGGGCAGGTACATATGGGAGGAGGCGTTCCTTCAGATAACCTGGCCCTAAGCCGTTTAGGGCTTTAAATGTTAATACCAGCACTTTGAATCGGCCGGAACCTGGACTGGCAGCCAATGAAGTGAAACTCATGCTACAAGCTGGAAAAGGGAGCATTTAAGGCCATTGTTGATATCTTGTGTTATGACCTTGGGAAATGATATAATCACAAAGATTCTTAAGAACTAAGAGGGTGGAGTTGTTGATAAAGCTCCTTATCTGATGTTCCAAGAATTGTGAAAAGGGAGCATCCAGGTGATTGGAATAGACTCAAAGAGAATAGGAAATGCTACAGAGGAAGGTCCTATGGAAAGCCAAATCCTGAAGTTCTAAAACTAGAGGAAGATAAGGTTTCCCTCACATCAGATGCATCCAGACAGAAGATTAATTTGGGCAGGTGAAATGATTCAGTGCACCTGACCAGGATGGCCACCTACACATCTCCAAAAAAGAGGACATGCATCATCAAAAAAACAGGGGACAAATTTTCTATAACTGAAATAGAAATGCAACCCACCTCAGCTTGTGTGCCTGCCTGCTCAGTCTGCTATTTAGGTGCAACCTATTGATGGCCAACTTCAAACCCCTGCTCTCCTGGATTATGGTCCTTTTTTATCATTATACCAGACTTGGGCCAGATAGCCTTTCAATGCTAGGACTAGGGTGACCATATGAAAAGGAGGACAGGGCTCCTGTATCTTTAACAGTTGCATAGAAAAGGGAATTTCAGCAGGTGTTTTTTGTATATATGGAGAACCTGGTGAAATTACCTCTTTATCACAACAGTTAAAGGTGCAGGAGCTATACAAGAGTGACCAGGTTTAAAAAAGGGCAGGCACCTGCAGCTTTAATTGGTGTGATGAAGAGGAAATTTCACCAGGTTCTCCATATATACAAACGATACCTGCTGAAATTCCCTTTCTGTGCAACTGTTAAAGATACAGGAGCCCTGTCCTCCTTTTCATATGGTCACCCTAGCTAGGACGCCTTGGAATAGAGAACTGTCACCTGACTGTCCTTGGTAAAGTAGGTCACTTGGCCACGCTATGTAATCTGACTGACAGCCAGAAGCCACACACAAGGACTGTGTTGACTGGTGCTAGAAAAACAGCAGACTGGGGCATAAACTGAGATTGTCCAAGGGAAGATTGCTACACAAAGGGTTGTATGTAGAATTGGTAATCGGCATAGAATTCAAGATTCAGAGGATCTCTTGTTTGTATTTTAAAAACCAAAATAAATGTCTAGTCATTTTAACCACCACCACCACCTGGTAAAATCTCAGAAGCCAATGAGGGAGTAGAGTGGGGCATAGGAAGCAGGGTTTTAAAGGTGCACTGGGTAACTCTTTGTCCCTCTCTTTGGTCAGAACAGAAAACCTGCAAATGTGCAAATTTGTATCTCGTTAAAAGGGCAGGGTTCCTGCAGCTTTAACTGTTGTGCTGAAGAGGACATTTCGCAAGGTGCTGCATGCATACAGAGGACACCTGCTGAAATTACCTTTTCTGTACAACTGTTAAAGGTGCAGGAGCCCTGTCCTCCTTTCCATATGGTCACCCTAGACTTCGTATAAGGCAGCTTCCTATGTTTACCAAGAAGTATATTCCGTTTAGATCAAAGTGACTTCCTCGCAAATAGGGTTGAAGAGGGAGATAATATCTAAAAATCTTAGCAAGTTCTTCATTTGTGAGGTAAGCCTGGCTTCCTCCCAGCAATTTGTGTGACGAACACTGCTTCAGCTGCCAGTCTTGCTCCTCTCCTGCCCTTAAATATTCATCACCTTATTCTTTTTAATCCACAACTTTAAGTGTGCCATGTTTGTAAACCGCCCAGAGAGCTTCAGCTATGGGGCGGTATATAAATGTAATAAATAATAAATACTGTTTCGGAGAAAGTGTGTGTGAGAGAGAAAGAGAGAGGTCACAGGTGCTAGTAAATCAGCCATGTTTCCCCCATTCAAATTAATCATTCCGAAAACGCTGCAGAACAGAGCTTGCTGTGGGAGAGGAGAAAGTAAGTTTGAACCGAACACAGTGAGGCTGCTTCCGGCCTCATCACCACCTTTTAAATGTTACAAAGTGTGCGTAGGATTGCACAGCTGAGCTTAGGGTGGCCACATCCACATTGCCAAAAATGAGGAAATTCTATCTGCAAAAAAGAAGAAAGAAGAGGAAACCGATCTAGAAACAATTTGTGAAAGCAAATGTATATACTTTGAATAGAAATACGATTCGTCTCACCATAGAGGAGAAGACTGTGGCCACGTAACGTGTGTGCCTTGCTCACTGTGGGCAAATTCCAGACTGCCTCCCCCATTCTCCTTTCTTGAAGATCGTTGTCTTCTACTTGGACAGGTAGAGAGCCGTTCAAATAGAGGATATCTTCCAGTACAGTGCTGTCCTCTGACAGCCCTTCAAATAGAGGACTGTCCTGTACACATGTGCACCCTAAGCTTAGCAGTGTGGGAAGCTCCAGCCTGACAAACAGGGAGACTGGAGCAAACACACCAGTTCCTTGCACAAGGAGCTACAAGACGGGCTGTGGGTCAGTGGTAGAGGACATGCTTTGTATGCACTAGGTCCCAGGTTCAATTTCTCCCATCTCCAGGTAGGAAAGCGATAGGAAAGGCTCCTATCTGAAATCATGAAGAGCCTCTGACTATCAGTGTTTAGAGGACTTGCACAGATTTAGAGATTTTCCCTGTGGGTCTCTAGTTACTCTGTTTTAGTACCTTCTGGAGAGATCACCTCGAGCGCCGTCCCCCCTGCCGTCCCTTTGCCTCTTAACGCCCCCCTATGCAATCCCACCGCCCCCAGGGGGGCGGTACCGCCCACTTTGGGAACCACTGGTGTAGACAATACTGTTATGTAGCTTTTTGGCCTACTTCACCAGCTTAGCCAGGCTGTTATTTCAGAGAAGACAGTGATTCAGTTTAGGAACACAACAGATGTTTTATTTGTTCTTCTTCTGGAACACAAACTAGGCCTCCCTTCTTGAAACTACACACACACCAGCCTCCTTACTTCTAGAACCCTCTCTGGGCTTCTGGACCTGCATCTCCACAGACAGTTTTCCCACAAGGGCAGCCCTTAAAGATGCATGAAGCATAAACGGATTTAATGTTACACTACAAAGCTAGATGGCCCAATGGGCTGCCTTGTTATAAGGCAGCGCTCTGTGTGGCCGTTACTCCTATATCCCTTAGGAACACAGGGCGCTGCTTTATAACATGTTCTTCAAATCACGCACGGCAGGCCTATGCGTGTTTGGCTTACTTACCTCAGTGCAAGCACGCACAGACCCAATTTGGATTGTGTTTGTATTGCTTTGGGAGAGGAGGGTTTAAGCTTCATCCGCCTCCCAAAATTCCACCCCAGATTTAAAGATATCTCCATAGAAATTAATTTTATTCTTTTTAAACCCTGCCCTTGAATTTCATGACAAAAGGCCGGGTGGGGAGCTTAAATTCCTCCTGCTAGAGTGCCACGGTCCTTATTCAAATTTGGGCCATGTGTGCTTATGTTGAGGTAAATAAGCCAATCATGCACAGACACCTGTTATGCATGATTTGAAGAACAGGTAGTTTGGCTCTAGCTTGGCAGTGACTGGTGCTGCTTTGTTTTCTCATCTGCATCCTTCTCTTTGGCTGCTATTATTTCACTAGAGCAGATCTATTATGGGTCTATTTATGCTACATCCATAAACTGGTTTAACAGTGACTTCCCCTCCCCATGGAATCTGGAGGTTATAGTTTCCTGTGAACTGGAGGGCTCTTAGCAGCAACCACCTCACCAAACTCCAATTCCCAGGATTCTTCGGGCATGTCATGTCACTCTTTCAGTATTTCCACATCACAGGATTCCCTGTTCTGTCCAACCACATTCCTGCTCTGATTTTTGCAGCATAAGCTCTTTTTGCAGTCTTCGAAATTCTAGAGTCATCAACTACCGTGGAGAAGGGACAGGCTGTTAGAAGGAGATAAGAAAACATTTATCTCGTTTGGCATTTCAGGAAGGAGAAAGCTAATGAGGCCAAAAATGTCCATCAATGATTTACCATTGCAAAAGGAAAGGCATACACACACACACACACACACACACACACACAGAGAGAGAGAGAGAGAGAGAGAGAGAGAGAAAGACAGGTCCATGTGTTTCCTGCATGTGAGAGGGTTATACAAGTATTTTCTTGCAATAAATTATGTTTTATAATTTTGGCAAAGACGGTAGAGAGAATAGAAGAGGAGGCGGATTAGGTGTTGTTGCAGGAACTGAGTTTTCTCCTAGGAACTCATTTTTTGCAGTTGCCAAAAATATTTTTTCTGTCCTCTCGCCCTGCCCCCCTCAACTTTAATTTAGGCATTCCCCTCTGATGCAATGATACGATGAAATACACAGCAAATGATTCCAGGAAATGTTTGTGATGATTTGGGACACGTGACGCAGTTGAGCTTAAAAAAGAAAAAGTAAGATGTGTGAAAGACGAAGAGGCCACAGTCTATAAATCCTTTCGTTGCGGCTGAGACAGTCAGCAATGATACTTCTAGGAAAACCCAAACACCCATCCTGTCTTGGTGACAGTATGGACCAGCCTTGGCAGCAGATAGACCAGACAAGAGACTGGTTGGAGGCCTAATTCCTCACCCACTCGTAGGTCTGGTTTCTCATTGAAACTTATGCTGGAACATCAAGCATGAAGCAGATCATCAATCCAAAGCAGCCTGGCTTTCCAAGGAACAGGTGGAGGTGGGCCCTCCTTGCCAAGCACTTGACATCATGTTGAGCAAGACTGCCCTTAGGAACTTAAAAGATTCAGAGTTCATGTACATGGGGATAAACCTGCATAAAATCTATGTATGCAGATAGATAGATAGATAGATAGATAGATAGATCTGCAAATTTAGAAATAATGACTAGAATTTCTTTTTTATGAGAGGCCAATTAATTTCTCATCGAAATAATCTCAACTAAAAGGAATTCTTCAATTTATTTGCACCTTGTCTCAGAGCCAGTGTGGTGTAGTGGCTAAAGTGTTGGACTGGGAGTTGGGAGATCTGGGTTCCAGTCCCCACTTGGCCATGGAAACAGACTCTTAGCTCAACCTACCTCACAAGGCTGTTGTTGTGAGGATAAAATGGAGAGGAGGAGGAGGATTATGTACGCCACCTTGGGTTCCTTGGAGGAAAAAAGGTGGGATATAAATGCAATAAATCATCATCATCATCATCATCATCATCCCAAATCAATGGGAAAAGGATTTTCCTAAGTGTAATTGCCATGCAGGGGGAGAGGCTGCTCAAGTGCTCAGCATGTGGGGAGGTGCCAGTGTTGAGAATATAAGAGCCCTACTGGATCAGACCAAAGGTCCCCTCTCATCCAGCACCTTATTCCCACATTGGCCGACCAGCTGCCCCTGGGAAGTACCCAAACAGGAAATGACTCCCTCACACATCTGAGAATAACAGAGGAGAAGGTATTCCAAGACAAAACAATGCTTTCGGGTGCACATTTAAATTATTCACATATGCCAGTGAGTAATATCTTTCCCCACCCTCTTTCTTCTACAGTCAGAGAGAGTCAGGGTTGGACCCAATTTCTTTTTCCTTGGGCAAATGAAAATCCTCCATCCATATCTTAGCAGAGAGCTCCAGCTATTGGGTGGTATAGAAATGTAATAAATAAATAAATAAATAAATAAATAAATATGCCTAATAGCATAACAAAATCATATGTAAGTGACTGAGAGGGGATCAGGATACTGTTGGTCATTTCTCATTATCACATTTAATCTTTATCATTTCTTTACTTTTTCCCTTTTATAATTGTGCCCTGGGCTGGGGAGATGGGGAGCCTTTCATGGAAACCAGAAGCCCCCCCTCCCCCAGGTTGGCCAAAATTGTGCATCACCAAAGAAAGAGGAAATGTATCACCCAAAAAAGAGAAAAGAGGGCACCAAGTTGCATATCATTTGCACATGCTAATTTATATGTACAGTTGCAATTTTAGAAATAATAGCTATAAATTAAATAGAAATACAATACATCTCACCGTCGTGGGGAAGGCGGGGACCAGCTGGCTAGTGTGCCAGCTTGGTCTGCTGTCCAGGGGCTAAGTATTAATGGGCAACTCCGAGGCCCCTTCCTGCTCTCCCTTCTTAGGGTTCTTTGTTTTTAAAGCAGACTTGGACAGCCCTTCCAGTAGAGGAAACCTTCCAACAGAGGACTATACTCTGGTGGCTCTTCATATAGAGGACTGTCCTCTGTCAAGTAGGACACCTGGCCACCCTACTCCTCCCAGTTTTAGTCAAATCATGCCCCCCTGCCCCCATAGCCTACTGAAACATGTAGCTGGGGCTGGGGCTGGCCCCAAAGGTAAGGGAATCAGGCTCTCTATGCCCCCTTTGTAATTCGCACACTGCCTGGGTTCACATGACAAAACAACCCACTCTGTGTCAAGACATGGTCAGTTGTCGTATTGTGTGAACCTGGACTAATTCCCACAGTGTGCCTTGCGCATGGGGAACAAGCCACCCTAACAACCTATGGCTTGTTTTAGGAGGGGTTGTACCCACAGTGAGTTGGCATGCTGTCTGAACCTTCACTAACAGCCCATCATAGGTTGTGGGCATCAGTGCGTGAGTGGCTTAGCAAAAGTGGCAGAAACCCCTGTTGCTCTTGCCAAGTGATCTCGCCTGTGCGGCAGTGACAGCCCCTCCACTGGCACCGAAGCGGCACTTTCAAGGGTCTGTCACTCAGTTGGCAAAAGTTTTATTTTTTATTTTTTACTCCCCAGCATTTGCAAAAAATGTGGATCAACATT
This sequence comes from Elgaria multicarinata webbii, assembly GCF_023053635.1. NCBI lineage: Eukaryota > Metazoa > Chordata > Lepidosauria > Squamata > Anguidae > Elgaria > Elgaria multicarinata. The sequence continues at coordinate 25,577,707 of NC_086173.1, forward strand.
TATTTATTTATTATTTTTTCAGTCCCCACAATGTGCATAAATGTCTTTGTATTATTATGATTATTATTGTTGTTGTTGTTGTTGTTGTTGTTGTTGTTGTTGTTGTTGCAGTGGTGGTAGTAGTAGTAGTATTGGCCGGCTTTTCACAATTGTGGAGGTGTGCAATTGCAGCTGTCCAAGTATATATAGCTTTTTCTTATCTATAGTCTTGGATGTTTCAGCTGTCAAACATACAAGGTAATTGACAAGACAGGGCTGCATATAGGTTAGCTTGACAGCCTTTGACAGCTGACAGGTCTGGGGGGTGGGGGGAAGGGAACCAGATTAGTCCCTTAGCAGAGTTATCCTTAAGTTTTTATGTGTAGGATTTACCCTTGGGGATCCCTCCTTTCCATTCCACCCCTCTCTGAGTCTCATGTCATCTGAACCCAGGTAGCATTAAACAGCCCTCAAATAACCCAGGGGTTGTTGTTGGAGCTGTTGGTGAAGGTCAGAGTTTTTGTCACATACCTTGGAACCCAGCGGGTACCACCACCCAGCCTGTGAGCTGCTAATCACCCTCTATTCACCTCCACAATGTGTGCAGGCAGTCATCTCTCTCTGTCTGTGTCTCTGTCTGAGCACAGCTATGGCAAGCACCCCTGCAGTTTTGGCTTTGTTTGCCTCTGTGGTTGAGCCAGCCCTGGGCAGAGTTAAAATAGAAGGCTAAACAGTGCCCAGAGTTTTTCTAGAGAGACATGAAATCAACCCAGTGCTGCCAGATCCAGGTTTTGCAGGGCCCTTGGCCAAGATGCTCTCTGTAGCTCCCCTCTCCCCATTGAACTGGCCCCTTCCATCTTGCCACTGTCAACACCACCCATTCAACTGCCTTCTCCCTCTAGGCCCAGACTACCAAGGAGAGGGCAAGAAGAACAAAGACTAACACTCTTTTTCCTGGCTTTTTATCATTCTCAGAGATAAGGTGACCACTTACGCATTCGCCCCCCACCCACCCACCCCAATGGAGAGGAAATGCCTAAATGAAAAAGAGGACAAAGAGATTTGCACAATGTTTGCACATGGTAATTTATAAGCATAGATGTAAATTTTTAGAATAATTCTTATTGTTTAGATAGGCATGCAATGCATCCCACTGGGACCAGGTGAGCTGTGCGCCTACTCAGTCTGTTGTCCTGATGCTCCTTCTTGATGGGCAATGTCCAGGCTCCTCCCTCCTTAGGGTTCTCTTTAAACAGGACTCAGGTTTGGACAGCCTTTAAATAGAGGACAGTCACCTGTAAAGCAGGACACCAGGCTACCCTATTCAGAGAGGGCTGGTGAACAGAGATAGCAAGGAAGAAAAGGAATGGGGCCAGAGGGCTGATGGTGGCCTCTCTGGAAGGGTGTAGGCCCCAGCAGGTGCCCAGCAATGCTGACCCCCTGATGCCAGCACTGACTCAAGCTGTCTGCTGGGAAAGTGGCTGGATGACCCATCTATTGGAGTCTGGGGCTTCTAGGAATGGGGATGAAAAACAGAAGAAAAAGGGATCTAATGAGGAACATTCACCCCAACAGTGTCCAATCTGCACATTGCTACGGGATAAGCATAGGCAAAGGAATTCTGTGTGTCTTATATCTACCATTTGGGGAATCTGGGATAAAGCCCATGGATGGAAAAATGGACCAAGGGTGGGGGAGAAAAACCCTGAGATTCCCTTTTAACTGTCAGCAGGCTTGCACAGTTGAATCCTGTCCTTTCAGATGCAGTAGCCTCTAACAGAGAAAACCAATGTTTTCCCAGCTCTAGATGGAAAAAGTTTTATAGAAGGAAAAAAATGGGTGAGGCAAGCTTATCGCAGGGACCTTATGACTTTCTTTACAAGCCGTCACGCCCATGAAACGTGTTGCTGTTCAGCCAGATTTTTGTTGCCGTTTTATCATCACTTTTATGTGGGGTTTTTTTGTGGGGGAGGGGTTGTTGTTATGGCTTAATCACCCTCATTACACATGTACACAAACGCTCTGCCAGCATTTAGAGTTTTCTAGGAGATGTGATTGAGTTGAAGAGTGTTTAACCTTCTTTCTTGCCATCACTTTGCTTTGCTCATAGTAAGCTTCATCTCTTCAAGGTTCAAATAGTACTTTTTGTTTTGAGGGAAGAGAGTACAAAAAGGGAGGTGAAAGCCAGCCAGAAATAGAGCAGGAAAACACAAGAACATGAGGAAGCAGCAGCTGGAAAAGCCTAAATGCACTTTACTGAGAAGGGGAAGGTAAAAGGAAGATAGGACTCTTAAGGAGGCCAGAGATCCTTAATGAGTTGCTCAAGGGATCCAGGACATAGAAAGAACTCTGACAGGCACATTATGTTCTGCAAATGTGTTTCCTTGTAGGTTTCTACCATCTTCTCTCCCTCACTCATATGGCATTTATAATTAAGGCTTTGGGTAGTAACTGGAATGTTTATATTTGGTGGATTGTTCTCTTTGATCTGTCTGTGGAAAAGGCAATGACAACTTTGGGATAGCTACTACTCCACAAGCGACGCAAACAGAAGTCCACAGAAGGCTTTGCGGAAACAGCGTGTTCTTCATGGTGGTGTTCTGGTGCCTTCCCTCCTCTTGCAGTAAAGCAGACTCTCTAGGAGGGCTTGGCCTGCTCCTGTGTGAGACACAACATGGAGAATACATGACTCACAGTCTACATATTTCAGATGTTTACATTCTTCATCCACATCTGTTGGTTACATCAAGGGGAGAAAAACCTGATCCTCTTTGAATCTTAAGAACAGCCTCCCCAAACTGGTTCCCTCCAGATGTGTCGGACTGCAGCCCCCATTATTCCCAGCAAGCATGGCCTTGCCGTCTTCAGTTTGCAGCCCTACTCTGTAGCCCTCTTCCTTAAATCATGAAGGAAAGACATAATGCCTTTTTATTGTTAACACTAGTCTGGAAGCACCCTGATTCAGCCAGTCAGAAAAATGACTCAAAGCCCCAAACATTGAATGGAAAAGGACGATTTTAAAGTCTTTCCAAGATGGATGCAAAGGGAAATTATTCTTCAGTTCCAGCAGAAGGTCTATGCTTTCCACAACCTCGGGGCAAGAGCTGTAAAGGGCTTGCTTCTACCAACAGATGTTTATATTGCATTATTGAATGGTAATTGAAACAAGGCCTGATTTGTCAAATGAAGATAATGGGAAGACTGATACAGAGGGTAAAATCCAACATAGCTCTTACTTAGAGTAGATCCATGGAAATGAATGGGACTTAACTTAAGTCGCATTAATTTCGACAGGTCTATCCTAAGGAGGTCCTATGTTGGATTTTACCTAGGGATAGGCAATCTCTAAGGTGAGTAGGTTCCAGTCCATGAAAAGCTGTATTAAGTTAAAACCAGAAATTGAACTGGGCCTGGAACCACACCAGCAGCTGGAGCAGTTGAGGAAGCAAAGTCTGCACATGGTCTTATCTTGTCGTTTTTAACAGGAAAAGAACTACAGCATTTTGCAATCACTTACAGCAGTTTCCCAGGGACCTTTCAGGCCAGCCCCATGTAAAGTGAACATATGATATCTCAGTAGGTTTAATACACAATATGTCAGGGTGGTGGTGGTATTCAAGTTAGGAAGCAATCAGGTGAAGGGGGATGGGCAGTCCGAGAGCAGCGTGGTCTGTGTCAGTGAAAGAAGCTGCTCAGACTGAAGAGCTACACCAGAGGCAAATTAGTCAACAGCTTTATAGCACTAGGTAGAACTTTATTGGCCCCTTGTGTCACCTGATCCCTTCTGAGTGGGTAGTTGCAATACCATCATCTGGCCATCTGCAAGGCTGGAGCTGAAGCGCAGCAGAGAACAAGCCAGGAGCTTCCTCTTCTGATAAATTATTATTCTCGCTACTCAAGTCCAAGATTCAAATCCCTGTTTGCAGCCATGTTAATATGGACCCAGCACAGGAAGACTGCAAAGCATCGTTCTTTAATTCTATTTTCTTTCCTTGTAGTGCCTGGATAATTGCATGTGAAGACCTTGGGAGACACTTGTGGCTCATGAGTCAGTATGGCTAACCCTGGTGAAGAGAGTGAAGGATATGACTGTCATCCACCACTACATATTTGTCAGGCATGAGCCAAGAGTGGTGCAACTTCTTTCTGCTTGTTTATTATTGTTGTTACCATACTTAATCTTTCCCAGACACCCTCTAATATTAGCCAGATATGTTGGTATTAGCTTGTGATGATACAGCGTATTGGTGTGTGTGTTCTCTTTGCTAATAAAGAAGCCTGAGAAGAAATAGAATTAGTCTTGATCAGTGAACATAAGAAGAGCCATGGTAGATCAGACTAAAATAGGTATGTACAAATTTTGTTAAATCCATTCCATGTTTCATGGATTATTAGGTATCTTTTATTCTGCCATTCACTTACTGATGAACTTGGGTTTTTAAAAGGGATGTTTGAAAAATTTGTTCCACTTGTGCAAATGCATACTTACGCTAATGAACATCCGCACAACTTGGAAAAAGCCAGCTGCTGTGGATTCCACAGGTTGGATTCATAGCAATCCAAACTCGTTTGAATCTGTTGAAAGGAGTTCTATGACTTTCCTAGACAAAAGGCCTATCTAGTCCAGTAACCAGTTTTCTACAGTGGCCAACCAAACACCCCAATGGGAAGTCCATAAGTAGGACATACAGTAAATGTAATAGCCCTCTCCCACTGTTGCTCTTGAGTGGCTGGTATTAACAGGCATACTGCCTCTGACACTGGAGATAATTAGCTTCATCACACCAGTGCTACACTGTGCAATCACTGCGAATTGTGTGCAAAGGACTCCGAAGTTTTCCAGCTTATAATCTGCTTTGACTGTGAAGGACTCCCATGCATCCTGCTTTAATTGTGCTTCTTAGCCAAAAGAACCGACATATTTTACTACCCCTTTAGGAGCAAAACTTTTGTTGTTCTCCGAGCAGCCACTGGGGGCGCAGGAGGATGATTTGATATGTTTGAAATACAAATTAAACAAATGCTTAATCTGTATACGTTTTAAAGATAAAGACATCAAATTGGCACAGTAATAGATATTAAGGAGAGCTTTAAGCATACCAAATTTGAATCGGATTGGATCATCCGTTGATTTTTTATGATTTTTTACATCCCCCCCCCCCAAACCCTTTTCCTGGTATGCAAAGGATCTTAGGAGCACTGCCACACGGGGTGACAACAACAACAACAATGACAGCTTTACGCTATGGGAATAATTCGAGGGAAGCAGGTACGTGGGATGAAGCTCAATATATAGCCATCATGATAAGAAACCATAGATAGCTTTATCCTCCATGAATTTACCTAATCCTCTTTTAAAGTTGTCCAAGTTAATGGCCATCACTACATCTGGAAGCTAATTCCAACTATGTGCTATTCCTCTCTGCAGCCAGGTTTGTGATCCACCCCCCTCTCCACAAATGTGCAGCAGCTTCATTTTTTGAAATATAATATCTTGCAGTGTCTGTTATGCTTCTTGGGAGATGTCTACGACTTTGGCCTCCCCTTTTGTGGTGGAGTTATTCTTACCCTTCACTGATTGGGACATAACAATAAATAAGACCAAGGAGCAATCCCAAACAACAAACTCTGTACTGCAACCTCATTGTGGTCTCCCTTAGAAAGTGCAGGATGTACTTAGAGATGAGGGTGGAATCTGCAGAGGCAATACTATTGAGGTTTAGAACTTGGCTTTGCACTTCCTTCCTGTACCTCCTATAAAAGGAATGCAAGCGGTTTCTCCAAGCTTACAGAGCCAGATCACCTGGAGAGCAGCACTCATGTCTTTCTCCACCCCCTGCCCTGCCGAGAAGTATGGCACCAATGTGGAAAATAAGTGAACACACTTCCTGGTCTAACCCCTAAGCTGTCTTGTTTTAAACATGATAGCAGTGTAGATATGTTTTTCAGCAAGTGCTCTGCCACTGAGGTAACATTTGAATTGGCCCCTGAGAAGACTACAAAGGCTTGAAGAACAACATAGATTTTCCTCATGGCATCAACGCAGCGTGTATGTAATTTCAAGGTCAAAATCAAGGACTGTTGGGCAGTTAGCAAGGCCCCAGAAGCTAGTAGGGGACCAATGCCAACCAGAGCTGTCTGCGGTTGCTGCTGTTCTTTGCTGTTCTCATTTACTCACTCACTCAGGCAGGCAATGACACCTGCTCACTCGCTTGCCTGTCCTCTGCCTGTAGAACCTATATCGGGGATGCAGAATCAGGTCCAGGGTCCCAATCCGGCCTTCTGGGGTTTCCCAATTGGCCCCTCCCTTCCTTTCCCTTCATGCAGTTTTCCCCCATTCTAAAAGCTTGAAATGCCTCTCCTAGTTATTGGCGGTAAGAACTATGCTGGTATTTTGGCCACACACCCTTCGCCCCGCCCTTGGGGTGAAAGAAGTTCTGCACACCTGATTTAGAGTCTAGGTGGTAGTGATGATTGGACCCACAGAAGGCATCTTGGTCAATGTCTCTTCCCTTGCTTCCCCCCCCCCCCCCATTCAAAACAACACTGAATAAAGTAGTCACACTTGGGACAGCTTTTCAAAAAACACAGGTACCGCCTGAATGTCTGTCTGTCTATCTGTCTCTCTCTCTCTCTCTCATATACACACATATAATCTGTTGCCTTTTCCTAACCAACAATATGATTTGGCAACTAGCCTTCTCTCTTTCTATATCCAATGTTTTCCCCTGGCAGCTCTCTCTGTAATTTTCTATCTTTAGATCTGGATTTCAAGATGAGGTTGTTGGCTTGTTTACCCAACAATATCTCTGGATTCCTGGTGGGAGTAGGTTGAAATTAGGAAAGATAAATTATCTGGCCAAGCCCATCATAAACTGTACGCTGACAGCTAGTCCGTTAGAGAGAAGGATCCCACTACTACCTGGCACAGAGTAAATAACTAGTTTTGACTTGGAATTTCATTTCGACTGTTGCTTTCCAGCAGCTGTGAGAGCGAACAGACAAACTCATTGACCTCAGGGACTCTTCATTAAGTTGAAACGTGAATGATTGCTTATTGCATTCATTCCAAACCTGTGTGCTACAAGAAAGACAGAAATTAAATAATAAATTAAATCATTGAACCACTGTACGGGTGCAGGGGGTTGTAGCACATCCCTAGATCTCTCCTGTCCAAAATTGCTTTCATATTTACTTGAATGGACATTGGCATGGGATGTACATAGAGGAATAGAGTAGCCTCATCCATTAAATAGGAAAGTCCCCTTGTACAGAAGCAGCGCATACACACTGGAACACTCACAAGGGTCTGGATCTGGTGCTTGATTCCAGTGAAAAATATGGCAGCAACAATTCAGATATTATTTTATTTGTAAGAAAAATTGTGCAAACCTGAAACTCAGTTCCTTTGGTGCATGTAAAGAAACTGCCCCTGTTGAAATCTGGTTATTACTAAGCCTCGGTTCTCTTACCTGGGAAAGGGGAATAACTATGACCTTTTTCACAGAATTTTTGCAAGTGCAACAAAGCAAAGGTCACTGAGCCCTTTTTCAATTAAAAGTTGCTAATAAATAACAGTGCAGATGTCCTTTGACACTTCATGCAACCAGAGGATGCTTGTTCTGTTATTTCCCCTTTCTTTGTATCTTTTAAAAATGGGAATGGAAGGAGTGAAACATAAAAGATCATGAAAAAGTTTTGTTGCATTTCATTTCTTACATTTCTATATTGCCCAAAGCTCTCAAGATGGTTTACAAAGACTAAAGTCTTAAAAACCATTTAGATCCAAATATATGTAAACAATTTTTAACAATCTACAATAAGAAATCCCAAGAAGACACGCTAAAAACTCTTATCATATGGGCAAATGCCTGAGAATAGATGATGGTCTTAATCTGATGGCAAAAAGGTGACAATGGACTTGTCTATATGCAGGCAAAGCCCCATGATGGCTGAAAATCTGCGCTGCCTCAGTTGTATCATGCAGACGCAGCTTCGCAGCCACCAAGGGAATTTCCTGAAAAGCTGTGCTTTGAAAAAGTTGGGGACATACCCTGACTCCTTCAGTGGGAACAAGCATAGTATGGCTCTTCCGCTGTCCGACCTCACTCTGGGGCTAATCTGGGGGTGGTCCTGGTGGAAGGCGACTGGCGATTATTCACCTTCCACCTGGAAGAAGGTGGAGGGGCAGCTCCGGGACCTGGATGATTGCCAGAATCCCTGCACTCCCTTCTTGGCATCGGGATGACCTAATGCCACCCCAGTAGGTGGTGTCAACTTGGCGCCATGAAGACAGAACCAATTTTGGTGCCAGGTGGGCCTCAGTAGGGATTTCATTCCATAATTCGGGCAGGGGGGCACCACTGAGAAGGCCTTCTCCTTTGTTGACAACTTCCCTCGGAGAGTAGGGTGACCATATGAAAAGGAGGACAGGGCTCTTGTATCTTTAACAGTTGTATTGAAAAGGAAATTTCAGCAGGTGTCATTTGTATATATGGAGAACCTGGTGAAATTCCCTCTTTCTCACACCAGTTAAAGCTGCAGGTGCCCTGCCTTCTTTTAAATCTGGTCACTCTAGTAGCTCTTGCACCTTTAACTGTTGTGATGAAGAGGGAATTTCCCCAGGTTCTCCATATATACAAATGACACCTGCTGAAATTCTCTTTTCTATGCAACTGTTAAAGATACAGGAGCCCTGTCCTCCTTTTCATATGGTCACCCTATCGGAGAGGTAGTTGGAGAAGGGCTGCCAATGACAACCATATTGTACAAGGAGGTTCATACTGGGTGTGTGTGTGTGTGCGCTCTGTCAGGGAATGCGCTCCTGAGATGTCTAAGGCTTTATAGGTCAAAACTAGCACCTTTTAATTGGACTTGGAAATGTAAAGGCAGTCAGGGCTGGATTGATGGGAGTTATCATTCTTGCCAACCTAGTTCATTTAAAAGAAGACATGAAAAACAGAGCTTTCTCTTATCATCTGGTACCATCTAGTGAACATTTGGGGAAACTGCAATGAACATGGTGAATAATAATGAAGGTGATCCAGCACAGCTCCTCTTATGTTCTTATCTTCAAGACTCGTTGTTTTAACCTATCTGGGTTTGCTGCCATTCCTGGTTCTTCAGTATTTAATTTCTGCAGTTCCAAGCATTCTATTGAATGAGTTGTCAAACATCTCCCTTAGCCCCTACTTACTCTCCCTGAGCGGCTGAAATCCTAAACCCACATATTCCCTTATGTTGGCTTCCTATTAAATCCCATTAAATTTCAGAGTCAATGGGATTTAGGATTATACTGCAGAGGATTGCATTCCTAGGATTGCACTGCCCCTGTACAATTCTATTGGTGCCTGCTCAGATGTAAGCTCCACTGAGTTCAAAGGGTTTGTAGGATTGCCTACATAAGTTTGTGTGGTGAAGTTTGTAGGATTGCCACATAAGATGAGAGAAAGTCAACACATGCAGTAGAAACAAGGTAGTGGTATAGCTAGGGCTAGACCTTGGGTCTTATCATGCAGCACTCACAAGCAGCACTTATGTCATGCTTGTGGGTATCCCACGGGCAGCTGGTTGGCCATGGTGTGAACAGAATGGTGGGCTAGACGGTCTGATCCTGCGTGGTTCGTCTTATGTTCGTATGTCCAGGCCCCCACAGTTCACCCCCACCCCAATGATGGTCCAGGGAGCAGATGACATTAAATGTTTTAATCTTTCATAAACCGCCCAGAGAGCTTCGGCTATGGGGTGCTATAGATATGATGATGATGATGATGATGATGATGATGATAATGCTTTTTAAAAAAAGGAACCCCTAATTGGAAGGTGTAACGCACTGAAACTAACGTATGAGGGCAAACTAACTGAAGAACTAACAGTTATATTGATTAAGCATCAAGTACCAGACCCTAGTGAGGCAGACCGTGAGACAAATCCTGTGGTAAATGTTAGTGGCCCTGCATATATAGAAACCCTGAGAGAACAAAATAGAATTAAAATTTTAGAATTAGAAGACAGAAAACAGAGATAGGAAGGGTCTAGGTTAGTGTAGGATCTATGGGGCTGTTGTTTTGTGGGAGTAGATAGAGGGAGGAGTGATAGTGTGGCCTAGAGGATAGAGTAGGCAGGGTTGAAACTGAAGCATTTTTGAAACCATTTTGAAGCCATTTAAAGGAACTACTGAACCGATTACTCTTTGTGCCTGAGGAAACCATTAAGCTTTTACAACTGCAATACCTTACTACTTGTTAATAAATCTTATTTTGTTCACTCTGGTGTGCTTTGTGAGGTACCTAAGATGGGGTACAGATTAATGGTGGCAGAGGAAGGGAAGGTGAGAGGATAGGGGGCTGGGCTGGACTGCTGTGAGGCCAGACAAGGGCGGCGAGTCGTCAGAGTGCAGCATTCTGAGGAACCACCCGAGTTGGGATCCTTTGATTTACAGGAGAAATAAAGGAGTCTCAAGGGGATGGACCTCACATGCACCATTTCAGATTGTCAGGGAAAGGTCATATTTCTGATCTGTTATGTAAAACAACTCCCTGGCAAGACATGAATGCAGCAGCACCCTCCTGCCCATGTTCCCCAGCAACTGGTGTACGTAGGCATTCTGCTTCTGATAGTGGAGGTAGCATATAGCCGTTAGGAGTAGTAGCCACTGATAGCCTTCTCCAGGAATTTGTCCAATCCCCTTTTAAAGTCATCTAAAATGGTGGCCATCACTGTGTCTTTTGGAAATGAATTCCATTATTTAACTATGCGGTGGATGAAGAAGTACTTCCTTTTACCTGTCCTGAATCTCCCGCCAATTACTAACACATGTTGTGCGGACCTTATACTGTTAGTTTTACCCTACCCTGTGCCTGTTTGCCTTCTCTTCCCCTCCTTATTGTTTTACTATGATTTTATTAGATTGTAAGCCTATGCGGCAGAGTCTTGCTGTTTACTGTTTTACTCTGTACAGCACCATGTACATTGATGGTGCTATATAAATAAATAATAATAATAATTTATTCTGTCGTAAGCCTTTGTAGACTATATCATTACTTTATTTAAAATTGATTCTAGGCCACCTTTAAGGGTGAACCCTTCCAAGGCGTCATACAGATTTTAAAACACACAGAGAAAAGGTATACTAAAAATTCAATAAATGCGTATTAAACAAAAGATCCATACAAGACTCTTGCTTGTTTTTGCTATAATGGACTAAAACCCTTTGGAAAATGGGTGGATTAAGTGATCAGGACCTTAACCGTGTTGTTACTTTACTCCGCGTGGTAAAACACTCGTACCGTATTAACATACGGGACAAGCAACCTGCAGAATTCACGTGACAACAGCTACTACCGCCAGGGCGCAGGAGCTATACCCGCCTCTCCCTGCCGCGCATGCGCACTGGGAAGGACGGCTTCACTTCTTACGTCCCAGCTGGTCCAGCGGGGGCGTGGCCTCCTACGGGCAACGCCCCTTATTGTGACACAACCGGCTGTCGTAGCGACACCGAGCAGCCAAAGAATGCAGAGCTGGCTTTGAGTAAATAGCGCTGCGGCGGGATCAGCTGTTGCTGCAGCTGCAGCTGCAGCTATTGCAGGTGAGAGCGCTTGGTGGGCCCTTTAAAGGAAGAGGAGGAGGAGGCGGATAAAGAAAAAGTTTCAAGCTGCTATTCTGGGTAGAGGGATTGGACGAATCGAGCTCTAAAACGGGCAGGGCAAAGGAGAAAATTAGCCGAGGTTTGAGGGGGAAGCTTGTAAGTTCCTGGGCTGGGGAGGGCAGGAGTTGCAGCCCCCCTCTTTGCTTAGGTTGCAAAGCGCCTTTGATGGATTGCATATCTGTCCCGCCTTTGCTCCAAGGAGCTCAAGGGCAGTGTATGGACCTGTACTTTTATTCTCACAACAACCTTGTGAGGAACCTTTAGCAGAGAGCGAGTGAGTGTGGCTGAGAGATGGTGGATGGTACAAGGTCACCCAATGAACTTCATGTCTGGGTGGAGGATTTGGACTTGGGTCTCTGCTGTCCTAGTCTTACACTCTTTACTATCTTCCTAAATAGTCTTAAGACTTTTAACCCTACCTGCACCAGGGGACCAGCTCCTAATTTATTATGTGTGCCCATCTTTCTGCTCCCCACTTTCTCCCCACTCCCCTCCCATTATTCTAAATTATCCACTCCCCTTCTTTAAACACACAGAAAATGCTGGTTGTGCCCCCTGGGGCAAGTCTCCTAAATTAGGCCTGGGCCCCCCTTTTTGTCTCAGACCCACTAGTCAAAGTATGGAGTTGGTCTGACTATCTAATTCCACTGTGGGAAGATGGTAGAACTCCAAATGTTTTGGACTTTGATTCCCACAAGCCCCAGATCTACTTTCTTCTCAGTCTTGATCTAATTCATTAATTACCAAGCCATGTGCTATGAGGGAATTGCTAGTGTGCCACAAGAAATACATGTAGATATCCCACCTCAGAAGGGACTGCCCGTGAAGTCCTGCATGAATTCGCAGTTCATTTCTGTCAGCTCCTGCTGCTTGGGATGGTGGCAGGAGGGAATTCTGCCATCTCCCTGCCTGAGGTGTGTGGTCTATGTGATCAGATTTTCCATCATCGCTCATGATGCAAAGCTGGCAAGCCTGTAATGGTGTATCCTGCAGAAATGCAAGTGGTGGTCTCCTCTCAGAGGAATATAATAATAATACCTGCCTTCAGAATAAACTTTCCCTCAAGTATAAGTGTTCTTGTTGCCTCCAATTTTAATTTGTGGGGAAAAGGGCACTAAATGATGTCTGAGTTCTAAAAGACCACCTTTGCATGTGATCCTAAGATCATCCGTGGAGGACTGCTGTGTTCCACTATTGTCAGAGGTATAGCAGAGGGTTGTTGTGTTTTCCATTTGTAACACCCGGATTATGGAACTCCATGCAGCAGCTCCCCCAACCTGGTGCCCTCCAGAGGTGATGGCTGGAGGACACCAGGTTGGGGAAGGCTGCCCTACAGCAAGAAGCTAATTTGGCCTCCTTCCGCTACCCTTTTGACACCTTGTAAAGCTTGCATTGTTTTGTCATGGCTTTGGTATGGATTAACTCTCCCCCTCACTTTTGTTCATTCTGCTGATCTGGCTTTTAGGCTGCTGATACGTTGTGGTTTCTGTCTTAGACTTGTTGCTTGTATTCATTTTTTAAACATTTTATTATATTTTAGCAAAAAAAAGTTGTAAAATTTTAAAACATTTACTAATCTAAACAATTGGTGTTTAATTATTAGGTGGCACTGGGAGTTGTTTGGGTGGAGGTGGCCCAGTATTTTTTCCCTTTCATTTATACCCCACCTTTCTACCAAGAAAATGGCACTCAAAGCAGCTTGCAATTATATAAACCATAAACATTTAAAACTGCAAAAGTAATGAAAACAATAATGAAACAAATACATTAAAAATGCAACATTGTTACAGTGCTGAAGCATGGCTGGCTGGTCATGCAGGGTGTTGTAGGATATTCATTATATTGGTGCATTATATTTGTATTGTATTTCATATTTCAACTGTTCTATGGGGTTTTAGTTTTTGAACTGTTTGTAATCCTCTGAGACAATAGTTATTGGGTGGATTAGAAATTGTTTAAAGTTGTATGCAAGAAGCAGGCTTAGCCCCCAGCCCAATGGTGTCCTTGAGGTCACCCCTTTAATTTCCCTCTTGGAAATGAATGACTTACTAGTCACTTCTTGAGAAAATATAAAAAGCTGTACCTGGGAAGGGGGAACTTTCCCCCTTCTATTAGAGAGCCTATATTGGAGCTGTAGAGGACATGCTTTATATGTAAGAGGTCCCAGTTTCAATCCCCTGGGTTCAAGCCTTTTCATACATACAAAGCATCTCCACAGTCTCGCACACTGACATGGAGACAGGCATTTTGCTAGTAAATAATCATGCTTTTGTCTCTGGGTTGGCAGCGGGGCGACAGCTGCTCTGAAAGAAATGGAGAATATCAAAGTCTGTATGGGAGGCTCTTGGGTCAGGCAGATGGGGAAATTGTTCTTTAGCCAAACTACTGTGGGTGGGTGGGTCGGAAAGAGCAAAAGGCTTAAGGAAGAGGGGGACTAGCTTCCAGAGAGGAGCTGGATGTGGCCCAAGCCAGAGGGGGTTGATTTTCCTCAAGGAATGGGAGGAATTGGAGCTGCCCTCAGGCATTTTGCAGCCCAAGGTAAAGAGCAACATGGCACCCTCTCCCTATTCCATATACAAAATCTGATCGGACTCCATGAGTGTGTGTCTAAATGTACACTTAGGCATGTATTGATGGGGGCGGGGGTGGCTGAACACTTAAGATTGCAAGCTGTTATTCTTAAAATTGCTTTTGGCTAAGAGAAGCTTGCATCACAAAGGTACAAACTAGAAGTTTTAACATACTTTACAAGTACTTCTCAGCTTTTCTGTGTGAACAGCGAGACTGTCATTAGGCATTTTCATCTCAGGAGGCAGAGTCAAGGAGGAATTCTAGGGGGCCCAGATGACATTATTTTCCATTTGTAACCTTCTAGTATTTTCCCCTCCCCTCCTTCCTTTTCAGAAAAAAAAATCCATTAAGGAAGGAAAGACAAAATAGGTGCATGCAATGCCTTTTGGTAGTGCTAGGAGCTCTTTGTGTGGAAATACCCAAAGACTTCCCTCATAGAGTGTGGTGTTCTTGACTAGAACATGAAATGGCCAACTTATTTAGGGGTACAACACTGAATCCACAGGCATTTCCTACCTGCTTATCTTGTCCTTAAAAGGGAGTGCACCCCCATCCAGAACAGGCTGAACATTTAACCTGCATCAGAACACTTCAGTTTGCACCTATTCCCCCAATAGGTATTAACGTATAGAAAGAATAGCTTTCTCTACATATTTTGTGTGTTTTCTGTGCTGATTGGGTTAGTGAGAGGGAATGAATGTGCCTAGGTTATGGGTGTACTCTGCAACTTGGTGAGAGATCAGCTAAAATGCAGAATTGGACTCCAGAGTGGTGGCTGAAGAGATCTACTGGTTTTCCCCCTCCCCATGACTAGCAAAGCCAGAATAAATTCTTTAAAATAAAGGGATAATTTGCATAATCTGTACAGGTCACAATGTATTATTATTTGGTGCAGAATTCTAACTTCTTTTTAGTGTGGTGTACATCTTGTCTGGACAGTGTCTCCTTTTGAAATGAACCTATGGCTAATTGCGGGGTGGGTGGGTGGGTGGAGCTTGCTTTTGTATAAAATGTTGCTTTGCTTCACGCTTAATTTCAGGACACGTGGGGTTCTCCTCCCCCACCCTGCTAGCTGTTACAATGGGGTCTTCGCAGTCTGTGGGGATAGGCTCCTCTTTCACCAGGAAGCAGAGGGAGGATGACGATGATGAGGATTTGCTGGACAAGGATCGGGAGGAAGACATTGCCAGGTTCCCGTATGTGGAATTTACTGGGCAAGACAGCATCACCTGCCCCTCTTGCCAAGGCACTGGCTGCATCCCCATGGGTAATTTTATGTCTCTAGTTTGCTTACTTTCGACTTCCAGGGGAGGGTGAGTCTCTTAAAAATACCTGCATTTTCTCTCCAGCATCCTGAAATGCCCTTTACTATTCCCTCAAATCCTTTCTTCAGCATTTTCGTCTTCCCTACCTTCAGGGCCAACCCTACCATGAGGCAGGGTGAGGCAGTCACCTCAGGCGGCAGATGCGTGAAGGCAGTAACAAAGTATTGGCAGAGGGAAGTTGAGCCACATGGCCTGCTCTGCGCCCCCTGAGCTAGCCTTCTGCCCTCAGGTGTGGTAGAGAATGAAGTCAGATTCAGCTGCTTGTCAAGTCAGCTTTTGCATGAAATATCCTGGGCCAGCCCTGGCTGCATTCTGTTGCACACCCCACCTCAGAGGTACACTAATTATATTTTGAGGTAAAGTTCTTCTTGACAGGCTAGTTGGTGTCGTAGAACAGATTTCCCTCCAACCTGTGGTGTGGGTTACTTCTTTGATCTCTCTGCTTTTGAGGGGCCAAATGTTCACAGTTTGCTGTTGTGGTACCCCCTAACCTAGATGTTGGCCTAGTACACTGCTGGATCCAGGTTTTGGAGGGCCCTTGGGAAAGACACCCTCAGTGGGCCTCTCCCTCAGTGAGTCTGCCTTTTCACTAGTTGCTATTTTCCCTCATCCTCTTTCTCATCATTGCCACGGCTTGCTTGTCAGGCAGAGAGCCAGTGAGTCGGCAGGCCGTGGCATCGACTGTTCCTCCTTCTCTACACCATTGTTTTCTGGCACAGAGCAGGAGGCAGGTGAAGAAGCAGGTTGAAGTAGGGTGAAGAGGAGGGGGATCTCCAGGGGGCTGTTGTCAATAGGTCTCTGCTGGGTTGTGGACTCTTGGCAGGTGCCCAACCATGCCTACCCTTGATGCTATTGATGGCTATTGGAGCCTAGAATCCTGCTCCAGCCCACAGCCAATGGCCTCCAGGCTCCTTCCTATCACACAGTCCTGTGACCTGAATGCCAGCGTGCCTCATAACAAGCCTCACTGGTTTTGAGAGTATGCTTCACCCCAAGTGAATCTTCTTCTCCCCATCCCACAGCTGTGTGGTGGTGTTAGTAATTTTAAGAGCTTTATCAATAAAACATGGGTAGGGAACCTCTTTCAACCTGAGAGCTGAATTCAACCTCAGAAAAATTCTCCGGGTGTGTGTGTGTGTGTGTTTGTGCATGCATTCTAGTGATGGGTGTGTCCAAAGGCAAAAGGGGCCAGATCAAAATACCAAACCTACTACCATATTTTAGCTCAATGCTCTTATTGGCAGTAACTAGGAGAGGCATGTTAACATTTCTGAATGGAGGGGGAAATGGCACATAATCTGGGAAAGCACGAAATGACTGGGGGGAAGGCAGTGGGGCCCTCCAGGGAACTTTAGAGAGTTGGATTAGGAACAAGTGGGCTGGATTTGGCCTGGCCCCCACCCATGCAATAAAATATGACGATGACCATGTGGTGACTTGCCTGGAGCCTGGACTTTCTTCAGAGGGGAGGCTTGACAGACTGATCCACTCCTACAGACCTTATGCTGTCCAATGGCCTTTGGTGTGGCAGAACGCCTTCCCCAGCACATCAAACCTTGCCAATTCTGTGGGTCGGCAGGCAGAACTCTAGATCAGTGCCTTGGAGAGCCTGGATCCTAGTCCTTCCTCTTGCCATAACAGTGTTGTTTTGCTCAAGGGAAAGCACCAAATGACTGGGGGTGGGGGAAGGCAGTGGGGCCCTCCAGGGCCTCTTCTGTTTCTATCTTTTTAACCTCAGACTACAAGTTCCCTAAGGGTCTTTGAACTGCTTTGTGCTCCCGCTGCTTGCTGTGCTCCAGTACAGGTCTGTCATATCCCCTCTTTCTTTTTAACAGACAGGAAATGTGTGTGTGTGTGTGTGTGTGTGTGTGTGTGTGTGTGTGTGTGTGTGAGATTATAGAGTTGTTTGCTCCTCAGTCTCATTGATAGTTCACTGCAAATTCAAGCCTGGGTTTTGTTGTACGGAGACTCAGATTTCACAATTCTCCAGCTGTCGGTGTATCTCTGGGCACAAACCTGTGACGTTGTGAGCCCATGGCTCTGGCAATCACTTTTTTCCCCTCTCTTCTAGAACAAGTTAATGAACTGGTGGCTCTGATCCCATACCATGATCAGAGGTTAAAACCTCAAAGGACGTAAGTATAAAAGACGAATCTCGGGCTGCTGTTTTTTTGATAGCGCTACCTTTTTTGTTTTTGTTTTTAAAAGTAATAATCCCTGCATTTATGGAATGTTTACTGAATATGGATTTATTTAATTTGTATTGTACCGACTTTGTATGGTCTTTACCTTGGACACTGACTTGAGAGGGTTCCACCATTAAAGGCAACTTAGAAATAATTTTAAATAAAAATAAATTAAATGAAAGAGTTAAGATTGTCAACTGTTACTCTTCAAACAATTCCCAGCTAAGCTGGGCTTTGCATTACAAAGGTAAAATCTATAAGTTTTAATATAGTTTTTACCAGTGAGATTGGGTGTTAAAGGGCGAGAGAGAAAACTGCTTGAGGATTTACACTGTACATGTAAAACCCTGATTACTGGTTCAGATTGTAGTGCAGGGCTCTACAAGATCTCTGCCTTGTTAGTTTCAGCTTGCCACATTGTCACAGAGGGAGCAAAAACACTTGTGTGTTTTCAAGCGGTGAGGGGGTTGTATTGGCTTCCTGTGTCAGTCCCATGCCTTCTAGTTCATTTGCAGAATGGAGGCCATTTGGTGTCTATCAGGGGTGAATCTGTTAGCAGGAGCTGACCAGAGAAGGGAAACAAGCTAACCTATTGATTTTGTCCTCTGCAGGAAACTCTATGTCTTGGTGTCGGTGCTGCTCTGCCTTCTGGTGTCGGGGTTGGTGGTCTTCTTTCTCTTTCCACATTCAGTCCTTGTGGATGACAATGGCATCAAAGTGGTCACAGTCTGGTTTGACAAAAAGAACTCCCTTGTCACCCTTGCCATCACGGTAACGTACAAGTGTATATAACTTAATACAGCTGGAATTCCCAGGTTGATTATGAAAATCTCCCTACTTTGAGCAGTTTTCTTTCCTCTCTTCTCCTTTTAGGCCACTCTCCGGATCAGAAACTCCAATTTCTACTCGGTAGCAGTAACCAGCTTGGCCAGTCAGGTGCAGTATATGAATACTGTGGTTGGGACACAACAGATTAACAACGTCACCCGCATCCAGCCACTGAGTGACCAGCAGGTATGGCAAACTTCTTACTCATATGAAGCTGGGATCTTGTGTGGAGCAGTGGAAGGAGGATAATATCATTCTTGAACTAATGTTGCTTAGTGAATGATTGCTTATGCCTTTTGTTTTCCTAGGTGAATTTCACAGTGAAGGCTGAAATGGGCGGGCCCTTTTCTTATGTATAGTAAGGACTTGCTTATAATTGCCTTTGTTTGTTTGTTTATTTATTTATTTATTTACAATATTTATATACTTCTCCCCATTCAAAATTTTGGAGCGGTGTGCAAGATAAAATAAAATAAAGAGTACAAAACACCTTAAAATAGATTTTTTTAAAAAAGAAGCAAAATGAAAAGTGAACTGTGAACCGTGGCTGGTCATTAAGGAAAGGCTTCCTGGAACAATGATGTTTTCAGGAGGTGCTGAAAGGAATACAAAGTTGGCGCCTGCCTGACCTCCAGAAGCAGGGAATTCAGTAGGAGGGGGGCTACCACGCTGAAGGCTCTTCCTCTGGTGGATTCCAATCGGTGGATGGGTCTATGTGGAACTACCAGGAGCATGCTTGAACCATTGTTAAGTGCTGCAGCTTTTAACCCGGGGTAGGTGCCATCTCTCTCCTCACTAGAAAGTTCAGCTTCTTCAAGGACGGTTGTGTGGTAACTTTTGAAGTGCGGGTGTTCATCATGAACACAGTCCCCACGGCTACGCCCCCAGGGAGAGTCTGAAAATTCCAGCAGTGGTGTTGATCCATATCAACAAACCATTTTTCATCTCCTTTAAGAGTTGGTGCTTTGTGAAGCTGAGCAGGGGTGGGCAACTTGTGGCCCTCCAGATGTTTTGGCCTACAACTTCCATGATCCCTCACCATTGACTGCACTGGTTAAGGCTGATGGAAGTTGTAGGCCAAAACATCTGGAGGGCCACAAGTTGCCCATGCCTGAGTTAATGGGTCTTAATTCCCTATTCTTTGGGCGGGTGTATTTTATTATTTTTTAACAAATAAAACATGAACAAACAATAAGACAACTTGGGAACACATTGACTACCACCTGTCATCAATATTGTATAGTACAGTACAGAGATTGCCTCATTATTTAATTCCTTATTCAAGACAAAGCCACCCAGAAATACTTGCAAATTCCTTGCAACAAAGAATAATATTTCCCCCCCAGGAAAATTCATTCCCCCCCCCGATATTATGCAGATGACAGCTACGCTCAGAGTGAACAGAGAAGTCTGAAGGGGGTGGCAGATGATGTCAGTGTCCCTGCTAATCAAAAAGTACCAGGGCTGCATCCCTGTGAGCCCTGTCCCTGCTGAGGCCTGTGAGCCCTGTTGTGAATAAATCCAGCTGTAAATGTGTTCAACTGGAGTGACGAAGCGAATAATGGACTCATAAATGTAGTGACAAGATTCCTTTAACAGGTTGTTGTTTTTTCTTTTAATTGTTTTAAAGTATCTTAACAATCTATTTTTCTCTCTTGGTTTCTTCTAGTTTCTTTTGCACATTACCCAAGATCAGAGTGCACAATATTGTGATTTTCATGAGGTATGTATCTCTATGTTCTGCTATGCATCATGGACTAGAAATAGGTTTGAGAACAATCCGCAAATCATGTTCTCTTCTGGTATGAATCACTAGCTAGACATTGTCCCAAAGTCTAGTATTTTTAGTGGGGGGTAGGTTGGTAAGCCTGTTGGAAGGAGCTGGAAGTCAAGGGATAACCTTGGGTCCTAGTATTTTGAGAGTGGCTTGCTCCCTGTGCAAAATGTGTCACTTGCACCACTTTCACTTGTTTGAAGTCCAGGTCTTCCCTTAGTAGGCCCTGTAAGCATCCGTTGACCTCAGACAGCAGCCTGACCTTGATTGCTATCAACACCCACTGCACACCAGTATGCCTGTAAGGCCATGAATGTGTCTTCTCCTCAGCTGCCTTCTGGGTGTCTTGCGTTAAGGGGGAAGACATGGGATGCAGGCAGTTGCTCCTTGTCCTTTGTCCAGTTTCTTAAATTGCAAAGCTTTCATTAGAATGCCGGACAGTACACATATCCTCTGTTGTGGACAAAGAGCTGCTAGATGGCTTAACTGGAGCATATCTCTGATGTGGAACCTCTGCACGTTTAACACATACATGCCCTGCCCCATCAGCTGGTACTTTTGTAGTCCAGGCGTACCTTTCACTCTGGAACAGGATTTCCTTTAATAAAAAGGAGAAGAGTTTTGTCTCTTTCTCGGAATACTTCTCTTTGCTCCTGTCCCTCAGGACTTCGGTGAAGATCTCCTACATTGGCCACATAACCCAGAGTTCTTTGGAGACCCATCATTATGTCGATTGTGGCGCAAATTTCACAGCTGCTCACGCTGCTCCTTGGCCGCCAGCTCTGGAAGGTGTAGCTGAAGGGAAGAACCGCTTGAGCCAGCTCCTGTAATTCAGCGATGGCAAGATGGCTTCTGCTTCTGTGTAACCTTAGGACGGCTTACATGGGACTCTTTTTCCATTTTGGAGTGGGAGAAAAGAGAGATTGCTGCAGCCCTTGGCGAAATGGAAGATATGACTGTCTACAGTGTTCCATGGACAGCTGGACTATGCCATGGTGCTGTTCTGAAGAGAATCTGCTTAGCACATACATCCCATGCCTCAGAACACCAAGTTCTAACTTGGTTACAGATAGTTTATTTTTAGGTTTCCTGAAAATTTAGGAAAATTTGGGAAGAACACGTTTCTGTAGGTGTTTCATCCCTTGTTCTGCTGGACTATGAAGAATGAAATAATTCCCAGGATGATGCTTATAACTCGATTATTACCGAAGGGGCAGCTATTATCATAATGTGGAAGGGGAGGTGATCTTGATCTTGCTTCTCATATACTGGTTTTATAACTCTTGACTTGCTTATTGTTGAAGACAAATGACCTGAGAATACCTATGACAGCTTTTGCCAATCCAGGGCTCTTCAAATGTGTTGGACTACAATCTCCATCATCCCCAACCAACATGGCTGATAACCATGGTGGTTGTGGAAGATTGGAAGTGTAGTTTAACACATTTGGAGTGCACAGGCTGGAGAAGGCTGCTCTATGAGCCCCACTGAAACAAATGAATGCTGAAATAGTGTACAGCCCTGTTGGGGATGGCAGTTCCTAAAATTTCAGGGTTTTTTTCATAGATATAGAATGCTTTAACTACTTTTGACTGTATCAATGGTCTCTTAAGTATACTGTTCGAAAGAGCACACTATTGACTTCGGAGTTCTCATGTTTTCTGCATCTGCTTTCTCTTTTTGCTTTTAAAAGGCGCGTCATAGAAGGGCTGTAGATCTTCTCATGTCTGCATCAACAACACCCATAAGCAGTGGGCATTTCTAATCTTTTTATCTCCTGATTCTCCAAGCTTGGAGACTTTGTGCTGATTTAACTGCCCTTGCTGTTAGAGTAGGGGAGTTTGATTTCCCCCACACCCCCACCGTAGTACTTTTCCAGTAAAGAGAAGTATTTATCTTTTTCTGAGTGTCACTAGCTAAATGCCTTCCCTTCTTATAAGAATCGACGGGATAACTTCATGGACAAATTAAGAAAGTAAAATTAGAATGGGAGCGAGATTCCTACAGATAAATCTACAATAGATAATTACTAATCCTCTTTATTTTCAGATATCAGCTACACTACAGCAGTTCATCTTTCTTTTTAAAACTCTTAAGTGTTCTAGCCAATCTGCTGCAGTATTTTTGTCTGAAGAGGAAATAGAAACCTATTTCAACTTGAAGTGGATTTTAATTCTATTTTTGGATATTTAAAAGACAGGGTGGGTTAATGTTTGTTTAAAAATGATTATAGTATTTGGCAGACTCGGTGGAGTTGAAAATTCCAGAAGTTAATAAAACTTTAAGTCTGTCTTTCTGAAGGGTGTGTATTGTTTCTTTGACGTCTAATAAAATCTGGTTTTCTTTAGGATACTTGATGGAATTACAGGTTTGGGTTCAGGCCTTGCACTAAACGGCTGCTGTGAATAAACCCAGCTGTAAGTGTGGTCTGCTTGGAGGGAGAAGCGAATGATTGATTCATAAATATAGCGACTTCATAGTGGCATGTTTGGCCAAAGATATCTTAATAGGTTTCCTTGTTTTAGCCATTTCCCCCCCTTTACCCCTATGCTAGCAGGTTACTGATACCCATAAACCAGGCTTGTTTTTAAGAACAAAGTGCTGTTATGCAGCTTACCCCTAACGGACATCTCCCTCCTCGCACAAACCAGACTATGTGGCAGAAGAACAGGCATTACAGACAGATGTTGTAGAAGTAGGCACTACTTACGTTGCCTAGCTGAGCCTTAAACATTTATTATGGTTAGCAGCAGAGAGGGGCAGTATAAGAGAGAGAAGCTGGCTGCGTTTGGACAGCATGATAGTCAGTGGTGGGGTAATAATCAACTTGACGGTTGTTTATCTAGGAGATGCTCCCCACATGATATAACTGTGGTGTGGGTTAGAATCAGCATTGACACATGCTGAGTTGACTCACTCATTCCCTGCGCTCCCCCCCCACCAGTCTTCCTGCTAGTATCCCATCACCCATTGCTGCTGAAAAAAATTCCTGCCAGCTGGATTAGAGTGGTAGCTGCCACTTTGACTGCTCTTGCCAATGGTGGCTGACAAAATAACCAACAGCGCCCACCACACAACATGATAACCAATGGTAGTTCAAATAGCCAACTCTGCACAGTGTTGGTGCTTTGTGTGAGTTATTTTGGCCAATTATCCAACTGTTGGTTAGAAGAATCCCGCCACATGATAACCCACAGTGGGTTAAATAACCAACCTTCAACTATTTAAATCACCGTTGGTTATCGTGTTGTCTGAACCCAGTCATAATCCAGATTGGAATCTAAGAGACCAGAAGGAAGGGAGCTGGAAGCAGACTGAACAGGTAGGCATGATCTCAGTATCAATTTCTGTGCTACAAGTTGCTGCTGAGTTAACTTTTTTCTCTGTGTCTGTGCAGATTCTCTCATTCCACAACACACACAGCTTTGCAGGCATGCTCTTAGCATTTCCTTTTGCAATGGGTTGCTGCTGGCTTCCAAAGACTATTTTTCTGTATTGCTCAGAGGATAAAATATGTGGATCCCCTGCTACTCACTATTTTGCATTCATGATTCTAAAGTCACTTGACTGTTTTCCTTCTCTGGGCAATGGGGCTGCAAGTTTGTTGTTGCTGGACAAGGAGAATGTGGATCGGTGTGGATTCTCTTGCTCCTCACCACTCTGCACTGATTAACTTAGCTCATGTGCCTCAGTTTCCCTTTTTTGCTGTATGGATCGCTGAGGTTTCAAATGACAACTCTTATCTCTGACCCCTTGCCTGTGCCCCACCAGTCCCAGTAACTGCCACTGTACAAGAGGAGATACGTCTTCTATGATGGTGCCTAGTGTCAGAGCAGGCTGCCTGAAAGTTGCAACTGTCAGCAGAAAGCTCTTTTTTTAGTCGGGATACCAGCCTCCCCCAACCTATAGCCCTCCAGTTGACTCTTGAGGCCAAAGTGAAGTTAAAATGTAGCAGTGCATCTGGATCTCCATAAATAAGTCTCTAGTATTTACACAACTTTTTATGACCTCTGTCCCTGGCTGTAAACCTGCTCCCAACCCTTTCTTCACCCAGATAAAATTAGCAAGGTGGCTTAAAAGTTATCTTCCCCAAGCCCCCTCCTCTCTATCTGAATTTGTCATGAATGGATGGGGAAATTTAATAGATTTATTCCCTCCCACCCACCAGCAACCCAGCTCTGGACAACAGTCAAAAGGAGGAATAACCAGTCATTGTTATTACATCTTCTTACATTGTCACATACTTACAAGTTACAATCCAAGAGATTACAACAGCTGCACAGGGCCAATAGTATCAGCTCTGGCATCTCCGCATCCCCACCCCACTTCCCCCCACCTCACCTTCCCCACCCCGATGGGATACCGCTCCGTGATAACCCATCCCCACATCCGGGTCTTGCACAAAAGGTTCTCCCAGAACCTGGTGCTGAACTGCCAGTCCAAACAGCATAAATTACATTCAGTCTTCAAGAGCCAATGTGCCTCCCCTCCCCCCCACCAACTTTCCCCCTTGTGACCACAGGCTCTAGTCCTCAAGGCAGGGCGAGAAGGGAGCTCTGAAGCCAAGGTGCGGCATGGCCTCCCCTCTTGACCACCTGCTGCGCTAAGTCCCGTTTTGCTCACTCCACCCTGGAGGAGGCCACAGGGCCAGCCCCTCCAATTCCACCTAGTGGCTGTGGGGTGCAAGTCTCGTGCAACACGATCGCCGATACATTCATGAGCTTGTTCAGATTCAAAAGGGCAAGGAAGGCCAGAAGCCTCTAAGGGTGATGGGGCCTGGATGAGCTTGTGCCCCCTGGCTGCAGGCTGCGCTCTAGTCGTGGGTGCAAACCAGAGCCCTGAGGAATAAAGGCAGGCTGGATTTGAGCTGAGCCCAGCAGGCCAGAGCCAGACACAATAGTGACTGCTCCTGTCCCACCCAGATCTGCCCACATGAGGGAGGGGAAGATAACTAATTGCATTACCCTGATCACAGATTTGAAATAAAGCCTGAGACCACATCACTCATCACAACCACACAGATGCCTCTGCCATAGCAACGGGCATGAGGCCTGTAAACACTTGCACCAGGAGAGCTGCCCAACCAGAAAGAGAGAGAAGGATTTTATCCTTCCAGTTCTCAAAATTAAGCAATAAATTAAAACAGAAGTAGTAGTCAGAAAAGAAGGGAAATTCTTATTGGGGGTGGGGAATGTGTGAAAAGGGGTTTTTTTTTTTTACACAAACAATCCTTCATTCTTTAAAAAAAAGACTCCTGTTTTAAAGGCTGAAGCCTGTGTTGCTTAAAAGAATGCTCCCTCAGCTGTGCTATTAACTTCAGCTGGGTGCTTGGCATCCAAATGAGGCAGTGCCCTGTTGAAGCCCTCCAAGAGGCCCAGGGTCTGCCTCACCATATTTGCATGTCCCCTTCCTGGCCTGAGAGCCAGCTGCTTTTTCCTTTAGCTGCCCCTTTGAACTACTTTCAAGGGTGAAAGATTTCCGAGAATAAGGAGAAGCAGGTAGAGGAACCCTTGGGCCATCAAAGGATATATATGCGCTTCAGTGCAAGGAAAAGGCCCTGGAGCCTGAGGAGAGTTAGCAGAAGGAATGTGTTTCAGTGCAGGTGTGTGTGGTGTCACCAGGTGATGACGGGGTGATCCTAAGTCTGTCTGCATGGAGAGGCAAGGCAATCGGTTTCACTCCAATGCAGCAGAGGAACACCTGGTGACTGGTCTGGGACTACGACACACACAGCTCCCGTTGTCCTGGGCAGTCTAGGAACAGCTTATGCCGGTGGCTTGTGCTAGAGTCTCACAAACTTTCAGTCAAATAAAAATGCTTCAAAAAAACCCACCGAAAACAAAAACAGGCATTAGAAGCATTGACCTCTTAATCAGGATACCTTCCCTTTGGGATTTAAAAAAAAATGCTCTAGGAGCAAAGAGGGAGTCTCTTTCATGTTCCTAGAAGAACAGGAGTCTCTTTTCAATACTGGGACACTCCTGGCCTCCCCCACATACCCTTCCCCAAAACTCTGCTGCTAATCCTCCTCCAGAGCCTGAGAGGCCAGTATGTCTTATCTTCCCCACATTACAGAAGAGAAAGCTCAACTGCATCCAAGAGAGAGGAAGGACAGCCTGAATACAGGAGGCTCAACTCTCCCTGAACTAGCTGTATACTCCATGCCCCTCTAGGGTTGTGGGGACAGACTAGAGCAGGACCCTTCCCTCCCACCCCTGTCTCTGTGTGTCCGTAGCCCCTCGAGTGCCCCCAGAAGCCCTGTGCCCTGAACCCAGAAAGTGACACAAGGGGAAGGGGTTCGCTTAAGCCAAGTAATTGGCTTGAGGGCTTCCTCTCCAATTGTATGTGCCCTCAGTGCTGCCTTCCACACTCACCTCCCCTTACCCCTCCTCCAATTGTTATACTTTTTGGGCCCACTTAGAGTTGGTTAGTTGAGGCTCAGCCACTGACCACTCCAATAACACTGATTTACATTCCACCTTCAAAGCTTGTTACAAACACAGAAAGAAAAAGGGGGAAAACCCCACATAACCACTTGCCTCCCTCATTTCCAAAAGTCCCCATTCACTGGGAAGACAACAAAACCGTCCTGGGCCCTGCTCCTTTACTCCAAGTGCTGGGACGCGTTGCTTTCTGTTCCCTGCAGGCATGTTCAACGGCCTGCCTGGAGTGTGATGGCTGTTGCCCTGGAGACCAGCAGAGCAGCTCAAGGCCTGGCAGTAGGGAGAGCTGTGAGCCACTGAGGCAGTCCTGGTGGTGGCGGCGGCAGCCTGTGCCAAGCAGAGCCACAGAAGTGGGGCTCTGGGTGGCAGCCACCACACCCTGTGCGTGACAGGAAGTCATGATCCAAGCTCCTTGGCATATAGTCCAGATGCCAGAGGGGAATGGGGTCTCCCGAAGAAGAGGAGGCATCAGTCACTGCACCTCTGTCGGCACCACTGGGATGGGGAAGAGGCTCCCCCTGGCATGCTACACCAGGGCAGTTCGGGCCTCGGTCCTTCCCATGCTGGCGCTGCTGCTTTTCCGGCGTAGGCCAGGGGTGGCGATAGTGCTGTAGCCTTCATTTGGGCAACCGTGTTGCAAGAGGATGTCGATGCACTCCTGGCTCCCTGACCGGCGGGCATAGAAGAGCGCTGTGTGCCCTACGGCATCGCGAGCCTTCACGTCAGCACTGTACTGTAGGGGGAAGAAGCATTGAGAAGTATTAGGATCCCCAAGAGAGACCTCCACTGCTACAGACACTCATAGCACAATATTCTGCATCCTCAGCTCCCCTTCACTGCTCCTCTCAAGCTAGGGGAGATGTGTGTGTGGGGGGGGCCTTCCCTCCTCTTCAATCCTTGCTAGGCTTTTCTCAGCACAGTTTATATTTTCCCCAAATCTGTAATGGCTGGCTAGGACACCTAAGCTTACTGCTGTGACAGCAACCTGTCACTCCCATCCTCTACAGCCTAAGCGCTTGCTGTATCTTGCTCCAGGTCATCCCAGGGCAGGGGTGGCCAGCAGGTGGCCCTCCAGAGATTTTGGCTTACAACAGCCCTAGCCAGCATAGCCAATAGTGGGGGATCATGGGGTTCAAAACATCTGGATAGCCACATGTTGCCCACCCTTGTCCTTGCGGCACAAGCAGCAGGCTTCCAAAAGTGGCTGAGAAGCAGAAGGGAAATTCTCCCCACAAAACGTCATTATGCCCTTGAATAAACTCTGCCTGTTTCCCCCAGTCTCTATGCAGCAAACACTTCTGGTCGCATCCCAGCAGCAATCGGACCACTTAACTCCACAGCTACACGGTGCCAGTTTCTTGTTCTAATGCCACGAGCCACTAGGCCAGGGGTAGCCCACCAGCCTTTTTATGTGGCCGGCAGACTTGCACAAGAGCACACCCACACTAGCATTTTCCATACTACTACTTTGGTTTTGAACACTCAAACTGAAGCATGAAAAGGTAATGCACTATTAAGCAAGAATGCTTTGGCCCAAACCTGCTGCTGATAGTACAAATTGACACTGGGAGCATAACCAGTCGCGGGGGATCGTGTTTCCCTTCTGTTGCTCTGGCCTCCTGCTGCTGTCCCACAATAGTGACGGTTTCTTTACACGGGGAAAGAAAGAGGAAGCAGCGACAACCAGATGGCCCATACAGTGGCAGTTTTTATTGCGCTGCTTTTCCTGCACACAGCAGGAATGGCAGCAAGTTCCACTTTGAAAAAATAAGTCGGATTTACCGGGGTCTCTTTTGTCGCAGAAAAAAGGCCAGAAGGGGCAGGAGGAGTGTGGGAGATGGAGGGTGTCATAAAAAGGACACGCGAAAAAACATGAGTGGGCAGTAACGAGTGTGATAAAACGCTCGTCTGATGACGCTCTGGGATTAGGAAAATGCAGGTTGCTTACCTGTAACTGTAGTTCTTCGAGTGGTCATCTATGCATTCACACATATGGGCTTTGCGCCTGCGCAGAGACCAGACCGGAACCTTCTATAGCTGAGTGGAACGTTTTTGGCGGGAACCCCTCCCCCACGCTACCGCGCATGTCCATGGGGTTCCCGCCCTTACCTCAGTTTACAGGAGTCTGACATTGTGCCCCCATAAACATGAGTGTAAATAAAATACAAGTACATTCCATATATAACTGTGTCATTTATAAATCTCACACCACCAAGTAGGGATGGTGGGTGGGTTGTGTGAATGCATAGATGACCACTCGAAGAACTACAGTTACAGGTAAGCAACCTGCATTTCTTCTTCGTGGTCTCTATGCATCACACATATGGGCGAGTAGCAAGCTGACATATATTTAGAGGTGGGTTGGTGCATCATCTGAAGATCTCCGAGAGCACTGTCCTTCAAATGAGCAGTCCTGCCTCGCACGGGTGCCCAAACTGTAGTGCCTAAGAAACGTGGATGGAGTGGACCACGTTGCAGCTCTACAGACTTCTGTCAAAGGAACACCTCTGCCGAAAACCACAGATGTTGTGACGGCTCTGGTAGAATGAGCTGTCACAGGTTTCACCAGTTCTAGTTTAGAGATAGAGTAGGCAAGTTCAATTGTCTCTACAATTCAGCGTGACAAACGCCGGCATGAAACAGGGAGTCCCTTATAAGGCTCCCCATAACAAATAAACAATTGCTTTGTTTTTCTAAAATTCCCTGTCCTAGCCTTGTAAAAGGCAAGAGTTCTCCTTACATCAAGTGTATGTAAAGCAGACTCTACAGGTGATGTAGGATTCGGAAAGAAAACTGG
This sequence comes from Elgaria multicarinata webbii, assembly GCF_023053635.1. Classification (NCBI taxonomy): domain Eukaryota; kingdom Metazoa; phylum Chordata; class Lepidosauria; order Squamata; family Anguidae; genus Elgaria; species Elgaria multicarinata. The sequence continues at coordinate 25,607,257 of NC_086173.1, forward strand.
TAGAGTGATATATTGGGACAGATGAAAGGTTGACACTACCTTAGGCAAGAAGGCAGGGTCTGTGCGTAACACAACCTTATCTTTGTGAAAGATAGTGTAAGGAGCAACTATCTTGAGAGCTCTAAGCTCACTTGCACGTCTAGCAGAAGTGATGGCTACTAAAAGACAGTATTGAATGTTAGAAGCCTAAGGTCAGATAAGGCCATGGGCTCGAAGGGCTTCTTTGTCAATGCCTGTAACACCACAGATAGGCTCCATGGTGGAACGATACTCTTTACTGTCGGTATCATATTTTTAAGCCCTTTTAAAAATTTCCTCGATGTTGGATGCACAAAAGGTGTAAAACCAATCATGCCTCGATGAAAAGACGTAATAGCTGCTAAGTGAACTCTGATGGAAGTGAGTTCGAGTCCCTGCTGATAAAGTGTCAGTAGGTATTTGAGGATTAACGCTAAAGGGCAAGATTCAGGTGCTTGATCGTTTTCCAAGGCAAAAGTTTGAAATCTTTGCCACTTTGCCACATAAGATTTTCTTGTTAAAGGCTTTAGTGATGCCAAAAATATATGGTCTACAGTTAAATCTTTGATACGAGAGGAGGAGTGGATGATATCCTCCATGCCGTCATCTTGAGGGTCGACGGGTTTGCGTGTCGAACCCTGCCCTGGTGTCGAGACAACAGTGTCGGTATCGGCGGGAGTCTGATGTAATTCCCGTCCGACAGTCGAAGGGCGTGGAGAACCACGTCTGTCGAGGCCACCACGGTGTGATAAGGATGCAGTCCGACCTGTCCGACTGGATTTTGGCCAGCACCTTCGTCAACAGTGGAAACAGAGGAAAGATGTAAAGAAGATTTCCTTTCCAGGTTCTGGTGAAAGCATCTCCTAGCGAGTGCTTTCCTCTTCCTGCTCTGCTGCAGAACCTGGAACAAGCTGCGTTTTCTTCGGTAGCGAAGACATCGACAGCAGGGAGGCTCCAGTACCGAAAGAGAACGTCTCTTAGTTCGGTATCGAGCTCCCATTCGTGGTCGACATGGAAAGACCTGCTGAGGGCGTCCGCGATGATGTTTTCATTGCCCGCTACATGGGTCGCCGTCAGGTGAGTATTTCTCTTTATGCACCAGTTCCAAATCCTGAGTGCCGATCGATTCAGAGAATGAGACCTTGTCCCACCTTGTCTGTTGATGTACGCCACTACTGTGGTGTTGTCTGTTGCGATCAGGATGATTCAGCCCTCGATCAATTGTGAAAAAGTTCTTATTGCATTCTCCACCGCTAGCAGTTCTAGGTGGTAGATATGATGTTCCCTCTGGGAAGGAGGCCAACGGCCCTGAGTTGTGAGGGAGTCGCAGTGTGCTCCCCATCCGATCAACGATGCATCCGTCGTGATCGTTACCGAAGGAGTGTTTCGAAGATCGAAAGTTCTTAAAACCCAGGCTTGCAATATTCTCATTCTGAGTCTTGCAAACCTGATGACTGCATCAAGCCTAATAGTCTCTGAATTGTCCATGCCGAAACTTTTCGGCGGCTCTCGGTATCGATGGCTAACTGCTGTAAGGTGTTTGCTCTGGTCGACGGTAAGTATGCTCTCCCATCTCGAGACGACAGAGTTACCCCTATAAAGTCGAGCTTCTGATGTGGGGTCAAGATGGATTTCTCCTCGTTGACCCACAAACCCAACAAGTCCAACAGGTTGAGGGTGGTTGAAATGTCCTTCTGGAGCGTGCAACTGCTGTCCGCTACCAGAAGCCAATCGTCCAAGTGTAGGAGCTGCAGAATAAAAGTAACCGTTGTCATACGGAACTTCCTTGGAATGATGAATTTGTTTAACTGCTTTAAGTCCATGATCGGCCGAAGACCTCATATTTCTTCGGGACCGTGAAGTAGCGCGAGAAAAAACCCTGGTTGAGTTCCTCTGCGGGTACGGGAGAGATGGCTCTCTTCGATAGCAGAGGTCTGTACCTCCGGAAGCAGAGGAAGGGATGGCGCCGTTACTTTCACCCCCGAAGAAGGAGGAAGGACATCGAGCTCGATGGCATACCCCGAGTTGATGATAGTGAGCACGCAGGAGTCTGATGTCATTGACTCCCATTGATGGTAATGGGGTGCTAGGCGGTTCGCAAAGGGAGGTGGACGTGGGACAAAGAAGTCAAAGTCGCTGCTTCTTGGTGAAGTCAGGCTGACGCTTGTCTTGTTGAAATGTAGACTGATATGGCCGCTTACTCTGGAGTTGTTGTTTTTGCTGCCTCTGTTGGCTTTGATAGTAGGGCCGCTGCTGTTGTTGTTAAGCAGGCGGTCTTGTTCACCGTCTCAGCTTGTATTGGGCAGGCTGAGCAGAAAAACTTATTTTCTTGGCTGTTGTGCAAGCCTTGTATATAGAGTCCAAGGTCTTGTCCGTCTTGCTATTAAACAAGCCCTCGCCATCGTAAGGCATGTTCTCAATCCTGGCTTAGGTGTCATGAGCCAGATTAGCGGAGTGGAGCCAAGCATGTCTCCTCAAGGACACGGGTCCCATCATCGACTTGGAATGGCAGTCAACTTGGTGTCGCGCTGTCGACACTTGTTGCCTGGCTATGGCTGAAGCTTCACTTTGGAAGACTCGTGCCCGCTCTTTTTTGTCCTCTGGGAGATGTTCACCTAGTGATCCTATTTTCTCCCAGAGGAAGAGCTGGTATCCTGCCATGGTAGCCTCGTAGGCTGATGCCCAAAGAAGCAGAGGAGTAAATCCTCCGGCCCGTAAGGTCCAACTTTCTGCCCTCTCTGTCCACGGGTGCAGAATGTGCCTTCTGTGAGCGGCCTTGAGCCGACTCCCTACGATCAAATTAGGTTTGGGATGTTGGACCAGAAACTGTACATTTTCTTGTTAGACTCGATAGAGGGTCTCTAGCCTTTACGATGTGGCTTGAGACATAGCCGGTGTTTTCCAGAATAATTGAGCCATTTGCTTTAAAGCATGTGGTGCTGGATCACCAGTCCTAATGCCTGAGCCATTCTAAGCATATGGTCAGAAGATCTGACCATATTGTCGGAAGGGGAAGAAGGGTCGTTGTCATGAACCTCATCTTATGGTGAAGGCATCGATGGAGTAGCCGACAACCCCAATTCAGAATCCGATGAATAGTTTTCTTCAGGCAAGGATACTGTAACCACCTGGAGGCATACATGCTCCGTCGGTATCGTGGTAACCGCGGCAGTCGATGCCGATGGCTGTGTACGGTGTCGAGGCGTCGACACCGTGGACATTGGTGGGCGGGCGGTGGAGGCAGCGGTAGATGACACATGCTCCGTCGGTATCGTGGTAACCGTGGCAGTCGATGCCGATGGCTGCGTACGGTGTCGAGGCGTCGACACCGTGGACATTGGTGGGCGGGCGGTGGAGGCAGCAGTAGATGACACACCCTCGATGTAAGCGAAGGGTGCGCATAATACTCTTCTTGAGGGTACTGGTGGTCACCCTGGAAGTGAGCGATATCGATCCCATTCCGAAGGCGGTAGAGGGATTAGTCCCTGAACCTCTCACGGCCTGGTAGGCTCTCAGAAAGAGGCCGCTGAAGCCGAATCCCGCAACTCGCCCTCCGATAGACTGGGAGGGTGCGTCGGTACCGTAGCCATCGGTAGCGGCTGGAATCTCGATACCGAGGGAGGCCTCGGTATCGAAGCGGTCGGTATGGCAGGAGGAGTAGAGTGACTCCTAGCAGGTTCCGCCGCTCCATTTCCGAAGAAGATTTGGGAGTCCGGGCCTTTTTTGGAGATTTTCCTGGCCGCGGAACTCGCCAGTGACCGTCCAGGCGTTAGGGGTATCTGAGCCCTATTAGCCGCTCTGGAATATTCAGGCACCTCAGTGCAACGGTCATCAACGGACTTACTGGCTGCCGTTTTGTCGATCGTCGAAGATTTGGGAGCCCGGGCCTTTTTTGGAGATTTTCCTGGCCGCGGAACTCGCCAGTGACCGTCCAGGCGTTAGGGGTATCTGAGCCCTATTAGCCGCTCTGGAATATTCAGGCACCTCAGTGCAACGGTCATCAACGGACTTACTGGCTGCCGTTTTGTCGGTAACGGACTTACTCGCTGCCGTTTTGTCGGTAACGGACTTACTGACTGCCGTTTTATCCATAGTAGGAGCCTCCGTGGCTCTGAGAGCTTTTTCCCCCCAAGATGGAGGGAAGTCGTCAGCTCTGCTTTTCCTCGTTTGTTTTGTAAACGACATGCAATGATAGCAGGCCTCAACGATATGGCCTTAGCACAAACAAAGGACACAGAGGGAGTGTCCGTCAATAGGTGGAAGCTTAGCCCCACACTTCACACACTTCGTAAACGGGGCTTCAACTGCCATACAGGCCTCACGCGACCGAAGTCGCTGAGGAAAACTATCTACAATATTATTATTTTTTTTAATATAAGAAAAGTAGTAAGAAGAGTCTTAGAAAAAGATCGAAAAACGAAGAAGATCGTAAAAGAGAAAATAAAGTTAATAAGAAAAACGCTAGAGGTTCGGTTAAACAGGTCTGTGCACAATGGCGGACGACGAAGAACTGAGGTAAGGGCGGGAACCCCATGGACATGCGCGGTAGCGTGGGGGAGGGGTTCCCGCCAAAAACGTTCCACTCAGCTATAGAAGGTTCCGGTCTGGTCTCTGCGCAGGCGCAAAGCCCATATGTGTGATGCATAGAGACCACGAAGAAGAACTGCCTTCATCTACATCAGTTTCCTTGTCCATCTGTCCCAATAGTTTCTACAGCATAGACTTTATACTGACTAGAATGGCTCTCCAGGGTCTCAGACAGAAGTAATTTTCTTCACCCACTACCTGATCCTTTTTTTAACTGGAGATGCCAGGGGCCTTCTGCATGTAAAGAATGTCTTCTAACACTGAGCTCTGCTCCCTCCCCTTTGCAATGAGCGTAGGTGGAGATTGCACAGGCTTTAGATCTGGACTATAATATACATTCATGTGATGCTCTGCCTGAAAAACAAACCAACCCTGGGGGTTTAGCCTCAGCTCAGCCTATACCATGCATGTGGCAAATGAACCTGAATCATTTGTTGGGAGCCCAACTGCAGTTTTGCATGCTATTGCAAACTGTCCTAATCTGGCCTAAGCAGAAGCATGGAAAACACATGGTTGTAAAGCGTTCAGGGAGCCCATTTGACTGCAAAAACGGACTTGAAAGGAAGAGAAAAGAACACTAGCCACACAGCAGTTCTGAGAGTCAACCCGATGGAAGCCTGTTTCTTCCCCTGCCCCCAAGAGGACACCTCTCCAACTTATTATGTTCTTTGAGCCAGGGAGGAGGAAAAGAGCTGAAAGGGAGCCCCAGTGGCCCACGGATCCTCAATGTGTGCCGCATCTACTGCCAAGAACCTACCCAGACCAGAAGCTGGGTGATCACCACGTGTGACAGGTCACACGCCACGTGCAGGGCTGTGCGTCGGTCCTTGTCCCCGGTGGGGGCGTTGATCTGTTCCTTGGAACTATGGGCCAGCAACAGCAGCACAGCACCCAGGTCCTGGTCCAGCACGGCCTGGAAGAGCTGGTACCCGAGGGAGAGTTCAGAGTTGGGCAGTGGTGCCAGGAACAGCCGCTGCTCATATTTGGCTCGAATCCATGACTCCCGCTCTTCCCTGAGAAGACAGACACACACACAGAGACAAAGAGAAAGAGAGACTGAGGCTGACTCCTAGTCATGATGGCTGTATGAGTCCATTAATACCAGCTGCTGAGGAGCAACAGCAGGAAAGGGGTACTGTCTCTCTGACCCGCTTGTGTCTGATCCAGCAGCATCTGCAGGACCACTGTGGGAAATTGGATGCTGGACAACACGGGCCTTTTGGTGGAAAGGAATTATGGAACTTTATTCTAATATATGATAATGGCAGTGAGACTATTATATGCACAAAAGTGGAAAGGATCAACATTACTTACAATGGATTAATGTTGAAGTTGGCGGAGATGGCAAAACTTACATAAATAATGAGAGAAAAGTCAACATTTAGGTTTATAATCGAATGGAAACCTCTTATTGACTTTTTGCGGGAATTAGAAAAAAATTGATTTGTTTATCTGTGGATTCAACAAATAAGAAGAAAACTTTAAACAACAGAAAGGGGATTTTTTGTTGTAATTATAGAGTAAGAGAAAATATTGCTACATATCTTTGCTGTGGAGAAAATTGGAAGCCCATTTTAAGTTTGTATGTTTTGTTGTTGTAGTTGTTTTGGGGATGTTTGTTTGTGGTTTTTTTGAAACAATAAAACATTTAAAATGGACAACATGGGCCTTTTTGTTTGATCTATCCAGCAGGGTTCTTCTACAGAGAGTTTGAGATCATTCCGGCAATAGAAGAATGAGAACCTGCTTAGCAAGGGAAACATAAAGGACGGTGGGAAATCCATGGGTGGCATGGACCCCCGATAGAGAGTTTCTAAAATTATTGTTTTGCTTGCTACTAAATCGCGTGGCAAGCTTTAATCAAAGGGACAGTTCAGCCAAAGCGAAACATGATTTAACACCCGTTGGTTCCAATGGGAGAAAGTTACACACATGCTTTACTTCTCTACCCCAAAATCGATGAGAAATATGCATTACTTTCATACTCTTAATTAGTAGTTTAACAACACAATCCTATGCATGGTTATTGAGAAGTCAAGTCCCACTAGGTTTGATTTACTCCTAGGAACGCATGCACAGGATTGCAGTCTTAGGCTTCCAAGGCTGTAGCCAAAGGGGTGTCAGTCCACACTCACCGGGACGACTCGCAGGTGGGTTTCCGGCGTCCCTGCGTGCACTTCTCCCAGACGCTGTTGGCCGTTTCGTTGCCGATGGAGGTGAGCACCAGCGTGAGCTCCAGGGGCCAATCGTCCAAGTCGAGGGACCGCACCCGGGACAGGTGGGTACCCAGATTCCGGTGGATGCCAGAGCACTCGATACAGATCAGTGCACCCAAGTTTAGACTGGCCCAGGTTGGGTCTGGAGCAAAGAAATTGGGCCAATCAGAAATCAGGGAGGACTTGCCTCTCTCCCTCTCGAAAAGGAGAGGCCCATATTGTTCCCAAAGAGGGCAAAGATGCCTATGTGTTCTTTGTGTGGTAGAGGTTAGGAAGAGAGATGGTGACTGGCCGTGACTGAGAAGGGATTTGAGCCTGGGTCTCTACACTCCTATTCTGACACTCCTGCCAGATCTACACCAAGCAGGATATGATGCTTTGAAAGTGGTTTGAAAACTGTATATGGAGTGTGTCCTGAGCCCCAGCAGTTGTCACTACTGTTATAAACCATTTTAAAGCAGTAGTGTAGATCCCGCCTCTAACACAGGGGTGGGCTGAAATGGATCTCCAGACGTTTAGGACTCCCAGCATTCCTGACCATTGGCCATGCTGACAGAAGATTCTGGGATTTGAAGTCCAAAACATCTGGAGATCTAGCTTCTGCCCACCCCTGCTCTAGCCACTATACCACACTGCTGTATCAAGACTGGTCTTCCTCTTCCCCTCTGCCAGCTATTAAGTGTTGCCTGCTCAGATGATGGAGCTGAGGAAATACTTTGTTTTGAGTAGTGCAATGCCCATCTCATTTGCTAGCAAAACTTGTCTAAACCATTTCAAGCCTTACCTCCAGAGCTACAGGACCCCTCGCTTCCAATCCATGTAAGCCAGTAAGGTCAAATGCAGCTTTTACCAACATGGGCCGTCCAGATGTCTTGGACGTCAACTCCCATAAGTCCCAGCCAACACAGCAAATGGTCAGGAATGCTGGGAGCTGTAGTCCAAAAGATCTGGAGGGCACAAGTATGGGGAATGTTGGCCTTAGACCAGGGAGACCCGAGTTCTAATCCCTGTTCTTCCACAAAGTTCCCTAGTTGAGCTTGAGTCCATCACACTCTCTCAGCCCAACCTACTGGACACTGTTGCTGTAAGGATAAACAAGGGGGTGCATGCAATTTTGAGCAAGGATGGAATTAAAAATGTCATAGCCTTTTAAAAATTAATCCAAGTGATTTTATGTTATTTGAAGAAAAACAGTTATATTATGATTTAGAATTAGTAACTGATTTATTAATGGCAACTAAGATTTGTATAATGAGTTACTAGGAGAAATCGAATGCTTCCATCTAGAATGGATTGGTATTTGAAAATAGGGTATATTACCGTTATGCCTAAAATAACTATGTTTAAAAGCAGTCAAGGGGAAGTAAATAGGATGCAGAAAGAGTTATGAAAAAGTGGATCTTAACGGCAAACATGTTGGAATGATAAATTTCTAGATGCTGTACAACCAGCTGTATTTTTTCTTTATTACGTACTGAAATCTGGAAGATGTAAGTATTGAATTTTGGTGAGATACTTGAAGTGATTGTTTTTTGTGCTCTCTCTCTCTCTCTCTCTCTCTCTCTCTCTCTCTCTCTCTCTATGTGACCAGAGCTGTGCATTGCCAAATGGCAGCACCACCCCATTCCAATACTTCCATCCCTCATATAAAGGCCTACTGATGGCTCAGAAAAGCCCTGGAGTTCTTGGGATCCCTCCTGCATACATGAGAGAAAGACTTACTCAGTGCCCCACAGTCCACACACAAAGAGTTGCCTTTGGCATTTCGGATGGCCTGAATGGCCACTGCTTCACTCTGGCTGTCCATCCGAGCCTGTAGGGGTGGTAGGAAGAGACATGAGCTGTAGGACGCGCACGTTTCTGCTAGCCTCGTTCCAGGGCTGTAGCCTCCAAGTATCTTGAAAGCTGCTGCCACCCCCTCCTCCCCCAGTCCTTAGGGAGGCTTCACAGAGTCGAGTGGGGTCAGCTACCTCCTGGCTCATCCTTTAAAACCCTCTCTTCAAAAATTTTGAGAAGATCTTGTTTCGCATCCCAGTCCCATCCCCAAATCCCACAGGGCTGCCACTGGAGATACTGTTTTGCTCCACATACCTTCTACATTTGAAATGTGATTAACAGGGTGGGTCACACAAAGCGGGGCTTTCTCTGTGATGGCACCCACTTTATGGAATGCCCTGTACAGGGAGGCCCACCAAGAAACCATTGAAGTGAAACTAGGCCAATAATATCGTCTAATTATCCATATATGCATTTATCCTCTTTTTTTCTCTTCTCCCACTGTTCCTTTGACACATAAGCTCCCAGGCAGGGACCTTTTTTATTTTGTTTTTTGGCTGATGCTGTGAAGTACCATGTACTTTGATGGAGCTATGTAAATAATGATAATATGTACCAGATATGCAACTTTCTGATTGCTTGCACTTTCTACACAGGGCTGTTCATTGGCTATAGCCACTTTTGGTTTCAGCACAGAATTGAGATCCAAGTATTACAAAAGGAGTGTTTCCTTTCTTGCATTTTTGCCACATAACCTCTAGATGGCACTGTGGCATAGCAGAATAATGCCAATACACAAGAGGAAATTGCTCTTCCTTTCAGTTTTACAATTAAATGCTGCATTTTTCCTGCTCTGAAAAACATTCCCTGAAAGTGCTGGTTAGACACAGAATTGAAACTGAAGGGTCACGTCATTGGCAAAAGAACCCGTAAACAACTGTGAGTAGGGAATAATGAGCCTCGTGTAGAAAAGCCCTATATCCTTGCCCAGAAAGCCTCCACCCTACTACCCTCAGCTGTCCTATAGTCTGCTGCATTCTCAAATGCCGATTCATTCTCTCTTGCTGCCTCCTTTGCTGCATGGAACTCCCTCCCTTGACTTGTATGTGGTGCCACGTAGAAACCTCAAGTTGGAAAGGTCCTCAAAAGGTCATCTTGTCCAACCCCTGGCTGATGCAAGAAATCCACTAACTACAACCCCACATCCTCCTTTCACACCTCTCCTTTTCCGCATTACCTTTGACATCCTCTTAGACCTCACCTCCAACTGTAACCAAGGGTGTGTAAAGACATTTGCTCACACTGCTTCCTCTACCTTCGTATCTCCTTCCAACCTGCATTCCTGATTCCCTGTTTTCGATGGCAAGCTTCTTGGGAGCAGAGGCACTTGTCTAGGTTGCCTATGCAACCTAAGGTGCCACATCCACGAATGGGATAATGGTAATAATAATGATCATCATCATCATGGCTACATAGGTATCTAATATTAAAGACAGGCCTGAATCATTGCTGGGGGGGAATTGCGTCTGTTCCCCCACCCCGACCCCTGACCGATCTGTACCTTATTCTTGCTGCTCTCGCAGCACTGCAGGCTAGCCAAGATCTGGCTCTCGATGGCCTGGACCCAGGAGTCCCTCTCCTCGAAGCTGCTGGCCTCAAAGTGCCAGGTCTGCCCTGTGCTGGAGACGATGATGAACTCAAAGTTCTCCTCCTCTGTGGATGCGAAAGAGCAGGATCAGGCGAGACCCACAGCCGAGGCTGGAGTCATCCACTACTATAGGACCTATAGCTTTCCAACCAATGCTGGGGGTGGGGGTTCCTTCCCTGTGTTCACCTGGGGGTGGGGGGTTTGACAAGTCAGGGGGTTGTGGGGGGAGGATGCCCATTTGCCCAACGGTGGTGGTGGTGGTGGGGAATGGTAGGGAGAAGGGAGCTACAGATTGCACTGTTTGACCAGTGTAGCCCCCTAAACTGAGCTCATAAGAGGGTGTTAGGGTTACCACCATTCTTGGGGCTGCTTCACTCGTTCAGATATGCCACTACAGACATTCAAATGCATTTGCAACGCCAAAGTTATTTGTAGAGCATTTTCAATAAGCAGAGCACTCTCAACCTTTCATTGTGTTTGCTTGCTCCCGCACAACAGCGCTGTAAAGTAAGTGGCTCATTCCCATGTTAACGGCAGGGGGGGAAGGTTGGGATGCGCGTGCCACAGACCCACCCGAGGCCATGCCGTGGGCCCGTGGCAGAGGTGGGTCTTGAACACAGGTCTCCCCAGTCCCAGTCCTGGTTTGACTGTGGACGGCATGTTTGGTCTCTTGAGAACCAGCCAAGATGGCCGTGCGAGAAAGCAGGAGGAAGTGCCTGGGGACAGTCAGTCCAAGAGGCCCGCCTGGGCAAGAGGGCAGGGTTTGTAATTCCCTCGCTGGCTGAATGTTTTGACCGGAGTAGGAAGGGATGTGGGTGGGGGAGAGGAAGAAGCAGTGTCTGCAGGCAACATCTGGCTCTGGGGACTGAAAGGCAAGCAGAAATAATTGCCTTTGTTCCCAGTGGTTTGGCAAGAGATTTGGGAGAGGGGGGAAACTTTGGGAGTTGAGTCCTGAAATACCAGAATCCACTGGGCTAGAAGTGCTTTGGGCATCCCTTATGCTGAAGCCAGCCATAGATTCCCCCTCACCCGAGAGCTAGAAGCGGTAACCACAGGGCCATTGGTTCTTACTTTTTGCCCCACCGTTATCTTTGCTTTAAAGGGTGCTTTTTTGGGGGGGGGGGGTAGTGCTTAAAGAGTGGTTTGACCAGAGATGACAGTGGGATGGAAATTGAGAGTGCATCCAATGCCATGTAAAACCAAGTACTGGTTAGTATCGGACTAGGAGCAGGGAGACCTGGGTTCAACTCCTCACTAGATCATGGAGCTCAGTGGGTGACCTTGAGCCAGGCACTCTGGGCTGCAGAGGACAAAATGGGAATGCAGCGGTTGAAGAACCCTATGCTCTGCCCTGAGCTCGTTGGAGGAAGGATGGAATAAAAATGTAATAAATAAATAAGGAATAATAAATATTTTGGGTTGGATCCAGGAATCTCGTTCCAAATGCAGAAGGGTACCATTGGCAGAATGGAAGTCCCGTTTTGCCAGTGATACCCTTCCATGTGCAGAATGAGGTTCCTGGATCCAAGCCTTTAGAATCTTTTCAGAGCTTTCAAGTCAAGGCCCTAAAGCAGCCTTTCTCAACCTGGGGCACTCCAGATGTGTTGGACTACAACTCCCAGAATGCCCCAGCCAGCTGCTGGGGCATTCTGGGAGATGCAGTCCAACACATCTGGAGCACCCCAGGTTGAGAAAGGCTGCCCTAAAGTAACATGGAGAGAGTACTTTTATTAGGACCAACTAAAAGCAAACGAAGAAATCTGTAAATTTAGGTTTCTTTCAATTTCCCATTTTTTTCTAATCTTAAGACTGCTTCATCTGTTTCCACATCAATTTGCATTTATTTATTTTACAAAAAGAAGTTTTTGTGGAAAATGTGTATGCAATTTTGTGTGCTAATATTTTGCCTCATTTACACATTGTTTGCAAGCAATTTTCTCTAATGCATTTTTATATGCCATTTCCACTAATATACTCAGTTTTCTGCGCACCTTCTTCTAATACGCACATTTACGTACGCATGTTTTGATTGGAGAAGTGCAAATAGCAGAAGAGAACTGTGTTTCAGTTTGCGTATTGGTTCACGTAACCATTAAAACGTGAATCAAACAAATCCCCCCCACACTTCCTATTTTTCAGTTTATAAAAGAAATCTTTATCAGGCTGTATGGAGCAAAGGACAAAAAATTAAGGCATTTAAAGGGTTTGGTGCCACAAACTCAACCATATAGGCAGTGATTTTCAAACTCTCCCCCTTCATGGTTTCCCCTTCTGCAGTGACTTGTCTGCCGAGCAACCTGTAAATTACAGAGGATTTGGGGGTCATATTCTAGGGTACACAATCAGTATGTGTGAAGCATATTTGTCACTGTTGACCTGCACATACTGAGAGTACACTAGAACAGAACACACCCAACAATCCCCATGGCTGCATGTTGCAGGAGAAGATGGTAGCGGCAGGCAAGCTGTATTTTATTGAGAGAATTTCTATGCCACCCTTCAGTCAAACTCTCAGGGCTTCTCTGTCATTATTGATCTCCCCACTGAGGAACTGATAAGGTTTTGAGGAATCTCAGTTCCCTAGAACACAGTTTGAGAAGTGCCAAGATGAAGGAATTCTGGGAGTTTAGCCATCTTTGTGTGCCCCGTGTGGGGAGGGAGGGACGTTTAATACTCCCTTGCCGGCTGGAGGATTGTTAAGAAAAGGCAGAAGATGAAGGAAATTGTCTTGATCACAGGGGAAACCTTTTGGGGACAGACATCTATGCAGGCCGCACGTCACGACGTAAGCACAACCGCATGCAACAGGCACCCCGGCACAAAAAGAGCCTGAGCCTAGCACCGCCGCTCATTACCTGTTTTATAAATATTTCTTAAACTACCAAAGGTTTTTAATTTCCACATTTTACGCTTGGCTGCGGAGGGTCCGGAGGGGAAGCAGGAAGCGAGAGGCAGAAAAAGAGAGGAAGGAAAAGAAGAAAGGGGAGAAAGTTCAGAGGAGGGAAAAAAAGAATAAAAAAAAAGCAGAGGCTATCAGAACCCACAGACCCAGGGAACAGGGTGGCGGTGGAGGCGTGAAGCGCTGCGAGGGGGCAGTGAGGGAGAAAGCCGTGAGAGGCAGGGCAACCCCTTACTGGGCAAGGGGGCAGACAGGGAAGCCGTATTCAGAGTGGAAATGAAAGGCTTTTGCAACAGCTGCTTAGTGCAGACGGAGCTGACAGACAGGGGTGAGGAGTGGGCTGCCCGGATGTACTTGGCAAGGGTTCTCCTGGACTCAGCAGGGGAGGGTGTTGCCTTCCACAGACCCCACTGGGGTCAGCAGGGCCTCCTCATAGCCTAGAGTGATATCACCCCCCACAGAATCCCCTTGCCCATTCCCGTGCCGTTTTTCTCGTCTTAAGGACTGTCAGGGGTGCAAAACCTCTTTCAGCCTTCGGGTCTGAAGACAAAGCGTGATGGCTGACAGCTGCTTCTTACCTTCCGCCTGCCCTGCTGACCCCTCGGTTTTCGAAGGTGTCGTGAGCTTCTTCCGTCTGTGTTTCTTCCTGTCAATCATAGGGGATGGAGGCGGGTCTTTGCCACTGCTGCCAGGACTGGATAGCCCTTCTGCAGCCATGGCCACCTCTGCGGAAATAGGTGGGAGAAAGAGATCACATGGCTGGCCTCTAGCCCCTTCTCCGTGGGGCAGAGGGACCTAGCCATCCTCAGCATATTCTGTGTTCCCTGGGGGTTTCTGGACCCACACTAAACTTACCAGCCTTGGAGGAGGACACAGAGCGCTGCAGACGCTCAGGTTTGCCTAAGAGTTTGAGTGCCGGGTCGGTTGGAGGATTCAGCAGACCTGGACTGGGGCAAGCTGCCAAGAAAAAAGAATGAATGAACTTAGGAAGGTGCTTTCAACAGAACTCTGATACATCTGTCCAGGTGGGGTCTACTTTAGCTGCCTACAGTATTTTTCAAGTCTTAAACAGAGGTTTTCCTCAGATCTCCTAGCTGAGGTCTTTTTCAATGGAGCAGCAGGATATATATATATATATTTATTATTTATTATTATTTATTTATTTAGAATATTTATATACCGCTCCCCATTGAAAAATTTCAGAGCGGTGTACAAGGTAAAATGAAAATAAAAACAGAATAAAAACAGTTGAAACAAAATTTAAAAGAAGCAATAACAGTAATCCAAGGCTGCATGTTAGAGAAAGGCTTCTTGGAATAAAGATGTTTTCAGGAGGCGCCGAAAAGAGTACAAGGTTGGCGCCTGCCTGACCTCCAGAGGCAGAGAATTCCACAGGAGGGGCGCCGCCACGCTGAAGGCTCTTCCCCTGGTGGATTCCAATCAGAGGATGGATCTAGGTGGAACTACCAGGAGCATGCCCCCGGATGAGCTCAGTGACCGGGCAGGTTGGTAAGGGAGAAGGCGCTCTCTCAGGTATCCTGGTCCCAAGTTGTTTAGGGCTTTGTACACAAGTACAAGAACCTTAAACCTGGCTCGGTAGCGAATAGGCAGCCAGTGCAGTTCCCTCAGCAGAGGAGTGACATGCTGGAAAGGGGCAGCTCCAGACAACAGCCGAGCTGCAGCATTCTGCACTAGCTCCAGCTTCCGGAGCAGCTTCAAGGGCAGCCCCACATAGAGCGCGTTGCAGTAATCCAATCTTGAGGTTACCAATGCCTGTACCACCGTGGTTAAGCTATCCCTGTCCAGGAGAGGCCGTAGTTGGCGAACCAACCGAAGATGGTAAAAGGCACTCCGAGCTGTGGCGGAGTATAATAATAATAATAATAATAATAATAATAATAATAATAATAATAATAATATATTATTCTGAACCAACCAGAAATCCGAGAGTGTCTAGGGCTAGCGTGGCCATGTGTCCAACTTTATAGAGGACATTTCTCTATTTTAGGGAGCAGGCAGTGGTCTTCTATTTGCAGATGTCCTCTATTTGAAAGGCTGTGTCTAGTTAAAGTGCAGTTCCAAAATAAAGGACCTGAACGGGAGAGCAGGGACGGGCCTTGAAGATGACCATTAGCAACGAGCACTCAGGCAGCAGACACAGCTCACTTGATCACAGTACCGTATTTCTATTTAAATTATACTCATCATGTCTAAATGTTGCACATGTTAAATATGCAAATGTTATGCAGATTGCACCTCTTTTTTGGTGATGCAATTCCTCCTTTTTTGGTTGGCGTTGCATAAATGGCCAACCTATCTGGGACAGAACTTGAGGTTTTCTTGAACATACTTTTAGCTCAAAAGTGTTGCGGGGGGGGGGGGGGATGGAGAGGTGTTTGTTTTGTTGAATTTTTTAATTTATTTTAATTGTAACCAAAAATTGATCAGTCCCCTAACAATTGATGTCTAAACAGCTGTTTTATATATAATTTTATATAAAATTAATTAATACAATTTTAGGGGGGGATAATACAAAGAAAGAAAAGAAAAAAAGGGAGGAACCCCCCCAAATAACTAAATAAACAAATAAACTAATTAATAAGTGTGCCGTTTGTTGTTATAATGTCAAAATGCTCAAAGCTGAAATGTCTTGTTGTAAGTCTGGTTGTGACGTATGTTGAATAAATCTCCACAATATAGCATAAAAAGATAGTGGTTCTGTTTTCCTTGGATTAAAAGCAAGTCATGAGTTATTTTTTCTGATATTGCCACTGACCGTATATTTCGGTACCATGCCAATAAGTTCAAATTGTCCAAATTCCCCCCACTGCTGTGTAATTGTCTGGCAAGGGGCAGTTAGTAAAAAGTAAGTAAAAATCTTTACATTTCAAGGGTGGGGAGGGAATGGAGAAGTGAAAACAATTCTGGTTTGCTGCCCTTTTCCTTTTCCTTGTTGCTGCCCGCCACCGCCTATTTTCCGATGGCAGTGGCAGCACGCGTCTCATTGGCCAACGGAACAATGCTATATGAAGAAGTCCCTACTGTAGGGAGGATTCTGGGAGTGGAAACTGGTGGCCGCTGGGCTGCAGCTCTAAGGAGCATCACCTCCACTACTACTGGGCATTTAGGCTCAGCCTTAGCGTTCCACAAACAAGGAAAATCCCAGGAGCTACTGAACAATACCTCCTCTGGGGGTCACTGTTGGATCATGTTATGCAGAATTTCCACACGGTCTAGAGCTAGAGGGAATACGCAGCTCTCCAGGTTTGTGAATTAAACTTGAACATTTATTCTCTTTAGCCAAAGCTCCAATTCAACGCAGCACCGCAAGGAGTTTCCGCACAAAATTTGATTTGATTTAATAAGTTAAGCAATTTACCCCAAGCTAAAATCCATCAAATTAATTCAGTTTGTTTTTCTTTGATTATAGCATTTTTCACAGAGTAGTTGAAGGTACGCAGTGGTACCCGTGGGCCGGGAAATCCAAATATGTTGTGGAATTCATTAGCTGTAATTGTGCCAGAGGAGAAAGCAGTCAAGGTGCCTGTCTTTGGAGTTGATATCCCTTCTGACAGCAGGCCTGCCCAATTTCAGTAGTAGGTGATGAGGGAATCAGGCAGCAGAAGCAAACTCCATTTTATTCCTGTAGCCAGGATGGTGCTGTGAGTGATTTTAAACTAGAAAGCTGTACATGTTCAGATGATGATGATGATGATGATTTTAAATCAGGGAAACAGTTTTGTTCTTGTTCTTGTTATTCTAACATATAAAGAATATAGAAGGAGATATAAAGCATGGAATGGTGGTTGAGTAGCGGGAAGCTAAATGTTAGCTGTATGCTTCACAACGTGGTTGTCTAAAGGGTACCTCCCTTGTAATGCTTAATGCTCCTATGCATGCTTAGACACAATGAGCTGAGACATGCTGGGAGTTGTAGGACCTTTTTCTGTCTAAACATGCAGAGGATTGTACCACAAGTCCAGCATCTAAAATTACCTAGCTGCCCAATTTGGGACCCACCAGCCGCATGTGGCAACTAATCAGGTGCTCAATAAGCCAGCCTTGCAAATAGTCACTTGCCTGGTCACCTGTGGTAGAAACGGAGTCCAGGGAACAAAGCAGGGGAGCTTTACCCATGTTGGCTCTTTGGACTTTTAGGTACAAATGCCTAAGGTAGGTATATGTGGGTAGGTTGGGGAGAAGAGATGTCTGGGGGGCAGCATTGAGATGTTACTTGCAAGGCTGCAAGAAAAATTTCTGTTTGTGCTGCCTGCCTTGGACTGCAGAAGTTAGGAAAGGGAATGTCAAGAACCTTACTGGCCACCAAAGGTAGCTGCTGTGCTGCTGGGTCACAAACTGTGTAGGCTTGTGGGATGGAGATTTACACCCTATGGTGGAAACAAGTGACTGACTTCAATGGAAAGTGCGGCCTATGAGACAGGGTTGACTGTGACATTACACGTCTGTCCATACTGAGTTTATGGGGCTTCCTGGGGTCAAGCTTGGTGTACCCACTGCCATGAGCCCAGCCTTTGCTGCCCCCTCTCTGGCTTTTGAGGCCCTGAGAAGATGCTCAACGGAGTGAATGGTGGTGGTGGTAGGTTTCCTTAAGGGCTGGCTTTTTATCTAACACTAAAAAAGGGTGTGTGGTTGGAAAACTGCTGCTGGGGCCCTTAGATTTTATCATTCTCTCCCCAGTTTCCTGTTTCCGTACTATAAAGGTCACTCTAGGTTAATCATGTATGCTATGTTTTTAATCAGTTTTTAATGTGTTTTATAATCATTGTTGTTCACGCCTCGATCCAAGTGGAGAGGCGGGTAAGAAATAAATTATGATGATGATGATGATGTTTGTAACTGTGTTCTGGTATAGATCTATGGTTTGGTAAGTATCTCCAGGGAGAGAATGGTGGATTTGCAGGTGTGAGCTGATTGGCTGAGATTGTGAGAAGGAGAGGGTAATGTCTGTGGGGCTGTCTAAATGCACGGAAAGACATGGGGTAGGTGTGCAGTGTCACTGCGTCAATTACACGATGCAGCACTCACCGTGCACCCATCCCTGGGCTTTCTGATGAACTTGAGGTTCTCCACTCCTGCTATAATCTAGCAAGTTTGGAGAAGGCACCTGTCTCGAGCAGCAAACTGTGTGCAGTTGAAAGAGCAAACTGAACATCCTGAACTGACAAGCACCATCAACCACAGGGATTTCCATTTCCTTTGAAAGATGCCAGCATATATGGAAGATATTGTCTGTATTCATCTATCCCAACTGGATCCGAATTGGAAGTTAATTTGGATGCATTTCCTACGAATAAGGATAATTCAAAACAGACTCATGGATCTGACTTCCATTAGGTTTCATTCTAACATCAGGAGATACTGCCTGCATTCATGTGCTTTGGAACATCCAGACATCACACTTTTCTTTTTCTCATTTTTATGGTTTATATTTATTTATTTTATTATTGCCTTTATATCCTGCCTTTTTTCCTCCAAGGAACCCAAGGAGGCATACATAATCCTCCTCCTCTCCATTTTATCCTCACAACAGCGAGGTAGGCTGGGCTGAGAGTCTGACTGGCCCAAAGTCACCCAGTGGGTTTCCATGGCCGAGTGGGGACTAGAACCCGGATCTCCTGACTCCCAGTCCAACACTTTAGCCACTACACCACACTGGCTCTCTGGTTTGATATTCTAGTGCGATGCTATATATGTCTACTCATAGGATTTACTTGTAGGTGTGTTAATAGGATTGCAACCGAAGTCTGTTTCATGTAGAATATGTGTTTCAGACATTTGGTTATCTGGTACTTACGCTTTGTCATGTATATCTTTGATTATGATGCATTAATATAGTTTAGTGTGTGATTTTCTGCCCCCACTTTATTCACTTTTTCAGGAGGGGTTGACTCTGTGTTAGATTTCTATTTCTGTGTCTGCAGAATATATCTATACCTCTGTCTGGATATATATCAGTAACATCACTTCAGAGTTCCTGCATGCATGGAAAGCATTTCAGAAAACGTGCGATACTTGCATATAACTGTCACACTGATCCACCGTGTGTACATGTAAACTAATCATGACTTCCTAGCATGTGTACATGCAGTGGCAGAGATTGATATTCAACTGTCACACATGACGCATGGGCTTTTCTCTCTTCAACCCCAACTTATGGAAGTGCTTTCCGAGTAGGAAACACATCATGTCTGAAGCAGCCTTTAGTGTAAACACACCGTCTGTTGTTTTTTGTAAATCCTATCTGTTACACCCTTCTAGGCTGTTACTAATTAAGGTTAAACAAAAGTGTGACCGCATCCACATCGTAGTGCAAAGCAGGGTGTGTGTGTGTGTGTGTGTGTGTGTGTGTGTGTGTGTGTGTGTGTGAGAGAGAGAGAGAGAGAGAGAGAGAGAGAGAGAGAGAGAGAGAGAGAGAGAGAGAGAGAGAACCCCCCCGCCTTTCTTAAGTGGCACTGTAGTTTCGCAGAGAAAGGCAAATGACAGAAACACTATGTATCAGAGTGTGAACTAATGAACAGTAATCACACACACACACTAATCACACACACACTATTCTTTCTTTGGCAGACCTGTAAATGCTTTAGGTCTGACTGTCACCATGGTATGGATGCTGCCAAAGAAACCCCACTTCAGCATGGCAGGGCCTCAGGAGGCCACAGCCGTTGGTATTCCGCCCACCAATGTTGCTTGGGTGGATCATGTGACCAGCCTCCATAGCAGCATCGCTGGTCCTCAGGGAGGAAAGGCACTGGCGGGAGAACTCTCCACGTGAAACTCAGTGTGGTGTCGCACTGGGGTGGGCAGAGTAGATCTGTCAAAGAACTTGTCCATTTCCCCTTCCCTGCTTCGCTCAGGAACTGCTGCCACAATTGCTGCAACTAGGAGCCAGGAAATGTGGGTGGAGGTTACATTTGTCTTAAAAGCACTTACTTGAGACTCAGGCACATGTGCAATGGTAGTGGGGGTACCCCCAAAGGTCACTTCAACACCTGAAACCCTGAGGATCAGGTTGCTAAGTGGGCAGTTTCTCGACCTCTCAGTGGGTCACACTTTGACAAGTTCTTTGACAAGTATGGAATATGCCGCTGCTGCGCTGCATAGCGGACAGGCAGACCTGCGTTCGTGCGCAGCTGTGCAAAAGCGGCAATGATTTTTTAAAAAAAATTACAACATTTGCAAACATTCCAAGACACCCCTCCCAAGTAATTGCACAAATTACAATCTGCACAAATGCAGAACCCAGGAATAAGATGCCCCAAATCTTCCTGGAATTTTTTTTAAAAAATCAATGCAGTCCACCCTTGAATACTGGACTGGAAATGCTGCAGAAATACGCCGAGCTTAAAAAAAATGGATTTCCAAGTGTTGCAAATCTCTGTTCTATGTCCTGGGGTACTCTCCTAGGACTATAGGATTGCTCCCTTAATCTACTAAACATTGCTCTTAAAATGTTTGGGTTTTGAACCCAGTTCACTGTTAATATTTGTACTTATGAGAAATTTATTTTAAAATATTTGAAGAACCACTAATAGGTGTGCCAAATGTTCTTATTTCTTTATAATAAGCTCCTTTGAATTTACATTTAAAGGTGTCAGATTCATATCTACATATTTACAGAAAACACAAAGATCTTACAATGAACTGAAAATAGTAAAGAACCCCCAAAACAGCAGAGATAATTGCTATGAAATTTGCTGCACCCACTGATAAATATGCTAAACCTGATATTCTAAAAAGGGCCAAGAAGTGTGAAGAAAGTTATTCCCAAAATTACATCTCTAATACTCCCTGATATCTTTTGGGTTTGTGTGTGAGAAAGAAAAATCTATCCTTAAGGGTGGTGGTGGTGGTGGTGGTAACAGTTACTGATCAAAATCCTGCTCCTGCAAGTGCGCTTTAAAGTTTTGCTGTGCTTTTTTTTAATGTTAGGCAATCTGATCACAGCTCTCCCATGCGTCACCTCTATTTTGCCCCAGACATAAGCACGAGTCACTTACTGGTGTCTCCAACGCTGCTCACATCTTTAACCAAGCCATTGATGCTTGAAGAGGCGCCACAGGCTGAGATGGCTCTAGGTGGACGTTTGCCGGGCACCTTGACGGTAGTACGGAGCAGGTCCATTTCTTTGCCATGGGTGCTATGGATATAATCCTGGAGAGGCACGGAGAACAAGGAGAAGAAGCTAAGACTGGACACACCTGTCGTGTTTCTCAAAACCTACTGCCTTCTTGGGAGACAATAGCGAGGCCTGCTAAGTAATCTACAAAGCTTTATTTAAGCAATAAACATCTCTTCCCACTTGAAGAGAGTCTAATCCCTTGGAACTTTCCCCCTAGGCAAACTAAGCGAGACAAATGTCCTTTCAAGAAGAATGGAAAGCCTTTTCCTAAGATGCGTTAACTTCAGAGAGGCTAGTTCTGAGGCGGCTTCTGACGCGATGCGAGCTGGGCTGACTTTCCCCTTCCTTCTTGTCGCTCTGCCCGTTTTAGTCTACGGCGTACTCTAGGATTGGCTAACCTGTCGGTGCTCTCTCCTTTGGAAGAATATTGGCTTCCCACTGACTGCGTATTATTTGCCCTTGACGAGATAAGCTCTGGAGAGAGTTCACCCCCAGCTGGTGTACTTTCTCGCCCACTGGTACAGGCTGGCCTGTTTCTGGCGCTGACTCCTCTACTCCAGAGTCTGATTCTGACTGCACCTGAAACACCTTCTTCCAACCCAGGGGGAGCAGGGCTAGACATGACAACACCACAGAAGCACGCCTCTTTTTCACTCTAGCTTTCTTAATCTGGAATTATTAGCATACCTAGTTCCATCCTCTCTCAAATCGCAAAGCCAGTCTAGAATCTGCACTCCTTTCCTACGCATGCATCGAAAGTCTCTGGAGGAGTCTACCCTTTAACCCCTTTGATTATGTGAATGGCAGGATGGCGTATGGAGGCTTTCAGGCCAGGGTTTTATCCTGCTATCGCCCTGCTTCAAACAAACTTTTACAAGGGGGATCCAGACACGGTTGTCTTCCATTTGTAACCCTCCTGCGCTTTCCCACTGCCTCTTCCATCTTTCTTTGTACCAAAAAACAACAACAACAACACATTACTGAACAATGCCTTTTGATTTGAGGAGGTTCTACCCGTAAAAGATGGTCTAAAAATCATTTAAAATAAGATTTTTTAAAAATAAAGTGCTAGGAACACTCTGTCTGGAAGTGCCATAAGCATGTTAGAAGGAAACTACTCTGCACTAATGATCATGATTATTCCCGTCTAGACATTCTAGAGAATCACTGCCAGAGTCTGGCTTCTCAGTGGGGACCCCGTCACACCTGAGAGTGTTTCTCATTTCATGTGTCCGCCATGCCTCCCTCTTAGATCACTGACACTGCAATCTACTCAGAAGCATGCCCTACTAAGTTCAATGGCACTTACTCCCAGGTTAATGTGTATAGGTTTGTAGCTTGAATGAGGCCGTTAATTGTTTTGCTCTTTACTCACACACAATTTTAATGCTTTTGGTACATTCCCTACTGTTGTTGTCACTGTTGAAAAGGCAGCATGTTCATTTTATGGGGAGGGGGAAAATTGGATTCCCCACTCCACCGATGAGGCATAAAAACTCCAGGAGAGGAAGCACAACTCACTTGAGTTTCCCCACTATTTAGTGTACCTATGTGCTTAAGGTTGCAATCCTATACACACTTACCTGGGAGTAAGTAGTATTGAATTAACTGGGAATGCCTTCTGAGTTAACAGGAACAGGACTGCGCTGTATGTGTACTTAGATCTTGCAAAGGAGTAGTAGTAGTACAAACTAGATGTAGTTGGCTCTCCCACTAGTATCCTGTTCACTGCCCCACCAGCCACAGTGGCACCACCCTCCACTGTTCTCTTTACCATTTCTTCTGAAGGTCCAAGGGAACTCTGGCCTTGGACAATTAAGGCCTAATTCTCCAATTACATAAAATGGGAATTGTAATGACCAGATACAAAAGAGGGCAGGGCTCCTGCAGCTTTGACTGTTGTGATGAAGAGGGAATTTCACCAAGTGCTGCATGCATCCAAATGACCCCTGCTGAAATTCCCTTTTCTATGCAACTGTTAAAGATACAGGAACCCTGTCCTCCTTTCCATAGGGTCACCCTAGTAATGACATATTGATTCACACAGAGCTGTTGTGATGGTGATATACAAATTAAGATCGTGGACCCTTTGCCAATTCATTGTGACAAATATAAATGATAAACAGCAGCCTCAACAGTAAGGAACACTATGGGAACGAAGTAACATTGCCATGTTAATCCATTTGCTGCATGACACTGGAAATGACACAAATCTTAAATACTTCTGGTATCCTCCACTTCCTGACAGAAAAGCGACGAGGTCCTTGGTACTGCCCGTTGGGTACCATTCGCCAGATCATAGCAGTTGCCATACTTCCCCACCCAAGGTGCTTCATCTAAAAATGACCATGTTGCCTATTCGATGAACCCCCAAACAAGACCATCCAGGGACATAGATCATGGATTGTTCTGCCGATGGTGCACTTACGTTGATGCTGGGGTGATAAAAGAGAAGCCCATTGCTGGACAGAGTCACATATTTTTTCTTCCACTCTTTGTTCAGAGAGTTGCCGCTTCGTTTCAGCAAGAAGCTCTAATGGGAGAGAAAAGTGGGGGGTTAAGCTAGGGTGCTGGGGCTTTCCCCACAGAGCATGGCCGGCCCTACCTTGGGGCAGAGTAAGGCGACTGCCTCAGGCAGCTGATTTTGAGTGTCATGAAAAGGCAATAAATTGTCCGTTAGTTCATTTATTATTATTGTATTTTTACTGCCAGGGAGTGGTGCGTGTGGGATTTTCAGCCTTAGGGACCAAAATAACTTAGCTGGCCTTGGATACTATGCATTTAGCTCTGGAAAGGGGCAGGGAATGTCACCGTTTGCTGCTCCACCACAGGCAGCAAAATGCCTTGGGTCAACTCTGCACAAATTTTGGTTCACCTGTTTGATTGGTATGGCTCGGCCACTCCCGGTGTTGTCTCCTTTGCTGTCCAGGCTCCGCTTCTCTGTGTCGCTCCCTCTGCGATTCTACAAAGAGATACAGAGATGGCTCCAATGTAATGCCTAACTGTGGTTTGCCACCATGTCCCAACAAACCATGGTTTGCAAATGGCTACCAAACTAGGATCTGTAACCAGGGTTTGAAGATGGTTTGCAAACCCCTAGGGGCAAACTATGGTTTGACATTACATCTGAATTAACAAACCATGGTTTGGGACATTGTTTCATCCTTGCTTTGGAACAAGATATGGTAACACTCAAGAAAATTTTGGGAACAGGGGAAACCCACAAACCGTAGCTAGCCTGTCCACCCAGAACACAAATCATGGTTCAGAGTCTTAAACTACAGTCAGCACAAACCATGTTTTGGTGTTACATCTGAACCTACTTATAGAGAGATAAGTATTTCTTCTGTCGCCCCTGGATTATGGAACAGCCTGCCGAAGGAGATTCATAATATTAACTCTCTCTGTGATTTTAAGGCAGCTTTGAAGCCTGGTCTTTTCCGGCAGGCATACCCAGATTAATGTAAAATCAAGAATTTTTAAAATGTGTTGATTCCTGTACTAATGTTGTTCCCCGCCTTGATCCAAAGGGAGAGGCGGGTAAGAAATTATTATTATTATTATTATTATTATTATTATTATTATTATTATTATTATTATTAATATTATTATTATATTAAGTAGGAAAGGGGCAGCAATTCAATCTAATGGGTTTCAAATTTCCTAGCCTTTCACATTCTTCTTCATCAACTTATTTATTTATTTATTTATTTATTTATTTATTTGTTTGTACCCTGACTTTCCCCCAATACTGGGCCTCATTGAAAGTTCTCAGGAGAGTTTTAGGGCATGAAATAAAGATGCTATCCAAGTGAGTGCTGTACAAAGAAACTCTGCCTCTTTGTATAGTGCTATGATTCCCCACTCTCGATAAATAGAATCATATCATAGAATCATAGAATAGTAGAGTTGGAAGGGTTCTTAAAGGCCATTGAGTCCAACCCCCTGCTCAATGCAGGAATCCACCCTACAGCATACCTGACAGATGGTTGTCCAGCTGCCTCTTGAATGCCTCTAGTGTGGGAGAGCCCACAACCTCCCTAGGTAACTGGTTCCCTTTTCGTACTGCTCTAACAGTCAGGAAGTTTTTCCTGATTTCCAGCCGGAATCTGGCTTCCTTTAACTTGAGCCCGTTATTCTCTGTCCTGCACTCTGGGATGATCGAGAAAAGATCCTGGCCCTCCTCTGTGGGACAACCTTTTACGTATTTGAAGAGTGCTATCATGTCTCCCCTCAATCTTCTCTTCTTTAGGCTAAACATGCCCAGTTGTTTCAGTCTTTCAGTCAATACAACCAACAGCTGGTATCTAGCCAAATTCCCCACAGTTGTTGTGGTTAATTTTCCTGCCCTCCAACAGCTAAGGGTCTGGATTGGGGCCATCCACCCCTGGGCTTCCCCTCCTCCTCCCTCTCTGATGCCGGTGCCCTCCTGTGGAACTTACGGCGAAAAGGCTTGTCCGGCGTTTGGTCCCACGGTGCAGGGAGCTCGGTGTGCCAATTATAGCCGAGGCCTCACTGCGCAGCTCCCGATGGCTGATGTTGGGTGTGGAAGGCAGTGATGAAGAGTAGTCACTTGTGTGGCCACCGTTACTTGCCTAGAAAAGAGTCCAGGGAGACTTATTTATTACATTTATATACCGCCCCCTAGCCGAAGCTCTCTGGGCAGTTTACAAAGGTTAAGGACTTAGAACAGACCCTTACCCATTGGAAGGACATTCCAAAAATGGCAGCCGTTAAAAGCACGATTCTTTTCCCTCTCCCCTGCTTCCACCCAGTGGTAGCAGTGGGGAATTGCAGTGTATATGGCGGCACAGGCCACTGCCGCAGAAGTTTCTCCTACTTTCAGTTTTTGCTCTTTAGATGAAAGATGGCACAGAATCACTCCATGCCAACCCGTCACCCATTTTGCAACCCTTGCTGGTTCTGTTCTTCTTCCCATCTGCCAGGCAGGCAAGCAAGCAAGAGCAGAAGTACCGGATGAAGGCCGACAGGCAAGTGGGCAGCAAGGACTAGAAGTGCTTTATTTATTCCAACCTGGAGCCCTCCAGATGCATTTAACTACAGCTCCCATCATCCCCACCAACAGGTGGGGATAATAGGAATTGTAGCCCAATACATCTGGAGGGGGGAAGGTTGCAGAAGGCTGATTTATTCCAACACACTCAGTTGGTTTGAGACTTTATGTCACAGAATGTGAGGCACTTGGGTAAAAATCTGAAAAACTTTCCCGAACGCTTCTCCCCCATGCCCCATTGATATCATTATGGCACCCCAGTTTAATTGTGCAGGCCTGGCCCAGGACAATTAGCCGCTCCATATAACCGCACCATGTGATTCGAGTTGTTTGCCACAAGATCCTTTTCCAATGCTGCAGAGCCACGGCGACTCCTTTCTCCAATTTGCATCGTTATTGCTACACCGTGAACAGTTGAGCGGCTTGGGCAGGTGAGCTGGCATTAAGAGCATAAGAACGTAAGAGGAGCCCTGCTGGATCAGACTGAGGGTCCACCTAGTCCAGCATTCTGTTCACACGGTGGCCAACGAGCTGTCGGCCAGGGACCAACAAAGAAGGACATGGTGCAACAGAACCCTCCAACCCATGTTCCACAGCAACTGGTGCACACAGGCTTACAGCCTCGAATACTGGATGTAGCACATAACCATCAGGGCTAGTAGCCATTGATAGCTTTCTCCTTCAGGAATTTATCCAACCCCTCTTTTAAAGCCATCCAAATTGGTGGCCATCACTACTTCTTGTGGTAGCAAATGCCACAGTTTAACTGTGTGCTGTGTGAAGAAGTCCTTCCTTTTATGTGTCCTGAATGTCCCACCAATCAGCTTCATGGGATGACCCCTTTGGGTTCTAGTATTTTGAGAGAGGGAAAAAAATGTCTCCCTGTCCACATTCTCCACACCATGCATTATTTTGTACACCTCTATCATGTCTCCCCTTAGCCTCCTTTTTTCCAAGCTAAACAATCCCAGTGGATGTAACCTTCCCTCATAGGGGAGATGCTCCAGTCCCTTAATCATAGAATCATAGAATAGTAGAGTTGGAAGGAGCCTATAAGGCCATCGAGTCCAACCCCCTCATTTTAGTTGCCCTTTTCTGCACTTTTTCCAGCTCTATTATTACACTCTAGGAAAGGATAGGACCCTCCACTGGCCCTTAAGACTTGTTTTCCACCTTCTGTGGTGGTGCTTCATGGCATTTTTGTTTTAAATCCCTGGGGAAAGAATGAAACACCTGAGCATCAAGCGTGCCCCTCCCATCCTTGCTGCCTAGGTCCCTGTGCCATTTCCAAGAGGAAGCCCTGGTTCCTGGAACTGGGCCAGGACGTGGAGTTGTACTCAAGACGAAGTAGATGCCACCCACCGGTGTGGAGACTGCTGAATGGCTGGGTGTGCTAGGCAGAGATTTGCAAGATGCAAGGAGCTGCTGCTGCTTCTTCATATTCACAATCTTCTGGGCAACTGAAGTAGGGAAGGGAGAAAGCCACATGTCAGTCAGGGCACTGCTTGGATCCTCCAATTGCCCCACAAAGACTCTTTGGAGATGGGCTGTAGCCAAGCCCACAGAGGGCACAGACTCAGTGACATCTAAGCCCCACAGGCACTGTTTGAGTTCCACCCCACCCACCCACTCACCCAAAGGGGCCACGTCACACCCTGAACAAACTTCTGTGTGTGTGTGTGTGTGTTGGGTTAACACGCACATCCAGCAGCATGGGTGTCGTTCGATGGGGTATGAGCCTGTCCTGAAGCCGAGTGTGTGTGTGACTAAGACAAGCATTTGGGATGGGACTGATCATACGGGTCGTTTTCACACCGTGCTGGGAGGGTGTCAATCAGGTGATATGATTAATCCCACTTCCATGGTCACACTATTCACACATGCTTCCCTGCAATATGGGGTTGCACCATGCGCAAGCCACTCCCATATGAAGGGGGGAGCTGACCTTCCTTTGTCTGAATCTAGCAAATATTACAGGGTGCTATCAGAGGCTCCTTAAAGCAGCAGCCTTGTAGTTCCTCCAATCCAGACGTGCTGACGGCAAAAACAGTCTGGGCACAACTACATTTCCCCTACAACCACAAAACTGCACGCAGGGCCAGTCTCTGATCGATGCAGTGCCCTGTCTCTGCTAAAGCCACTCTAATGTAGACAGAACTGCTGGCCCCATCTCTGGATATGCAGGAGTGCATCCACTGGGAGCATCAGAGGCCTGCCCATGCCCACCCTTTGCCTCCAGCCATTGGCCTGGTTCACACAACACAACAAGCCAGACTATGGGTTGAGTGTGGGCTGAGTTTGAGTTCTTGTGGAATTGTGGATTGTTGTGCTGCTCTTAACAAACCATGGTTTGTTAACCATGAACAATCCACAGGTCACAACCCAACAACAAACCATGGGTTCTCTTCATGGGTTGCTCATGGTTAAGTAACTATGGTTTGTTAGCACAGCTGGGTTCACCTAAGACAACAACCCAAGGTTTAACAAGAAACCATGATTCAACAACAACCAATACTCAACCCATACTCAACACGTACCATGGTTTATTATGTTGTGTGAACCCAGCCACTAAGACTGCATTCAAGAGCCAGTTCTCACAGTTCTGCTGGCATGTAGATTCTACACATAGAATGATAGAATCATAGAATAGTAGGGTTGGAAGGGGCCTATAAGGCCATCGAGTCCAACCCCCTGCTCAATGCAGGAATCATTTACTGTGAACCAAATGAAATTCTCCCCTATCCTTATTCCTTGCAGACTTCCATTTCTTTCAGGCAAAGTTCACATTGGAAGGGGGAATCTTGCCATTTCATGCCAGCTGGGCTTGGCCATGAATACACTCTCATTGCTGGTTTCTTTACTTAATTGCTATTATACTCTTCCCATGCCCAGAATAGCTAACAGAATAAAGCAGCCCATTCAAAACAATAAATATACAAGATACATAAAAGAATGAAAAGAATGTAACAGCAACTGATGGAACAAATTTAAAGCAATAAAAATGCCCTGAGGCAGCAGAACATTATGTGCAATTAGTGCATAGAGGCATAAGTATTCCTACGCATCTTCACTTACATGATCCGTCATGTTTGCAGCAAACAGATTGAGCATGTAGGGTGCACATCCATAATGATGTGTGCGCATATGCACCAGTCACATGTGATGTTCGTCTTCACTGGAGAGGAATAGAGTGTTCCAACCAAGACATACCCTCTCACCCTACCACATGTAGAGCCTACATCCTGGGGAGATCTGTGTTTATTCACCATTAGAGATGTTGAAATATGTTCTGCTTTGGCTCTATAGGCAGTCTTCTTGCCATAACTCACAGACCTGACCCTGTTCCCCGCCCGCCTCCAACACACATTCCACAAAAGTATTCACCTTCACTGAAGACCCGGTCAACGTTGAGCCCATAAGTGGCACACGTCTCATAGTAGAGACAACGGCGCATTTCGGTGCAGAGAGTCCGGGCTCGGGAATCCTCAATCACACGTGGGTTGCTGGCGCTGATTTTATCTGCAAGGAAGAAGGGAAAAGAGACCGCCTTCCACTTCTGAGCTGGACAGAAATCCATTGCTGTCAACAAGACCTACTTTTCAGTAGACATGCAACAGCTTGGGCTGTATTTACTACTCTCCTTTTAGCTGCCTCCATGCCACATTCAGTCTATTAATACAAAAACAGCTTCCAGTATTGTTCTGTTGGTTCATTCTCTAGCCCTTTCCAACATACATAGATAAGGCTGGGGGACGAGACTATAGATCCAGAAATTGGCCTGATTGTTTTATGGTGTTGCTTTGTCCAAATCTGGTGCATCTGCTTCAGCCTTTGCTGCTCCCTCTGACTCACCACTTGGTTCCTGACCTCAGCTGGCCTCAGCTGATCCTCCAGCCCTTCAGATCAGCACCTTGACCGAGTTCAACAGATGAACTTGTTTGCACTTAACTTGGCTTTAATGCCTCCTGCCTTGCTGGATCAGCCCTTATCACTGCCCAGAGCCTTGGATAGAATCCAGCAAAGGCTTACCTGGCAATACCACCCCCGCTTCAGTGTCTGGCACACGCTAGAGCATTGGGTCATTGCTAAGAGCCCACAGATGTCCTGAATACCAATGGCATTCCCAGCTCAAAGTGAGGTCAACAGCCTGCTACAGAACAACTCGGAGGGCGTGTATTCCTGTCTGCCATTGCATGAGCAGAAATTAGTATAAGAACACTTCTACATTTTTTAAAAAAAATGCAAGTTTCTAGCCCTTATGGCAGTCTTCCCCAATCTGGTGACCTTCAGATGTTTGGGGCTACAAATCCCATTAGCCCCAGCCAGCATAGCCAATTGTCACGAATCCTGGGAGTTAGGGTTCAAAACATCTGTAGAGCACCACGTTTGGGGTGGCTGCATTAGGGGTGTGGAGATAGGTGTGGGCAATTCCTGAGGGAAGCTCAGAAATTATAGAAGGACTAAATGGCATTTCCAGGGGTCAAAAAGGGGCAGGGTCTCTATGGTATCTATGCATAGTTTCCCGTAATTAACAGAAGCAGAAACAATTATGTAAAATATGAAATAGATGGAAACGTGTGAGCGCAGAATTTCAGCTAATTTGGCAAATATGCAAGGGTATCTTTGGGCAGAATTTTCAGTCAACCAATCAATCAGAGGGTATTCAAACGCCACAGCTCTAGAATTCCAAGAACTCCTGGGCAAGAGACTATCCATGCCCCCCGCTTACTGTGAGTGAGAGATCTAAATGGAGCACCCTAGAGCTCCCGGCCCAGATGACCCACGCAAGCAAGCTAAACTACATGCCAAATCGTTTTCTTAAAGTTGCCTTTCAGCTGTTCAATAGTCAACCAAAAGACCATTTTGCTGTTTTCCATGCCAGTGCTACCCAGCCTCTGGTGCTACCTGGCCCCAACACCACACATTCATATTCTGCGTTAATACCAAGAAACTCCTTGGATCTACACTCATCACTACTAACGGAGGTTAGAAGACCACAATTCTCCCAAACAGGTGTGCACTGAAAGGAGGCAAAAATCATCCATCCCTCTTGATACCCAAACAGTACAAATATGGTTCAGGGCAGGCCTAGTGAAGAGTAAAGGGTGGAAACCAGAGCTATGCAGTGCCTTCTGTATTTCAGGGATGGGGAACATGTGGCCCTCCAGATGTTGTTGAACTGCAACTCCCGTCATCCCTCATCATTGGCTATGCTGGCTATGCTGGGAGTTGTAGTCCAGCAATGTCTGAAAGGCCACACATTCCCCCTGCTTTATTTGAAGGTTTTTCCCAGTTTTCTCCAGCCTACCCAATGGGCTCCCAGTTGGCCTCAGGCCCACAAACTAACTACCCAGCCTCAACACCCATCTATATATCGATGTAAAATTATTTCTAGGCTGACTTTAAGGGTGGAACCCTTTCAACCTTCAGGCATTTCCTTCAAGAGTAAGTTCCTCTGTAGGTCTGTACCCTCTCCCACTCACCCTGAGTGCCCACAAGAGCAAGCGCCATGTCAGAGACGGCACGGTAGTTCGTGAGGAGCCCGTAGTACTGAGTCAGCTCTTGGAAACTGGCCTCATTCTCCAGGCTGAAGACAAAGATGACGGCATCTGCCCAATTTGCAAACTGCAAGGGGGGAAGGTAAACAAGAGGGAGAGGGAGTTAACATTTTGTGTCCACTCAGAGTGGAACCAGAAGCGTGAGGAGATGCTACTATTCCAGGCTCTTCCCACATATACGAAACCTCAACCACGTGGACCACTAAAACCAAAGCACCTGAGAACGTCCGGTTTTTATTTCAGGCTTGCCACAATTTTGTCTCCATAGCAACTCCTTATGGTCAAACTAGACACAACAGGGTCAGCCATGTTTGTCATAAAGCATGGGGCGCCATCCAATTTTAAATAAAGGGGGTGTGTGGGTAAGGGAAGTGGAACCCTTCCCCTCCTTTCCTCCCTGTGTTTCATGGCCTGAGGCGCTTTTCTCCCAGCCTGGCTCATTGATCAGAACTGGGCTAAGAGAGAATCCCTGGGGCAGCAGACCATGGGGAGATACAGTGGGTGAGGGTTCAACTCCCCTGACCCATCCACCCCTTTTGAAGTAAAAACCGAGATACATCCACATTCATTACATGAATGAGCAAGACAAGTGAATGACAGGCGAGGCAGCGTCCAGCATATGTATTTTGGCCTTCAGTTTGAAGTTCCCCTTACGCCTGGAACGCTCTTCCAGAACACTTGAGAACTACAAACTCAATCACTGCTTTTAAAACTCAGCTAAAAACTTTTCTTTTCCCTATAGCCTTCAAATATTGAGTTTGTTCTGACTCTATACTGTTAGCTTCACCCTACACGGTGCCTGTTTACACTTCCCTGTGCCTGTTTGCATTCTCCTTCCCTCTTTATTGTTTACTACAACTTATTAGATTGTAAGCCTATGCGGCAGGGTCTTGCTATTTACTGTGTTATCTGTACAGCACCATGTACATTGATGGTGCTATATAAATAAATAAATAAATAATAATAATAATAATAATAATAATAATAATAATAATAATAATAAGTGTTTCCCTTGCAGTTAGAATAGCTTGTTTAAAATGTGATGTGGTGGTCCTTTCACAGAACTTCTACTAGCCTCAAATGGGCTGTGGTTTCTAGATTCTGTAATGACAAGAGTCTTTCCCAGACTATGAGCACTGAGTAAAAGAACAGCTGCCCCACATAGAGACATGGGCCCAGTTCAGACACTTACTCAGCTGAAACAGTTCCAACACCTCACCACCCTCCAGCATTTGTTAACTGAGGCCGCCGTCTCTCTTCCCTAATGGTGGCCCTGGCCCCACAGATGGAGAGTATGAGCGCTCAGTTCTGCACCGCACGAGCTGGAGCACCAGCCAAGTAAGTGCCTGAACTGGGCCACAGACACAAATGTGAACCATACACTGGGCCTGTTCAGACGACACTTCAGGGACTGAGGTTAGCGAAACTGTGGTTCTCTGGGCTTAGCACTAACCACAGGCCGTGCTGTCGCACACAACACTTTAAGCCAGTGGTTCCCAAAGTTGGCGGTACCGCCCCCTTGGGGGCGGTGAGATTGCATAGGGGGGCGTTAAGAGGCAAAGGGGCAGCAGGGGGACGCTTGAGGTGGTCTTTTCCGTACCAGGAGTTTTGGTTACAGAAGGAAATTTCTGATCGCTATCCTGCACTATGGAGAGTGGTTAAGAAGCTCCTCATTGCATTTCCAACATCATATTTGGTGGAATGTGGTTTTAGTGTGGTCTGCCTACTTCTCTCCAAGCAAAGAAATTGACTCCAGATTACTAAACGTGGTGATTTAAGGCTCATGTTAAGTGACTTTAAACCAGACATTGGGAAACTGGTTTCACTTCATCAAGCCCATCCATCACATTAAGAATTTACAGAATAGTGAGGTACTCTACCCTAATTACTAAATGAGATATCTAATATTCTTGCTAAACGACTATCAGACTTTGAAAAGATGATATCACTGGATCAAGTTCATCAATTATGTTTAATTGAATAAACTAAACAAATGTAATTGGATTCTGAATAAATATTCAATGAATTGTTACTGTTTTGAATTTTATTGTTATTATCTTCCTTAGTGGGTCGTTGAAAACCACTATTCTGAATAATGATTTTTATAGTGTAAGGTAGGGGGCACTGGGCATGAATTTGTGGAACCAGGGGGCGGTTACCTGAAAAAGTTTGGGAACCACTGCTTTAAGCCATGGTTAGAACCACTAACCCTGCTGCAGATGGTCTGACTGTGGTTAGTGAATGAGCAGGATTTAGCAAAACACATCGCACAAGACACCTTAGACCCTGCTGCTTAATCAAAAGCCTCAACCAGCAGGGTTTGAGGTGTCTCCTGAACAGGCCCACTATGAATAGCATTTTTTTCTTCTTCTTTGTGCCTCCTAACTAGGTTTTCTTGGTACCTCGCTTCTTTCAACCCTAGACAGTAAAGCATTTGAAAAAGCGGCATATATTTCAAGGATGCAGCATATGCCAAATGAATAATGGCAGTGAAGTTTTTATTTTCTTTAGCAAGAGAGGTTGGGTCCATATTTGTCCATTGCTTCTACTGAGAGGAAAGCAAGTTGGGTTATCAGATGATGATGAGTGCTCCTTTGCCTTTAGCAGCAAGCCTGACATACTGAAATTTAGCAGGTTGAAGCTTTTCCTAACATGCCTGAGAACTCTTTACTAGTGAAATGACTATTTCTCAGGCTGCTGTTAAAAGACAAAGGAGCATGATCGGTAAAAACTTTGGCAACCCTAAAAGGAAGAAAAGAGAGGAGTTATGCTGGCCAATTAGGACTTTGGAATACTCGAAAAGCTACTTTTCTTCCGGATGTTTTTCCTGCATGAATCAGGCTTCTATGCAGCAGATAGAGAACAATTTCTAGCCACCTGCACACAATAATGATATGATCAGTTTTTGGAGTGCGTGAAAAAAATCAAGGAAAATTTCAAGTTACCTACTCGAGCAAAAGAAATCCAACAAAATTTGGGGGAAGCTGAAAGAATGCTGATTACATTAGTAAAATTCCCCAGATGGTGGGCGGAAACCTACAAAAAGTACCTGCTTTATTATTTAGCCCTGTCAAATCCTGAGATTAGGAGAGGTAACAATGTTTTAAACAGAATATAAAGAAAATCTTACTAAAATAGAAATCTTATAGTCTCTCTATAGAGTTATATATTATCTATGTTGGGGTAGTAATACCCACTACATGAACATTAAAAAAATGAAGAAAAAAAAGATTAGACTAATGAATGGAGGTCAGAAAGTCTTAGCCATGATAGTTAAATCTAAGACTCCTGAGACATTTACAAGCAGGGCGTGATGGAGGTAGCTTTCCCCATGTCCTGTTCTTTGGGGTACGCTACCTCTGTATAAGGCAGGGATGCAGAACGTCTTTCAGCCTGAATGCCAAATTCTAGTCTGGAGAAGTTCTTATTGCCAGTAACTAAGCCTTAGGAGAAGCATCAACTTTTCAGAATGGGAAAAACTGCAAAAGCCAGGTTGGGAGAAAGAGGGTGGGGGGCACTGGAGAACCTTGGGTGGGTTGAGTTTGGCCCACAGGCCTGAGTTTCAACACTCCCGCATTATAGAGAGTGTTCTGATCTCTGGCCAGATCCACACCAAGCAGGATATATATCGGTATGAAAGCGGTATATAAGAGGCTGGAGCCACGCTACTGCTTTATAATGGTATTGAAATGCACTGTTGGGGCCCATTGACACATGCCATATACCGCTTTCATACCGCTATATCCTGCTTGGTGTGGCTCTTGCCTTATATACTGCTTTCATAGTGCAATATCCTGCTTGGTGTAGATCTGGCCTCTGTTTCTCTACTGGCCACCTAGAGCACACAGTAGGCAAAAGGGAGCAATTACTCTGGTCAATCCTTGGTTGTGGAACGTGCTATTGTGATACTGCTCAGCGTACAGTGGGACACTGGGGGGGAGTGAGCTGACACTAATTTGATTAGGGGAGAAAGGATACTTGAATCAGCCATGCAGCTGCCAATTTTCTCCTAGAAAGTTGATTCCCAAGGGAATAGCTGTTAACCCAAGTGCCATGTAGATAAACCCTGCAATGTCAAGGCAGCATGAACTGCAAACCGCGACTGTCCCAAATCCCAGCGTGTTGGGGCTCTTGGGTAGTTGCCACCCGCTCCCGGCCA
Organism: Elgaria multicarinata webbii; assembly: GCF_023053635.1. Taxonomy (NCBI): domain Eukaryota; kingdom Metazoa; phylum Chordata; class Lepidosauria; order Squamata; family Anguidae; genus Elgaria; species Elgaria multicarinata. The sequence continues at coordinate 25,643,272 of NC_086173.1, forward strand.
GGGAAGGAGGTGCTACCTTGGCATCTGGAGGCCCTGCTTCCTCTCGAATCAGCAAGAGATGGCTCTGCCCATCCACCACCACTTCCTTCTTGAACTGGCCCCCTAGAAGACAGAATAGGACAAATTAAGGGTGGGGAAGGGCCAAAATGCCAATCTACGCAGCCCTTTCGGAGGAATGACCCAAGTGGACCTTATTAGCAGAGCAAGCCTGAGATGGGAGGGAGGGAACTAGTGGTTCAGAAGGACAATCTCAGGCAGAGGTGTTGGGTGTGGGTGTGAGGATTCTGAGTTCAGTGAGCGGGCATTTGCTTTGCCGGCAGATGGTCCCAGGATCCTGCAGTAAAAAGGATCTTAGGGAGCAGATGATGGGGTGGGGAGAAACTCTCTGCTGAGACCCTGAGAACTGCTGCAAGGCAGAAAGGTAAGATGGATAAGTGGTCTGATCCAGCATAAGGGAACTTCCTAGGTTGCACACCTAGACAAAATGGAAGGGATTCTTCTATTTGTTCCCCTTTGTTTCTTCCCCCATTCCTAAGCTTTGTGAGGGAAGGGGAATCCCTGAGTGGATGTGCAAGGGGCACCGAAAAGGAGCTCCAATTTGGAGATGGGAAGGAGGCCCAACTCACCCTCCGTCGGTTCTAGGCCCAAATAGGAGCCTGTCAGGTAGCGATGAACAAGTGCTGATTTGCCACTCCTGATGGTCCCAAGGACACCCTGTCAAAGAACAGAAGTCACGGCAGGGTGAAACACAACATAGTACAGTGCTTGGCTCACAGGATGTTTTAGGACAGAGGTAAGCAACCTGGTACCCTCCAAATGTGTTAGACTACAACTCCCATAATCCCTAACTATTGGCCATGCTGTCGGGGGCTTATGAGAGTTGGAGTCAAAGTTGCCTACCTCTGTTTTAGGAAGAGGCTGTCTTCATGGATTGAGGCCTTTCCCCACCCCAAATAGTGCCCCACCACTAAGCCTGGGACCAAAATTCACAAGGAGGGGGAATCCCCTCGGGGCAGACAATCCTGAGCAGGGATGAACGAATCAGTCTAATTTTGATCAGTGTCACTTTCACATATGTTCACCCGTGCATGTGTTGCATCTCATTTGTGCATTAGGCTGTGACCTTAAGAAAAGAAAAATCTACATGGAAATTTCCATTTAAATATTTTCTCTCAAAGTACACACTCCTAAAAGTAATTTGAGACTTTTTTTTTTTTGGACCTGTGAAAAAGGTTGCAACATTTAGGAAGTGTGGATAACTAAAAGCTCCATCACACCGGGGTGGGTGGGTTAACATGCTCCCTACCTTCGCTTCTCTGCCTGTGTTTTCGTTCCTCAGTTACTTCCTCTTTCAAAAGAGGAAGTACCCAATGAGCATGAGGCCCATTGAGCCCTAACCCTACTTTGTGATCAGGCCAGCTCTGAAACTGAATGATTTGTTCCAAAGCTAGCACAATGTTGCTACTACAGATAATCAGCATGAATTAAATACAATTCTACTACAGCTGGACTACAGATGTAGATCTGTGTTGCTGTATGGAGATATTACATGTCTCGTGTTTCTTACATGTTGCTGCATGTAATGGTGAATGGAGAGACTATATGTCTTGTGTTTCTCATCTAACTAGCACCATCAATGTGAATGGTGTTTTACAAAAATGTCAGAAGAATGGTCCCTACCCTGAGGTACTTGCAATCTAAGAATTTGATTTTTAGTATCTAGAACACGGGTGGGGAAACTATGCCTTCCCCAACAAATATTGTCAGACAACAACTCCCATCATCCCTTACCATTAGCCATGATGGGTGGGGCTGCTAGGAGTTATAGTCCAACAACATCCGGAGGGTCACACATCGGCGGACACTGATCTGGAATTATATTCGGTACATGTATAAGCAACGAAGGTCAACAGGCACCTACCAGTCGTAGCTCGGGGATGGAGCGGCTGAGGGTCCATTCCTGGCTGTTTGCAACGGCCTCTGAGGAAAGAAAGCACAACAGATTTATCATAAATAGCAATAATCACAGCTTCAAAAAACACTTCAGATAATGATATCACTAATCCTTTCAGCAGCCCTATGGGATAAACCAGTGTGGTTATTCCCATATTGCAGATGGAGGAAACTGAGAAAATAGTAAATTGCCTAAGGCCAAACAGTGAAGTTGCAGCCCAGACCCAATTTCAACGGGAGGACTTGCTGGCTCACAGCTCATGCTTTCAGCCACCACGCTTCCACCAGATGAGCCTCGAGACAAGTGCCTCTTCCAAGGTTTACACACAGAGCTGGACACCCTCCTGCCAGATCCCTGTTCTCAGTTTTCTGCAGAGACAGGAAGTTGGGGACCAAATACCCTATTGTGGATACTCTGTGGAATACAGAGAAGAAAGACAGAGAGATGCTCTCGCCTCATCACGTACTCATCAGCTGCTCTGCGGGGACAACTCCCTTCACCCTTCAGCTCTCCCACGCACAACAGTTGGACCTTTGTGCTACTTTGGGGGCAGCAGGAAGAACAGGAAAGGCAGCTGCAACTGGATGCGCACAGTACAATACGCTTCCCCAGGTCCTTGGGACAAGTGTCACAGCAATGGGACGCATCGCCCGGGGCATAAAGGACCAGTTGAAGGCAAAATATGAGCAGCCTGGGATGCAGGAAGCGAGGATAGAAGCAGGTGTTCTTGCTGGTGCCCTGGGAACATGGCTGGGGGACAGGCCTGGAATATTTCACTCTCTTAGACACAGGCACCCAAGGTTTTAAGCTGCCAGCTCCGAACTTGGTTGAGGGAAGTATTCCAAGGCACCCAGATGCTTGGGAGTTTGCCAGTGTTGTGCCAGTCCTGATACCTACATATGTACAGCAAAAGACTGTGGGGCAGGGAGGCAGAGAGCAATAGAGAGATGTCATAGGGCTCATCTACACCAAGCAGAATATTCCACTATGAAAGTGGTATGAAAGTGGTATATAAAAGGCAGGAGCCACACCACTGCTTTATAGCAGTATTGAAGTGCACTGACAACTATTGGGGCCCGTGACACATACCACATACTGCTTTCATCACACTTTCATAGTGTTATATCCTGCATGGTGTAGATGTGTCATGGGCCCCAACAGTTGTCAGTGCACTTAAGTACCACTATAAAGCAGTAGTGTAGATCCTGCAGTGCACTTCAATACTGCTCTAAAGCAGTAATGTGGCACCTGCCTTTTATATACCACTTTCATACTGCTTTCATAGTGGAATATCTTGCTTGATGTAGATGAGCCCTTAATCTAGGCAGACCTTAGCTCTGCACCCTGTTTTCCTTAAGTGTTAATAAAGAGAGTGTCTCTGAGCATATGGAGCAGCCATCCCCAACCATGGGAGCTGTAGTCTAGTATATCTGGAGGACCCCAGTTTGGGGAAGGCTGATAGAGAGAATATCATCCTTCACTACTATCTGCCTCCACACCTGTAGTTAAGGAACAGTGTTGCTCCCAGGCAGCCTTCATCTGCAGCCCCTCTCTTTTTCAGAGACCAGTGATGAGACAAACAGAAAGGAGGCATGTAGGTGCTTCTACAAGGTTCAAATGGAGCTAGCTACCACTATGCACACTAAGATAAAAATTTAATGAAATAACTGATCCATATTGTTAAGCATAAAAAGTAATAGTAAACAATCATTTAAAAATGTACTCATCCACTTGTCCCATATGCGTTTCAGCCACAAGGGTCTTCGTCAGTGGGCTAAGAAATTGTTCAATTTTATAGCCCAAAACAGATTTTTTTTGTTAACTTAATAACTCTTGTATAGCTTATCTGTGTTGGTCAGTTTATGGATGCATCAGGAGAGGAAGCATTGCATGTCTGCATGCCCATTTGTCAGCAGAGGTTTAAATCCCTGTATTGGGGCCATGGCTCAGCGGTAGAGCACCTGGTTTGAACCCTGGCATCTCCAAGTAGGGCTACAAAAATTCCTGCCTGAAACCCAGGAGAACTGCTGCCAGTCAGTGTTCACAATACTGGGCTAGGTGGAGTAACAGGCTGGTTCAGAATAAGCAAGATCCATATGTTTCATATGCGTAGATATCCTTCCAATGAACCCATACATAAAGGACAACTTATGCCTGCTTGAATTCATGTATGTTTGCATTTCTGCACAGCTTCACAGTCTGTTTTTGCACACATAAGTACTGTATATAGGCCTTTTTATGTCTCTGTACATGGATCTGCCATTTGCATATTCACATGCATGATTGACTCCATGTTGTTCTGAAGCAGTTCCTATAAGACCCAGCAATGGAATGACACGAGCCTGCCTGATGAGTTCTGCATCCATCTGTGGACAGCTACTTGGTGGTGGTGCTGGCTGCTGCCCACTTGACATAGCAACAGAACGTTCAGCAGGTAGAGAATTACATGCCAATCATCAAATCACTGGCATATATTAATGCCCTTATGCGTCAGCTATTAAATGTTGACATGAGATGTCGATGTCAAACAGCACAGGCCTTCGAATTCAGATTTCAAATATTTGGTACATTTTCAGCAAATATTCAAGCAGCCAGACATCCTCTGGAGCGTATTCAACATCCAAGTTTGTAGAGGAGAATATTTGGGACCAAATTCATTTCAGCTCTAGTGATCATATACCCCACCACCATCGGCAATCCAGTCATCTGTTGACAGACTGGCCACTTTTGATGAATATTTTACAAGATATCCCCATTGGATAAAAAAACCTGGGGAAGCCAAAAAGTTGATTTTTCCCACCACGTTAACATCTAATTACTATATTATTGAGCAGTAGTTACATGTAAAGTGAGGCCAAGGGTACCTGTATTTATCCTCAAAGGGACCTATTTCTGAATAACCAAACAGCCAAGACTCAAGCATGCCTGGAGTTCAAGTCCTCTGACCTGAAACTCTTGTAAACATAGGCATGTTTGTGGTGGCTTTTGGGGAATGTTTACAGCAGCAAAAAGATTCACTCTGTACACATCCAGAAGTGCTCTATTAATTCTTAAATTAATGTGATGAAAAGGAGATGGGCCCCAAACTCATCTAAACAGAGCCAGAGATCAGCCACTGATATCCATGCCGGCCAGCAAGAAGCAACCTCCGTGAGAGACCAGAGGAGGTACTGGATGAGTTGAAAGCAAGTCTGGTCAGTGTGTGAAGCTGCTGTGAACTCCAAGAAACTAGGCAAAATGCTCTCCTGACAGCACCATTATAAACCTAACTCTGCAAAATATGTCTCCCATGTCTCTCCAAATTCCTCACGTGGCGAAGTGAATCTGGATTAAAGTCCCTTTACAGCCATTAACTCACTGGGTGGCTTCAGTCAATTTAAAAATGATTTTCCGGCTATGTACTCCTCCTCACAGGAGTTAATGCTCCTACTGAAGATTATTGCCAGTATTAAAATGGTTGACATTTCTCTCACTTTCTGTCTCCCAGGTTTATTAATTCTCTTTATGTATCTATTTTTATTGATTGGGTTTTTTAAAAAGTGTTCTATTGATTATGTTGAGTCATCTCAAGGGCCTCATACTGAGGCAGAAAGGCAGGATAGAAATGTTTTTTTTTAAAAAACAACAAGCAGAGTGACAGATCAGGATCATGGGTGAAATTTTTCAGATTCCTGTGATCACAGAAAGGGATGCCACCGCTCCCACGGTGCGAGCGGCCTGCTCACGTTAAAATGCCCCCATGTGGTCTCTACCTGGCTGTGTGCAGAAAATGAGCACCATTTGTGGTGTGAGCTGACCGTTAGTCATCCCCAACCAGCTTCTCCCCACACATTGGGGGTGGGGTAGAGAGTCACAGCATTCTTCTCCTGGCAGCTTCCACTGCATTTGAACCCAAGTTCAGGTTTTAAGCCTTTATGACAGAACAGCCCTCGCCTTGCGCACCTGAGCATCAAAGACAAACGCAGACAGCCCTGCACAAAAGCACAGCTAATGCTTTTCTCGCACTGTGTGTTACTATGAAACTGTTGCTTAGCAACAGCACCCTGCACATCACCAAGGTAACCAGAAAGAAAAGGGGACAGAGATAGGAGGCCCTGCTGGCCTTTTGCTATGGAGACGAAAGGGCATCACTGCTGCCCACTTTGAAGCAATGCCACCCCTCATTTGACTAATCTTGCTGCCACCCACAAGCCTGTCTATCTCACTCTCTGTCAGTCCAGTGCGCACCGCAGCTGCCATTTTCTTTTCTGGCAGGCTTTCTGTGCCTCCAACAGCTGTACAACGGGCTGAAATTCAACAGGTGCAACTGGCCTCTGCATAGACATGCGATGGGGAAATCTGCACCCGCTGAATTTCTGCCTGATGCACCTGTTCCAGGCACAGAATCCCTGTCAGACAAAAGGAATAACTCCTACAGTACACAGTGCATTTTCTCCTCATCATCTCTTATACAACCGTGTCAATTGTTCAACCACAAGCCTGAGAACGTAACTCTCATATACCTCCCATAAGCTCTTTGGATGACATTTCCAGTTTGGAAACCGGGCTTTAGTTGTCCAGCTAAATGCAAGAGTGAGAGCAATTTGACCTGTCATCTCGGTGCTGAAGCTGGCGTGCTTTTTCCAAGGAAAGAATATGTAAGGCAAGCCTTGAGTAACATTCACATACTTAATTCTAGAGTTAGAAGGGATATGAAGGGTCGGGTCTGACCCCCTACCAATGCCAGAAACCCTTGTGTGGATTTGAACTTGTGAACTCCTGAGCCTGTAAATCTCCCAACACTCTTTTGCTTTTCTCAATGGAAACTGAATAGATGTGAAAGGGACGAAGGAGCAGGAAATAAGAACATAAGAAGAGCCATGCAGGGTCTGAGCAAAGGTCCATCTAGTTCAGCATTCTGTTCATGCAATGGCCAACCGCTGACAACCAAGGACCCAGAAGCAGGCCTACATTATATTCTTTTAGATGCCAGGTGAACACCCTTTTATTCTCCCAGTATGTTAACAGTCTATAAATTAATTTTAACTTTGCTGTTTTAAATTTGTATTTTAAATTTGTATTTTGCATTGTTGCTGTTTTTATCTTGGCTGTGCTTTTACATTGTATTTTATATTATGGTTTTATACTTTTTATATATATATACTTTGAATTGTCTTAATTTTGTAAACCGCCCAGAGAGCTTCAGCTATTGGGCAGTATAGAAATGCAATAAATAAATAAATAAATAAGTGCAACAGCACCTTCCCGCACATATTCCTCAGCAATTGGTGTACATAGACTTACTGCCTCTGATACTGGAGGTAGCACATAGCCATAAGGACAAGTAGCATCCATTCCCCTTTTAAAGCTATCCAAATTTGTGGCCATCGCTACATTTTGTGGTAGTGAACTCCACATTTTAACTGTGTGCCATGTGAAGAAGTACTTCGTTTTATCTGTCCTGAATTACCCACTAATCAGTTTCATGGGAGGACCCTGGGTTCTAGTATTACGGGAGAGGGAGAAAAATGTCTCCCTATCCACTTTCTCTACACCATGCATAATTTTCTCCTTTGTGGAAAACACATCCTTTCTTCCAACTGTTTGTTCTATCAGCCTCTCCCAGCCTGCCTTTCAGATGCATTAAACTACACCTGCCATCATTACAGCCAGCATGGCCATAATGTAGGGTGACCATATGACTGGATTTGCCCGGATTTGTCCAGGCTTTTGATGACAAACCCGGGAGGGGGAGGGGAAATCCGTTTTTTTCCAAAGAGCAGCTCTAATGGGAATTAACAAAAATGCTTATAACGCCGTCATTTTTTAAGATAAAGATGTGAAACTTGGCACGATGGTAGCTCTTAGGAAGGGCTTTAGTCATACCAAATTTGAAACAGATCCGTTCATCCATTGTTTTTTTTAGGATTTTTTTAAAAATTGAGGTTTTAAAATTATTTTTTAAATCGTCATTTTTAAAGATAAAGAGATGAAACTTCACACCATGATAGGATTTAGGATTTTCACCAAATTTGAAACAGATCTGTTAATCCATTGATTTTTTAGGAATTTTTTTTAAATTGAGGTTTTTAAATTATTTTTTAAACCATCATTTTTAAAGATAAAGAGCTGAAAGTTGGCACCATGATAGCTTTTAGGTAGAGCTTTAGCCGTACCAAATTTGAAACCGATCTATTCATCCATTGATTTTTAGGATTTTTTAAAAAATTTGAGGATTTTTTAAAAAATTAAAATATTATTTTTAAAGATAAAGAGATGAAACTTGGCACCATGATTGCTCTTAACAAGGACTTTAGCCATGCCAAGTTTGAATCAGATCTGTTCAACCATTGTTTTTTAAGGTTTTTTTTTTAAAGTTCAAAGTTTTAAAATTATTGTGTTTTAAAACTGCTGGAGCCATATCCTTCAAACTCAGGTTGTCAAACCTCCTCTTTGGGGTTTTGCATATTGAGCAGTTTCAGCCCTTGGCATGAAGGGGATCTCCAGTCTTTAGGTAAACTGCCACAACACTAATGTTAGAGTAGAGAAACTTGTGACAATTATACACAAGCTTTTTTAAAAAACTGAAATTAAAAAAAGCCAGCCATCTGGCCGGCCAGTAGCAAACCCTGTTAACAACAACAGCAGCTTGCAATGAGTAAAGATACAGTCAGAAAAGATATTTGAGGGAAGGGGAGACTGTATCACACAAAGAATAGCAAAAGCTTCAAAGTACAGCAAAACCTACAAAAGTAGGAGTGAGTGAAGTTAATTTCAGATACATTGAATCTCTCACTTGTTCTTTATTTCAGTGATTTTAACATTAAGATGTTATGTAGAACAGATTTGTCTTAAATGTGTGCTATAAAATCAGACATGTGACCAAGGCTATGTTCGGGTGGGCACGCCCCCTTGGTGCTGGACACGCCCCCTTGGGGGCCGACCATGTTGTCCTCTTTTTTGGTTTCCAAAATATGGTGACCCTACCATAATGGGAGTTGCAATCCAATGCACCTGAAAGACACCAGGCTGGGGAAGGCTAGTTTATATGAACATTAACTAGAGTAGGGTTGTCTCTTCCATTTCTCAGGGTGCCTCTGTTCTTGATGGTGAACAGGTCTTCTATTCATTCTAGCAAGCAGTGCAGAAAAGTCAGGGTTAGCTTGACATGACTGCCAGTTACAGAAAATACAGGCAAGGAATCACTGGCCCCATTCAGAAGACACCTTAAACCACAGTTTAACCATGGTTGTTAAGCCAGAAATCCGAGTTGTGTTCAGAAGACACCTTAAACCAAGGTTTTAACCACAGTGAATAAGGCTTTTAGATCTGTCTCTGAGGCCTTTTTGCCCTTTTTTACTGCAACATGCTTGGGCTCAGGCATGCATGCAATCAATGTCCCAGAGAGAGAGTGAGAGTGAGTGAGTTCGGATTTAGGAAACCCATGCTCAAATTCCTGCTGAGCCACAGAACACCTTGGATGATTGTGGCCTTGGGTAAGTCTCTCTCCCTTTCTCTGCCTCTCAAAAGTTCTTAAAATAGGCATGATAAGAAACAGGGAGCCAACATTGCTCTGTACCTTTCTAAAACAAAATGTTAGGAAAAAAGGGAAAGAGCCATACTGCAGCAGCATTCAGGGTGGTATAGAAATGTAATAAATAAATAAATAAAGTTCACCCCCTCAAATGACTGCCCAGAGAGCAGCAGGAGCAGACTCACATTCCATTTTATGCTTGTAGTCATGATGGTGATACCATTTAAGTGAGTTTAAAATGCAAAAGTGCACATGCTCTATTTTTTTTTAAAAAAAAAATCAAGCTTGGATAATAGTTTTGTTGTGCTAATGTATCTGCAAGGCAGAAGTAGTTGTAAAACATGGGATGCTGGTGGGTGATGGGGGGGAATGAAGAAGAGATATGTCACATATGCTTTATAAGTGCTACACATAGCCACAGTACAGGAACGGGGCATAAGACCATTAAGTTAAGGGTCTAAAATTAACTACTGGAACCAAGGTAGTTCATTTTAGTGCTACGGTATATCTCTTCTATTTATTTATTTATTTATTACACTTATATACCACCCCCATAGCCAGAGCTCTCTGGGCGGTTTACAGAAATTCTAAAATTCAGATAAAAACAAGTATACAAAATTTAAAATTTTAAAACACAGAACATACACACATAAAGCATTAAAAACCGTTAAAAAATAAACATGTGGGTGATTAAGATGTGCTGCCATATGCCTGGGCAAAGAGGAAAGAAGATCATCAACGGCATTTTCTGGGCCCAGTACAATGGGACAAAGGGCCTAATCTCCACAAAGGAGATGCAATGACTGAACCTGAGCAAAAGCCTCTAGCAACCTACAAGGGGTGTTGGCATCACCAATCCATACCATTCCTTAGAGTAAATACTGGCTGTAAATGACTAAAAACCCATCTTGCTCAAAACCAGCCAAGTTGACCCATCTTTTGTGTCATAAAGACTTCAAAACTACCCACCACATGGCCTCTTCTGCTACAATGGTAAAAAATAGAAGGCGACAAATACTCCATTAGGGTGATCACCTCTTGCTGATTCCAAGACCTTCAGTTCTGTGCCAAATCATTGCATGCCATTTCTGACTGAACCTTGTTTATAATGGCTCAGTTCAGACAACACGTTAATCAATGCAGTGTGAAAACTCCACTCAACAGTTGAGTTCTTAGGAGGTACTCCCCACACAACACGTTCTAACTCCACCACTGTGAGATTGTGGGCTACTGTGGAGTTGAGTAAAATCCATTGCGACATTTGATTGGCAGTTCCTCTGTCCTCTCTCCTCCCCTGGTCCTTCCGATGGTATCCCATTAGCCATTGTGGGGGAGGGGGGGAAACACAACCCAATCACGGCGACTCTCCTAAAGTGGCACTCGCTCCTTTCGTCGCTCTTGCCAGGGAACTTTATAGCTAGTGGGAAAAGTCAACTCAATGCAACGAAAAACTCCACAGAGCCCACCACACAACACGCAACACAACGGTTGTGCAGGAACTCTCCTCTGCACAGCATAGATATTCTGCATGGAATGTTTTCACACAAAAAAACCCTCCACTGTTGCGTGGAGTTTTTCTGCCAGACAACATGTTTCTCAACGATGGTGCAAAAACTCCACCGTGGAGTTCTGAAACCACTGCTGTTATCTGAAGTGAGCCAATGTGTCCAGTTTCATTTGTGGAATTCTTCTTTCATTCGAGTGAATACTTTCGAAGTACCCTGGCCTCTGGCCAATGCATTAAATACATTAACCTAACTATACCAAACTACAAGTCAGGGTTAATATAGCTGTCTCTGTTGCTGTGGGCGGGATGGTGGAGGGAGCGGGGCGGAAGGACTCCATTTTATTTAAGCTCATGGGAGTAATGTGGCAGCAGGGTGGGTGGGTGGAGATATTCACTGCACGCACAGTGCAATTGCTTTCTCAAAGTCCATACATAATTCTTTTGCAAAGAAAAGTTCCTTTGACAGGCCTGGATCTCCCCTTTGACTGATTGCCGGGGGCTGACAGTGTTCTCTAATCTTAGGTTGTTACGTAAGTAAAGAGCACGCAGGGTGTACAGGGAGCCACCCTCCACCACCACCTCACCCACCCCATTGTAGCTGTTTCTCTCTTCTGTGGCTGATCTCTCAAAGTGGCAAAGGAGATAGAATGCGGAGATGCCTCACAGAGCAGCAGCACTGGTGGCTTTCCTGGCTGGGACAGGAAGACTGGTCAGTGGTTAGCTTACAAGGGGTGCATATTTTCAGCTCCACAGCTTTAAGTCTAGGTCACAAAGATGGCCCATCTCCAAGCAGTCACATCCATGTTCAGCTCCCTTCGTTCCCCAATCCAGGAGGATTTCAAATGTCGCCTGCGTCAATATGAGCAGAGGCAACGCAATCAATATTAAGGACGGCTGTAAGCCTATATGCACCAGACGCTGGGGAACATGGGTGGGAGGGTGGTGTTTCACTCATGTCCTGCTTGTGGGTCCTTGATCAACAGCTGGATGGCCACTGTGGGAACAGAGTGCTGAACTAGATGGATCCTTGATCTGATCTAGCATGTCTCTTCTTCTGTTTTTATGATTACAGAGAAACCAGGCCTTAACTTCAGCATGGTTCACACATTCTTTGCGTGCAGAAGCACATTTCTACTCTTTCCTGCACAAGGAGAATTATTATTTATTATTGCATTTATATCCCACCTTTTTTCCCTCCAAGGAACCCAAGGCGGCATACATAATCCTCCTCCTCTCCATTTTATCCTCACAACAACAACCCTGTGAGGTGGATTGGGCTAAGAGTCTGTGACTGGTCCAAAGTCACCCAGTGGGTTTCCATGACCGAATGGGGCTAGAACCTGGATCTCCCATCTCCCAGTCCAACACTTTAGCCACTACACCACACTGGCTCCATTAGGTGTTGTGATGTCCTTTGAGGACATCTCAGAGTTCTCATCCTCCCTGCTTTCTAGGCAGGAAGTGCTGTCTCTTTTCCCTTCCAAGGGACTGTGGGTCAAAAAAGGCATTAGTTTACATCTGTATCTAACAGCTATATCACCTCCCACTTTTACTCAAGTGTAGATGCTCCCGATCTGAATCATAAAAGGGTCCCTCCCCCCAACTAGGGTCATAATCTGGAGAAGGCCCTACTCTAGAGTAAAAATGGGGGTGGGTGAGAGGCATAGCTACTGGACACAGATTTAAAGTAAGGTCTGTTTTGGCCCTGCGGCAGAAGGGGTGCACGGCCAAAACAGGGCCAATTACTCTGATAATGATAACAATGAACAAGCTGTATCCACCCCTCTTTGCAAGGGTCATATTCTTGTTCCATCCATGCTGCACAACGAAGCATCTCTTTGAAGGCTCTTTGGCATTCAGACAGTGTGACAACTGTTCCGTGCAGAAGTGGCCCAAGACATTTTGGTATCTGAGGCAGAATAGTCAAAGGACAACCTCAACAATAGTGGAAAAATATACAAGAGTGAAGCTAAATCACTGGCAATTGCAACTCTTTAACCATGGTACCACATAGGGCTGGGCTGGGGGCATGGGTTGGCACTGTTGGGCATCGGTCAAGGCCCACACCTCACCAGGTCTGCACACCCTGCAAACTCCCAGAGGCACCTGGCCACCCTGCTATTTCTCCTCCTTGCTGTCAGGCCCTGTTCATCTGCCTTCTCCAAGAGAGTAAGTAATGACAGGCACACAGAACAGCCTCTGCTCACCTTGCCATCTTCCTCTGGGCAGTGGGGCTGCCCTGCCCTGCCCCTTTGGGCCCAGTGAAGGGGCAACTGCAAAGGCAACGAGGGGGAGATATTGGCACTGGTGCTATTTGGGGGCAGCAGCTTAGGAAATCTTCTTGCCCCAGGGAACCCCGCGAAAGGGAACAGACGTAGCTTAGCAGTGGAGTGCCAATGCATCTAATATGCAAATGATTCCAGGTGTGATACCCAGTTTCATAGAATAGTTGAGTTGGAAGGGGCCTATAAGACCAACCCTGGGATCAATGCAGGAATCAATGCAGCTTCTCCAGGTAGGGCTAGGAAGGAATCCTGCCTGAAGCCCTAGAGATCCGCTGCCAGTCATGGTCAACAATACTGGAATAAATGCTCTGTCTCAGTATAAGGCAGCTTCCTGTGTTCCAAATCTGGAGCTGACACTGGCAGCCCTCAAAAATCTGCCACCCGAGGCAGGCAGCATCACCCTATCTTAATAGCACGGTTGGTGTGGAGACCCGGCCGTGGGTTGCTGCTTGTCAGGCAGACCTGCCAGTCCCACCCTGTCACTACAACCATTTGGGGATGAATGTGTCCTATGCAGGGACTTTTGAAGAGGGGGGGAAATCTAGATGCTACAGAGCCATTTTAGAGATGATGGACTGCATGGTTGGGTGGGGTATAAGTCATCAATTTAGTCACCCTTTCGACTACCAACCTCATGTATGGGAGACCCTCTGTGAAAACAATCAAGCAGAAATTTGACAAAATCCACAGGAAAAGATCCAACCTTCAACCCCCCACCCAGGAAACAAGCCTGAAATCAATTTCAACTCAGCGCTTATATTTAAGCAGCCATAATAAAAGCAGCGGCAGGAGCGTGCGAGACTCTCTCTCTATGCAGGGCTGCAGCACTCTATTGCCATTGGGGGAATAATTATCCTCCCAGCTACCTCTGAGCTCCGACAGGCCAACGGGAATGAAGCAGCCAGTTTCTAGCCCATCTTTCCCAGGCTGCTGGCAGCTCCCATAAATTAAACAGCCCAAGCAGAGCTATAAAAAACGCTGGCTCGGCAAACCTTGAAAATGCGCACATGATTGAGGATGCTTGTCCCTGGCTCAACAAGTTGTCCCATAGTTTTGCAGGCGATACATCACGAGATACAACCTGAAGATTGGGTTGCATGAAAACGAAGGGACACGACCCGTAAGATCAGACCAAAAGCTCCGTCCAGCACACTATCCTGCTTTCCACAGTGGAGAACCAGATGTTTCTGTGAAGGCAATAGATCTTCCCAGTTATTTGGCTCCCAGTAACTGGCATTCGGAGACAGGCTGTCCCTGAATTGAGAGCCTCCCTTTACCTATTAAGGGTAATCCTCCCATGACTGCCTTCCCCAATGGATGCCCTCTAGAAGTGGACTGCAACTCCCATAATTACCAGCCAGCAAGGCCACAGCTGGCAAGGAATGATGGGAGCTGAAGCCCAACACATCTGGAGGGCACCAGGTTGGGGAAGACTGCTCTATGAAATTCCTTAATTCACCCCCTTCCCCCTTATCTACTGATTTAAAATATTTCTCTGGTGCCTTTCAGGGCAGGATTCCGCCCAAGGCAGCTTACAACAGTAAAATCAACCGATACAAGTAGCAACACAGCACAAGTATCATCAAAACAACAAATGCCAGCAATAAAAAAATACTAACAAACACAATCAGGGGAAGTCCAGATGAAACAAGTAGGTCTTCAAGGCCTTCCTAAAAGCCTGCAAGGATGGGAGCTGATGGACCCCCTCCCCAGCAACACATTCCAGGGGTGGGGGCCACCACTGAAAAGCCCCCCCTCGTGTATTTGCCCACCTAAGTGCCCTCAAAGGTGGGCAAGTGAAAAGGGTCTCTGTTGCGGTTCTTAGGGTGTGAGCAGATTGATACTTTAAAACAGCCTTCCTCAACCTGGGGCGCTCCAGATGTGTTGGACTACAACTCCCAGAATGCCCCAGCTGGCTGGGGCATTCTGGGAGATGCAGTCCAACACATCTGGAGCGCCCCAGGTTGAGGAAGGCTGCTTTAAAACATGCGGTCACTACCACATCTTATGGGAGAAAAATTCAAACGTTAGTTATATGCTGTGTGAAGAAGTATTTTCTTTTGTAGGTCCTGAATGCTTTCGTTTGTCCTGAACGTAGTCAATTTTACTGAATGCACTACCAATTTTTATTTCACCCCAAGCTCTCATGTCCTAAAAGACTAGGAGACAGCCTATGCCTGCCTACTCAGAAGCTACTCCTACTGAGTTCAATGGGATACATTCCTATGTAAGCGTGTATAAGGCTACAGGCTATGAAAAGGTCTGTCTCTCCCCACAGCATACATAATTTTATAAACCCATATCTCTCCTCTTAGTCATGCAAAAAAAAAACAACCCAAAAAATCCAACACCACTAAAAAGCCCTGAACATTTTAGCTTTTCCTCATAACCAAATATGTTCCAGCCTCTTTATTGCTTGGGTTGCCCTTTCATGCACCTTTTACAGCTCTACCGTACCATTTGTTAAGAGGATGCAATGAAAACGGTCCACATTATTCCAAATGCGTACAGCTCCAGAGATCGGCATGGAAGTTATTACGAGGCTGGCAGTTTCGTTTTCAGTGCTTCCCCTAAAACTCCCAAGCATGGAGTGCGCCTTTTCTCACTTCTGCTGCAGACAAAAGGCAGAACTACAAGTCAGGTGTAATTCTATGATTTTGCTTATGGGCGGTGTTCTGCTTTGTTTTGTCCCCAAAGAATTTTACTACAGAGACTGCAATATAAAAGGAAAAATCAGTTGCAAAGGGTACAGGAGCTGCTTGACTCTTTCCCATCACAGTGGCGCAGCTAGGGTTGGACCTCGGGGCCAATGTGCAGGACGCCACAACCCAGGGAGCCCCCAAATGACCACGCAGAGGGGTGACAGGTGGTGAAGCAAATAGGCCCAGCATCACCACTATGTCAAAATGGGCATCCAGGGTCTACCAGGACAGACATTGATCACTGCAGCACCCATATATAGATATATAATTAGGGGTAGCTGGCTGGACATGAACAATATTACAGATGTACATTATTCTTTTCTACAACAAAATGATGTTCATTCCCCAGGAAATGTGTTTAACATCAAGGCAGTAGAACCCAACTCTATTTAGTAGGGCTGTGCACGCACACACACCCCAATCCGCCTCGGAGACCGGCTCGGAGCCCCTGAAGCAGCCCTGGTTCAGCTCAGGGGTGCTTTGGGGGTTGCCGAAACCCAGGGGTGAGATTCGGCCCTCCAAGGGAACTCGGACTTTTCTGGGTATCAGCTGCACAGCCGGCACCCGGAAAAGGCTTCCCCAGTCTCCTTACCTGCTGCCTCCGCTGCCGCCGCCTTGTTTCTGGTGGCTTCTGGTGCCACCGACGCAAATGACAGGAAGTAGGCTGCACAATTTTAAGATATCGCGGGGCCTCTGAGTAATTAGTACCTCTATGGCCACCATACTAAGTACCTCTATGTTCACAAACAACGGTGGCCATAGAGGTGATAATCACTCAGAGGCCCTGCGATATTTTAAAATCGCGTGGCTTACTTCCTCTTATTTGCGTCGGCAGCACTGGAAGCCGCCAGAAGCAAGGTGGCAACAGTGGGCGGCAGCAGGTAAGGGACCTGCCGAGGCGGCCCGAAGCTTTGGAGCCAATTGGCTTCAGGCTGCCCCAGGCTTCGCCAGAACCGCCTCGGAATCGAGCTGAGGTGGGCCGAATCAGCCCACCTCGGCTCGGATTCGGGGCCTCAGCGGAGCACAGCCCTACTATTTAGTTCCTATATGCTATGATTTAACTGAGTATCTTTTTTGGGGGGGATCAGGGTTGGTTTTGTTTTGGGGTGAGGGTGACTCTAACACATGATTAATGTGGAAGCAGTTGTAAAGGATGGAATGGCGGGGAGAGGGTGGAGAAGAGAAATGTTAATTGTGGACTTTACAACTGAAGTAATAAAACATATACACTCACACACACCATAATACTATTAAGTCAAGGGTCTAACTCTCCCCAGCTGTACTACTGACCCCACAGTGTTTTCCCACTAAAAAGCACCCCTACCAAGCTGCTTTATCTTCCACAGGTGAAAAGACATAAGTGCATGCCCTACGGACCTTCAAAAGAACTTTTGCTTTGGATCAAGGGACCTAACATTTCTCCATAAAATGGGGCGGGGGGACACCTTAGAGCCCACAGTGGAATCAAGAGCACAATCCCATACACGTTTAGACAGAAAATAAAGTCCTACAATTCCATGCATTACCCAGGCAAAAGCATGGGAATTGTAAGGCTTTTTTCCCATCTAAATATGCACAGGATTGCACTGTTAAAGGCAGACAGTCACAGCCTTCCTCGTGACTGTCTGGGGCATGCTGGGAGTTGTAGTCCCACCACCCCCAGCTGCAAATGCCTCTATAGCCACCCCTCTCCCATTTTCCCAGTTCCCACTGGAATAAAATCGAAATCCTTTTGAAAAACTGTGGCTCTGGACAGCAGAAAATAAACACAATGATACACAGATTTACATGCATCTGCTTCATCTTTGCAACTGACTCTGGTTGAAGCATCTGGGTTTCCTTCCTGCAGAGTTCTTGTTTCGTGTTATTTATTTGCAGAAAATATACACAGCTATAATGTTTGAATCCAACAGTTCAGAGTGAGTTCCCAAATAGAACGGTGCAAAGAAGCCCCACTCAGGGCCAGTGTTAAAGGTAGGCATGATGGGACATATACCAAGGGCCCACACCCTGAAGGGTCCCACTGGCAAGAGCTCCCTGGACTTGTTCCTCCTCTTCACCATGGTAACTCTCTCTCTGGCCCAGACAACGGAGGTGGTGAGAAGGAGAAGCAGTAGAAGCCATGGCCTACTTGCGCTCTGCCTGACAAGCCACCTAGTGGTACCAATGAAGAGAAAGAGGGTGAAGAGTAAGAGGAGCTGGTGACAATGGAGGTGAGAAGGTACACTCACTAGGTGAGGGGGCCCACTGCAGGTGCCTTGCCCAAGGCCTCTCCCAAACCTGAAGCCAGCACTGTACTGGGTCATCATTTAGGTTAGGGGGCACCGTAACATTAAATTGTGAACATTGGAGCAGGGAGTTGTGTAGGGCAAAACATTGGCTTAAATTAACACACACAAAGGTAGACAAATCAAAGAAGTAAGCCACACCTCAAAAAGCTGGAGCTGGCACTGGCCTCACTTTCTGATCAGAGAACTCAGCTGCTTAATCGTTTTCGACAGGTCATTTGTGGCTGATTAGCAGAAAGCAAAAAGCGCTATACGTGTGCACAGAGGCACTCTGCTTTATGACTATCCCGTCACCTATGCCGGGGCTTGGATATTAGGTCCCCCGAGGCTGAGCCACGCCTCCAGTTGAATCTCGATGAGTTTGGCTGCAGGAGCTACTCAGGACCCCGGAGCTTGTAAATCTTTTGGCCTCTGACTCACAGACCCCACCCAGGAGCAGAGCCCATTCCGCAGCACTACGCCAGGGGTTCACTGCGCACGTTCCAGTCGATTATGTGCGATGATTAAAGCCGACAGCTGCTAGTTGCCAGTTGTAAAGGCTCAGAAGTGCGATCTGGTGCCAGAGCACCCAAAACAAAGCACATTTCTAATAAATCTCCCCCCCTTTCCCGCGCCACTCGCTCTTTCTTTCTAAGCTTGCTGCATACTGATTCTCTGGGGCTGGTGGCTTTTTGAAATGTCAATCAGCGAGGATCAAAGGGAAAGCTGGAGAAGTCATTTTACACCCTTATAATTCCTCCTGATTAACACATCTGCTCAGACAGAGGTTTATGGCTGGGAAGAAAGAGAGAGAGAGGAGAGAGAAGACGGAACCAGGGCATCAAACGCAGACTGGCGCAGCTGTCTGGGGGATTCTGTTCGTACAGCAGATCTAAGTGCTGAATGGGAAATGGAGGAGGTGGGAGATAGAATAATGTCATGCTTAATGCTGCAGCTGGGGTTCAGATACCCAGACCCTCTCCCTTGAACCCCCCCCCCTTCATTGCTACAGGCAGCTAAGAGACAGAAGGCAGCGCAAAATGAAGGGATCAATGTACACAGGTCATAAGAAGAGCCAGGCTGGATCAGGCCAAGGGCCAATCTAGTCCAGCATTCTGTCCACACACTAGCCAACTAGCTGTCTGTGGGGATGTTCAGTGCTCGTCCCTGCAGCTGCCAGATCCCAATTTGAACATAAACAGTCCTAATTCTGCATCTACAGCCTCAGGTTCTAACTGGGCTGACGAAGCTGGTCTTGAAGAGACCTGTAGATGGCTGAGTAGAAAATGCCTGCAAGAGGAATGTCAGCACTAGAAAAGAAGAGAGGGAGGGAGAGATTCCACGGACTTTTTTTTAGGTGTACCCCTAGAATGTTTGAAGTGTACACCCAAAAAAAAGTGCATGCAAATATAATATGCAGCACAGGTAGACAATGTGAAGCCCACAGGGACCAATTGGATACTTTTCTTGGTGCTTACCAAGGTGCCCAACCATTCCCACTTTTTTAAAAAAGACATTAATACATTTTCTTACCGCCAGCTGGGATTGCTGCAAAATAGGTTTCTGTGGGTACTCAAAACTGTGGATTAGGAGAAGGATGTTAGGACTCCAAACTCAGCTCTGTCTTGTACTCAAGACTTTTGGACAGGGTACTTGTCCTTGGCCATATCTCCTATGGCAGCCATTTTGTGGTGATGCCCAGAGGAGTTTCTCAAATGGCTAAATATATCCATGGCCCAAAAATGTTGCCTATCCCAGACACACATGTATCATCCAAGCACTCTCATCAGTCTGGAATGTCTTCCTGTAAGGACTGTGGAAATTGGAAGGTGTTGGCTGCAGGGGGTAGACGTTAAAGGGTACTGAAGATGAATGTAATAAGGAGTTGTGTGGGGTACTAGAGACACATCTTCTAACCATCGGCACCTTTCCAAGACTGTTTGCAGCTCCATTTAATGTGCCCTCCAGGGCAAAAACCTAGGTTTGTCCCAGTATTATGCACAAAAGTGGCCTGACTGTCCAATCTTTAAAAAGAGAATTGAGAATTATTTGACAAGGAACAACATCTGCCTTTGCCCTCTATTCATACGGCACTTTTAATTTATATAGTGCTTTACAATCACTGCTACATTCTCTCCACTGTGAGGTTGGTCACTTACTCTTGTAGATTAGAAACGGAGGTTGATTGGTCACACAACTCCATGGTAGACATTCAGCGTGAATCCAGGTGTCCCAGACCCAAAGCCTCCAGGTAAAAGTTCAACTAACCATCCCTTGGGTTTATACACTGAAAGGTTTATGACATCACAGTGAAGCAGGCTCATGATGTAACAAATGAGATAGTTGCGTAAGGTTCAGAAAAGGACAATCCAAATGATCACAGGGCTAGAGCAAGGGAAAGTTTATAATGTTTGGGGCTTTTTAGCTTGGAAAAAAAAGCAAGTAAGTGGGGCTGTTGTAAAAAACCATGTGTGGTGTGGAGCAATTTCTCCCTTTCTCATAATACTAGAACCCGAGATCATCCCCAAGACAGACAAAAGGAAGTGCTTCTTCACACATAGTTAAACAATGGAATTTACGACCACAAGATTCAGTGATGGCCGCCAACCTTGACAGCTTTAAAAGGTGATTAAGTAAATACATGGAGGATAACCCTATCAATACCTACTAGTCATGATGGCTATATATCACTTCCGGTATTGGAGGCAGCATGCCTCTCAATACCAGTTGCTGGAGAATACCAGTGGGATGGTGCTCTTGCACTCATGTCCTGCTTGTGAGCTTTTCAAAGGGATCTAGTTTGCCACACAGAGCTCCATCACACCAGGGATTAACACAAGAAAGGCCAGAGGGGGTGGAAGGCGTGTGGGAGGCAGACAACATCATGTGAGGAACCTGAGCAAACTCCGTGAGTGCCCAGTAATGAGCGTGCAATAAAACGCTCATCAGATGCAGTTCTAAGGGAACAGGATGCTGGACTAGATAGGTTTTTGGTCTGATCCAGTATGGCTCTTCTTATGTTTTGAATCCAGAGTAGGTGCCATTTTGTTCTTTTGCCTCCATCCCACAGTTTTGCCAGATTTAAAGCTCCATCTGACGAGCTTTTTATTGCACGCTCGTTACTGGGCACTCAAGGAGTTTGCTCAGGTTCCTCACATGACGTCATCTGCCTCCCTCGCCTTCTGCCCCTTCTGGCCTTCCTTTTGCGACCCAAAACCCCCTGGTTAAGTCCGATGTATTTTTAAACACGGAATTGCTGCTCTCTCCTGCTGTGTGCAGGAGAAGCAGCGCCATTAGAACAGCGGACTTAATGGGCCTCGTGCTCCTTCTGTACTTCCTCTTTTGAAAAGAGGAAGTAACTGAGGAATGAAAACACAAGTGGGGAAGTGAGGTAGGGAGCGTGTTAACCCTCGGTGTGATGGAGCTTTTAGTTAACTGCAATTTTGTGTCTGCTGGTTTAGGGTTAAGTTCCCATTGAACTCAGTAGATCTTACTTCTAAGTTTGGATCGTCAAAGGCCTTGATTTGATCTAACAGAAATAACTAGAATAGGAGCTGATTCAATAGTTTCAATTGCACAGAGGCTCAGACTACATTTATACCATCATTTTAAGCTTTTATATTTTATACTGTATTTTATGCTGTATTTCGTTATTGCAATTTTTGTGAACCGTCCAGAAAGCTTTGGCTGTTGGGTGGTATAGAAATGTAATAAATAAATTGGAAAGCATTGGAAAGACAAGCTCCCAATAAAGGTGAAAGATATTTCCAAGAGAGAGTAACTGAAGAGATGAGATGGGCTCCACAGCAAAGCTGATTTGACCTCAGTTAGCACTGGGAAGGGAATCAGCACTCCTCTCAGTCAAGAATGAGCGACTATATAGGCATGACAGGTACATCACTGAAAAGAACAGCCATTTGCTGGGTGTGTACAAAACCACAGAGGGGGAAGACGAGATGCCTTTATGAGCTCAGGTGGCAGCTGCATGCAGACCATATCCCGTTCTCAACCACAGGAGTGTGCACAGACCATTCTTCCCCATCCTGATGTCCTCTAGGTGTTTCAGACTGCAATACCCATCATCTCCTTACCAACACCATGCTGGCTGAGGATAATGTGAGTTGCAGTCTGACATGTCTGGAGGGCACCAAGTTGGGGAACACTAGCACAGACCTTTGCTGTCATTAATTCCAGGGCTGGACAGATAGTAGATTGGGATCTACCAGAAGATCCCTGCATGATTTGCAGTAGATTGGAAAGGATTTTCGTCTTTCAGTTGTTTAGCAATAGCAGCAATAAAATGACTACCCTCTGCCCCACCTGCCCTAAATTATACTGCCAAACTTAGGAAAGCCTGGAGTAAGCAGGAGTAGATTTTTGTGTGGAAGGACTGTGAGTTACTCCATTTAGTTTTGGCGTGCAAATTCCTGGGCTCAGAATTATTTAATTCTAACTGTGCATCTTTTGCAGGAGGCTCTGATTATTGGATCTCAAGATTCTAGTGAAAAATCAAATTAGATCTCACAAGACTGCCCACGCCTGATGCATTTGAGAGCTTGGCATAGTCTGGTCTACATAGCCAGCAATTGTGATCTCTGACAGGAGTGCAACTAAAAGGGCTCACATATAATCTTCCAAGGAGGGGCAATGCCTACAATTTGCTAGTTTTAAGCCTACCCTTCATATCTGGACTAATAAAAGAGCTAACCCATCTGTATGGCCTTAAGATTTTTCTCTGTCATGTGGAAATGGTTAACATGCCCCAAATGTTTATCTGCAGAAGTTCCCTCCCTCCTTCCCTCCCTCCCAATGTCTCCGTAGAAAAATTCAGGCTCACATCTATGAACTCTTAAATCCACATAATTATGTTGATGTCAGAATGGCAACCATGAAATCAAGACCTGCAGCAGGGTAACTGACACATCTTAGCGCAATAAGACCACCATTATTAGTATGGATTATCTTTATTGGGGTGGGGGTGGGGCCTGTTAATTTTGATTTTGCTCAGCACTTCTTTAATTCTAATACTGAATTTCTCTTCCATGTAATGAATTCTTTGTATATTTGAATTTTTTTATATGTTTGAATTTGATGTTTTGTAATCAATTGAATTGTTTGTGTATTTGATTTTTTAATTGATGTGTTTTGTAACAAATGGTTGTTTTAAATGTTGTGTTTACTAGGTTACTTTATTGTGAGCCACGATGGGTACAGTTTATTGTAGAAAAGCAGCATATACATGTACTAAATAAATAAAATAGTGTTCCAAGAGCCATGATACGAGAGCCAGTATTACTCAGTTCTAGCAGGCAAAGTGACTTCAAATCTCAGCTCAGCCTGGGCTCCATCAGTGCTCACAGACATGTAACTATATTGCCACTTCAGGTCCCAGGTTGTAAAAATGAGAATAATGCACTCATTACTGTTCTACCTTGCAGGGGTGTTGTCAGCATGGACATAAGAAAATGCACTTATTCACCCTGAGCCATAGACAGGACTGTATATACCAAGCAAATTTTTTCATGAAACTAACCCACATTTTGTAATTTGCATACATTACAAAAAGCTATGTGTATATGTTTGATTATTTTGCATAATATAGTCTGCTTTTCATGAATCATAGAATAGCAGAGTTGGAAGGGGCCTACAAGGCCATCGAGTCCAACCCCCTGCTCAATGCAGGAATCCACCTTAAAGCATCTCTGACAGATGGTTGTCCAGCTGCCTCTTGAATGCCTCTAGTGTGGGAGAGCCCACAACCTCCCTAGGTAACTGATTCCATTGTCGTACTGCTCTAACAGTCAGGAAGTTTTACACGTCATGGGGATTTAGTTAGAAACTAATGAAAGCTAAAATGCTCAGAATTTCATATCATGTGCACACAGAATTCCATACATATGTGGAGTGACTGCAGCAGCTACACAGCCCTAGCTAGAGATGTTGTCTGAGGCAGGCATCATACTTAGGCATGGTTAAGGAACCTTCGGTATGGCTTGTTGCGACCTCTGAATTGACAGTCTATGGTTTGTAATCAGCTAGCAAACCATAGCTTGAAATGGATTCGCATACCACGGTTTGTGTTAATCATGGTTGTGCATGATGTCTGAATTAACCAACCAGTTACAAACACTGCTCCACTTCCAGAGGCCACCATACCATATAAGTGGGCACACTGAACAGACAGAAAAAGGAAACAGAAGCAGGCAAGTAGTTCTAAACTGCAGCTGCGAAGTTGTTGGAGATGTCAAGGATACTGGCTAATAGGTGCTCATTTCAGTCAACGTTTCCCCTAATTGAGACTGAACAATGCTAAACATGTGCAGAAGCAAGAGTATGATTAGGATGTGACATCACCATTTTCTACAGAATTATAATGTGACTTGATTCAGATTTATAGTGTTCTGTGTCACCTAGGTTGAGAGTAATATACTGTTTGACATGGAAGACTGCAGAATGAGGGTACTTTTAAAATTGGAAATAGTATGGAAGGTACTGGACAACCCAGCAGAATGGCTGAGGTCACACATATCTTCACAGGCTATCAAAAGCATATATGACTGTCACATACTCCCCCCACCTTTTGCAGTCTATTCCTCAGATTTGGCAGATGTGAATTTAAACTGCCAACTCCATCATTCACATTTCACCCAAAATGGGACCTTGACAACGGATGCATTCAGTGATCTATAGTGCAAGGTGAGCATCCTGGACTAACTCCCAAGAAAAAAAAGGCCATTGCTCTTCAGCCCTTTGCTACCCTTGGTGGAGAAACACCACCATCCAAAATATTCTAGGTTCTGATCTTATCAAGCTTTAGGAAGTGCAGCAAATGGTGGATTTGAATCTCACGGTTGCAAGCTAAGGTTCTTCCCATACACAAAGAGTTTCCAGATGTTTTACTAAAGGTCCCCACTAATCCAATTTTGGCTGTTTTACACTGATTAATTCTGAACCCTCATCAGGAAACGTACCCCTCGTCGTACTATGCCCTGCACTGTCCCACAAAAGCATTTCCTGGCAGCCTAGAAATCTACTCGCAGCATTTTCATAGGGCAACGTTTGGTCTTCTCTTCTCATTTGGGAATCATTACAAAGAGAGCTTGGTCCCTTTTAACTGCTCTGCACTCTCCAAGGTCCTGAACTAACTTACACTTTCTTTCTACAGTAGTATATTCCAGACATGTAGTTCTGAGTGACCGTCAAATTTCAGGGTTGTCTTTTTTTTATTTATTTTTTTTTTTTAACTATTAAGGCTTTTGATAAAACTAGCAGATTCTGTTTGATGGATCAAGTATGCAGGGCTGTTGTTGCAGATTTGGTTTATGCTAGGTTCTCCTGTTCTTGCGACATTTGTTCCATTTTGTACTTTGGGATCTAAGAACATAAAGAAGAGCCATGATGGATCAGATCCATAATCCATCTAGTCCATCATTTTGTTCACACAGTGGCAAACCAGATGCCTATTGGAAGTTCACAGGGAGGACAAGAGTGGAAGAGCACCCTCCCACTCATGTTCCCCAGCAACTGGTAATGAAAGGCATACAGCTCGATACTAGAAATAATACTTAGTCATCATGGCTAACAGCCATTGATAGCCTTATTCTCCACATTTCCTGCCCCCCTCCATCTGCACAAGCTAGGTAATGCTAGAATAACTGTGCTGCCTTCGAAATCTCTTTACCCTATGTGCTGCCACCAGGTCACGTATAGCCACAACATGAAAGTCACCATAAATCATTCCACCTAAGTTGTCTCTGCATGGGGAGCCCATTCATTTGCAGAAGCTTACCATACGGATCAAGCAATTGTCTCCACACAACCACATACGCCTTTGGTTTTGGACCTCTGCAGAGGCATCAAGGAAAAAACGTACAATCTGCATGTTAAGTGGCTGTAGGTGGACCCACCTCCCCAGGGGGAGACTTCTAAGCAGTCCCCATATGGGTACAGTGGGCCCCATAAGTCATTCAGTGTTGTCTATCAGCTCAATAAATGAGCGAGAATACAAGAAGTGTACAGAGTAGCGACTGAGAGGCAGTGGGTTGTTATTTTGATATTTGGACACAAAAAACTAGGCCGGGAAGGGAGTCAGGGAAGTGTGTGTCCATCCCCTGGAAACATTCTGTGCCTCATACTTGAAAGAAAGAAAAACACAGCAGAACGTCCAATCTTAGCTCGCCAGCTGCACTCCTAATAAGAGTTGGCATCTCTCTGTTCTGCTGTGCTTGGAACACATGAAGCAACCATGAAGCATCTCCTTCTGTGAAGGTTTTCAAAAAGAGGAAGGACAAGGACCCATCGGGGATGATTTAGGTGTAGGAGAGTTTCTCACGTGGCTGGGACATGGACTAGTTGATCCACCAAATCCCTTCCTAATCCACGACAGCACGAGAGCTAGCTTGGTGCAGTGGCTACATCCTGGGAAGCTCCCGTTTCAAATCTCACCAGAACTCAGAAGGCAAACCATCATTCTCACAGACTCAGCTCTCTTATCTGCAAAATGGGGATAATAATGTTGGCCTCCAGTACAGCTGTGGTTTTATGTAAGGGTTGCAGCAATAACGTATGTGGGGAACTGTATAAACACTAAGCATGCGTCTTATTTACACTGGCAAGTCTGGAAGGGGCCGATCGTTACAGCTACCAGTTCTGTCCAGGCTACTAAAAGAGAGCAGCTCAGATCCCATTGGGGGGAAAAACACAACCCAGTGCAAGGGTATTCATTTACATATATTTATTTAAAACATTTGCATTCTGCCTTCCCACTACAGTTTAAAAGGCAGCTAAATATATATGTAACAAACAATTCAGGACAAAAATATATAAAGCACATTAAAATAACGAAATACCAAAAAAAAAAAAAAAACACCCAGCAGCAAAATAATGAACAGGTGCAAAACAGAAGTACAGCATTCCTCAAGCTATCATTTAATAGTCAAATAGTTTTAATTAGGAAAGCTATTGCACAGCCTGGATGCCCCCACTGAGAAGATCCTGTTTCCAGACAGCCCATGAGAGATGCATCTCCCTGGCCACTGCCAACTTAAATGAATGTACTGTGTATTCCATCTGAAATGTATTCTTCACACGTCTCACAAAGATCTCCTTCCCACACCCCATCAGTAATACTTCAGATGAGCCTTGCAAGTAACACTAGAAAGGTTGCCGGCCTGACGGCTTACGCTTAGCCACACTAGCCATTTATGGTGCATCGGTGACCAAAAAGAATCCATTTCGAAGAGTTGACAGGTCTGTGATCCTTACTCACCATGAGTAACTATATTAGTGGCTATTCTCAGGTTGCTGTCACCCAACCTTCCCCAACCTGTCCCCTCCAGATGTTTTGGACATGCTGGCTGGAGGATTCTGGGAATGATAGTCCAACATGTCTGGTGGATGACAAGTTGGGAGAAAGTTTGTGGCTGGCTGAGGAATTCTGGGAACTGTAGGCCAATACATTTGCAGGGTGCCATGTTGAGGGATGGCCATGTTGGTGGCTGGCTGGGGAATTCAGGGTGTTGTTATCCAACATGTCCAGTGGGTGCCAGATCGGAGAAGGCTGCTTTAGCCAACTGTGGGAAGCTCCTACCATAGGTTAAAATGACCCAGGGAACAGCTTTTTTGCAGGAAACGTGGAATCACATTGAGCTTTTTCAGATAGGGGTGGGGGGAGAATCACATTTCCCTACCATCACTTTGCCTCCTGCGTCTTTCCCACAATAGAGATGAGCAGGTTCCTCTCTCTTCACACGGGGAAGGAAGTATTATTCAGTGGGCATTTTTATAGCACAGCTTCTCCTGCACACAGCAGGAAATGGCGCCAATTATCGTCAGAAACGGATTTTCCGGGTCTTGCTGTGCAGCGCGAAAAACAACAGAAGAAGTGGGAGAGGTGCAGGAGGATCCCTGCCTCATCAAAAGGACCCATGAAGCTCATTCATAGCACCTGCCATAGTAAAATCTGCAGCAAAGACCACAGGAGCTGCTGCAAACCTGGCATTCTCCCTGGAGCTTCAGACACCTGTGAACACCCAGGGAGTTAAGCAGCCTCTGTCCAGCTCCTCGGCCCAAGACTCATTTATATGGCAACCTGAAGGGCTGCAAGGTAACTCAGACAGGTGGGCAACCTGATGCCCTCCAGGTGTTTTGGACTACCACTCTCATAAACCCTGGCTGTGATTCATGGGAGTTGTAGTCCAAAACATCCAGAGGGTGTGAGGCCGCCCACCCAGCTCTACAGTTCCCATAATGCACAACTTCCATTTCTGGAGAACAGCATGCTGGGAAAAGCTCCCATAATGCCAGTGGGCTGAGAGAAGGCAAGAGCAAATGTCAGTCGAACGGAGGGATAAGTCTGCGTGTGACCTCCCCCTTTGCAAGGCACCCTCTAACATAGGGCACGTTAATGTAAACGGGGACTCTGTGTACCACAGAGCCGCAGCTGTTTACCTCCTCTGAAGAGGAGCGGAGGGAAGAGACCTTCAAAGGCACAATAGTGGGTGATGATGCCTCAATTCAGACCTGAAAAGTAACTGTCAGCTCCGGCACTCTGAGTCACCAGTGAGCAGCTCATTAAAATGTCAGCCCCTGCCAAACGGTGATGCCACAAATGGAAGAGAGTGCAGCAAAGGATGGGGAGAGGGGTGGGGGTAATCTACCAGCATTGTTTCATCCCCTGTGTGTCATTAACTCATTTTTAAAAAGGCTGCTAAGAGGAATGAGCGGGAACGCCTCCGAGTGGGAGTTGGGAGCACTGTCGAGTTCTTTTAATAAGGAAGTTAGTGGCAGAGGGGAGGGGGGGAGATGACATAGAACGCCACCCTGATGGGTAGAAAAACAACGCAGAGAGAATCAGCAAAACTATTTTCTTTTCCAGACTCTGTCTACCGATTTTGGGCAAGCCCTTTGCCCCTCCTGCTCCTCCTCTGTTTCACCGTCACATCCTGCCCTTGCAGGGAAATCGCCCAGAAGTGGGTTTAGAACAAGAATGAGCCACGAGCGGCCCTCCAGATGTTGTGGCACTGGAACTGCTATCATCCCTCTTCCCATGGGCTATGCTGGCCACGGCAGACGGGAGGCTGGCGCAGCGTAACAACCTCAGGAGGGCTACCTGTTGCCCACCTCTAGCTGAGAATCGGCACACCTGCAGGGCTAATGCCATTGTTCGGTTTTCAAACTGCACTCTGGGGAGATGGGCTGTTTCACAGTGGCTTGTCAAGGCTTCTCTGAGAAGACTGCAATGGCGGACACCTCGCCCACGGCTACTTGACTCCTCTTGCAATATGCAGCTACAGGAGGCATTCCAGGGCACACACTGAAGGCTGCTTCACACCTAACACCATGGCAAAGTCATGTTTGACTCCACGTGACAAGAAGCTGCAGCCAACCGCAGTTTCCTGGCATGTGCAAATGCACGAGGCACAGGGCTGAACGTGTTTCACATGGTGGGGCATCTGTGACAGGCATCTATGTCTGCTGTTTTTGAATAGGGAATATGTTGTTTACTTAAATTGCTTTTAGCTGTATGCATTGTTTTAATTTTTCTGTGTTAAAAAATGTTTAGACTAGTTTTTATTATGTTCTACATTTTAATATTTTTATGCATTGTTGTATACCGTCCAGAGAGCTTCAGCTATGGGGCAGTATAGAAATGAAATAAATAACAATAACAGCATTGTTGCGGGTTTTGGTTATAAAAACCATGTACAGGTACTCCTGAGAAATGTCATGTATGAGCATTTGGTTAGAGCCACTTTCCCCAACAGCTGCTGCCCTCCAGAAGTTTGGGACTAGCAGAATTCCTGATCATTAGCCATGCTGGCTTGGGCAAGTCCCAAACATGTGGAAGGTACCAGGCTGAGGAAAGCTGGCTTAGGGCGACAGCAGGCCTAGTAGCCAGGCTCGGCATGAATTGAGTCTGCACCCTAAAACACCATGCCAGGATCTGTTGCAGTGCGCAAGGGTTGCGCAGCGGATGGACTGATGTGGAAAAAGCTTTTCTCTGCCCCCCAGGCTAGTCTTCCATTTCAAATTGCAGCCTGAGTAAATACATTGTGTTAAATAAAAGTTCCTCACCCCCCCACCCCACCCCACACACCAATATACTGCACTTTTATGCCCTAATATAGTATTCGGAATGAGAGTGAAGGTTAGAAAATGCATTCCAGGAGTCAAACATGCTCAAAAGCAGAAAGGGAAATAAAGTTACATTAGGGCGTTCTTTTTGTGCCTCTTTGGCTGAGAGTCCTTCTGGCTGGAGTTAACCACAGGGTATCAGTTGCTCTTCTCTCTTAATTTGAGTCAGGACTGAACCCTAGAACTGATAGAATAATAGGAAAGAATGTACCTGAGCACATGCAAAATATATTTTCATTAACCCACGCAGGGTCTATGACCAGATCCCACCCATCTGGATGATAAGTTTTCAGGCCTGAGGCTGATGGGAGGAAATGGCCAAAATAACTGCAGGGCACCAGGTTGGGGAAGGCTGTCTTAAAGCAACAAAGTGACTCTAAAAAAAAGTAAGTACTGCATATTTTTCAACTTCCCCCCAAATTTGTTTTCTTTTCTTTTCTGGGGGGGGGGGAACTCTCCCCCTCTTCCACACTCCCATGACCTCCAATTTCAGAAATTTTACATCTCTAATCCAGGACAGAGAGTATAAATTCCAGGTGAAGCAGAACTCTGGCAACTCTCATTCATGAAATGGTCTGAATCCATATATCAAGTCAACCTCAAATCTGGAGCCAGATTTGCAAGCCTTAACAGTCACAGTAGAAATATGCAAGAAGGGAGTTTCTTGGCTTGAGAAGTTGGGTGTAAGGATGGGTGAGGAATTTCTTCAGTTCACATTTTAAATACCACATTTGCATTTTCCAAACTTACACATGTACAGGAACACAATTATACTGTGATATCCACCTTTTTCAGAATTTTATGATGCAGTTCGCAAATTAAAGGTGTGTTCGAAAAACGCTGATGTGACAGAAAACTTACCTTAAAAGCAGTTCATTTAGGGGGAAATTGGTTGCAAAGAAGCATATCTTTAGGAAAATGCATACAAAAGGTTGTATAAAAATGTTTTATACACCCTTTTGTATGCATTTTCCTAAAGATAAAAATGTTTTATACACCAGGCGTTTAACAGCATATGCTGATTTGACCCCAGAATAGTTGTTTTAAAAGGATATTTTCGGTTTTTGTTTGTAGCTTATGCTTTTTATTATGCTTTTATATTTTGTATATTTGTTTTTACTGTTCACTGTTTTTAACTTTTGTAAACCACCCAGAGAGCTTCAGATAAGGGGCGGCATATAAATGTAATAATTTTTTTAAAAGTGTGCAAAAATGCACACAATTTTTCATGCAAGCTTCAATAATAATAATAATAATAATAATAATAATAATAATAATAATAGACTGATGTGAAACAGAAATAATGAGAAACTGGCCGAAATGGAGCGTGACAGATTCACCCACCCTTAGCTGAGAGGTGGCCACTGAAAGAGACAGAAGGCAAGAACATGCAAGCCCAAAGCAGGCTGTTGAAAGGCACGTAGCAGGAAGCAAATGACGTGGAACAGGAAATTTCTATTTATTTGCAGCAACAAATGGGAGCACAAAGAACAGGCTACTGGGGAGCCCCAAGTTCAAGGGGGAGCCCAGCCCATCTATTGTTGAGGTTAACTGTTTCCCAGAGGATGCAAACGGGAGAGATTTTAGTACTGCACATAAGAAAAGAAAAAGAAAAGCATAGGGAAGGGGAATTTTCCAGGAAGAATGGCATTTCTTTTAGCCTGCACCACCAGATAAACCCCTGCCTTTTGCCAGCCAGCAAAAACAGCTTTGCAGCTACAGGGAAATTATTTCATCCTTTCCTTGAAAGGACATTCAACAGTGGAGGACAGCGGACTCAGTCGCTCAATCACCTGCCTTCATTTTTTTTTTTTTTTTGTAAGAGAAAAATTTCACGTCACAAGTTTACTTTTAATGCTCATTCAAATCACCCATTAACACCTGCTTTTTGCTTTTGTTTTTTTACTACCTGCTGCACTCACAAGCTGAGCTGCTAAAAGGTGTTTTAGGGCACAAGCCTATGCATGTTTAGACAAAAAAAGAAAGAAAGAAAAGTCCTACAACTCCCAGAATTAGCCAACTGTTGGGCCCATTCAGAAGACACATTAAACCATGGCTTTAACCACAGTGAATAAGGCCTTTTGCTTTCTTCACCATGGTTAAAGCTGTGGTTTAAGGTGTCTTCTGAATGGAGCCCAGCTTTCTGGCTTAACCACTGTGGTTAAAGCCATGGTTTAAAGTGTCTTCTGAATGGGGCCATTGTGGCTGGATGGGGAGTGCTGAGATTTATGGGACTTTCTTCTGTCTAAACATTCATAGGATCGCACCCATAAAAGAATAGGTTTTCCACTTCCTTTCAATGCATGCTTACAGGTAAAGAGTGTGTGAGTGTGTGCATATAATCAGGGCTGTGTCAAAATGGGGGCAATTTTTATAAGTACCTTCTGCCGCCGTGGGAAATGAGCCCTAAGCAAGCCCTCCAAAAGAATCCACTTGTCAATTCCCACCAAAGTCATAGAATATTAAACTCCTTGAGCTTCTCATCCTGAATCTTCCCCCCCCCACACACACACACCCGGTCCAGGCCGCTGCTGGCAGCTTGGAAGCTTCCTAGAAAGCTGCCAAGAGTCCCTGGTGGGCTCCTACCTGTCACGCGGAAGTTTTAGATTTAGAGTCCACAGCAGAAAGAAAATCTCCCCATCTTACTGGTGCTCTTCAGGTGCTGCAGAAACAATCCTAATAAGATCACCCCATTCAGCCTTGTCCAAGCCTTGTGGGAGGCCGGAAGATCCCCTCAGGCAAACCGTGTCCCCAGAGAGAGAGGAATGCTTAAAAAAAAACTGATTAGATTTTCTGACAAGGATGAAGAAATGGCATCTCATCAAATCAACCTCAAGAGATGAGAACTGCCTGGGCAGGCCAACACATCCAGAAATGGCTCAGGAAAGGAGATCTGGGCAGTTCTCGATAGTGCTATGCTCAGAACAAGGGCAATAAGCAGAAAGGGCAGAAAGGTGCGTTTGGAGAGGTAAGTAAGAAAGCAGAAGGACGGAAATCTGAAATGTTTATTCAGCTGGGGCTTACTGCAACACAGGCCCTGAAGCAGCTCACATCATTTTTTCAGGTGTAATTGCATTTGTGTACATGTAAATATATTTTAAACGAGCAGATTAACCTGCCTTTGCACGGGTTTGGAACAGTCCTTAACATGATACAGGAACACCTTCAAGAAAAGTGATGCAGCTAACAGAGTTGGACACATTGACGCTGTTCAGACGACACGCTAGCCCACGGTGGTTAAACATTTTGAGCTAAATATTATGGCTTAGCATGTTATCTGAACCATGACTTAGCGTGTCGCGTGAACCATTCCTAACCATGGTGGCTACCTAACCACAGTTTAAACACGCTCACTAACCATTTGCTGCAAAAGAGTTAGCAGCTTAACCGTGGCTAAGTGTGTTGTCTGAACTGACCCAGTGTGTCCAGTTCATCTGAGTGGAGGCACCCCCACTGCCACTCCTAGGCACAGCCCCTGCCAAGGTGTACCCCTATAGCCAGCTGCCAAACAACAGCGGAGAAGAGCAACTGTAAAACTCTGCCCCTCAGACTTCTTTTGCCTGGCCTCAAATTGAATCAACTGCAAAGCTGTGTGTTATTTATTTTTATTTATAACATTTGTATCCCACCCTATATCACTAGGATCTCAGGGCGGTGTACAGTTAGGGATGTCTGCCACGTAGTGTCTGAAGATAATACTGCAAGTTTCAAACAAATGGGCACATTTAAATGAATTAAAATTAATCCTCAGGTGCACACTGATAAGATCCCCTGAATATGCATACCAAACTTCAGGTGCCTAGGTTTCATGGTTTTGGGGCCATGACACAGACAGACGTCTTTTATTATTATAGATTAGCTTTATTAGCACCCCTCCTGACTCTTGTGTGATCCAACCCTGCCCACCCATGGCTTCATAACCTCTCTCGTCACAAAGCCTTCTTCCCATCTTAATTCCTCCCAATACCTTGACAGCCTTGGCACGTGTTTTGCTTTCCATTGATTTCCAGCTGCCAGATGTGTGATTGATGCACTCCAGGGAACTGGATTAGCTATATGTCTCCTCCTGTGTCCAGAGGAGAATGCCAACCAATCGTACTTGGATTTGAACCCCGCCAAGAAGCTGCTGTATTTCTCCCCTATCTTGTAAACCAAGAGGTCAGGTGGGACCCAAGATAGAAAATTACATGATGGCTTCGCTGGCACCATGCCTGCCTGCCTGCCTGCCACTCATGCTAATTGCAAGGCAGGAGAGGGGACCGTCTTAGGGTGGGCCCCACCAGAACATGAGAAGAGAGAGGTAAGGAGATACTTCCAATCAATGGCCATCTTCCATGTGCCCCGTGGATTTCTGGGAAGCCTCCCGCTGCCAGATCACCCTATACTCATAGACTTCTCATATGTCTATCTATGCAAAGATATTTGGGCCTCACAGACTCATTCACAGGAAAGGAAAAACAGCGCTGCTGGAGTACTGCTGCCAGAGGTAGGAAGCCAACATTCAGCCTGCACACCCAGAAGCCACAGCACTTTAGTAAAGATGTCTGAAAATGGGACATCTGCAATTCTCTTCCTCCAGACTCAGGATGTGGCCTGCCTCAGGACCCAGGCCAGCACAAACCAAACAACAACACAGATGGGGCAGGAGAACACTGGGCTGGAGGTATTTCAAACCAGAATCATTACAGGAAGCAGGATTTGCTGTGACAGCCAGGAAGGAACAGGTGAGAAATGGAAGTTCATGGACATAGCGGGGGACATCCTTTCACATTTTAAAACCACTTTTAATTTCTGAAATGTATTACTCGAACATTTATATCCCAGCTTTTTTCCTCTGGCAAGAAACCCAAGGCAACTTATATGGTCTTCCACTCCATTTTATCCTCTCAACAACCCTGTGAGGTAGGTTAGGCTGAGAGTCAGTGACCGGACCAAAGTCACTCAGGGATTTTCATGGCTGAGCGGGGACTAGAACTCGGATTTCCCAAGTCCTTGTCCAACAGCCTAACCACTAGACCACACTGGCTCTCATGTAATATATTCACATGTTTTAGGGTGCAATCCTATGCATATTTAGATAGAAAAAAGTCCTACAACTTCCAGCATTCCCCAGCCAGCCATGTCTAAATATATATACGATTGTGCCCTTCACTAATCCTTTCCAGTGGTGGCCAGGAATGTGTTTATTCTTGGGGAGAAGCTTAGAAATTCAGAATGCAGCACTGGCGAAAAAGCTACTGGAGCTTTCCACTGAAACATATTCTGGGGCCTCACCAGGTTCTGATCTATGCATCATGCGCACAGGAGCAGAGCTGTAGAGGCATAATCTAACCAAGGAAAGGTGCCGGTCTGTATTCTCAAGCCACTTTACAGCACGTGTGATTTTTCTGATCGTTCAGCCTGAACAAGCTACCAGTATACTTTATCACCAACTGGAAGTCTGGCCTGTTATCAGTGCCTAGAATATGCATAAGAATAACACCAATGGATTATTATTATTATCCCGCCTCTCCCTCTGGATTGAGGCGGGGAACAACACCAAACACAATATAATACATAAAATTAGTTAAAAGAGCATATAAAACCAATACAATATTAAAATAACTATCACAGCATCTTAAAATTCTTAGGTTTAAAATTCATCTGGGTAGCCCTGCCGGAAGAGACTAGTCTTTAAGGCTGTCTTAAACTCTGAGAGAGCTTTAAGCTGACAAATCTCCTCCGGCTGGCCATTCCACAGTCTGGGGGCCAGGTCAGCATAAGAAAAGGTCCTCTGGGTAACAGTTTATTTTTATTTATTTATTTAAGGATTTTTATG
Organism: Elgaria multicarinata webbii; assembly: GCF_023053635.1. NCBI lineage: Eukaryota > Metazoa > Chordata > Lepidosauria > Squamata > Anguidae > Elgaria > Elgaria multicarinata. The sequence continues at coordinate 25,679,453 of NC_086173.1, forward strand.
CTGCCATTCAGCCAAAAAAGGCTCTCATGGCGGCTTACAAAAGTATTTCTTGACAGTCCCTGCCCACAGGCTTACAATCGAAAAGACATGACACAAAAGGAAAGGGGATTGGGAGGGAGGAGGAGGAGGGGGGAACGGAAAGCAAATTCAGGCACTACAATCTTAGTTGGAAAGTTCAGCAGTTATAGGTGACAGCAGGAGGGAGGGGGCTCTCAGCTGGAGCTGGACCCAGGCACGGTGGAGAGGTGCCTGGCTGCTGCTTCCTCCCTCACTGGTGGCCTCTCCAGAGACAGTTGGTAGCAGGAGGGAGGGGGCTCTCAGCTGGAGCTGGACCCAGGCATGATGGAGAGGTGCCTGGCTGCTGCTTCCTCCCTCACTGGTGGCCTCTCCAGAGAGTTGGTAGCAGGAGGGAGGGGGCTCTCAGCTGGAGCTGGACCCAGGCACGGTGGAGAGGTGCCTGGCTGCTGCTTCCTCCCTCACTGGTGGCATCTGCAGACACAGTTGGTAGCAGGAGGGAGGGGGCTCTCAGTTGGAGCTGGACCCAGGCACGATGGAGAGGTGCCTGGCTGCTGCTTCCTCCCTCACTGGTGGCCTCTGCAGTGACAGTTGCCAGCCTAGTCTTTGCTGACTGGAGTAAACCCTTCCCAGAGGACCAGAGTGTGAGGGGTGGATTGTACGGGAGAAGGCAATCCCACAGGTAACCTGGACCCAAGCCATGTACGGGTTTAAAGGTGATAACCAACACTTTATACTTCACCCGGAAACTAATTGGCAGCCAGTGAAGATATTTTAAAGTTGGTGTAATGTGGTCACCCCTAGGTGTACTGGTGACATGTACCCCTGGACATGTACACAATGCTTTTTCCTCACCAATGAATGAACTGGAATTATTCCTTAAAATGCTTCAGTATTCCAAGAATTCTTTTCTACCTCATTTTTTATTCTATAGTAGCACTGTAAATTCTCATCCACAATTCCGGTTTTGAAAAGTCTGTATTAAAATAAAAATGGAACAGGCCTTTTTTTGGAACGCTGTTTCCCCCCCGGAGAAATTCCCTTGGCTGGCTACGGCCATTGCTGCCTAACTTCATGGGTCAGGATACCTACCCTGTGGTTGTGTTGCATTGGACTGTACTACAATTCATGCACTTGACATCCCATAACGGCCATAAAAACATCCACAGGCAGAATACAAAATGCATCTCCTTTGAAACTGCAGCTGGCATGTTTCTGATAAATGATGCCGTTCTCCTTGTGCGTGCGGCTAACCGCAGAGCCCCTCAAAGACGTCTCCTTCCATTCTGTGGCACTCTGAATGCGGAGAGCATTACTGCTCAGCACCACCCCAAGACTTTAATGGAGGGGGATTATTTGATATTCACTTTGCAATTACAGGATGTGAATGTTGCATCTCTCACTCCATCATCCCCTGGCGAAGTGAGTACAAGCAAGCATATATGCTTTATGGCTACAGGCATCCTTTCATTGAATTATTTTGCTAGGATTATAAAAGTGTGCATCCTCAACAAAACCAAAAATCTAAAATAGGAACTTTATTTATTACATTTCTATACTGCCCTATAGCTGGGCAGTTCACAAGAATTAAAACCACAAATACAGCATAAAAACGATGGCCCTGTTCAGAAGACACCTTAAACCATGACTTTAACCACAGTGCCTTTTGCTTTATTCACCATGGTTAAATCAGTGGTTTAAGGTGTCTTCTGAACACAGCCTGGCTTTCTGGCTTAACCACCATGGTTAAAGCCATGGTTGAAGTTGTCTTCTTAACAAAGCCAATATAAAAATACGGTGTAAAAGTACAACCAGAATAAAACCTAGCAGCAGAGATCTAAAATACAGTAACAAATTTAAAACAGCAGAGCTAAAAGATCAGAATGCTTAAATGCCTGGGAGGGGGGGGGGAATGCCTTCATCTGGCTTCGGAAAGAGGACCACATAGGTGCCAGGCGAACCCCTCTAGTGAGCTCATTCCACAGCCAGAGTGCTACAGCAGAAAAGGACCTCTTTTCCTACGTATGAGGTAGAGAATGCTGCTCCATGGCCTCTCGTACATTACATTTTTTAAGCACACAATATGCCTAAAAATTATAACGTGTGACAGTGTGTACAAACATGTCAGACAAGTATCCTCGCCAGAGATCCAGAGCAGGCTACAAACTCAGGTTCGCCTCTGTGTCATTTATGAAGTAACCCACGTGATGCAAGACTGGAAGAGATTCGTGGGAAATTTGCAAGTGGTAAGCAGGATGCCGAGGTAGCTCGAAGATCATAGAAATCGCAGAAGAAGAATCCAACTCTCTGACACAAGGCCGGATAGTCTGAATATCAAGCCCGGCTCCAGATTTACCCATATATTCCAGGCTACGGAATACCAAGAGCAAGAGGCAACACAGCAAAGTCACTGTAATGCTGATGACTCACGGGGAAGCAGGGGGACAAAGTCTTGTAGTACCTTAATGGCAAAGTCCACAACAGCTCATGTCGTAGCAAGATTGTATGTTTTTGACAAGACTATTGTTTTATCGGGTGGGGAGAAGTGGACTGGACACAGTCCACAGGCTGGAGACCCATTCATGAATACTATCAAAGCCTTCACAACATTACCGCTATCTATTTAAAAAATCTCTTCAACCGTAAGGACTAGAACCCTGATGGATCTTGTCTCTGGACCCGAGTAGTTTCACCAGTTCCCACAATGAGAAACAACTAAATGCACACAGCTTTTCCCCACGGCCACCACACACCCCTGTGGTTTAGATGCACCCTGCAATTCTGGTGACTCTGGGATTTCCCAAGGAGAAAAGCAGCAATAGCTGCTCTCCACCACTAAATCACTCTTCAGCTGTATCAAGCAGAGAGTAAAATTAGTCAGTGCAGAAAATGCAAGGACGATCATCTCTTGAAGTGCTGAAATCACAAAACTGACACCGGTTAGCTCCTTCGTACAAAACATGAAGCTGATTGGGGTGGGTGGGAAGAGCAGGGTGTGGTTTTTTTAAGCTCCCACACTAAATTGTGTTTTACCTTGCAGCACTGAACTCTTTTCATTGCTGGAGGATGCCCAAGTGTTTAAATAGCTGCCTTGTGTCTTGCTATATTCTGCTACTTTTTAGAGGAAAGGTGGGACATTAATGTTTTCAATGCATGAAATAAAGCAAGTTTGATGCCAAGCCCCTCACTTTCCGGGGAGGGTGGGGAAGCCCTGAGAAGGGATGAAGATGCTAGCTCACCACTCAGCACAGATTCCTTGCTGATCCGCCTTCAGTTTGGCAAGGCAGAACATCTCAGGAGCCCAGATTTGCCCCGGGGGCCTCTAGTTGCTGACCCCTACCCATCTCTATTTCCCAGTCAACTGGCATCCATATGTTAAGATGGCAAATAAACAGCAAATATGAAGGAACAGCTTACTCTGGATTATTTCAGAGTGAATTACAACGCTGCCCCTGCTGCTGCTGAACATCTTATCTATCACTCACCTTAACACAACTGTTGTGTGTTGCGGAATTACAAGTAGTCACCCAAATTAAGTCCCTTTTGGCCATGTACCTTGACAGCATTTCCATTGTAGTAAATAATTCTAGCGTTCACTTAGTTGGCCCTAAGTCCTTCTCACTTTGCATAAGGATGAAAATCGCCATTTAAAATTAGATGCATTTCCTTAAAATCCGGGGATGCATAGCAACCCTGACTCCAGGGCAGGATGTGTGGAATAATATGTCCCAGTGTAAGTAACCTGTGCCCACAAAATTTATAGTTGGAAAGATATCACACTGCATGGGAACCGTTTCTATCAGTGTCTAGAGTATGCAAGGTTTTGTTTTGTAAACCAAGTGTGGGAGGATGTTATTATACTCATGTTCTAGTTGTAAATTTCACATAGCCAGCTTGTTGGCCAATGTGGTCCTGTTCCAACAACACACTAAACCATGCTGCTTAACCACAAAATGGTTACCACTTTGTGGTTAAGCATCATGGTTTAGCGTGTTGTCTGAACGGGGCCATTGTGAGCAGAATGCTACCTAATAAATTGCTGGGAAACCTGGAATTTCCCTCACCACAGTACAAAACAGGTTTTCAGTATGCAAATCATTATTTTCACAAGGGTCCCCAACCTTTTTGGTCAGTGGGCACATTTGGAATTTTAAGAGAGGGCTGTGGATACTCTCACAAAATGGCTGCCATTAGAGATTGTCCTTTCACAAAATGGCTACCATGGTGGGCATGGCTGATCAGAAACCACTCATTTCCCAGAATGTGAACGGGTAAGACCAAAAGAAAAATAACTTGCCCTAGAACTCAAGTACAAGGCAGAGGTAGGGAATGAGTTCTAACACACAAACACACTCTTTTGAACCCAAATATAGATGGTGCTGAAAGCAGCACTTTGTTTTGCAACATGCTAGCCTCCCAGTTAATTTTTTTAATTTAAAAAATCTTAAGAAATAAATTAAGAATTAGAAGGAGCAGGGAGCCTGGCAGGGGCCAAGAGATGTGCCCTTGGGCACCACATTGGACAGGCGAGATCCAGAGTCACAAATACATCAGAAAAACCAAAATACTCACAGAGCATCTTAGAGACTAACCAGTTTATAGTGGAATAGGTTTCCATGCATGTGTCTGATGGAATAGGCTAGAGCCCATGAATGCTTATGTACAACCAGACTTTAAGGTTCCACAGGGCTTTTTGCTGTTTTTATAGACAGATCAGTGCTTAAGAGAGATGCATGCGCACGCACACACACACGTGTTAAACTCTCTAAAAGCAGAATACGTGGAAGCAGTGGGACTTGGACTACTCACTTCTATCCCTGATTCTGCCCTTGGCTTTCTAGGTGACCTTCAAGAAGTTCAAAGCAGGGACTGAGCCTGTATTTTGAGCCTATGCCTCAGTTTCTCTGTGTATAAAGCAAGAGAGCTAACATTATCTTAGAAGGGTTATACATTGTCAGTGGCTCTGAGAGATGCTACACCCAGTTCCCTGTCAGCAGCTGTGAGAAGTTCCATTGATTCCAAGGAGCCTGTATCTGGGCACACAAACAGGAAGCTAGAGAAAGAATTGGCTCCTTGGACAAGAGAAGCATTGCCTAGACAGAGATGTATTTAAAAAGCAGCTGAAAAATTGTGGCTTGTTTCCTAAAATGGCTTAAATCTGGAAACCAAGCTTTCACCACAAAGGAAGGCTGGATATTTAGGTCTGACATTTCCTTGAATTTCCCAGGATTACTCTGGCCGCTCTACTCTAGCAACTCTTTAGCATAATGATTAATCGAGGCATGGCAATTAGAAGGACCAAGGTGCATTCTTTTCACACTAGCCTTTTAAATCAGATTTTCTTCCCCAGCCCTGCTAGCATGTATGGAAAAGTGGTGTCATTCTACTGGCGCAAAGCTTCTACTTCCTTGGAAACCCTATTTTTTATCCTTGTACAAGTGTTCAGCCCAGTGGTTTGATTCTGCTTGTGCAAGCTTTTGTGTACTGCAAAAGCTGTTCTACAAATCATTGCACCAGTCACTGCACAAGATATTGAACAACACATGATGACATCATTAGTCTAGGTATTGCTTGCGCTGGTTATACTAGTTCTGGGTTATATCCAATGTTATGGTGGCAGCAAAATTACAAGAGTTAGTGTTGTTCCGCTGATTGGTTGCACAACTGCTGCCACAACGAGCACTAGAGATGTGAGGGACTAAAATGAATTCAGATTTCAAAGAATCCAACATCTGGAATCCAGCCACATGGAATCCAAGATTTATTTTTTACTCTCCCAAAATTTAGGCAAATTCATTCACAGCAAACTACACAGGTTTCTACTGAAACACAAGCCATCCTGGAAAATACACGCAGGGCAAAAGTTGAATGGAATGGGACAATGTCCTTACTGTTACAAGAAAACATAAATTATGTAAGCTTTTGCGAACTCTCTTACGGAATTATTTGCGCATGTTTCTGCATAACGGGGGGGGGGGGGGGCGGACTGAATCCGTCTATGAACAGATGCCGAAAAGAATGACACAACACCATCCACAAAATCCAGACATCTCTACCTAGCACAACTAGTGCAAGCCACAAGTAACTAAACGAAGTCGTAATGAGTTGTGTATGTAACACCATGTGCCAAAAATTTGCAGAATAGCTCATGAAAGTAGAATCAAATTATTAGGCTTGATACTTGCCCAATGATAAAAACAGGTAGAAAATGGTAGAACCATCTGCAAATGGTAGAAGCATTGCACTAGCAGAATGACACAACTGGGCACAACCTATACATTCCCATCTTGTCTTCCATGTTTTATCCTGCCCTAACAATACTCATATGTGGAATCAACAGAGTGAAAAGAGAAGACAGCTTAAGACGTGCTTTCCAGCCTGCACAATTAATAGCTCACCAAGATGACCGCAACTCACTGTAGGCTCCACAGGCCTCCTGCTTTTGCCTCCTGCAGGCTGAACAGCCTGACACCATGAGAAGGGTAAGGGGGCACCCTACGACTTGGCTGGTGGGCTGCATTCAGTTCAGTGGGGGCCCAAAACATTTTTATTGGCTGTCAAATACTCAGAGCTGTGTGAAAGGTGGGGTATAATTTTAATAATAATAATAAAACAGTTGCAGAGGCCTGATCTAAGGCTATAGCTCTCCAGACACGCAAGGTGCCAGATGGTGGGTTCTTCTCACCGACTGCCCCAGCAAAAATGAATGGAAAAGACAAATTTCAACCTGCTGTCACAGGATGAACTGCTCCTGCCAACCTTGGGCTCATCCCCTTCAGACTGCCAGCTGCACACGTAGTCCTGCACTAGCGGCAATGGACATATGTACTGAAAGACTTTTTAAAAGGTATTTGAAGTATAGCAATATGTTTTGAAATGCTGATGCTCCTCACGACAGTCCCCAAAGCCGCAACCCAAGGAGAATCTAAAAAGTGCAGGCGGGTGTGTCGATCCATATCAACAAACCGTTCTATTATTATTATTATTATTATTTATTTATTTATGTATTTATTTATATAGCACCATCAATGTACATGGTGCTGTACAGAGTAAAACAGTAAATAGCGAGACCCTGCCGCATAGGCTTACATTCTAGATTTTCATCTGCTAGGAGCAAGTCTTTTGTAAAGAAAATGGGTCTCTATTGCCCATTCAAGACAAGGCCATCCCCCCACAAATACTTTGCATTATAACAAAGAACAATATATTATTGCTGGGATAATTCACTCCCTGCCATCCCATCCCACAGCTACTGTGAGGATTGCAGCTAAGCTCAGAGGGAACAGGTTCCTGGAAGAGAAGGCTTCTTGGAGGAGAAAGCTATCAATGGCTACTAACCCTGATAAATAAATAAATAAATAAATTGTTACCCTCCTCTCCCTCTGGATCAAGGCGGGGTACAACACAAATGCAGACACCATAAAATACATATAATTGGTTAAAACATTTTAAACAAATACGTTATTAAAAGCAGCACATTATTAAAAGGCCTCTTAAAATTCAACTGGGTAGGACTGCCCAAAGAGATCAGTCTTTATGGCTTTCTTAAATTCCGGAAAACTGTTAAGTTGACGAATCTCTCCCAGCAGGCCATTCCACAATCTGATGGCTCTAAGCTACCTCCAGTATCAGAGGCAGTATGTCTATGTACACCAGTGGCTGGGGAACATGGGTGGGTGGGTGCTGTTGCACTCATGTTCTGCTTGTGGCTTTCCCGGGGGCAGCTGCTTGGCCATGTGTGAACAGAATGCTGTACTAGATGGACCCATCATCCGATCCAGCATGGCTGTCGTTATGTTCTTAACAGGGAATTCTGATGGGTGGTGGGGTGGCAGATGACATCAGGGTCTTCGCTAATCAGACATTTCTGGCTCCACTACACCACTGGGTACATGAAATGCATTTCTGGACACTTTCAAAACCTACATGCAGAGGCATGAGTGGTAGGACTGGCAGTTTTCTGGACTTAGGGAGGCTCATCGCAAATGTGAACATCTCTGGGATAATGCCTTCCCCCTCTTGTTCAGAATCCACTATTCCCCCTGAACCTACCTACTCAGCATACTTAGCTTCCCCCAAAGGATCATGGGAATTGCAGTTTGGTGAGGGTGCCGAGACTTCTCCTTAGCCCCTGTCACAGAACAACAGCATGTCTAGGCCCCTGAGGATAGGGAAAGGCTATTCAACCAGCTTTAAGTCTCCGGAGTAGATAGATGCCTACAGAGGAGCATACTAAAGCCTTTCTTCTTTTAAGAGACCTCCCAGGATTGAGGTCAACTGACCTACCTCTCCCGCCTCTCAACATTTGCCTAATTGCGAGAAGCGATGCGTTGTCAAGGAGAGCTAAATGCAAAAATGTGATCCTATAGGAGGAGGATTGGTGCTCTTCACTGTACCATGTAGAATTGCAGGGGTGTTTCACACAACCTGCAACAGTTGATCAGAGGGGGGCAGTAATTCCTGCTTTCTAAAACATTACCCTTTAATCTAACTTTCCACTGCAATTAGCCTCTCACTTTAGAGAGCAATTAGAAGAGCAGGTCCTCCGGCTAGAAGGTCTCCCAGCCCTCCCACAATGGGAGCACATTAAAAACAAGCCTTCCTTAGGCCGGTGAGCCACCTAACTAATGACTATGTTTAAGAGAATCAGGGAACACAGACAGCCTAAACACTGGAGACTCGCCCAATTTATTACAATCTTTCAATCACCCGTTGATAAGAGACAGATTTTTTGTTCTTGTTAACCTGGTTATTCTCAAGTTGTTTTTTAAAAAAAACCTAAACTCTACACCAAGGGAAATTACACATTAGTTTATGCAAATATGCTTATATATTGCTTGCATTTATTTATTTTCTTGCCCGCTTGATATTGTTTAAGTTTTTTTACTGGAATACCCAAGGAACACAGGAAGCTGCTTTATTTAGCAAGTCCATCTAGCCCAACGTTGTCGATTCTGACTGGCAGCTGCTCTCCATGATCTCAGACAGAGAGAGGTCACCATCCCCATCACCTGGTACCCAATATATCTAAGTGGAGATGGCAGAGACCAAACCAGGGAGTTTCTGCACCCAAAGCATGTCCTCTACGACTGAGCTGTGGTCCCTTCTCTAAAGGAATGGAAAGGCAGTAGGAACGGAATGCAACTGGAAGCCACAAGAGCTGTCACAAAGAGTTGTGCAAAGAAGATGCCTCTTGTACAATTGAGGCTTCTGCTTACATACACTGGACATCATGTAACCATGGGGACTAGAGACTTGCTTTTCAAAAAGAAAAAGAGACACATGCTACTAACATCCTCAAGTCAACAAATTCTATAACCGGTATCAAGTTCTGCATAGATTTTGATGTCTGCATACTCATACAGACCAGTTTCTAGTCAAAATTACACATCACCACATAGCAATGTCCTCCCAGCAACATCTACACAACATGGTGCTTGGGATTCAGTTGTATGCCAATCATTCTTGCCTGGTGAAGAGTAGAAAGTGGTACCCTGTCTACGTCAGCATCTCAACCTAATCGTCTTCCCTCTAGAACTCGAAGCGCCTATTCCACGGATGCCCACCCCACTTGCCTGCCATGCCATACTCACGAAGCAACCTGTAAAATCAGCAGAGTTCCTGTTCAGCACAATGAACAAGAGAAGCATTTGCTGCAGAGATAGATTATGCTCCCGTTTTTGCTTGGTGCTTCTATTTTGGCAGGGTCCGTATCAGTTTGATGTTGCAAAGGATGCAGAGATACCCTTCTTAATGAATCCTAACCTTGGTATCACAGCTTTTCCAAACAGAAGAGCATATCTTAGGTAACCCCAAGTAATCACTATTATCACCACCACCACATTGTGGACAACGTTTGCCCCAAAATACATTACGGGGGAATGAAAAAAAGACTGGAGAGAAAACTGTCAGTAGCTAACCCTGGCTTGGCTAAATGGACCCCTGGGATTTTGCTTCTGAAATGACAAATCTTTTCTCCCGTAGCAGTTCCAAGCCAACAGTTCCAAGCCAGCTTGGAGACTGAGAAGGGGCCTAAGGTGACCCCTGTAATATCTGGTCTGTTGAACACAGATCAACTCCATGTGGAAAGCCTTGTTGGGGATTGCATCCTTCTCACTGCCTGTGGACACCCTATAGCAATAATATAATTATCATCTCTGTCTCCCATGGGAGACACTGCGGTCTTCAAATTCCATCACACCCAAGCTGCTTCAGTTGCTGCAGTACACATCTGGGACCAAGAGACCCCTCCTAACCTTAACGGACACCTTCACAGTTTGACTACACACATATTCATTGGTGGCCATCATCTACCATCACCTTGGCAACAAGTCTAGACAGTCCAGAATCCTCTTCCCAGAGAAACTGCAGGTTTCTCTTGCAGGATACACCCACCAACAGTCTCAAAGCCCCATAGCCACCCACAGTAATGATCCTTCTGTGTGAACTCTATAGAGTTTCAGATGAGGGAAGGAGCTGACCAGAGGCCACACAAAAGAATCGGTAGCAGAGATGGAAAAAGAACCAAGTGAATTTGTATGCCTGGGCCTCGTTGTTTGCGATACAGAATGGCAGCAATCACTTTAGTAATTATATTACAATACCCCAAAATAAGAGTCTTGGGGCCAATGTCCCCCAAGCACAATAGCCCAACAACTCCAGTCCTCAAACCCTTCCCCTCCCATCTCCCACATTCATCCACTGGCTCCCCCACCCAAGCCCACTGGCTAGAAGCCCCAACCCACCCCTCGCACTCACAGAGAGATGAGGCCTTGCAGGCCACCGTACTTACTGGGCAGTTCTCCCTTTGCCAGTTCAACGCTAAGCAGCTCCTTCTGGCTAAGGCTCCAGCCCGGTCCAGGGTGAGTAGGGGTGGAAGCTGGACTCTTGGTGAAGATGCCACTGATGAACTTGAGCATTTTACGGTCACGGGTGGAGGCCCGTCCGCCCTCCCGGCCTCTCTTCAGTCCTACCGCTGCCTCCGAGGAGCAGGAGCCAGAAGAGGCCAGGCTGCCGGGGCCATGGTTGAGGTCACTGTTGTCCAGAGTCTTGCTTTTGTTTTTGTGAGGGGACAGTTTGGCCCTGGACCCCCCTCTGGGGACCGTTTCCCCACTGCCCTTGATGGCTACCTTCATGCGGCCCTTCACCTCGCTCTCCGGCCACGACAGGCGGTTCGGGGTGCCCCCCTTGTGCCCCCCTTTGCCAGCCTTTGGCTCAGCACCTACCTTGGCCCCACTGGTGGTCACTGTTTTGAAGGGCTTGTTTGTGGCCAAGCGAAGACGGCGGTTGCCGGCCGCTGGGTGAGGCGAGGACGCGCCCGAGTGGGAGAACGAAGAGCCCCCCACTCTGCCCACGCTCATTTCCATGGCCCCAGGCTCCGGGCCGCCCCAGCTAGCATGGCTGACCAACATCCGGCGTCCGGGTGCTGCAGCACTAGAGGAGCAGCTGGCAGTGGCAGGTGGCGGCGGCAGTGGCAACTCATCTCCTGGAACCTCCAAGGTTTCCTTCAGCCCAGCCTTAGGGGGGATTGATGCCACTTCTGGCCTCGGCAGCACAACAGGAAAGGCTGGAACCAAAACGGCTTTCGGCTTTGGGGCTACAGCTGGAGCTGCTGGAACCACAGACACTGCGGGCTTAGGAACAAGGGCCTCAGGCTTGGGAGCAGTGGCCGAAAAGATGGCGGCAAGAGTCGGCTCAGGCTTGGGAGGAATAGTTGGGGCTACGGAGGGAACCGCTGGCTCAGGTTTGGGAGCCAGAGTTGGGGCTCCACAGGGCACAGGGGCCTCCGGCTGCTTAAGGGGCCCGTCTGGTTCACGTTTGGGGGCCAGAGGTGGAGCGATAAAGGGGGCAGCCACTGCTGTCTCAGGTTTGGGGGGCACTGCTGGTGTGCCAGGAAGCCCCAGTGGCTCAGGTTTGGGGGGCACAACTGGAGCAACTGAAGGCCCCAGCACTTCAGGCTTTGGCGCAATGGGCGGCGCGTCTGGGCTCACGGCGGCTTTGGCCTTTGGGGCTGCCACGGACGCAACCTTTGGGTCCCAAGGATTGCCTTGACCACTGCCAGTGGGCGATGTCCACAGGGAACCGGCTCGCCCCGTGCCATCCGGGGACGGGCCAGGTGTCCCAGGACTGCTGGGAGACAGCTGCAGCAGGTAGTCCGGAGTGCTGGCGCTGCTGGTGCTGATCCAGAGTGCATCCTGGCGGTGGAAGATCCGCTCTTGCCTCTTGAGCTTAGCCGCCTCCTCGGCTTCCTTGCGGCCCTTCACCCCGGAGGGGTCTGCAACCGGCGGGGCGGAAGGGCTGGAGGCTTGGACCTGGCCACCGTCCCGGCTGTCGGGCTGGGGGACTCCATCGCCTGCCCCCGCCTTCTCGTCCTCTTGCTGCTGCTGCTGGACCGATTCAAGCTTGACAAGGGTGAGCGAGATCAGGTAGGTCGTCCTGCGCTGCAGGGTGGCTCCTCTGCTCATGAGTGCCCGGGGGAACGGACGGCGGCGCCCACACCGCTAGCCAGCATCTGCCAGACGGTCCCCCCCTCGCTTTTGCTGCCGCCGCCGCCGCCGCCCCCTTTGGACAGCGCCGGATGCCAGCCGCCAGCTGGAGCCCCCTAACGCCCACCCTGCTCTGCCCATGCACAAAGGGCAGCTCCGGAGGAATGCTGCAGGCGCCTGGGCATCTCCCTGTGGTCGGCCAACTCGTCGAAGCGGTCCCGGGGAGCGAGGGCGGTGGGAGAGCTTACCTGCTCCTCTGCAGACCAGCTGCTGGCGTGAAGGTGAGCATCTTCCGAACAACCGAGGGCGTCGGAGAGATAAGATGGGTCAGGGGGGCGCGGTGGTCCCTTGCAGGGGGAAATCGCAGCCCAGCGCCGAAGCCTAGAGGGGCGCGATCCAACCGAGAAGGCAGAAAAAGGTAGGGTGGCGGAGGGCGAGGGATGGCTGTTCCCATGCAGACAAGCCGGCGCGTGGAAGCAAAAGGAGGGGGGAAGTGGGAGGGGGAAAGGGGGGGGAAAGCGCGCGGGTGGCGTTGGGGGGGGGAGAGAAATCACAGCTTCGTTGCAAGCAGCAGATCCCCTTCTGTGGTGTTGCCGCAACCTCGGGAGCCCCTCGGAGCAGACCTCATCGTCCTGGCAAGGTGCCAGGGTCTCTCACGCTTCCTCTCCAGGTCTTGTCCTTTGCAGCCCTCCTACGGTGCATCCTTTATTCGACGTCCTCTTTCTCCCGCTCACGGCTCGCTGAAATCCGCCCAGGCTGAGGCCAGGATCTTTCCGCTCCCTCCCACCTCCCTGTTGCTGCAGCAGTAGTAATTCCTTCCTCCGGCTTCTTTGGGGTCCTTTCCCCCACACCTTTTCCCTCCTTGTGGCTTCTACCTTTCAATGCAGGGGGTGGGGTGGGGTGGGGGACGGTGCGGTTATTGCACGCGTTTTATGGGCTGTTTCCAGCCAGGGAGAAAGCGGCGGCTGGTGGCGAGCAGAAATGCGGAGATCAAGGTGGAGGGAGGGGGTGTGGGAGCGTGGAAATCAAAAAAAGCAAAGCCATCTCAGCACACCCCTTCGAGAAACAGAAGCTCTCCATCCGCCACACACGTTGGCTGTATCCTACGAACCCGAATTATAGGAAAGGAAGATGGGGGGAATTGGGTGGTGGTGGTGGTATAAGAGATCCTGAGAGTTATCACATTGAAAATGCACAAGCCAAGAAGTGGAGGCTTTCTACCGGGACACGTGGAAATCCCGGACTGGATCGCTTGGAATCTCCGCCCGCGCACCAGACCTCCAAGCCTTTCTCAGCGATTCATCAGGCACGACGTTGGGCGGGACTTTCTCAAGGCAGGGCATGTCTGAACCTCACACACGCCCTTCCGGTGCTGCTGGTGCTGCCGTTCCCCCCTCCCCTCAAAGGCGCGGCGTAGGGCTAAATTAGCCAAGCGCTGATTGGCTTCTTTCGTTCGCCCCATGGACAAGGTCATCTGGGCAATCAGCTGCGAACAGCTGGGAAGGCCCAACATCTGGAGGTTTAGCGCATGATGCGGCTAATGTGCTCAAATCCCCACCTGCTATGGGATCATCAGGGTAATTAGAGAAGGGAAGCCTGTTAGGCAAGGCTGCATGTGGAGCTACAGGTGGCTGCAGTTACCTCGACAAGCCTGCCTATCTGGCCTCCCCCACTCGGTCTCTACACACACACACACACACACACACACACACACTTCTGTCAGCTGCTCCTCGCATCTATTTCCACATGCCTATGGCTCAATCAGGTGGGAGGGATCACAATACATGGTTTTGGTTGCATGTTATTGGCTGTGTTCGAACAACACGCTAATCAACGGTTGTTTCCCATTTTGTTGCTATTACACACACACACACACACACACACAACGTTGCTCAGCCATTAATTTCTTTTGAACAGTTCACCTATTAGACTGCAACCACTGTTAGGTGCAACAATGGGTCGCTTCTGGCATGGCAGCCAGGTTTGTGAATGCTACAGCAAATCTAGGGTGACCATATGAAAAGGAGGACAGGGCTCTTGCATCTTTAACAGTTGCATAGAAAGGGGGATTTTTAGCGGATGACATTTGTATGCGTGCAGCACCTGGTGAAATTCCCTCTTCATCACAACAGTTAAAGCTGCAAGAACCCTGCCCTCTTTTGTAGGATGCCCAGATACAAAAGAAAGCAGGGCTCCTGCAGCTTTAACTGTTGTAGAATTTCACCAGCTGCTGCATACACACAAGAAGTGACACCTACTAAAATTCTCTTTTCTATGCAACTGTTAAAGATACAGGAGCCTTGTCCTCCTTTTCATACGGCCATCCTAAGCAAATCTCTGTAATGTGTGTCAAGATCACAACAAACCACCAATCCCAGAAGGATGTTGAAATGCTATTTGAGCCAGGGCATATTTGAGACATAATCTCAACACACATAGAAGTCGCAAGACGGGTCACTATGCCAAGGATGGCAGGAAGCGATGGCCATAGCCATCTTTGTTGTTATGGCAAAATGGGTCAAGTGAATGAATGTTAAGTACAGGGAGAATGTGGGAGGGGAGGTCAAATGACAGTAGGTAGCCCAGAACAGATAATTCTTGGGCTGCTGAAAAAAAATTTGCTGGCTGGATGGGAAGTACAATTTCAAGGGGAGGAAGGGATTGCCTTGAGATTGATGCACAATCTTCTATTCTGCCTGTGTTAATTAATTTGGAGGAGCTACTACCTTCTAGTAGCTCCTCCAGTACATCTTTGCTCATCAGTATGCAATGAAAAGATGATAGAAATATATTATTTCACTATTCTTATCTACACTGATTAAAGGTGTTATGTTAAGTGTGTTCTGTATCTGGACTATGCTCCCTAACAGGCTGTTTAAAGCATAGGCAGTAACTTGCTAGAAAGCTTTGGGAAGGGAGAAGTGGGGAAGTACAGCATTCCATGGAGTTCATGAAAATAGGGGCGGATGAGAAATAGGGGGAAATCATGTTATATAACTCCAGATGTAAAACAGTGACATAGAGGCAGCATAAATGCAGCCATAATTAATTGGTAGTATAATCATATTACTCTGGTGCTTCGTCAACTGCACTAGTTCCCAGTCCATTCATGGCCCAGTTCAAACTGCTGGTTTTGAACTTCAAAGGCATTCGCAGCTGGGGACCAAGGGATCTGGATGACTAGCTGTCTTCCACATGCCCATGCACAAAGACCTTCAGCAGAGGCTCTTCTCTGAGTACTTTTGCCATCTGAAGTGCAGGGGGAGGGCCTTTTCAGTGGTGGCATGCAGGTTGTGGAATGCTCTCCCCAAGGCACCTGCTCTGATGTCATTTTCATGACCAGGTATTTTCTTCTAACTTGCTTTATTCCTGCTGCTCTCTTTTAGTATCTTCTTTTAGTATAACGCTTCTTTTAGTATACTGTTGGTATGCTCTTGTTGTTTTTCTTGCATTTTAGTTTATTGTAACCTATCCAAGGAATTTGTTTGAAGGCTGGGGTAGAAATCCCCCTAATAAAAAAATAAATATCTTGGCAGGAACACTTCCTGCATCCAAAAGGGGAAATGACTGCTTGTGAAGCACCACTTGCAGTTGAGCTGCAAATGTTCCCTGTTTCCCAGCCAGCCATCTGATTCAGTGTGTCCCAGCTTTCTCTAGTGCCTTCAGTGCTTTCAGAACAAGTGCCAAGCAGGCATCTATGCACACCTTCGCCCCTCTCTATCGATACATGTGTGCAGCCTCCCCCTGCGCCCCCCCCTGCTCCCAGGCTCCTGAATATGCTGGTCCAGCCAGTATTCTGATGTTGCCAGCAAAAGGACCAATTAATGCTAATTGCACCTAAATATCCCAACTGACGGCACCATTGAAAATGATTCATATTCAAAAAGCAGCACACTCCCGCGCCGGCTGCTTCCTTTCCAAAGTGCTGAGGGAGCAATTCTAGCCAACTGTACTTACATCATAGGCACATAATCGCCACAATTCTCTACCTGGGTAGCAAGCTACCATACCAAGCCAATAGGAAGGCTTCAGATGCATGCACTCACACGCACAGTTTTGCTACCACTGCAGGATTCATGTCCCTTTTAGAAGCGGACATGCTCTGCATAGACAGTTACTCTGGCCTAAACCAGCTTGTCTCCTCACAAATGAAATTAACATCCACATAACATCCAAAGGTCTGTTAGGATGCATCTCTGCATGGACAGAAATCTACAGTTGCTTAAGCAATATCTGTGCCCCAGTACAGAACAGATACTGTGCAGAACCTTCACTGTACTTCATACTCCTTGTACTTCTGTGTATGTATGAATAATTGACCTGTAGAGACTGCATCACAGACAAGTACAATTCCATGTGAAATGTCTGTACTAGTACTTGCACCAGGTCAGAAGCGATGTCACCCCCAAGCTGCCTAGGTCACAACTCCTAACTTTTGTGTTTAAAGCTTTGTAACCGTGTTGTACAGGCCCCAAAGGTTGCACGTTTGCTTGTTAATTACTGTATTATATAGTTCTAAAATAAAAAGAAACAAGTGCATTTCAGATGAGACTATGTTTTCCTTTGTTCCTGAATGCATATTGAAAAGATCTCCACCTATTCCGAGCCTTCCCTTTGAACTCGGTCTGAGCTTTTCTCTCCAAAATCTCTCACTTAGTGATCATAGGGATACTAATTATGTAAACAAGACTCCTAAATTGTAATTTTCCTCTTCTGTGTTCAACACTTATATAAATATCCATTCTTACTGAAGACATCAGAAGAGTTTGGAGATAATTTCACTTCACTATGGGAATTATTCCTTTTATAAGGAAGGAATCCTGACCGACTCAGGGTTATCATCTTGACCAGCCTTCTCCAAACTTGTGCCATGCAGATGTGTTGGACTACAACTCCCAGAATCCCCCAGCTGGCTTAGATGCCTTTAAAGGAAGATTGATTAAAGGGAGCTTCAGCCATGGTTGTCACTAAAGAGAACCACCACGTAGTGTGCCTCTTACGCCTCATTACTGAGGGACAAACAATGGGGTGGGGAAGGTGGCATTGCTCCTTCTATGCCCTGGCTCTAAGCCTGTAGTGCAGGGGTGGGCAATTTTAGCCTACAAATTCCATCAGCTCTTGCCAGCATAGCCAACTATGTGGGATTATGGGAGTTGTGGTCCTCCAGGTGTTTTGGCCTACAAGTTGCCCGCCTCTGCTTTAGAAGTTAGCCACTGTTGGAAACGGGTGCTGGATTTGCTCTGATGCAAAGGGCTTTTCAGTATGTAAAACACAACTTTAAAAGGGTATTGTGCTTTTAGAGTATCATCCTCTCAACAATTTAGCACTTTTTCTTGAAAGCTTTACATGATACGCTCATAACAGCCCCAGAAGACAGGTCATTATAGATGCTGCTGTCAAAGGCCTAAGGCAACCAGTGAGACATGGACCAAGCCAAAAATTGCATGTTGCCCCTCACAAGGCAGGACTGCTGTCACAAATGGAGGGAGGGAAGAAGAGTGTCACTTGGTATCTCTTCCCACCATGCCAGTCTCTCATGGGCAATTGAGAGAACTTCCCCAGAGCAATTCAGGCTTGGCCCACTTCCTTTCCCCATGACAAATCTAGGGTGACCATATGAAAAGGAGGACAGGGCTCCTGTATCTTTAACAGTTGCATAGAAAAGGGAATTTCGGCAGGTGTTACTTGTATATATGGGGAATATGGGGAAATTTCCTCTTCATCACCACAGTTAAAGCTGCAAGAGCTATACTAGAGTGACCAGATTTAAAAGAGGGCAGGGCACCGGCAGCTTTAACTGTTGTGATGAGGAAATTTCACCAGGTTCTTCATATATACAAATGACACCTGCAGAATTTCCCTTTTCAGTACAACTGTTAAAGATACAGGAGCCCAGCCTAGACAAATTGGGCTGGTTAGTTCAAATCCATTTGTGAAAGTCAGCCTCCTGCTGTTCAATGTCTCTTGCTTCTTTTTGGGTCTCCAGCTCTTGATCCTGAGAGGGCCACCTTATACTTTTTAGCTATCTAAGGCAAGGCAGTCGACACACATCTACTCTGAGGCAACAGATTGTTCAATATGAACCAGACTGTGACTAGCATTCAGCGGCTCGTAATGTTTCACTAGAGGCCAGATTTTTCATAAGCACTTGGTGTGCTAACTGGAGCCTTCTGAAAATCCAGCCTGAAGATTATAGATGGATTGGAAACCTGTTTCCTATTTTAAATCTTAGTTAGGAATGAATGAGTGAATAATAAGAAAAGAAAGAAAGAACGACACTGTAAACAATTCCCTGCCAATCATACTTTATCTTGGACATTTCCATCACTTCTATCCTTATCAAATCCAACTGCTTCTTTCTGAGTCAGAAGAGCTAACGAAAATATGTCTTAGAATTAAAAAAAAAACCTGTGCATTTGTTGTTATAGCAACCAAAGCTCTGAAAATGTAGGAAAACAGCAGGAATAATTAAACTAACCAGTGAAATCAACATTAACGGCAACATTAAAATGTACCTCAATTCCATATTAAAGGCGGTGGGGGTGTATATATGGTAATGATTGGGGAGGGGCCCCTGAGACCGGAAAGGTGATGAACACCCCAAAAGAAAGGTAAATAAAAGCTCAATAGACAGATCAGACTGTCATAAGGCCTGTTACAACTGCAGAGAATCTTTTTTAAAGCTGCAAAAAGGAGAGAAAGAGAGTTATACCAACAGGGAAACTGATCCCAAAGATTGCTCCAAAGCAAGACCATTTTATAAAAATAGAGAACTTCACTTTAATGAAACAGTGTATCAATGTACATTGATTAGAGATTTATTTTCATTCCATCTTCCAATTCTTTCAATACGGTGGCTTCTGACAGGGTGTACGACCCACTGATTCCAAAAGGGGAAAGGAGTAAGGAGATTTATAAGAAGGGACAATTTGAATTCATTGACTCCAATAGGCAAAAGCTGATTGACCTATTGAGGATCTGCCCTGGTGTTTCTGTAGAAACAAGGCTAATTTATGCTGGCTCCGTTCAGAAGACACTTTAAACCATGGCTTTAACCATGGTGGTTAAGCCCGAAAGCTGGGCTGTGTTCAGAAGACACCTTAAACCATGGATTTAACTATGGTGAATAAAGCAAAAAAAGCCATAGTTTAAGGTGTCTTCTGAATGGGTCCACTATCTTGGTTCCTAGGTCCATTCAAAGACCGACAATAAAATGGGGCATTTGCCATGTGGACTTCCACCTAGAAGAGCACTAAGCAGCCAATATACTGCTATTGCTCTCGCTCTCTTCAAATGCAGAACTAAATCTCAGCCCCTCTTTATTCTCATCTGGCCAGACATTTTAATTTGCTGGCCTAAATAATGGGGTGGGTAGGGTAGTTACAGTTGCCAAATATTCATAGCGGGCATCTTCACTAAATACTTCTGGGTTGTTGGGATGGTGAGGGGGTAGACAGTGCAAGTCCCAGAAGAACAAGAAATGAAAGCGGGAAGTTTCTGTGTTTGAGGCAAGGCAATTGCACAATGAAAGCCTTGTCTGGAACCATCCCTAGTTCACACAAACTGCAGGTGAGGTGGCAAACCTGTTTCTGGATGGTATCTGCTGATTACCACTGTGTGAACAGAGTGCTGGACTAGATGGACCCTTGGTCTGATCCAGCATGGGACTTCTTATGTTCATGAACTAGTATGACGTGGACCTAAACACTAAACTGCACATTACATTAAGTGCACAGCATGTAGCTTTTTTTCCTTTTCTTTTTTTAACTGTAGTGTAAGCTTATGGGCCCCATTCAGTATTGGGACCACCTCACTTGGATAGGGGAATTAAACCTTCCCACTCAGCCACTCCCCCTTTCCCTAAATTCAAGCATACACAGGGGCTCAAATTTCTATTCAGCCATTGGTTGTGGGCTCACTTAAAACTGGTTTAATACTACTACTAATATTAATACTACTAATAATAATAATTTATATAGTGCTTTATTACAAAGTGATGCACATAAAATAAAGTAGTTCAGCAGTTTACAAAAAATACAATAAATACAATAATCCTAGTAGAAGACCTTAACTGAATCAAAGAACATAACAATAAAAAACCCATGCAAAATATGTAGTAGCCATCACGAGCATACATTCGTCATATGTTCTCTGGTTCCTAGGGAATCCTGGGATCTTCTGTGAATATGGTCTAATGATTTGTAATAGAAAAGTCTCAGATCCCTTACAAAAAATAATTGCCAGGGTTCTTTGGGAGTAGCCTTGATAGTTACACGGGTGTGCAGGGACACTCCATAGCAATGCTCTGGGGAGATCCATTTGGCTGTGACTCTCTGACATGTGTATTCTGTATATCTGAAAGCATACATGTCCTCTTCACACTTTACAGCTAACTACATCAAACACTGAATAAAATACAAGTCT
The DNA here is from genome assembly GCF_023053635.1 of Elgaria multicarinata webbii. Classification (NCBI taxonomy): domain Eukaryota; kingdom Metazoa; phylum Chordata; class Lepidosauria; order Squamata; family Anguidae; genus Elgaria; species Elgaria multicarinata. The sequence continues at coordinate 25,700,377 of NC_086173.1, forward strand.
ACCCATAGAAAACATGACTGTCATGTAAAACATTAATAGAGCAGTACGACAATGGAACCAATGACCTAGGAAGGTCGTGGGCTCTCCTGCACTAGAGACATTCAAGAGGCAGCTGGACAGCCATCTGTCCGGGATGCTTTGAGGTAGATTCCTGCATTGAGCAGGGGGTTGGACTTGATGGCCTTATAGGCCCCTTCCAACTCTACTATTCTATGATTCTATGGATGCAGGCAGGCAGGCACCCTCGCTGTGCTGGTCTTTAGTTAAAAGCAACGTTGGTGCTCCCTTGGAGCCCCTTAACTAGCGGCAAAAGCTGGGGGTGCTTCCAGACAAGGCTTTTATGACACCATTGCCCTGCTTCATTCACGGAAATGTATAAGGAATCTAGACATCGTCATCTTCTACTCATGACCCTACTTTGTTTTCTTGTCAGTTCTTCTGTCTTTTCCCTTAATACAGAAACCCTGCAAAGGAGAAAAAGCTGGAAGAGCTACACATTGCTCAGGGCAGGAGCCCTCTGCCTGGAAGCACCCTTGGTCCTCCTTTGCTGTCTATATCACAATTGCCAAATAGTTTCTTCCCAGCCCTGGCCAAAGCAGATAGGGTACGCTATTAGCTTCAGCTGTTAACGCTTATTAAGGAAACATTTGCAGTTTGCATGCTGGTCAGCACCACTTTACGTTGTTTACTTCAACTGCTGCCTTCTACATTGTATAATGCTTATTAAGGAAACATTTTCTAGCTATCAGTGCCCACTAAACTATTAGCACTGGGGTCTCAAACACAGTGCCCATGGGCACCAGTGTGCTTGCTGACAACTTCTGTGGCATTCACCAGGCACCCTTCCCCTCCTGGTTTAAATTTATTTCTTGGGATGATTTTGTTTCTAATTGTCTTTTTTCAATTGGGAGGATGGCACACTGCAAAGTGTCATTATGTTTTCCAGCGCCATCTTTATTTGGATTCAAATGAGTAGTTTTAAGTTTTGGAACTCAGCCCGCACCGCCTTGTGCTTAGTTTCTTGAACAAGTTCCTTTTCTTTCAGTCTCATCAGTTTGCTTTCTGGGAAATGAGCGTTCTGTGGCCAGCCGTGCCCACCACGCCAGTCATTTTATGAATGGGCAAGACCTATCCCAATGGCAATCACCTATCCCAATAGGTCTTGCTCATTTTATGGGCACGGGCACTCTCACTTGCCCAATGGCAGTGAGAGTGCCCATGTCCTTCTCTAAAAATTCCAAATGTGCTCACTGACCCCAAAGATTTGCAAACAAATAGCTAGAAAATTCATTCTCGCCCCCTAGATTGCTGCATGACACTACCCTAACTCTGCATCAGTTCCCCCCATCTGTAAAATGGGAATTAGAGCAATCACCCAACACGGTTGCAGAGAGCATAATAAATGTGGTAACGCACTTGGTGTGTCTGAAGCAGATATGATATACATTCATCATAATCCCATCAGGAGCATCCTGGCTTTTTTTAACCTCACCACTTTAGTGGCAAGACTTTACAGAACGAATACTGTGGTTCTAAGTGTGCATTAATTTGAAATGGCAGCCCAGCAGCAGCCCTCATTGAAAGCCAGAAGGGATAACTGTAGGGTTTTCTGCCGCAAACCCTCATTAGGGAATACCTTTTGCTGGCCGGCAGGTGTGCTCTGCCAGCTTAGAAGCCCAATCATCCAAGCAGCTCCTGCAGACCCACAAAACCTCACAAACAAAATTCCAGCAGCTCGCACTGCTCCAGCTGCTCCCGTTCGCTCCTTCAGTGCCAGTGCCAGCTGGGAGGGGCTGCCTGAAAGAGGCATCCTCCGAATCCTCCGGGCAGTACTGGCACCAGCACTCAGCTCCACAGCTGAACCCAGGGGCTGCTGGGCTTTTTCAAAGCAGCTCTTTGTTCCAGGGGGAGCCATTAGTATCAGCAGGCAATGTGGGGGATGTGGCAGCTTTACTGCCCAATCTGCTGCAACCCAGTGAAATCCAAGTATGCGATCTATTTGTAAGCCAGTTTAGTCCCAGTCAAATCGGTGGGTTAAAAACTCATGTTTCAGCTTAACTGGGCTATGGATTGAACTGTTAAGCAGCATTCACACCCTGGTCCTCTATATTAATTAATATCAAGGCTAAATATGTTCCAGGTTCAGCCTGGCAACCTATTCTTAATGCCAGGACTCAAACTTAGAAGAAAAAATACTAATTAGGATCAGTGCTGCTAAACTGGTGCAGAGCGCAGTTCTCTCACCAGGGATTCTGGGTCAACAGGTGTGATTTCCAGAGAACCCTAGTACCTCTTTTTCATTAATAAAAATAAAATAAATAAATAACCACTGCTAAGGATTATCCCCTAATTCCATGCTTACACAGCTACTGATTCCCCACTTCACCTATGAGTATGCATCTTATTACGCTCTTTAGTAACACTCACCAATTGCAACTATAACAGCAGGTTAAAGTTATTAAAAGATCATTCATCTGTGTTGAGATCTTTCATCTGCAGCCTTGCTCATCTTACTGGTTGGCAAGCAGGGAGAAGTTTTTAGTGGGTTTGACAATTCTCGGAGACCGCACTGGGAACATCTCAGTAGGAGAGAGACTTTACCAGGCTCCATGTGGTATGGAAGCACCCTTTCGTCATAGAAACAGTCTCTCGTGCTCCATAATATTTACTACTGGTTGTAATAACTGCTATTTGGTCATATAAACTCTCCTGAACAGAGTTAAAAACACTTATGCTATAACCAATTATTAATTCCAAAATTCTCTTTTGCCTATATCTGGGAAGCACATTGTTAATTCGCAGGATGTCCAAGATATTTGTAGTGCAGATTTTTATTATTATTTACATTTATATACCGCCCCAAAGCTGAAGCTCTTTGGGCAGCTTACAAAGATTGAAACACTGAACACTAAAAACTGATATACAAAATTTTAAACCATTAAAAGCATAAAACAACTATTCTGGGTCAGTTAAAAACTCAACATATGCTGTTAAATGCCTGGGAGAAGAGAAAAGTCTTGACCTGGTGCCAAAAAGATAACAACGTTAGTGCCAGGCAAGCCTTGTCGGGGAGATCATTCCATAATTGGGGGGGGCACCACTGAAAAGGCCCTCTCCCTTGTTGCTATCCTCCGAACAAAAGCCTCGCTCCCCACAAAATCCTCAGTGTTTGAAATGCTATTGGGTTTACAAGTTAGGATACACTCAGCAGGGAGCTGCACCTAATCCTGGCTCTCTGTGGAGTATACCTTTATTTTACAGATATTTGGAAACATATGCTTGTCTCATTCCCCTATTACATGTTTAAGTGTAGACTTCAGATCTGAACTAGACTAGAAGTAGATCTGGGCTGCTACTGGTGAGTTGAAAAGTGGAGGCAGGTAATTTGGAGGTGAGAAGCAGTATGCTGGAAAAGGCAGCAATTAACCCTGCCTTCCCATAACCTACTCTTTCCCCTTGCATCCCTCTCCACTAGACACCTTTCCCCAGTTGGAGTTCCCAGATCTGTGTCTGCAGTTGGATGGTGGAAAAATATCTGAGCGGAGATTGGAGGAGAGAAGGGGCAGGCAGGCAGGGGCTAATCATTCACTCCCACTGCTTTCCCCAGAGTCAAGGCCCTTTCATGGCTTTTCAGCTGTTCTGCAGCAATCCAGATTCCTAGACCTGGGTCTGCCACAGAACATCTAGTTTAGCCGTAGAGAACATGAAGCGGCCCTTAGACTCCATGAAAATGGCTTGTTTGCTTGGCTTGCTCCCTATTCAGTTTCAGGCGAATAATTCACATTTTGCAAGTGCTCCAAGTAACAAGTGTCAATATCACAGTACAGCAAGTTCTGGAAAACCTTTGAAACATGAGGTGGTATGTACTGATCTTGAGCCATTTACATGCATACACAAAAGTAGTCTCTCTCTCTCTCTCTCTCTCTCTCTCTCTCTCTCTCTCTCACACACACACACACACACACACACACACACACACACACACACACACACCAATCAGCTTGGTATAGCTTCACCACAATATAATTATGCAAAAATGATTGGGTGAATCAGCCTTTACACAAAACACAAGTACAACTGATCCGCTGCTGGATTTCATTTCTCAAGTACTAGTGATGGGTATGCCATTCCAGCACTGAATTCTTGCTACATGTGCTAATATCCCTCAATCCTGACTCAGGATGGCACTGCATTGCAATCCCCAACGAACTAAGGGTCTACTCCCCTCAATCTTGCTGGTGTCCCATCTCAAGCCCGAATACCTCTATACTACTAATAAGGAATAGAGATGTAAAATTTCTGGAAATTTTGAAGCCATAGGGAAAAAACCATTTCCCCCATTTTTTCCCCAGGGGGTGGGGAAATGGAAATTTTTGGGAAATTTGAAAAAAAAAAAAAAGCAGAAAAAAAGCAACATTAACACTTTTTACAGATTGAAAGTCACTTTGTTACTTTAGAAACATAAAATGTAAGGTGCTTTGGCATAAAATGCAAGGTGCTTTGGCATAAAATTATTACATTTGGTAAATTAAAAGTACAGTGTATTCAAACAATTATTACAAATTGAATTTACTTTTTAAAATTTTTACTTTTTTTGGTAACAAATGGAGCAGCAAGCTCCTGAACTGTAAGGCACACCTGAACTGTAAGGAACCTCTTTGGTTTTGCCAGATTATGAAGAGCAGGCAAAAACAATTTTTTAAAAACCCAGAAGAAACCATTAACATTAGTAACAAAGGGAATTATTTATGTCTCCGCTAGTCCTCCACAGTGTCAAGCAGACATAAAGCACCCATTCCCATAAAAAGAACTGAGAAAAAAAGGGGGGACCAAGATTCAATGAATATGCATGAAATTTAATCAGACTCCTTTTCTGAGCTATAGCTCTCACTACTATCACTTTCAATCTCTGCTTCAATGACAGTGCCCCCTAGAGGCAGAAATTCATCTTGTGCGTGCATTTGAGAGTTGTAGTCTCAGTTTGCAACCTAGGACTTGCTTGTCCTTGGTGCACAGAAATTGTAATAATCTGATACTGTACATAGTATTTAGAAATCATTTGGAGAAGTAAATATATAAACACTTTGTCTTAAACATTTTATTCATCACGCTAAAATAAAACATTCCATAATCCAGTTTTTCTTCATTTTTTTTTCAATTTTTCAGAAAAAAACCCAAAAAAGGCTTCATGGGGAAAATGGGGGAAAAACATTCCCCCCCCCTAATTTGTCTGGCTTTTTTCCCCAGACCTTCACATCTCTAATAAGGAAAGCCTCGTCTGAGTATGGACATACCCTTAGGACACATACCCTTAGGACACATACCCTTAGGACACTGTCATAGAGATATATGAATGACTTTGGGCTCGAATTACAGCAGGGAATGTGAACAATTGCCAAAACTCAAACACAGTCAAGTGCTGGTACTGGCAAGCCATCTACTTGAGAGTGTACAGAACATGCATGCTTAGCCTTGAGAAATCCTTGCAGAACAATGTGTTTTGAATACACTGATTCTGAAGGGAGACATTTTCTTTCCAGGTGGGTGAAAGTAAGGCTGCAACAGGGCACCTGGGAACAGAGTAGCCCAGAATGGAATAGTATCGTGGATGGGTGCCAGCTAAGACGGAAGCAAAACTAGTTGGGCTTTCTGTTAATTTTTGCAGGCGTTCAACTTGTACTTGGCACTTTGTCTCAGAGCAGAAATCTTCTTTCTCTTTAACATGACAGATCTCTAATCCCACTGGGAGACTGGTGCAAATTATCCCTTTAACCCTTCCCTTCCCCAGTAAACCAAGCAGCCTTGAAAAAGAAACCTTCTCTCTGGATATACTATTTATAGCCACATGCCTTCCTCACTCATCTCCTGAACACTGACACAGAGGGAGCCAGCACAATGGAATTAGGCGGCAGTGCAACTAGGTACAAAATAGAAACATCACTCCTGTTTCCCCAGAGGGCTATAGGCTACATGCCATTCAAGATGACATTAAAAATATGGCAAATTCTGCTTGCTCCCCAAGCAACTCAGGGGCTTGATTTCAGCCCTTAATAACACCACAAATTTTGCAAATGTGAAATCCAAATCCTGTATTCATTAATGAAAAAGAGGTACTAGGGTTCTCTGGAAATCACACCTGTTGACCCAGAATCCCTGGTGAGAGAACTGCGCTCTGCACCAGTTTAGCAGCACTGATCCTAATTAGTATTTTTTCTTCTAAGTTTGAGTCCTGGCATTAATAAAATCGCAAAACCAAGCAGATACTCATGAATTCATATAACTGTGTTACTTTGCAGATTTTTTAAAAATAAAATCTTGTTTTGTCTGCACAATTTGGAGTCATTGGAACAAGACTAGCAGAGGGATGGGATGAATGGTATGGTGCTGAGAGAGGGGGCAATTCATGCATGTTTAGAGTTGAAGAAAATGGAAGTGCACTGGGACAGGTACTGGGCAGTGCATAAACATCCTACTCCTTGGCCATGGAAGCGCTGCATAATTCCTTTTTGTTACCCATATTAATGAGGACTAGAACATCGTCCTGCTTTTTAAATAAAATAATTTTTGTAAACCGCCCAGAGAGCTCTGGCTATTGAGCAGTATAGAAATGTAATAAACAAACAAACAAACAAACAAATAAATAAATAACTTAGGCTGCTAGAAAGCTCACTTCCATGTTGACAGCACAATGATTTCAAGACCCCTCTGTCAATGGAGCAGAGGTTGCCATATCCTCCACAATTGCTTTAACACTTCAGTCTCATCACCCAGGAAACTATGTTTTACTTGATCCCAGTCAATCCTCTTAAATGTCCCCCATTATAGGAGGTGCAACTGAATTTGTAAGAGGTGCTCCTATTTTGGACTCAGTTTTTAAAGCCACACAATTCTTACTGCTGCAAAGCCCCCACCCCAGTTCTAACCATGTGTCCGAAGCTGGGCATTATATGATCAATCTTTTTGTATGTAACTTTTGTTGGAATGGTCTATTGACTGCAATAAATTGTTGTTGTTGTTGCATGGATTAAAAAAAATATTATCGATATTGGTCATTTACACAATGGTTCTCTGAAACGATCCCATAAGTAATACTGATGGGGAAATTACCTTAGATTGTATTATCCACAACAACAGAATAAAATAATGCTATTTTTCTATATAAAAACGAAAGAGGGAAAAATGAGAAGAAATCAGTAACTAAGGCTGCAATCCTCATTTAAAAGGGAAAAAATGGTTATTACTTCTAAGTAGACGTGTATAGGATTGCACTATCAAGCCCCCTTTCTCCCATGGGAATAGAGAACAATAATGGGACAATTAAGACAGGCTGTTCAAAGGGCAATTAACGAATGATTAATCACCAATCCTCCAGTCATGCTTAATAGAAAGCTGAGCTGTAAAGAGAAAAACGGGCTGAGGTGCAAAGAGGAAGCTTTTGATTAAAGCCACAGGAGCCCTGAATACCTTAAATAAGGCTTTGCCTGTCCACTTTAGACACACTTGCACTGCAACTGGTATGTTTTTGTTTTTTAAACACCACAAATCAGGTCTGAAAAAACATGCGGGGTTAATACTGGAATGGAACGATCTATCAACAACAACGTCATCTGGATTTTCCATAAAAATGAATGAACGAAAGATGGTACATCCAGAAAAATAAGCTAGTACAGAGGCAACCATTAAGCCAAAGCATTTGAATTTCTGAAAACCAACAGAATTATCCAAAGATGCTTCAAAGCAAAACAGTTGGACACACCAACTGTGTCTTTTGTTGCACATGCACTAGCTAAATATAACACATTATTAGATCTAGTTCACTGCATGATCAGAAGATCATGTAATGAAAGATATCATTTGACTTCAGGCCTACCCAGTTGAATTTTAAGATGTCTTTTAATAATGTGCTGCTTTTAATAATGTATTTGTTTTAAATGTTTTAATCAATTATGTGTATTTTATGGTGTTTGCATTTGTGTTGCACCCCGCCATGATCCAGAAGGAGAGGTGGGTAACAAATAAATAAAATTATTATTATTATTATTATTATTATTATTATTATTATTATTATTATTATTATTATTATTATTATTATTCACCTTTGCAGAGCAGATGGAGGATTACATAACTGAATGCCACATTTAAAAATGACAACAACCACACAACTCCTGTACAAACAAATTTAACATTGCAGGGTGAAAGAGAAGCCTTCTATATAAAAGCACCAAATAAGACAGGAGTGGCAGTAGGTAGATCTGGGGTGCTTCTGGATGGAAAGGTCCTAGCGCTAATAAACAGAAGGCACTGTGCATATTGTGAACCGCCCAGAGAGCTCCGGCTATTGGGCGGTATAGAAATGTAATAAATAAAATAAAATATTCTTTCTTATTTAACAGGCTCACTCACTCCTTCTGAGAAGCCTCCTGGCTGAGATTCACACACTTGTAAACACCACACCCTTAACTACTAGAAATGTGCCCTTTCTGTTGAAAGCGAAGAATATTTGGATGCTGAAATATGCATCCAGCATCATTATCTTCATCAGTGTGGGGCAACTTGTGGCAGAGGAGCTCAGACGCCCATTACTGGAGGGCTTCTCCAAAACAGAATTCAGCCCAGTGGTTCTGCAGCTGTGACTTACAACTATCCTATCCCCTGCCTTGCAATTTCTATAGTGCCTCCTTCCACTCCTTATTTGACAAATGCTCACTTCCCCAATCTCCGTCTTTCTCTATCTTAATATTAGGCCCTATTAGAATTACACCAAGCAGGATATGACACTTTGAAAACGGTTTGAAAACTGTATATGGAGTGTGTCCTGGGCCCCAATAGTTGTCACGACTGTTATAAACCGTTTTAAAGCAAGTAGTGTAGATCCTGCCTATATGACTCCATGTGCTAAGGGGGTTGATATATTAACCAAGCTGTTTTTCTCTTTTATAATGCGTGTGTATGTGTGTGTATTTGTGTGTGAAGAACAAAATCTGTACAAATAATGTCTATAGTATTAGACTTTAATGGCTGTTTGAGTTACGTCCCCCACTTTAGATGCAGTGATTCCTCACTTTCTTGAAACAGAGTGCATCAATCTGTTTACAGTTCTGGAAAAGATCCCATTCTTTCTGCATTTGTCATTTGGCATATACACATGCAAGTTCACTTGGGTGTGTGAACGAGGGCACGCAGCAACAAAATGGGGAGAATTGTGTATATGCGCCGCAAGTCACAGCACATCTGGCCACCTCATCTCCCAATATTTCGACTTAAATGGCTGCTATCGGTCATGTCTAAACTCTTAGCAGCTGTTTCGTCTTCCATTCCCAACCCCCATTCCGGGGGGGGAGGGGGAATGCAATGTATACCCCCCCCCACTTCAGTTTCCTTTTATCTCCTGCAGTTTTTGACAACACTGGAATGTGCCATACCAGGAGGAGGATGGCTATGGAATGGCACCCTGCATCGCAGTGATAGTGCTGCTAGCGTCTCCATAGCGACCCACCCACATTGTCCCAGCTTCCTGCTGGCTTCATCATCTTTTCCCACCCCCACTAGAGCCCAGGAAAAGGGTCTCCCTGCAAAGAAATACCCAGGGCGGAATTAGCCATCAACTACGGCAGGAAGCTTGAGGCCCAGAAGATGGTCTGAAAGTTCAAGTGCTGTAGCTAAAGAGCTCTGTTGGAAGACCATTTGGGAACCACAAACATGTAAGCTGCTCTGAGCTCCTTGGAGGAAGAACCAGATATAAATAAATAAAAACAGAAAAATGCAGCTGTATTTCAGCATCATTCTTGGCAAAATACCCCCATCACACACACACACACACACACACACACACACACACACACACACACAGAATAGAGCATGTCAGCCATATTTGAACTGGACATGTTCTAATACGGATGCATGAGAGCAAAATCCATCCACTAAAATGAAAAGTTGGATCTCTTATTTTCTCCTCCCAGATTCTGCCTCCAGTAACTACAATGCTTTCAAAATAGTAGTCTTACAAATGGAAAGAACTTTGTAGCAATGGCAGTGGGGGTGCGGGCCTTATGCATCACCAAAATATAAGGACAAAAGAGGATGCAGATTAGCAGAAAATTTAATAAGCTAATTTACATGCTGATGCAATTTTGGAAATAATGACTATAATTTAGAAGTACAATACATCTCACCATAGTGGGGAAGACTGGAACCTGTGTGCCTGCTTAGCTTACTCTCCAGCTGCTGTGGATGGACAACTTCAAATCCCTGCTCTCCCTTATGGTTCTTTAGTTTCAAATTAGACTTGGGCTGGCTGCCTTCAAATATAGAACTGTCTTCTGACAGCCCTTCAAATACAGAACTGTCCTCTGTAAAGTAGGACACCATCAGCTACTCTAACCTGCAGATTTGACAGTGTGAAGGGTTTCCAAATGATCATGGGTTGACTTTGGACTTGCAGGATCTACTGCACGTGGTGTGTTTTTTTACTAGTCAACTAATTGGACTCAGGTGTAAAATAGTGGCTTTGGGGACAGAGCCAACTACCTACTACACTTCATGAACCATACATCGATATTACTTGCATTTACAAGTACAACATCTTCATTTGAGCAGTGGTGTAGTGGTAAATTTTGAACTGTAGGCATTCATCATGACAATCCCCATAGCCAAGCTCCCAAGAAGTGCCCAAACATTCAGGCAACTGTGATGATTCATACCAATGAACCAGTTCTACCAGTTTTTATCTCCACCCGGAGCAGATTTTTAGCAAAGCAAATGGGTCTTCTGCCCATTCAAGACCAAGCCGCTCCAAAATACAACAGGGAATAATACAGTTACTGAGAAAACTCATTTTCCCCCACCCCAGTTACTGTGCAACTAAGCTCAGAGGGAACAGGGACATCTGAGGAGTGTGGGAGCAGATGACATCAGCCTCCCTGCTAATAAAAATGTGCCAGTGCTGCATTCCTGTGAGTTCTGGCTCCACTACACCACAGCATCTGAGTTACTACAGATCTGAGAATGGCAGATTTTTTAAAAAAAGTCTCCAATTTTACTTGCTATTGTTAAATTACTGGGAGTCAGAAACCTTTGCTGATCCACTGTAAATCACCCAGAGATCTATCAGTAGATCCTGATCTATCTTCTACTTACCCAACCACTGCCCCACATGACATCACTGAGATTGCATGAGAAAGTTTTCTGCTCAAGCAAAAGTGTAAGAAACTGAATTGGCGTGGAACCAGTACCTGTGCCACTCAGGTATATGTGACAGGGACTGCAAATTGGTGGCATATCTTCACTGGGTCTTGGATACAGCCATAGCAACCTTCTGAAATAACTCCCTGGAAAGGGAGTTATTCAGGGGGAGTGGAAAAATCACCTAGAAGTCAGCTAGATGTCAACCCAATTTGGGGAAATTTAATTCTCCCTCTGCAGTTCCCTACACCCAATACCACATTGCTCAGACACCCCTACCTTTAGAGAGGCTTTTCAGGGGCACAGGAATTTGCTAGGGGGAGGAGGGGCTTGGAAACTTCCCTTCCATATTTTCCCCCTGTCCCCTTATCTTAGGATCCAAGCCTATGTGGACATGTAGTAGTTTGTCACCATCATAATATGTAACAGTCCTGAGAAATGGATAGAGACTAGGAGAGAAGTTCAAAACAGTGCTCAGTTGGTTTTGATGGGGAGTGTTGATTCTGATGACTAAAAGACACACCTATAAGCCTTGCTTAATCTCTGAAGTGTCAGGGCTGGTTGTGGTAACTCAGAGAGAAAGCAAAGATATTTTGGATATACACAGATTTGCCCTCCTTGCCAGGCAGCCTGCGTCTTCAAGGGAAAAAAGCATGTGTACGCTATTATGGATTCATGTTCCACTATAGTATGATGGGTTCTGTAGGAACAATGAAAGTCTGGGCTATTCTTGCTGTGAGAACTTATTGTTATTATTATTATTATTATTATTATTATTATTATTTATTTATTTATTTATTTATTTATATAGCACCATCAATGTACATGGTGCTGTACAGCGTAAAACAGTAAATAGCAAGACCCTGCCGCATAGGCTTACATTCTACTAAGGCCTGGATTGGGGCACAGGGGGCAGGAGGTAGGCTGGGGTAGGGTTTCTGCCTCCTGAAGAGAAACTCTCCCCAATGACAATTGGTGATTTGATGTACTAATGCATTTAAATATATGCAGATTCCCTTCTGCCAATTGACTAGAACTAAAACAGAAACAATGAACATATTTGGCAGACAACTAAATTCATCCTAGCATGCCAATTTACAACCAGCTGATTGTCAACTCAGGGTGCTTCCAGAAGGAGGCGTTTATTGTGCAATTGCCCGACTTCAGTCATGGAAATTTATGTGGAGTCCAGATAACATCATCATCTTGTATTGACATTTGAAGTGGATTCAACGAACTCTTAGTTGAGGTCTGGTGTACTGTAGTAGCTAAGGCTGTGAGCTGGGGAAAGCCCTGGGGCTGGGGAGTAGAAGAGAAGCACATTCTGACTTCTACCATCAGCCAGGGGAAAGAGAGCCACTGGGAAGCTGCACCCCATTTCCCAGGAATGACATCAAACTGGGGAGAGATCATCCATCGGCCAGGGGAGGAACAGCTGCAGGAACCTCTGTTCCCACCTCCCTGACAGAAGGAACCCTCGGCTCCAATTGACAATTCCCCCACTGGGACTGCAGAAGGTCGGGGAAAGAATGCTCTGGCCCCATCCATTGTCCAAAGGAACAAGCCACCAATGGCTACCCAAGGGAAGTTTGGGCTGGCCTGAAGGGCATTTATACCTCACCACCTTGTCCTGGCCTTTCCAAAACCAATTTTCCTCCTCTTCCTTTTCCCTCTACTTCCCTTGCAAGTCTTGTCTTATTATCTGAAAGCCTGTGGGCAGGGTCTCTCTTTCTCTCTCTCTCTTTTTATTGATGTGAGCCACTTTGAGAGACAATAATAGTCTGAAAAATGAGATAAAAATGCAGTAAATAAAATAACTGAATGAGATCCCCTGACACAAATTTCACCTCAGCCATGAGCTCATTATGTGGCCTTAAGCAACCCACTATTACCTTTATCTCAACCCGTCTGCACATGGAGATGAAGATTTTATTTATTTATTTATTTATTTACATTTACAGACCACTTTATTTGCTAAAAAGCCATCAAGACAGTGCCCTACCTTACAGGTTGTTGTAAGGGCTACAGAGTACACAAAGAAGTAGTATAGCATCCACTCTTAACCACTTACTCTACAACAGCAAATAAGGAATCTGGAGCATACACCCAGAGATGATCCAAGACATATTGATGCCTGAGGTGAAAAATCCAAAACGTGTTCCCATCATAGTAAAATTCTCATAACAAACAAAATAATTGATCATTTGCTGCCTTTTAATGGAACCCCCAAATCTGCCACCTGAGGCCGGCTGTCTCACCCTGCCTCGTGGCAAGACAGGCCCTATTTTAAATACACCATAGTATATGCTTATGCTAGGCAACAGATCGCTTCTCCCACATTTCTGCCAAATGAATTCACTGTCTCCCCAGCTCTCCCCACTCCCACCCCTCCATTTGAGCTGCTCCAAGGGGCTGGTTCCCCCAACAGCCTGTCAGGTTTTGACAGGCACAGAAGCAAGTTGTGTGGGATGTGACTCTCAGTCACGCTCTGCAACTCGCTTCTCTTTCTCTCCTCCCCCTTCCTTTCCTACCATGTGGAAGGACAGCAGCAAAGCACAGCTTTCGCCCCCACACACACGAGACAAGGATGTCCTTAAAAGGGGTTGGAACATTATGGGGAAAAGACTGTGTGTCTGACTCACTCTTAATATTAATCCTAGAGAATGGTCCCCAAGCAGCACAGCAGCATTTCACACCTTTTCTTCCCTCAGCCATGTTGGACAATTGTGCCTGGACATCATGTCCTACACAGAGTCATTGACCCGTGTTTATGACATCACTAAACATTATGAAGTCTCCAAGAAGGCACATGGCAGGGTCTTTAGCAGTGTTAATGAGGTGCTTTTCATACATGTTTTACAATCCTTTTCTTATACAGTCTTCCTTAGAAACAAACCTTTAATATTGCTATTAAGAATGAGAACAAAGTCTCTGACATGTCAGTTACCCTTAAGTAAGTGTCAAGTCTCCCAGACACAAGCTAGGTATAACACTATCCATTAAGCCAGCAGTAAGCAATTTAGTGCCCTCCCAATGTTTTGGATATTGGACTACAACTCCCACCAGCCCCAGCTAGCATGACCAATGCTCAGGGATTATGGGAGCTGCAGTCCAAAACATCTGGAGGGCACCATGTTGTCTACCCCTGCACCACATCATTAGAAACTTCACAAAAGTCCTCACTTTTACCTCTACTGTATGGTATGACCTTTTCAAGGTCATTCTCTTAGTCTCCCACTGCCTGCTCCCCACCATAAGATTCGTCACCTTCTGCAACATTTTCTACAATAATACATCATTCCAATTTATTTTAGTGTACATTTCCAAAGGCCCAAGGCAAAATAGCTGACAAACATATAACTTGACAACCTAATTCCATACAGGATCTGTTCATTTCCCACACCCCTTTTTCTTTTAACTGGCCTAGGAAATGTAAGAGTTTGCCACACACATTGTCTCTCAGATCTTTAGCACAATACCCCCACAATCTGGATTGGGACCAAGGCACAGGAAAATGTTTGTTTGCTTTAAAACCCTTTGCCTTTGGACCAGCTTCCCAAATCATTATTAACCAAGGAAGGGGTAACATATATGACATGCAGATGAGCCCTTGAAGTCTCTGAGACTAGGACTGGAAATCTAGTATCTTGAGGCTGGGGCTTAGCTAAATTGCTGTTAATGTAGCCTTCCTCACCTGGGTGCCCTTCATATGTGTTGGACTACAACTCCCACCGTCCCACAGCCAGCACAGCAAAGAAGGGAATAGGAAATTGCGACTTTAGCCATTGCAATGGGCCTGTAATAGGAAAGCTCTGGATTGCATAAGCCTAGTAAAAATACTAGGAACATGGCCTCCTTTTGCCATTGCAAAAGTAGCCTGGCCTCCCAATACCCTGCCCCAATTCCTAGCAATGAAACTGAAATATTCAAGGGAAAGAGAAAAGAGCCTGCTATCAGAGCTAGGCCAGAGCCACGAGTAGCCATACCTGAGTCCAGGCCTGAAAAGGGTGTTCTCCAGCTCAGGAGCCCCAAGGTCAGGCGCCTGAGCTGGAAGCTGGAGCCTGAAGTGCACTGAGCCCTTCGGTTCTTCTGCTCTGGGAAATTGCCTGTTTTGCTGTGAAGCCAAGCCAGCCCAGTTTCTCCCATAAGGCAACTGGCCACAAAGGTCTCACCAAATGTGCACCAAAGGGCAAGCTTTCGGTAAGGTAAAGTTCAAGCAAATTGGTTCCAGCTGCTCTTTGGAAAGCCCAATGTCTGTCTGTCTGTCTGTCTGTCTTCCCGTCTTCCCCTTTGACAGGGTTGGTTTTGTTGGATTTTAGAGCCATTCATCCATGCGGCAGAGTTAAGGACTGTTTAAAATATGTGGATTTAATTTTTTACAGGCTGGCATCATGTTCTCCTCCCCTCCCCTCCCTGTCCCATTGGCACACTTGAGGGAAGCAGAAGATGAATCACAGGAGGGAATCAAGCCCACACAGCAGGTCCCGGGACTCAGCCAGGCAAGCCAGATTCGCAGATCCATCTGGCAAACTGTGGCTTTTTGTGATTGCGTCTGCAAAAAAATAAAAATAAAAGGAGAGCCAACTCGATATGAGCCAACGACTTGCCAGAGTCCTGACTTGTGGGTGGAGGGACTGAATGTCTTGAGCTCTTCCCTACCAATGTCACCTCTAAACAGGGGAGAGCGAAGGACTCAGGAATACATCTTGCCTTCTGCTTCCTGTAAAACCCCAAGGATGAACACACACAGCCATCTAGGTACACATATTTGATTTGGGCAGGCGCAGCACAAATATCCCATTATGAGCCTAGCAGATCCAACAGATTTAAGAGAGCCCTAGGAGAGCCCCATTCTAATGGGCAGAGCTAGGCTGGTAAGAGGGGAAAGGTAGGCAGGAGCAGAGCTGTGTTCGTGCTGCACAAAACAGGAGGGGGAATGTGTGTGTGTAAAATGTGCTCAGAATAAATTATGCAAATTAAGCAAATCCGCCTAATATTTTCTTACTTTGCGTCATTTGAACTGCTTCCAAAATCCAGGTTTATCAGTGACTACGGAATTATTTTGGCAACAAGAAAGAGGAACTTGAGGCCTTGGTGTGTGGCGATATACATACAGAAGATGTCAGAATGGCCATGCGCGGCGGTGAGGGTTAGACCTATTGCTCTTCAGGGTCATCAGTCTGTCTACTGATAGCAGACACACAGGGAGGCTCACATGCAGGAGATGAGGACAATAGTTATCACCATTTAGAACAGCGGTACACAATCTTTTTGGTCCCATGGGCTGCATTTGGTATGGGCTACAGGCTAGATATGTACATACACACATACTCTTCCCCCCTCCCATATGCGAACATCTCACTAGGGATTGCTGTTTATCCACCGCTACTAGCAGTGGGAAAACAGTGATGTCAGGAGCCAGGGGACAGTGTATATCCCTTTACACTTCAACTGATTGACTGGGCTGCTTGGAAAAGTAGGTAGGGTCTAGCTGGCTTTGGGGACTGCACAGGAAGCAACCAAGGGCCACAGGTTGTGCACCTCTGATTTAGAACCAATAGAAAGAGAGGTAGACTCTAGTGTTGAAGAGTGGGAAAGTTTTTAATCTCTTTACACGAATGTCTGTACTGTTTTGTAAAATTTTGATGGCACCTCTGATTTAGACCACAGGAAGCTGCCTTATGCCAGAGTATTTGTTCATTTGGCCCAGTGCTCTGACTGGCAGCGGCTGTCCAGGACTTCAGGCCCCTGATTGGTTTAAATGGAAATATGCCAGGGAATGAACCTGGGACCTTCTGCATACATAGCAAGTGTTTCCCCACTGAGCTACACCTGTCATTTCAGCCAGTTCAAGGGCATCAAAATGATGGGATGGGAATAAAGCCAACCAGGACCTATGCACCATGGGATACCCTACCAGTCTCACTCAAGAGAGTACTACCCTAAACTGCTTCTGAAATGGGAACCAAACATCCCATGCTAACCTACTTTAAAAGCCGAGATAGAGCTACATTCTTCTGGAATTTACTAGCTGATCTGAGACAATAACCTGGGTTTGGAAAAAGCAAGGTATGTGAGAGAGATTTAACATTATCTATGTAAGGCTTCCTAACTGAGGCTCCTTCCATTGTGGGACTGAGGGTACTAGGGCTAATCACCTCCGAGAAAGGTGCCACATAGCCTCCCTAGCAACCCTCCATCCTTCCCACGCTGTCCTGTTGTCATGGCAGCAGAATCTTGAGTTGCTATGTGGGAGATGGCAGCAATTGTCTAGAGTAGCATATGCAGCAAGGACTGGGGTGGCAGGGAGGGAGGAAAAAGGGGGAAGAGTGGCAGATAAATGGCTCTTTCGGGAAGGCTAGGGTCGTGCAGGTGCTGTTGCTGCCCCTAAGCTGACAGGCATGGCAGGAGTGCAAGGCCATACAAGGAACCTGATTTTAAAAATGTATTTTTACTGTGGCTTTGCATTTAGGACGAGGTCAGGGAAATGGCGTAACAGTGTACTGCCCAAACAACTGTGTCAGCCTAGAGTTTGGAGAACAGCTGCAGGGGGAGGGAGGTGCAGAGGGGTGGAGTGAAATGGCAGCTGCAGCGGGATATGGGAGGCAGGAGCCCTGAGTCACACAACCACTCAAGGAGTTGGGAAACAAGAGCAGAAAGAAAAGGATTATGGGACAGTTACAGGCAGGTTATTCAACAAAACAGAATTACATTAAAAATGGCAGCTGACCAATGCAGTGGAGTGAATCTTAAGTTAGGTGTAACTAGGGGAGCATCAGGTTCAAATCTCACTTTACTGAGTGTCCTTGGGCAAGTCATGCATACCTCTCTCTCTCTTTCAACTTAACCTAACTCCCAGGGGATTTGGGAAGGGAAACAAGCCAAAGTGTATAATGTTTTGGGACAGTTCAGACATAAACATGGTCAAACTGACTAGCAATTAGCCAGTCCAGGCCATCCAATTAGCCTGTGCCACTATCAGCTCCTTCAGGTCATGGAGTTGAAAATGTAAACCTGTACAATGACTTCCTCTTCTATTGTACCATCAGTCTCAGGTCTTTGGTCCTGAGTTTTAAAGTTCCTCACTTTTGAGCCCCTGACAACATGGTATCTTCTTTTCTCTCCTTTTACTCTTGTACCCCCTTGTCTCCTCCTGCCACCCCTGTCTCCTTGGGCCCTTTGCAGCATGCTTGAAAATGACAGGCTGCCTTCCTTTAAGCTCCTCATGGCCTGAGTCCTCAGAATCTGTGGGTGATAACATGACCTCCTCTGGATGTAGGGCAGCTTTCTGGAGAACTGGGTCCTGGGGAGGTGGAAGCCTTGTGATACCTCTCCGTGGTCAAGTTGTCTCCCTGAACCATTTATTCTGGAATATCATCTTCTAAGGACAATGGAGCCTCTGAGGTCAAGGATTTGGGGTCATGGTCGATGACACCAAGGAAGTTAGGCAGGTGGCTACATGAGAGATGGCCTTCTCAATTGTAGCACCCAATGTATGGAATGCCCTCCCCATGGAGGCTTGCCTGGTGCCTATATTGTTATCTTTGTGGTGAGGAAAAAGCCTTTCTTTTCTCCCAGGCATTTTAGAGTTTAGTTTTTAGATGCCGTGCTTGTCTTACATGAGAGAGAGAGAGAGAGAGAGAGAGAGAGAGAGAGAGACTGAAAGACAGAGAGAGAGATGTGAGAGCCTCTAAACCCCAACCCACAATTTTTTAGTAGACACTCCACATCCATCAAGGGTTACCATGCTTATAAGAGGAGAGGAAATGACAGCATGGGGGTGATGGACTTAGAGGTATACATGGAGATGCCAACTTGGACCATAGACTCCACCTTGCCTTGCAGCCACTGCTGATGCTCCAACAGCAGCCACACTATGTAGCTTTCTTGTAGACTTGGCAAAACGGCTACACCAGACTAGAAGCCCAGCTATCTGTGGCAGCCACACACTTGGGAATGGGAGCCACACCACAACTAAGGGCATTCCAAGTGAGGTCCAGCAAACAGAGTGCTGAACATGGGTTCACATTCCTGCAGAGCCACGAAGTCATTAGAAATCCTTGGACAAAGACACAACCTCTCCAATTGTATTTGGCCCATTTGTAAAACAGGGGTAACAGTGCTGCATCAGAACAGGGCTGCTTTAAGGACAAACAAGATGAAGAGGATTTTAAAAAGGAACGCGTTCATTATGCCATGTAAGTGATGTTGGGAGGACCATTTATAACAATGCCTCTAAGAAAGCATTGCATAAGATGAATACTCAAGATCAGGCGTCCCCAAACTTTTTGGGTCAGCTGGCATATTTGGAATTTTTAGAGAATGTCACGAAATGATAGCCATTGGGGAGGGGCTTGCCCGTGCATAAAATTGCTGGTATGGTGGACATGATCAGTCACAAACCACTCACTTCCTAGAAAGCAAAATGGTGAGATTAAAAGAAATGTAACTTGAAGAAGAACCAAAGTATAAGGCAGAAGCGGGGTCTGAGCTCCAACACAAAACCACACATTTGAACCCAAATAAAGATGATGCTGGCAAACAGACCTTCACTTTTCAGCATGCCAGACTCCCAGTTAAAAACAAAAAATTAATTTAAAATAATGTTAAGAAATAAATTAAAATCAGGAGGGACAGAGAGCCTGGTGGGTGCCACATTGGAGATATCAGCTCAAGACCAATGAATAAGGATAAGTGACCACTTAACACAGAGCTAGCCGAAATTCACAACATTAAGGTGGCAATATTTTTATGGGGCCAATAAAGTAGGGCCCAATCCAAGACTAAGTGACATGGAGAAAGCAGAGACAGAAGGGGGCAGGATATAATACCCCTGGTGGTAGAAGTCCTCAACAAGTCCTCTGCCCTGCCCAACCTCCCAAGTTCTGTTTTTCATCGATCAAACGAACTGAGCTCCGAACAAGGATATAGACAGAAGAAGCTGCCTTAAACAGAGTTGATCATCGATCTATCTAGCCCAATATCATGTACTCTCTGATTGGCAGTAGCCTCTAAGGTTGTGGGAAGAGGTCTTTCCCTGCTCTGCTTCATGATCCTTTCAAAAGGAGATGCCAAAGACAGAACCTGGGTCCATATACATTCAAAGCATGTGCACTACCAATTAGCTCCAGCTTTGATGAGTAAGGATGGCTTTATAATATAGCATCTTGCCGGCACTTCCTGTTCTGTTTGTCTGGCCCTGTATCAGGGTTGCCAGATGCCCTGTATTTTATAGGAATGTTCCTTATTCTAGAATGTGGCATTTCCATTGGACATATGGATGTGCTTTATTTCGGAACATTCTGGCTCCCTAGAACTCAATATAGCAGATAGCCCAACTCCAGGATGTCCGGTTTTTAATTTTAAAAGGTCTCTGCAACCTTAGTAGCTACCAACCTACAGATTTCTTCTCCCCAAACCTCCAGAATACTCTATTGCACAGAAAAGCATTTAAAGAGGGGAGGGCAAAGAGGGGGCCCTTGACTAGCCTTCTGCTCATTCTTTTACTTCCTCTACTGTTATGGCTGAACAAACTCTGATCACTATCCTCTTTTGGCATTGTTTTAGGACAGGGATGTGGAATTTGGAAGCCTCTCTCCAGCTGTTGTGGAACTCCAATTCCCATCAGCTCCAGCCAGCATGGCCAATGGTTGGGATGATGAGACCTGTAATCCAATAACATCTAGGAGGCTACAGATTGCCCATTCCTGTTTTACGATATGCAGCCTGGGTTCCATGTAGTTCTTCCATGGAAGTGCTTTTGTACTTTGAGAAGCAGCCCTAATTCAAGAAAGAGCAGGGTTGACTGTGGTTAGCTAGTGATGAGGGAAAGGTCCGTGCTCTCCAGCAAGCTTGCAGTGCAGAGAAAAGGTTCCAGCCTGTACATGATACAGGTGACCCTGATTCTATGGCAGTAGCATGGTGGTAAATTCTGAAGTGCAGGTGCTTATGAGGACTGTTTGGACAGCCACATCCCCAAACGAGAATCCAAAGATGCAGGCAGCTGTGCTGATTCACACAAACAAACCAGCTCTGGTGGGTTTTCATATCCATCAGGAGGTGGTCTTTTGTAAAGCTCATGGGACTTAATTGCATATTCAAAACCAAGCCTCCACCCTCCAGATGCTTTGCTCTGCAACCGGATAGCTCACAACAATAAACAAGGAATATCCATCCCTTACCTCCAGCAACTATGAAGGCTGTAGCTAACTTCAAAAGGAACAGGGAAGCCTCAGGGTGGTGGCAGATGATGCCATTGACCTTACTAATTAAAACATCCTGGTGCTTTGACCCTACAAGCTCTGGCTCTACTGCACCTCTCTTCTAGGGCCCAGTAAAGAACTGTACAACAGGGGTTCCATGATCTGCACAGAAGCAGGGAACAGCAACTGGTAGCCCATGGCCAAATACAGCTTGAGGAAAGGTGGCAGTTCACCAACCATGGACAGAGATAGGGAATGGTGTTAAATTGCTCTGGGTAGGAACCAGCCTGGATTCAATCTAAGTCCTTCTCTCTCTCTCTCTCATATATCTGGAAATGGTGGTAATGAATGTTTGGGCAGTCTTCTTCTTTAGAGAGTAAACAAATATATGCAAATATATTTTGCAGAGCTAGCCTAATACATTTTGCTGCCAGAGTCAAAGGACAGGATGGGAAAGCTACCATCTAGATGACAAGATCAAACAACAAGCCTGCTGTTCACCACAACCGATATATTTATCTGCACATTTATGCTCTGCCATTTTCATCCTGTCCCCTGGTGGATATCCAAAGCAGTTGAGGCTCACAATATAATGAAATCGCATAGAGAGCCATAAAACACAAACACAAATGAAAGAAAGAAAGAAGAAAAGAAAAGAAGACAGTTTAGCTCCTTTTCTTCTCGCCCCACAACCTCACTGGAAAAAAGCAAATTTTCCCTGTCTCTGAAGGGAGAGGAAAGAAGGGTCCAAATGTACCACCAATGGGAAGACATTCTATGATTGGTGGAGAAACCAGTGTAAAGGTTGCATGAAGGAACTCTTATGCGGACATTTTGAAGGAGAGAAGAGCTTGTCAAATCAGTAGTACAAGACGCAGGAAGCTGTGTCTGGCAGGAAAACCACAGTGCTCAGCAGCTGTAGGCTATAACCTGAAAACTGCGGCCTTGTGGTGCCCCTATTCCCTGAACCCCTTTCTACATAATAGCCTAGCAAGCCACTTCCTGCTATTTTTACATAGAGTACAATCATGTGCTTAAGGATTTGACTGAGAAAAATAGGTTTCCTTGCTGTATATTAAAACAAGCAAGGAAAGTATTCCTGGAATGGTACTGAAAAGTTAAATAAGCAAGACACTGCCGTGGAAGTTGGCCAACAGGGTGGTGTGTGTGTGTGTGTTCTTAAAAAAAAAAAACTGGCCCTACTGCTGTGCCATTAAAATAAGTCTGGCATACAGAAATTAAGCCAATGAAGCTTTCCACAGCTCTTTATTTCCATGTAAGGAAAACCTTCATTGCTTCAATCTGTACACATCAGGCTGGTACTAAAGGAACAGAGACAGGGTAACAAGTAAACAAAAAGTTGGCAACCTTAATGCGATGAAGGCATAAGGTTGCCAACTTTTCAACTGGCCACCATAGCTATGCCTTTAACACCAGCTTGACGAGCATTATCAGCTGCTAATGTCTGCACATGTAAAAAGCCAATTTCAAGCTGATGTTGAAGGTGCAAGGCTGAGATTTTCTGGTCAGTTGGCAATCCTTTCATTCACTCAGATAGTTGCAGAAACAAACATCCACTTCTGGTTCAAACTGAAACTTAGGACTGAGGAGCTTGTGGCCCTTCAGATGTTGTGGGACTACAACTCCCATCATCCCTAGCCAATGGTGATGGAATGTGGATGTTGCAGTCTAACAACATCTGGAGGGCCACACATTCCCCATCCTTGCTGTAATGCAACAGATTGGTGGCTACAGGAATTGTGCACTGGAATTCCAGCTATCTTTACCAGGGAGCCACGAGAAACAGTCTCTTAAACGTATTTCTGTGTTCTCATCAATAAGTACTGGCAGGGGTTGGTGGCAAACCAGAGTCCAGATTCATATCTCCAGTCCATGTTTTCCAGACCATCACTTTTCAATTCTGACAATGGAATAAGAACGACTAAGCAGTTTTTGCTTCTGGACCCTCATGATTCCTGATCTCACATACAACTCTTCACATAGCATCGAGACTTTTAACTGTCTAGAGAGGGAAGCTGCAATCAGCACCCTGCTTCCAATTTCAATACCGTTTTTAAGGGACAGAAGCTCTGTGCCTTTTAACACCTGCGATAAGAGGCAGAAATCAACAAGCGCTTCCCCAGCTCAGAATCATTGCTATCTGCAGTCACTGAATCTGCTTGTAAGGCAGCTATGAAAGACACAGGGTGCTTCCAGATGGAGAAATCTTAGCACTAATAGACGAAAGATGCTGTGCAACCATTCAGCTATCCCCCCACAATGGATTTTTTTGTGGAATTAAAGAAAAAGGTCAGAAACAGCAGTGGGAAAATATAAAAAGGTTACAAGTGGAGGACATTGTCTATAAAAGAGGTAGGGCAATCGTACAACGAAAGACTCATCTGGAAGCACCCACAGAACCTCTGCCCATAAAATGAGGGCAACTTAATAGGCGAACTGCAATCTGTAACTTTCTGTGAGGGTGCAATATAGACAGGGGTGTAATTTCCGTAGGGTTGGCTGTCAAACGTATTTCCATCAAGGACTAAGGCTCTCAGGAAGGCTTTAAGGCCCACTCATAGATATTTATTTATTTTATTTATTTATTAAACTTATATACCGCTCCCATAGCCAGGGCTCTCTGGGCGGTTTACAGAAATATCTATTGGTAGATATTAAAGGATAGACTGGACACACACAAAAACAATTATAGAATGATCTCCCCAACAAGGCCTGCCTGGCGCCAACATTGCTATCATTTCGGTTTCTCTTTCCCCAGGCATTTAGCAGCATGTGATGAGTTTAATCAATCTGGTTTTTTTAAGTTTGGTTGATAGTTCAAAGTTGTTTTTAGATGTATGATGTCTTTGTATATACTGTCTGTTGTATCTTTTTATGGTTCTAAATTTTGTATATATCATTTTTAATGTTTTAATCTTTTGTAAACCACCCAGAGAGCTTTGGCTGTGGGGTGATATAGAAATGTGATGATGATGATGATGATGATGATGATGATGATGATGATGATGATGAACAACAACAACAACAACAACAACAACAGTGTTATTTTTATATTTCAGAATAACTACAGTAGCTTGATCACCACAAGTGAAACAGTCATTCTGTTTTGTTGCTGAGCAAACGATTTGTGTCTTTGACATGAACTAGTACACAAATCTTTCACATGGACTAGTACACAAAGTCTTTCAGCCGGCCTTCCAATTTCCACATGTGTTGGACTACAGCTTCTATCCATCTCAGCAGTCCATGGCCAATAGTCAGGGGTGATGGGAGTTTTGGGCTAAACATCTGGCAGGCACCAGGTTGGGGAAGCCCTGCATTAGTGTGTAGAACCAATTATTTGCTTTTGAGGAGTAATGGTCTGAAATACGTTCCCTAACAGGCAGCCCTGGTAGGAAGGAGCATGCACATCCGTAAGTAGTACGCTAAGGAAGGGGTGAGCAGAAGGTAGATCTCTAGATGTTTGTAGTTCAACTCCCAGAGGCCTCTGCCAACATGCCCAATAGTCAGGAATGCTGGAATTTGAAATCAAAAACATCTGAAAATCTTTCTGCCCATCCCTGCTCAAAGATCAGGCCTACAGGCATTATTGAATCAAATGATTTGATACATTCTAATTAACATATCTGAATTTGGATTCAACAGCTTGAGCATATTTGCACAAATCTTTCCTTTTTAAAAAAGACCGCATCAACTGTTTTCCAGTAAAGTCAAATATCAAGTTCCGATAGTGTGATTAACAAAGTGAACTGTGCAGTTAGGATTTTAAAAAATCAAATACAACTTATTTACCGCATGAACAGTAAAAATAGCTCGACCTATCAAAGAATAAGCCTTGCATCTTGTAACATTCACCAGCCAAAAATTCATTAGTTTTGTAATGTTCATATTAAACACATTACAAATGGCACATGCCGAACATCAAACTATTGGGGTTCAAATAATATTTTAAAAAACCACCCTGTGAAACATAGTAAGAATCTACATGCAGACTTCTTTTTCACAAGATTGAAACTCACTCGTAAATTTCAAATTCAAATTTCCTGTAGTGCGAACGCTAGAAGAAAGAAAAACCAACCACAACAAAAGTTTGGCGAGTCATTTTAGGCCTAACATTATCACTTGCTAATTTTGTATATTTAGAGTTGCTACAAGGCTTTGAAAGGATTGTGTGACATCCTGAACTGCCCTAGACAATTGAATCACAGTAAGCATAGGAGTACTGGTGTATGTTATGGTTTTGCAGATGTAATGCCTGCGCATTTCCCTTTGTGTTTAGGGGCGGTATGTTTCTTCCATGTGCGTGGGGATCATCATACCTCTGTTTGGGCATCTATACTTTTTGCTGCATGTGTCCCACTTTCCTGAGGAAGACGTTGAAGCGCTCCCTACCGCCAAGAGCAGGAGGGCGTTCTCCGTTGTCAGGGCTATTCATGACCACAGTAAAGAGAACCCCTATGGATCAGGCACTGCATCAAGGGAGCTCGCCCACCGCTGCCTTTAGGAAGGGGCATCCCTTTTAGCCAATCAGCTGCTGCTGCTGCTGCTGCTGCACAACAGATACGTTTCAAGCTACTGCAGATCAACGGATGTCTCAGGGTCTCCTCCAAGATGGGAAGTGACAGTAGAGCCATGCAAGGGCTGCTGTGTGGCGCTGTTGGGGCCTTCGCTTTTCACTTGTTGTTTCAGGCTCCGTTGCACACAGACACTGTGGGGTGGATGGGGAATCTAGGATATACAGTATTTCCCCTCCCCTTGCAGTTTGGAGAACCTCTGCTGAAAACCAAGGGGATGGTGTACTTCATCTGCAGTGCTGCAAGAGAGGTGAATTTTGCAGCAAAAGGCAGTGGCCTGGATGTCCTATGCACGTCCACAAGATTGCTTCCTGTGTTCTCAGTCAGGTGCTTTCATGCGCAACTGGAACTTGAGTGCCAGAGAGGGGCATAACCACATGCAAAGGAGGACCCTGAATAGTTTTCAAGAGGTGAGCACATTGGGCAGTGCAGTTTTGCTCATCCTAGCAGCGCTAGAAAGTGACAAGCCGCATACCAGCTGAAATTCCCTAGTCCCTGTTACTCTTAGGCACAGATAAGTACATTTTATTACGATCATAGATCAGCGCATAAAATGTACCATATTTACACTCAGCATATATATTTACACAAAAACTCTAAAAGACTAACGTCACACTGGAGAGTTGGCCGGTTAGAATGGTACTATTTTGCCAGGAGCCTGTGGTGAGCACCAGCGGCTGCCCAGAACCTGGCCAACTTATCTTGGATTTGAGGATCCTGACCAGGCAGAAGAAAAGAAAGATAAAATTCATTTGATCTGCCTGGCATTTTTCCTTTTTTTCCTTTTTTGCAAAATAGGCGATTAAAGGCACAGGAACCTTGTCACCTTCTATGTCTGGTAACCCTAGCACAGCATTCCCCTAATTTCTGATGGCCTTTGTTAACTTTGTTAACCTTTGTTCAGTTTCAGAATGGATGCATGGTTTCACTCCAGGACCTGAAAAGAGTTGCTTTTAGAGTGTGTAAAGAGTAAGAATGGCTCACCCTCTGTGGAGCCTGTGTGTGTAAAGAGTAAGAACTGCCCGTGCACTGTGGAGTCTATCTCTTGTGTCACACAACTGGAAAAAGCAAAGAGTGCCTTGTGCAGAGGGGTAACAAAAAAACCTCCTCTGTGTGTTGGGGGGGGGGGAGTTTTGTTGTTTCTGCACAGCAGGAGTGGCTGAAATTTCTATCCAAACCCACATGGGACATAATTCTCTGACCCCCGTGGGGGTTGATTGGAAGGAGGTCAGTTGAAAGCACTGGATCATGCCAAGAGACAGTCTCTTCTGTGGGTGGCTACCTTGGCTCCAGAGGAGCGGTCTCACAGTACATTAACGCTTTCTTCAAACAGCTCTCTAGGGTGCATCAGCCTGCAGTTTAAGAATGAATATCTTACTCCAGGGGTGCAAAAAGTGCAGACAGCGGGCCAGATGTGGCCCACCAGATCCCCCTGCATCTTCCTATCCCTTGCTTATCTCTGATCACTCAGAATTCAGAGGTAAGCAAGGGATTCCCTTGCTAGTACTAGCATGGGAATCCATCTCCTTATCTCCATTGAGAAATCAGAGAAAATGCTCTGAGAGCGTTGGGGCAGTTAGGAGGCCGCTGCCACCTTCTCCCTTCCCCAGAGACCGGATTACTGTTTTAGAACTGGATGTCTACCTAGGAAATATGGTACTTTCTCTCTTTAGGACAATGTTGCAAAGCATTTACGGCACGCCGTTTGGTTGCCACTTTTCTTTTCTTATGACCAGACGCCCAGTGCCTTCAGCTGCTTCACAAGAAGCAGAAAAATCAAGAGGGGATGCAAGTGCCGCAACTCTGTGCTGGGGGGGGAAAAGCTTCACCTGCCTGCCTGCCATGCAACCTCTCTATTTATATACTGCCTTTTCCCACAGAACTCAAGGTGGCATACAAAGGATTCCCAAAAGGTCTCCCGTACAAGCACTAACCAGACCTAAACCTGCTTACCTTCAGCAAAATGGATACATCATGTGTCTTCAGGCCATGCACTAGTTGTAGTTTTTTTTACCACCCTACTAGGGACCCCTATGACATCCAACTTACCCAGCACTGAGCCAATACAGTGTGGTGCAGAGATCGGGAACCAGGTCCCATCAGCCCCAGGCAGCATGGACAATGGTCAGGGATGATAGAAGTTATAGCCCAACAACATCTGGAGGGCCACAGGTCTCCCACCCCTGGTATAGTGGTTAAAGTATTAGACTAGGACCAGGGAAACCCAAGATCAAATCTCCACTCAGCCATATAAGAAAAGAAAGATAACATTCATTTGATCTGCCTGGGTGAAATTCAGCCAATCACTGTCTCTCAGCCTAACCTACCTCACAGAGCTGGGAATCAAATGAGGTAGGCAGGGAAGAACCCTGCACTCCTTGGAGCAAGGGTAGTCTACTTGGGACCCTCCCAACATTTTGGCCTACAACTCCCATCAGCCCTATCCAGTATAGCTAGTGGTGAGAGATGATGGGAGGTATAGGCCAAAACATCTGGAGGACCGTAATTTACCCACCCCTGCCTTGGAGGAAGGATGGGATATAAATGTAATAAACCAAGGACCCCTTTCCCTCCACTCCAGTGACTTGAATGTTACTTTTACATGTGTTTATACAACATTTAACTCAAAGTTCCTTCCCCAGAGCAAGCTCTAGTAACATGAAAAGACAGAGTTGGTAAAGACCTAAGAGAAGTGTAACACCTTCCCATAGGGGGAAAAACATAACAAAAATTATCACCTGAAAGGGATTGCCAGGGAATTATACATAGTCGATGCATAATTAAATGTAAGCAAAGCTCGACAGATGCTTTTTCATACTGTTTTTTAAAAAGCATCCAAGAGCTTTCACAAGCTTCCTTGGGGATCTGTTCCAGTGTTCAGGTAGACTCACAGTGAAAAAGGCTTCACATGCGGTTTAACCTATTTTTGTATTCTTATATCTGCCATTTCATCCCATAATCTCTGGGAGAGAAGCTAGTGTCTATCATCTCAAACAGGTGTGGGCAACCTGCGGCCCTCGGCCTAATTTCAGAAGCCCTCTGCATGCGATCAGTTCAGTTTCTGTGGCAAGAATGATCTATCCCTTCGGTTGCAGCTCCCTACGTGGCAGGAAAGAAGGAAAGAGGGGAAAGAGGTTGGCAGAAAGAGAGAGCCGTTTTTATGGCCCTTAATCGTATAGGCAGGTCTAGCTCCAGCTTTGAGGGGACCTCGGGCAAAATGTCCTCTGGTAGGGCCCCTCCTCTGTGAGTGGGCCCTAGCTAGCTATCCTTTTAATTTCCCACAATGCCTCAGAGCAATGCTAGGTTGGGGAACGTTGTGGGAAATTTAAAGGGTAAGCTATATGCAGCTACCTGGCATAGTTTGGACAGCTTCCTGGGCAGTTCACAAAATCATAAAATACAGCAACATGATAAAAAAAATAATATAAATCTGTTAAGAGTTTAAAACTACAGTGTAAAGCCAGAGTAAAAACCAGCAACAGTGTAAAGATCTAAAAAACACAATAAGAAATTTAAAACAATAAAAACCAAAGAGCTTAAAATGCTTAGGGAAAGGCACAATTGATCTCAATTATGGATTTGTTCAGAAATTCTGTTGTATTTATGATATGAGTTATTGAATAAAAGGGGGGGTATTCAAAAACTTAAGAGGACGCCTGGACAGGCATTGGCAGTGGGCCCTGCCAGGGCCCTGCCAGCTGCCCAGCGATGGCAGGTGCTGACGCCTGTCCCAAATACAGGTTCTCTGGTCTAGAGTCAAGACCAGCTCCCAGAATCTCATCTATTCTAACCGCTATGGTGAAGTACCAAGTTCTGTGTACAGAGTAAATCCACATTCAGTAAAGGAGGGCCTGAAACTGACTGGAAAAACAAGCAACGCTCTGCCTGGCCTGCTCTTGGGCTTTTCACAGCAGCTGCTTGAAATTACCACAATCACCATGCGAAGCTTTTCAGGGCCTGAAAAGCCATAAGCAGCACATGATCCCCTGCTACTAATAACTGCAGATCGGGGCCTCGACAGTTGAATCACGACGATCTTGCGATTTTACGATCGCGAGATCGTTGCACCGGTCTACACGCGGCGCACGACATCGCGGCCGCTATGTTTTGTTTTGTTTTAAAGAAGAAGGAGCGCGTGAGCACTTGTGCGGAGAAGGTAAGTCTTTAAAAAAAAAAAAAATCCCCCACTCCCCACCCCACCCCACCCCTGATGGGTGCAGAGCTCCTGACAGCAGGCCACACTTTCCATGGTCTCGGGATCAGCCCGAGACCGTGGAAAAAGCAGGCTCAAAGGCGAGGGAAAGATCCTGGGGCAAGGGAGGGATCATCGCTCCCTGATCCCGGGATCCCCTGTGCATCATGTGAATGCACAGGGAAGATCCCAGGGGTCGCCCCAGGATATCGCCCCATCTAGCTAGGGCCCGAGCTGCTGTAAAAGCAACAGGAAAAGGGGCCAATCCCCCCCCCCCAAAAGTGGCAGTCCATTTTTCAAATTCAGTCAAGCAGCGTGTGCAGCAGCATGTGAGCTTGGGAGTTGCATCTCAGGAGCCTCTGTGGTGTTGAAGTGGGTGCTGGGGTGCAATTCCAAGCCTGCACATGATGTTGGTCACAGCTGTTATATAAGGCAGCTGGGCACCTGCCCCAGAAGCTCACCTTACCCTCCAAAGGAAAGATTTCTGGCAGATGTCTGTGTGGATCATTTATTCGTGCATAATAATTCCTAATTTCTCTCTAGCTTTCCTATCTGGCATTAGACAGACAATACTGGGTTTATCTTGCCAAATCTCTAGTCCTTTCTTGGAGACTGATCAAATTTCCAGACATCTTTGATGGTCTGATCAGGAGCAGATCAACAAAGCCTCGGGTTCGTCTGACTCCCATTATACCAACCATCCTGAGTTTAAATAAATACCTTTAGTTTAGGCCAGTTGTTGACCTAGTGACTCTAACACTAATTTCCATTCTGGTACAATGAGAATACTGAAGCAGCATAACATTCCAATGCCCCCCCCCCCCCCCCGCCAAAGCACCTTTGCCCATCTGGAGAGTCCTTCACCCTTGAGAAGATGCCAGGCTTAGTTCTAGTCATGCCATGTTTATTTCAGACAGCTAGGTTCTGCTCAACTCTCCGATGCAACTATTTACTTAACCTCTATTTATGTTTCTGTAGGTATCTATAACACACAGGGTACATAAGGTCACAACATAACAAGCCAGCTTTATTATAGATCGGCACTCCCTAGGAAAAGAAACCCAAATATCCTTTTAAACTTGCCCTTGTTTCTCTAACGGGCAATTGCACATAAAGCCATAAGTTCTTCAAATGAACATGTCATAGATAGCAAACAAGCCCAGCAGTCCCTTATGAACCGCACACTATGGAGGGCCTCAAATTAAAGAGAATATCTCCAAACACTATCTCCAAACAAAATCAGAAATTGCGCTGTGCATGAACTCCACGGTAGCAGAAAATTGAGTCTCAGAGGGAGCAAAAAATCAAGCCTTTGCTTCCCAAAACCTTCAGTGTGGAAGTTGCTCCCTTCAGATACCCATTCTCTCTCTCTCTCACTCACTCTGCACATCAATTGCCTAAAGACCTTTTAATTCTCCAAGTGCTTTTAGAGTACGGCTGTGCAATAAATTATCTTCGTCTAGGCTGGCTCATGCATTCTCTTTTTGCTCACAGTCTAGTGCCCCAGTTGGCCAGTCACCTGTGGGCCAGTTTAGAGTGGCCATATGAAAAGGAGGACAGGGCTCCTGTATCTTTAACAGTTGCACAGAAAAGGGAATTTCAGCAGGCGTTGTTTGTATGCATGTTGCATCTGGTGAAATTCCCTCTTCATCACAACAGTTAAAGCTGCAGGTGCCCTGCCCTCTTTTAAATCTGGTCACTCTAGTATAGCTCCTGCAACTTTAACTGTTGTGATGAAGAGGAAATTTCACCAGGTTCCCCATATATACAAATGACACCTGCTGAAATTCCCTTTTCTGTGCAACTGTTAAAGATACAGGAGCCCTGTCCTCCTTTTCATATGGTCACCTTACACAACCCCCCACCCCAGCCAAAGCCAGGTTGTTGCAGAACCTGCAAGTTGGATTCATAGAAATCTGAACTCATTTGGATCCGTTGCAGATTTCTCTAACATCCTTAAGTCCAAAACGTCTGGAGAGTGCCTGGGAAGGCGGCCCTAACCACTCCTGAGACACTCACATCATGGCTCTCTCCTATGTGAACTGGCTCAGATGATTTACGATACCTTTTCTATAGCCTACTGCAAAGCCAAAATACGTACGCACCCACGCACGCACCCACACACCCACACACACGCGCACCCACCCACCCACCACACACCATTCTTACAGGACCATTCATAATTTTCTAAGGAATTTTCATAATTCTGGAGTAAGCATTTCTCCAAAATAAGGGGCATCCGGAAACCTTATACTACAAACCATCTACACTTTGTACCATGGGTGCGGTGGTGGTGGTGGAGGGCGCTCTTACTTTGACACAAAAGTTCAGGAATTCCCTCCTGAGGGTAGTACAGTCTGCACTCTCATTGCTAGCCTTTCCATGGCCAGTACAGAGAGTTTTCTTTCGGAGGCCATTTGAAGACAGTTTTCTTTTTCCATTACAGGCTTGTATGCTGTTATTTCTACTGCCACTTCTGTTTCGCAGCAGTTTGATTAATTTGGCTGTAAAGTGTGTTGGCACTAGATGGTGGGGTATAAATATTTTAATTAATACACAAATAATATATGTTTAGTGCACTGCAGAATCCCAAACACAAAGATTGATCCATCAGGAGCCTAACTGGGAGGGTGGCCGGGTGTCCTATTTTACAGAGGACAGTACTTTGTTTGAAGGGCTGTCCAGTTTAAAGATTTAAAAAAAAACTATCAAAAGGAAAGCAGGGACAAGCCTTGGGGTTGCCTAGCACCTGGACAGCAGACCAAGGGGAACATCAGTCAGGGAGAGGGGAGGAATCGTATTTCCTTAAAGTCACTCTTGATCCCTGCTGCGGTTCTCAACCTGTGGGTCGCGACCTCTTTGGGGGTCGAATGACCCTTTCACAGGGGTCGCTAAGACCATCGGAAAACACATATTTCCGATGGTCTTAGGAACCGAGACAAAATTTCATTTATTTGTAATTAGAAATAAATATTTCACAATATATAATTACATATTGTTTTTGTGATTAATCACTATGCTTTAATTATGTTCAATTTGTAACAATGAAAATACATCCTGCATATCAGATATTTACATTACAATTCATAACAGTAGCAAAATTACAGTTATGAAGTAGCAACGAAAATAATTTTATGGTTGGGGGTCACCACAACATGAGGAACTGTATTAAAGGGTCGCGGCATTAGGAAGGTTGAGAACCACTGCGCTATAAGGATGAGAAGACTCACACAGGAAAGAAAGGGGAAACAAGCTGCAACCCCCTGGCCCATTCAGAGTAGTGGGACAGCACCCTCTAGTGGGCATTTTATAGCAAAACTTCTCTGCACATGGCAGGAAATGGCGACCAATTTCGTTATAACTCAGAAGAGTCGCATTTTGTTTGGACTATTTTACTACGAGAAAAATGGCAGAAGCAGAGGGAAATCGGCGGGAGGCACACAGAAAGCGCACAACGTTGTGAGAGGGACCCACGAAAATCCGTGAGTGCCCAGTAACAAGCATGCTATAAAACGCTCGTCTGATGACACTCCAAGCAGCCACATGGGTCACAGTCTTCTCCATTAGGGTGAGATGTATTGTAGTTCTATCAAAATTATGGTAATTACTTCTAGATTTGCTTCTGTACATACTAATCAGCATATGCAAAAGTTATGCAATTGTGTGTAGTGATGGCCACCACTTTGGATGGTTTTAAAAGGGTGTTGGAAAAATTCCTGGAGGCAAAGGCTATCAATGGCTACTAGCCCTGATGGTTGTGTGCTATCTCCAGTATTCGAGGCAATAAGCCTGTGCGCACCAGTTGCTGGGGAACATGGGCAGGAGGGTGCTGTTGCACCATGTCCTGCTTGTTCATCCCTGGCTGATGGCTGACTGACCACTGTGTGAACAGAGTGCTGGACTAGATCGACCCTTGGTCTGATCCAGCAGGGCTCTTCTTATGTTCTTATGTGTCCTCTTTAGCTCCCTTTTTTCACAGTGCATTTCCTTTTCCTCCCCCCCCCCCTTTTGGCAATTGGTAGTTGGCCACCCTGCAAGGGATGCAATGAAGGAAGAGTGACTGATTTCACTAATTCCATCTGCTTGAAAAAAACAAAGACATCTGGAGGGCCACTCATTGTTCATTCCCGCCTTAGGATATAACCTACCTAGCACTGTCAGATGTGACCAGCATCAGTTCCATACTGGGACCACATGATCTTTCCCCCTGGTCAGTCTTTGTTGGCTAGTTTCCTTCCACCTGTTTTGAGACATCTTTCTGGAGGCTTCCTAAACAATGGTATCAGCTATTCAGAGAAGCTAAATCAATTTTGCAAGAGCTGAGACACTACAGACCCTGTTTGGAAAGGCTGTGTTACACTGAAGATGCAATCTTATGCACGTATAGGCAGAAAAAGTCCTACAACTCCCAGCGTTCCCCAGTCAGCTGGCTGAGGAATGCTAGGAGTTGTTGTAGGACTTTCTTTTCCTGTCTAAACATGCACAGGCTTGCACCTTGAGTCAGAGTTTCTTACCAGATCTTCAGTTTTGCTTACAAGCACATGAATATTTGCAGAAGTACCACTGCAAGTTAATGATGGGCAGACGTACAACTAACAATAACAGAAGAACGCCTTGTTGCATCAACATCTCTTCAAACTCAATCATCGCACTGTGAAATATCCTAGAGCTCTGGTCAGCAGCGAGTTTTGCTAGCAATTTACCTACTCTGTGAGGAACTAAGCCTTCCAAAGTATCATGACAGCCACACTAATAATCACTGTCCTTGCACCACCCTGCCTCTCTCCCTCCCCTCTGCACAGCCTAAATTAAATACATAGTCCTTACGGAGGCGTGGAGAGGGAAAGTCTTGAATAAGAGGAAGAAAAACTGCTTCTCACTCTCACCTTGCCTTCTGTGAGCTGTTTTTTATATTTCTGTTTTATTTATTTATTACATTTATATCCCACCCTTTTTCTTCCAAGGAACCCAAGGCGGCATACATAATCCTCCTCCTCTCCATTTTATCTTCACAACAACCCTGTGAGGTAGGTTGGGCTGAGAGTCTGTGACTGGCCCAAAGTCACCCAGTGGGCTTCCACGGCCAAGTGGGAACTAGAACCCGGATCTCCTGACTCCCAGTCCAACATCTTAGCCACTACACCACACTGGGTCTGAACTTCTGTAGTCGTTTACCTCCATATAGCAAACTGTGCATTGCTCACAAGCATAACCACAAATCCCTTTGTACTATAGAGCTTCTATGCAGGAAGGTTATATAGCACAAAACCGCAACGTATTCCGCTAGAGACAACATGCACCTGTATTATGCATGTTGTAATAAATTGTTTTGTACAACCTCACCTTTCTGGTATGAAACTTGGCACACATATTGACATATGCGATCATCCTACCGGCATGCAATTCGCTGCATGTACATATTTGGGATCAGCATACAGGGTGGTAGTTGCGCAATTTTCTATAGAACATCTGTAACACATGAAGCTGCTCTGAGCTACTGCAGAAAATGTGAAGGGGAGCGAGGGAAAACAAAGGGCTAGTAGCCGGGGGAGAGGACTAAGCAACACTTCTATGGAAGCCAGATTTGGCCTAGGAGACAATTGCCAACACCCATCCAAGAATGACAGCTGGTTATCTAATGCACCTTTTCCTAGTATCACCAACAGCATTTCAGAAATGAGATTTAGGACATGCTCTTAATCCTCAATTATCATAAAACATCCTTTTGCGAGCTTCACTCCTTCCACTACAGCACATCGGCAAAGGGTAAACGCCAGCCTTTTCCAGGTGTGTTGGACTACAACTCCCCATAATCCCAAGCTGGATTTTGGGAGTTGTAGTTAAATATATCTGGAGGACACCAGGTTAGGAAAGGCTGCTTCATTCCATACATTGTATTCATTTATTCTGCTTGGCCTTCTTTATTTAAAAGCCCCCAAAAGGGATTTTGGTAATATACTGGGACACACAGACATAAAACTGTTCTAAAACATATTATACAAGTATAAATACAAGATATACTGCAGCAGCAGCTACAGTATGAGCAATGGCAGCCTATGCACTGCACAGTGCCATAGTATCCATGTGCATGCATTTATGTGCATATGCGCTCTCCCCACTCAGGCCCACCTGGCGCCACCACGGTCATCTTTTTGGCGCCAGGTTAAGACTGCCCTCTACTCCCAAGCACTTAATGGCATGTGATGGGGCATTTATGCCAGTCATCTAACCAGGTTTAGTGTTGCAATGAAACTATTTTTAGCTGTCTAAATTATTTTAATTTTTGTATTTGTAAATTTTATGCTGTATTTTATGCTGCATTTTTATAATGTATTTTGTAATTTTATTAATTGAGGTAAATTGCCCAGAGAGCTTCAGCTATTGGTGGTAGAGAAATGAAATGACGTGACATGAAAATAATAATAATAATA
Source organism: Elgaria multicarinata webbii (assembly GCF_023053635.1). NCBI lineage: Eukaryota > Metazoa > Chordata > Lepidosauria > Squamata > Anguidae > Elgaria > Elgaria multicarinata. Next base: position 25,736,978 of record NC_086173.1, read on the forward strand.
ATAATAATAATAATAATAATAATAATTGCTAGAAACAAGATGTGTCCATTCCCCACGGAGAGTTAACTTCTAAAGGCTCTGAACTCTGAAGGATAACTAGTCTAGTCTAAGGTGGCCACGTGTTTATTTTACAGAAGACAGTCATCTATTTGATGGTTTCCTCTATTTGAAGAGCTGACCAATCCAAGTCCAATTCAAAAATAAAGAACCAACAAACGGGAGAACAGGGAGGGGCCTTGCCCATCATCGACAGCAGAGCAGGCAACACAGGTCAGTCCCCACTGTGGTGGGATGTATTGCGTTTCTATTTAAATTATAGCAATTCCTTCTAAATTTGCATCTATACCAGCAAATTAGCCTATGAAATATTATGCAGATCTACACCCTCCCTCTTGAGTTCTCTTTTTGGCGATGCATAAGTGGTCACCTACAGCTCTAGGAAACCACACTAACAAAACATTAACAACACATCCCCAAAAGGGAAAAATAGGGACAGTGATTGACTGCGAGACCAGGGCCTAATGTATACCTGCCATTTATCCTGGGGTTATCACAGGGTCTTCCCTGCGGGTCCAAATGATGCACAGCTGACCCGGGGTGAACTGGGGACAAGCACTCAGTTCTCCTAGGATAGCGGGGACTGCTTTTTCCCTGGTTTTTCCTGCCATCTTGGGACCATCCCAAGCTCCGCGGGCAGTGCGGCTCTCCCTCCCGGGGTCTTCCCTCTTCCCCACAAATAGCGAGACTCAGAAAATGGGCATGGAGCTGTGCAGGAGGCCCCGTGGGCCTCAGGGGTGAGGGGGAGAGCATTTTCGCCATCTTTTGGATGGCGCTTTGCGTCTTGCAACACTGAATTTGTTTTTGTATTTTTGTTTTTTTAAAAAAAACCAATCATCCCTTCGCATAGGATCGCACCCAAACGTCATCTCTCTTTTCTTTAAAAAAAATGTTGCTCTGGAACAACCCTCTTTACTTCTGAGATAACTCGCTGGCGTGTGGCCCTTGAGGGACCATTCCGGAAGTGGAAAACTCCATGATCATCCCTCCCCACTCGCCAAGGGGCTGCAGGTGTAGATGAGTCCCAGGAAAGAGGGAACATCGCTTGCAAAAAGGACTATTTGGAGCATATGGTACTAACAGCTGATGCAGGAAGTTCCTCTCTGGATCTGGCCATTGTTCCCTAATTGTGTAGATTAGTTTTTTCAATCCTAAAGATTTGCCAGGCTGCTATGCAACCACAGCATCATAGCAATATTGATGTAACATCATACCTGCCCATAGGCAGAACTATTGTGAGTGTGGGTGCTTGTAAGTTATTGCAAGATAGCCAAACTCTAAATACAAGGGTTTGTATTTAATTCCATTAAAATAATTTCATTAAAGTTGACACTTCTTTTAATTTCATCGAAGTATTTAATTTTAAAATGTTTTGTATTAAATTTTGTATTAAATTGTTGGTTTCATTCAATTTGAACTTCAAAGGGTGTAATCCTATGTATGTTTGGGCAGGGAAAAGTCCTGTTTGCTGGGGAATGCTGGGAACTGTAAGACTTTTTACTGTCTAAACATGCGATTGTACCCTTAATTGGTTCAAAAATAATAATACCGGCAGGCCTATTCAGTGAAATTTTAGAATGTTTTAAGGATGTTTTAAAGATGTTTTAATCATGTGTGGTATGTTTTTAATCACTTTTTATCATGTATTTTATATCATGTTTTTATACTGTTTGTTTTATACTTTGAATGGTTTTAGTTTTTGTGAACCGCCCAGGGAGCTTCAGCTATTGGGTGGTATAGAAATGCAATAAATAAAATAATAATAATAATAAAAAGTGCTTATTAGTCACCCTAATGCCTTTGCATTTATTGGGCTAAACACTGGGAGAAAGGGACAGATTTTCTTCAGCTGGGTAGCAAACTGCTTGCATACTTTTCTTAAGGTTCCAGACTTCGGGCATGATCCAGCTGAAGTTTAGCATGCTTGAATCCTATTGATGTCAACAGCAGAGAGTTATATACATGCTTAACTTTGTCCCATTGAAATCCATGGGTGCTTAGCTGCAGCTGAAACATAACCTTTACCACCACACACACACTTTTCTTTTTTTGCTTATAAATAGAGGCAATTCTTTAAAAAATAGAACCTGAAGTTTAGGGAAGGCACACTTGATTAGTGAAACAAAGCTTCACAGATTCAAGTTTCTCCACTAACCCAGTTCACTTGTGAGGCTGAAGCAAGAAACACCTGTGGCGCCACAGGAAAGGTTGCCAACTGAACAGGAAAAAGCAGCCTGGCTTGTTCTTGTGGCTTTTAACGTCAGTTTGGTCTGCAGAAGTTAGCCGGTGACACTTTTTACAGCGTGTACCTGCTAACAGCAGTATGAGCTGTTAAAGGCAGAAGAGCAGAGGGTAGTAAAAGAAATAAATACATGGCAACCTTACCAATAGGCCATTCAGATGTGCCTATTGCCTTCTCCCACCACAAAATTTGATGTAGAAATGGCTTTTCTCATCAGCTTGTGTCCACAAACAAATTGCCTTTCAGGGCAAAGCTCCTACATCTGGATGCTCCACCGTGATTAGCAACAGGCTTTTAAAGTCAGTTTGGCTCTTTTACATTGCCACTCCCTTCCATCAAGGCTTGCAAGAGGCTGCTTTGTGGCATGCAAATTTGAAAGTTGATCAATTAACAACGCCGGCCCATTGACAGCTTGGGGCCCATTGACAGCTTGGGGAAACGTTCACTCAAAGACAAACAACCTTAATGAAGCAGTTCAAGAGGAAATGCCAGGCTGTTCCTCGAACCCTTTGCCAGCCCCCTGCCACGTACCTCGAACGATGCTCAGGGAAGTCTTGATGTTGCTCTTCAGCTGCGGGTCACCCACCAGCTCCACCAGCCGGAAAAGTTTGTTGAGCTGCACTTTGACTCCCTCGTACCTCTGTGCCTCAGCCCTGATGGCTGCAGATGCCAACTGCCTTTGCACATTCATGATGCAGAAAACCCCTTGGCAGGACTGGCTCACGTTCTCAGCCCATGGTGCGGCCTCCTGACCTTCTTTCGCCAGGCAGCTTAGGCGGGCCTCACGCAAAGCTGGAGTGCCCACCTCAGTCTCAGGAGCCCGACCCGTTTCTTCCTCTCTCTCTCTCTTGCTCGCTCTTCGTCGGTTGCACTTCCTGAGCAGAGCGTCACATTTCAAAGCCACTGCTTTCGATCTCCCCATCCCTATCTGATTCTGACACTACGCAAGGGCGTAGCTTTTGCAAAAAGTCAGCCCAGCTTCTTCTCGAGCCAGAGCGGTGAAACGTCCTCCTGGAACTCAGGCATACCTGGGTGCTCCCAAAGCAGGCGGGACAGGATTTGCAGGTGTTTGGAACTCTGGCTTTCCAGAAGGTATAATTATTGCATTGCCTTTTTGGCAACTATGCCGGGTAAACATAGAACCATGTGGGGGCCAACAGGCAAACAGTCATCGTCATCGTCCCTACATGTAGGCACACCCAGCCAACTTCACTGATGACTTCATAAGCATACCTCTATCCTCAAGGCAAGCAGTAAGGAGAAACCACACCGGGTGATGGGAGGATTCGAGTCCACAGCAGATCTTGCATAGGGTAGCCGCTTTTGAATCGCCAAAAAAGAAGACAAGGATTTGCACAAAATGTACATGTGTTTATTTATAATGTATCAACGCTAATTTATAAACTTCTTATATTTTAAGTAGAAAGACAGTCCATCTCACCATAGTATGGAAGACTGTGAGCAGGTGACCTGTGTGCCTGCCTGTTAATCACAAAATCATAGAATAGTAGAGTTGAAAGGGGCCTAAAAGGCCATCAAGTCCAACCCCCTGCTCAATGCAGGAATTCACCTTAAAGCATCCACCTTAAGTCTGCTATTCAGTGTTGATGGGCAATAGTCCTTATGGTGAATTATCTTTAAACTGGAATTGAGCAGGACACCCCTTCAAATAAAGGACACCTGGAAACAAAGAACTGTCCTCTGTAAAAGACAAACCCTGGCTCCCCTGGCTCTTGAACTGGTTAGCTCAGGAATCTCAGGTAGAGAATTAGCCTATACACCACCATCCAGCCCTAGTCAAAGGGGAGAACTGCACCTCCTTACAGCAATAGGCTAGATGATACTCCTGAGCCCCTATACAAGCTTCAGGGTCAGGTCTGTCTAGGAGTCTCAGCAACCAGGGGCCGATCTACACCAAGCAGGATATAACACTTTTAAAACGGTATGAAAATGGTATATGTAATGTGTCCTGAGCCTGAACAGTTGTCATAACCCTTATAAACTGTTATAAGCCTTGGTCGCCCTGTGGGATGACCTCTGTCGGGAGAGAGACAGGGGGAGTGCGACCCTGTTGGTTCTCCTGGACCTCTCAGCGGCCTTCGATACCATCGGCCATGGTATCCTTCTGGATAGGTTGTCTGAGCTGGGAGTTGGAGGTACTGCGTTGCAGTGGTTCCGCTCCTACTTGGATGGCCGATTCCAGAAGGTGGTGCTGGGGGATTATTGCTCTGTGCCGTGGCTCCTAAGCCATGGGGTTCCGCAGGGCTCTGTTTTATCCCCTATGCTGTTTAACATATACATGAAGCCGCTGGGGGAGGTTATCCGGAGATGTGGACTGAGGTGTCATCAATATGCGGATGACACCCAGCTCTACCTTTCCTTTTCATCAAACCCAGGTGAGGCAGTGGCTGTTCTGAACCAGTGCCTGGGCACGGTAATGGACTGGATGAGGGCTAACAAACTGAGACTCAATCCAGACAAGACGGAGGTACTGTTAGTGGGTGGTTCATTTGTCCGGCGAGGTGATGTTTGCCCTGTCCTGGACGGGGTTGCACTCTCTCTAAAGGATCGGGTCCGTAGTTTGGGGGTGCTCTTCGATCCAGAACTGTCACTTGAGGCAAAGGTGAACTCAGTGGCAAAGAGCACCTTTTATCAGCTTAGGCTGATATACCAACTGCGCCCTTATCTGGACAGTGATAGCCTAGCTACAGTTATCCATGCTCTGATAACCTCTCGTTTGGATTACTGCAATGCGTTATACGTGGGGCTGCCTTTGAAAACGGTCCGGAAGCTTCAGCTGGTACAAAACAGGGCAGCCCGTTTACTAACAGGGACTGGCTGGCGAGATCACATTACGCCAGTCCTTTTACAACTTCATTGGCTGCCAGTCCAGGTCCGGGCCCGATTCAAAGTGCTGGTATTGACATTTAAAGCCCTAAACGGTTTGGGGCCAGGTTATTTGAAGGAACGCCTCCTCCCATATGTACCTACCCGGACCTTAAGATCATCTACAGGGGCCCTTCTCCGTGAGCCCCTGCCAAAGGAAGTGAGGCAGGTGGCTACTAGGAGGAGGGCTTTCTCCGCTGTGGCACCCCGGTTGTGGAATGAGCTCCCCAGAGAGGTCCGCCTGGCGCCTACACTGTACTCCTTTCGTCGCCAGCTGAAGACCTTTTTATTCACTCAGTATTTTAACACTTAATTTTAACTTAAATTTAAATTATACTGTTTTAACTCTGTATTTTAACCTTATATCAATTTTGCTGCGTGGTTTTATCCTGGTTGTGCTTTTTATATTGTATTTTGTATTTGTGTTTTTAACTTGTTGGTTGTTTTATGATGATTTTAATTTTTGTGAACCGCCCAGAGAGCTTCGGCTATTGGGCGGTATAAAAATGTAATAAATAAATAAATAAATAAATAAATAAATAAGCAACAGTGTAGAATCTGCCCAGGACACCTGTTTTGTCTAGTTACAGGCTGTCTTCTCTGACAGGAGCAATTGCTGGCCAGTGTGGTTTCATCACCTTCTTGGCTGATTTTTCTCTGCCCCCCATCACTACAGCAGTAGGACAAGTTGTAGCCAGAGGCCGTGTATGAGCCCAGATGCCACAACTGGATTCATACATTGTCCCTGTGCACATGGTACAGTTGTGTGTGCTGAACACATTTAGAGAGAGGGGACTGCCACATGCACTCATTTCACACACCCTCCTGTACCCCACATTTTTGGTATCACTTGTGAATAAGCCTGCATGTGTACAACACCAACATTTGCAAAGGCTCGAATTATGTGGTTGGGAACCCTGGCCGGGGGTAGGGGGGTGGGGGAGAGACAGACTAGAGCTGAGTGGAAATTTCCCAGAAAACATTTTTCTAAGAATTTTCTATTTTGCTCCTCCACAAATTAGAGGGCAATTTTGCGGAATGTTTGGTGAATATTTTCCATTGTTTTAGCATGCAGTGAGCTGTATGCAGCTGGGGCATGCTGGGAGTTGTAGGCCTTTTTCTGTCTAAACATGCATAGGTTCGTGCCTTTAGGTAGGTGGTACTAAGGAAGGAAGGAAGGAAGGAAGGAAGGAAGGAAGGAAGAAAGAAAGAAAGAAAGAAAGAAAGAAAGAAAGAAAGAAGCCATGCTGCTACCCCCAAGAAACTATGGGATATTTTTTCCTCCCTCTGGAGAAAACTTGGCAATATCATATCTCTAGTTTCTCTGCTTGCAAATAAGGTGGTCAGTTGTGGGGAGGCCATTTTTGCTCAGCTCTAAATAAAACCAAACCAAAAAGTGGCAAATGTAGGCAGGGCCGGGCAAAGCTGGTAGTAGGCCTGGGCCAGATGGGAAATGTAGGCCCCATTTCAAACTGTTCATTAAGTATTTTTAAATCAGTTCTAAATACATATGAACTAGAACGATTTATAAAAAGGTAATGGCGAGCACTTTTATTCAAGATGTACATAAGACATCACTTCTTCACCTTCAGAAATGCTTTATGTGCTTTTCTTTGGGCAAATTCATCATCAACAAAAGAAAAATCAAGCAACTTTGCCCAGGGGGACTTGGAGTAGGCCCCTCAAAATCATAGGCGCCTGCCAACTGGCCCCACTGCCCCCCCCCTCTGCCCAGTCCTGCATGTAGGATCAACGGCGGTGGAGAGGGGGGAGAGACTCAGCGAAATTTCAAAAGCCCAATTAAATCAGGGTATGCATAAGTGGATAATTTTGCAATCACATGGAAACAATAGGGACAAGGTCCTTTGGACATAAGAGATGATAAATGTAGGGCGAACCTTCTTTCTGTCAAGGGCAGCATGATGGCTTTGGGAGTAATTGGTTGGAGACCTCATGCTGGCAGTGGGCAGGGCTGAAGCAGGTATAGGGTGACCACCTACACATCTCAAAAAAAGGCAACGTGCACCACCAAAAATAAGATCAATTTGCATAAAAACTGCATATGTTAATACACACACATTTAGAAAGTATGGCTATAAGTTCAATAGAAATGCAATTACATCTCATCATAATGGGAAAGACTGTGTCTGGGCGACCGGTGTGCCTGCCAGCTCAGTCTGCTGTTTAGGAGATAAGTGTTGATGGAAGTTAGACAAAACTGGAGAAAATCCAAAATCACCTGATGAAAAAGAGAGACTCAGGTCTCGCGATGTAAAAATTAGAGTTTTCCTCTTCAGAGTAACCCAATGCGTTCTGGCCTTGTACTCTATATTTCCGGGCCTTCTTCGGGGGTTATACAAAACAAATGGGGGCAGGGGAATACAACACATTTATATTCATAAACTCAAGTATCTTATTAGGCTGCATTGCAATTGTGTTCATGTATATTTGCTTAAGATTAGAATATAGCCTGCAGAGATATCTGAAAAAGTCCTGTGACTGGTAGCTTGTTTGGCAAGTAGCAGATTCTATACATTTCTTTTCCTTCTACTCCCCTGGCTTTTTGTGGTTCTTTATCTTTACATCAGACATGGACCAAATAACCCTTCCAATAGAGGACTGTCATCTCACAGCCCTTCCAATAGAGGACTGAAAAGTAGGACACGTGGCTACCTAAGCTACCCCTTTCCTTTCCCTGTCACCACCTTCAGTCCCCCTCCATCCAGCAGACTGCCTGGGGAGAGACAAAGAATTCTTGGCAGAGGTCTCACCTGATCGCTTACAGAGGGCTTTTGAAATTAGGTTAAGGGCTGCAGATTATCCATTCCCATCCTAGGCTCCTTTGAAATGATTTACTCTGAGCTTCTCTACATTAAGCAAAAATCCCACATCCTTTCCAGGGCTTTCTGCTTTCAGTTTCTTTGTGGAAATATGATGGCTCTTTTACATGGTGGAGATATGGTTTGAATAGAGCAAAGTCCTTCCTTTGCAAGTTTGATATGTTTCTGTGCATTTCAATTTACAACCACTAGATGTCGCTTTCATTATAGTGCATTATGGCGCCACGCTGGCATTTCACACAGGCCTTAGCTAGACCTACCTGTTATTGCATGACGGAGGGGTGCTGATCTCGCGATGTTTTTATCGCAAGATCTCCCCTCTGTTTATACGTGGCGCGCAATGACCTCAGAGGGAGAGGTGTCGCGCCTGCCATTTAAAAAATTATCTTACACAGAAGGTAAGTTTTTTTTTAAAAAAAATCCACGCTCACCCCACCCCACCCCCGATGGGCGCAGAGCCAAACCACAGCGCCCAGCCACACGTTCCGCGGTCTCAGGCTCAGCCCAAGACCGCAGAAAAACTGGGCCTAAAAGGTAGGGCGAGATCCCGGGGCAAGGGATCTCCCTGATCCCGGGATCCCCTGTGCATCATGTGGATGATCCCGGAGATCATCCTGGGAGTTTGCCCTGTCTAGCTATGGCCACAGCCGATAGATTAGAATAATGTCCCTTTTCACATTATCTCTGATCTTTTTGAAAGCAGGATAAAGGGGGAGATGTCTTGGAGGTTGACGATGTCGTGTAAAGGACCTGCTAACTTCAGTGAGTGACCAAGCAGGTGTGTGCAATATAGCGCTCGTGAAGAAAAGCCCTCTGCTGAAAAGGAATGATTGCTTGCTGGTACCATAGAGAACAAATGCATCTCAAGATGCTGGAAAAAGATCACTTCATTATAAATAATCTTTTCTAGCATCTTGAAACGTGTTCTCTCTCTCTGTGCAGATCTGTGGCGCGTGTTTTCCAGCTTGTCTACACTCACCATTGCTTACTGATGCCACCACACACTGGGTGTATCATGCCCTGTCTTTGCGTCAGAGAGACCCTGAAGTAAGTAAGTATAGATATCTTTGCAGAGGAAGGATGGTGGTAAACAGGCAGTAAATGAAGACATCCAAAATGGAGTGACGCTTTCCTGCCTTCAGCCTAGCTCTCTGTCAGTAAAAAAAAAGTTAGCACAGGAGAGGTGTCATTTTGACTTGTGGCTCTGGTTGCAAAAATGTCTAGGGCCACTTTCACCTGAAGTTATTTTTCAATGCCAGGGGTAACTCTAAAGAACCCATCCAAGGTGCAAAGCACCTGACTGGTTCAGACTGAAACCCGGAGCAGATTCACGGGCCTGCTGACATCGGAGTCACTGGCCTCCACTGGTCCTACTCAGCAGAAGCACCTTGGATAGCTCCTTTAGCATTCTAACTGAAACCTGGAGTGGGTTCATGGCCTCCACTGCTAGGAAGTGGACAAGGGGACAAAGAAAGATGTATACTCTGATGTTGAATGAAAATTGAAATATGTAATGGTAATCTCCTCAGTAAAAATTATGGGAAAATGCGTAGATTTTTTTAAAAAGACAAATTGATGCGTACACTAGCTCGACGTTTCAGGCCTTTAGGTCCTTCATCAGGAGCTGTATTGTCATCAAGATTTGTTTATATAACAAATGCTGAATATCTTTCCCTGTATTTTTTGCAGTTCAAGCAGTCCTCCTGAGGACAATACAGGGAAAGATATTCAGCATTTTTTATATAAACGAACCTTGACGAGTCAAAATCTACACGTTTTCCCATAATTTCCCATAATTTTTACTGAGGAGATTACCATTAAATATTTCAATTTCATTCAACACCAGAGAATACATCTCTCTTTTTCTTCAACTCCACTGCTAGGACCCTGTATGTCTGCCCCAAATAATACCCAGTGGCACCACTGTTCTTGGCCTCCATTTGGCCTCTCCTGTTTCTTGTGGGGCAGAAATTATAGCTGCTTGGGTTATTAGATGCAGCACTGTTATCTTAATGAGGATTCAGTGAATCATCTCCACTTTCCTCATTTCATGAGCGATGACTTTCTTTCTTTTTTAATCAACCCTCCTAGCAGATGGAAGTCATGAGGGTGGCTCCCTCCCTAGTACAGCTATATTGTAATAGTAATTGCCATATTTTCCTCCGGTCTGTTAGATGCTGCTAATGCAATACAGCCAGCCTTCTTTCACAGCTGGGAAAGGCGTATACCAAGAAGGAAGTCTGGGCCTTCTAAGAAGTCTGAATTACAGTAAAAAAGAAAGGGGGAAAAGCTTTCATTTCGTTCTGGAGTTATTCTTGGTGTCCACAAAGCTGAGTCAGGAAAAGGTAACATCGCTGAAGTTAGAAAGGAAGTGACTCTATGCTATCTCGTTAATGTGAACTTCAGCAAAGCAAGACGGGTGAGGACATGTATTATACGTAACAGCCAGTTCCCAACACCCTATACCTGAAAACACAACAAATGGACCAAGATGAAGAACACTGAACAAGTGGAGGGGAGGGATCATGGCCATCCTTCCCACCCATATCCATGTCTTGATCCAATCCTTCTGCACAGATCATATGGGCCTACATTCCAGTGGGTACAAGGTGTTTCCAACATGCTCTCCTCCACGCATTGTTTTGTAGAAGAGGGCATACGTATGCACAGTGTACCATCAATGGCTGCTGGAGAGAAGAGAAGCATCCAACCTGCAGGCCTTGTCCACCATCTTTCAGATGTCAATTCGATTTTGTGAACTGAGCCTACAGCAGGGGCGTTGAGCTTCTTTCAGCCCGAGAACCCAACTCCATTTCGGAAAAGGGGCAGGGTCCAAAATACAAGCATATTTTAGCTTCAAGCTCTTACTGCCAGTGACGAAGCCTTACCAGAGGCATTTGAACCATTTTGAATGGGGGGGGGGAACCCCACAGAAGCTGGGAAATCACCAAACGATCAGTGACCGGGGGAGGGGTGTGGCCAAAGGAAGGGGACATCTTGGGAACCCCAGTGGGCCCAATTGGCCCCTGGACCTGCACTCCTGACCTACATGAAAGATGGCCCTACACTTTGCAAATATACAGATCCTACACTCATAGGGTTTATATGTCCAGCTCTCTACCCTGCGCTTTCTGTCTCTGTCTCTCTCATGCCCACTTACTGTGCCTTCAGTGTTTTTGTCACACTCAAAAATGTCAGAGGTTGATGGGGACTGGTTTTAGGGAAGTGGGGAGGCAAAGCATCCAAGCCATATCTTCCCACCTAGGATTGCCAAGTGACCAGGGTGAAAAAACAGCCTGAAATGCTCTTATGCCCTTAATAGCAACTTGTGCAGAAATCAGCAAGTGAAAATAAATATGCATTATCACCTGCTAATGACAATTGATCAAGCCAAGCAAATTAAAGAGACCAGTGGGAAAATTGGCAACACTATCCCTTTTTTAAGTTGGGCAGCAGTTAAATCAACAGTCCTACGTATACACACCAAATCCTATTTTTTGCTCCCTTGCATAACAAGTCATAGGATTTGAATTGTTAAAAGAGCTTATGACTTCCACAGCTGTGAAGCCCTGGGTATAAGTTCAGCCTTTACTCATTACCTCTAGCAGCTCCAGCGAGTTGCAGAAAATCTCTCTAGGGATGTGAAGAGATACAAGATTTACTGATGAGTGGCCAGCAGGGGAGAAATCAGTGGGCAACTCCACAGCAGCCCAGACAAGAGGTCGTTGCTATTCCAGACCTGAGGGCTGAAGGATCAGGACCTCAATTCAGCAAACACAACACTGCCTGATTTATTATAGCAAGCGAGGGGAGGATATAGCCCTTGCTTAATGCGAGAAGCTGATTGGATATGAAGCGTGGGTGTTCAGATTTTGGCTGTTGGAAGAATCACTCGTTTTCTTACCCCTTCCTGCCCCCTGCAGGCATGGAAGAGCTATAACATCGGTAAACTAATTTCAAAGAACTACAGCTTTAGAGACTTTAATTAAAAATTATAAATCTGGCTATAGAAGCCTGCATGCGTGGTGGGGACCCAAGTGAAGCGTGGGTTTCAGTATACCCCAGCAACTTTTTGTATTTATTCAGCTTCCTTCCCCTCCCCCCTCAAAACGACATCGCAAACATTCTCTCAGTAATATTCACAACCATCTGGTAAAGTAGGCCAGTGCCATGATTCCCTGGTAGGGAAAGCTGCACCTGATAGAAATCTTTATCTGCTACGTAGCACTTAAAGTCACAGCTGCCCTATCATGGAGAGAGAGAGAGAAATTGGCAATACTATTCACAAATATTCTCCATTGTTCTAACCTTTTGTGACAGAACCTTCTGTTTCTCAACATTTAGGGCAAAAATCCCCACATGTGGACGCCCTGCCCAGAATAGGTGGCACCTCTGGTTTCCCATAACATGTCTTTACCAGCTTTGGTTCTGACATTGCCTCGTTCCTCCAAGTGTCATTTCTGCCCTTCCTGTTGAAGGGGCGGAAGAGTTCTGCCACCTCCACTTCCTCCCACAGACCAAACATCCCAGCACTAACCTCAAAAATACGAACAGTGAAAGAACACAGCCTGCTTCAATCCAGCTATAGAGGTCTGCATGCAAAGAAACCAAGTGAAATGTGTATTTCCTCTTGAAGGCCACAGGTGGGAACTAACTCCGTGTTGTTTGCCAGCTAAGTTTTATTGACCTTGTTCAAACGACATGCTAAGTCATGCTGGTTAAACATTTTGATCTAAATATTATGACTTAGCGCACAGCTTTCCAAACTGTGTCGCGACATGTTAGTGTGTCAGCTACAGTGTGTAGGTGTGGCACACAAACGTAACGAGAAACCTCTGAGTCTATGTGAAATAAGCAATACCAACTTGCATGCGTTTTTTTACACAGCAAAGGTGCCAATTACTATGGTGCACTAGTATATTCCCCTTCCGTCGTATCCGTGTATGCACACCATGGTCGAGGGATCATACATGTACTGCACATGCGCAGTATGCATAATCGGGTCAAAACAGCTGATTCTGTGTCACTTCCGGTGATGCGGCTGCACCTGAAGTGACGCATTCGAGAAATTCCATGGGTCGTTTTTTGATAGAACACCGACTCAACCGCCGCTCGATTGCAGCTCGACAAAATTGGTTCAATGTGAAAAGTCTTGGAAATGTATGTTGTTATCTTGCAAATCATATATTTTCAAAAATATAAATGAAAGGTTTTCATGAGATATGTTGTGTCCCCATAGATTTCGTTATTACAATTTATGTATGTGTCCGTATCTCTCATAAGGGGTTAGTTTAACCTTCAGTTTGCTAGTAAAACTGAATTATTGTGTCGCGAAATGATGCATGTCTAAAAAGTGTGTCACCAACATGAAAAGTTTGACTCAGCGTCTTGTGAACCATGACTCAACGTGTCGTGTGAACCATTAAACACCTGCAAAAGGGTTAGCGGCCTAACCATGGCTTAGCATGTCATCTCAACAGGTTCTATTGCTGTTTGCCAAAGTGGCCTCTCTCAAGCACTGTAGGCAAACAAGGTAAAAATATTACCCTCATCAGTTTGCCTTCATTTTATGGGTTATGTCTTATATTCACGCTGTATTTGGTCACCAAGATGGACTGACTGTGTGCCATTGGGGTTGCCAGACAGCGACCCAGAGTCAGTTTGTCTCTGTTCTGCTACCAAAAATGTTGCAGTTGGGCCTCAGCTTGTTAGAACAGTACAACAATGGAACCAGTTACCTAGGGAGGTCATGAGCTCTGCCACACTAGAGGCATTCAAGAGGCAGCTGGACAGCCATCTGTCAGAGATGCTTTAAGGTGGATTCCTGCATTGAGCAGGGAGTTGGCCTTATAGGCCCCTTCCAACTCTACTATTCTATGATTCTATGATCTACTCAGCCCACATATCTAACACACCAATTTGGCTGCTTGAATTGACCTTGACTTACTATCCTCCATGTGTCTGGGGTTCCACAGCAGACATTGATGCTAAATCAAGAACACTGGCTTCCAGGGACCATTCAGCGCCAATCAACATCTCTTATTTAATAAACCCTGACCAAATCTTTCCAATTCCTCCTTGAGAATGTAAACAGGCTGACAAAGGATTCAGTGTGCCAGTATTGGCAAGTGCTGCGATACTAGAAAGCAAAAAAGCTGGAAGCCACTGGTGCTATGTTAATTTTCCCTCCAAAAACTCTTTGCTTGGTATTTTTTATTTTATTTTTTACTAACAGACAGTGTACTTAGTAAAAATGCTGAGAAACAGATGTTCCTTCCACAGCCAAAAGGATACTGCCAAGATGGAGTGTGGAGAATTCTGCAGAGTGAGAACCAGGTGGCCAGATGCAAAAGAGGACAGGGATCTCCTACCTTTAATTACTGTGCAGTACAGGAAATTTCAGCAAGCTGCAGCTTTTCAAAACCTGCCAAAATGCCTCTTATGCAATATTTAAGACAAGAGCAAGCAGTCAGGTTAGGTAGCTGCCAGGGATGGAACAATGAGAAGGGCACCAACCAGGCCAGCTCCACACAATTTTTTCTTTCCTTTTATTGTGCATATCAATAGAACCGAAAATACATTGTGTAAAGGAGGAGGAAAAAAACCACATTACATATATAAGAATATATCATTTTTCATCATGTGTACCATCCATTAAAAAAAAAGGGGGGGGGGGGAGTTATACATAGATTTTTAGAAAAGCAGACCAGATATCTGTGTATTTATCCACTCGCAAGTTGCGCCTATATAACACCCGTTCAAAAGCTGATGTTATTAAGTCCTCAATCCATTGCATTATGGGAGGTGTGAATTTGTCCTTCCAACGTGATAATGTAAGTTGTTTGGCTGTCATGAGGGCCCTGAAGAACCATCTGCGCTGACCATGTGTTAATTTCCAAGAAGCCTGCAAGTAATTTTGGAGGACATACACATTGTTCCATATTATAGCTTGTTTCAATACGAAGTTTATCCTTATTATAACCTCCTCCCAAAAAGGGGTGACTATGGGACATTGCCAAAGCATAGGAGTTAAGGAAGCATTAGATGTATTACATCTCCAACAATTGTGCAATTTAGACAGACCCTTAAAGAAAAGGCGTTGTAGAGTCCAAAAAACCTGAAACATATTTTTTTTTGGCTGCATAAGATGTAGCCTAAGGTTCATAGAAGCTTCAGATATGGATGCTAGAACAACAGTCCATTGATTAGGCAAAATAGGAAATTCCAGTTCATTATTTCAATCCTGTCTTAAACTGTGAGTATCATATTTATTCAAATCCACACATGAACTGGGGTTGCCAACTTTTTAGCCAACCTCTGTAGCTGTGCTTTTAACTGCAGCCCCATGGGTAAGCAGTAGCAGGTGATAATGTTTACATCTCCATGCTCTGGGAAGTTTAACTTGCTGATTTCGGCAAATTGCGCTACTATTAAAGACATAGGAGTAGGGCATTTTTTGAATAATTTGGTAACCCTAAGGACACCCAGAACCCATAGGGGTGCTCTTACCTAGGGTGACCATTTGGAAAGGAGGACAGGGCTCCTGTACCTTTAACAGTTGTATAGAAAAGGGAATTTCAGCAGGTGTCATTTGTATGCATGCAGCCCCCGGTGAAATTCCTTTTTCATCACAACAGTTAAAGGTTCAGGAGCCCTACCCTCTTTTGTATCTCATAACTCCTGCAGCTTTTACTGTTGTGATGAAGAGGGAATTTCGCCAGGTGCTGCATGCATACAATGACACCTGCTGAAATTCCCTTTTCAATACAACTGTTAAAGGTACAGGAGCCCTGTCCTCCTTTTCATATGGTCACCCTAATATTATCCAGTGATACCCTTCCCATGGCCAAGATCCTTCTATAACATTTTCTTACACATGCAAGTCCCAGCCAGCAAAGTTTCTCAACTACATTAATAAAAAATTTCCTCCTCATAGGTTCAGCCCATTTTGTTGTTTTCCCGGGAACAAGCAGGGATGATCCCTCCATTTTCCTGGGATAATTCTTACGTGTAGAAAGAGCCTTAATTGTCAGTTTCTGTTCCTACAAGAGGATAGATGGGGGAGGAAGGTTTTCATTATTAACTTCCCCCCCTTTCTTTTTTTGTTTTCATTTTTTTAAAGAACAAAACAGGCAGTAATCTGGGATGGTGTCAAGACTTGCAAAGCAAGCTCTCAGTAATCATCTGCATCAAAAGCAGCTTAGTTGTAATTCAAGCTACAAATAACTCAGACTGAAGAAGAACCAAACCAAAGACTGATGCTTCTTATAGGGTCAGGTGGACCTCTATTTCCCCTTGTGACACCTGACAGCTGCCACTATACTCAGTACCCTGTATATAGTCCCTGGACTTAAAGATCTTGTGTGTGTGCGTGCGTGCATGTGTGCTCGCACTTTAGATGGCCTCGTATTTTACTTCACTTGTGAAGCACACAACTAACATTTCTTTCCCCTGCTCCATGCTTTAAACTGCTTCTACATCCCTGATATCTTAGAACAACAACAAAACTGTTTGCCAACCCTGATTAACAAAGTACACTGAGCATGTGCAGGTTTGCATTTTAAACTCACTTAAATCATGGCACCATCGTGATTAAATGAACAAAATGGATTTTGCTTCTGCAGTGGCTGCTCTCTGGGTGGCCATTTGGTTAGCCTCTGGGCTGTGGAGTCCTGGAACTTGGCCCCAAGGTCAAGCTGCACCACTGGGGTATCAAAGAGTGGGCCAGTAGCTCCCTCATTTGGCAAGCTGCAGAGACAACACAGAGATCAAGACATGGCCTCTCCATCTCTGCAGGTAGGGGAAACAACAACTTATTGGATGCAAAAAGCTTTTTGCTTGTTTAGGTTTTGTTGATACATATGATGCCACCCATCTTCTTCAACGAGCTGAACTAAACACATAATGTGGGAGGATCTGTGATAGAGTCATCTGATGTTTTCATTTTTACTTGAAAACAGCTCAGCTGGCTTAAAAGGGGATGTGCAGAGTTAAGTGGCAAGTGCTAAACAACCCTTAAAGACAGGTCTCACCCCTTTCTTTCCATATGACTGGAGAAGCTCTGTGTTTAAATCTACAGATCATGTCTAGTTTAGCCCCGACCCTCATCATTCTCAATGGCAAAACAGGAAAAGTCACAGACTGAGTAGCAAAAAACACAATTCACTTCTTTTTTTAAAAAGTAATGAGCCTTAAACTGACAGCTTGGTGGAAAGCTGGTTTCTGTCTTTAGCTGTTACACCAAACATTCATCTTTTAAACCTAGAGCTGCAAGTCTGACCTTAATTATTCATGGAAGCATGCCTGATCCTGGCTGTGATATTTTATTATGTGTTCCCAATATGTAATGGCACCAGGAAAATAGGGCTGCATTTTGTCAAACTACCTTTTGCATCAAATTTCCCAGGGCAACTTAGCACAGTTCAGCAGTGCTCTATAAAATCTCATAGTAAACCAAGTGTTATGCAGACAACTCCTGAGTGGCCACTGTACAGTTTTGCATCTGTCTTAAGTACAAGTTTGAGAAATCTGGCGTGAAGTGAGATGTGAACGTTACAAGTGAAGCACTTGTTAAGTAAAGAGCATTTGCCAGATTTCTGTGTTTTGTTTTAATGGCAAGTTAGAATATGTGACCACACTACACAGCTTGGGAAGACCTTGAAGCATCAATATTTCCACTGGCATTCATGATCTGGGGAGTTCCATGATGCTCCTCAATGAGTTATCTTGGATAGTGTAGCAAATAGCAATCACACTTGGGGGGAAATGTTCAGCCTCACATCATTACCCCCTCCAATACTGAACATGGGTGTGCTGTGCTGATGGCTTCATGGCAAAAATAGCTGTACCCAAACCATAAACAAAAGGGGGAGACCCTGCCATCTTGAGTGATTCCAAAGATTTACAGAAGTACAAGAAAACAAAACAAAGCAAATCATAGTCCCTCCAAAACTATTATTAGTCCCTCTAAGACTATTATTACTTATTAAGTTACTGACTGTACAAATAATAAAATAGACAGGTCCCTGCCAAAACAGCTTACGATCTAAAGGATAAGGCGCAAAGAAGGAACAGGGCAGGAAAGAGAAAAACTCGTAAATGCGACCATCTTAAAGCATCATAGGGTTTGGTGGTAACTAGTGTAGCATAGTGGCTCTAATAGATTGACATACAAATCACAAAATCCCTAGTTTGAATCTCACCTCTCCCATTAACACACTGGCCTTGGGAAGTCACTGTCTCTTGGACTTCAAATACAGGACTATCTTCTGTACCTTTAGCAACTGCTTGTACCTCTTTAGGGACCAGACCTTTGCTTGGCTCCCAGTTTTGAGAACGCCCTAAGATTAACCCAGAAACAAGGCACAGAAATTAGCTATATTTATGATGGAAATTGGCTTTCCCCCCCACCCCCCCAGATGCAGGCTGTCCTGAGAGGGGGGGATCTACACTACTGCTTTTAAAGAGCTTTCAAGCGCTTTAAAGCACTTTGAAAACGTTTTGAAACCTGTATATGCAGTGTGTCCTGGGCCCCAACAGTTGTCAAAACTGTTATAAAGCCCTTTAAAGCAGTAGTGTAGATCCCCCCTAGAGCTAGCCCTACCAGAATGAGGTGGCGGTCTCGGGCAGCTGATTTTGGGCGTTATGAAAGAACAGAAAATTGTTACAGTGTATTGTTGTTGTATTTTTGCCAAGGTATTCTTCACCTTGACTGGGGGTGGGGATGTCTTGGGCTAGTCCTGATATGTCCAGGATCTTTGTGCGGGTGGGGAGAGGAAGGATTTGACAGAGAGCCATTGTGCGTTCCTCCAAACAGCTCCTGTAGAGTTCTGATAAACTGTTGGCTAGATATCAGGATGATAGGACGAAGAGAAAGAGACGCCGTCCGGCAACAGGAGGCAACCAGCCAATCACCTTCCACCCTGGAGAAGGCTGTTACCCTGCTGGTTCTGTGCAGCCATCAGGAACCGGCTGTCGTCAGGCAAACCACGTCTGTGCAGTACGGAATTAAACTTGCAATGCAGGATTAAAGGCAAACGAGAAAAGGAGGTGGGGGAAATGACAGGCCGGAGATCTGAATGCGGAAAGCTGCAAAATGTACCTTTGCTCTGTTGCTTAGCCCATCCCCCATCACTGCTGCGCTTGAACGCATGAAATCCAAACCACATCTAATGAGGGAAAATACAACAGGTTATGCGGGAAATATGTGGTTGGGGCTGCAATCCTGTACACACTTAGCTGGAGTAAGTCCTGTTGAATCTGATGGGATTTATTTCTCAGCAGACATGCACGTGATTTCTTTGTGGATCTCCTGCCGTCAACAGAAATGCAGATTTAGGTGCTGCGCGGGTCATGGAATTTTGGCCCTTTCCTCCTTCTGCTTTCCCTATCAAAATCCACCTTTCTAGGGGACTGATTGGCCTACAAGTGGGCGAGGGGGGGGGGGCAAGTACAAGCAACAAGGAAGAAGATCAAAGCTTGTTGTCACATCCTTTTATCCAGGTTTAACTTATGGAAGAAATCATGCCACTGTAAACATTCAACCAAGGTTGATAAGACAAGCTTGAATTTTCATCGCTACCATCCATGGCTAGGCAAATACAAGTTCTATAGAAGGGGGCAGGAGAACTTGTGGCTCTCCCAATATTTTGGCCTACAACTCCCATCATCCCTAATGGTGACAATGGTGAGGGATGATGGGAGCTGGAGGTCAAAACATCTGGAGAGTAAAAAGATACTCCTGTTTTATAGACAGACCATTTTTAAGTGCTGGGGGCCAGTCCCAGAATATGAGAGTAGCAATAACGAATAGAGTGTACCACTTGCAGATAGGATTTTCCTTACCACTGAGATGGTGGCAACTGCTTTCAGATAAACCGAGAGTTGCTCACATACCAGCCCGTATACATGTAACAACATGTACACACCAGCATTGTATATCCCAGGTGGTATCTACGGCAGTGTTCAGAAACAACACATGAACGCACTGCTACCTTGGCTAAGAATCTTTTAAATAGTAACCCCATAAAGTGGTACGCTGATATGTGTGAGTGCTTTTTGGAGGCTTCCATAAGAGCCAGCTCAAATGGCCACCTCCCCACTGCATAGCACCCAAGGCTGATAATGTTATTTTGGCACCTGAGGTAGATGATCCCTTGAGTGCCTCTCCCTGGAAGTAAGAATACAACAACAACAACAACAATAATAGTAATAATAATAAATTTGCTGCTCTTTCATGACAGCCCAAAATCAGCTGCTTGAGGTGGCTCCCTCACTCTTCCTAATGGTAGGGCTGGCCTTGGCGCCTCCCACATGGGAACTGTAATGTTTCAATTGGTCCTCCTTGGTGGTTACTTGGGTTAGGCCTCGTGCAAAAGCAGACAGGATTTCTGGGCTTGGATAACAGAAGAAATGTTTACAGGTACAGATTAATTAGGTATTTAGGTATTATTGTACTTTTAAATAAAGTATATTAGGGGTTCTATGGAGCAGTGGCAGTTTGCCATGTAACGGTGAGAAAAGCTGCAGTTGCTAAAATTCCCTCTTCTGCACCACTACTAACAGTACATTAGCACCGCTGTCTTCATTCTTATCTGGTCACCCTAGAAAAGCCACTATATGTGGTGCTCACACATTTAATATCTTACCTCACTTGTTTTAGGATTGACCCATGATTCTTAAAACAGGTTTATTCTGCCACTGAACACTGGTTAGCTTGCTTACCTCAAATTAAGCCCTGATTTCCAGCCCTTCCACATGCTAATAACAACACAAGACAGTTCTCAATACACCCAGGATCCTTTGTGCCTCATGATAAGGAGAGCTACAAGGTGTAAGCCCTAAATCATCCCATCTAACCTTCAGAGAGGCATGCTAAGCCATTTCAACAATCCCCTGGACTGAAAATCCTAAGAACCTGCTTCCATGAGAGCTGCCGTTATTTTGTCGTCCTTTATTCTCTCACCAGTGACTAAAATGAGCTAATCTGGAATGCTGCATTAATATGAAAAATGTCTACCTTATCTTTCAATAATTGACCTAGATAAAACCCTAGTTAGAATTGCCTCTCCTTCTTCATTCTTGCGCAACTGTAATTGTCAGGAAACCTCCAAGTGGAAGTTTGGGGTCTTACAGGTGAGGGTGAGAAGAGAATCCTCTGCTTTAGAATTCAAGTAACTTACAGCTGTGGCCTTATTAAAGGGGATGAACTGCAGTTTAAAATACAAAAGTGGGACCGGCAAGAAAATATAGCAGTTTATTTTAACCTCCTAACATGGCCAGCCGGCCATGCCCTCCTTCTTCAGATTTAAAGAGCGGAACTTGGGCATTCCACCGTTTTTCTTTTACAAGGCAATGTCTAGATCAGCCCTCCAGATGTGTCGGACTGCAACTCCCATATTTCCCAGGCAGCATGGCCATTTTAGAATGTTTTTAGGATGTTTTAAAGATGTTTTAATCATGTATGGTGTGTTTTTAATCAGTTTTAGTGTGTATTTTATATCATGTTTTTATACTGTTTGTTTTATACTTTGAATTGTTTTAGTTTTTGTGAATCGCCCAGGGAGCTTCGGCTATTGGGCTGTATAAAAATGCAATAAATAAATAAATAAATAAAAATAACATCTGGAGGGCGCTAGGTTGTGGAAAGCTGGTCAAGACACTCCAGAAAATTCTGTGGATGAGTTTGGGTGATTGCATGATAAAAGCCTAGACTGGAACTTCCCAGGAATTTGACAAAAGAATTGTGCGGCACAATCCTATGCATATTTACTCAGAAGTAAGCCCCAATTTGTCCAGTGGGCCTTATTCCCAGGTAAACGTTCATAGGATTGCAGCCTTAATGTCCCTTTAATAGCTGTGGATATTTCCCATAGGAGCAGTTCATCTGCAGGGGTGAGATCTGAGATGGTGCTTGAGAAATGTGTGTGTATGAGAGAGAGAGAGAGAGAGAGAGAGAGAGAGAGAGAGAGAGAGAGAGGGTGGGGTGGGGTGGGGTGGGGTGGGGAAGGGAAGGTACTTTTACATATATATAAGAAAAGCCATTTTAAAAGTCCCCACCCCAACAGAAATCTCAGCCCAGACAGAATGGGCCTCTCTTGTTTATACCAAAGAACTTTCCATGTCTGAAAACTAGTATAAAAGGACATATCACAAAATCTGAGAATACACTGAGAGGGTGTTTTCCTATGTACTTCCCCTCACAGCTTCCTTGATGGAAAGGGAGAATTGATTTTCCAGAGCTGGCAAGCTAGGGTGACAAGCAACATCTGGAATCCAGTATTATTGTCTGGTTTTATTAATTAAAATATGTTTAAACTGCCCTTCATTTAACAGATATCAAGGCAGTGAACAATAAGTATGACAAAAAAATGGCCATACAAACCACCAAGTACAATAAAAAAATACAATAATACACATTATGGACAAACTAACTAGAAGAGCCTTTAATAAACCAGGGGAGCACATAGATTCCTTTAATTCACCACCCAAGTTTCTTTGTCCCCTACCGTTCAGTTTAGAAATATTAATGGGGGGAATTAAAACCCTTCTTTACTCTACCACAGCAGAAAGGAGGCTTGTCTTTGTTGAGAAAAACAATCTTCTGAAGTGGGAAGGTGAGGGGTGGGGTGGGGAGTCAGCTTCCTCTCTCTAACTCTATGGCAGCAATTGCTTGGTGTGTGCAGGCAGTGGGAGGACATTTTCAAGATGGCACAGCATGGGAATACTAAATAAGTAACAAAACACCTGTCATTATATTAAGAGGCGTGTGGGTGGAAAGAGGACTTGTATTACAGCATCTCAGCCACTGTGGTATACTATTTCCTGACAGTGAGAGCCACACCACCCTCTGTCAGGGGCAGACTGGTTTTTTTACCATCATTGCCACCTATGTCCCAAATGCAGCATTTTACTCTTTGTCACAAGAATGAATGGCCAACATTCACATGGTTTGTCAAAAGGTAAAAAGGGTGCATTTGGGGACACCACTGGGGGAAGGGCTAATCAGATTCCTTGTATCTGTTTGCAAAGCATCACTTCTTCACCTGTCTAGACCCATCATAAGAACAGACCAAGGGTCCATTCTGTTCACAGTGTCCAACCAGCTGCCTGTGGTAAACCCACAAGTATTACATGGGTGCAACAGCACCCTTCTGCTCATGTTCCCCCAGCAACTTGTGTACATAGGCTTAGTGCCTTCAAAGGTAGCATATAAAGCCATCCAAATTGGTGGCCATTAGTACATCTTGTGGTTGCAAATTCTATTCTTTAACTATGCGCTGACTTCTGACTCTGGTTAAGAGTGTGATAGAATACCAGTAGTAGATTTAAAATAGACCATGCTTAGCATTTGTATAGCACATTTCAAGAGCTCAAAGCACTTCCCATGCATAACAACGTTAAGTTTGTTTTTAATGGACCCCAGAATTGTTGTTTTTAAATGGATACTGTTGCATTTATACTGTTTTTTTTTATGTTTTTGATGGTTTTTAAATTCTGTATACTTTTAATGTTTACTATTTTTAATTGTTGTAAACCGCCCAGAGAGCTTCGGCTGTGGGGCGGTATATAAATGTAATAAAATAAATAAATAAAATAATTCTCAGTAGTAATCCTTATAGCAGCCCTGCAGTATAGGCCAGCATTATTATGCCAATGTTGGAGAAGGTGGGTTGAGGCCATAGCATAGTAATGTATAGCATCCTGGGGCACAAGTGAGCTGTGAGAAGTAAGTTCACTACATAATTAACAGCACAATCCCATATGAGTCTGCTCAGAAGTAAAAACCTTTATGTTCAATGGGTCTTTCTCCCAGGTAAGTGGGTACAAAATTGCAGCCTAAAGGGTCTAAAATGATGCTTTATGTTCTGTTGGATTGGGAAGGGGCAGGGGCATCAAGGCTGTAATTCTATTCATCCTTATATGGGAGTAAACTCCACTAAACCCAAAGGGACTTACTTCCAAGTAAACACATATAGAATTGCTCTCTGAGAGTACAGATCTATAGATTTTATTTATTTATTTATTTATTATTATTATTATTATTTATTTATTTATATAGCACCATCAATATACATGGTGCTGTACGGAGTAAAACAGTAAATAGCAAGACTCTGCCGCATAGGCTTACCTAATAAAATCATAGTAAAACAATAAGGAGGGGAAGAGAATGCAAACAGGCACAGGGTAGGGTAAGCAGGCATAGGGTAGGGTAAAACTAACAGTATAAAGTCTGCACAACATCAAGTTTTAAAAGCTTTAGGAAAAAGAAAAGTTTTTAGTTGAGCTTTAAAAGCTGCGATTGAACTTGTAGTTCTCAAATGTTCATTTCTATACCGCCCAGTAGCCGGAGCTCTCTGGGCGGTTCACAAAAATTAAAAACATTCAAAGTATAAAACAACAGTATAAAACCATACTATAAAATACAATATAAAAGCTCAACCAGATAAAAACAGCAGCAATGCAAAATTACAAATTTAAAACACCAAGTTAAAATTTATTTATAGACTGTTAAAATGCTGGGAGAATAAAAAGGTCTTCACCTGGCGTCTAAAAGCATATAATGTAGGTGCCAAGCAAACCTCCTTAGGGAGCTCATTCCACAGCCGGGGTGCCACAGCAGAGAAGGCCCTCCTCCTGGTAGCCACCTGCCTCACTTCCTTTGGCAGGGGCTCACGGAGAAGGACCCCTGAGGATGACCTTTAGAATAAACCATATTAAGATCTAACAGGGCTTATTCTAAAGTAAACTCACACAAGATTGTTTTTATACTTTTAGTGGTTTTAAATTTTGTATATCTGTTTTAATGTTCATTGTTTTTAATTTTTGTAAACTGCCCCAAGAGCTTCGGTTATGGGGCGGTATATAAATGTAAATAAATAAATAAATAAAATAGCCTGGCTTTCAGCACAAATCTATGCAGAAGTAGGTTACTGACTTCAATAATATTTACTTCCACTTGTTTATCAGATTGTAACCATAGCATATTCAGGTTTACAGCCAATTTTTTAGAACTCACAGGGGGGGAAAGCTCATAATTAATGCATAAATAGGTTTATATCCTAAGGCTGCAATCCTATGCACACTTATCTCAGAGTAAGTCCCATTGAACTCAGTGGGGTTTACTTGTAAGTAGACATGTATAGGATTATAAGGTTATGAACAAAAACGTTTTATCTTCCCGTCTGAACGCCTCCACTCTGAGCAGGGTTAGCTACAAAATAACGATTCCGGAATGGGTGGGTCCGAAAGAAGCATCCAACCCCACCCTGTTTTATTTGAAACATTTTCTATACTTCCGCCACCTCTTCCCCCACATATGAAGGAGTCTAAACGAAACCGGAAGTGAAAGCTGCGTCGTCGTCGACATCCCTTTGCAGTCTCTTTGGTAACTACAACTACGCATCTTCCTCCTCCCCGTTTCAGTATCCGGATGAGATAGAAATAATCCTCGATGAGGGCGCCTACGTTATGAGCGCATGCGCATAGAGTGAAAACGAGTCGGCGCGCTAGAAAGGGAACTCGCCGACCCGGCGGAAAGCAGTAGCAGCTGCGCGCAGGCGCGGTGGCGGAGGCCTGGGATTTAAAGGGGTAGGACTAACGGCGGCTGCCCCTTCGGGGGAGTGCGGGGAAGAGGTATAGTTTTTTTTCTTTTCTTTGAGGAGGAAGGACTCTGCTAGTCCTGCCTGGGAAGATGGTTTGCGGGGGCTTCGCCTGCTCACGCAATGCGCTGTGCGCCCTCAACGTCGTTTATGTGGTAAGTGTGACAGCCGCCTGGCTCTCCCCCACCCCCGCCTCAATACACGGCTTAGTAAGAGATGAAGGGTGGGGATAATATGGGAACGGGGAAGGAGGCTTGGAAGTGGGGCGAAGAGATACTCTGGGGGTGAAGGCCTGGTGGGGGGAAGGGGAGGAGGAGGGGGGCACACGGCCTTGTCCATAATGGAGTAGCTGTTGGCCTTTTGGGGTGAACATTTCAGTAGGAACTGGCTGCGGGCAGAGAAATGTGTCCTAAATCATGTTCTGGGTATAAAATTGTAGACTATTGTTGAAGGGGAGGAGAGAGGTTGAGACAACGAAGCTTTCCTTTTTTTTTAACGCTAGAGAGGGAGAGAGAAAGGGCTGGGATGGTCTCCGTTTCTCCTATGTAGGGCAACCTCCTTCATCCTGGTGCACTCTGGGTGTGTTGAACTACAGCTCCCATCATCCCCAACCAGCATGGCTGGCAGGCCTTCTGGCTGGGGATGATGGGAATCATACTCGAACACGTTTAGAAGGTGCCAGGTTGGGAAAGGCTTGATCTAGGGTAATAGGTGAGGTGGAGCATGCTGGGAGAGAGAGGGTGTTTCAGTGACTGGCTTTTTTGTGTGAGTGGTGTGTGTGTGCGTGCTCTGGTATTGTTAGGAAGAGGAAGGCTGGAGGGTGTGCCTATGTATCTCCATTTTTTCTAGGATGTAGTGGGGAGGATTGCAGTGGGAGTGAACCTGTCATGGAATGCCTGGAAAATGAGTGTCCTTTTAGTGGAATAAAGAATTGGGTTTCATGAAGTTGGCCAAAATCAAGGATGTTGTCTCAGTGTGACTAGACAGATGCACTGTCAAATAAGCACAGGAGTTCGAGTGGTACTCACCTTATCGAAGTAAGCGCTGGCCCATTTTAAAAGATGCCCAGGGGGTTGAGCCTCTTGTGCTTGTCTTTTTCTCATCTGGTTCTAATAGGATGTTATGAGTTGTGGTGTTGTCAACACTGCTGTCTGACGTCTTTCCTTGAACTGATCATAATTTTTCTTCCATGCTGCTTTTTTGGGAAATCTTTATTGTCCCTGCAATTTTGAAACATCACTTCTGGGTATTCCCCTGACTACTGGAAACTGACTACTGGAAACTCCTTCTTTATTTACTTCTTAATTTCTTGCTTGGGTGTTATCAGGATTTGGCAGTAAGCGACAACACAGAAAAATGCTCAAGTAGAAATCAGCTAAGCAGTAGAAAAGCCTCAGTCTTTTAAGGCTTTCAGATATGAGTAATAAGTTGAGATGATGGAAAAGGCTCCTTTAATAGCAGTGCAGTATTTTTGGTAGGAAGGAAAGAGCAGCAAGAGTATGGAGTAGGTCAGATCCTGCACCTGATTCCATATTCACAAGGTAAACCTACAGGCAAATGGCATTGCTTTTTTCATGTTCTTCATCCTATTTAGAGGTCTCTGAAAGGAGGAGCAACTGAAAGCTCTTGTTTTTAAATATATGTCCTAATTGTATTTATTGCCTAGAGCACTGAAAAATAGCTACTTAGGTAGTAGAAAAATCTTGGCCAGAAGGTCCAAGAGGGTATCACATATGTAGTTGCTATTGTTTCTTCATTACAGAACTGTAGGGTGGAATCTGTGTACAACTCTACTAAAAGAAGTGTATGTTATGGGGATGGACGCAGAGGCTTATGCCAAACTGCTAGTGGAAAGCAAATGTGCATAGGGTGTGATATGCACGTATCTGGAGATATCACACATACTCTTGCTTTTGACTAAGATAAGAAAAGTCCTCTTTTGAGAACCTTGGGTTACATTTAACAGTGTACTATTAACTTGTTCAGGCACATTCCTGCACCAAGGATACAGAGGTGGCTGCTTTACAAACAACTTTATCTGGCCAAAAAACATGAGTTCCTGAAGCCAACTTGCTATTTTTTACTAGTTGTTGAACATGGGTGAGGAACCTGACAGGCAGTGCCAGCTCCATGTTTTTGAGGCCCCTGGAGCTCTCCGATGGGGTGGGCAAATCATGACTCCCACATCAATAGCCTTTTCCTGATTGGGAGAATGTTAGAGTTGGAAAGGGTCTTGAAGGCTATCTAGACCAAGTCCCCACTCGATGCTAGAAATCCAGAGCTAGAGCATCCCCATCAACAAGCAGTCTCTGCTTGCTGATCTTCTCTTACCATTAAGATGTTTCTTCTAATGTTCAATCATAATCTACTCTTCTGTAACTCAAGCCCATTAGTGTTAATCCTGCCCAGTGGGACAGCAGAGAATAAATCTTTGCCCTCTACTATGTGACAGCCCTTCAAATATTTGAAGAGTTTTACAATGTCTCTTAATCTTATCCAGGCTAAATATAACCAGTTCCTTCACCTTTCCTCATAGAAGTTGCTTTCCGTACCTCTGACCAGCTCTGTTGCCCTACTCTGTACCTGTTCCAGTTTTGTCTATATCTTTCTTAAAAGTGCTCAGAAATGGATACACTACTTCAGCTGAGGTTGGATGTTTAAGGGGCTGCATATAAGTCAATAGAAGCCATTCCTTCTCCTATAGAAGCCATTGCTGGTGTCTAAGAAGCATATCATCTATGAAGCTGCTCCAGCTCAGGGGATGATATGTGCCTTATCCTCCAATCTCATATGTCCTGCTTTTTGTTTGGAAGGCTGAGAGGAGTTTCAAGGGTTGAGTTGGTATCATTTAGGGAGTTAGGGTGTGTTTATGTGTCTGGAGCAAAGAGAAGGAACTGTTGACCACAGGATCCATGTCAGGCTGTAGTTGCAGTGTGGGTGTCCTACACTGGGAGATCAACATGACCAAAAGTCATACAAAGAATGGGTGTCTGTATATTTTATTTATGAAATTTATATACTGTCCAAGTGACAAAACACCCGTGGGGCACTTTACAATAATAAAAAACCAATACAATAACATCTAAAACAATACATACAACAATGAAAATATCTACATAATAAAATTTTAAAACATTGCAGATATTAGAAATATTAAAAAGACAGCACTAAAACTAATAATCAAAGCAAGAGATTAAAGATTAAAAGTATGCTGGAAGAAGAAGGTCTTAAGTTGACATCTAAATGTATACCATGAAGATTCCAGGACAACCTCTCTTGGAAGGGCAGGATGGGGGCTATTACAGAGAAGGCTCTTGATATCCACCCACTTTTCCATTTGTGGGCACAAGTAGCCAGAGAAGAGCCTCTGAAGATAATCTTAATAGTTGGGTAGAAACTTATCAGAGAAGGCAGTCCTTCAAGTAGACTGGTCTTAAGCTGTTAAGGGCTTTAAATAGGGTGACCATATGAAAAGGAGGACAGGGCTCCTGTATCTTTAACAGTTGCATAGAAAAGGGAATTTCAGCAGGTGTCATTTGTATACATGCAGCAGCTGGTGAAATTCCCTCTTCATCACAACAGTTAAAGCTGCAGGAGCCCTGCCCTCTTGACCAGATACAAAAGGCTTGAGAATCAGGCCTGTTCTTGTCTGCATAACTCCACCTGAGCTTCATCTGTAGAGTCCCATTTTGGGTTCTGTTTCCAGTCACACTGCAGTACAGAGGAAGTTTGGGAAATGACTTTTATTTTATTTTAATGTAGATAGATAATGTTTAGTAATTAAAGAGGTGATGATGACTCCGGCTTCATAGCTGAAGACAGCCCCTTTCTTGTTATGGAAAATGCAGTAATGCAGATGTATTTCTCTCTCCCCCACCCCCCATTCCTCCCCCCACCCCCGGTTGGAGTGTCTTGTGCTTGCAGAATTACATAATTTTTGATGAGCCTGGTAGGGAAGTGCATTTACCATGTTTATGGCCCGTATGTTAGCTTCTTGTCTGAACCTGTTTTGTTTTGGAACAGAAGACTGATTTTGTGCAGTGTAGATTAGACATCCCTTGAGTCAATCATGAAGTAGTTCCTCCACTCTCTTTCTGAAGCATGGCTGTGTACAGCACAGTTTTCAAACTCTATACTGTAAGCTTCACCCTTCCCGGTGCCTGTTTACACTTCCCTGTGCCTGTTTGCATTCTCTTTCCCTCCTTATTGTTTACTACAACTTTATTAGATTGTAAGCCTATGCGGCAGGGTCTTGCTATTTACTGTGTTATCTGTACAGCACCATGTACATCGATGGTGCTATATAAATAAATAATAATAATAATAATAATAAAATAGACACGGGCTCAGCTGTTCTACCTAACTCTTTTCTCTCTGTCCTTTGGCAGTAAAAGTACCTGTGCTGCTGGAGGGAAGGGATTGAGCACATAGCCAAGTGACTCTGACAACTTAGTAGCCAGCAGTCAGGGAAATAAGATGGGATAAAAAGCAGTGGGGCAGCCATAGTGGCCTAATGAGAACTTGGGGGTGGGGGCAAAGAAGAGGAAAGAGATACTGTTCCAAAGCAATGCTATTTATCAGAGGAGGTAGAAACAGCCCTTATACAATTACAGGTGAACAGCATAAATCCTTGTATCTCCTCTTAGCAAGTACATTTACATTGTACACAAGCTTAGAATGTTTCTATGTTAGTGGTGTGAAGTATTCTGGCTTGAAGTTCAGCATGTGCCACTTGGAATGGATGACTGTTGGGAGGATAGACCTTTTACTTTTATCAGGGATTTAACATTTTATACTAAAATAGCAGAATAAGCTCTGGGAAGATCACTTTTTCTAAAAGGGCCAAAATCTATATTCAGGCAATACCTTTAATAGGCCAACCAAAATGTAACAAAATAAGTGTGCAAGCTTTTGAGTTCTCCAGAATTCTTCATAAAGCTAGATGGTTAAAAAAGCAAGAGTTGGGAAGGGTGTTGGCAGATGTTGAAATCATGGAGTGTGCGTTTTGCTACAGTCTTAAGATGGAATTTGGGAGGAGATAGTGGAACATACAAATTAAGCTCTGCTAGGTGCTGTGGTGTACTTAGATTGCGCCTAGGCCTGCTGGGATGAAGAAATAAACAAACAATGGCTGATCCCCCATTTTTTAAAAAACAAAACCCAGCTGTTACCAGATCTGTATGTGAAACACAGGGTCCTTGGTAGGTGGAAAACAGAAGTAGAGAGCTACTAGACAGTTCTTAAATCCGTAAAGCTGGAGATTCTTTTAGGTGCTGTGCTAGATGAAAAACGTTGGTTCAAGCCAGATTGGGTAACTTTACCTAGTAGTTGGGATAACTTTACCTACAGGGCCGGTGCCAGACTATTTTGCGCCCTAGGCAAGGTGAGCTACTTTCACCCCCGCCCCCCCACCCCCCCAAAAATGCCAACTTTTAATTTTAAGAACATATGTTTCCTGGAAAAAATAAGAAGCACAAAACTTGAAACTGCTAAATTTATTTTGAAGTGCAAGAAATACGTCATGCCAATGATAGCAAACAAATTGGAAAGGAACGTCTATGGGTCTAAAATGCATTATTTAATAGGAATATCACCTCCAAATCATCCCCCAACTCACACGCATGCGCACACACACAC
This sequence comes from Elgaria multicarinata webbii, assembly GCF_023053635.1. Taxonomy (NCBI): domain Eukaryota; kingdom Metazoa; phylum Chordata; class Lepidosauria; order Squamata; family Anguidae; genus Elgaria; species Elgaria multicarinata. Next base: position 25,768,240 of record NC_086173.1, read on the forward strand.
TCAGCATCACTCACTCCAAACAAACACATGCATTCACTCAAAGACCCCATGCACCCTGTTCACCCATACATTCTCTCTCTCTCTCTCTCTCTCTCTTCCGGGTGCGTTCCGGAAGTCCAAAGGTGGAGCCGCCCCACCCCCACCCCAGCGTCCCTGGCTTCACTTCGGCTGGGTGGGGGCGGGGCGCCATCTCGCCCACCCAGGCACAGCTGAATCCTCGGCCCAGCCTGGCTCACAGCCAACGCGCGTGAGTGCTGCGCTGGGCCTGGCGCCCCTCTTAGCTTGGCGCTCTAGGCGGCCGCCTGAGTGGCCTCTATGGTAGCACCGGCCCTGTTTACCTAGTAGTTGGAGGGCATGTTTCCTCAGAGAATAAAACTTCATGTGGTACACTTCATGTGGTATAAAATCCTCTTCCTCCAGTGTAGGATTTAACTGTTGAATGGGTAAATGTGCTTTCATAGGCTTAATACAGTCAATAAAACATCAGTTGTCTGCAGAGCTGCTACTAATCATCACGTTCTTAAATGCCCTTTCCATCTTTATTGCCTGACAGACCAATAGTAAAGTGGAAAAGTTCCTAAAGGTTAACCACCAATTTTAAAATCCATTAGTATCAAGATATTGAGAGTAGAATTTGGAATGGAACAGTTGATCAGGAGAGCTACTGTCTTATTCTCAGGACAGTGATGTAGCTCAAAATGACTTTGCGTGGCTTTTTGGTGGGGCAACTGTGAATCATTTTAAAATAATTAACATTTAACAAAATAATTAACAAAAATGGAACCTCTTATATGGGTCCATGGGGCAGTAGAAGCCTGCCCAAGAAAGAATGTGTTGGTGTGTATTTAAGATGGCATAAGGTAGACTAACAGTTGCCTTCTTAACCGTTCTGTTGTACTAGCAGTGCGAGATATTCTTTTGCCTATTTTTCTTTAAGTTGTGTTGGGTTTGGTGTTATGTATCTCTACCTATAAAGTGGAAAGTATGTGTGTCACATATGTCCCAAAATGTTTACCCACTTCTACATATGGTACTGCCTTAGTGCCGTTCACCTAGTCAGGTCTTCGTGTACATGGATAAGAAAAAAAACTAAAAACATGAATTTTGGACTTTTAAGTATTCTTAAAGAATGGTTTTCAAAGAGATAAATGATATAATGGGATGGAAGGTTAAGTTAGGGCCAAGGACAGCGCTGTTATCAATACATGAAGGGGTTAAATGTACACAAAATAGTAAAGTATTAATAAACAATTCATTAACTGCATCTAGATTAATAATTGCCAGGAATTGGAAGGAACAAAGAGATTATCAAATAGAAGAATGGTACAAAGAAGTCTGGGATATAGCTATTAATGACAAACTTACATGTAATATTAAAGTTAAGAGGATTATTGAAACGAAATGACATTGATGAGGTTTGGAGTCCATTTGTTAAATTTGTACTGGAAAAAGGGAAAGGGAGTAAACCGGTGCAAGATACATTACAATTTTGGAAAGGAGAATAAGGGTCCCGGGTGGTGGGGTGCACAAGATAGTTCTATATTACTTGATCTAGTTTTTAAATTTTATTATTGTGGTATATTAAGTTGATGTAATATGATTATTGTATGTGTAATAACATTCAAATAAAAACTATTAAAAAAAATCATAAAACCCTGGATTTACGCCTATAACTCCCAGCTTGCCCAGGGCAGAACTTCCAGCATGCCTTGGGTGGGAGGCCAGACTTACTGGCTTTTGGCAGCCATTGTGATCCCTAAAGTCAGTCAACCCAATTCCACACAAAAGGAAACAACCCACAAAAATGAGCTGCATCCATTTGCAGTGCCTCCTCCCACCTGCCATTTGTGGTTTTAAAATCGTGACTAGATACAATAGCGTGACTTCAAGGCAGCCCTGGACAGGCAGAGAGGGAGAGGGAAAGAGAGAAACTAATTGAATTTGTTTTAAAGTTACCTCACAGACCTAGGACTGGCCTACCTTGCAGGGTTGTTGTGAGGGTAAGAGAAGGGGGGGAAAGAAATGAATTTAATTTATTGAAAGGTTAACTCACAGGCCTAGCATCAGCCTGCTACTTTAAGATGATTACCTTACAGACATGTATATCTTAGGGGACCTAAGCAATGCTGGGTAGAAATTTACTAACTAAACCAAACTAAAAAAACCCCCAACCAACCTAAAGATGAATAAGTTGCAGAGAAATTTATTATTTATCAAATGAATGTTATAAACATTATTCATGGACCCAAGCAACTCCGGGCATATCAGCTAGTTATCTATAAAATAGAGCAGTAGTAGGAGGGGGAATATGGTTGGTGGAACATTGGTGGGTGGGGTTTAGGATATTTTAGTGGACAACAGGAAGCTAGAATAAACGCCCTCCAATTGGTGACTGGAAGTTCTTTCCAAATCTCTTTGAATTGTGAAATTTTTAAGAGATGCATTGCATCAAAATACTTTCTTTTTTTAAAACAAGGCAACCATTTTTCTTTTGGTTACATCAACCGCCTGGTATATTGCAGAGGATGGCCCAAAATAAAATCAAACTCCAGATGATGGAAAGCCTCATCCACCAATCAGCAGACATGAATGCCTATGATTGTAAGCAGATGATCAGACTTGAGTTAGATTAAACTGGTTTATATCCAAAATGTGCTGGTTTATGGCTGGAGCTGTATGCTTTTCCTCCAGTAGCTGAAATGAAGAAGAAGGCAGTCACTGAGTGGGACAAAGGGGTTGGGGGTATGTATTAATGTGCTAAGTCACATAGGAAAGAATTCCTAGAATTGCAATTGTTTTCTTTGCTTCTCACTCTTACATTCTTCCTCCTCCTCCTCCTTCTTGCTTTCCAGCTGGTTGGCCTACTGATGATCGGCGTGGCTGCCTGGGGTAAAGGTTTTGGCATTGTTTCCAGCCTCCACATCATCGGAGGTGTCATTGCTGTGGGTTTCTTCCTGCTTCTCATTGCCATCGTGGGATTCATTGGTGCTATCAACCATCACCAAGTCATGCTCTTCTTTGTATCCTTTTGTACTGTTGGTGAAGCAGGGTTCATTGGCTCTGCCTGATACCTGCTGTTCAAAAACAGATACCTGTTTAGCTTGCCATGCTTCGCATTGGCATGACCAGACCTCACATGCCTGACTAAATTGTGGCATAGCACAGCCTTCCCCAAACTGATGCCATCCAGATGTGTTGGACCACAGCTCCCAGATTCTGGGTGTTGAATTCTAACATCTGGAGGGCACCAGGTTGGGGAAGGCTGGCATTGCAATCATTTATAGGAGCTAACAACTTTACTGGCCAAGCCAGGTGTCTAATTTTATTTGGTTTTCAATTGTGAGGTGTAGAGGTAGAGGCACACAAAATAGTCTAAGATGGTTATGGGGTTTTCCTCAGTTTTCTTTGGGACATTAGGGACTGCCAAAATAGATAACTATGTTTTCCCCCTTTGAGTCTGATAGTTGGAATTGGCTTCAAACTGTGTTTATTTCACCCCCTCTAACACTTAGTGAAACTCCAAATGTAAAATGATACCACTGGGGTTGTTCACACAACACATTGAGTTGTTGTGGGTTGTTGTTAATATGTTGTCTGAATCCAGGTCATTTTCCTCAAGGTGGCTTGTTAACCACCCTGAACAACCCAACAACAATCCATGGGTTCTCAAGGTTGTGTGTTCAAGAAAAATAAGCAAACCCAGGCACTGTGTTACATATTTCCCTATCTTGTTGGACATCATTGTATGCTGTAGGTGTATATCACTACTTCAGCCTTCCCTAACCACTCAAGTATAATGGTTGTTCTTTATTTTCAACATATTTTTCCTTCTGGTGGGTGGGTGTGGTGGTGGTGGTGAGATTTTGTCAACCCTGGCAGGAACCCTTCCCAGGGTGGAGGTACTGGCCAGCCATTGTTCACTCACCTATTCCTTCGCTGTGCAGTTTCTCCTTTAAAAAAAAAACAATGGGAGGGGTGATACATTTTAAAAATCCCTTATATTGGCATACCACATAAGAGGGCAATTTGCCTTGCAAGAATCTACAAATGGTTGATCTTTTGAATTTTCATTAACAAATCCTATTTTCAGTCATTTTAATGAATTGATGCAAAACGAACAAGCCTCACACTCAGTCAATCCTAACTATACACTGCGGGGAGATAGCAGGTGGTTTGAGCAGTACCGATGTCATAATCACCTCAACTGACTGGAGAGCGTTTTTGCTCTGCCAGAGAAATCTGAATCTTTAAACAGGCTTTTAGAATAAAATTCTTCATGTAGGATAAAAAAAAACCATAACTAATTTTGAGCTGCTTAATGGAGCAATACTAGTCCAATATGAGATTTAGGGGGGGAAATCCTGTTGTAGGCCAAAATCTCTGGAGGGCCCACCCCTGCTCAGGAGTCACTCTCAACAATAGGTAGGGGTGTGCAAATGAGTGAAACTCAACATTGCAGAAGTTATCTGAATTTCACCTTGAAGCTCGTTCGGACTCTAGTCTGCCTCCGATTGCAAGCTTTGGATTTAGTATCCATTTTTCCATGCAGATTTTTCAAATACATGCATGCTGTCAAACGCACATTGCAAGCTCAGAAATGTACAGACTTTGACCGCAGCTTGTGTACAAGTCCATGTTCAGTCTGGAAGGTGTAAAGTGTGTAGATCCTGATCAAAAATGAACTGAAACTAATCTCTCATCTCTCTCTAGCAATAAGTGGTCAATGCACAAATGTAGCAGTGGGAAGGGAAATAATAACAGGCTGAGAGCCCTTTAATGCTGTATCAGATGCTTGCTTCTAAGTCCTGCACTTTTATCCCTATGTGACACAGTCCTAGGAATGTGTATTTGGAAATACTGACTTCAGTGGGACTTACTCCCAGGTACACATGTATGGGATTGCAGCGTTAATTTATGACACAGCTGTAAGTTGCCCTGATGTTTCAAAGGTGTAGAGTGGCCTGAATGATTGACATAGTATTATCAGTTGGAGAAGCTTGTTTTTCATAGATGTCAGTGATGCCATTCAAAACCAAATGAAAAATTACCTTCCTGGAACTGGTGATGGTAGCTTGTACTACAGACAAGAAAACTGAGCCCCTCTGGTAGATATAGAGCTGAAAGTGAGTAAGACAACATATAAGTATAGAGTTAAACACCATATTACCAAGTGATAATGAATGGAAATTTTAGACGCAGAGGCTGGGTTTACACAACATGCTAACCCATCCATTGTTGGTTGTTGTTGAACTGTGGGTTATTGTGTTGTCTGAATGTGGTGCATTTTCTGCAGGGTGTCTTATCGTGTTGTCTGAAAGCAACACATTTTCCACAGGGTTGCTCGTTAACCAACCTGGGTTTGGAGGTGTGTCAACCAGTTCTGGATGGGGTTACACTCCCCCGGAAAGACTGCGTTCGCAGTTTGGGGCGCTCCTTGATCCATCACTCCAAATGATAGCTCAGAGAGATGCGATGGCCAGGAGTATCCACTATCAGCTTTAGCTGATATGCCAACTGCGCCCCTTCCTAGAGTTGGAAGACCTAAAGATGGCAGTGCATGCCCTGGTAACTTTGAGACTCAACTTCTGCAATGCGCTCTACATAGGGCTACCTTTGTGCCTAGTCTGGAAACTTCAACTAGTGCAAAATATAGCAGCCAGGTTGGTCACCGGTACATCTAGGGGTGACCATATTACACCAGCTTTAAAATCATTACACTGGCTGCCAATTAGTTTCCAGGCGAAGTATAAAGTGTTGGTTATTACCTTTAAAGCCCTACATGGTTTGGGTCCAGGTTACCTACGGGATCGCCTTCTCCTGTACAATTGGCCCCACATACTCAGGTCCTCTGGGAAGAATTTACTTCAGCCAGCAAAACCTAGATTAACAACTGTTACCCAGAGGACCTTCTTTGCTGCCGCTCCCAGACTGTGGAATAGCCTGCTGGGAGAGATCCACCAACTCAACAGTCTTTCTGGATATAAAAAAGCAATAAAGAATGATTGCTTCCAGCAGGCCTACCCAGTCAAATTTTAAGATGTCTTGCTGGCTGTTATTTTAATAATGTATTCGTTTTTATATGTTTTAATCAGTTTTATGTATTTTATAATATTTTGAATTCTATGTTGTTCCCTGGCTCGATCCAGAGGGAGAGGTGGGTAATAAATAAATAAATAAATAAATAATTAGGCATGACTCCTGTGAGAGGGCATTTGAAAGTTGGGCTGCTACCAAGGAAAAGGCCCTATCTTATGTCACCACCCGATGTACCTTCCCCAGTGGTAGGATAACAAAATGGGCCTCCTCTACAAAGCTAATACTCCAGGTACAGGGAAGAGTGTTTCTTCAGATACCTGGATCCCAAGTCATTTAGGGCTTTGTAGGTCAACATCAGCATCTTGAATTTGGCCCGGGAACAGGTAGGCAACCAACGCAGCTCTTTCAGAAGTCAGTATTATACGATCGCATAAAAAATACACGTGTCTGTTTGCTGTGGGTACTTAATCCTGCAGGAAGCTATGACCCGTTGATGCATTTATTGCGCGGGATCATGCGCATAGTTGTCTACATGGAAGTAAGTTCCATGTAGGAAGTCTGTCATGTGCGAAGCAGCCTTTGGGGAAGCCAAATACAGGCAGTCAAAGAGACCACAGGATTCCTTTGTATGGTACATGTGATGGGAAATTGGCATCCAACTAAAGCAGTTGCCTTGTGATGGTGTCTCAATTTGGCAAATAAAGCATTTGGAGGCTCCAACCAGAACATTGCTGCTCTTTACCTCTGGTCTTAGCTGTACTTGAGAGGAGAGGGCTGGCCAGGTGTCAGTGTTGGTTTGCATCCCTTTAGGGAGCTTCTGCTTTAATTTTGACACTCCTAAGAGGACTGTTGGATGGTCAGATTTAATACGGTACGATTCAATACACTTTTTTTGAATTTTTATATAAGAAGACAGGTGATGGAAGATGCTGCTGCTTCGTAGTGGGGCTCCATTGGTCAGAGATGCCGCACATGCTAAAAAGCTCCCCTTCCTGCTAACGTACGTCCTTTCCTATGCCTTTAATCTGGCAGTCCTACAACACCGTCTCCATGACTGGTAGCGATGGGCAGGAGGAGTGCGACAGTTTGGCATGTATGTCCCACCCTCCCTTCCACTAAAACGACCACAGTATATTTTCATAGTACACAAAATAGATTTCTAAGGGAGAGTGGGTTTTCTTTCATTTGTTACTTAATACCGGATTACAGTAGAAAAGACCCAGACCCAGAGGTAGTTAAAGGTTTTAAGCTGCAGCTCAGCTTGTTGGCTTTTCAGCATCTCTGTGCTTTCCCAAGCATTTCCTTAATTGCACCTTCTCTTCAGTATATTGTCATTCTAGGGCTAGTCTTCCTTTTCCAGTTTGGAGTTTCCTGTTCGTGTCTGGCACTCACGTCAAGTAAACAGGTAAGAGCATCTTCCTGCCTGACGTCGATCAGCTTTAGTGGGAACTTGTGATGTTTTGCCTGCACTTCAAGCTGCAACATGTCCACCCAACTTTGCTTACACTTCATTGACTAGAAAAAGAGCAGATCGGATCGTGAAGTGCAACAACTTGCAATATGCACAAAACGGGGTTTGGGTTGACGTTTGTGCCTCTCGTACATAGGTGGGCACAGCACATTTCATTAGGGTGTGCACCCAGGGTTTTTTTTAAAGGCAAACATTTATTGAATATTCATAAAGGTTATTATTTTTATTCATTTATTAAACTCTGTAGACACTGATGCCCCACTCCACGTTCAGCTTGCTTGAGTGCAGGAGGGATGTTGCCCGGGGGGGGGGGGGAGAATGAGGAGATGGTCCTCAAGCCCCAGCATTGTTTGGCTGTTGTGGTGACACTGGCTGGAGAAGGCACTTAAGAGGCAATATTAGCATTTGGGGCCCATCTCCTGACCTCTTTGAAGGGTGGCTCCTGGCAGAGAGGTTCCCAGCAGAGCGATCACTTTTTGTTCCTGCTGGGAGCAACGGTTCTCTCTTGGAAGCAGCAGTTCTTCAGTGCGGCAACAGAGCAGCTGGAGGGCAGCCAGAGGACCATTCCCACTGTGTCTGGATCCCTACTCAAAGCCCCCCTCAATTCATTGCTTGTTGCTTGAGACATTATGGTGTGACTGGGCACACCCAGCACACCTTTTGCGCATGCCTATGCTCCCGTAGCAACTACTCGCATCTCTTAGGGGCCTTTGATACAAATGCAGTGAAGTGGAAATTAGGGTTGAGTGTATTGATGAGGGAGGAAGCTATTGGAAGGAGCTAGCAGGCTGTGATCAGCAGGGGCACAAGCAAAAGGCAAATTTCCAATTTGCTGTCTGAGCTTGGCAATGGGGAGAGAATTTTGCTGCCCTAAGCAAAATGGCAAATCTTCTCTTTGCACCTGGTTTCAACTTGTCCTTTAACTCAGTTTCCTACCTGCCCCAAGCCTATCCCATTCAGTTCTTATACACACCAGTGAGTTTCCTCTACTCATCAGGAAAACTTGAGAGAATGGCAGGCTGAACTTCCTCTCCACCCATCCCGGTTGCACCACTACAGTTTTCAGTACACTTTCACGACTCAATCGCTTATTGGGATTCCTTTACTGTATCTAACTCTATGCCATTGTTTGGCACAACATGACCTAGATGCTGCTGCTGCTTCACCATAAAACTCCCCACCCACTTACCTGCTGATCATTTGTGAGGTGACTTGATTAATAGAAGGGAAAGATTCCGCTTCGTGTCTCTGGACTTGATGGAAGAGGCTTGGATCTCAAGCCACGCAGAATCCAAGCCTCAGCACTTTTGGCTTACAAAGCTCTCTTTCTTTCAGGAGAGTCTCTTGAGTGGTGCCTGGAAATTCCTGGAGCGGGACACCAAGAAGTCATTGGAAAAGAGCTTAAACTGCTGCGGGCTGTTCAACCACACAAAATCTGCTGAAGAATTCAAGATTGACTTTGAAGCGTGCAAAGCAGTAAGTGTAAGCAGCGCCGGCACAAACTTTCCCGCTGCCTGAGGCAGGAGAGCAGACACACTGCCCGTCATTGTCGCCACTGCTACATCCATCTGCCCCCTGCCTGCTTGCCGCTGTGTGCGTCTCCCCACTCCCCCTCCCCGCCAGACACATCTATCTCCTTTTCTCACCCCATCCATGTCCCCCTCTCCACCTTCACACTCACTGCATCGGTCTCTGCATCTCCCACCCTATTGCTGCCTTCTGAAGTGCCATGTCAGCCAGAAAAGCAGCCAGCATGACTCTTCGCCAACGGGGAAGGTGCTGACAATGGGGGAGAGGACAGGAAGCACACAGTGGCAGCAGTTCCTCCTGGCGGGGGCAGGGAGCATGCAATTTGCCACTCCTCCCAGCCCACTGCCTGAGACAGGCGCCGTACCTTCCTTCATGGGAGGGCCAGCCCTGAGTGTCCACTCTTGGAACACCTTGTCCCAAAATCTCTGTACAGCTTTGTACTTTATTAATCCAGGGTACACTTTTCAAATTATCTGCATTGGAACCACAGTACATTTCAGAGGATTCCCTGGGCGTGCTTACTTGGTTCACATAGGATGTTGGCCAGACCTGTTCTGTTACATGAATCTTTTGGGGAGCCATGGGCACATTTGGATATTTGAGAAATTGTCATGGGTACCGCCACAACATGGTTGCCACAAAATGGCTGCTATGGGGAGCTGGCTAGTCAGCAAAGGGCCTGTAACTTCTCCAAGAAATAGAGTACAAAGCCAAGTTTGTGTCTGAACCCCAAACCCCAAATCACATTTTTGCCCCCACAAAGCACAAAACACCCATTTCACAAAAGGCAAACTGGTGAGGTTGAGAAACAATTGATGGAAGCTCTCCAGATATTTTTGGACTTCAATGTGAGGAAGCCCATGCCAGCATTGCCTAGGATCAAGAATCCTGGGAATTGAAGTACAAAATATCTGGAGATCCCCTTTCTGCCCACAACCTCAGAGATGCATTCATCTCTGAGGCTGTGCATTTTAGGGAAGATTGATTAATACTATGATTACTGAGTTTCTGGTTAAACTACCAAGAAACTTCAGGGTTCAGTGAAATCCACAGTTAGTACATCAGTGCTTGTTCTTGCTACAATTTAGTCATCTTTCCCCTTCCCCCAACCCAGATTCCTATCCAAATGTTAATCCTGTGTGATTAGCTGTGATTTATTAACTTCCACAATCTCTCTTTGGTTCTGTAGTCTCTTTTTGGAAGACTGTGACCCATGTGATCTATTCTGGCTGCTGCTACATTTGTCCTCTGTATACATTTCCTTCGCTGCCTTTCTATTTATTACTCTTGAGTAAAATACCATGTACACTTATGGCACTATATAAATAAGTATTATGTTCAGTTTAAACACTTTACTTACTTCTAAACTTTTATATAATCTTGCTCCTTGCTACTTTTTTGGGTCTCCTCTGATATTGGGCTCATTCAAGATGACACTTCAGGGACTGTGGTTAGCGAAACTGTGGTTCTTTGGGGTTAGGCACTAACCACAAGCTGTGCTGTCGCACACAATACTTTAAACCATGGTTAGAGCCGCTAACCCTGCTGCAGACAGTCCGATTGTTGTTAGCGAGTGAACAGGGTTTAGCAAAACGCTTTGCACAAGGCACCTTAATCCCTGCTGCTTAACCAAAAGCCTTAACGAGTAGGGTTTAAAGTGTCTTCTGAACGGACCCACTGTGTTGCTGCAAGATCTTTTGCTTTGTTCTCTTGCTTGTTACATCTATCTCTGCGGGTGCCTCTTGCCTTGATTCACCACCTTTGCTGTTCCCTTTTTCATGAGGAACTTTCCTGGCCTTAGCTGTCCCTGTTTTTCTCCTCTAAGAATGCCTTTGAGTTCCACACGTGGCCCAGAGACATTCTCAGTAATAAAGGCGGTGCTGGGTTTTTTGCTTTGCAGTATACCAGTCTCCCATGTAAAAAAAGAAAGGCGTCCCCCCCCCCCCCCAAATCTAAAGAATAAAATAAAGATTAGGAGGGGCAGGTGGCCTAGTAGGCACCAAGGTGTAGTGTCAGTGGGCCCTAGACCATTGGTGTACACAGGTACCACGTTGAAGAACTTGAGGTTTAATATTCACAGCCACTGTTTTATGTGGAGAATGACATTGTCATAGACAGCGGTAGTAGAGGGCAGAGTTTTAGCAATATAAAGGTCAGTGTGAAGATAGCCAAGGACAGCCTTAAAGTTTGACTTATCTGCATTTGTGTATTCACCTGCACTGCGAGATTTTCCATACTTCCCAGCTTTAACGGAGAAAGCAAATTTTCACCCCATCTCCAGGCTGATTCGGAGCGGAATGCAAATTATTAACTAAACCGAAAGCAGTCTCTATATGCAATCAGTTTCCCAGATACGCCAAGAGATTAGTGACTCTTATAATGCTTCCAAATGTAGATCTTTTCCTTTGCACCAGGTTTCAGAGAGAAACATCTTTCACAATCAACAACCTTAGCTCATGCAGATATTGGCTAAGAATGCAGCCCAAGCCAGGTTCCATCAAGCCTTTCCAATTTATCAGCTTCTTGAGCATCTGAATAGTGCTTAGACACAGAGCGTTGAGTTGGGTATAAAGTCAAGCAGCTACTTATTTGTTTACTTCAAGAAAGGTTCAACTCTCTTCCCAGCTTCTAGCAAGAAAGCTTTTCTACCAACAAGCTGTTCAAATCTGAGTCACATCAAAGCAATGACAGCATTTGAGAATAAATGATATTTTTCTTCTTTTCTTACTCACACCACATTTATTTTTTGAAGAGCTCATTGCAACTAATGTAGAGTTCCTATGAAGTCTCCCATCCAGGCAAGCTTAACAGAAGGAAGCCTACTCACCTTTTCTTTCTTTCTTTTTTTTAAAAAAGGATAGCCATTATGGTCCATGAGAAAAACACCAAAAATCTACAGTTGGCTAATACCTTTATCAGAGCCAACCAAAATGCCACAAATGTGCAAGCTTTTGAGTTCTTCGGAACTCTTCATCAGGCTAAGCCGTACAAAAAGCAGGAGACGAGGGAAGGAATGGAACGTTTGACCAAGTGTTGTGGCCTTCCATTTGAAGAACTCGGCTTTGATTGTGTTATTGATGTGAACCACATCATCATAGTTAATACTCCACCAATGCAGTATATTAAACATAGTTTCTTGGGTATTGCCTTTGGAAGGAAGTCACAGTGTGAAAAACTGAAATTGCATGCAGACTGAATGAGTCAGTGACAGGTGTTGCAGTTATCAAATTTTATTTATTTATTCATTCATTTATTTTTGTTACATTTCTATACTGCCCAATGGCCAAAGCTATTTAGCAATGCATTTTGGGAGAAAGAAGCAACTCCGTTGCTAGGTGTAACATAATATCTGCACCACCAACAGTGATTTACTTAATCTGCAAATGTCCCTTTCAGAGAGATGGCCACGGCATCTCTCCGAAAGGAACATTTGTGATGTAGTGGCTAAAGTGTCGGACTGGGAGTTGGGAGATCTGGGTTCTAGTCCCCACTCAGCCACGGAAACCCACTGGGTGACTTTAGGCCAGTCACAGACTCTCAGCCCAACCCACCTCACAGGGTTGCTGTTGTGAGGATAAAATAGAGAGGAGGAGGATTATGTGTGCCGCCTTGGGTTCTTTGGAGGAAGAAAGGCAGGATATAAATGTCATAAATAAATAATAAACATCTGATCAGGTTTTTCAACTTTTGTTTCTTCTCCTATTCCTTGCTTTTTCTATCATCTAACCTGATGAAGGGGTAGGGAGAACTTAACTTTTTCGTGGCGCTTTGGTTTGTCTTAATCAAGATATTGCTCAGGTGCAGATTTGGGTGTTGTTGTTTTGCTCTTTATCTTTAGCACTGGAGCTACATCATGTATCTTTAGACTAGTCTCTAGACTGTGATTAGGAGAAAGGTATTAATCCAGATGCACATACCACAACAAACAACTTTGGTGCAATACACAAGTGTACCTTGTGTATCTCCCAGTTTATCCCCGTCCTTTTTCTTGGATTGCCAGTCAGGTCTGGAAAGGACCCATCCATTTATTTTATTGAAGCATCCAACTCTTAAGTATATGAAAGCACAGAAATAGTAGTAAGATGTAATCACAGCATTCACCAGCTAAAGCTTTAGTTGACTAAAATGTTTGCTCTTGGCAATGAATCAGTGGGGTGCATACCTTTGCATGTTGTTTTTTTAAGCCAGCAGCTATGCTGCTATTTGTAGGAATAAAGGAATTTAAGGTGGCCTGTTCAAGAATAAGCAGTAGATCATATTAGTCCAATATCCTGAAGAGGCAGCTACACTGAGGTTTCAGTACTATGCACATTTAATTTAACTGGTTAATCAACAGTCAGGGCAATCCTAACCCTTATCTCAAGAGCGCTCTGACATTGGAGCCTACCCAAAGCCCTGCCAGGCTTAGGCCAGCAGGGCAGGAGGAGGAAAGGACTGGTGTTTGTGTTCCTTCCCCCCACCCCTTGTCCAGTTTTTTTCTGAGACTTTTAACCAATTCCCTCCTATTGAAACCAATGTGAGGGGATTCATCTAAGTCAGGTCCAGGGCTGGCATAGATCATCCTTTGGTTTGTGGGGTGGGGGGCAGAAGAGCTTTGGATCCACAGCCTCTCCTGGACCTCCCCCTAATATGCCTCCTTTTCTTCCTCTCAGATGCCGAAGAAATAATGGGTGCGGATGCTTCCATGGGGTCCGGGAGGAGAGATCCGATGTGGATCTCCTCCAAGGACGCCCAGTCTCTCCATCTTTAGAGCGGGAGATGTAAATGCAGGTTGCTTACCTGTAACTGTAGTTCTTCGAGTGGTCATCTATGCATTCACACATATGGGCTTTGCGCCTGCGCAGAGACCAGACCGGAACCTTCTATAGCTGAGTGGAACGTTTTTGGCGGGAACCCCTCCCCCACGCTACCGTGCATGTCCATGGGGTTCCCGCCCTTACCTCAGTTTACAGGAGTCCGACATTGTGCCCCCATAAACATGAGTGTAAATAAAATAAAGTACCTTCCACATATAACTGTGTCATTTATAAGTCTCACACCACCAAGTGGGGATGGTGGGTGGGTTGTGTGAATGCATAGATGACCACTCGAAGAACTACAGTTACAGGTAAGCAACCTGCATTTCTTCTTCGTGGTCTCTATGCATCACACATATGGGCGAGTAGCAAGCTGACATATATTTGGAGGTGGGTTGGTGCATCATCTGAAGATCTCCAAGAGCACTGTCCTTCAAATGAGCAGTCCTGCCTCGCACAGGTGCCCAAACTGTAGTGCCTAACAAACGTGGATGGAGTGGACCACGTTGCAGCTCTACAAACTTCTGTCAAAGGAACACCTCTGCCGAAAGCCACAGATGTTGCGACGGCTCTGGTAGAATGAGCTGTCACAGGTTTCACCAGCTCTAGTTTAGAGATAGAGTAGGCAAGTTCAATTGTCTCTACAATCCAGCATGACAGACGCCGGCATGAAACAGGGAGTCCCTTATAAGGCTCCCCATAACAAATAAACAATTGCTTTGTTGTTGTTTTTTTGTTTGTTTGTTTGTTTGTTTGTTTTTAAATTCCCTGTCCTAGCCTTGTAAAAGGCAAGAGTTCTCCTTACATCAAGTGTATGTAAAGCAGACTCTACAGGTGATGTAGGATTCGGAAAGAAAGCTGGTAGAGTGATATATTGGGACAGATGAAAGGTTGACACTACCTTAGGCAAGAAGGCAGGGTCTGTGCGTAACACAACCTTATCCTTGTGAAAGATAGTGTAAGGAGCAACTATCTTGAGAGCTCTAAGCTCACTTGCACGTCTAGCAGAAGTGATGGCTACTAAAAAGACAGTCTTGAATGTTAGAAGCCTAGGGTCAGATAAGGCCATGGGCTCGAAGGGCTTCTTTGTCAATGCCTGTAACACCACTGATAGGCTCCATGGTGGAACGATACTCTTTACTGTCGGTATCATATTTTTAAAACCTTTTTAAAAATTTCCTCGATGTTGGATGCACAAAAAGTGTAAAACCATCCATGCCTCGATGAAAGACGTAATAGCCACTAAGTGAACTCTGATGGAAGTGAGTTCGAGTCCCTGCTGATAAAGTGTCAGTAGGTATTTGAGGATTAACGCTAAAGGGCAAGATTCAGGTGCTTGATCGTTTTCCAAGGCAAAAGTTTGAAATCTTTGCCACTTTGCCACATAAGATTTTCTTGTTGAAGGCTTTAGTGATGCCAAAAATATATGGTCTACAGTTAAATCTTTGATACGAGAGGAGGAGTGGATGATATCCTCCATGCCGTCATCTTGAGGGTCGACGGGTTTGCGTGTCGAACCCTGCCCTGGTGTCGAGACAACAGCGTCGGTATCGGAGGGAGTCTGATGTAATTCCTGTCCGACAGTCGAAGGGCGTGGGAGAACCACGTCTGTCGAGGCCACCACGGTGTGATAAGGATGCAGTCCGACCTGTCCGACTGGATTTTGGCCAGCACCTTCGTCAACAGTGGAAACAGAGGAAAGATGTAAAGAAGATTTCCTTTCCAGGTTCTGGTGAAAGCATCTCCTAGCGAGTGCTTTCCTCTTCCTGCTCTGCTGCAGAACCTGGAACAAGCTGCGTTTTCTTCGGTAGCGAAGACATCGACAGCAGGGAGGCTCCAGTACCGAAAGAGAACGTCTCTTACTTCGGTATCGAGCTCCCATTCGTGGTCGACGTGGAAAGACCTGCTGAGGGCGTCCGCGATGATGTTTTCATTGCCCGCTACATGGGTCGCCGTCAGGTGAGTATTTCTCTTTATGCACCAGTTCCAAATCCTGAGTGCCAATTGATTCAGAGGATGAGACCTTGTCCCACCTTGTCTGTTGATGTACGCCACTACTGTGGTGTTGTCTGTTGCGATCAGGACGATTCAGCCCTCGATCAATTGTGAAAAAGTTCTTATTGCATTCTCCACCGCTAGCAGTTCTAGGTGGTAGATATGATGTTCCCTCTGGGAAGGAGGCCAACGGCCCTGAGTTGTGAGGGAGTCGCAGTGTGCTCCCCATCTGATCAACGATGCATCCGTCGTGATCGTTACCAAAGGAGTGTTTCGAAGATCGCAAGTTCTTAAAACCCAGGCCTGCAATATTCTCATTCTGAGTCTTGCAAACCTGATGACTGCATCAAGCCTAATAGCCTCTGAATTGTCCATGCCGAAACCTTTCGGCGGCTCTCAGTAGCGATGGATAAATCTTGAAGGGTGCTCGCTCTAGCTGAGAGCAGGTATGCTCTCCCATCTCGAGACGATAGGGTTACCCCTATAAAGTCGAGCTTCTGATGTGGGGTCAAGATGGATTTCTCCTCGTTGACCCACAAACCCAACAAGTCCAACAGGTTGAGGGTGGTTGAAATGTCGTTCTGGAGCTTGCAACTGCTGTCCGCTACCAGAAGCCAATCGTCCAAGTGTAGGAGCTGCAGAATAAAAGTAACCGTTGTCATACGGAACTTCCTTGGAATGATGAATTTGTTTAACTGCTTTAAGTCCATGATCGGCCGAAGACCTCATATTTCTTCGGGACCGTGAAGTAGCGCGAGAAAAAACCCTGGTTGAGTTCCTCTGCGGGTACGGGAGAGATGGCTCTCTTCGATAGCAGAGGTCTGTACCTCCGGAAGCAGAGGAAGGGATGGCGCCGTTACTTTCACCCCCGAAGAAGGAGGAAGGACATCGAGCTCGATGGCATACCCCGAGTTGATGATAGTGAGCACGCAGGAGTCTGATGTTATTGACTGCCATTGATGGTAATGGGGAAAGGGAGGTGGACGTGGGACAAAGAAGTCAAACTCGCTGCATCTTGGTGAAGTCAGGCTGACGCTTGTCTTGTTGAAATGTAGACTGATATGGCCGCTTACTCTGGAGTTGTTGTTGTTGCTGCTCTGTTGCTTTGATAGTAGGGCCGCTGCTGTTGTTGTTGAGCAGGCGGTCTTGTTCACCGTCTCAGCTTGTATTGGGCAGGCTGAGCAGAGAAACTTATTTTCTTGGCTGTTGTGCAAGCCTTGTATATAGAGTCCAAGGTCTTGTCCGTCTTGCTATTAAACAAGCCCTCGCCATCGTAAGGCATGTTCTCAATCCTGGCTTTGGTGTCATGAGCCAGATTAGCGGAGCGGAGCCAAGCATGTCTCCTCAAGGACACGGGTCCCATCATCGACTTGGAATGGCAGTCAACTTGGTGTCGCGCTGTCGACACTTGCTGCCTGGCTATGGCTGAAGCTTCACTTTGGAAGACTCGTGCCCGCTCTTTTTTGTCCTCTGGGAGATGTTCACATAGTGATCCTATTTTCTCCCAGAGGAAGAGCTGGTATCGTGCCATGGTAGCCTCGTAGGCTGATGCCCAAAGAAGCAGAGGAGTAAATCCTCCGGCCCGTAAGGTCCAACTTTCTGCCCTCTCTGTCCACGGGTGCAGAATGTGCCTTCTGTAAGTGGCCTTGAGCCGACTCCCTACGATCGAATTAAGTTTGGGATGTTGGACCAGAAACTGTACATTTTCTTGTTAGACTCGATAGAGGGTCTCTAGCCTTTACGATGTGGCTTGAGTCATAGCCGGTGTTTTCCAAAATAATTGAGCTATTTGCTTTAAAGCATGTGGTGCTGGATCACCAGTCCTAATGCCTGAGCCATTCTAAGCATATGGTCAGAAGATCTGACCATATCGTCGGAAGGGGAAGAAGGGTCGTTGTCATGAACCTCATCTTATGGTGAAGGCATCGATGGAGTAGCCGACAACCCCAATTCAGAATCCGATGAATAATTTTCTTCAGGCAAGGATACTGTAACCACCTGGAGGTATACATGCTCCGTCGGTATCGTGGTAACCGCGGCAGTCGATGCCGATGGCTGTGTACGGTGTCGAGGCGTCGACACCGTGGACATTGGTGGGCGGGCGGTGGAGGCAGCGGTAGATGACACATGCTCCGTCGGTATCGTGGTAACCGCGGCAGTCGATGCCGATGGCTGCGTACGGTGTCGAGGCGTCGACACCGTGGACATTGGTGGGCGGGCGGTGGAGGCAGCGGTAGATGACGCACCCTCGATGTAAGCGAAGGGTGCGCATAATACTCTTCTTGAGGGTACTGGTGGTCACCCTGGAAGTGGGCGATATCGATCCCATTCATAGTCGCCACATACTGATTGGGGATAAGAGTATTGAGAAGCTCCTTCCCATTGACGCCTTGGAATGTGCCTTGGTGAAGGCGGTAGAGGGATTAGTCCTTGAACCTCTCACGGCCTGGTAGGCTCTCGGAAAGAGGCCGCTGAAACCGAATCCCGCAACTCGCCCTCCGATAGATTGGGAGGGTGTGTCGGTACCGTAGCCATCGGTAGCGGCTGGAATCTCGATACCGAGGGAGGCCTCGGTATCGAAGCGGTCGGTATGGCAGGAGGAGTAGAGTGACTCCTAGCCGGTTCCGCCGCTCCATTTCCGAAGAAGATTTGGGAGTCCGGGCCTTTTTTGGAGATTTTCCTGGCCGCGGAACTCGCCAGTGACCGTCCAGGCGTTAGGGGTATCTGAGCCCTATTAGCCGCTCTGGAATATTCAGGCACCTCAGTGCAACGGTCATCAACGGACTTACTGGCTGCCGTTTTGTCGATCGTCGAAGATTGGGAGTCCGGGCCTTTTTGTAAATTTTCCTGGCCGTGGAACTCACCAGTGACCGTCCAGGCGTTAGGGGTATCTGAGCCCTATTAGCCGCTCTGGAATATTCAGGCACCTCAGTGCAACGGTCATCAACGGACTTACTGGCTGCCGTTTTGTCGATCGTCGAAGATTGGGAGTCCGGGCCTTTTTGGAGATTTTCCTGGCCGCGGAACTCACCAGTGACCGTCCAGGCGTTAGGGGTATCTGAGCCCTATTAGCCGCTCTGGAATTCTCAGGCACCTCAGTGCAACGGTCATCAACGGTCTTACTGGCTGCCGTTTTGTCGGTAACGGACTTACTGGCTGCCGTTTTGTCGGTAACGGACTTACTGACTGCCGTTTTATCCATAGTAGGAGCCTCCGTGGCTCTGAGAGCTTTTTCCCCCCAAGATGGAGGGAAGTTGTCAGCTCTGCTTTTCCTCGTTTGTTTTGTAAACGACATGCAATGATGGCAGGCCTCAACGATATGGCCTTAGCACAAACAAAGGACACAGAGGGAGTGTCCGTCAATAGGTGGAAGCCTGGCCCCACACTTCACACACTTCGTAAACGGGGCTTCAACTGCCATACAGGCCTCACGCGACCGAAGTCGCTGAGGAAAAATATCTACAATAATATATATATATATATATATTTTTTAATATAAGAAAAGTAGTAAGAAGAGTCTTAGAAAAAGATCGAAAAACGAAGAAGATCGTAAAAGAGAAAATAAAGTTAATAAGAAAAACGCTAGAGGTTCGGTTAAACAGGTCTGTGCACAATGGCGGACGACGAAGAACTGAGGTAAGGGCGGGAACCCCATGGACATGCACGGTAGCGTGGGGGAGGGGTTCCCGCCAAAAACGTTCCACTCAGCTATAGAAGGTTCCGGTCTGGTCTCTGCGCAGGCGCAAAGCCCATATGTGTGATGCATAGAGACCACGAAGAAGAATCTATCTTATGGCTCCTGGGACACTGTCCCAGGGACCATAGGATTGCATCATAAATCTTGAATCAGTGGGCCACCCTAATAAATTTAACAATTTAATATGACTTTCTATACCAACCTGGCCAAATTGGAACATCTATGGATGAAGTCACAAGTAGCTCTTTTAGGGCAGTGAGGCTGACTGGGAAGCTTCAAATGCATTCAAACATAGCTTTTCTTTTTCAGAGTCAAGCTTTGGGGTGCAGGGAACAAGTTCTCCCAAGTTTTGAAGCTGAAGCTGACTGTGCAGAACACTGGTTTGCCCCATACCTGATGTCACCCAGAAATGTTTAGAAAAATATAAGGCAATGTGAAAGGATAAAATGCACCTGGTGCATCTTTTAAAAAATAAATAGTGGGACAGTCCACATGAAGCATGGGAAGAGGGGCAAAATTGACAGCCGAACCAATGTTTGGCACATCTTACATTTTAGTTGGAGCCAGATGAAGAATTTCCTGTGAATTCTTTCCGTTCCATCTCTTTGCTCTAAAAAAACAACTAATAAAGCTGTTGCCTGTGGACAATCCCCAGAGACTTATGTGGGACTCCTACTTTTGTGGGGGTGGGCGGTGCTAGTATACCAGTTACAAGACTGTTGCAGCATCACTGATCTATGTCACTGCCACTGGCTGCAAGTGAAAGTAGCTGCCAGCCTGAGATCTTCTCCCTACAAGCGACAATCAGTCACAGTGCATTTGTTCACCCCCTGCAGACATGCAAATCAACTGTATGCTTCACTTGTGGAAAAGTGATGATGGAACACGCAGGCGAGGCCTTGAAAATCCTTGGAGGAGTTGGGCTCTTCTTCAGTTTCACAGAGGTAATTGTGCATGTTAGGCTGACTATTGGGAGAAACTGTATGTCTTAGGGTTGTGGCTCCTCTTTCAGTCTATTCCTTTACAGCTGTGAAGCAGAATTTCAAGAGATACAGACTTTACTGGCCTGTGTAAGCTGTAACTATTAAACTTCTGCCTGCTACACAGCTATTCAGTAAACAAAGAGCTATGCCAGGAAAAATCAACCATAAGCCTAGATCAGTAGGTAACCTTTTGGGGCTGTTGGCACATTTGGAAATTTGAGAAAACAGCTGCCTTGGGTGGGCCTGGCTAGTCATGAAGGCCAGATAATCTGTCCAGAGGTATTCGTGGGAAATTAAGATGGCAGGAGCTAGAGGCTTCCACTTTGCTTTGAAGCAATCTCAGATGCCATATAAACATAATTGGGAGGAGTAAGGTGTCTTGGTAGGCACCAAGAAAGGTGTCTGGGGGCACCTCACTGCTTACCTCTGGCCTAGGTGGATAACTGCTCCAATTTCTCTTAAAATCCTAACAATGCAATTCTACATCCTCCCTTGGTACACCTCCCACGTGCAGAACTCAGCTTTGATTATGGTATTGATTTGAACCACATCACCATCATAGTTAATACTCCATTAATGCAGTATATTAAACCTGTTGCCTTTGGGATGAAGTCCCCTAACTGAGGCCCTCTTTCTTTTTCTTTCAGGTCCTTGGAGTGTGGCTTGCCATGCGTTACAGAAACCAGAAAGACCCCAGAGCCAACCCCAGTGCCTTTTTATAGAACACCTTTCGCTTCCCCCTACCATCACCCATGCCCTCCTTTAGTTAGCTGCTTGACCTTTATTCAAGGCATCCCCTTAGCATCACTTGAAAACAAGGCATCCCTCGCAGGCCTGGTGAGGGAAGGGGGACTTTGCCATTGTGCCAAATGGCTGATTGGATAAAATAGCAGCACAATGGCTGCATCCTTGACATGAAGCCTTTGGGAGATGGCAAAGAAGACCCATTGCTGAAAGCAAACCGGAGCTGTTAGTTGGTACCAAGTAGGATAACCTATAGCCGAGTCACTTGCGTAATTGTTGCTCATAGCTACAATCATTCTGGTGGTTTTAAAACTTGTGTTTTTGGTTGTTGTATTCATGTCTATTTTTTTAAAAGGCTTGTTCTAAAGCTGCTCCCCTCTTGAGTAAGTCTTCATCCTGGCAGGGCAAAGTGCTCTGCTGCCCCAATGCATAAGCAAGGGACACCATGTCTCTGCCATAACTGCTTTTCACAGATCTGCCCCTCTCACTTCGTGTTTTGCTGTGGCCTCAATTGTGCAGGCGCAGCAGGGCACGAGTGCCACATTGAAGCAGCTCTAGGGGAAGGTTTAGATTTTAGCCAAACATTCAACCTGGAAGTATAAGTGTTTTATTTATTTTTGTGTTGTTGTTTTTAAATCCCTACATTGAAATTTGTCTGAATTCCTGACTTGCAATCATGTATACTGGCCACCTTTTTCAGAAGGGAAAGCAGGGGCTTGTGTAAACCTGTCCAGAGAACTGGATCACTCATAATGTAACGAAGGTCACGTCTACCTTTCAGATTTTTTAAGCTGGCTTGAAAGAAATTTCTCTTGTGACTTGTTCCAAAGGAACAACAGGGGCTATATAGTCTTGTCAGGCCTACTGCTGAGACTTAAGATTCCTGGTCCCTTTGAGGTACTACTAATTCCTGTAACTCCTTGGCTAGGGAAATAGGCTTGAAACTGCTTGCAGTGAAGATACACCTTGTCCAGACTCCTATCCCTGTATCCATTTGGTGTAAGGATGTATGAGGGACGTATAGGTGGGTAGGTTTCTTTTGTTTGTTTGAGCACTAGCCCAACCACTCACCTTTCTGCAGATGCTTCTAATCTCAGTCCAGTGAAATGCAGACATTTAGTTCTAGATCAGTAGGGAGGGCCTGCAGAAGTTGTAGCCACAATTCTGCTAAGCACAAAACACTGCGGATTTGCTCTGGGGCTCCTTCTTTGCTCATGCTCTAGCCTGGCAGCCTAGGAAAGGACTGTGTTTACTTTCTCTTAACCTGTTTTTCCTTTCAAAGATGCAGTTTGGTTAGTTGAGGGAGGTCATGTGGGGGTATTCACACTGGGGTGTTGCCAGTTGCTTGTCCAAGAAAGGAGGATTAACTTGCTAGTGGAGATCTCAGCATCCTGCAAAAGGCCTGCTTTTGAAACACAGCATCTTGTCATCTTATCCCTGCACCTTGGAAAGCATCTTCTGGAGCAAACTGGAAGCGTTTGTATAGTTGCCTGTTTTAGCAGAGCAAAGGATTGAGTACTGAAACAGTTCATCTTTGCCAGAGACTGGGCAAGGGCAAATTTAAACCCAAAGCTTCCCCCTCCCCCCCCAAAAAAAATTGTTTACAGTGGTGGGAAAGGAAAGACAATGATCAGGAGGCAGCTTTTCAAAGGACTATGTCTTTGCTTTCATTTCTTGCTCTAGTGCTGCAGCAAGACTGCTCCCCTTTTCCTGCAAGCCAATTCTGTAAGGGCAGCAAAGATTCTCCCAGATGAAGGAAGACTCTGTAGTGTGCCTTCAGATGAAAAGCAGAAGTCTGTTCTCTTAGCCATTGACATAGAAAGGGCATGTACCCACTTCTTCCTCTTAATGAATTCTTGCACTTAGCAGAATGTGGAGATAAAGGGAACAGAAGGCCAAGTAAGAGCAAAGGCGAAAATCTTGCGGAGAAACATTGGATTTTTTATGTACTGCAACCTTGTGGTAGTTCCAACCGCAAGCACCATTGTGGGGAGGTCTCGTGGGGGCAGTGGTGCCTTCTGCAAACAAGCACCTAAGTATAGAGCAGGTGGAAGTAGGCTGGCAGCTTTTGCAGACAGTTGGGACTACTAGGGGGTGTTCTGCTCAGCTCCTAAAAGATGCAGTCGACAGCGTGACCTCATACAACTGGCAACATGGGGGAATCCTCCGTATTAAGGTACTGATAAGCTATAGTGCAATGTGCTGCTTTCTCTAAGCAGTAGTGGGCCTTTTCTATTACACAGGCCTGTTTTACTCACCTCTCCCACTTTGACTAGGGCTACAGCTTCATTCAAATTGTGGGGAGGGGATGTGCTGAACTACGTTAGCCATAGGGGCTGATTGGAGCAAGTTGACATGCACTTTATATACGTGTAGCAAGTAAAAACTGACTCATAGTCAAATAGTATTAACAAATGGGCGTCATCCTCTCTACTACCTTAGGGGAGAAGGCTAGACAGATGCCTACTCAAGACAGAGCTTTGCTGGTTACTTCCTTTGGTGGATTTCTTTCAGTGCTGCATATTTGCTAGAGACTATCCCTGCCCTGTAGATGGGGGAAGAGAAAAGTGGAATGGACTTAACATTTGTGAAAAGAGGTTTGAGACTCAAACATTCAGAGCACCAGATGGTTTTGTTGAGATCTACAACCTTCTACCCATCATGTATACCTAGCCTACTCCCATTGTGGATTGGAGTGATTCTGTTACAGGCTATTTGAATAAATACATTTATCAAACACAAGCATCTAGTATCTGTTAGTTTGTGTGTCTCATGGGGAAAGGAATTGGGGTAGGGTGAGCTTGCACTGTAATGGAGAATCCCTGTCGCAAGAAGTTATATGACCAATCTTTCTGATCACGCAATCACATTTTATGGTGTGCTTTGTAAAGGGAAATTTAGCTCAGTGCACACAGTTCTTGTACTACTCATAACTTTTGTAAACCGCCCAGAGAGCTTCGGCTGTGGGGCGTTATATAAATGCAATAAATGAATAAGATCGTCTTTAGACATTGGCTAAATGCAGAATTCAGAAGAGTTTTTAGAAGTACAACACCCCAACCCACAACAAGTTTTATCTATATCACTGTAGCAGGAGGCAGAAACATCCCCTTTTGATTTAGGCTAATCAAGAGGCCCAGCAGAAAATACTAGCAGTAGTGGAAGAGAGCTTGCCCCCAATTTACTGAATTGAGAGAATAAATCCGTCTGCCCAGTAGAATTGATTTGCTGGATCAAACCAAGGGCTCACAGAATCCAGCATTCTGGTCCCCCCACCCAGCAAGTCAGGAAGATGCCTCCAGGTCCCAAGCAACCTAGAAAGGCAATGGCCTTCCCTAGCATAGAGAGAACTGGCTACCATGCACTGAGGGATGTATCTAGGAAGAGGTGGGTGTTGCTACGTTCACTTGAGAGCATCCCTCTAACACATACCCAAAACAAATCCCAAATTTGACAAGAAAACCCAAGAGCAGATTTGCATTTACAGTTCTCTAGATAAGCTTTCACAATTCAGTTTCCAAATGGAACGAGATTAGCTAAAGAGCCAGTGTGGTGTAGTGGCTAAGGTCTTGGACTGGGAGTCGGGAGATCTGGGTTCTAGTCCCCACTTGGCCATGAAATCCCACTGGGTGACTTTGGGCCAGTCACAGGGTTGTTGTGAGGATAACATGGAGAGGAGGATTATGTACACTGCATTCAGTTCCTTGGAGGAAAAAAGGCGGGATATAACTAACAACAACAAAGATATGAGTCGGATCCAGGATAAGCCTTCTGTGAGAGGAAGGGTTCCACTCCTGGAAGGTCACTCTTTTTGATTTGGGGAAATAACTCCATAATGGTGTCTTCAGCGAAGTTTGTGGCAATGAAGAGATATTCAAACCAGTGCTATTCAACCGTCATGGAAGGCACCAACCCCAAATAATGGAAATAAGAAACATGGGGAACAGCCTTCCAAGGTCTCCAAACACACACAAAATCAGCAGAGTATAACCTTATGTGAAAAGCCACCAGATCTAGATGCATCTTCCCAGCACTGTTCATAAGAGCCATCCTTCACTACAAAAGACCAAGTAAACATATTCCGAGGCCCAGAACGTGGGTGCTCCAATAGAACTGGAGCTGCCGGAGACGTTTCAAATGGAAAGGATGTACTTTATAACTAAGTTATGGATCCTTCCTAACTCATATTTTCCCCAATATATCCCCTATTATGCATTACGAGTTGCTGAATTTAAAGGTTAAGAGAAATATGTGGTCCTCATAGCAAGGTTTTGGAATTCAGCACTGAAGACTTCCAATTCAAAAATCTGATTTTGAGTTTGCGGAACTTTTCCCACTTCAGCTCTAGTAGAAGTTTGCAGATTATGATTTCAGACAATTTCTTTACTATTTTTCGTTTTAAAAATCCCAAAGCAACTTAAAATATAAAATCATGATAGAACACAATAAAATCAACCATTAAAACAATAGAACAGTGCTGAAACCATACAGTCTCATTAAAATAACCAGGGAGTAGCTGAAAATGAGAGCAATCGGGGAAACGCCTGGGCAAACAAATGTGTTTTAAGTCAGCGGCAGAAATACTCCACACCAGGAGCTCACTGGATCTCAGTGGGGAGACTGCGCTGCATGGTGGTCATGTAGCACCATGGTTTAGCCATGGTGGAGAGAAGGCCCTCTCCACCATGGCTAAACAAGCCTCAATAGGCCGAGGTACGATAACAAGGCCTCCTCAGTAAGTAGAGACCAGCATGGCCTATACAGAAGGGGGTCTCTTAGATAACCTGGTCTTGAACTGTTTAGGGCCTTATAAGCCAGCAGTATCACTTTGAACAGGGCTTGGTAGCTAATTGGTGGATAAGTGAAGGTGGATCAATACTCAAACAATCTGGCCCATTCCCAGGCAGACTTCTTGTAGCATTTACTAATACTAATCACAACACGAGACATTTTCAAGGGACAAGAAAAGGGGAAAGACCAGGCCATACTTGTCTGGCTCCCCCACCCACATTCTTTATTGAAATTTTATCATTTTTAGAAGGATTTTCTTTTTAAAGTTTCACATCAGTGACTAGAATCAAACAGATGCAACTGATCTCCATCTGAGCAGCTCTCCCATGGCAAGATATCCAATAACTTAGGTCTGTCCTGACCAGTGTCTTGGCAATTCAAAACAAAAAATGAATTGTGAATACTTATACAAAAATATCCTTTGCTCCAATTTTCATGGAGCTCTGTAACAAGCTAAGGCGAGGCTTTAGTGTCAAACTGTTAGCCACAAGGTGGTGATAAGGCAGCAACATTATTGTGTGTAAACTGTTATTAAAAAATAATTTTTTAAAAAAGGTGATCAAAGAGAGACCTTTGGCAAAGAACCCACAGACGACTGAGCGAGATGCCTCAAAGCTGGGCTCTCCCAAACACAAACTGACCTTCAAGAACACCTCTGGGGATCAACCCAGGAACATAGAATGTGTGTGCATGGTTGCACAGAGACACCACTAGAGTCCTAGCATTTCCAAGGTGGGAAGGAGTTCAACGTTGGGACTTGCTGCAACATGCACCTTCTTCATGTTCTTCCTGCATGTGGCGATGGCTCCGTTCCCTCCCTTGCCCTTTCAATCCCAGCACAGCCAGGAGGACTTGGGAGACTGGTTTGATGGCAGCCTCTTGGTGGGGTGCAAATTATCCTCATACACACGCAAAGTCTTTTATATAGTCTTTTCCCTCCCCCCACGCAAGGGATGTGCTGGGATGCTACCCTTCACCTGCGCTCTTGTCCTGAAAGTACTGGTGATGCAGCGCTTTGAAGGCAGAGATACGTTTGAATGGGTTGAATGTCAGCATTTCCTAAAGAGACAGACACAAAGAAAAAATGACATACATCCTATGTAGATAAACACACACACTTTTATCCCAATTAGGACAGGTTTTAAACCTCCCCTGAGCAAAACTAACAAGAGATGGCCAGAAGGAATGCAAACCCCAAACTGGGACTTGGCCTCATCAGTATTGTCCTGTTCCCATCTTGGTACCCAGCCCGCAGGTCTCGAATGCTTCTTAAATCCGGCGAAAGCCTGCCTTCGAAAAACACTGCTCCATGTTATCCTATGACTAACAGCGAGTTCACACAGTACATTATTCATCTGGCAGCTGCGGTGATCACCAACAGCTTGGAAGCATTGAAAATTCATCGTCACTCCCAGTTACCAAGCACTGAGTCACCAACACTCATTGCCTCTTTACCTTCACAGACAAATACCCCCAAAGGTGGGGGGTGCTAAGAGCCAAAGCTGCTGGCTATGTGGCAACTTATGCTATTTGAATAGGAGACCCCCTTTCATCCACAGCCTTTAAAACTGTACAGGCCAGTGCTTCTACACCAGACACACACGCAGGGGCACTTTAGACAAGCATCACAGGGCATAATAATAAAATCATCACCATCCATTTTGAAGAAGCTCTCAGGAGCCACACTGTAGCAGTGGGTGGGGGAAAGGGTGCTGGGCGAAAGACAAAAGGTCTTTAGCCCAGGCAGGTGCCAACTTTGTATTCCTTTCGGCGCCTCCTGAAAACGTCGTTATTCCAGGAAGCCTTTCCTTAATGACCAGCCACGGTTCACTGTACATTTTGCTTCTTTCAAAATCTTACTTTAGAGTGTTTTATTCTGTTTTTATTTTATTTTTATCTTGTACACCACTCTGAAATCTTCAATGGGGAGCGGTATATAAATATTGTAAATAAATAAAAGGGGCCAAAAATACCAACACATTGTAGCTTAAAGCTCTTACTTTCATAAATTAAGCCTTAATTAAGCCTCTTCTCCCAGGCATTTAACGGCATATACGGAGTTTGTTTGTTTTTAATGGACCCCAGAATAGCTGTTTTTAGAAGGATACTGTTGTTTTTATGCTTTTTATGTTTTCAAACTTTGTATATTTGTTTTTAATGTTTACTGTTTTTAACTTTTGTAAACCGCCCAGAAACCTTTGGCTATGGGGCAGTATATAAATGCAATACATAAATATTTATTTTTCACTATTTATACACCGCTTCTTATTTGAAACAAACCCTGAAGTGGTTTACAAAAGAATAAAAACAAAAAAGGCCATCCCACCCAAACACCCACACATGTATTATGAGGCTGGTACAAAGATAGCTCAAGGCTGTGGTGTGGGGGAGGCTACGTTTTCAATAAATGCCACAGGGCATTTATTGGACCATTCCACAGGGCAGGGCCCACCACAGAGAAGACCCGTCTCTGTGCCATCACCAAAGAGAGATCTACAGGAAGGCTGCAACGCAAGCCTCAAAATTTCAACCTTTAAGAATGTGGGGAAACTCCCTAAAGACAATAATCTATGACTGAGGAGGAAATGCGGCCACCCGGTAAACTCGGGAGAATGGGGGGTGGGGTGGCGGATTGGGATACCAGGCCTGTGGTTCTAGCTCATGCTCTTTATCACCACTCTTAAGTCTCGGGTCCCGTTCCCTTCTTTATTCCCACCATGCCCCTCCCTCCCTTGTGGAACGTACCAGAAGCAGCTGAGCCCCCGAGGGTTCTATTTCTGGCACAAACTTCTCAACGGGCTGCGGGGAGCGGGCAGCAAAGGCGCAGCGTGGCAGAGACACATCCAGCGGCCAGTCCTCCTCAGAGGGGAGCCCAATCAGACTGCAAGTCAAGGACAAAACATGAGAGAGGTTTCCGAGGCAGTACTTTGCTGCCGGGCGCCGCGGGGCCAAGAAGGTGCCTCGGTGCCCTTCCCTGTGGCACAGCAGCTTCCAAATTACTTGAGCTGACCTCTTCTGATCTTGTCAATGTCATTCCGGTTCAGGCTTTCCACAGTCCTAGCCAAAGTTAAAACGCTGAGGATCTGGAAAGCCAAGACTTTCAGTGGTCACTTGCTTGAGATTTGAACCGGGGGGAGGGGGGCACATCCTCTCCATCACTCTATTAGCCAGCTCTCCTCCAATCACATTGCCTCCCCGATTTCCAGACTGTCCCACTCAACTCCGGGAAATGGCCCAGAGGTAGGCAGCTGAGAATCTCAGCTTTAATTTAAAACAACAACAACACTCTTCTCGTGCCCCCTGATATTTTAGTTAGAATGGTTTATTTTCCTTGAAGCATTTTTATGCTCCTCTTCAGCTCAAAAGGCCTCCAGAGCACCTTACATATAATCAATTAAACAAGACGGTTTAAAACACAATGGAATATCCAACTTCCATTTCTCTCTCTCGTTCTCGTGGTTTTGGAGAAAGGCTTAAGTCAGCAATGTGATGGATTTTTGTATGACTGAGGTTGCAATTCTATACCCACTCACCTGGAAGTAAGTCACAATGAACTTGCTTCTGAGTAAACATAGAATCATGGAACGGTAGAGTTGGAAGGGGCCTAGAAGGCCATCGAGTCCAACCCCCTGCTCAATGCAGGAATCCACCTTAAAGCATCCCTGATGGCTGTCCGGTTGCCTCTTGAAGGCCACTAGGGTGGGACAAACCACGACCTCCCTAGGTCATTGGTTCCATTGTCATACTGCTCTTACAGCCAGGAAGATTTTCCTGACGTCCAGCTGGAATCTGGCTTCCTGTAACTTGAGTGCATGTCCTGCACTCTGGGATGATCGAGTAGAGATCCTGGCCCTCCTTTATGACAACCTTTCAAGTACTTGAAGAGTGCTATCATGTCTCCCCTCAGTCTTCTCTTCTCCAGGCTAAACATGCCCAGTTCTTTCAGTCTCTCCTCATAGGGCTGTTTCCAGACCCCTGATCATCCTCGTTGCCCTCCTCTGAACCTCCTCCAACTTGTCTGCATCCTTATTTGAGTGTGGTGACCAGTACTGGACATGTATCGAATTGCACTATAAGGAGCCCTTGGCCTGGCTTCCAATGAGGATGAGGTGGAAGATTTCAGAGCTCCCCCTTGCTATTCACGTTTCCCTACTTAATTCTGCATTTCCCTACCTACTTTTTTGTAAACCGCCCAGAGAGCTTTGGCTATTGGGCGGTATAAAAGTGCAATAAATCAATAAAATAAAACTGCGTGGCAACATCCTACAAGTCTCATCCTGTCTCACTGCAGGATTGGGACTACCTAGCCATACTTCAACAGCACCTTGGATCGGCATACTTGGAAACATGGAGAACTGGCAGGCAGCAAAAGTTACAGTGGGAAGAAACTGGAAGCTACCTGTCTCACCGCCAACCCCATTGGTAGCAGAAGCATTCCCTATTAGCCACCCACCCTTGTATACAACCGTGTACAACAGTGCAGACCTACCTGGTGCATGGGCCCGTTATAGAGGAGGCACACTGCATAAAGGGCCTGCAGAACCAGTAACTCCCTTCAGGCCAAGCTGCACAATGCAGCAAATGGCAACATCACAACCTCCACATATGATTCCCTAGGTGTAGGCCAGAGGTAGACAAGCTCTTGCCCTCCAGATGTTTGGGACTATAATTGCCATTAGCCCCAGCCAGCAATGGTCAGGGATTGTGGGAGTTGTAGTCCAAAACACCTAGCTGTCTGAGTTGGCAGGGGGAGAGAGATTCCCTCATGATTGCATGGTGGAATTCATATAATCAGCCAAGTTGACCTTCAAGCAAAAAAAAAAAAAGGGAGAGATACTCCTCCTGTAGACATACAGTTGGATCCAGATTTAAGCTAGATCAAATGGGCCAGCGGGAGTGAACTTCCCCACCCTCTCCCTCCTCCAGCCCCCTGAAAATGCTATACAGGGAGTTAGGAGACCCCATTGAATGGGGTGAGTTGTGGGATGTGTGTGTGTGTGAGGGGGTGGACTTCAAAGATCAGGCAGAGGGACCTTCTTGCAGAAGGCAGATTCTGGATCCAACCCGTCTTTTCCCATCACCCATTAGCACTTAACTGAAACCAACTCTCTGTTGCCTCTGGCCAATCGGTCCCTTGCTCTGCTAGAAAGGTCAATGAAACGAGCTGCCGCAACCGAGATGTGACTCTTCCCCTTTCCCCGACTCGTAAAAACACCCCACGAGCCTTTGCTTAGAACTCTCCCCAAGAGAGAGGAGTCAGCTCAAGATGGTGCTGAGCAAACCCCGGAAGCTAGCTAATGAGAGCGACTTCCTTTCCCTGTGGACTTGCCAGTCCAGAGCTTCTGGTGCAAACAAGAAGACAGGACTCACTCAAAGATCTTGCCCAGCTGATCAGCTTCGGAGTTGCCACAGAAGAGAGGCCTGTAGAGAGGACAAAGGGAAGTGTGGTTACTCTGGAGGATGACGTCGTAAGCCCTGCCTGTAAACTCGGGGCTGCGCTTTCCTTGCAACCCCCTCAATCATCAACTTCTTGTGAGTCTGGCCTTGGGGAATGCTACATCACTAAGGGTGCTAGCTGGGGAATTCTGGGAGCTGTAGGACTTATTTCCCCCCCTGTCTAAACATGCATAAGAATGGCCTTTTAGGGAAATGGGCTGTTCTGGGGCTGCATTACAGACCTGCTCATAGCTTCCAGGCAGCAGCCCTGCTGTGACTCAGTCCACACGACAGAGAAGAGTAATACTTAAAATGGCACCGAGACAGGCTTTGAATTGTCGGGAGAAGATGTACTGGACAAGCCACGACCCAGGCATGCCATCCTCCCCAAACATAAATTTCTTTGGTAGTAATCAGTACTGTTGACCTAAGGCTCATCTTAGGACAGGTTGTTACCCAGTACTGGCTCCCAACCAACCAGCTGAGTGGATTAGACACAAGGCCCATTTGCAAAACCTTCTCGAGTGGATGCCTTGAGTGGGGGCGTTTGTGTGGAGAGATGTGTGTGTCATGCAGTCATTTGACTGCTCTGTCAATGCATGACAACAAGAGCTTAAAAAAGGTATTGACAAACGTTCTCATGTCCCAAACAGTATAGTTGAGTTGACAACGCAATCTAACTGCCACCTCACCAGATGACTGTCTTGAATAAAGACAGGCGGCTCTAAACTGCTGATGTCTGGGTGAATTGTCCCCCCACAGTTGCAAGCTACCGAACAGGCTAACAAACCAATGTTAATATACACCAAGAACCAGGAGAAGTACAAGGTTAAATGAGGGCAAGGCCCCTTACACTTTGCATAATTTCTCCACAGAAAGACTTTTCATTGAGGAATTAATGTGTAACCCCTGTTTAAATAGACTGTCTTCACCTGGAGGCTTTGAATTCAATTAATTTTTGTAAACCGCCCACAGAGCTTCTGCTATGGGGCGGTATATAGATGATGATGATGATGATGATGATGATGATAATGTTCACATGCTTCAAAGCAGTTTCCCAGCAAGCATACAAAAACATTTTTTTTAAAGTATGCAAAAGGTTGCAGACAAGATTATCAGACATGTTGATCTACACACACCTTGGCCATCGAAGGTACTTCTGCACCAGAAACAATGGGTTGTATTCAATGCTAGTCTAACTGAAGTGCCCCATTCATTTCAATGGCTCTATTCAAAGTAGGATCAACATTGGCTACAATCTATTATAAGAACCTTGTTAACACAGGAAGCATTCCTTTGTTTTTAGTGGCTTTACTTTCAAGAATTCAAGATCTAGGAATGTGCCTGACCAAAAGGGAGAGCTTGTGTGGATTCCCTTTCTAGATACCCAGCAGAGGAAGTTCAGAATCCCTTACGCTCCCCTCAACCTGAACCCCATTTTGGAAAAAATCCTTCCTCTGCAGCAGTCTTTCCAGAAGCCTGAACTGGAGACATCTGCTTGGTAACTGCTAGAGGAAGAGAGACAGACTGAGCTCAGCCCATTTACAACCTCAACCCCCTATCCCTGCCCCCCAAGATAGAGCAGGCATCAACTGCTGCCACATCTTCTTCTGCCAAGCAGGTCATCAGCTACTCCCTGCCTATCGGCCCTTAGCCTGACTGATAAGCAAGACAGAGGGTTTGGGCAGGCCTGTCCCTAATCTATTGTCTCCCAGCTGTGTGGCTGGCGTTTGGTATCCCGCAAGCAGAATATGCTCCTGTCAGCGTATATTCACAAGATGGTTCTCTTAGTTGCAGTTCGAAAATCTTTAGCAAACACTGTCCGGGCATAGGGAAAGCAAGGGGTGGGGGGCAATGGGTAGGTTTTCCTAGGGACCAGGTGACAAAACACCTGGGCCCATACACTGTCTTGGTGCCTACCTGTTTTCCTAACTTTACTGATCTTTAACCACACTACCCCTACTCCTTCTTGGCCCTCCATCGTCACCGATTCTTCCAAACCTATCCCACTCTAGCTTAAGGGCTTCGAAAAAGGAGGCAACGTAATTAAGATGGATAAACCAACTCCCACCCAGAAGGCTTACATGAGCACACTCGTGCGCGCAAGCCTCCGTTTCTCACCCAGTCTTAATTATGCAAACATCCAAGTGATGCTGTTTTGTGCAAACGTCGTATCACGAAATAAAAATACACCAGACTCAAAACTGGGGAGGGGGGGGGGGTCGTCCTCGGAGCGGAGTAGCTCCACTTCCACTTATTGCAGGCATGATGGCCACTTACACAAGTGCTACAGCTTCCTATCCAACCTGACCGTCCAGTGCTGTATTTGGCAGCCGCTTTGGAACACCTAATGGCAGGGCTGGCCAACCGCAGCCGAACTATCACCCTATTCCCTGCCCTTCAGGAAATGTACCAAGTCCCGCCCCGATTCTCCTCCCCACGCACAGCCTCCCGGTCCCACTCACTTCCTTCGAAACATCTCTGCGAAGATGCAGCCGACGCTCCACAAATCCACAGGGGTAGCGTAGGTGGACTGCAGCAGCACTTCTGGAGCACGGTACCAGAGGGTGACAACCTGCAGTGGGGAAGAGGGAGATCAGGGCTCACCAGTGAAAGAGAGGAGCGGATATAAAGCTTTCCCTTCACTCCATGCCTCACAAGGCTCCTGAATATCCCTGGCTCCAGGGTGTGAAAAACTCATCCGCTTTGGACTTAAGGTAGGTTTTCTTCCCAAGGCATGTGCTAGAAATGGGACCACACCCTACAATAGGTGTGCCACTCAGCGCCTTCCAGATGTTTGGACTACAACTCCCATAATCCCTGACCATTGGCCATGCAGGCAGGGCTGATGGGAACTGTAGTCCGATTATTGGGAGGGCCCATCCCTGCACTACAAGAAATGTCCTTGAGTGCATATTACGACAGTCTGACTGCTTCTTTTCTTTGCAATGACGTTCAGCTTGCAAATTCCACTTTCCATTCTCAATGGAACTCTTGGGCAACCAGTCTGGTTTGGAATCAGCACAGCCTTATCAATCTGCAGCTACGTATTCCAGGCTGCCTCCTGTATATGCTACTTGCATCACACTTTAAAGTGTGTTGGGATCAGCAGGGGGAAAACCAGACTCCCTTTCCCATCAGGCGGAAAGACCCTAAGATTTGAGAATCAATTCCCAACCTAGCCATGACAGCAGGAACAAAAGCCCTTGGTGTTTCACTAGATCCATACCCTGTAGACTCACCAGTGGTGTCAGAGCCATCTGGCAGCTGTAGATCCGAGCCAGGCCAAAGTCAGCCAGCTTGACTTGACCAGAGCTGGTCACGAGGATATTCTCTGGCTTGAGGTCACGATGGACAATGCAGTTTGAATGCAAGAAATCCAAGCCACTCAAGAATTGATGCATCATGTCCTATTGGGGAGGAAGAGAGCATGCACCATCAATACCAGCACTTGGAATGCCTTACGTAGCCCATATTCAGATGCCTGTCCAGAAAAAGAAGTACCCGTCCAACATCATTCCCAAATGCCACTGGGGACATTTACCTTGATTACCTCCACAGGTACTCCAGGAGGTGGTGTTTTTTCCAAATACGCTTTCAGATCCTGATCCACGTGCTCAAAGACGAGCGTCACTTTGGTCTCGCGTTCGGTCCGTGTTGTCGTGCACACATCCATTAGCCTACAGAGGCAGGGAACAGAAAGGTGCTTAGCAAGCGGTCCCGAACTACAAGGCTAGAGAATGGGCTGGGAGTTTGGATTTTTAAGCAAGTTTCAAACAGGATCCTGAAATATTTTTTCATTATATCCCACCTTTTCCTCCAAGGAGCCCAAGGCAACATACATGATTTTCTTCTTGTTTATTTTATCCTCACAACAACCCTGTGAGGTAGGTTAGGCTGAGAGTCTGTGGCTGGCCCAAAGTCACCCAGTGAACTTCATGGCTGAGTGGGGACTAGGTCTCCCCAGTCCAACAGCCTAACCATAATACTACCCTGGCTCTTAGTGGCACAAACTCTAACATCATGAATTGGAAAACAGGCTGGAAATAAGACAGGCAGAAAGTTCCCATGTGGGAGCATCACTGAGAGTAACCTATAAAAAAGCCCACCCGTTGTTCTGGCCCAGGTCATAACAAGCCATTTAAGCCATGCTGGCTGATCCCTGCAATCCAACCATGTGGACTTTTCATTGTCTCCTCCACTGCCAGCATCCCTCCATTCCAGCCACATACCCTACCCTTGTTTATGCCCCTCAACCCGATAGTTTGGTGGTTTCCTGACTTTTGTGCATTTTTTCCACTCTAAAAGGATTGAGATGCCTCTCCTAAAGCTTAGTTACTGGGCATAAGAGCCTTAAGCTACAATACCCATTTTTTATATTTCTGCCTCCACCCCTTTGTCTTTGGCGCCAACCTCCACTGGAAGAGCAGCACCCCAGAGTTTCTTCAAAATGAAATTCGGCCCTCAGGCTGAAGGAGATCCAACATCTCTGTTCTAGATCACCAGGTTCCAGGCCTGGGGTGAGAGCAGGAGTCATTGGCTGAGTTTGCCATCTCAGCTTTGTCTTAATTCTCCACAGGGAGGATCAGACAGGTTCTGATGCATGCTTTTTGGTGGGACGCTCTAGGCTAAGCCCATACTGAGAAAGCAGAACACATAAAAGCCATGGGGAGCTTGTGTAGGCTTCAGCCACCTTCCCAAATACACCCTCAAACCCTAGTTGCTTACTAAATAACCCTCACAAGCTTACACTGCAATTCTATGCACAGTTACTGTATTGCTATGTATTACTCACTAGCAGGCTGGGGGGAATTTTATGGGGAAACCCCCAGTTTTTTCCCCGGAGGGTTGTTTTTGTACCCCCCCCCCAAAAAAAAACTCAACAGTGTTGGATTATGAAATATCTTCTTTTAGAATTTAAGACAAAGTATTTGTATATTGTCACCCAACCTTTACTCCCCATCAAAAGGATTTCTAAAAACTATGCAATAAGAACATTTTTATAGAAAGACTAGAGATGTAAAATGTCTGGAAGTAATGAAGCCATGGGGATTATTTTTTTTTAAAAAATCCCCTCTGTAAGATTCCCAGCATATTTCTTTCTTTCATTCCTTATTAAAATTATTGAATAAAAGTATATTTTACTGATAGACATTTATGCAGAGCCTTGTGTGGCGCAGAGCGGTAAAGCAGCAGTTTCTGCAGCTGAAACTCTCCCCACGGCCTGAGTTCGATCCCAGTGGAAGCTGGTTTCAGGCAGCCGGCTCGGGTTGACTCAGCCTTCCGAGGTCGGTAAATTGAGTACCCAGTTAGCTGGGGGAAAGGTAATAACGGCCGGGGAAGGCAACGGCAAACCACCCCACTATATAAGGCCTGCCAAGAAAACGTTAGCGAAAGCTGGCGTCCCTCCAAGAGTCAGTAATGACTCAGTGCTTGCACGAGAGGTTCCTTTCCTTTCCTTCCATTTATGCACAGTTTCTCATCATGTAAGTAGAATCACCATTGTGCATTCCTGGCAGTAAATGTGTATTCTTGACAGTTTGGGTTTTGTTCTATGTGTTTCTGATGCTGTAGCAGTTCATTTAATGTAGTTCTGATCTCTTCAAACCACAATTGCAAATTTACTAAACGAGTTTACTTTTAGAAGTTTTCACATATAGTGCTAATTTTACGAGCAAACTAAGTTATACATAAAATAACTTTAGGAATAGAAAGGCTGCTTTATGTTCCTAAAGCAACCTCCCCCAACCTTGTGCTCTCCAGATGTTTTGGTCCACAGTGGCCTGGTTCAGACAACACGCTAAACCATGCTGCTTAAGCAGCATGGTTTAGCGTGTTGTCTGAACCAGGCCAGTGCTTAGCATTCCTGATCACTGGCCATGCTGCCTGAGGCAGATGAGAGCTGAAGGCCAAAATACCTGGAGGACACGAAATGGAGGAAGGTTCTCTTAAAGCCACAAAGTGACCTTAGACCTGTAAAAAAAAAAAAGTATTGTTTATTTCTCAATTTCCCCCCAAATTTCCATTTCCCCCCCCCTGAAAAGGGCCAACTTTTTTTCCTGTGGCCTCAATTTTTTCGGAAATGTTACATCCCCACTCACTAGTTAAGTGTGTTTGGCAATTGCTACTCTATTGCAGACAGTCTTTCTTCAAAGGTTGAATTCTACCATCCCCACCACCACTCCAAACGAAGCCCCACTACTGCCTAGTTACAAAAAACAAGCCAATGACCGAAATAGACTCTGTAATCCTGTTCAGATAATATGCTGAGCCACGGTGGTTAAGCATTTTGAGATAAAACATTATGGCTTAGCGTGTCAAGTGAACCATGACTAAGCGTGTCGTGTGAACCATACCTAACCATGGTGGCTACATAACCACCGTTTAAACTCTCTGGCTAACCATTTGCTGCAAGAGGGTTAGTGGCCTAACCATGGCTTAGTGTGTTGTCTGAACAGGCCCTGCATCAGACTGGAATTGAACTAGTGACAGAAACAGAGGTGGAATAAATATACCTATGCATGCTTGTATGTATTAGATATCACAATCCTTTAGAAATGAACTTCCTTGATAGTTCTGTCAATTCACAAGACATCATTCCAACTGGCCCCAAGAACAAAGATGCTCCGTTCCTTTCAAAGTAGAGCCATCTTTTTCATACTGAGCTTTTCCAGAGGGTCTGTCTGTCTCTCTCTCTCCCATGCCTCCTTCTTAAAAGCCATTCCTGTATTGGTCAGGCAAAGCTAGTCATTTCAACAGTCCAGGATTGAGATACTTCCCTGTTCCCTGGAACGCTCTTCCAGAACATTTGAGAACTACAAGTTCAATCGCAGCTTTTAAAGCTCAACTAAAAACTTTTCTTTTTCCTAAAGCTTTTAAAACTTGATGTTGTGCAGACTTTATACTGTTAGTTTTACCCTACCCTGTGCCTGCTTACCCTACCCTGTGCCTGTTGGCATTCTCTTCCCCTCCTTATTGTTTTACTATGATTTTATTAGATTGTAAGCCTATGCGGCAGAGTCTTGCTATTTACTGTTTTACTCTGTACAGCACCATGTACATTGATGGTGCTATATAAATAAATAAATAAATAAATAATAATAATAATATTCCAGCCTTCCCCAGGCTGGTGCCTCCTAAATGGTTTGGATAGTACCCATCACCCCCAGCCAGCAACACTATGATGGGATTTGTACTTCATTTGGAGAGCACCAGCCTGGGGCCTACCCAGTTCTAATGAGCAAAAGGCAATACTCTGCTATTGTCAGAAACTCCACTCTACTTAAAGGTCAGAGGCCAGCTCAGCCACTTTACCCAGGCCTTAATTTGAGTCAGGCCTGGGCTCATTTTCACGCCCAGTTCTTAACTCTGAAACATCACTTAGTAATCATGTGCAGAGGGCTAGCAATCATGTGCAGAGTAGCAAAAACACTCCATTGTTGAGGGTCCTTAAGGTAGCTGCCCATGAACAAAGGAATTTCAAAAGGAGACTCTGGCAGGAAACTGCTGAATGACAACTTATCAGCAAGTTCAAAGCTATTATTTGGGTATGAATAGACACAATAGTTTCCTATCCCACAACAAGTGTTAATTTACTCAGCAATGTCCAAGATAATTGGGTTAGCATCAAGGACTGCTGTTATGAAAGGTCTATGAAAGGTCATGGTGCTTATTTTGCATACATTTAAGCTCTAATTGAATTGTCTGTGCTTTTTCCATTTCACTGCAATTTATCTCCAGACTCCTACATTTCCCCCCCTTTGTGTGGGTGTGGGTGTGTATATATCCTCCAACTGAGGATTGGACTTCACCCTTCTCTTAAAGGGTTCTCTAGTCCATGAAAGCTTTTGCCATAATTAATT
Organism: Elgaria multicarinata webbii; assembly: GCF_023053635.1. Lineage (NCBI taxonomy): Eukaryota > Metazoa > Chordata > Lepidosauria > Squamata > Anguidae > Elgaria > Elgaria multicarinata. The sequence continues at coordinate 25,807,581 of NC_086173.1, forward strand.
TTCACTCTTTAAGGTGCCTCAAGGCACTTTTCATAGTAACAAGATGACCTCTGGGCATATATAAAATGCACACACACACTTAACGTAAGAACATAAGAAGAGACCAAGGGTCCATCTAGTCCAGTGTTCTGTTCTCACAGAGGCCAACTGCAACAAAGAGGTGATAATATAATGGGAGAAAATAGCCCACGGTACTAATCAGCTTGGGTAGGTCTAATTAACTTTATCTTTAAAAATAAACTTTTAAAAATATACAGCAATAAATGTTTGCCTTTACCCTGGCCCTTACAAGTGTTTGTATTTGTTTCATAGCAAACTGGCCCTTGAGGAAGACCCAAGGGTCGAAAGGCGTCTGGACAAATGGATCAAGTTTACTGAGCATTTTCTGTCTAGCATTCTGATTATCTTGTTGTATTATTGTACTTGTGAAATGCTCTGTGTATGTTATTTTCAATGTTATATTTTAGTATATAAAATTGCATTTTTTTACCTGTTTCCTTAACTTCCTTGTTTTCATTCATTCACACACCTGAACATCAAGCGTGCCCCTCTAGCACCTTGATCATTTTAGTTGCCTTTTTCTGCACTTTTCCCAGCTCTACAGTCTTTTTAAGATGTGGTGGCCAGAACTATACACAATATTCTGTGGTTGCACCATAGATTTGTATGAAGGTAGTGTGGTAATGGTATTCTAGCCACAGCCCATGATTACGCATTGGCCATTAAGAGGCTGTGGTTCCAAACCCATCTCTGTCTGTCCGTACCCAAAAGTAGCAACAGACCATGCTGTCCTCCCCGCTCCCCCGGGAACCGCATCAAACCCCACCCTGGCATGCTTGCAGACACTGGCTGATGCCCTCACCGCACAATGTTGGGATGGTCGAAGTGCTCCAGGCGTTTCAGCAGGGCTACTTCGCGGACCGTCGACAGCGGCAACCCGTTCTCGCTGTTCTGCACCCGCACGTTCTTGAGGGCCACAAATTTGCCGCTCTGCAGGTCACGGGCCTTGAAGACAGTGCCATAGGCCCCGATGCCAATCTCAGCCACAGGCTCATACTGTTCCCGCACACCCATGGCCATCCTGGTAGCCTGCTCCAAGAGGCCGCAGAAGCTTCAAAGAGATTGATGGAAAGGAAGATTAGCCGTTGGCTCAACATACTTAATTTGCTGTCCCTTTATAAAATACAGCCTGTCCCACTCACATAGCACCTTTCTATCACACACCAGTGAAACAGTCCACCTTTTATATTCCCCTTCCAAGACCCCCAGGATTCCTTCTTGCCTATCCCCCACCCCCACTGCCACCTCTTGTTATCATCCTAATGCTTTGTTTCCTGCCTCCCTTACAAATAGGGAAGACAGCCTGGCTCCCTTGTTAGGAGATGAATTTGGAGCTCCTTCCTCCCAGATTAAAGAGACAGTGACCCTGTTTAGACAACATGCTCAGCCACAGTGGTTAAGCATTTTGAGCTAAACACTATGGCTTAGTGTATCATGTGATCCATTCCATAACCATGGTTTAAACCTGCTCACTAACCATTTGCTGCAACGTTAGCATCCTAACCATGGCTTAGTGTGTTGTCTGAACAGGCCCAGTGCCTCAATGGTTAGTGCTACCCTTTGGATCTGGAATTCACAAAGCCCAATTTCAGTTATCAATGCTGAGCCTTAGAATGTGTAAAGAGTGCCTCTGGGCATGTGCAGATTATGGCAACCAAATGCAAAGGAATCGGGGGCCTGCTATGTTTTTAACAGTTATCAACCTGGTGTCCTCCAAATGTTTTGGACTTCAACTCTCATCAGCCCCTGCCAGCATGGCCAAGAGAGCTGGGAGTTCTGGTCCAAAACATCAAGGGGCACCAGGTAGGGGGAAGGCTGAGTTAGGCACAAGAGGGAGTTTCAGCAGGTGCAGCTTCTCTCAACCCACATGACAAGCAGCACCTTCCAAAACACCCCATTCTACACCATTATTAACAGGATAATCAAAAGCAGCTGGAGACCTAGGACCCAAATCCAGCCTGCAAAGGAGCGGGTAACTGATCCCTCTGCGCGTGCACCAGCCCTTTCATTTTGCACAAGCATAACTGGGCTACATTTGAACAGCATCAGCTATTTCTGAACATAACACCTTTCCCAGACAGCCTTAGTGTGTACTCTCAATGCACCGGGGGGGGGGGGGGGGAGCAGGGCTGCAACTGCACCAGCCCACACATGATCACTAAACTGTCTGCACAGATCCTAAGTGTGAACAAACCTGACACACATAGGTTCTGTACACATAGTCAATGCGTGTGCAGCCCGTATTCAGTGAACTGTTCAGAAACCTGAGCATGTGTCGTAGGCCAGACCAGGGCCTGCTCCTACCACCTTCTCCCCACCCTGTATGTTGAGCACATACTTATGTTATCTGGAAAGGGCTCCTGTGTCATAATCGCAGTCAGAAGTGCGTGCTTTCCCCACCCCCTCAATACTTATGAGTGAAATGGGAATTCCAAGTCATTTTAATGCCTGTGAGTAAAGAAAGCAGGGCGATCATTTAAATACGGTACATAGGCGTCATCTGGTGTATTGAATCATTTGTTCCTTGCCTTGCCATAATATACACCTAACTTAAATCGATTCTCTCCACTTCTATGGATGCCATCAAATCATACTGGCATGTCTTTCAAGAGGCCACCTCTCCAGCCAATATTATAGCAAACTCCTAACCCCACAATAATGGCTTTGTACAAAAAACATTTCCAGAGGGTTGGCCATGCTAGCCCGCCGCAACAATAACAGTCCTCTGGGAACCTTAAAAATAACAAGTTAATTAAGGCATTGTGCCCTACAGATGTGTTAGACTGCAACTCCCATCATTCCCCGACAGCATAGGCAGGAATGGCCATGCTGGCTGGGAATTGCAGTCCAACACACCTGCAGGGCACTGAATTGGGGAAAGCTAGCATCAGCTATTATGGACCAAACCTTGGGCTAGGCAACCTGGCGCCTTCCAGATGCTTGGGACTACAACTCCCATCAACCCCGGCAAAGTCACTGGCAAGGGATTGTGGGAGCTGGAGTTCAGAATTCTGGAGGGCCGCAGGCTGTCTAGCTCTGACTTCGCCAGATGCACGAAGGGTTAACCTCCGCGTTTGGCATGCAAACTTTGCGGGTTGAGCGCTGAGCAACAGGCCATTAATCGAACCTTACCCAGCTAGAAGCCAGGGCCCATCCTCTTCAGACTCCCAGCAAGAATAGTTACATTTCAGGCAACGCCCCGTCGTCCCTGGCCAGCCTCTAATCCTTACTCCATGCGGTTAACGCTCCCATCCCGTTTCAGGGCTCATTTGCACGATGCGTGCAGCGATTCCGCCTCTCCACCCCCACCCACCCCCTCTGCAACTCACCCTAACAAAGCCCACGGTACGCTTGCAACTCCGCAGCCCCTTCCTCAATGGCCTCTTCACCGGGGAGTCCTGGGACCCATCCACCTCCGGGTCCCATATGGGGAGGGGGTGCAGCTTTCTCTCCCGCTTTTCTAGCCCCATTCACCAGCCGGTAAGAAACAATGGTTTGCAACAACTGACAATAACTTTGCAAAGCAGGAATAATAAGCCCCAGGCCAAAGCCTCTAGCACTAATCCAAATACGCTGCCTCCAACTCGCCCTCCCCCCTCCAAAACGGGCCCCTCTAAGCCCCGGTGCAATACTTTCCCTTGCGATCAGAGAACAATCAGATCCTGCTAAAGTCAGGAGCAGCAGCAGATGCATTTGCTTCGCAGGCGTTAAGGCATTGCTATTCCCAGTTCCAAACTAGGAGGGCCCGAACTCACCCAGCAGGAGCAACGGCGGCGGCAAAGGGGGCTGCTTCACTTCTGCGGCGCTCGAGGTAGGGGAAATGGGGGCGTGGCTGGAAGACCCGGGTGGAACCAGCGAGGCGGGAAGGCAGAGTGGCCACCAGAGCGGAAGTGGGTCTCCATAGTTACCGGCCTAACCCTTTGCGTCTCCTGCCCATCTCCTCCCTCAAAGGGAGGGGAGAGAGGAGCCCCTCCCACCTTCCGCGAGAATGTTACTTTTAGCTCCCGCGCCTTTCTTCCCTATTCACGAGACAGTCTGTTCCAGTGGTTAGCGTTGACGCCAGACCAGGATTTCTCCAGACCGTATTTCAATACTAGGGCTGATCCCTAGAGTGTACAGAAAAAGAGAGCGCCTCTGAGCATGTGCAGATTACCGCACCTAGCGGACTCCTGTACTTTTAATCCTTTCGCAGAAGAGCGACTTTCAGCAACTGCAGCTTTTATTATTCTTGTATAAGAAGCAGCAGTTGCCAGATTCTCTGTTCTGCATCACTGCTTAAGGGAATTAGGGACGTGGAACACAAATCCTGCCCCAGAGGTTTTCAGTCAGGCCCCAAGCATAGCCCATAGAATCATAGAATAGCAGAGTTGGAAGGGGCCTACAAGGCCATCGAGTCCAACCTCCTGCTCAATGCAGGAATCCACCCTACAGCATCCCTGACAGATGGTAGTCCAGCTGCCTCTTGAATGCCTCTAGTGTGGGAGAGCCCACAACCTCCCTAGGTAACTGATTCCATTGTCGTACTGCTCTAACAGTCAGGAAGTTTTTCCTGATGTCCAGCTGGAATCCGGCTTCCTTTATCTTGAGCCCAAGGGCCACCCACACAGAGAAAGACACACAGAATCCTGCAACTCGGACCATTTATCTCCCGAGACACAGGCAAAGGGCTCTTTAACTCTTTCTCCTACCCTGGATAGCAAGAGAGGCTTTGGCAGAGCCCTCAATCCCTCCAATGCACAAGTTAAGGCTCAAGGAAATGCTAGCAGCGATATGAGGTGCCTAAAGGAAGGACTTCACCTCCTACTCAGAGGAAGATTTGAGGTTAAAGAGCCCTTTGCCTGTGTCTAGAGCACATGCTGGAATGGGTGCAGCCAAATGTGGCAGGCTCTGCAGGCCTTGCTCAGTTGAAAGTATTTCCTGTTAAACATGAGTTGTGGGTTTATTTATTTATTACATTTATATGCCGCCCCATAGCCGAAGCTCTCTGGGCAGTGGGTTGCTTTATTTATTTATTTACTGTACTTTTAAAATGCTCAATAATGGGGTACAATATATTAAAAATACACAGTAGAAATATTGAACAAAAATAAATAAAAACACAGAATAAAAAAAGGATAAAACCAGCACCAAGGAATAAAACAGTACAACATCATAAAACCCTGAACATATAAGGAGATGTATTTTAACTCACTTTTAACACTTTTCTGCTCACAATCCATACTAGTTACCCTTTGGGGATGGGTCCAAATTAAAAGTGTGATTTTTTTTTTATTTTGTTTTCCTCTCCTATTTCCAGGCTGAAAGCTGCTAACAGAAAGATGATATAAGCGGTATTTTGTTTAAGAAGAACATTCAGCCCACCAACATCTAGAACATACTGCCCAATTCGGCTGCTATTGACTCTCTGTATAATGTGTTTTCTAAAAGTAATCTCCAACGCTGCTAATAAAAAGACCACATTTTTCTCTGTTCCTGTTTTCTACTTTAGAAGGGACTGCTCATTTTTATTTCCAAAGCAACATCCTCCATTTGCTTCTCTCTCCCAGCACACCTTTGTATAACCTAAGATCTTTTGCAATCACCCTGTGCTCTTTCCCAAAACATCTTCCTCATCCAACTTGCCTCTTTGTCATTTTGCCTGAGGAATTATTCTATGTAACTCAAAAGTCCACATATTAAGTTGTGAACTTAGCTTGTTCCTACTAGCCCTGATGGATATGTGCTACCTCCAGTATTCGACGCAGTAAGCCTCTGTGCACCAGTTGCTGGGGGACATGGGTGGGGAGGGTGCTGTTGCACCATGTCCTGCTTTGTTGTTCCCTGGCCAACGGCTGGTTGGCCACTGTGTGAACAGAGTGCTGGACTAGATGGACCCTTGGTCTGATCCAGCATGGCTCTTCTTATGTTCCTATGTTCTAAAAGCATTATTCTACTGCCTGGGATTTCCCCCCACTTTTCCTGGAGAATTTTCTGGAAATTCTGTTACTGGTGCCCCAGTTCACTGAGTGATAAGAATTTCCCGGAGGCACAGCACATAACCTGGGTTTGGTCTCTTTTGAAGTGAGGTCACAGACGTTTTGCCTTATGGCATTTTCAAACATTTGCAATTATTTACAAATATGCAGGGTAAGCATAGATGGCAGTGCAGCATTACACCACTCTGCCAGACACCCAGAGTTCAACACTCCACCAGACACTCAGAGTTCAGGGCAGGCACATCAGGTCATTGAAATAGTCAGCACCCCAAATTGCTGTCAAGGTTCAGAGCAACTCCCTAGCTCTCTGTTGTCTGTTTCCAAAAACTGCTATTCAGCTCTTTTGTTTCCTGCTATTCACCCATCTAAGAGGGGGAGGAAAAGAGTAATCCCATTACAATCTTTGCTGGCCACTGATAAGGACAGATATGAGCTATCAGCCTACAATTTCCATAACAATGGCGAGCTGCCAGGCTAATCTTGTCCAACCAGATTTGACTATTTTAGTCATATTTTCTTTCTTTAGAAGGGTCCCTAAAAGGACATCCAACTCAACCTCCTATTCCATAATAATATTGTAAGGCTTGCTTTGTTTTTTGTGACTAGTGCTGATGCCTGCCCTGCATCCTCCCAACCAAGCTGGCTGAGTCTGGGAAGCAGCCATTTTAAACTTCCCACGAGCAGTGTTACATAGGGCACTCTGGGCATTGTGAGAAATTCTAAACCAATACCATCAGGATGATCCACCGACATAGCAGGAAGACTACCAGGCAGCACTTTGCCAAGGGACTTGTCAATCCTGAAACTGGCCCTGAGGCAGAATTCCCAGCAGAGGCAAAAATAATAATTTAAAAAAAAATCCTCCTAGGACCAAGGGTTTGGTATTGTTGTTATCAGAATGGCTATGGTATGCTGCAGAGGGGCAGGCAAGCTATGGAAGCTTTAGGCAACCACAGTTGCTCTTTCCCCTCCTCAGCCTTCTCCTTCTTTACCTGAATGCTTTTTGATTCTGTGACCAACTGTCCTAGAGCACATTCTTTCAGGTTATCTAGAAATGTGCATTGCTACAACCCTTACTCTTTTAGATGCTTCCCTGGTTTCATTCTCCATGTCAAGACCACCCTGAACACTTTAGTCAGAGGGACAATAGCACGCTCCCAGGATTAAATACTTTTTAGAACCTGATATTGCCATGCACAGCAATTCTTTGAAGGAGTCTGCCCCATTTGAGATTCCCAGTTTGTTTGACTCTATGACTTGGTTCACCTGTCAGCAACACCTATGGTGAAATGCAGCAGGAGTGAGTGTGTCTGCTGGTTTGCTCGTGTATTACTTTCTTCCACTATGATAAACAACTCAGGAACACCCTGTCCTGGGGTTGTTTATGTGACATCCAAACAGAACTCTAGGTTGTTAGGAGAAGAACAACCCAGAGTTTGGAACCAACAACCCAGAATTCCAGGTCTAAATATCACATAAACTAGTGGTCTTCAACTAGTCCTGATCCAAGACCCATCTCAGACTCCCAAACTGCAGCATGGGATTCACTTTCACAATTTTTTCCATGCCCAACGTGGCAGCAACAGCTTTGCCATGACCCATCTGGACTGATCTCGCAACCCACTTTGGGGTCGCGACCCACCAGTTGAAGACCACTGACATAAACAACCCAGGGATGAAGTATCCCCAGGTTGTCTATCGCAGCAGAAATGGGCAGCCAAGCACGAACCAGCACACAGACATACACACACATCTACTGTATTTCCAACAAACCATGATTTGTTAACAGTGGGCTGTTGGAGATACATGAGCTGGGTTTATGTCTATGCCCTCCTTGATGCACAGAATGACACCATGCCTAGAATGTCATTCCCGGCAATTCCTATAGAGTTTGTAACCAGAGATGTCTGTATTCCACGGGTTCTCTCCATTCCACAAGATTTCTGTTATGCTCACCATGTCTATGCCTATGTTCCTTTCCTTTTCTCTCTCTGGAGTCTCCTCAAATGCCAACAGTTAGAATGTAATCTTTTTGGAGAAGGAATCTTCCTGTAAAAAAAGACAGAAAAATAAACATTGACAGGGCTCTCTAAATAATAATAATAATCTTAATTTTTTTCACACAGTGGGATTCTGCATTTTCAGCATCTGTGAAATGAACTACCCAAAACAACTAGATTTTTTTTTAAAAAAAGTTCTGCTCTCTGTCTTGCATTAACAATGTCCACTTAGAAAACACCTTGAGATCCAGAATTTTATCCATGGCCCTTTCTACACCTAAGGATTATCCCAGGAAAATGGAGGGATCATCCCTGCCTGTTCCCGGGATCCCCTGTGGGTCATTTGCATGCACAGGGATGATCCCGGGACGATCCCTGGAAAAAAGGCAGGTGTAGAAACGGCCCATGCTCCCAGAGGGAATGACATTCCAGTTTCATACGCTTTGAAGAATGTTGTTCTCACGACAGCTGCTATTGCTGCTACTACATTACCACGCTATTGCTGCTACTACATTACCACCCACAGGACGAGGCACCAGCCTGTAGCACGATCATCTCAGGTGCCTGGTCTCGGTCCAGGATTGTCAACTGATGCACCTGCTAACGGGGGTGGTTTACCAGTTTGTGCATCTGCTTTGAGGTCCCCTCCAGTTCTTTCAACCAGAAACTGAAACCCCGGCAGGCCTGACTCAGCAGTGCGTGTTTCTGTGGGAGATAATCTGAGCTCTGCCAGGCTTCTGAGAATAGGCTTCTGTCCCAGATAAGGCAGGAGGAGGGAGGTTGAGGAGGGGAGAGGCCTTCAAGCAGAGATTTTCTTTCGAAAAAAATTTGTGTCTGCGTTTTTAAACATTTTTAGATATGTAGATCTAATAGTCTTTTTTTCAGGATATATTTCAGCAAAAGATGTTTACTGGAGAGGTGTCACTTGATTGATGGTATGCAGACAGCCAATTCTGTGTAGTATTTCTTCATTTTTGTTTACTGCAATAAAGATTGAGAGAGAGGTTAGGGCAAAAAAAGTAGGGCTGGTATGGAGAAAAGTGAAACCGTGTTATTAGATTTAGAGCTGGCAGGGGGCAGTTGGTGGTGCAACAACATGTGATTTTGTATTGGTGTGTGAATTGATATGAGTACAATTTGGCTGGCATTTGTATACCATAATATAGTAAAAAATGGAATTCTGCACTCAGGGAATTTAAATTTTATGCGAACTACAGCTGAATCTGGCTACCCATATTCATTGATGCTGAGCAAATCTGCATCTTTTTCTGCATAATGTATTCTGCAAGTTTCATTATGTTGAATATTTTTTATTCTGTTTGCTAGTCAAGGGGAGACCATTTGAAATCGTATTCAGACACATTATTGAATACAAGATTTTGGCAGACATGGCCCACGTGCTTTCAAACAGATCTTCACCATCAATCGTAAGAGCTAGAAGTTTGCTTTATTTTTTATTTTTTAAAAAAGCTGAAATCTCTAGGATGCTGAATCCTGAACATAATACCCACACTCTTCATTATTTTTTCTGCACTCCCACAGAATTACACCAATAGATCCCTAATTTAAAGATATACATACCACAGTTCTAAGAATACATATACAGAAGCTCCACTAAAATGGATTTGATTCTATGTAATGTTTTAGGATTATTTATAAGGGAGGGCAACCTGTGGCCCTCTAGATGTTGTTGCCATGGGGATGATGGGACTTGCAGTCAAACAATACCAGAAGGAGCACAGGTTGCTCACCCAGTGCTAGAAAAATTAAGTACATCATTGCAAAGACTTTGTAAATAGAGATGTCCAAGTAATCAGTTTGCCCTGAAGTCAGAAATTTGTGTACCAGGAACCACTGCTCAATGTGGGCAAACCTGCGCTGGATGTGGCTACCTGCAAACAAAAAGAACAGATCAAAAGATTATCCTGGGTGGGTAGGTGTTGGTCTTCTTTGTCATTGCGCTCAGGATAAGGCTACATACCATATGTTGCTGTGAGAGAACTTGGATGGGACAGCATGTCTGTTGTCTACTCACCTGTGCTCCTTTTCACCCATCAATAGCAAAGATGGTGGCATGCATCCCAGTCTGTCTTGTGTGACATAGCTGAGAATGTATATCCTCATATGTTATCTGGGACTACAGTGCACAGTTTTCCCTTGTGCACTGTTAGCCATGCAACCTTGCAGTCATTAATCACACCCATGGTGCTTGAGGTCAGACAGCTATTTCACAGCACAAGATGTCCCCCTAGTGCTCAACTGGGCCTGCTGTTTTGCTGTGGCCACTGTACACAAAGCAGGCACGCTGAGCTGAGATCCGAGTTGTGTTAGATGGTAGCAGCTGCAGCAACAGCAACAGCAAAAGGAAAGGAAAAAGATCAGGGGAAAGCTGTGTGGCACCCAGTTTAATGCTAATGAATATATATATGTTATTGATTTTCCAAAACAAAACAAAAAGAATGAAAAATAAAATAAGTATTGAATAAAAAGAAAGACATTGAATGTATTAATTGTGTTTATTAATTATTACATAGAAGTTTTGTTACTCTAGAGCCTATTGCGTCAATTAATGTAAGCAAGAGTAGGTGGTCACTTATGCATTGCCAAAGAAGAGGAAATGCAGCATCTGACTTTATACTGTTAGTTTTACCCTACCCAGTGCCTGTTTACCCTACCCTGTGCCTGTTTGCTTTCTCTTCCCCTCCTTATTGTTTTATTATGGTTTTATTAGAATGTAAGCCTATGCGGCAGGGTCTTGCTATTTACTGTTTTACTCTGTATAGCACCATGTACATTGAGGGTGCTATATAAATAAATAAATAAATAATAATAATAATAATAATAATAATAATAATAATAATAATAAAGAAGAGGACAAAAGGACACCAATTTACATATCCTAATTTTGTGTGTGTGTAAATTTAGAAATTATTTAAATAGAAATACAATACACCTCACCCTTGTGTGGAACACTCACCACACGACTTCTGTGCATACTCATTTGGTCGTTCAGAGGCTAGGTTCAAGACCCCTCCCTGCTCTGCCTCCATATGGTTCTTTTACTTTAAATCAGTGGTTCTCAACCTTCCTAATGCCGCGACCCTTTAATACAGTTCCTCATGTTGTGGTGACCCCCAACCATAAAATTATTTTCGTTCTTCTCTACACGATCCATTGTCGTGGGATGATTTGCTAATGAAAATAATATATAACAATAGCTTTAATAATACAAAAGATGATACATGACATAGTTCAGTCAATACAGTTTCCTAAACCATCGGAAATATGTGTTTTCCGATGGTCTTAGGCAACCCCTGTGAAAGGGTCATTCGACCCCCAAAGGGGTCCCGACCCACAGGTTGAGAACCGCTGCTTTAAATAGAGAACTGTCTTATGTAAAGCAGGATTCCTGGCCATCCTAGCACTTTGAACTCTGAAGGTCCAAAGTGCTTATTGGTCTTGGGTTTGCTTGGCCTCATGACAGTTGTGTCAGAGAGTTTAGCCTCGCCTTTTAACAAATGAGGCTGAGAGAATCAGACAGAATAACAGCCTTTTCAGATTGTTGAAGGGCACATGATGATAGAGCCATTGTTGCCAGGGGTATATACACCCATTATTTCAGTCTCTGTCGCAAAGGTGTATGCTGTTGCGTGTTTGCATAAAGCTGTGAAACATGTTTGACCAAAGATGATAGTGCACTAGAAAAAACGAAGTGTACACTCCACAGGATACATTGGCGCTATCATACATAGTCAGAATTCTTCAAAAACATTGCCTACCTCCTGGCAAGGCTGGTGAGAATATACCTAGAGGCACGGGGCCAGAACAGGCGTTACTTTAAATGTTTGTCTAGCAACTTCAACTTCTTCTTCTTCTTCTTTCCATTTTTACTCTAGAGTAGGTGCAGGACCCCCAATCTGGGCCTTAAAAGCCTCCCCTAACCCTCACACTAGGGGCCCAATCCAGATGGGGGGGGCTTTGTCCTAGAGTACCCTTTTTCTTTGATTCTAAGATGCACTTCCCCCCCCCATATAATCTCTAAAAATGGGGTGCGTCTTAGAATCGCGGGTGTGTCTTAGGTTTTTTTCTTCCTGTTGGTGGTACTGAAATTAGTGTGCATCTTACAATCGATGGCGTCTTACAATCGAAGAAATATGGTAATTTAGAAAAGGAAAGAAAAAGACGTTGTTGCTGGACACACATTTAAACTAATGCCTGTTTGGCCCTCAGTTCCTGCCTGAGTTCTTGCTCTGGGCCCATTCTGGGGTTTCTGCAATCTTTACTGCTGACAGTGCCTATGTTTAAATTTATTTATATTTATTTATAATATTTCTTGGCCGTCTTTCAGGGCAGATACCATCCCAAGGCAGCTTACAGCAATAAAATATGTAAAAAACACTTAAAATATTAAAAGCAGTAAAAAAAAATGCAAACACAATAAAATAGCAATAAAAACAATAAAAGCCAACAATAAAACCAGCAGCAACAATGGCAATTAAGTCTTTAAAGTCAAAACCAGCACTTTGAATTGGGCTCGGAAACACACCGGTAACCAGTACAGGTGGCGCAGTACAGAAATTAAAAGCAGCATCACAGGTAAACACCAACAGATTCAACTTTCCCTCATCACAGCATCAAAACTTCACAGTTGGTTTCTGGGGTTCTATAGCTTGTATGGGACAATCACATTTTCTGTCTTTTTTTTTTAAATTAAATGGCAATGGGCAGAGGGCAATTCCAATTGTATCAGAGCAGCAACAGCAGGAGGGGGTGTTTTAGCCATGCCATTTTTCCACTCAAAATTGTCTTCTCTAGCTGCTATTTGCCCACAAGAACAGCTGGGGGGATTTTGAACTGGGAAATACTGTGGAAGGGAAAGGATTAAACACCTCTTCCCCCTGCCCTGCTGCTTCTCTGATCCAAATGACAGCCTCTCCCCCACCTTTTTATTTTAAAAATAATGAAAACATAGGTGATCCAATAATTGATCTCCTGCATAATGTCTAATTTGGCCGTAACTGGCAATGATTCATATAACCTTAGGGAATAATATCACTTCAGTCCTTACTGTATAGCTGAAATCAGATTTCAGGGGATTTGAATCTACCTTTTCAAAACAGCCATTGGCTGCCTACTCCCACATTTACCTCTCTTCTGCACTATTTAGTCTAAGGAGACGGAATTATCACAGTTCTTCTTTGCTTTAAAAGGCACAACCTAACTGTTAAAGTCAGGTAACTATAGACTTTTTACAGCCATTGGAGCTGGGCTTTAAACAGGGTCCATTCCATATTGTGGCCTACCCAGCTACAGTCATGAATTCTGGCCTGCCAGCTGCTTGACAACTCCCATGTTTTTGCCAGGCAGACTGCAAATACGAGCTGAGGCCATGGGCCACCATACCTGGTTGGTAGGCTTCATTTGGTTTGACAGATCTCAACTGATGTGGGCATCCAATAGCAAGTAGCTGGGGGCAGGGGATGCTAGTACACTTCTGTGCTGCAATGAGTTCTTTGTGCCACTCATCCTTTAGGCCTGGTGATGGAGAATGTGTGGCCCTCTAGACGTTCTTAGACTGCAACTCCCATAATTCCACACCCTTGGCTATGCTGCCTCAGGCTGGTGGGAGTTGCAGTCCAACAACACCCAGAGGCTCACAGGACCCCTAACCCTCTGTTAGCCTGTTGCATCAGTGTAAATCTTCCTTAGAAGTTTAGGATCTGGTGTACTCTTTCTTTCTATGGCAAATTGTATGTTCCTTCCATGGTGTTCCCACTCCAGCACATTATTTTTGCAGCTTTCATTGTGCTTCCAGCCACCTGTTAAGTAGCAATGCTGTTTCTTTCTGGAAGTGCTGCATCTCCTGTATATGCCTGCCATTTGTTTATTAGTAATTTGTCAAAGACATTTGGGAGCCATTTTGGGACTTCAAGTGTCACTTGAAGTGGAAGGATGCTGTCACTGTGTTTGTCCTAGGGAGGTTGTATAGGAAGGCGTGAATCCACCCACATAGCCAAAGTATTCTGTCACTGATAATGATGGACGCTGTGCTCCAGGAGAGCCAGAGGACCAGGGAATGTAATCATTGCCCTTGTGCCATCATAGCAAATTTAAAGTCTCTCTGACTTATTTTTGGCAGATGTTCAAACAACAGATGAATGGACGGGATAGAGAACACAGATCAGGGAGCTGCTTCTCTCCTTGATTCATACCCCAAGGGCAAGGAGAAGCTCAATGCAACTTTAAAGGCAGCAAGTGTAAAAAAGAAGAAGGAATACTTCTTCATGCAATGCCTTATTTGATAGTGACATTTTCTACAGTAAGAAATGTTCAAGGCCAAGAATCTTAATGTGTTTCTAAGTCAAACTAATCATCTTTAGACGTGGCAAAATATCAATAAACTAAAGAAATTATAAAGGCTTTAGGGTTTAAACTTATTTTCAAAATAGCTTAATTCTAAACCATTTTAGGTTTAGGATTAAAAAAAAAAATCCTCCTTTCCACTTGGCAGGATGAGACAGATGACCAAACTACCCTGGGGTAGTTTGATCATCTGTAGGAGCTCTCAGTCCTACTAAAATCAGCAGGATTAATTTCCAAGTAAAGATGGTTAGGAATAGTCTGAGAGAAGAAATGGATGGGAAATGGCCCAATAGACACTGCAAGTAGGTTTAGCCGTGGGGCAGAATCTAGGCAGGGTCCATAGTCCAAATTGACTCAGATCTCCCAGTTCCTTTTCCCTAGTTCTCTGCTTTCAGCTCCAAAAGCAGGAAGCTCTCAGATCTTTGGTAGACTCACATTTGTTGCTCCCTGCATTTATTTTATCAGTAAACCTCCTATTTTCCATATGGATGGGCAACTTAAAAGCATTCAGCTGGCCCCTTGTCCTTAGTAAAATAATCACGCCATTAACCAGGGGGCTGTCTATATAAAGGAGATCTCACAGTGGCTGTGGATCTGCACCCCGTCAGTTAGACAACACAGGTACAGAATCGCAGCCACAGTCGGGCTTCCCTGCGATGGTGAATTTTTAAAAGGTCGGGGATTTACTCCAACTTTTTCAAAGGGAGCAATTCCAACACAGCGCTTCTGTCATATAACATTGCTCCAGAGTCAGTCTGGGGCCAACTCAGGGACGGAGCCTGGTGGAAGGTGACCAGCAATTGGTCACCTTCCACCAGGAAGAGGGCGGGGGAGGCTCTGGGACCTGGATGGCCATCCAGAAACTCCACTCTTCCTCCTCAGTGTCAGGATTACCTGATGCCACCCGAAGGAAAGAGATGGTTGAGGAGAGGGGCAGAGCCAACTCTACACCATGAAGACAGCCTCCTGAATTTTCTCCCATTGACTAGTGGAACTGTTGTGCCTACTGCCACAAAGAGCAATGGTTGAGCTCTGGAGTTCTTCATAGAAGAATTTAGGCCACATGGGAAGAAGTAATGGCTGCAACTGTCATTTCAATGTGAGAGGGATACAAATTTTGAGAAGGACACGGGGAATGGATGAAACTGTTGATTTCTCTTTTTTGTACACTCAATTTTTAAAAAAATAATAATCTTAACTTCTTTCCATCCTGTTTATGAAAGATTTGTGAATTTTTGTAAGTTCTTATAAAAAATGAACCAAGCGAAATTTTCGCCCATCTGCACCTGCCACATTCAATAGGTAGATAATATTACTATTATCTATACTACTGATTTACAGCAGTATTGAAGTGCACTGATTGTTGGGGCAAATTATACATTCCATATGCCACTTTCATAGTGTTATTTTCTGCTTTTTATTCCACATTATCCAAAATACTGCAACAAATTTCATTGTGTGTCCTACAAAGTATTAATGCGCAAAGAGGGATATAGCATTACTATGATGGGATCATAATGATTTGACACAAAATGTAGACCTGGCTCCAAACTTGTAGGAGCTAGGCGCTTAAAGCTCTCTGCTTAAGTGGACAAATCTATCAGTTTTGCCTTCTCCCACATTCACATTTTTTTTAAAAAATCACAAGTTCTTTCCACCTCGTTCGTAAAAAAAAATGTGTAAGTTTTTGTAAGTTTCTATAAAACACCCCAAACCAAATGAAATTTTCACCCATTTGTAGGAGGATATGAATTCTTACAGTCTGGAGAAAGAATGAATCATGGAGTGCTGGAATCAAACCAGCATGGATTTGTGCTGGGTGTTTTTTGTTTTTTTGAAGCAAATCAAAATATCATACTTAAGTTGCTTTTGAACCATAGCATACATCATCCCTAACTCAGTGGTACAGCATACCTTTTCCATCCAGAATATCATGAGTTTGATCCACAATCCCTTCTGTTGAAAATATTGCATACATGAGGATAGCAGCATAGGGCAGAATTCCTCTAATATTTGGACTTAGCTCCTAAAGAGGCGGTACATAACAAAAGAGATCCGTTGTGAAGACCTCCATCTGAGACCTTGTAGAACCACCACTGGGCAAAATTGACAGTATTGGCTTAGTTAGACCAGTAGTTTGAATCAGTATCAGGCAGTCGTGTATAATACATACATACATATACACACACGTGTGCACACACCCCCCTTTCTCCACAAATTCTGATCTCCTTTTAAAGCCATCAAAACTTTAAAAATGATGAACTTGGCAACAGATCTCATCTGACATCCATAAACCCCAAACACGTTTGATCATTTGAATCAACAACCCTTTTCCCCTTTGGTGAGGAGGCCAAAATGTGGACCTGGAAGGCCATCCATAAGACCCCTTTGCCCTGCTTTCCGATCCTCACAGCTTAAACATCGCTGATGAAAGCAAAAGCAAAATGAGCACTGACAGTAGCAGTGGAGAGAAGCCAGAAGGTACGGCTTGATGAAGAAACTGAGATGCAAATAGTGCCAGCTGCTGCCCTTTGCTGCAAGCCTGCATTTGACTACCTCTCTTGGCCCCTCCAGTCAGGCTTGAACTCTGTGGGCAGTAGCAATGTCCTCTGATTCCGAAGCCAGACGCATCTCCAGGCGTGCAGAAGTGGCTTTCAAAGTGCAGGTGCCTCCGGCTTATAAGATCTTTGTGAACTTACCCAATAGACAAATCCTAGCAGGGGTTAAAATGGAAATCTGCCTTTTAATCACTCTTCTGCAGCCTCTGACCTCTCTCTTCCATGGCTCACAGATATGACAGCAAAGTGGGGAGATGTCCCAATTGGGCAGTGCAGTGGTGGGTTCTGGCTTGCTTTATCACAGTGTCTGGTAGTGCTGTTTCATCTCTTACTAACAGGGGTGTTGAAGCTCTTTCAGCCCTTGGGCAGAATTCCCTCTCGGGGACCGTTACAACATCCCTGTTACAACAGCTCCACCGGCTTCCCGTCTGTTTCTGGGCACACTTCAAAGTGCTGGTTATGACCTATAAAGGCCTATATGGCTCAGTTTAAATTATCTGAAAGACTGTATCCTCCCTTATGAGCTTGCCTGAGCCCTGAGATCTTCAAGGAAGGCCCTGCTCTCAGTCCCGCCACTATCACAGGTACGCCTGGTGGGAACGCAGGAGAGGGCCTTTTTGTCGGCTGCTCCAAGGCTCTGGAACTCACTTCCCAAGGAAGCTAGACTGGCTCACTCCTTGCTAGTTGCGATCTTCTTCAGTGGCCTGACAGCTAAAATAAATAAAGATAACATACACAAAACAATAATAATAATGAGTGTCTCGGAGGTAATGACAGGATTGATAATTTTAGCAGTTTTGAAAGTACACAGTCAATGGGACATACCATAGCTCATTAAAAACTTCAGTTCAGGTACTTTTTTTTTGGAAAAAAGAAAATATACACAGGCTGACTCAGTTGATCCCAAATTCAGGGAAAATATAAAGTTGTCACTCCCTATAGCACGGTGAGTGGTGCCTCCTGGAATGAGATAAAATTGTAGCTAATATCTTTTTCTACAAAAACCAAAAAGGCCCAGAAGGCATCTCATCGTCACAAACAATGTGAAACTTAAAACTGAAACCTGAATTGCTGATATCTACTTACATAAATCACTGACTGCCCCAACTCTCGTGGATTTGTAACGAGCGTTAGGAAGCCATTTTGGAGTAGGGCAATTTATTAAGGCATAGAGGGTGAAATTATACACCTGTGCTATGGCCCCTTAAGGTTAAAGTTTTAAAGGAAAAACATTCCTTCCTGTGACCTCAGAGGCACTAGACATAAGTAAAAACCATGGTGAACATAAATAGGAAAAATAGCCATTTAAGCCTGCAGAAACATACCTAGAGATAGATAAACATATTCTACCATACACACTGCCAATTGCACTCCTCATTGAGACCTGATGGCATCATCGTTTTAAGCATAAACGTCCAAAAGACTTCCCTCCATTTTAACCTGTTTTCCAGAGCTAAACCTGAGCCTGTATGTTTTTCTAGGACCCAGAATCTGAGTTCTTTATCTGTGTGGCCTGATTCAATAAAGTGCTTAACCCTGCATTGACCCTGCAATTCCTTATACAGCTCTTATGTTTGCAGACCTGCACCCTTATTTTCCTAGTCGTCATCCCCACATATAAGAGTGCACATGGGCACTGGATGACATATATCACCCTCATGGAGTTGCAGTTATACATTTCCTATAGAATATACTTCCTGTTGGTCAGGGGATTTATAAATCCCTTTATCCTTAGGCTGTTTTCACACATGCTACAGTGGTGGCAAGGATAATTGCCCTTGGTTTTCACATACGTAGTATCCAACAGGGTGTCCTTCTTTTGATTTCTAAGGGTGCTATGCACTAAAAGGTCCTTCAGGTTTTTTGCGCGTTTATAGACAAATTGAAGTTTGATGTCACAGCCCAGTACTTCTGCCACTAGGTCCCAATATTTGAGTATGGCCACCTGGATTAGCCCTGTATGGCTATTATACATTATAGGCACCTTCATCCTGGGGTCCTGTTTGTCCTCCTTTCGACTTCTGAAAAGGTTCCTTCGTTCCATTCCCCTGACTTTAAATACAGCTTGCTTTAACTTCTTATTGGGATATCCACGTATTTGGAATTGTCTTATCAGTATCTTAGCGTGTTTATCAAAGTCTGCCAGGTTGGAACAGTTCCTTCATAATCTTATTAACTGTAGGAAAGTACATTGATATAATGAAAACAATTATACAGCGTTTGGTAATTAAATGACATTCATATGATGAAAGCAATTATACAGTGTGTGGTAATTCAGTGAACAGGAGTCCAGTACACATAACCTGTTTTGCCGGGAATGCTTCCTCAGGACACGCTATATAGAACATAAAAACATACAGAATAACCATTACTTACATGGTATTTAAAACCAGCAATTCTCCTTAACATTCTTATTGAAAACAAGTGAACTAACAGAAGTATCAAGCGTTGTTTCCTACCTTTTTTAGGACAAATAGCCAAGACCATTCACAAAGTCTCCCAGTATATACAATCTGTCATTTAATTACCAAACGCTGTATAATTATTTTAGCAACGGTAAGAACAGACCACGGAACAACGGACTGGTTTAAGATTGGGAAAGGAGTACAGCAGGGTTGTATACTCGCACCTTACCTATTCAACTGGTATGCAGAACACATCATGCGACGTGCTGGGCTTGACGAATCCAAGGCTGGAGTTAAAATCGCAGGAAGAAACATTAACAATCTCAGATATGCAGATGACACCACTTTGATGGCTGAAAGCGAGGAGGAGCTGAGGAGCTTTGTGACAAAGGTGAAAGAAGAAAGTGCAAAAGCTGGGTTGCAGTTAAACTTTTGAAATGTAATAATTGGCTATAAATATTTTTTGTTTAAATTTGTGATATGACATGCATTTGTATACTGATGTGATTGGTTATGATTTATAAACAATATGTTTACATAGTTTGAGGCAGTGTAACATAACTTGCCAATAAGAATAAGGACAATAATATATACATCTATTTAAATAGATTTTTTTTAATTGTTTGGTATATGTCATATCTCCACCACAGTGCATTGCACACAGCAAACAATTAATGAGCACAAACTATTTCACTGTACTTAGGCCCAGTTCCCAGGTTTCTCACCAATGCCCGGTGTGACCTTTAGCAAGCCACTTAATTCTGTGCCTTGTCTAGCCTCCACCCATCCCATCAAGCTATATTTTTTTTTTAAAAAAAAGCGCTGTCCTATCTCCCCATAGATGTGGAGGCGATTAAGAGGAATGCAGTGTGGTGTAGTGGCTAAGGTGTTGGACTGGAAGTCGGGAGATCTGGGTTCTAGTCCCCACTCAGCCGTGGAAACTCACTGGGTGACTTTGGGCCCGTCACAGACTCTCAGCCCAACCTACCTCACAGGGTTCTTGTTGTGAGGATAAAATGGAGAGGAGGAGGATTATGTACGCTGCCTTGGGTTTCTTGGAGGAAAAAAGGCAGTATATAAATGTAATAAATAAATAAATAAATAAATAAATAATAAAAGGCTTCAAGGGGCCGGACAGAATTCCAGATGGAACTAATTAAACGTTACAGAGTCTGCAGGGTCTTTCCCTGCCTTTCCAGGAAAGGGTTAAAGCCTCAAGGATCTTCTCCCACCCCAGGGAAATAGTTGTAGATTACCACTCTGGCCACACTCTTTCCTTGTGCATTACCTTGATTGTCTTCTGAATGTGCTAGATGGATATCAGGCCCTACAAAGGCCTTGGCAAAGAAAAAAAATCTAATCGGAGCGGCTCTCCTTGAAAGACAGGCAATAAGGCCCCAGCTGTCTCATTCAAGACCTTCCTTTTAGCCGCATCTCTGAGTCTGCAGCATTAGTTAAAGCTCCCAGCTTTTCTAGCCTGATGCTTTTTCTCTAGGCAGCCCGTGTCAATGAGACAAGTTTGGGATAGGAGTGGACAGGCCACTTCAGTAAGGGTTGTCTGTACTGTGTCGTGTGATTGCTACTGTGTGACCCAAGTGATTGATCTGGGCAAATGGGAGAAAATGCATCCTCTCCCTCCCTCCCCTTTCTCTTATTTATTTATTTATTTATTTATTTATTTATTTATTTATTTCTATTCCCCACCCACCCCCAATAGCTGAAATGCTTTGGGTGGTTCTCAAAATTTAAAAAACATGAGTACAGCATAAAATATAACATGAAAGCTTAAAAACCACAATATAATGTAAAACCACAATACAAAAGTACAACCAGAATACAACCAAGTAGCAATGCAGAGATTTAAAATACAGATTTAAAACAGCAGAGTTAAAGGACTAGGATAGTAAATTGCTAAAATATTGGGGAAATAAAAAGGCCTTACTCACTCACATCCCAAACTGTTCAAAGAGCAAATACTAGTTAATCCTTCTATAACTAAGCATCTCCCTATTCCCTTTAGTCCTATCATGGTTTCTCAAGACAGGGTAAGAGCACCCTGGTAATGATGCCACCTGCTCTTCAAAAGAAACCAGATCAGTTTGCAACCAAATAAAATCACATTATAACTACACGTAATAAAATCAGCAGCAAAAAAGTTGGGAACTTACACTGACTTTTTTTATCTGGAACAAGGCAAGGATGGGCAAGACAGCATCAAGACCTGGCGCTGGAAGGAGTACAATGTAGGTGCCAGGTGAACCTCTCTGGGGAGCTCATTCCACAACCAGCGGGCCACAGTAGAAAAGGCCCTCCTTCTGGTAGCCACCCACCTGCAAGGACTCATGGAGAAGGACCCCGGAGGATGATATCTCTCTAATGCATTTTGTAGAGTGCAAACAAAGCCAGCCAGCTTACCAAGGTAGTGGCTATCCTTCATATACCATCAACTGGATGGTATATATTTTATAAGATTACTGCTGACGAAGGAGATTCCATCTCCAAAATGCATTGGACGTATACTATCTCCAGTATTTGAGGCAGTAAGCCTGTGTGCACCAGTTGCTGGGGAACATGGGTGGGAGGGTGCTGTTGCATCATGTCCTGCTTGTTCATCCCTAGTTGACAGCTGGTTGGCCGCTGTGTGAACAGAGTGCTGGACTAGATGGACCCTTGGTGTGATCCAGCAGGGCTCTGCTTATGTTCTTATGATGTAAATAAACAAATTTCACTTTGGAACCTCTGAGAATTTGTTCTCTTATTGCTTTCTGTTCATCCTGCATGCCTCCTTTGTAGTTTTTGGTTGCCTCCCCAGGAAAGTGCCTTCCTCATGGTTGGCATCACCAGCAAAAAGGCCCTGCCCTTTATAGATATTAGTCTTCAACAGATGAGTTTCCAGTCTCAACTGAGTGACAATCTGATCTAATATAGGTTGTATGAGCAGTGCCATAATTATGTTTTGAGGAGGGAGAAGGAAAAAGGAGGAAACAGATGGAGAGAGAAGAAAGCAAAATGAGTTAAATCGAGAGAGAGAGAGGGAGAGAGAGAGAGAGAGAGAGACAGAAATGATAGATAGATAGATAGATAGATAGATAGATAGATAGATAGATAGATAGATTACTATTAGCTACCTTGAATTTTTCTGTTGAAAAAACACACCAATGGGTTGTTATGTAACTTAAATAAATCACAAACTAACTTGAGCCAGGATTTGACAGAGCTCAGCAAGTTTGAAGCTCTCCTGGCTCTGGCACTCAGGAGCTTTGTTGCTTTATCCCTCCTCCACAGCCTCCGTTTCTGTTTCCCCACCAATATAACACTAATGCTTTTCCTCCATGCACCTTCTCTTGTCCCTGCTCTGCTTTTTTACTCCAGAAACTCAACTTTTACACAATCCAGTAGTTTACTTGCCCAGATATTGTGACCTTTAGTTACAAGTTAGTTTTGCTGACAAGTTACTTTTGTAGACTTATTTTCAAGCCTTTCTTAGAGGGATTCTGACACCCTTTTTTTTTAGTCCAGGGTTTGAGAGAGATGCACAGTCATCAAAGGGGATTATATTCCTCTCTGCTTTTTACATGTTCTTTGAAAGAGTGGAGGGAAGTCCAGCCATACGCCATGTTTAAACCACCCTGAAGATGTTAAGGGGTGCATAATCTGCTTAAAGTGCTTTTTTATTTTATAGAAATGGTGGAGAGAGAAACTCTTTGTTTCCGTCTTTCTGTTTTATTGGTTGGTTAGATGTGCCATCCTTTCTTGCATTGGGAGCGCTTAGAGAGCTGTGTGCTTCCTACTGGTTTGGTTGTCTTCTGTATAGCATTTCTGGGAATTGCCCTTGTGGCAAGATTTCAGCACCATGAACAGGGCTCTGCATTCTCCAGCCAGGCTCACTCTAGCAAAGAACGATTGGGTTGACACTATGACATTTATAAGGAGAAATTGTTGCACTTACGCACTAATGCTTCTGCTTGCATTTCTCTCCCTCACCTCCCCATCTCCTTCCTTATTCCTTCCCTCCAAATAAAACGCATCTGGTGGTCGCAGCTCCTTGCAAGACACAATGGGCGTTTTGCTTTATGGTGTCTTGAAATATTTATTTCTGGTTTGTGAATGCCGGGAACGAAATAGAGAATATGGAATAGTTGCCACCGAACGGCACACACTTCAGTAAACAACCATTCAAAATCACAGGAGCAGGAGAAAAGCAAGCTGCGGGTAAACATTCATCCACGTAGGAAGATTTTGAAGTGCCTGGCCTCAGCCAGCAATTTATTCCATGTTTAATACATAAGTGGCAGAGAGTTGGTTTGCAAACCAGTCTCTTTGATTCTGTAGGAGAATTGAATCAGTGGATGACCAAAAGCCATCAAGAACCCTCTGCCCAAAAGGAAAACCCAGTCACTCTGCCTGGTCTATTTGCCTGTTTCCAGCTGGTTTGCCCTGTGTTTTCCTAGTCCATCCTGAACTGACATCTGATTCAGCCCTCTGATGTAACTACATAACCCATGGCCTAAACTGTGTAGGAAGAGCTGGGACTGAGGACCACACAATCTTCATCTCAAAGATTAATTAATGAAATAATTACAATTGTAGACTGCCCAATAACCAGATATCTCTGGGTGGCCTGCAGTTAAATGAAAAACATAAAGACTAATCAATATACAACAATAACACCAACATAGATTAAAACTAAGATAAAACCAGGAGCAAGGGGCAAAAACAATGCAGCACATCAAACCAAAATAAAAACCCAACAGCAAAACAAACACAGTGCAAAGATCTGAAAGCACTAGGGACAGTACTTAAAATGCCTGGATGAACAGAAAGATCTTCAGCTGGCACCAAAAATGACATAACATAAGCATCAGGTGAGCCTCTTTGTGGAGGCCATTCTGCACTCAGGGTGCCACCATGGAAAAGGCCCTCTCTTTTCTTGCCAGCTGCTTCATCTTATTTGGTGGGGGCACTGGGAGGAGGACCCCAGATGATGACCTTAGGATCTGGGTAGGTAGAGATGGAAAAATCAATGTGCATTCAGACACAGAATTCTTGTGCATAGCATATGCTGGGTGTTCCCATTCTTTTCCATAGAGGGGAGCAAGCTAGGTATGTAAAGGAATGTTCACACAAATTGGTTCCCCCCCCCCCCCGCATTGAAATGAATGGGGAAGCAGTTCTAGGCAGTGAAGCAATATGTGTGCATCTGAGGTCCTGCATTTGAAACAGATGGCACATTGCCACTAGCAGAACTGAGTCCCAAACTGTAATACAGAGTGCATCAAAAGCATTCTTTGGCTTATCATAGGCCATGGTGTGGCATAATGAGAATCTGGAAAGCCAAGCATATGTATTGATGCTAATTTATTCCTTACATTTATGTTCTGCCCTGCCTTGCAGGTTTGGGGTGGCTTGCACATTGCAGCAAATATGCCTGTCACAAAAGTGGGATAGAAAAGCATTAGATTGGCCTTCCCCAACCTGCATCCCAACACCAGTCCCAGCCAGCATGGTCCATGATCAGGGATGATGCAATTTGTATGACAAAATATCTTGAAGGACCCAGTACGGGGGAAACTGCATTGGATCCTGTGCACCACATTATTCTCCAGAGTGAAAAAAGAGCACGTTCAAACATCTCTCTGTATCTCTGACTTTATTTGCATATTTGGAGCTGAATACCTGTAACAATTTCAGATGATAATGATAATAATGATTTCTATATCACCCTTTTGGAAAGAAAAAAACCCACATTAGTAGTGTGCAACCAATCTAAATAAAACAATAAAACCAAGAAATTAATAAAGCCATTAAAAATATTAGAAAAATAGCACACTAAAATAATTTTATAGGCTAAGGCTGTGATCTTATGCATGTTTAGATAGAAAAAGCATACCCCAACCAGCCAGCCATAGGATTGCGACTTTAGTTAAAGAGCACCTCACTCTCTTGAAAGCCAAGAGTATTCTGGTAATTCTGGTAATTCTGGAATGCATTCTTTTCATTTAGGAGTGAACAAAACAAGAGAAAGCTCTTCCCAAATGCCCAATGTGTCTTCAAGAGGGCCTGTCCTGTAGATCTTAACAACCGGGCAGGCTTAGGGCAAGACAAGTGGTCTCTTTGATAGCCAGGCCCTAAGACATTTAGGGCTTTTGAAGGTTAAAAGCAACCAACTGAGCAGAGCATATCCAAACAGGAATCTCCCCATGCAGGAAGCTCAACCAGAAGGTTAAGAAACCCATCTTCCCATATGTGTCCTGTACTAATATGGTTGATGCCTGCTAGAGAGAGAGAGAGAGAGAGAGAGAGAGAGAGAGAGAGAGAGAGAGAGAGAGAACAGCTAGACAAGGAAGAGAGGGGTGTGTTGAGAGATGAGTTCTTCTGTAAGGTTCGGCAGAAGGTAGATCAAGATCTACTGGTAGATTGTGATATGTTTTGCATTAGACTGGGAAGGATTGCTGATTCCCAATGGTTTAACAATCACGACAACAAAATTAATTTCCCCACCTAACTTAGACTGCTGAAATGAAGAAAGCTTAGGGTAAACAGGAGAGAATGTTAGTGTGAAAGGACTGTGAGCTCAGTTCAGTTCTGATACTGGAAACAAATTCCTAGGTTCAGAGGCACCCTGTTCTTTCATTTTCTTTTGCACCTGGCTCTGTTTGATGGACCGTGGGGTTCGAGTACAAAGCAAAGTAGATCTGCCATGCCTGAAGTCTGTCCGCCTCTGGTCTACAGGACCTAGGACAGCTCTCACAGAGCACATGCAGTGAAAACAGGACCGTAGCTGCACCCATTAGTACTGGAGCAGGTGTAGCAGCTGAGCAAACCTGGCCTCTCCGCTGTTAGAAGGGGTAGAGCACAGGCTTGGATCTTTGTGCTCTCAGTGGCTTCTAGACTTCTACCAGCACAGATGGTAGTTATAGGGGAATGAGGGGCTGTGGGCATTTGGTGCACTTTTCATCCTCAGAGTGTGCTTTGGGCAGAGAGATGTGAGGACTCAAGTGTATCTGGAAGCAGGGTGATCAGAAGAAGGAATGCAGAAGAAGGAATTGCAGCAGGTGCAGTAAGTCATGTTGGAGAGCTGCAGGGGTAAGAAAAGTTGGACTTGCTCACTGAAATATTTCCTTCCATTATTATGTTGGTTGTGCTTTTATATTGTATTTTATATCTTGTTTTTATACTATTTGTTTTATACTGAATGGTTTTAATTTTTGTGAACCACCCCAGGGAGCTTTGGCTATTGGGCAGTATAAAAATGCATCATCATCATCATCATCATTATTATTATTATTATTATTATTATTATTATTATTATTATTCCTTGATATTCCACTTCTTTCCTCTTGCAAGGCTACTTACATAGCCCTCCTCTCTATTTTATCCTTACAACAACCCTGTGAGGTAGGTTAGGGTGAAGGTCAGTGACTAGGTTAAAGTCAGAACCCAGATCTCCGAAGTCCTTATCCAACACTCTAACCACTACACCATACTGGCTCTCAATTACACTCATCCATTAAAAATAAAGGAACTGTGCCCTCCATAGCACAGATCTTGATGTTTCTTAATTTTTTAAAAATAATCTTTTTTCCCTTTTAATGTGAATTTAACAAAACACAATGGAAAACAAATCATGAGAATAAAAATAAAAAGGGGAAAAACTACTTTCATAGAAATATAAAAATTCTATCAAGTACGGTGTTCTTTCTTTTAAAAAAGAAAGGGGGGAGATTGTGTATAAGTTTCAAGAAAAGCAGACGAAATATCCATATATTTTTCCACTCACAAATGGTGCCTATATACGTACCACCCATTCAAATGCTGATAGTGTTGTTAGGTCTTCAGTCCATTGCATTAGGGGAGGTGAACATTTATCCTTCCAGCATAGTAATATCAGTCTTTTGGCTGTCATAAGGTCTTGGAAAACCCATTTGCACATTTACATTACATTACATTAGCTTCCAAGACACCGGTAAATAGTTTAGGAGGACATGCACACCATACAATATTGAAGACTGTTCCAATATGAAGTTTATCCTTATTATGTCTTCCTCCACCCAAACATGTGAATAAAAGAAGCATTAGATGTATTACATCTCCAACAATTGTGCGAATTAGACAAGCCCTTATTAAAAAGGCATTGTGGAGCCTAATAAACCCCATACAAGACTGTTTGCTGAATGTTTCAGCATCTGGTCTGGAAGCTCCAATACTGGATTTATGGGAATGAGCTGTGGTTATACTCAGTCAGGAAGAAGGAATGGTACTCTACACATGAACAGATCATCTCTTCTCCATGATTCCACTAGCAAAATTTCTCTGTATCACGAGCCTCATTTTGGCCTCAAACTTTTGCCTTCGGCTCTGCCCACCACTAGAATGCAATGCGCCTCATCCCTTCCCACCCTCTTTTCCGTGTGTGTGTGTGTGTGTGTGTGTGTGTGTGTGGATGGATTCTAAGCCTGTGGGTAGGGACTATCTTGATTTACTGATTTCATGCAAGCTGCTCTGGAATCCTTTTGACTGATGAACAAAAACACAAAAAATGAATATACTTTTCTTACACAAAATATCAGCATGGAGTTGCAACTGTCCTGGGTTATTCCTATAGTCTGCACTGTTGGGTTTCAGATAGAGCTTGCAAATATTCTCGACATGCAAGCTTTGTGTACGTTGGAACCATGTGCCAAACATTCAAAGCACTTCTGTTGAGTGGGGAAATATAACTACCAGAAACAGGATCCTGGTGTTAGCAGAAAAATTGCAATGTGGTGCTTTAAAGAAAGCAAAAAAATAATTCCACAATATCCAGCTGGACATTCGTTGGGTATTAGGCTGTGTTTATTCCTCACCCCAAACTGAAAGAAGTCACCACGTCTTCAAAGATTGCCTCTGATCTAGGCCTAGGTATTTGTAATTGCAAATATGGACGACTTCCAGCTGGTTTGGGTACCAATGGTAAATTCATCCTTTACACTGTAAAGTTTGCAGAGGAAGAGGACGTTATTCCAACTTCCTGAGAAAAATGCAATGAAACAATGTTGGCTAGGCTGATAATGAAGCAACAACATCTGGTAACATATGGATAGTATCTGGCCGTAATACCTGGAAAATGTTGAAATTAATGGCCTGTAAGTATAACTGGTTTAATGGGACACTTTGGACACAATCCAGAAAAGATTTAGGCATGCTTAATAAGCTCTCAGAAGACATTATTATTATTATTATTATTATTATTATTATTATTATTATTTATTTATTTATATAGCACCATCAATGTACATGGTGCTGTACAGAGTAAAACAGTAAGTAGCAAGACCCTGCCGCATAGGCTTACATTCTAATAAAACCATAATAAAACAATAAGGAGGGGAAGAGATATGGTTTACTCTAGAACAGGAGTGGGAAACTGGTGGCCTTCTAGATATTGCTGGACTACAGCCCCTATCAACTTCAGCCAGCATAGTCAATGGTCACGAATGAGGAGTCTTGCAGTCCAGAAACATCTGGAGGAACACAAGTTCCCTAGCATTGCTCTAGAACATGCATAATTTTGTATCTAACTATTTGGGGATAAATTTCCCCGCTTGTTGGACATCAACCAGTGAATATAATGAATATTTATTTATTTATTTATTTATTACATTTTTATACCGCCCAATAGCCAAAGCTCTCTGGGCAGTTCACAAAGAATATCACATTTAGGTGGCTGTCAACACTCACCAGTGT
This sequence comes from Elgaria multicarinata webbii, assembly GCF_023053635.1. Taxonomy (NCBI): domain Eukaryota; kingdom Metazoa; phylum Chordata; class Lepidosauria; order Squamata; family Anguidae; genus Elgaria; species Elgaria multicarinata. The sequence goes on from NC_086173.1 coordinate 25,836,665, forward strand.
ACCTCTTGAGCTTGGCAGCATTGGCAAAATTTCATCTTGGCCTGTCAACATTTACACCTGAGTGTCATTCACCAAATTTTGAACATTGACTTAGTGTAATATCATTACTGACAAACCAGGGAAATCTATTTGTTATATAAGCTCTTCAGAAAACCTTTGTACATACCATACAAAACTGCTTTCTTATTTTATTTTAATTGTATTTCTGTATTGCCCATTAGCCAACGCTGTCTGGGCAGTTTACAAGATGAATATAATCACAAAACAATATTCAAACAATGTGAAATCTCATGAAATCTAAACTACAGAACACACAATTGTCATGGGACAGTGGCTGTTGCTTGTATTTTATAGTTCAGTTAGAGTGACCATAGGAAAAGGAGGACAGGGCTCCTGTATCTTTAACAGTTGCATAGAAAAGGGAATTTCACCAGGTGTCCTTTGTATGCATGCAGCACCTGGTGAAATCTCCTCTTCATCACAAGAGTTAAAGCTGCAGGAGCCGCTTTTTCATATGGTCACCCTAGTTTGATGCACATTTCCTTGCAAGTACATCCTTTGTACTGTTCCCTTTATTTCTGTAGGATATGGCTGAAGACTCATGATGCAGTAACTTTGTAGAAGCTAAGGAGGTTTGGACCTGGTCAATGCTTAGATGAGTGGCTACTTTGGAACACCCTATGTGTTGGCTTGAGTTCCAGAAGAGAAAAGTGGTATATATATGAAGAAAACCTACCTAACAGGGTTGTTGTTGTGAGGATAAAATGGAGATGAGGAGGATTATGTGTGCTGCCTAGGGTTCCTTGAAGGAAAAAAGGTGGGATATAAACACAATAATAAATAATAAATAAAATAAAAGACATGTGCATGTTTAATTTTGCAACATTGCACACACATAGCTTACTGAATTCCTGCACTGTGCAATACAGCATCAAACAATGCAGCATAAAGCAAGGCAGTGTTACTCATCAGCTGAGAGTTTATAGTTGTTTAAATGTGTGTGTGTGTGTGTGTGTGTGTGTGTGCGTGCGTGCGTGCGTGTGTATGTGTATTCAATATTTTTAATTTTGTGCTTTTATGGTTTTAAATTATGTATATTGAATTTTAATGCTCAATATTTTTAATCTTTGTAAGCCGCCCGGAGAGCTTCGGCTATGAGGTGGTACATAAATGTAATATATGATAACAATTACTACTACTACTTCTTTCATGGGTTTTCCCTTAGCCTACTTTGCCATTTCATTTGTTCGGAGCCCATGTAAAAATTCCAGACACAACCCCCACGTCAAAAGAAACCAATCGTGTTTTTTTCTGGCAAATTAGTCTATTGGATTTCCATGCAAATCCTGCCCTGCGTGATCTTCCTGCTATAGGACAGAATGTAAATCCTCAGATGCCTAGCAAGGAAAGTAAACAAAAGCCAACGAGCTTTCAACGTGGGACAAATGAGAATGTGGTGTTCCAAGGTCTGTTGTGCGTTTCATCAAAACACAACTTTCAAGGTGAACGATCCTGACACTACTATGTCATGCACGCAGCAAGGCAATGCAGAACAGTAACAAAGCAGCAGAGCAGACCATTATAGAATGCAACGTGGAGCACATACGGTGCCATTGAATGTAACCCAAGTGCCAGTTAACATTAGTGCATGCCATAAAGCACCATTGTCAGGTTGTTCAACATGGTACAGTGCTGGGAAAGCCATGGAATTCAAAGCAACCATCACCTATTGTAGAAGGACACTGTTCATGAAAAGTTGTAAGGTGTATTTATTTTTACTAAAAGGGAGAAGGGACCATGTGAACAGGCTGGAGGTACCTGGTGTTGCATTGTTGCTGAGGTTGGACAATTGTAAACATGATCAGCTGCTTTGAATGGAAAATTATTGGGAGAGGGTAGGGTGACCACATGGAAAGGAGGACAGGGCTCCTGTATCTTTAACAGCTGTGTAGAAAAGGGAATTTCAGCAGGCGTCATTTGTATGAATGCAGCACCTGGTGAAATTCCCTCTTCATCATAACGGTTAAAGCTGCAGGAGCCCTGCCCTCTTTTTCTATACAACTGTTAAATGTACAGGAGCCCTGTCCTCCTTTTCATATGGTCATCCTAGTTTGATATACATTTATATCGCCCAGAGAGCTTCGGCTATTGGGCGGTATAAAAATGTAATAAATAAATAAATAAATAAATAAATAAATAAATAAACTTGCAAGTACGTCCTGTGTACTGCTCCCTTTATTACTTCAGGATATGGCTGAAGACTCATGATGCAGTAACTTTGTAGAAGCTAAGGAGGTGGCCAGATACAAAAGAGGGCAGGGCTCCTGCAGTTTTAACTGTTGTGATGAAGAGGGGATTTCACTAGGTGAAGCATGCATACAAATGACACCTGCTGAAATGCTCTTTTCTATACAACTGTTAAAGATACAGGAGTCCTGTCCGCCTTTCCATATGGTAACCCTTAGGAAGGGGGTACCACTTTCCAAATAAAGAAGCCAAAATCAAAACCGTAACCCATCAAAAATGACAATAAAAGAGTATGCATGTATATTTATTTATTATTTATTTAAACATCTATATCCCATCCTATATCACAAGGATCTCAGGGTAGTGTACAGATAAAATCATACATATAAAATAGAACAATAAATATACAATTCTAAAGCAAATATGTAAATATATACATGCATATGTGCGAAGAGAAAGATGTCAAAATGCATTAAAAAGATAATTTAATCCAGTTATAATCAAGAGAGGGAAGTCTAAAGCGCTTACTAAAATGTTGTAATACAAAAGTTCTGATTGCCTAAAGGATATAATTGTCCTCCTCTCTAATACACAAAATACACTGGAGAGCACTGGAGCATGATTACGTTTGAAGAGAATGCTGTTGTCTTTTGGACACATTAGGCGGTCTGTAGTTTACCAGGTTGTTGTACTCTGTCACACATGAATTTACTTTTAAATTAGGGTGGCCATATGAAAAGGAGGGCAGGGCTCCTGTATCTTTAACAGTTGCATAGAAAAGGGAATTTCAGCAGGTGTCATTTGTATATATGGAGAACCTGGTGAAATTCCCTCTTCATCACCACAGTTAAAGCTGCAGGAGCTATACGAGAGTGACCAGATTTAAAAGAGGGCAGGGCACCTGCAGCTTTAACTGTTGTGATGAAGAGGAAATTTCACCAGGTTCCCCATATATACAAATGACACCTGCTGAAATTTCCTTTTCAATACAACTGTGAAAGATACAGGAGCCCTGTCCTGCTTTTCATGTGGTCACCCTATTTAAATGTATCCCTAGTCAGGAGCCATGATGGATCCCACCTCTTTTGTCTGCCTGCCTTGCCTACCTGCAGCGAGCCATGTGAAGCAGGGAAAACAAAAGGACCAGGGGAGGAATAGATGGGAGCAGTCACATTTTCTTCACCTCCAACTTCATGACTGCATTTAAAGCTAAATATTACAAACTCCCACTCACCCACCCACCCAATTGCATCCTGGCAATCACAGCCCTCGGAATTCACCATGTGGTACATTCAGAATCTCTCTCAAGCCTTGATTTCAGGGCTTTTCACTGAGAGCTCTTCCAAGCAGCTAAAGGAACACTCCTTCCTCTTCTTAGTTTAACTTCCTTCTTTTCAACTTTTTCCACATATTTGCCTGGGGAGTGAGGGAGGATTTTTTTTAAAAAAATTTTTTAACAGAACAACATCCAGAGGATGAACAGTTAAAAAGTGCCCCAAGCACACAGATTCTCAATGTGCTAACTTTTTTACTTTAGATTGCACCCTCCGTTTTATATATTGTATACTTATTGTTGTTCCCTGCCTCGATCCAGATGGAGAGGCAGATAAGAATTATTATTATTATTATTATTATTATTATTATTATTATTATTTAACTTGGCCATCAGCTTCAAGTTTCCAGTCCTCATTTTCAAAGTTTGCAATTCTGCACTAGTTTCCCATCACTTCTTACATCTGTCACAAACTCCTACACAGGCTTGCTTCAGCCCAGCCCTTATTTCTCATTATCACCCTGCCCATTCCCTTTGCCCCTCCGGCCCCACTGTCGCCCAGATGTGTACTGCTTACTTTCAAGACTCCCCACTTCTCCCTCCCCCCATGCCTGAAATGCCTTCCCAGAAGGTCAATGTGGCAACTCCCTCACACCCTACCAGTACCAGGAAGCTTGTGTGCATACCTTTGCCCATTTGCAAATGCAATGTTGTGATTGCATTTGCTCATATTCATCCTTTTGACCCTTCCTTCTTTCCTGTGTTTATCTTACATGTGGGCACTTTAGAAATAAAGATACTAACTCATAAGAATAAAAATTATCTGCCCACGCCCTATGATGGATCACTCCCTTTTCACTTTATTGTGTTCTTGAACAAGTTCATCTGCTATCCCTCCCCTTTGTCTCCTCCCACACCCACCTCTGTGCCTTCTGCCAGGCTGGTGACTATGCCTAGAACAGCCTCCCCCTCTCTGTTTACAAAACCCCCATTCTTCCAAGCCCCTCCCCAAGACCTGTATATTTATTTATTACATTTCTATACCGCCCAATAGCCAGAGCTCTCTGGGCGGTTCGCAAAAATTAAAACCATTCAAAGTATAAAACAACAGTAAAAAACCATAATATAAAATACAATATAAAAGCTCAACCAGATAAAAACAGCAGCAATGCAAAATTACAGATTTAAAACACCAAGTTAAAATTTATTTATAGACTGTTAAAATGCTGGGAGAATAAAAAGGTCTTCACCTGGCGTCTAAAAGCATATAATGTAGGTGCCAAGCGAACCTCCTTAGGGAGCTCATTCCACAGCCGGGGTGCCACAGCAGAGAAGGTCCTCCTCCTGGTAGCCACCTGCCTCACTTCCTTTGGCAGGGGCTCGTGGAGAAGGACCCCTGAAGATGACCTTAGGGTCTGGGAAGGTACATATGGGAGGAGGCGTTCCTTCAGATAACCTGGCCCCAAGCCGTTTAGGGCTTTAAATGTTAATACCAGCACTTTGAATCGGCCCGGGGCCCGAACTGGCAGCCAATGAAGCTAGAAAAGGACTGGCGTAATGTGGTTTCGTCGGCCAGTCCCTGTTAGTAAATGTGCTGCCCTGTTTTGTACCAGTTGAAGTTTCCGGACCGTTTTCAAAGGCAGCCCCACGTATAACGCATTGCAGTAATCCAAACGAGAGGTTTTGAGAGCATGGATAACTGTAGCTAGGCTATCTCTGTCCAGATAAGGGCGCAGCTGGTATATTAGCCTGAGCTGATAAAAGGTGCTCTTTGCCACTGAGTTCACCTGTGCCTCAAGTGACAGTTCTGGATCCAAGAGCACCCCCAAACTACGGACCCAATCCTTTAGGGGGAGTGCAACCCCGTCCAGGACAGGTCAAACATCACCTCGCCGGACAGATGAACCACCCGCTAACAGTACCTCCGTCTTGTCTGGATTGAGTTTCAGTTTATTAGCCCTCATCCAGTCCATTACCATGCCCAGGCACTGGTTCAGAACAGCCACTGTCTCACCTGGGTTTGATGAAAAGGAAAGGTATAGTCTCTCCCAGCCCACTTTATTCACGTGTTCCCTAAATCCCCATTGTCTCCTCCCCCACAACACCTTGTCTACGTCTTCCATAGATTTGTCAATCCTTTCTCTGGCCTCTGTCTCTGCCTTGTCCTTCTAAGAATGATCTTTGGGCAGGGACTTCTGGGCAGTATCCAATGGTGTCATTCCACAAACTCAAATAGTGCTAGCAGAACCTTGCCAGATCTTTTCATTGTTCAATCACTTGCACATTACACTTGCGCCAGAGGTTGTGCAAGCAAATATCCAGGCGTTTACAAAATCAGTCATGCAGCCGGTTGTTCAAGCGGTCGCACAAGCACTTGTGTAAATGCACTTGTGCAAACCTAGTTGAATGCTTCTCTTGCATGTAGGTCAGAGCCTAGTTTCTGCTAGTACAACACCGTTTGCACTAGTGGAATGACACAGTTGGATACTTCCCTCGGTGTTATCAGGGTGGTAGAATGGTTAAAATGGTGGAGTAGGACTGGGGAGACCCAGGTACGAATCCCTACATGGCCATGAAGCTCCCTCAGCAACTTTTGGGCTTATCACCATCTCTCAGCCTAACCTATCTTGCAGGGTTTTGTGAGGATAAAAATGAGGGAGGCCCATATATGCTGCCCTGAATACTTTGGATAAAAAGTGAGAGATAGAGATGTAATAATAAATATAAGTAATAGCAGTTTCTATACTAGTCCTTTGTTTGAGCTTCTCTCTGGACTCCTCTGAATCTTTATGTCAGAATTGCATGATGAAATTCAAGATTGAGCTAATTAGATAGCAAATGACTATGATTTTAAACACCAAGGGAAACTGTGTTATGCTTATGTCCTATTCAAATGAATGGGAAATGCCATGCAATCCCAAACATGTTTACTCAGGAGTAAATCTTATTGCGTTCAATGGGACTTACTCCCTTATGTGTTTAGGATTACAGCCTTAGGGACAAATAACTTGTCTCACTCATTTCAGAGGGTCTTAAACACCGCTTTTGTGAACCGCCCAGAGAGCTTCAGCTATTGGGTGGTATAGAAATGCAATAAATAAATAAATTCTCTGGATTAGGGCCCAATTGTTTGATCTCCCCATTGTGATGAGGAAGAGAGCTGTCATTACTTTTGGCAAGTGATTTATGGGTATTAAAGTAATTATCGTTGTCTATACTGTTTGCAAATAAATTCCTTCTGACCATATGCCCACCCAACAATTTGAAGTTAACACTTTATGCATCTGGTGAAGTGGACAGCGCCCATGAAATCTGAGTAAATTTGTTAGTCTTTAAGGTGCCACAAGACCCTTTTGTGATTTACTGAGCAATTCAAATTTCTAAAGGGTGCTGAAATTGTGTTGGGAAGGACCATTGTCAAATTTTGAATTTGTCAGATTTGCAAGAAGTTGAAATTTCACAAAATGATGTTTCCGTTCTGAGGCAAGGGCCCAAACATTCTGCCTAGCCCTAGGTAGAGGAGACAGGCACAGAATGCATGTAGGCCCCTGTCAAATCTGTGTCAGAATGGAAAGTAGAGTCGTCTTAAGCTCCTTTGTTCTTAAACACCACACCCTGAGCCAGAGCTCCATATGCACTGTGAGGCACGCATGGAGCTTCAGCAGGTGGAGGCAAAACATTCCTGTTCAAATCAGTGGAAGAGGCAGATGGAATCTCACAAGCCTCTCCTTGGGTTGGGGCACAAATATCCTGAGTCTCTTTCATGCCAAGGAAGACACACACAAAAAGATCCATTGATGTCTGGTAGGATTTTCTGCGGGCTCCAATATCCAAACAGTTATGGTCACATTTGTTTAGCTTCCCAAATATTGAAATTTGATTTTTTTAAAATAATAATAATTTAGCAGCCTTGCTAAATGGAACTGCAATCTGATTTAGCAAGACAGTTGTGTGTGGTTTTTTGTTTTGTTTTTTTTAAAAAATGGCTTCTCTCCCCTCCCCCCGCGGTCTCTATCTAGGAATCTCTCAGATGTGTCTGGGTGGGGGGGAAAGGGGAGGAGGAGGAGGAGATTTGCCAGGGCACTTTTCACATTTCCCGGGGACTCTTTTTCTCCCCCCCCTCCACGTGGTTGAGGTCGACCGACAGCGGAGTGGCGCAGCGGTTACGCACCAGCCCCTCGGCTTTCGCCCGCCGCCGGCCCGCCTCCGACTCCCCCAGTCCCTCCCCACACACGGAGACAGGCGTCCACCCGCCTCGCGTTCCCGCTTCTCTCCTCCCGAAATGTTTTATTTAACATGCTGTACCGGAAGGAGAAGCCATATTCCTTCTCTTCAGACCTGAGCCTCCGCCGCCGCTGCCATCCAGGCTGCCGTGCGCCCCAGCCCCCGGAGCTCGGGGGTGGCCAGAGGAGGAGCGCGCAGGAGGGTGCGTAGGGGGGGGGGCGCTGGCAACCCCGTGCGGCGTGGGGCGCCCTGGGACAAAACCCTGTTGCATGCCGGGGCCGGCTGCATAAAGAGCCGAGGCAAACGAGGGGCCGCAGCAGCGGGAGCGGAGACACGATCGACACCCTCCCGCCGCCGCGACACACACACGCGCGCGCACACACACACACCCCGATCGAGGCAGGAGAGGTTGAGCCCGGCAGCCTGCCTGCCTGCCTGCGGGAGAGGACTGGCTAGAACGAGCGGAGATGCGGCTTCCCCAGGCCCGGCGGCGTGGCTGCGGCTGCAGGAGGGAGCGGACATGCCCGTAGCTCTGCAGACAAAAGAGCCGCCTGCGATTGCAGCTGCCCAGGCAGCCCCCCGAGGGGAGGAGGAGGCGGCGGCGGCGGAGGAGGAGATGGGCCCTGGTGCTGCTGCTAGTGCTGCAGGTCCTGGACGCTCGTAGCCGCCTCCCCGCCAGGTTTCTTGCGGCCGGCAGCAGGAGGAGAAGACCGGGCACGAGAGGCGCAGCCCGGCTCTTGCAGCGCGGCGCCTGGATCCCCCGCCCTCTCTCCCTCCGCGCAAGCGATCGCAGGCCCCGGCCGCCGGGAACGCTCTCCTCCCCCGCGCTCCCGAGCTGATCGCAATGGCCCGAGGCGGGGATCGGGACGCGGGCTCTCCAAGGCGGCGCCAAGAGGGACCCACGCAACGCAGCGCGTCCTAGGGGAGAGCTACCCGCCACCTAGGGAGGGAGGGGAGCGCTTTGCTCCCACCACCGCCTTTGCGCTTCCTCGTTCTCCCCACCGCATCCCTCACCTGAGCCTCTAACCGGGTCCAGCGACAGATTTCCCCCCCCCCCCGGCCCTAATCGCCCACCCTAGGACCTTTGGCTGTGCAACCTCGTCTCTCGATTTAACCCCTTGCTGTCGCCCCGCTATATCGCCGCCCTCCAAAAGGCCTGTCTTTTCATCATTCCGTTCCTGCACCCCTTATTTTCTTGCACCCCCTCCACACACCTGTAAACACGTCGCCTTTCTTCCTATCACCGCCGACTCTTCCTCCACCTTTGGAGCCCGAAATGTGGGTCCCAGGTCGGGCGCCCAGCGCTCCCCTCTGCGGGCCCCCGCGCTCCCCCTTGCAGACCCCCTCCTCCGCCTCCCCGTCCCCCGATGCGGGCCAGGGGCACAGCTAAGCGCCCTGGTCCCCCTCACCCCTCTTCTTCGCCACCCCCCATACACACACACACACACACCCCGAAAGCTAAACGCTGCCGCCGTCGTTGTCGCCGCCGCTGCTATTGCCGTCGCCGGGGGAGGTAAATGATGTTCAAGTACCGGATCCGCATGTTCTTCAACGAGCTGAAGCTGCTGGTGTTGATGCGGCGGGGCCGCCCGGAGCCCGAGCCTGGAGCCGGGGGAAGCCGGGGGGCGCTTGGAGGCAGCGGCTGCGGATGGCCCCCCTTCGCCGACTGCTCGGCCCGGCAGGACGATGAAGCTGAATATTACGGCGGGGGAGGCGCCGAGACCCGGCCCCGGAGCCTGGCCCTGGAAGAGAAGGATCCCCGACCTCAGCCCCCCGGGCACCAGCCGGGGCAGCAGCCCGGAGCGGCCGGGGCGGGAGGAGCTTTGGACTCGGTGTCGCTCAGCAGCAGCTTGGATAGTGGCATGAGAACCCCGCAGTGCCGGATTTGCTTCCAGGGACCCGAGCAGGTCAGTAGGCAGAAGTGCTGGGCAGGGGTGGCGGTGGGTGGGTGGGTGGCACAGTGGGTATCTGGAGCCAGGCATGCTGAGGGGCTTGGGGTGTGGCTGGACATCAGTGGAGTACCTTCTGCACCTGGTGGCCCCATTGCAAGGTGGTAGTGACTGTCCAGGTTTAAGTCTGGCTGTGGGGTGCCAGGTGATGTCGGTACCAGGGGAGGACGGGCTGGATGCCATTTGGCAACCTCATCAGCTAGAGAACCAAGGGTTAGACAGTTGGCTACTGGTCACTTAGCCGGGCATATGGTTTCAGAGGATCTGGTTATAAGTGGGGTGGGGGAATTGAGGCTAAGGTGTGGCAGGAGTGTTGGATGTCACCACAGTCAAGTGCCAGTGAAGTTACCAAGATGTGGACCAGGCTATCTGCTTATAAACTGCTGGTGAAGTGTAGCCAATACTAGTCCTACTTAGACTAGATGTATTGAAATGAACGGGACTTAATTTAGACTAACATTGGATACCACCCTATACCTGGAGGTTGGGCAGCATCATGCCAAGTGTTGCTGAGGGTGCCAAGGGGTGGGGGCTGGGCATCTACTTGAATCCTCCCTGCCAGGATGTTCAGAGCTCATCATCTCACCTTGTAACATGACCAAGGTGTGGACCAAGACATCTTGTAACTTAGCTTCCAGGATGCCAGGTGATTTGAGGTATAGCTGGGGGCATAAATTGGGTGATAGGTGCCAAGACGTGTCCCAAACCTTTTTGAATGTGACATGGGGTGGGATAGGATTAATGGTGCTATTGTAGTACTGGCCAGAGGGACAATTTGTCTGGTGGTGTTACATCCTCTTAGCAAATACTGTATGGCCAAGTGATGAGGGTTCTTGGGCACAGAGTCTTAGTAAATGTGGGAACTGCATACATGTAGAGGCTTTCCCTTTCCTCCCACCTCCCCAATCCCAGGCGTGTGCCTGCTTCCTCCATTATCTTTTCAAGGGAAACTAATCTAGACGATAAGAGCATTTTGTGGGAGTTCAGGTGGGGACCAGGTTATTTTGTTGGTGGGAATGGGGCTGGCCTGCATATCCACATGACCGTACACTGAGTTAGCAAACTACAGGAAAATGCCACCTGTAGAGAGGGGTTGCATTGGCATTTGGGGAAGTAGTGGTGTGGGGGAGAGACTTTGAAGCTATAAACAAGGCCTCTCTGTTTACATGAGCCATAGGGATGTGCTGTTTGAGATGCTTGAAAAGATTGCCTCTCTGAGTTGATAGGACCAGAGCTGGAGGCCACAATCCTAAGCCCACCTACCTGGGAGTAAGCCCCATTAAGTGCAGTGGGATGTACTTCTTAGTAAACATTCATAGGGATGCACTGTACATCCTTTTTCCTTGCATGGAGCATGGGCCTTTTATTGTGTCCTCTTTGCTTATGCTGAGAGGATGTCTCCAAGAATTTCTCCTCCCGCCTCCCCCAAACAGCTGCCTTCAGGAGTGCAGAATGATGGTGCTTGTAAGACAAAGAAGGAGGCTTTACCCTTTGAATAGTGCAAAGGAGAGGGTGGGTGGGGGCTGTGCTAAAAAGACAAGGCTGCAATTAGCTGCTGGAACAGCAGGATGGAGAAGGTTGGGGTTTGGCAGACAAAAAACGGCAGGGTGTTTATAGAAGCTGAGCCTAGCAAAGGGCCTCTCGGAGTTGTGTGTCAATGGGAAGAAGGCCACACCTCCAGGAGTAGTCTGGTTGGCTCTGAGAAATGCCACCTATTGATCTCCGTTGCCACCTCTTATAGCAAAGCGGTGTTTTCCTGCCAGAACCAGGCTCTTTCAGGCATTTCAACGAGGGTCACCATTGGCCTGGGCTGAAGAAGCCTCGAAATGCACGGGCAAGGCACAGTTTGCAAAGGGACCCATTGTGTGTGCTTCTGCGCCCCCACCCCCTGCTGCCTGTGCACGAGATTCCATAGCGTAGACAATGGGCGCGTCTTCCTAAGGGTCTCCGTGTCCTAGTTAGAGGAGCTTGAATCTATGAAGCTGACACAGCTTGTAGCATTTTTGGAGGATAAAAGGAAGGTGGGCATTGTTTACCTTTGAAATCCTTAGGGGCTTTTGGATGTGCGAGGCAATACCCTATCCTCATGCTGGGCTGCTTTATCCTTCCCTCATGGGGACTCATTTAAATAAAGACAGACAGTGGAGTGGAGATTAATTTTGTGTGTGTGTGTGTTGGAATCCGTAATTAATCATGTTCTTAGAGATCAGGCAGTCCCAGAGTTTAATATCGGGCAATTCCCCATGCAGGTTGTCTAGAACAAGGAACGTATATTCAGAATGCGTCTTTACTGTTTCCTTTGGAGAAGTTTTGGGCTTTGGTCTGGGTTTGCGTTTCGAATTCTTAATGCAAGAAATGGTGGTCAAAGTCCTTTCGGGAAGAAAAAGTAAAGCAAAGTTTATGTGAATGTAGGAACACGGGCCCTTTGTAGGTCTGACAATTTGTCCATCTTGTGTTGGCTACTCTGACTGTGGCTCTCCAGGGTCTCAGGCAGAAAGAGGTCTGCTCCCATCCCCTGCTTCCTGATCCTGTTAAGGAGAGCTATCAGGGATTGAATAGGGGAGTCAATGGCCTTATAGCCCCCTTCCAACTCTACTATTCTGTGATTCTATACTACCTTCCTTCTGCATACAAAGCAGGTGAGCAGTGGCCAGTAGGGTGTTTGCAATGAGCAATGGCCAATGGGGTGGTTTATTTATGCCCAGAGAGCTTCAGCTATTGGGCGGTATAAAAATGTAATAAATAAATAAATAAATAAATAAATAAAATTTATTTATTTATTTATTACATTTTTATACCGCCCAATAGCCGAAGCTCTCTGGGCGGTTGAAGTGTGTCAAGGAGTTACTAAACTGCGCTTACTGGTGTCTCTGTGTGTACACCAGAGAGAAAGAGATGAAGCCCGGCTGGTGAACGGCTTGGTGGTGTGTGCTGGAGAGAGGCAGTTGAATCTCTCTTATGTGGGATATCTGTTTACACTTTGCAGCTGGGATGAGGAATCAGGGAGAAGCTGGGGGCTTGGCACTGCATGCAGGAAATAGTTGTTGTTGTTCACATCCTGCACCTTGCACACCTCTGCCATGCCAGGGTCCACTTTGACGAAGAGAGTGTATTGCACAGGACCTCAACCTTTCTGGACTCATGGGGCATGTTTGGCAATTTCAGAAACTGCTGTGGGCACCACCACAAAATGGCTCCCATGGAGGATGTGGATAATCTCATAATACTAGTTAAAAGTGAGCTAAACAGGGGAGGGAGAGAGAAGAATTGCAAGGCTAGAGGCAGGGGAGAAACAGCAAGGGGAGAGAAATAGTGAAGCTAGAGGCTGGGAGGGAGATGCAGCAAGGCAAAGGGGTAGAGAAAGAGCAAGGCTAGGAGGGGGAGAAACAGTAAGCTAAAGAGGAAGGGGGAATAGGGGCTGGAAGGGAAGGGGTATAGCGAAGTAAAGGGGAAGAAGGGAGAGAAAGAGAGAGAGAGAAGCTAGAGGCTAGAAAGGGAGAGAAAGAAGACTGCTTTAACATTTCCCAAGGTTTTTCTTAAAAGAATGTTTCTGAAGGGGGCATGCAGGGAGGGGAGATTTTAATGGACGCTGTTGGAGGTCCCTGTGGGAGCCGTGGCACTCATGGGCACCACGTTGGAGACCCCTGGTCTATTGTGCAGAAGATAGCAGACTGTAAGGCTGTTTGCATCCATCAGCGTATTGAATGAATGGAAACTACGGAAAGCCAGGTGACTGTGCTGGTGTGTTTGTAGGGTGTGGTTGGCTTTATGTTTCTGTGGCTATACACTTTTGTGAAAAAGAACCTTGATGATTATTATTTTCAAATTGAAGGTAAATAAACAAATAGGTGTGCACGTGTACGTATGACTGTGTGCATATTGCTCATATGCATGGTACTAATTGAGCTTGTGAAAAGACTTGCTTAGGTTTGGATCTATCTATCTATAGGTTACAAAAGAATGTTCATAAGGCTTCCATACAGTGAGGCACACATTTTCCATTGCCTGCCCATTTGTGTATGTTCAGATTTGGGAAATGTTGGAGTACTTACACATCTGTATTCATACTCATCTGAATGCGTGCATGTTTATGTGCACACATGTACTGTGCATATACTGTGCTCATGTGAATGTGTGCATATTTATATGCACACATGTATAGTATTGTGCTCATGTGGATATATACAGGTTTATATGTACACATGTGCTTATGCACACATGTACTGTGCTTATGTGGATGTGTGCATATTTATATGTACTGTACTGGTGGCTGTCTCTTCATGTTCGCTTATTTATGTGTTGTACATTCTCTCAAGCTGGTGCATATTTATTTATTTATTTATTTATTACATTTCTATACTGCCCATAGTCAACACTCTGGGCAGTTCACAAAAATTAAAATCTCAAGGTACAGTGTAAAACAAAATATGTGTGTCTATATGTGTGTATGTGCGGTTAGAGTCACATTTCCACATATGTGTGTGTGTGTGTATCCATTCCAATGTGTTATTTATGTAAAAATGGACCTAATGAGAGATGAGTGGGGAATATACATGTGGTTTTGATCAAGTGTGAATACTGTCCATTGACTCTCTGTGTGTATCTATCTGTGTGTCATGCGCCCATATTTCCATGTGGCCATTCATTAGTATGAATGTTCACTTATTGTAAACAAAATATGAGTTGATGCTCCCTTGCTCGTAGTCTGCCATCACCTGGATTGCATCTGTGTGGCTTAATTTGAGACAGGATTAGCCCCTGGACCTATTAACAATGCTTAGCCCATTACATGTAAGTAATGATACAGGGTCAGCTCAAGACATTTTGACGAATCAACTAAACAGGCAGCAAGTGGTAACACCCCCCTGCCCCTCCTCATGCACACTAATTAACAAGGGGTAGAAACCAGTTGAAAGGGAGCTGTACAGAGGAACAGTAGAACTCTTATGCAGATCCCTGTATGACATTATTTAGATGTACATCTAAATATATAAAAGTGTGACTGCAACAAACAGGTGTTTTGTAAGCATATATATACACAGGCAGGCTTGTGAAGGAGCTGTGATTGGCTGCAGGCTCCCTGTTGAAGGCACATGGGGATTTGCCTCTGCCTAATGTACCAACTAGCCCTTCCTCAGCCTTTCCTTGGCTTAACAGTGAAGATGACTGAAAGGTTGATGGGCCTGCCCTGAGCTGTAGGATTGACTGTGATTGGTTCAGGAGAGGTCCTTGCAATAGGGGAGGGCTGCTGGCATCATGGGAGGGCCAGAAGGGGGAGCTTATTGTGAGTAGCAAGTGGCAGGAGTGTTATAGATGGTTTGGAAGTTGATGTTTCTGATCAAACACCTTCCTCCTTGATTACATAGTTCAAAAGTCATGGCCTGGGGATGCTGAGACCCTAGTCAGCTGGTTTGGATTGCAAAAGGATGGATTCATTTTATATGGCAGCTGCTTTTTTAGGATTATTATTATTATTATTATTATTATTATTATTATTATTATTATTAAAGAATTACAGAGAGGTTAGAGGTACATGGTGTATCTTAATACCTGGTTCAATTTTAGGGAGAGACTATCGCTTAGCATATCCCAGCTTCAATCCTTGGCATTTCGAGTTGAAAGGGCTAAGTAGCAGATGATGGGAAAGACCCCACTCCACCTGAGACCCTGGGGGAGCCTCTTCCAGTCGTGGGGGGACGACAATCCCCATACAACCCATTCTCCAAGAAATCACACGTTCCTTGCACACATCCCCTGCCCAGAAATCTTCCATCCCTGGCATGTCTTCCCCGCACAGAAATCTCTTCCCTTGCACACATCCCCTGCAGAGAAATCACCCATCCCCTGAATACCAGGTGCTTGTTTCCTCTTCCCTGTCCAAGTTCTACTTACTGCTGATGGAAATATTTGGTTCTTTTCTGCCTTTACTCCATATGTCAGCCTTCCCCAACCTGATGATGATGATGATGATGATGATGATTTATTTATATAGCACCATTAATGTACATGGTGCTGTACAGAGTAAAACAATAAATAGCAAGACCCTGCCGCATAGGCTTACATTCTAATAAAATCATAATAAAGCAATAAGGAGGGTAAGAGAATGCACCAAACAGGCAGTATAAAAGTCAGGACAATTCAAGTTTTAAAAGCTTTAGGAAAAAGAAAAGTTTTTAGCTGAGCTTTAAAAGCTGCGATTGAACTTGTAGTTCTCAAATGTTCTGGAAGAGCGTTCCAGGCGTAAGGGGCAGCCGAAGAAAATGGACGAAGCCGAGCAAGGGAAGTGGAGACCCTTGGGCAGGCGAGAAACATGGCATCAGAGGAGCGAAGAGCACGAGCGGGGCAATAGTGTGAGATGAGAGAGGAGAGATAGGAAGGAGCTAGACAGTGAAAAGCTTTGTAGGTCAACAAGAGAAGTTTATATTGGATTCTGAAGTGAATTGGAAGCCAATGAAGAGATTTCAGAAGTGGAGTAACATGGTCAGAGCGGCGAGCCAAGAAGATGATCTTAGCAGCAGAGTGGTGAACAGAAACCAACGGACTGATGTGAGAAGAAGGAAGGCCAGTGAGAAGAAGGTTGCAGTAGTCCAACCGAGAAATAACCAATTCATGAACAAGAGTCTTGGCAGAAGAGACAGACAAAAATGATCGAATCCTGGCAATACAGGAAAATCGAATACAGGAAAAAACGACAGGATTTAGCTACTGCCTCAATATGAGGAATAAAGGAGACCGAGGAATCAAATATAAAGCCAAGTCTTTATATGATGCCCTCCGGATGTTTTGACCTACAATTCTCATCAGCCTTAGCCAGTGTGGCCATTGGCTATCCTGGCTGGGGATGATGGGGCTGCAGTCCAACACATCTGGAAGGCACCAGGTTGGGAAAGGATGCCATAGATGCAGGATGTATGGCCCATATGCTTGTGCAATATGAGTTCTTGCTTTCCCCCCAGTCGTCAGACCACTAGCAAAGGCCAGGCCTCATCTGGTGTGGCTGTTGAGTCCTTTCTGGCTGTGAATACTTTTAGTTAGGAGGCATTGAGATCAGGCATGGAGTATTCTTCTACTGCCTTAAAACACATTGGTTTGCCCAATGATTTCATTGGCTTCAGGCATTGTCGGCTGCCCAAGTTTATTTTAATGATATTTTATTATTTTTATCACTATTGTTTTAATTATTGTTTTTATGGTCTTTTATCATGATTTTATCTTGTAAACCACTTTGGATTTTGGATTTTTTTAAAAAAAAAAATCTCAAGAGAAGCAGTATAGACCTCCTCTGAAATAAAATAAATTTTAAAATAAGAGGTGCAGGGCTGCCTGAGGTATGTTAGGCACAATGAACCATGTCCAGGTTTCGGAAGGCCCTTGAGAAAGATACCCACAATGGCCTCCCCTTCCTCAGGGAGTCTGTCTTTTCGCCGCCGTCGTCACCAGCTGCTCTTTCTCCTCATTTCCCCCATCATTGCTACCAGTTGCTTGCTTGTCAGACAGAGAGCTGGTGAACAAGCAGTCCATGGTATCTACTGCTCCTCTTTCCCACCACCATTCTGGTCAGGACCAGAATGAGAGCCAGGGGAACAAGCAGGTTGCAAGGAGGGGTAATCTAGGGGGCTCTGGTCTGTGGGCCCCTGCTGGGATGTGTGCCCCTGGCAGGTGCCCAACCATGCCCACCCTTGATAGCTCTATTTAGGTACATGGGGGCTCTCCATGCCTCCAAATACCTATTGCTGCTCTATGTTTCCTCATCATTTTTAGTATACTTTCAGTGTTCCTGCTCAGAGTTCCTGTGAGGGAAGAAGAGTAACCCTATCCACGTGTAAACAGAGAAAATATTGTGAGATCTTCACCCCTCTGTCGCGCTAGACTGGTAGGTCTAGCTGAGGCCAGCGAGTTGCCCAAAGCTGATAAGGAATCTTGTGAGAAGCTACAGGGCTAGAACTGGGAACTGTCAGATCTTCAGAATTGGGAACTTTCAGACCCATGTGGTGAGCCACCCAGATTCAGTTGGGAGAGTTCTCTGAGTAGTGAAATATTACTAGGCTCTGGCATCACTCCACCTATCCAAGCCTGCTATTGGCTCCTCCTGACCTGAAACTAGGTCAAGCCACAACAACAACACACTCCACTGTGTTCCTCCACTGGCAAGACCTAGCAGCAATTCCTGACACTTTTGGTGCCTTATACGGCAGCTACTAAGCAGTGACAGATTTGAACCCAGGTCTCCCAGGCTGACATCAGACAAAGTTGTACCTTCAAACTCCCATTCAAGAAGGATAATATCTGGCCAGGGCAGGTGCAGAGAAGAGCAACTAGAACTGTTAGAAGAATGAACTATTTATTTCACAAGGGGAGATTAAATGAGGATGTTGTGTCTGAGAGGAGACACAAGAACATCTATCAGAAAGGCTAAGACCGTCAAGGAAGATCTGTTTAGATTAAAGAAAGCTGTGAATACAAGATATATTGAGGACAAAATGGACAGCAAATAAATTTAAATCCCCAGTTCAGCATGAGTCTAGGCCTATGAGCAAGCCTGACCATGGGCTGAAATAGGAAATCAGAACAATAAAACCCTGCAAAGAAACATGGCTGCAGAGGGCCTAATTGGTTCAGTTTATTTCTTTGTTACACTTACATTTTGCACTTCTCCCAAAAAGCCCAGCACCACTTATAAGTGATTCCCAGGTGCTCCCCCATCTTGGCAGTGCTTAGAGCCAGACCTGCTTAGCTTCTCATATGCTTATAAGAAGGTAAAAAAGTAAGAGCCCTGCTGGATCAGACCAAGAGTCCATCTAGTCCAGCATTCTGTTCATACAGAAGCCAACCAGCTCCCTGAAGAAACCCACAAGCAAGACCCTGCCACCCATATTCCCCAGCAACTTGTGTACATAGGCATAGTGCTTCAGATACTGGCGGCAGGATATAGCCATCAGGACTAGTTGCCATTGATAGCCTTCCCCTTCAGAAATTGATCCAACCCCCTTTTAAAGCCATCCAGATTAGTGGCCATCATGACATCTGGTGGTAGTGAATTCCACAGTTTAACTATGAGCTGTGTGAAGAAGTCCTTCCTTTTATCGGTCCTGAAACTCCCACCAATCAGCCTCATGGGATGACCCAAGATTCTAGTATTTTGCAAGAGGGAGAAAAATGTCTCCATATCCACATTCTCCAGACTATGCATAATTTTGTACACTTTTGTCATTTTCCCCCTTACTCGCCTTTTCTCTAAGCTAAACAGTCCCAGGTGTTGTAACCTCTCCTCATAGGGGAGTTGCTCCAGCTCGTTGATCATTTTATAATTGCATCTTTTCCAGCTCTACAATATCCGTTTTTAGGTGTGGTGACCAGAACTGAACATAGTACTTCAGGCCTCTCAGACCATTTGCTGAATGCAGAGTCTTAAGGCATAACTGTATACGGTTTCTGTTCTAGAGCTTGTTTTATAGCCCATTAAGGCTAGAAAGCAAAGGATTCCGCCCCTGCTACACACACACACACACACACACACACACACACACACACCAAATTAGGGCCATGGCTAGAAGGGGCGATATCCCGGTGATCGCCCCAGGATCATCCCTGTGCGTCCACATGACGCACATGGCATCCCAGGAGCAGGGAGGGATGATCCCTCCCTTGGCCCAGGATATCGCCCTACCCTTCCATCCCGCTTTTTCTGCAGTCTCGGGATGATCCCGAGACCGTGGAACGTGTGGCTAGGCATTGCAGGTTGTCCTCACGAGTTACCGCGAGGAGCCGGGAACTGGGCACAGAGCTCCTCAGGAGCTCTGTGCCCATTGGGGGTGGGGTGGGGGAGGGGGAGGTATTTTTTGTTTAAATTACCTTGCATTTGAGCGCTCATGCACTCCTTTTCCTTTAAAAAACGCACATCCAAAATGGCGGCCGTGATGTCGCGCGCTGCGTGTAGACAAAGGTGACAATCTCACAATCATAAAATCACGAGATCGTCCCCCTCCAACCCCCTCGTCTAGCCACAGCCTATGATTCCCGCCACCCACTCCCTCTGGAGGCATTGGGGAGACACTGCTAAGGGGTGTAGTGGTTAGAGCTGCCTTCCTCAACCTGGTGCCCTCCATTTGTTTTGGACTTCAGCTCCCATCAGCCCCAGCTAGCATGGCCAATGGTCAAGAATGCTGAGTTGTAGTCCAAAACACCTGGAGGGCACCAGGTTAGAGTATTGGACTAGAACTGGGGAGATTTGGGTTCAAGTCCCTACTCAGCCATGAAACTCATTCTGTGACCTGAAGCTGCTCTTCATCTCTTAGCTTAACCTACTATGAGGAACAGTTGAAAGAGCTGGGTATGTTTAGCCTGGAGGAGAAGAGAAGAGAAAGGGGAGACTTGATAGCAGTTTTCAAATATCTGAAAGGCTATCATGCAGAAGATGGAGCGGACTTTTTTCCTGTTGCTCCAGAGGGCAGGACTAGAAGCAATTGGCTGGAAATTGCAGGAAAGCAAATTTTAGCTCAATGTTCCTAACTGTTCCTAACAGTAAGAGCCATTTGACAGTGAAACAGGCTGCCCTGGGAAATGGTGGGTTCTCCTGTTCTGGAGATTCTTAAGGAAAGGCTGGATTTATTTATTTATTTATTACATTTTTATACTGCTCAATAGCTGAAGCTCTCTGGGCAGTTCACAAAAATTAAAACCATAATAAAACAACCAACAGGTTAAAAGCACAAATACAAAATACAGTATAAAAAGCACAACCAGGATAAAACCACGCAGCAAAATTGATATAAGATTAAAATACAGAGTTAAAACAGTAAAATTTAAATTTGTTTAAATTAAGTGTTAAAATACTGAGTGAATAAAAAGGTCTTCAGCTGGCGATGAAAGGATGGCCACTTGCCATGGATGCTGTAGCTGCATGATCTCCAACGGCCCTTCCAACCCTACGAGTCTGCCTCGCAGGGTTATTGTGATGATAAAGTGGGCAGGAGCAGAACTGTGTATAATACCCTGAGCTCCTTAGTTATTTTGTATTCAAATATTTCTATCTCACCTTTTAGCCATAAGCCCTCACCACTAGGCCTTAAGATGGATTATCATAAATAACGATAAAATAGCAATCTAAAGGAGAGCATAAGAAGACAAAAGAAGTTAAACAGCAGAGAGTAAAAACAACCAGTCCAAATCAAAGGAACAGTCACAATCCACCTAAAAGGCGGAAAGGTAGGGGCCAATTGAGCTTCTCTAGGGAGGGAGTTCCATAATATCGGTGCTGCCACTCAAAAGGCCCTACCCTGCATTCCAGCCAGCTAAACCTCAAAAGGCAATGGGATGTGGAACAAGGCTTCAGCCATTGATTGCAGTTGGCAGGCAAGTTCATGCAGGTTTTTCTGGTATCGTGGCCCCAAATGTAGGATGAATTGTAGAAACAAAAACAACAATAACAATGGAATGTCTGTGTACCAAGGTAGCATATGCCTTCATGTTTTCTACTTAGGGCACATTTAAGCTGAGATATATCAAATGGAGTGTGAATTAGGATGTCTCTCTCCTGCTTACACTTAGCTTTCCATCTGCAATATGGTGGATAATAAAATTGGCCTACCTGATATTTATTTATTTATTTATGTATTGCATTTCTATACCATCCAATAGCCGAAGCTCTCTGGGCGGTTTATAAAATTAATGTATGTGAATCCCTTTTTAACTGTCAAAATTCTACCTTTGGGGACTTCAGTATGATAGCCATGGGCACCTCTTTTGGTGTCTGCCAGGCTCCCTACCTCTCCTGATTTTATTTTTTATTTTTTTATAACATGGGAGTCTGGCCTACTGCAAAGCGAAGGGCTGCCCTCCACCTCCATCTTCATTTGGGTCCAAAAAAAATAGGTTTTGTGTTTTGGAGTTCAGTCCCCCTTCTTCCTTATACTGAGGTTCTTGGGCAACTTACTTTCTTTTAGTGAACTGCCCAGAGAGCTTCGGCTATTTGGCGGTATAAAAATGTAATAAATAAATAAATAGTCTCGCCATTTGACTTCTGGGAAATGAGTGTTTTGTGACTGACCAGGCCAACCATTTTATGAATGGGCAAGCCCCCTCCAGCAACCATTTTGGAAAAGTGGCCATGACACATTCAAAATTCCAAATATGTCTAGTGACCTAGAAAGATTGGAGACCCCTGATCTATCTAAATACTTAAGTGTTGTTGATGATGATGATGATGGTTATGGATGATCTTTGTGGGGCATGGTGTTAGAGAATGAATGTTCCTGCAGCCCTGAGGCATTGAACAGTGGCTGAGGGATGGTTTCCTGACACCAGGACCTTAGCTAGCATCTGAGGTGCAGTGGCTGAGGAGAAGGGTTCCCCATTACCAGCACACACCTGACAGTAATTCACGTCTTGCCTTATCAGCCCAAGAGATGCCTGAGACTCTAGCTGAGCATTGGAGGGCTGGATTTAACGTCACAAGCGCTCTTCCAATTTTTCTTCTGATCAGAAATGTTTCTCTGACATGCAACACAAAGCCATGAGAGGCAGGACTCCTGGGTTCTGCTTTCAGAAGGGTCAGGCTGGAACAGTGTTTCAGATTCTTGGCTGCCAAAATCAAATTTTCAGGAGTTAGCAGGGCCAGCCCTTTTCAGGGATGGCAGTGGAGGGTGGGAGAGAAGTAAATATTCTTAGCCGCCAGAATCAAATTTCTTAGGTTCCTGGGCAACCAATGTGCCAAACAGCGTTGGGTAGAAGTGTTGGCAAACTTTGCAAAGCCAGTTAGACACAAAGCAATGCAATGTTTACAGATGTTTCTAGACAGTGGTAATTAGTGCATGGAATTGATTACGACAAGATGCAGCAATGCTGGCTATTAATTAGATGGCTTTTTTTTTGGTAAGAGTAGACAAATTACTGGAGGGTAGATCTGTCAATCTACTATTATTCCTATAGTTAAATGGAACTTGTTCACACCCATAGGGTGGCCATGTATGCTACGTTACAGAGGACACATTTCTATTTCAGGAATGGACAGAAGATAGATCTGTATGTGCTGGTAGATCTCTGGGCAATTTGCAGTAGATCAGTAAGGATTTCTGACTCCTAACTGTTTAATAATAGAAACCACAAAATTACATACGCACATCCCAAAAAATTACACTGTTGAAATTTTGAGGTCACCAGGAGTAGATTTTTGGGTGGGCCACTCCATTCAGTTCTGGGACTCAAAACAAAATTCTGGGTTTAGAATTTTTAACGCTAAAGCCCTATTCAGGCATTCTGTACCTGAATCGGGAAATATGCGATGAGAAGGAGTGCTCCAACCCTGCCCCACGCTGTCACAACTGTTGCCCTCTATCTGTGGAGGGCGACTGACAGAAGAGGAGAGCCTCTGTTGTCCTCCACAAGTAGAGGGCAACAACTGTGATGCGGAAGAGGGTCAGGGATATCCCTCTCTTCACGGCGTTTGCCCTGTTCAGGTACAGAACCCCTGAATATCCAACAATTTTGAATAACCCTTTGAACAGTCAGATATGAGGTTCTGGTTTCTTTTATAAATAGGATAGGTAGGTTGAGAGCCAGTGTGCTATAGTGGTTGGACTGGGACTTGGGAGATCCGGGTTCTAGACCCCACTCAGCCATGAAGCTCATTGGATGACTTTGGGCCACCTAACCTATCTCACAGAGTTGTTGTGAGGATAAAAAGGAGAGGAGGAGGACCATGTAAGCCACCTTGGATTCCTTAATAATAATAATGTTCTATAATAATATATGTTCCTTGTCTTTTAAATTTTTATGTTGTCCAGTGCACATTTTATTCCTCCCTGCTGTCAAATCTTCCGATTGCATTTGAGTTTTCATTGTTATTTTGTGCATGGTAGGCCTAAGCACTGATTACATATTTCAACTTGTTTTGCCACTGTTGACGCTTGGCCCCCTGATCTAGGCATTTTGGTCCAGCCTGCCTGCTACACGTGGAGCAGCTGTGTACCCAAGGAAGGGCCCTTTCCCTTCGCACACTGGATTGCATCGGCTGCCGTCACCAGAGGCTTTGCAGAGAGCGGAACCCAGTGAAGGAATGAGTCATCGGCGAGGCATAATGCACACTGAAATGTCACTTTAATTGTAGGCTTGACTTGCCATACTGGCTTCAGGCATTGGGAGAGTCATTTCCTGTCCTATGCAGCTATCCCTGTTGGAGGCTTGGCTAACCAACTGGTAAACAGGGCTTATATTGAGCCCACGTTTAGGCCCAGCTCATATTCTTGATGCCAGGATTCAATCTCTCTCTCTGTTTGAGTGCCATTGAGTGCAGTGGGGCTCATCTGAAGATTTAGAGCCCTGTACCAAACTCTCAGGTGTTACTTCCCTTCTAATGGTTACAGGCAGCCTTACACTAACAAGTGTTCTCATTCATAGAAATAAAAGCATCCAAATGTGAGTGCTGTAGCCTGTTATGGATCCTGTTCCTCTCCCATATTCACAAATAGAACGAAGAGTTCTATTAGAATCTCCCCCATGTCCTTAGTTTAGAACCCAGATTCCTCCACCCGGATGACAATCCAGGAAAACAACTTCCAAAGTCCTGCCTCTTAATGTTTGTTCCAATGACATCACTATTCCTACTGTAGATTGTGTTTTTTGTGATGTTAGTGATTGGATAACTTGCCTTAATGTCAGGGAGGTGGGTAGATGAGTCTGTAGCTGCCATTGGCTGAGCTGCTCTGATCTCACAGAGGGACAGGGCAGGCAGAATGCACTAGGTAGGGAAAGCATGTGTCCAGGAAAGGAGGTAGCACCAGGCATGAAAGGCAGGAGCAGCAAAGTGTGTGTATGTGTGTGCATGTACTGAGGGCTATCACTTTTTGATTAACAGGGACACTGATGTCATGTGCCACTCCCCTCAGACTTCTCTGTTTCCTGAGTTTAACTGTAATTCTCACAGCTGAGGAGGGGAGGAATGAATTTTCCCACCAACAATATATTGTTCCTTGTTGTCATATCAAGTGTTTTGGGGCAGTTTGGTCTTGAATGGGTAATTAAGACCCAGGAGCTTTATCAAGGACCTGCCCCTGGTGGTGATGAAAAGTGTGAGAACTATTTTGTTGATATGGATCAACACAATAGCCTGCCATTTTTAGACTCCCCAAGGGGTGCGACATGGCTATGCAGACTGCCATGATGAGTGCCTGTACTCCCAAATTGATGACTACACTACTGCTGATAATTCGTCGAATGTGGACAAGGTCAGAGAGAAGAATCTGAGAGAAGACAAAAAGCTGAGGTAATGGCCAGAGAGGAGGTGCAGAAGTGAGGAAAGGGTTAAAGAAAGGCTGGGGAAGCTTTTCTTAAAATGTAAATGTCTTGCTTTCTGGGGTGGTGGTATTTCTGGTGGGTACAAACCAAGGGGCAGAGCTGTCAGTGGGCCACCCAGTTTCTTTCTGTCAGCCTTCTCTCTCCCTTCCTCACCCTTTGCTTTTGCTCTCTTCCTTTTTCTCTCTCTTTCTCCCCACCACACCTCTTTTCTCTCACTCTTTCTCCAACTGGGTTCAGACAACACAATAACTAATGGTGATTTAAATAGTTATTGTGTTGTGTGGAGGGAGTTTTTTAACCAACAATTGGTTATTTGGCTGCATTAACCAATGCAAATAAGCAACACTGTGCAGAGTTGTCTATTTGAACCACCATTGGTTATCGTGTTGAGTGGAGGGCACCATTGGTTATTTCCTCAGCCACAAAATTGCAAAGCAAGAGTGGCCAAAGCGGTAGCTGCTGCTCTAGTCCTGCTGGCAGGATACTAGCAGGAGGACTGAAGGGGGGAGAAGGGGGAGTGAGTCAACTCAGCATGGATCAATAGTCAACTCAAATCTGATCCTCATAAACACTACAGCTGATAATTATCATGTTATGTGGGGAGTACCCCCTAGGTAAACAACTGTTGAGTTGATTATTACCCCACCGTTGACTATCGTTTTTTCGGAACACAACCTCCACGTCTCTCTCCCTTTCTCTCTCTCTCTCCCCATTTTTCTCTGGGTTAAAGTATAGCTCTTTCAGAATTTTGGCACAGGTGATAAGGATCTCCCAACCTCAGCATGATCTCCCATCATTGCTGATGCCACAGTGCGCTTTTCATTGTAGCCTGCAGAGCTCTCCAGCAATAGACCAGTGTCCCCAACGTGGCACCCATGGGAACCTCCAACGGTGCCCATGAAGCTCTCCCCTGCCTGCCCCTTTCAATAATTTCAAGAAAAATCTTGGAGATGTTAGAGCAGTCTCCTTTCTCTCCCTTTCTAGCCTTGTTCTTTCTCTCCCTTCTACCCCTTTGCCTTGCTGTTTTCCCCTCCCTTCCAGCCTCTAGCCCTCACTATTTCTTCCCACCTCTTTAGCTCACTGTTTCACCTCCTCCTTGCTCTTTCTCTCTTTGCCTGACCTGGAATAGAATTTATTATTTTTATTTTAGCAATGTATGCCCCACTTTTCTTACAAGATAAGAATCGATAAAAAATCATACGACAACAAATATAAAATCTTTCCCTGCAACAAGCCTGAAAAGTGCTGACAAAAGGATTAAAGGACCGGTGTTCCTGTTTCATGGGTTCATTGTGGTTATGAGTGGCCCAAATTCTAAGAGTAACTATGGGAAACTTTGGATTTTTAATTGCCAATTTTGCTGTGTCTTTTTCATGTGCATTTTTATTACAGCCTTAATGCTGGAAAATGATGAACGAAATATCATCTTAGCTTGAGATTTGTAGTTGTATTTTAGGACCCTTTTTGGCCAAAAGGCAGTATTAGGCTGACCATATGAAAAGGAAGACTGGGCTCCTGTATCTTTAACAGTTGTATTGAAAAGGGAATTTCTGCAGGTGTCATTTGTATATATGGGGAACCTGGTGAAATTTCCTCTTCATCACAACAGTTAAAGCTGCAGGTGCCCTGCCCTCTTTTAAATCTGGTCACTCTAGTATAGTTCCTGCAGCTTTAGCTGTTGTGATGAAGAGGAAATTTCACCAGGTTCTCCATATATACAAATGACACCTGCTGAAATTCCCTTTTCTATGCAACTGTGAAAGATACAGGAGCCCTGTCCTCCTTTTCATATGGTCACCCTAGGCAGTGTTATGTGTTATAATTGATTTCTGAGCTGTCTTTCAGCCAACCCCAGAAAACAAAATTCATTCCCATGAAGAGCTAAAACCCAGTTGTTCCGCAGATCAGTAAAGTGGGAATATTTGCATTTTAAGCCAATTAGTCAAGAGAGACTATGGCAGCTTACATCCAAATATTCTCTCTCTGTGTTTTCTTGTAGTTATGTGGCTTGTGGTTCCAGTTTAGTTTGGATTTGCATGTACAGAACAAGACTTTGGGGTACTGTTAAACTGTTCTCACAAGATAAAATTGGCACTGTTAACGCTCCCCCAAATTTTGTGCCTTCCCTCTCTGAAGAACCAAAATGGCTGATTCCCATCTTCATTAGGGGTGCTGTTCCTCAGAGAACATAATTGCAGCCTCTGAGTGAGGGCTTGCTTTACTACCGTTTAACATGTATTTAGTGCCAACAGCTTGCTAGGAGCTGTACAGAACATTGAAGTGACAGTTCCTTGCCTAAGGCTCTGACCGTCTTAAGGTTGTATGCACGTCACTACTCAAATTCTTGGTGAGGTATATCAAGCATGGCTGTTCAGTGGTCTAAGACAGGCCTGATTCTAAAGCTTTCACCATGTTGTGGTTGCTGTTGAAAAACATATAACAACCACAACAACAAGCATTCAGTATATGGGGCTAACCTGTCCATTGTACCACACTGGCTTGGTTCTGACATTATTGGAGCCTTGTGAATAAGCCCACAAAAGTTAACAGCTTGCAAAATAGTTTACTGGTTTGCCCAGGGCCGGCAGTGGCAGGGGCGGAGAGATCTGTCCCTCCTCCTCCTTCATTTTTATGCATTAATATGCTAGATGTGGAGGAGAGTCTTCCTCTATACCTCAGAATTCCATGCGCTCACCTGCACACAATTCCTTGTCACCTATGGCGACCAGGCAAAGGCTGGGTCATCACTGTACTGTGGTTGTCATCACAACCGTTTTCAGTATGGTGGGGGCCTGTGCCTCAGTGATAATATCTGTGGCCTGTTAAACATGTTATTAAGGAGTACCACATTTAGTGAGACACCTCCGTGTGTGTGGCTGCCAGTGATGTGTGCTGGCATCTGGACTTCCAATATTATTTTAAATTTATTTTTAAATTATTATAATTATTAATTATTACATTTATATCCCACCCTTTTTTTTCTCTTGCAAGGAACCCAAGGTGGCTTACACCGTCTTTTTCCTCTCCATTGCCAGATCTACACCAAGCAAGCTGTGACACTTTGAAAGTGGTTTGAAAACTGTATATGGAGTGTGTCCTGGGCCCCAACAGTTATCACTACTGTTATAAACTGTTTTAAAGCAGTAATGGAGATCCTGCCCCAGAAAATTTCCCGAAACAAATTTGTTTTCTCCAGTGCTTTATTTTTCCATGGAAATTTTTCTATTTTGTAAATTCATTAGTAACAATGAATTGATGCTAGTTGACAATAAAATATTAGGCAAGCTTGGCAGTTTTGAAATTGTAATTAATGAGGTGATTATCCCTAGCATGTATGTGAGAGAATACATCTAAATCATTGAAATATGCACAAATACGTATATTTGCAAAAGTTCTACATAGTATCAAATGGAGCTGATAAATAGTGATGGTGAAACTGAAGGTGCCCCAACAACCTCTGTGGAAGAGAGTTGGACTCTGTTGAAACAGTTGAGTGGTTGTCAGCATATCATGCACTGTTCCTTCGGTTGCCAAAATTAATTGTGACTGAAGGATTCTGGGAGTTGTAGTCCAACTAGGTTACAGAAGGCTGAATTAGTGTGTCAACAGTTTTCAGTATCTTTCAGTACATTTAAACAATTTAAGGAAAGTACATGTTGTTTCCTTTAATAGTTTTTGCAAGTGTTTGAATAAAAATATCTACATAATATAATATTTAAATCATAGTAAGTATGCCTCAGTTTCCCCCCTCAAATATTTCAGGTCAAATACTTGTGATGCTTTGAGACAACAAATTAACCCAGGGTACTTTTCAAGCTTTGTTGTCCACTTGTATTTAGTAAACATGCTAAATCAGATAACTCTCTCGCAATTTTCCAGTACAAGCTGAACATTTTCCAATGTAAACGGAACATTTTCCAAGGCAAACAGAGGGGATATCCAGCATTGGCCCCTGAGGTTGGCAGGAAGTAGTGAAGCTGAGCCGGGACTGGCCAGGCAGGGCTGGCTTGCAGTCAGCCTGATGGGTAGCTGTTGAGAGACTTGAGTGACCTGGGAGGGGGGCCTGGTGCCAAACCCTGCCCAGCTGCTGTTGAGAAGCAGCAGGAACAGCCATCCAAGCTCTGTGCCCTGAGGCTGCTCCTTGCAAGCAGGTAAGCAAGCCAGGGAGTAGTGGTGGAAAAGAGTAGCCGCTGCCTGCTGGCCTGCCTTTTACTTCTTGGCCTAACCCCAGCCACTGCATGGCGCAGAGAGAGCGAGAGAGCAGACAGGCGAGCAAGGTCAGGCCATAGCTGTTGCTCCTTGAAGCCAACTCTTGTCTGCCTTCTCCCTCTAGGAGGCGAGGTGAGTGAGTGAAGAACACCTCCTCCCATATGTACCTGCCCGGACCCTAAGGTCAACCTCAGGGGTCCTTCTCCGTGAGCCCCTGCCAAAGGAAGTGAGGCAGGTGGCTACCAGGAGGAGGGCCTTCTCTGCTGTGGCACCCCGGCTGTGGAATTAGCTCCCTAAGGAGGTTCGCTTGGCACCTATATGCTTTTAGATGCCAGGTGAAGACCTTTTTATTCTCCCAGCATTTTAACAATCTATTAATACATTTTAACTTGGTGTTTTAAATTTGTAATTTTGCATTACTGCTGTTTTTATCTGGTTGAGCTTTTATATTGTATTTTATATTATGGTTTTATACTGTTGTTTTAAACTTTGAATGGTTTTGATTTTTGTGAACCGCCCAAAGAGCTCTGGCTGTTGGGCGGTATAGAAATGTAATAAATAAATAAATAAATAAATAATAAAGGGGCCCACCTAGGGCAAGTTGCCAAGGGCTCTCCAAAACCAGCAACCTGCACAAATGCCTGGTAATGGTATAAACACAAGGAGTTTGGCCTTTTGGCCTAGCCCAATCAATAGAGCAGTACATTCTGCTTTGGGTGCCTGTTCAAGCTCAAGTTCCGCCTCTAGCTCAAATTCTATTATTATTATTAATTAATTTATTTCATTTTTATACCGCCCAATAGCTGAAGCTCTCTGGGCGGTTCACAAAAATTAAAACCATGAAAAGCATAATAAAACAACCAATTTAAGTCCTTTTGAGGAAAGAAATCATTAAAATAAAAACGTGGGCTTCTGTTATTCTACTAATAAATTCTTCACGTTAGCCCTGGCAATGGACAGAAGGGCCGCCAACCAGGACTTACAAACACACACACACTTAAAAACCATCCATTCTGGGTCTGAATTCAGGTGCAGTTTGTCATGGGCTGTAGCTGCTCAAGCATCCCAAAGGAGTCAAAACGAAGGAAAGTTCCTAGGCCAATCCACAAAGCTTTATTGCAAACAATTAACACTTCTGTAACACAAATTAGGTACCTTTGTGGGGAAATTCCCCCTAGGCAACGCTATGCAAACTAAGCAAAACAATTGACCATTCAAAGGAAAGAAAAGGTTTTTCAAATGTCCCAAGCTTCAAGGTGGAGGAGGGAGGGTAGACGCCTTAGACGCCTTCTCACGCAATCTCTCTGACTGTCTCTTTGCTGCTAATCTCGCTGAACATTTTAACTTCCAGCGATTCCTAGCATGCAGTAATGTTTTGGAATGTTCACCCCCGGAAGTTGACTCCCTGTCTCCTGAGAGCATAGGATCTGGCCTTGAGGAGGCAGACTCTGGGAGGGGCGCATTCGCAGCTGGAGGCTCTCCTGTGTGAACTTCCTCCCCCATGGCTCGACATCTGCTGAATCAGAATCTGTTTCTGATGGATTCCCTGCATCACCTGGACCCAACACTGGAGCAGCAGGGGCATACATGACACAGTTGCCCACAGTCTGTTTGGCCAGTGGGTAGCTTCGGCTATTGGGCAGTGTAAAAGCACATGGCTAGATGGGGCGATATCCCGGGGAACGCTCCGGGATCATTCCTGTGCATTCACATGACGCACAGGGGATCCCAGGAGCAGGGAGGGATAATCCCTCCCTTGGCCTGGGATATCGCCATACCCTTTTAGCCTGCTTTTTCCGTGGTCTCGGGATGATCCTGAGACCGTGGAATGTGTGGCCAGGCGTCATGGGTTGTCCCAGCTCCTTGCGAGTAACCGCAATGAGCCGGGCACAGGGCACGTTGGAGGTGGGGTGAAGCGGGGATTCTTTTTTTAAAAAAAACACCAACCCATTTACGTTTGGCGTTCGAGCACTCGTGCGCTCCTTCTCCTTTAAAAATACAAACAAAATGGTGGGCGCAATGTCCTCTTCCTCCTGGGGAGGAAGTTCTCGCTATAACCATATCACGAGTTCCTCTCTTCTCCGTCACGCTAGACCCAGCAGGTCTAGCCATGGCCAAAATGAAATAAATAAATAAATAAATAAATAAAAAAGGCGGGTATTGGGAAGTTCTAGGGATACATGTCAACTCATTGATGAACTCACAAGGTGGTCTTAGGCAAGCCTCCTCACCCTCTTCTCTTTTTTAAATTTTAAAAAAATATTTTATTACTGTAGGTAGAAACAATACTGATAAACAACAACTCCATGTCCCTCCTCACTCTCTTTGCCACCTGCAATATGGGGATGGAAAAACTTGCCTGCCTTTCAGGAGCTTGTAAGGATTGCTGAGAACTGGGGTGGATGTTATTTTGCCACAGGCAAAATTAATCTCTATGATTATGCACTTACCACTCTGGCCACATCTTGGCACTCAGTGAATGGGTCAGGGTGATCATGTAGTGACTTCCTGTGCCCCCGATGTGGGCAGGGGGCAGTTTTGTAAATTTTACTCAGTGATACACCAGGGTGGGGTGTGGAATTCACCACACGTATCAGCACTCTTATGACCACAGTGACACCTGCAGTAGCTCTGGCAAAATCTATGCGGAGCGTATTTTTGCATTGTTATATTTTGACCAACCCTCCCATATCCTTGCCAAGGTCTGCTTCTTTGGGCATTCTGGAGGAAGTCTCTTGAGTACAGAAGTACCAGTAGTTTGGACAGGGCACTGAGCAAGCCTTCTTTCATCCTACATGTGGTGGCAGCAGGGAATTTGAGGTGGGGAGCTGAAATGAGCAGGGCCAATAAGTCTATGTGCCATGTTGCAAGTCCCTGAAATGTTTCCATTGTGGCCTCCCACAACATTCCAGCAGTCCTTTGGCCCTGCAGGCAGGTTTTGTGCATGTGATATGTGTGTGTGTGTGTGTGTGTGAGAGAGAGAGAGAGAGAGAGAGAGAGAGAGAGAGAGAGAGAGCAGGGCAGAGCAGAGCAAACAGAATTAGCCAGCCGTGAAATTGCCGATTACCATATCCAGCCAAGCCAGTAGTATGTTCCTTTCCTGAACTAGCAGATGAATCCCTGACACACCTTCCTAGCAAGAGACGTTGTTGCTTGCACACCAGCTTCTGAAAAGGACCAGAGCTTCCACCTCTAGAGTGAAATCTAGCCGGCACACATTGGGCAGAGGAAATAGTGGCCAGATCTCTGTATGCGAGCACACCCATTTTAGTTTATTTTCCTTGTAGTAGTAGTTTTTCCTGTTGTGTGAAATACACCATATTATATTACATTACATGGCATGTAAAATCAAGAGATGCTAACGAAGGTGGATATAAATACATGGAAATCATACAGCTGAGAATTGATTCAGATGAACAATTGATGGCCTCCTCGTATTGTACTAAATGCATCACAGGCATGCTTTCCTCCTATCGACAGCTCCTGCCCACTGGTGATGTGGTTGTTGCAGGGCTGCTCTTATAAAAGCTGAGATCCACATAAGTTTGGGAGAAGGAAGAAACGTTTCTTTCCATTTCCCCGTGGCTTGGTGAGAAATAATGGAAAATAAAGTATTTAGTGAAAGACCTTTTTCATACATGGTTGATGTAGTTGTGACTCAAGAAGCTGTTCTTTCTCTGTGGCCTGGTCATAGACGGAAAGCAATGGACACTAATGGCTAGAGGGCTTTTCCAAGTATCTGGAAAGTGAACTCACAGCTCACAGCAGGGCGTGGGTGGTGGGTGGGCTGAATTTGGTTTGCCCCGTCTAAGGCTATTGTTTGTATGCAAGGGGAGATTAATAGCTGCAGCAGGATTAATTTAGATGGTAAAGAGCTGGTATGAATTTTGGGGTAGAAAAAAGGATGTTTAATATAAAAGACCTTTTATTTATTAAACATCCATTTGTATATTAAACATCCTTTGCCCTTGGCTTTTTTGGCAGTTCCTGTGAGGTTTTCCAGTTTCGTTGGCTAGGAATTTTGGGAGCCAAGACTGAAACATTATTGCAGCTCACATTGCCTGCCTGTATGCTTGCTTCTGTGCCCTCAAGATACCTGCTCATCCGGCATGTTACAAGAACACTATTAGTAACCCTTCCTCAACCTGGTGCCCTCCAGATGTGTTAAAAAATACCAAAATGATCAGGGGTTGGAGCAACTCTCCTATGAGGAAAGATTGCAACATTTGGGCCTTTTTAGCTTAGAAAAAGGTGAGCAAGCAGGGGTATATAAAATTACACATAGTTTGGAGGAAGTGGATAGAGAGAACTTTTCCCCCCTTTCATAATACTAGAATCCACGGTCATCCCTTTCTTTTTTGTGCTGGCTCCCTTAATTGTTTTTTTAATTAATTTTTTAAAGTAGGCTATTGGTAGAGGGGGGCATAATATATCTAAAACTAGGAGAAGTCAGGAGTGGGCTTGTAAATTTCATGAAGCCCCCGACTTTTCCTCTATAATTCAAGTCCTGATGGGTGCCTGGCTTAGAGAACTTGAAGCCCTGAAGCACCTGACACCCACTCCACATTAAAACTATGGTACTGGTGCACCTCAAGAGGCAGGCAATTGCATGATTACAACCAGTGGAGGCAGATGGCTCCGATGTCAGTGGGACGGTGAATCTGCTCTGGGTTTCAGTCAGAACTCTCTAGGAGCTATCCAAGATGCTAAACACCTTGGATAGCTCCTTTAAAGTTTTGTCTGGTTCTGACTGAAACCTGGAACGGATTCACTGCCCTACTGGCATCGGAGCCTCCAGCCTCCACTGATTATAACAAGTCTGGCTGACCTTTTGATATCGTTTCCATCCCTTTATCTTTGCAGTGCCCCCTCCCTTTCCAAAGAGGAGATTGCAATTGGGGTGGAGGGCTCACTGGAAACCCTTGTGAGGCTTTCGCTTGTTGCCTACCCCAGTCATTTCCTTCACCTGTTAAACATTGTAACCTACCTTAGTCATGAGGTCTAGGAACTTGCGATGTCTTTTTAAATGACGGTTTTTCTGGAAACTGGTGGATGCCCACTTTCATTGGCCCATCCATGGCATCCACTTAGTCCAGCATTGCCCTGGTGAACATGTCAGGAGGTGGAAGCTTCAGGCAACACTACCGGCGGGCAGAGCCTGTTTCCTCCCCCACCCGCCTTTTCTAAAGCAGCGGGAGACGCATTTGTGTCTTCTACAGCTTCGGCGCCTGCTCTTTCCAACCCACTCCTTGTGTGCCTTTTCCTGCAGCGTCAGTAACCCTCCTCCCCTCCCCACAGTTAATTACATCCTCCAAATGGCCTCCCCAATTTGCTGCTTCTTGCATTGCTCAAGCATGACCCGAACTGTAACCATGGCTCTGTGCAGAAATGGAAAACCAGGAAAGGGGTGGGGGGGGTGTTGAACGGAGGGCAAAAATATTTGATGGCTGTTTAAAGAGGAAAGCCAGACTAACCCTACATTTTTCTCCCCTTGCCCAAGGAGTCCCCCAACCCTTACCGCCATTTGATTCTGCATTGTGCTTTAGTCCTTAATGCAGCCTTCCCCAACCTGGTGCCCTCCAGATGTGTTGGGGTACAATTCCCAGCATACCTGGCTAGGCCATGTTGGGAGTTGTGGTCCAACACATCCAGAGGGCACTAGGTTGGGTAAAACCGGCTTAAAGTCTGTCACCAGCCTTCCTAGATGTGGGTGACCAACCTAGGCTATGAGCACAGTGTTGTTTTAATTAAGATTTTATTAATTAATAAATAAGCACAAGCAGGACACAAGTGCAACAGCACTGGTGTATATAGACATACTGCCTCAAACGCTGGAGTCAGCATATAGCTATCAGGACTAGTAGCCATTGATAGCTTTCTCCTCCAGGGCTTGTCCAATTCCTTTTTAAAGCCATCCTAATTGATGGGCATCACTACTCTTATGGTAGCGAATTCCATAGTTCAACTGCACTGTGTGTGAAGGTCCTTCCTTTTATCTGTCCTGAATCTCCCACTATTCAGATGACCCTGGGTTCCGGCATTATGAGAGAGGCAGAAAAATGTCTCTTGTCTACTTTCTCCATGAAAGCATGGAGCATACACAAGATCCATGAAAGCACAGTTAAAATACGTTAAGAGATCACCAAGGTCTAACATGCTAACTCCACATGCAAATGGGAGAGGGGGACTCATGGTAAATGCATTTATTTGTGATGGGTGTGTGTGTTGTATCTGACTCCCCAGTGTTGTGTCTGTCTCAGGCCATGGCTAGACCAGGCCTATATCCCGGGATTGTCCCGGGATCATCCCTGTACATCCAAATGACACACAGGGGATCCTGGTAGCAGGCAGGGACGACCCCTCCATTTTCCTGGGATAATCCTTAAATTTAGCTAAGGCATATATCCTAATGCAAATCAAATGAACTTGATACAGAACCATATTGAGTATGTTAATGTTAATGGACTGATTCATGCATTTGGTGTACACCTAAAATGTTGTAAGTGTACACTTGAAAATATAGTGTGAAAAACAAATGGGGACAAAACTTGTGTTTGCAAACATCTACCCATCACAGACACCTATTAGGAAGCCATGAATGACAGCGACTTCCTGTCAAGTGTTCTTTCAGCGGCAAACCTGTGTTTACTGCTGAATAATGTGCGAAAAGGCTCCGTGTCTCTAGGATTTGTATCAGAGCTTATAATGGTATGAGCAGCAAAAGGAGAGTGACGAAGGAAGTGCTGAAGGGTCTTGGTTTTCTGCCAGTCAAAAAGCCAGACTTTTGCAACCCTAAATCCTGATGCATCACCATGAGCAGAATAAGCTATGGAAATTACACAACTCCCCTTGAGCTTCTCATCCAATTAAATTTGATTAGTTAAGCACAAGTTCCACTCAGCATCAAGAGGGAAGGGCTATAGCTCAGTGGTAGAGCACCTGCTTTGCATGCAGAAGGTCCCAGGTTCAATCCCCGGCATCTCCAAGTAGGACTGGAAAAACTCTTGCCTGAAATCCTGGAGAGCCATGGCTGCCAGTCAGTGTCAATAACACAGGGCTAGATGGACCAAGGGTCTGAGTCACTATATGGCAGCTTCCTATGTCCTGTTTTCAAAACGTTCTTAGACCTTCTTCAAGCAGGCATTCTTTTGCTTTGAGCCTGGGACCGTAATGGTTTACATGTTTTTAACTGTTTTAATCTTTAATGATTTGTTTTCATACTTTTATTGTTGTGTTTTTGGTTTGGTTATTTTGTTGTGGTTTGGTTTGGTTTGGTTTGGTTTGGTGTGGTTTGGTTTGGTTTGGTTTGGTTTGATGGTTGCAAACCACCCTAAGGGCATTTCATTTATTTATTTACAATATTTATATACCACTCCCCACTGAAAATTTCAGAGCAGCGTACAAGATAAAATAAAATAAAAACAGAATAAAACACTTTAAAATAGATTTTAAAAGAAGCAAAATGTACAGTGAACCGTGGCTGGTCATTAAGGAAAGCCTTCCTGGAATAATGACGTTTTCAGGAGGCACCGAAACGAATACAATGTTGGTGTCTGCCTGACCTCCAGAGGCAGGGAATTCCATAGGAGGGGGGCTACCACACTGAAGGCTCTTCCCCTGGTAGACTCCAATCAGAGGATGGGTCTAGGTGGAACCACCAGGAGCATGCCCTCGGATTTCCAGTTGGGCCAACAAATAAATA
The DNA here is from genome assembly GCF_023053635.1 of Elgaria multicarinata webbii. NCBI lineage: Eukaryota > Metazoa > Chordata > Lepidosauria > Squamata > Anguidae > Elgaria > Elgaria multicarinata. The sequence continues at coordinate 25,873,560 of NC_086173.1, forward strand.
AATCAAAGTAGTAAGAGCTCTTTGGGTGACAGTAGCCCTATTCAGAGATGTTCATGTGACCTCAAATGAACTTTAGGGTGGGGTGGGGATTATACCACTAGCAGGGTTGGCTCTTCCATCAGCCAGAGTGAGACAAGGGGGTAGGGGGTGGAGTGGTGGTGAAATGTGGGAAGGCAGAGCTGCATGTGCCAGGCAGCCTACTCTGCGGTCTCTAAGCTAGTCTGCCATCCTCAGAGGCAGCAGAGGCTTGAGTTAAGGTTCAACTGGAGGAATAGAGATGTACAGATTTTGAAAAATCTGTTCCATCTCCATTTTGTAAATTGTCAGGTGCCTTTCATTCCATTGCCTGCTCGCTAGTAGAATCAGTTTTCCGATTTCCTAACCATATGCAAATTCTCATTTGCACACATTTGCACTTGCAACAACGTATAAATCCCTCCCAAATTGCACTAATTCTTCCAAAATGTACATTTTCATTCTTTAGCCTATGGGGGAAATGTGCACTTTGGGCTTTTAATTTTACATATTTTTCTACTACTACATTTGTTTGAAATTCCAGAAAGTTTTAAAATAAACTGTCGGCATATCTGTCGAATCCGTGCAACTCGGGAAAAGCCATCCCACTGTGGAAGCTGCGGGTCGGAATCATGGACATCTGAATTTATTTGATTCCGTTGAGGATTTCTCTGACATCCCTATGTGGGAACTAAGGTTCCTGTATGTAGAATGGGGGCAGTGGTGGCACCATCTTATTTTTCACCTCAGGCAGCAAAATGGTGGCACTTATATGTGAATTAGCATCCTCCATTTCCCAGGTTCCAAATCACACATATAAGACACATCCGGGTGAACCTAAGTCCCTTGAATGCACAGAGCAGACAGCAGGGGTGACTGACCCCAGTCACACAGCTCTATTTGTCCACTGAACGTCTGAACAGAGCTAATAAGAAGGCAGATTCCTATGGGGTGGGAATGGCCTAGCTCAGTGGTTCCCAAACTTTTTCAGGTAACCGCCCCCTTGGTTCCGCAAACTCATGCCCAGTGCCCCCTACCCTACACTATAAAAATCATTATTCAGAATAGCAGTTTTCAACAACCCACTAATGCAACCAGGAGCTTCTGAACCACTCTCCATAGTGCAGGATAGTGGGGCACACCAAGCAGGGTATGTCTCTTCATTAGCATTTTGGTGCTTTTGGCCTTAGCTAGACCTAAGGTTTATCCCGGGATTGTCCGGGGGTCATCCCTGTGCATCTAAATGACACACTGGGGATCCCGGGATCAGGCAGGGATGACCCCGGGACAATCCCAGGATAAACCTTAGGTCTAGCTAAGGCCTTTGAAACATTTCAATTCACCATTAAAAGGACTCTTCTTAAACGGTATTAATACATGTGTGGATTCTTCCCCTATATGGCTTGGGACCAAACTAGCTTCTCTCATAAAAATGTCCCTGGGTTTTAAGACCTTCTAGAGAGGCGCTTCTTGGAAAAGACCACCTTGAGCAATCCCCTGCCGCCCCCTTGCCTCTTAGCACCCCCCTGCCGCCCCCTTGCCTTTTAACGCCCCCTTATGCAATCCCATCGCCCCCAAGGGGGCAGTACCCGCCCACTTTGGGAACCACTGGCCTAGCTGCTGCTGCTACTTGCTTCACCCCAGCCTCCCTGTAAGAGAAGGATGGGGGAAGTAGGTGAGAGGGGCAGGGTTGTATGGAAAGAGCCGTGCTGTTTTTCTGTGTGTTTTGGTGGTGGACTGAAGATCAGACATGACTGACGAGGGTGACCATAGGGAAAAGGAGGACAGGGCCTCCTGTATCTTTAACAGTTGTATAGAAAAGGGAATGTCAGCAGGTGTCATTGGTATGCATTGCAGCACCTGTGAAATTCCCTCTTCATCACAACAGTTAAGGCTGCAGGAGCCCTGCCCTCCTTTGTATCTGATCACTCTAGAAAAGAAGGCAGGGCTCCTGCAGCTTTTAGCTGTTGTGATGAAGAGGGAATTTCACCAGGTGCTGCATGCATACAAATTACACCTGCTGAAATTCCCTTTTCTATACAACTATTAAAGATACAGGAGCCCTGTCTTCCTTTCCATATGGTCACCCTTTGAATGACTGATTGTTTTGAGCAATGTGGTGATGGTATAGAATGGGAGATGAGTAATTCATGCAGAGCTTTTCAGTACAAGGCAAGTTAGGTTGAATAATTGCGACTTAGAGCTGATGCAGTTCTTTTCTTTTACACCAGAGGTGTTGAACTTCTTTCAGCCTGAGGGCGGAATTTGATTTGGGAGTAGCTCCTCGGGGGTGGGGGTGGAGCATTCTAATGGTGGGCAGGAGCCAATGGCAAAAGGGGGTGTGGCCAATGGCAAAAGGGGTGGGGCCCAATATACCCCAAGTACCCGCATGTTGTAGCTGAAAGCTCTTACTGCCAGTCGCTCAGCCTTAAGAGATGCATTTCAACTTTTTAGAATGGGGGAAGAAAGCACAACATTTGGGAAACTGCCAAACAATTAATGTAGGGAGGGGGAAAGGGGCATGGTCACTCGTGGAACCCCAGAAGGGCCACATCCACCTGACTTCCACCCCACCCACCCAGCCTGAGATACGCCACTTCTGCTTCATATAGAGAAACCACTTCCATATTGGTGTGGGGGGGAAGCATGAAACCGACACATGTATTGCTCCATGGGGTGATCTCATAGTTCTTTGTAGAAGATATATACCTCATGGTTATTCCTGCAGACTCTCGAAGTGTCCCACAATTGCAAAGTAAAATACAGTAAAAAAAAAAATTAAAAACATTATAATTCCGATGTAGTGGAATGGAAAATAGAAAGGAGAAGTGAGAACAGGTCTAAATAAAACCACTGTCGGTTGCCTACCAGTACCTTAAAGTCCTTTCTATATGTGTTATCACTGGGCTGGCTAAAATTTGGGAGCAAACCGCTAAGGTGGGCTTCCTTCAGCAAGAAGATTTGAGAGGAGAGCACTTCTATGGAGAAAGCTGTGTTCTGAGGATCACAAAGCCACTTCCTGAGTCTCCACAAAAATAAGATGGAAGGAAGAGTGTACAAATGAGGCATTTCTTCAGAAATGTGAATTACATTACGTGTACATGCGGTGCTTGCACGTGACGGGAAGCCACAGCAAATGACAGCTTCCTACTATCTGTACACAAGATGCGCTAAACATTCCTGTGCTTTCATGATGTATGATTTGCTTATGGATTTCCTATTCTGTCCAGAATCTGGTAGTGCTTTACCTGTACCTCTGAGTTGCTTTGAATACAGCAATATTGCCTGCCTCAAAACAGCAATGACAGTAACCTGCGACTCAAGCTCACATCACACACACACACACACACACACACACACACACTCCTCCATCACCTCTTTCCATATCTTCTTTGCCTTTTATCTTCTTTTATCCCGTCCCTCATCTTCTTACTTATCTGCTTGAAAACAGAAGGCTGGATCTTCAATAATTCCTCAGAGGCCCCCGACACTAACAAGGGAGACGTAATTCAATTATTCAAAGCCGCTTCCCCCCCCCCCCCCATAGTTTTGTGCCACCCAAAGGGATGGCTTTTCTCCCCTGAAAAATGTTAAGACGTTGTTCTAATTTTAGTTATCGTTCTTCTGCCTAATTTTCTGTTATTGATTATCACTGCATTGGATCCTGACAAATCTTAATAAGCTATTGACGGAGTGAGAGTAGTAGGAGGAAATAGGCTCTTTCAGTACACAGGTATTTCCCTATCAGTGAAAGCAACCCTTGTAAGGTCCATGGTTAAATGGAGCTTGTCCTTGGGCTTTCTACTGTACACCCAAAATCAGCTCTCTGAATAAAGGCCAGATGACACATTATGTTAATGAAACGTTTTGTTTTTTTAAAAAATGTGTGCTTAAACTGGCTACTTTATTTTGAAAGAAAGGTAGGGCATGTCTACACCACACCTATATCCCAGGGTAGTCTTTGGATCATCCCTGTGCATCCACATGACGCTCAGGGGATCCCGGGGGCAACCCGGGACGAGCAAGGACTTACCCCGGGATATCAGGAACCGTGGAAAACCCGACTTTTCCACAGTTCTGGGATCATTCCGTGGAGCGCGGGCTGTGTGGCCACTGCTCCTGGGTTGTTCCATCCTCCCTGTGGTTAGTGGGGCACTTGAAATAGGCACGGAGCTGCACGGCAGCAGTCCGTGCCGGTGGGGAGTGGGGTCGTTTTACCTTTTGCAGTGGAGCGCAAGTGTGCTCCTCATTGTTGTTGTTGTTTAAAAATGGCAGCCACAACATCTTTCCAGAATGTCGTGCAGGTGTCAAGACACCCAGGGAGGATTGCAGAAGCCGGTAAGTCCGCGATCCTCCCCCTACACCCTTGTGGTATAGACATGCCCATAGTTGTGTGGGGTCCCAGTCTGGATTGCGCCATCGCTTAGCGTTTTGCTCCTGCACTTCATCCCTGCTAAAGATCTGGTTTTTATTTGCCCTGTCCAGGGACAGGGAAAACAGTAGCTGCATGGGTGGGTAGTTTTCAGTGGGAAATCAGTGCGGAAGTGCAATCTGCAACTCCCATACAGCTTCTTTCCTTTCAGAATAAATGCGTCCAACTTCAGCAAAAGCTGCTACAGTTTGGTCATAATTTGTTTGTGAAAGGACTCATTTAATCCTTCCTCGTTGCTGTGAGTTGAACAGTGGGATTGTGAAGCTGACTGGCCATATCTGGAATGTGATGAGAGACCTGGTGGTGACCCCTGTGCTCCTGGTCCTCCAGCTGACAGGAATCCGCAGCAATTTCCTTGTCCGATGCATATATCCATAACACATCATTAATACTTCCTGCAAGTGGGTCTGAAATATTGATGCTAATTGCTCCTCTTGCTCTCCTGGCAGCACATTAAGCAGGTAGAACTAACGAGCCACTTTTTTTTGTTTTTGTTTTAAAGAGAGGAGGCCTAATGGATGACAAGCCTAGACATGCCCAATATTACCCAGAATCCTCTTGGTGGGCTTTGTGGAGATAGCTTGTCCTGATTGGTCCTGGATGCTCCTACAATGGTTGGTGGCTTCTCTAAGGGATGGTGTCATCCAGGAAGCATGGGGAGATTAAGGTTGGGGTGAGCAGACTTTAGGCTAGCTTTGTTTTTCACTGGAACCTGAAGGTCCATCATCTGTAAGCAGATGCAAAATAGAGGCTCTGGAAGGAAGACATAAAATTGTGAAACAAGGTGCTTCTGAGCATATGCTAGCACTTGCACAGAACTGGCACACACAAATCTAACCCTGTTTTCCCACAAACTTTCTTGATGTTAACAGTCAAACTTAGGAAGGGGGAAGCACTTTTGCATTCAAGATTTTGCTGTTCCCCATGCTTTTGTGATTCCTGTGCCCATTTGTACAAGCTTTTGGGGAACAGACAAGCGTTTTATCTGCTTTCTGGTGTCATTGTGATGGTTTTGTTGTATTTTATTGTGGATTTGTAATTTTAGAGTTACGATTTTAGCAGGGGTTCATGTGTTGTATTGTTTTTTTGTGGTGGTGGTAGTTGTGTGTTGCCACCCTGGGTTCCTTGCAAGGAAGGGCAGGATATAAATAATAAGTGAATAAATAAATAAATAAATAAATAAATAAATAATTGTTAAAACGTTGGGAGTCGGAAATCCTTGGTGATAGACTGCAAACCACCTGGAGGTCTGCCAGCAGATCAAAGAATCATAGATGAGAATAGCAGAGTTGGAAGGGGCCTACAAGGCCATCGAGTCCAACCCCCTGCTCAATGCAGGAATCCACCCTAAAGCATCCCTGATAGGTGGTTGTCCAGCTGCCTCTTGAAGGCCTCTAGAGTGGGAGAGCCCACAACCGCCCTAGGTAACTGATTCCATTGTCGTACTGCTCTACGACAGGACGTTTTTCCTGATGTCCAGCCGGAATCTGGCTTCCTTTAACTTGAGCTCGTTATTCCGTGTCCTGCACTCTGGGAGGATCAAGAAGAGATCCTGGCCCTCCTCTGTGTGACAACCTTTTAAGTATTTGAAGAGTGCTGTCATGTCTCCCTTCAATCTTCTCTTCTCCAGGCTAAACATGCCCAGTTCTTTCAGTCTCTCTTCATAGGGCTTTGTTTCCCTTGATCTATCTTCTAAATAGAAGATAGATCTATCTTGATCTATCTTCTGCCCACCCCTGGGTTAGGGTACAAGTATTAAATGAACACCCATTTTCATTCAGCCCCTGACTCTCCAATTGCTTTTCCTTGCAGGGGGAGCTGCTAAGCCCATGTCGCTGCGACGGGTCTGTCCGCTGCACTCACCAACCCTGCCTGATTCGCTGGATCAGTGAGAGGGGCTCCTGGAGCTGCGAGCTGTGCTATTTCAAATACCAGGTCTTAGCCATCAGCACAAAGAATCCCTTGCAGGTAAGCCTCCGGTTGGCAACTTAGTTTTATCAGCTGGCCAGTTTTGGGGGAGGGGAGGGTCAACAGCAGAGGGTGCTCGGCAAAGTGCAATGTGCCAGTCTAACTGCGACGCCACCTGTTCCTTGCTCTCATTCAGGGTGTGGAGCAAGCGAGGCAAGCGTAAACTCAGAAGGTGGCCCACAAAGGCCTGTACCCCTGTTGAGGACATTGGGTCACATTTTCCATTTGTGCCTACTCTGCCTCCCACCAAAAGCAGTTGAGATCTTGCCAAGAGGCAGAGGGGGTTGTTGACGATGGTGTCAGATGTCATCCATCAGGGAGCCAAATCCAGCTGTCCTTTGCTACCTTCTTGTTCCTACTGATGATCAAAATATTCACCTGCAAAGCAGAAAGAAACAGGTGAACCTAAGTCATACTTTACACTATACACTTGTATAGATTGAATGTGCCACACCAGCTTGTGCAAGGAGGCATGTTTTGCCAATCGAGCAAGTCCTTCTAAGCGTTCATGTACATCCACTTCCTAGTTGACTCTCACAGACAGATTAATGTTTTGGGTCTGATTCTCGTACCGTTTCCTGACACGACTTAGAAACCTCTCCCCACCCAACACACATACTTTCTCTGTACAGGCTGCTGCATGGTGAGCTCTGTGACTCACCAGGTTCATGTTGTGGCTGCATTGAGGGAAAATGTTTGCCATGCAAAAATGACAGGGGGAAATCTCATGGTGGTGACCTTGCAGGGGCCAGAAAAGAATCAGCCCTGAGTCATGCACCGGTGGACCATTTGCTTGACACCAGGGACAAGCTGTTCAGTGGGAAAAGCAACTGAGCAGCTCTGTCCCCTTCCAGCCCAACTCCCATACCCTGGGGTGGAGTAGGGGGTGTCTGCTGCTGGGAAGTCCAGCCCTTTGGGGGCTCACCGCATTTCTGCAGAGCCCCCAAATTAGCTGGCATTTGTGAGCTGAGCCATGGATTTTCTCAAAATTTAGTAACTTTTCCACTTTTTAAATTTATGTGCTTGGCACAAATTGCGGCTGCAATTTGCGTAATCGAGGCCGTAATTTGCATGATTTGTGCAAATTGCGACCGTGATTTGCGCAACGTATGGCTGAAATTTGCACAGATTTATATTTACACATTTTTTAAAAAAGCTTGAAAATCTGCAAACTGGCTTGACTTGATGCAGAGCCAGCCTGGCCAATGGTGAGGCCTGTTGGGAGCTGCAGCCCAACAGCATCTGGAGTGCCACATGCTGCCTGGCCTGGTTCTGGGTCATTTTTCTTGTTTCTTTTCAGTGATCTGGTTTGGTTGCGGAAAAGGGACCATAGGAAGAAGATACTCTCACAGAATGTGCAATAACTTAGTTTTAGAATTTTCTCACGGATCTCAAACCTATCCACATTGCATACGTTGTACATTGTCATCCTAAGATTCTGCACCCCTTGGCCAATCCCGCCTCAGTGCTCCTCCATCCGCTCAACGAAAGCACCCACCAACATTAACTCCCTGCGCTGTTTTCCCTCCGCAGTGGCAGGCAATTTCCCTGACGGTGATCGAAAAGGTGCAGATTGCAGCCATCATCCTGGGCTCTCTCTTCCTCATTGCCAGCATCTCGTGGCTCATCTGGTCATCGCTTAGCCCCTCGGCCAAGTGGCAGCGGCAGGACCTGCTCTTCCAGATCTGCTATGGGATGTATGGCTTCATGGACATCGTCTGCATAGGTGAGAACTTCCTCCTACCTGGAGCCTCTTTTGTTGCTTAGCAAAGGAATGGGAAAGGCCCTGGTTAGCCTCCTGGTTAGCACAAACACAGTCTCGCATCAGCTCCACCTCCAAAGGACTAGTGCACATGTGTTAATCACTCACTACCAATGAGAAGGGACTATATAGCTCAGTGGTAGAGCTGATGCTTTGCATGCAAAAGGCCCCAGGTTCAATCCCTGGTTTCTCCAGGTAGGGCCGGAAAAGCTCCTGCCTGAAGCCCTGGAAAGCTATTGCTGACAGTCAGTGCTGACAGTACTGAGCTAGATGGACCAAGAATCTGACTCAGTATAAAGCCACTTCCTATGTGGTGGATTTCCGAAGATTTCTAGCCATTAAAGAAATCCAATTCTGAAGCAGTGCCTCCAAGGAATAGCCTTGGGAACACAGTAACACACCAGATGAAATTAGGATGGGGTAGGGTATGCTTCCACTGGGGTCAGAAAGCACTTCTCTATGTACTGGTTTTGTTACATCCTGCTTTGGCTTGAGATTGTAACAGTTTGCTCCTATGGGTTATACTCTCTTCCCTCCCCCCCACCCTCTCGCAGTGGCATTTTTAAATAGTCCTGCAAATAGCCTTTAAATAACATGGCTAGGGGTATGTCTGGACTTTAGACAAGCACCAAATGGTATATTGCGTTCAGAACTCAGCATCCCGGAAATCTAAGCTCTTTTAAAAATATATAAAAACCACAAGATTCTAGTCCTTAAAGATGTAAAGATGCTGAATAATTAGCAATAGCTGGTAAAATAATTGAAGCTGAGAGAGGAGCAAGGTGAACAAGATTCTATTTATGTATTTAAAACATTTGTATCCTGCCCTATATCACTAGGATCTCTGGGTGGCATACAGACAAAATTATACAATATAAAACAATAAATATGCAGAGCTAAAAATGAATTAAACCATTAATCAAGTTAAAACCAGTATATAATTTAAAAGCAGTAAAAACAGTTTAAAAAGTTAAAACAATGTGCAAGCTTGGTGAATTTAACCCTTAAAGGCTTTGTAAAAAAGCCATGTTTTTACTTGGCGCCGGAATAAAGCCAATGTTGGCGCCAGTCAGACCTCCAAGGGGAGGGCATTCCACAGTTGGGGTGCCACAACAGAGAAAGCCCTCTCCCTTGTCCCACCATAGCGTATGTCTCATGTTGGTGGGATGCGGAGGAGGGCTCCTCCAACAGATCTCAAGTCTCGGGCAGGCATATATAAGGAGAGGCGCTCCCTCAAGTATCGAGGTCCCAAGCCATTTAGGGCTTTAAACATCATTACCAACACCTTGAATTCCGACTGGAAGCGTATAGGCAGCCAGTGCAGTTCCTTTAAGACCAGTGTTATGTGGTCTTTGTAAGATGTGCCTGCCAGCAATCTAGCTGCTGCATTTTGCACTAGCTGCAACTTCCAAGTCATCTTCAAGGGCAGCCCCATGTAGGGTGCATTGCAGTAGTCTAATCAGGAAGTTACTAGTGCATGCACTACTGTGGCTAGGTTGTTCCTTCTATGCAAGGAGCCTTGCACAGGTACTCTGGAGTTCCTTGCATTGTTCTTCCCCCGTGCCCCGAGAAATAAATTATGCAGAATATACAAACGCCTACAAATCTGCTTAATCTTGTATAATTTTTACAAGGCACCGAATTTAACTATTCTTGATATGGAATTTTCACAGGCCTGAAATCTATATTCCTGGAACAAGATGGGAGTTTTTTATGAGCATTTGTAGAGTGCCTGGCTTTCACCAACTACAACTAATCGTAGAACGCTTGATACAGCTTTTGTGCTGTATTTAGCCCCAGCACTTTTTTATTTTAAAAATGAAATATTGCTTTTCATTTTCCAAGGATCAGAGTCAATTCTGCTTTCATTGATGAGGTGCATGTGAATTTTGCACATACTTCCTGCCCCCACCCCCAGCATCTGGAGGAGTTTTGGAATTTTGCTAGCATCCGTTGGAAGCAAGAAAGACAGAGACACACAGAGAGGGTCATATTCTCAGTATTGGGCAAAAGGCGGGATAATAATAATAATAATAATAATAATAATAATAATAATAATAATAATAATAATACTATCATCCAATGTTACTTTAACTGAAGGCTCATTCATTTCAATGGCTCTATTTTAAGTAGGACTAACATTGGATACAATCTGCCCTTAATGTTCCAAACTGACGGGAAGATTTAAGATGTGGGTTTTCAGATTGTGTGGATAAAATGTAATGTCAGTATTGACCTTTAATGCAGCCTTAAGACACAAACTTGTCAACAGTTAAATGTTAATAAAAGCCTCAGGAGATCACAGGCTCTAATCGTAGGCCTTAGAATCCCAGTTTTTCTCTCTCTTAAGTTTCTAGGCCTCATGATTGCTGAGATAAGTCTTGAAAATGTGATGGCACAAATGCTGAAGAATATTAAGCAGCGAGGCAGTAGAAGCCCAGGTCCATTGTGTAATTCAGCTTTGATTCATCCTTTGTTCATGAATCTCCAGGATGATAGGAGGGTTTTGTTTAAAGGGAAAAAAATGTATGATGTTCTGAAAAGTAGAAAATAGCCACAAATAGTAGCTCTATGCTCACCACATTTAGAAAAGTGATAACAGTGTTATGCTAATGACATGATGCCATAACATACAACTTAGTCACAGGTTTCTCACTCATGAAATATTTCTTGTGTGGCCCACGGAGCTAAACACATGTCCCACCCTTGGAGGAAGGAGGAGCCCGTCTGTCATCTCGGCTGGCGTGTCATAGCATAGTTTACAAACCATCCAGGCCTCCTGCTCCACCCACTCCTATCCACGGCACAACCTTCTGGTTCCATCTTCCCCCTCACTTCTGTTTCCCCCCAGTGTGCCAAGCAACCCATTATGACATCAAGCACAAGTAAGCCCAACCATCTCCCCTTAAATCCCTGGCTGATTTACATGCTACGGTTCCCCTTCCAGTCCTTTTAAGCTAGCGAAATACCCAGCATTGTGGTGAGTGTGGGGGTGGCGAGGGGAGAAAGAGAACTATATTTTGCAAGAAGCCCTGGGTGGGGGCCCACTGAGAACCCGCTTCAATGTGATGGTGGCTTGTTTAGGCCTGTGTAGAATGAATAGCTTTTAAGGGACTTGGAGGCAGAGCCAAGTTCATCTTGTGATGCACACATTGATTCCTTTAAAATACTTTATTATACTCTGCTGTTACATGGGACTGGTGGTAGTAACCCATCCACGGGCTGTTCAGGCCCTCACCTGCTTAGCTGTAGCAGTGCTGCAGCCTCAGATACTCCTGGACCATTCTGTGATCCTGCTGCATGCATGCATTTTATTAAATTCTACCTTGGTCTATGGGCATTTGGACCCATCATTGTTTCTGGGTGAGGATGTTAACATCCTGATGAGATCTTCATGGTTCTCCCCGTCCCATTTTTAAAAATGATTGTCCTCTTTCAAGGAATGAATAGGACCTAGCTGCTGACCGAAGAGCATTTATGCTTGAACAGAACAGAAGATTGGCAACAACCACTTGCAGCAAACTCCAGGGGTCAAGAGGGCAGGGCTGTTGTGATGAAGGGAATTTCATCAGGTCCTGCATGCATACAAAGGACACCTGCTGAAATTCCCTTTTCTATACAACTGTTAAAGATACAGGACCTCCTTTCCATATGGTCACTCTATTGTCCATGGGCTTTAAAATGTGGAATCAAATGCTTCTCCATTGCCCCAGAGCAGCCATTTGTGTGGGTCAAGGCCTGGAAGGCCTACAACAACACCAGGCCAAATTGCTTGATGTATGGAAGATCCCATGCAATACTTTTGTGTGTTTAACCCTTTCCTCCTCTGCTATTTTCTCAAAATTGCGCACACACAACCTCAAATAAACCTTGTAAGCAATACAGGGGGAAAGATGCAGCAGAGGTGGGAATATGTGGCCCTCCAGATGTTGTTGGACTGCAATCCCCATCAGTACTAGCCGGCCTGGCCAATAGTAAGAGATGGGTTTTGCAGTTCAACAGCATCTGGAGGGCCACTCTTTCCCCATGTTTGAGATTCAGGGACTGGGTCCTCGCCCTGCACCCCTCTCCAGGTCTAACATTAGCTTCAGAAGGCAACTCAAATCAGGAAAATGGCAGGGGTAAAGCATTAAACACCCTCTTCCCCTAGCCCTGCTTCCCTGTAGTTGCTGTAACGTTTTAAAAATAAAACATTGTGCAATCCAATCACAGATCTACCATGTAATGTTTAGTTTGGCCTCACATGCTGTGACATCAGAGCATCTGAGCCAATGGCAGATAGAGGACATGATGGTTGCCTCTCAGATGGCAGTTGACAAAGACCCGCTGTGATATCAGAAGGCCTGCTGTAAAGCTCATAAGAACTGAAATAGCTGATCAAGATTTATTGGTTGGGGAACTCACTTGCCCAATGTAAGGGCGAACTAGACAGGATGGTGGCAGAAACAATTTGTGGCCCTTCAGATGCTTTGGCCTACAACTCCCACCAGCCCTGGCCAGCATAATCAGTGATGAGGGATCATGGGAGTTGTAGGCCAGAACTTCTTAGAGGGCTACAAGTGGCCTACTCCAGGTTTAAACTGGGCTCTGTAGATAAAATGGGGGGGGGAGAGAGCAGAATCCTCCCCCCTTGTCAGCTGTTTAACCCAACCCCCCTCCTGATAGCCGCTCTGCCTCCCCGCCCCACCCCCACCCCCCAGCATCATTTTGGTAGCAGAACTCAGCTGAGGAGAATATTACTGGGAGGGGAGGAAAGACAATGAGGAGGATTTAGCACCCCACCCCTTCACCTATCTGGCTGGGACAACACATTCCACCGAGTTTGTACAAGTAAACCAGCTGCATATCCAGTTTAGCCTGAAGAATACAAATTAGTGCTGCCAATTCAGAAGTCTTTTATTCCTTGACTAGGCTTGTTGTTGTTGTTGTTGATCCAAAGTTAAGCACTTTGAAGTTTCAGTGGTTATAATAGGAATGTTAAACATATGCTTCTGTCTCTTCAATCAATGGGTCTTAAAGGTACTTAACTTCAGCTGGGCCTTGCCCAGCATCATGATTGATTGCCCTTAATATGAAATGTTAACTGTGCTGTTTCATCTTCAGCTTGCCTGAAAGATGGTTGGAATTTAGGTGTCTCATCCTACTTCTCTTCTATAAGTAAAGAAGTGCCTATTTATATATAATTCACCAGACTGAAATAGCAACTCTGCTGTTGTTCTTTAATGAGAGACAACTTGGGGCAGTGTATGTGTGTGTGTGTGTAGTCGTGAGAGAACCGTGCCTGTAAGCAATTTTGTCTGGGTACAGCCTGATGACTGCCCTGTGAGTATTTAAACTTTGTCAACTTTTGCAACATCAAATCAGCTTATTAGCCGGTACTGCTAAAGCTGGAACTGAGCCCACCTGTTAGCTAGACCTACAGGAAATCTAAGGTCAGACCATCTAGCTTAGTACTATCCAGAACAGCTTTCTCCAACTTGGTGTCTGTGGCGTTACACCCCACAAGTCAGTTCCCTAATGTATGTCTAGAATTTATAAGTCTATTGTATTTAGAATGTTGACCTGAGTAGGTGAAGATAGAATATCTTAGGAAGGGAGAGGAGGATATATAAGGGAATGACTGAGGTTATAAGGGAGTGTGTTTAAAAAGTACTTTGGTTCGAGGGGAGAATTAGAGGATCAGGGTAAAGAGGGTTGTCTTTTGAGTGTAGTGTGCAAATAGTCAGTTGGTGTATATTAAACAATCCTGATAATAAAGAAAGTTCAAGAGTGAAGGTGTGAAAGAAAAGAAAAGTGTGTATGAGAAGAAAGGATTGGATAAGAGGTTTTAACAAGGGTCTGAAAAATTGTATTATGAAACAAAGTTTGTGAACATTGAAATAAATTTGTACTCAGTTTGTTTTACTACCACAAAAATCCCACGTGTCTCCTTGGCATTTATCATCTGCAGTTATATACATATAACACCCGTTCTGACATTAATTCACCATCAGCACATATAATTCACAGCGCGTTATTTTATTCCTGAAATTATTCCTGTTTAACCCCTTTCTCCACATAGTTTGTAGAAAGGTGGTGTTTGTCCCTCACCTCAAGCTCATAAAGTGATGGTGCCTAACTTGAGCAGGAAGTGTCCGCGGACAAGCTTGTTGTAAAGAGTCTGTGTTGTGGCACAGTGTCCTCCATATAGTTTGGACTTCAACTCCCACCTACCCCAGCTAGTGTGGTCCATGGCCAGAAATGCTGTGAGTTGTAGTGCAAAACATCTGAAGGGTGCCATGTTGGGAAAGGCTAGTCTAGGATTTCAGGCAGGATTCTTCCCTAGTTGTACCTGGAGATGTCAGGGATTGAATCTGGGACCTTCTGCAGGCAAAGGAGGGCTCTACCAGTGGAAGCTGGTAGCTACAACGTCAATGAAGCCAATTCAACACCCCACTGATCTCGGAACCACCAGCCTCTGCTGTGCTCTGCCACTGTGCTGTGGCCCTTCCTTTAAAAATAACTAGGTTCTGGGAACCAAGGTCCCTGATTCCAGGCCTGTGTTCCTGGGCACCTATGTTGTGTCACCATTCCATAAGTCAGGGAAGATCAACATCCAGATGTTACCCCCTCCCCTCCCCAGAACCCACCAAGGACTACACCCCACACCCACTGCAGCTGAATTTGTTGCCACTGTGTCGTTGTTATTATTATTATTATTATTATTATTGCATTTATATACTGCCTTTTTTCCTCTAAGGAACCCAAGGTGGTGTACATAATCCTCCACCTCTCCATTTATCCTCCCAACAACAACCCTGTGAGATAGGTTGGGCTGAGAGTCTGTGACTGGGCCAAAGTCACCCAGTGGGTTTCCATGGCTGGGTAAGGACTAGAACCCGGATCTCCCGACTCCCAGTCCAACACTTTAGCTACTACACCACACCGGCTCTTTTGAATTTGTCACCCAAGCAGCAGCAAAACTGATGGCAAGTTTTTCAGGAAAACGAAGTGCTCAGGGAGTACATGCTTATTTCCAAGCAGAAGCACACTTCTGTTAGTGTATTTCTGTGTACAAACAAAGTCTGAACTCCCCACATGCCTTGTTTCCCTTGAAAATTGCAGTGATTTCTTTGCTGGCTCCATTGCTGCATTAGCAAATTTGGATGTTAAGAACATAAGAAGAGCCCTGCTGGATCAGACCGAGGGTCCATCCAGTTCGGCAGTCTGTTTACACAGTGGCCAACCAGCTGTCGACCAGGAAACCACCAGCAGGACATGAGTGCAATAGCACTCTCCCACCCATGTTCCCCAGCTACTGGTGCATATAGACTTACCAACTTGGGTACTGGGGGTAGCATATAACCTCCAAGGCTAGTAGCCATTAATAGCCTTTTCCTCCAGGAATTTACCCCTTTTTAAAGCCCTCCAAATTGGTGGCCATCACCACATCTTGTGACAGTGGCAAGAGGACTCTGTAAAACCAGCAATGGGGGCCACGTGTGCAGGCCGCATTTGTTCACGGCTCATTGATGAAGCCGCTCTAGACGCTGTACAGGTTAAAACACACCAAAATCCTCCAACGAGTCAAAACCAGCATGGATAAAAAGTCCAGCAGACACATTCCAGCGTAATACCATAACACACACTAGAGATTACCAAAGCTGAAAGAGCCAGTGGGTCTGGCAAGTCTGCTCAATGGGTGGTTTAATCCTTTTCCATCAATGGCGCACCCTGGCAGCTTGCACGTCCCACGTCTTTGACAATGGCCTCACGCATAGTTGAAGGTAGGGCAGGCGGGACGATGGTGGCATAATTAAGACTTGGTACGCCCTGCGGCTGCCTTTGCCCGTGGGTTTTTCGGCAGATGGCTGGACCTTTTACCTCTAGCGCTACGCACCCCCCAATGGGAGAGGAAGACTTTTTTAATTGGAAGCCGATGACATTCAGTAAAGAGGCTGGGCTGCATTTGTGGCACTGACGGATGAGCTCTGGCGAGACGGAATGATAACAGCCAGGGAGCAGTGCGCTGTCATGGGGAAATGAATGAATGACTTTTCCATTTCCCATTGATTCAACGGGGACACGTGTCGCATGGTAATGAGCCACGTTAGGGGACGGCAGGAGCTCGATTGATTGTCACTGGGTGCTGTCCGGTCGGGAGAAGTTATTTATAACCCAGAGTTTGAGCACGTGACAGGGTGGAGGCTGGATAAAGAGGGTTTTTTAATTTATTTTTTTTAAAGTTTTAATTTTAAAAAAGCATTGGTCTATTTAAAAAAAATTTTTTTTTTTTACAAAACTCATACAAGTATCAACAATAACAACAAACCGTAACAGACAGTCCAGTGCATCACTACACATGTTATGATATAACACCCTGTTCTTCACTGCAAGACCATTGGCAGTTCTCCTCCATTCTCTTTAGCCTTAGCTAGACCAGGCTATATCCCAGGGTGAACCTCAGGATCATCCCTGTGCGTCCAGATGACACACAGGGGATCCCGGGATCAGGGAGGGATCATCCCTCCCTTGCCCCGAGATATAGCCCTCCCCTTTGGGCCCACTTTTTACTCGTGCAGAGCTGGGAGCGCGCACGAGGCACAGCATTCCTCAGGAGCGCTGCACCCATCGGGGTTAGGGTGGGGGGTGCAGGGAAATTAAATTAAATTTTAAAAAGCACCTACCTTCAGTGCACGAGTGTTTGTGCACTCCTCTCCCTTTAAATTTTTTTAAAATGGCGGGTGCAACGCCTCTCTTCCTAAGGTCATCGCACCTTACGTGTAAATGGGGGCAAGATCTCATGTTAATTCCAACGCGAGGTTTCCCCTAGCTAGGGCTAGGGCTAAACTCTCTCTCTCTCTCTCTCTCTCTCTCTCTCTCTCTCTCTCTCTCTCTCTCTCTCTCTCTGTGACTGACAGATGAGGCCTTGTTTGGGTGATGTGGAATAGGATGGGGAGGAGAGGCCCCAAAAATCTGGTGAAAAGCATCACCACTTGATGGGGGGAGGGGAGAGTAGAGGCCCCCACCACACATTGAAGGACCTCAAGAGTCCTCGGTGGCAGTGCCTGAGGCCAAAGGGACTCCTGTGTGAAAAATAGTGAAGATGACTGATAAGATATATTAAACCCCTATATCGGTCCTATTCTAAAATCTAATGAACGGATCCTAGGCCTCTTGAAAACTGCTCAATAGACATCTAGATTCTTGTGATCATTTCAACACTGCTCATTTATTCATATACATAGTTTACCAAGACTCATGGCTACACACACTTAATTGGGAATAATCCTCATTAAACACAGCAATGCTAGAAACACTTAATTAGGTGTAATCCCCATTAAAGTTGGTGGAACCTACTTCTGAGTAAACATGCACATGATCTTGCCATTTACACTGCAGTCTTATGCATGTCTACTCAGAGATAAGCTTCATTGAGTTCAACGGGACTTACTCTCAGATAAATGTATATAGGAGTAGCAGCAGTACCCAGTTTTTAATCGTAAATATTCTAGCAATTCTTTTTTATTTCCCTGCAATATTTAATCATATGGAATTAAGTTTTATGCCAGTTCTGTGAGAATGACATTAACATAATATTTTAAGAGGCCCAACAAATGGCTTGATTTAGAGACAGGTAGATTATACTTTATTGCCTTAGGAATAACTATATTTACTTATTTCTAAAGGTTTTTAATGCTTTTACATTACAACCAAATATATTTCATATGTGCTAAATCATAGTCACAAAACCAACACTAAATAAAATATAATACATAAAATTAGTTAAAAGAGCATATAAAACCAATACAATAATAAAATAACTGTCACAACATCTTAAAATTCTTAGGTTTAAAATTCATCTGGGTAGGTCTGCTGGAAGAGACTAGTCTTTAGAGCTGTCTTAAACTCTGAGAGAGCTTTAAGCTGACGAATCTCCTCTGGCAGGCAATTCCACAGCCTGGGGGTGGCATAAGAAAAGGTCCTCTGGGTAACAGTTGCCAGCCTAGTTGTGGCTGACTAGAGTAAACCCTTCCCAGAGGACCTGAGTGTGCGGGAAGAAGCTAGGTGGCAGTCTTCTAAGGCAGAGGATGTATACTCCCTGCATACTTCATAGATTTCCCTAAGGACTAGAAACAAATATAATTAGTTCAGCATGCAATGCATTGTATCAGGTAATCAGATTATTATTTCTTTGCTGTTAATTTCTCCCCTGTTATATTTTAAGGGCTCAGTTTGGATTACAGTGAAGACACCTTAAACCACGGCTTTAACCACGGTGGTTAAGCCAGAAAGCCAGGCTGTGTTCAGAAGACAACTTAAACTAGGGTGACCATATGAAAAGGAGGACCAGGGCTCCTGTATCTTTAACAGTTGTATTGAAAAGGGAATTTTAGAAGGTGTCATTTGTATATATGGGGAACCTGTTGAAATTCCCTCTTCATCACAATAGTTAAAGGTGCAGGAGCTATACTAGAGTGACCAGATTTAAAAGAGGACAGGGCACCTGCAGCTTTAACTGTTGTGATGAAGAGGAAATTTCACCAGGTTCCCCATATATACAAATGACACCTGCTGAAATTCCCTTTTCTATGCATCTGTTAAAGATACAGGAGCCCTGTCCTCCTTTTCATATGGTCAGCCTACATAGGGCTTTATTCACCATGGTTAAAGCCGTGGTTTAAGGTGTCTTCTGAACATAGCCTGGCTTTCTGGCTTAACCACCGTGGTTAAAGCTATGGTTTAAGGTGTCTTCTGAACGGGGCCAATGTATTCTTATCACTTTGTCCTCACAAGGGCCCTGCAAAATGGGTAAGGCTGAGCGATAGCCCAACGCTACCCAGTAAGCTTTGTGGCTGGGCAAGATGCTTGAACCTGGATCTCCCATATCCAAACGCAGTGAACTAGCTCTCTGTGGAAATTCCATGCACGCAGAACTATAGAAGATAAATCATAGAATCATAGAATAGTTGAGCTGGAAAGGGCCTATAAGGCCATTGAGTCCAATCCCCTGCTCAGTGCAGGAATGATTCTAGAGAAATGGGTACATTGTGGCAGAGGGATGAATTTAGGCTAAATTGGAGGTGAAAATAGATGAAGGTGCGAACCAGAAGCACAAAATATAAAATTACTTCATTCATGTAATTATATAGTGCTACAATGTGCATGGTACTTTACAGAGTACAAGCGGGCAGGTCCCTGCCCTGAGATCCTTACAATCGGAAGTTTGACAGAGGAATTAGAGAGAAGTGGTGGCTGGGGAAAGAATATGGGATTATTTCAGTTACATGCATTTAGGGTTTGTTGCAGCCTTAGAGTACAGCTAGGGAACTAGAGGGTTGTCTAAAGCCCAACCTGCTGCCCTCCAAATGTTTTGGATTACAACTTCCATCAGCCCCAGCCAGTACAGCTAGTGGCTGGGGATGATGGGAGCTATAGTCCAAAACATCTGGAAGGCTGTGCAAAAGGCTTCGTGATAAATGTGGTTTGGGGGAAGGATTTGAAGGAAGCAAGAGAGGCGCCATCATGCAGGTGCTCTGTGAGGCAGTTCCAATGACATGGGGGCAACGAGACAATGGACACAGAGTCAGTTGAAGGGATGACTGAGCGTGGTTGAACTGGACAAGCAAAGGGTCACGAGCAAGGATGTGTCAGGATATAAGAGCTGAGAGAAAAGAGGGAGAAAGGCCATGGAGGGCTTTGAAGGTTAGGACAACGCCTGTGCTGGATACCACGAGTGAACAGGACACCAGCATAACTCATTTAAGGAGGGCCCCCATGTGGACTGGGCAATGAGAGAGAGCAATGATTTTGGCAGCGAAGTGAGGGGACTGAGGTGAAATCATGGAAGGGTGAAGAGCAGAAGGTTGCAGTAAAGGTCAGAGGTGACCAGCAAGGCGTGGGCCGGAGTTTTTGCTGAAGAGGCAGAGAGGAAAGGCTGTTTTTGCAGTATTATAAAGGAAAAAGCAACGTGACTCGGTGCCGGACTGGATATAGTGAACAAAGGATTGAGAGGAGTCAAAGATAAAGCCAGCATTCTGAGGTGTTAAAAGAAATTGAAGAGCCTTGATAAACCCCATTTCCAAAGTTTTAATAGCTTTGCTTGCTGGCCACTGCACCCTTGACAGGGCAACAATCCCATAGTGTGGTCATACTGCTTTCCACCCAGGCGACTGCCTCATCTCTCCCTCCTTCTCTCCATAGGTCTGATTATCCACGAGGGCTCCTCGGTGTATCGAATATTCAAGCGTTGGCAGGCGGTGAACCAACAGTGGAAGGTGCTGAACTATGACAAGGCCAAGGACCTGGGGGAACCAATTGGCGGGAGCACAAAGCCCGGAGGGCGGAATTCACGGACGAACCCCTCCTCAGGGAGTGAGAGAACCTCCCAGCGGGGACAGCGGGTTAGGACTATTTTGAACCATCACTGTGGTTATACAATTCTGCACATTCTCAGCCACCTGCGGCCTAACGAACATCGTGGGGGCTCCAGTTCCAGCCGTGAGGTTGTCATGAGGGTGACGACAGTATAATAAGAGCCTACGGAGCCTTTGCCAAGAGGAAGAGGCTCCATGGTTCCCATGGAAGGAAGAAGCTGACGCCTTCACTTCCGATGCCTTCACAGGCTCCATTTTGAGCCCCTACGGGGTAGGCCGCACGCTGTATACTGTCCGACATGGGAGGCACCTGGTTCTGTGTGGCGTTGCCGCAGACCCCGCCCACCTCTTCCTCGTTGAGTGTGGGGAGTGCCTCAACTTGGTTGCACCTTCCTGCCCTCCCATCAATGTGAATTTTTCCCCCTCTCCAATCTAAGGTGAAAGGAGAGACCCCTCCTCCCAGCTTCCGTTGTTATGACTAAAGCTCCTTGGAAGTGTGCTGAGGATTTATTTATTTAATTTTTAAAAAAACAAAACAGCCCCTGCCGAGTTCCTTCTGGACGAGTCTTGGCGCCAACCGATCCAGAAATTTGAAAACATTTTTACCTCATCTTTCAAAGGAAATCCTGCCAGAAGACCCATGCCTTTCCACCCCATCTCATTGGTCTCTCTGTCCAGGAGACGCCAACCAGAGAGGTTCTGAACTTTTACCCATCCAAAAAAAAATAATGGTGCAATAAACATGTTTCTTAAAGCAAAATGGCATTTCGCAATAAGATACCTGTGCATTTCATCTTTAATTTAATGCATGAAAACGTTTTTCTTCCCCCCTTCCTTCTTTTTACCTTCTCTCCAGCCGTGGAAGGATAAAGGATTGTTTATATACAAATAGGTGTCTTCCAGGTGCATTGTACGCTTTCCTTCTAAAAGCTTTCAGTAAGGAGGCAGTTTATGCGATAGGGTATCAAGGGATTTCGGGATTACCATTGTGGGAGTGTGCAGCAAAGAACCTTTCATATTAAGATTTAAGCCAAGAGTCCTCTAATGCTTGGGTTCAGTGGACACATTTGGAATTGTGAGAGAGTGCTGTGGGCGCTCTCACAAAATGGCTACCATGGGGTGAGTTGCCCATTCAATGGCTGGCATGATGGGCATAGCCAGGCACAAAACACTCATTTTCTAAGAGGCAAGCTAAAACTTGCTCAAGAACCACAAGGCAGAGGTGGGGGGAGGTGTGCAGTTTGAGCTCCAAAACACAAAACTGCCCACTGGAGCCCAAATAGTTGGTGCTGTAGGGCAGCACTTCCCTTTACAGCATGCCATCCTCCCAGTTTTAAATTAAAAAAGTAAATAAATCAAGAATCAAAATAAAAATCAGTAATAGTAGGAAGCCTGGCAGGAGACAAAAGAGGTGTCTGCTGGCACATTGTTGCCCACATTGGAGAGCCTAGTTTGAGGGCCTGTTCTGAAAAGAAAGAGATTAACAGCACAACCCCATATATGTCTATTCACACATTAATCCCACTGAGTTTAATTAGGTTTACACTTAGGTAAATGCAGGGTGACCATATGAAAAGGAGGGCAGGGCTCCTGTATCTTTAACAGCTGTATTGAAAGGGGGATTTCAGCAGGGGTCATTCATATGCATGCAGCACCTGGTGAAATTCCCTCTTCATTACAATAGTTAAAGCTGCAGGAGCCCTGCATAGTGTGACAAGATACAAAGTCAGGGCTCCTCATATGATCACCCTAGGTAAATGGGTATAGGATTGCAAGCTGCAATCCTATGCTTACTTACCTGGGAGTAAACCCCATTAAATTAAACAGGATTTACTTCTGAATGGACATGTATAGGATTGTGCTATAAAGCCTTATCCATACAAAGGTCTCATTATGATAAATTGGTCCATTGATTTTAAGATGTCAGGCACATTTATAGTCTGATCCCAATCTTGATGATGTGAATTTCTAGGTTCAGTGGGGCTTACCCCTAAGGAAGAGTGCATAGGATTATGGCCTTAACTGTTGCAGGCATCTTGCTCTCATCTCTTGTTTGCTCTACTGTACTGGGAAGAAGTTCTCCAGAACTTTGAAATGACCCACTGGGAGAATCCCTAGACACTTTCAAGTGCACTTCAATATTTTGGGTGCTCTGTCCATGGAGGTGTTTGTATTCCATGGCTTCCTTGTGCAAATGTGGGATCCAATGCTGAACTTGGTGTCTAGCGAGTTCTGCTTTCGCTTTTTAAAAAGAGATTGCTTTTGTCTGTGTGGCGGTGGAGAGAATATTTCTTCTCTTAATGCAGAAGCCAATTGAACCCTTAGAGAGGGCTGCAGTTGTCAGGAGCAGTGGAATTTTGGTGCCATGAGCAACTCTGTGTTTCTTTTACTGTGGCCACAATTATCAGCCCTTGTCATCTCTTCTACCTACATGCTCCCAATTTCCTTGCCTTTCCCTGTATCTATTCACCCTCCTTTGTAGATCTCACCTCTACATCTATCAAAACAGGGCTGTCTACATTATATACAA
The DNA here is from genome assembly GCF_023053635.1 of Elgaria multicarinata webbii. Taxonomy (NCBI): domain Eukaryota; kingdom Metazoa; phylum Chordata; class Lepidosauria; order Squamata; family Anguidae; genus Elgaria; species Elgaria multicarinata. The sequence goes on from NC_086173.1 coordinate 25,896,623, forward strand.
CCCTCCTAGGGCAGCACTACTTCAGAATGTAGATGGTGTGGATGGGTTGCATGACTAAATGCCTCTCTACTTGTGGAAAGCTAACATAAGAGAAAGGGATTCCAACCTAACCTTCTCCATGACATGTTAGATTTTTACATGCAGGGAGGTGGTCTTTGTTGTTGTTTTAACATGCAGGAACATTTGCACATTGCAGCTCTGCATTCTGAAGTTGTACTCTCCCAAGAGAGCTGTACCATATGTATGAGTGCATGTTTTCTGAATCTCCCACATTCTCTGAAGATCCAAAACTTAGAAGTGATTATACAAAGTGAATACATACCCATACATGTATTCTGTGTAATTGATTCAGAATGTGTAATTGGAGCTGCATTGACACACTGTATATTTTAAATGCAGATTACACATTCAGCCCTACTTGAATAATGCAACCAGGGTATATTTATGTAAATTAAGCATATCACACAGCTATTTTTGTGTGACGTGGTTAGGATGGCAGCATTTATTTATTTATTGCATATATCCCGTTTTTTCCTCCCTAAGCAACTCAAGGCACCATACATAATCCTCTTCTCCATTTTATCTTCACAACAACAACAACCCTGTGAGGTAGGTTGGGCTGAGAGTCTGTGACTGGCCCAAAGTCACCCAGTCAGCTTCCATGGCCAAGTGGGGACTAGAACTCAGATCTCCCGACTCCCAGTCCAACACTCTAACCGCTATGCCTCACTAGCTTGTCACGGAATATGGATTCCACCTTCACCCTGCCCTTAATAAAGATTAGGCTGTGGTTCTCAATGCAACAGGAACAGTGAGGCAGTGGAAGAATGGGGCAGGACATTGGCCTTGTGCTATGAAACATGACATTAGGACCACATCCATACTTGCTTTCTGAAACCCTGTTGGAAAGCAGCCGCAAAATGGCCCACAATGGCATGAAGCAATAGGTGGTTGTGAATGTGACATGGTTGCTTCTTAGCTCTCTGCAGTTTGCACCACTCATATGCAGGTCTGAGATAGAAAATAGACAAGCTTATTATTTTTAATCGGGCCAATTTAGAGATTGTGAGTAGAAGTGGCGAATCATCCTCATCCTTGACAGTGGATTGATTTCTTCAGGAAGTTGTATCTGCAAGAGTCTCTCTGCAACTTGACTCCAAATGGAAATGTCTATGCACAGCACAGGCATCTATCTAGCCCCCAGGCAGAAGTTCTCCAGAAGTAGATTCAGTATAATAAGATTGGGAAAACGTTTAGACGGGGGCGGCAGGGAGAATCCAGACAGAGAAACAAAGCAACGAGGGATCTTGCAGAAACCCCATCACTGGAACTTTTAAAAAATAGGCTAGATCAATACCTGTGAGGGATGGTTAGGTGGAATTAATCCTCCTGGGATGTGGTGTGGAGAGATGGCCCCTGTATGTACCAGGTCTTGAGCCATTTCTATGCCTAGGATAAGCTTCCAATTCCACACCCCACAATGGGACTCAGCTGCACAGGAACGTTTAAATATATATATATATAATCTCAGGGATTTTATGTACCCTATTTCTTCGATTCTAAGATGCACTTTTTTCCCCATAAACATCTCTAAAAATGGGGTGCGTCTTAGAATTGCGGGTATTTCTTAAGGTGTTTTTTTTTCTGTTGGTAGTACTGAAATTAGTGTGCATCTTACAATCAATGGCGTCTTACAATCGATGAAATATGGTAATTGATAAAAAACACTAAAATGGTTGAACAAGAGTTAGTCCTGGACACTAAGAGTTAGCCTGTCACTAATGCCTACTCTGAGACTCCTTTACTCTGGTGCTCTAATTCCAATAAATGACAGGCAACTGGGCCTGGGAGCTCTATGTTAACTCCACACACACACCCATGACCCTGAAGGATCATCACTCCAGGACATTGTGAAAAATTAAAATGTCAGCTCCGTCAGAGCACCGTCCCTGCTTCTTGCCACTACTGGAGAAGCTCATGGTGCCATATGGGAGCTCCTGGAGAGCGTTTTGGCGAGGGGCCTCTCAAACTTGGAGCAGGCCCTGCCTGGGCAGACCATTTCCGGGAGTGATTGGTACACTCAGAGGTGAGTTCAAAATAATTGGCCTTTAAAATGGGTGTGGAACCTCTTTCAGCTCGAAGGCTGAGTTCCGTTTCAAAGAAGCTCGCAGTGGCTGCCATTCCAGCGGTGGGCGGGGCTGAAGGCAAAAGGGGGAGGGGGCAAAATACCACCATATTTTAGCTGAAAGCGCTTAACTTCTGGTAACTAAAACTTAGGAGAGATATTTTAGCCTTTCAGAATGGAAAATGCACAAAAGCTGGGAAATCACGGAATGATGGGTGGTTGGCGAAAGGGGTGGGTCCAGTGGAAGGGGCGGGGTGATCTGGGGAATCCCGGAAGGCTGGAATCGGACCCCATGTAAGCCAGATTTGGCCCCAGGCTTGAGTTCCTGCACCTCTACTTGAAAGCTGCTGCTGCCCAAACTCTTAAATTCATACCACTCAGACTTTTGCTCAGAACAGGTACTGCTGGCTACTACTGTGCAATCGGCAGCAGCTAGCCACAGTTACGTGTCTTTGATTTTCTCCTCTCCTGTCAACAGTATTCAGTGACTGAATGTACTCTACTGTGTTAGGCTGAGGGCACAGAGCCAATGAGAAGTCGCAGTGTTCAGGCTGCTGCCTTCACCAAGCCTATGCGCAAGCTGCTATCTGACTTTTCCTCTACTACCTTGAAAATGCACCTAATGTTTCTAAGCTGAAAGAATGCATGGTGTGACTGAACATAATTTTTTATCGCTGTCGATATACTGCACGGACTTTTTGATGCTTATTTTGTGCTCCTGTTCAAGGGCACATGAGGTGGGTGCCTTTACTGACCCACCCACCCACGCCCGGTTACACAACTATGGGTAATCTTTTGAACCTGGGTATCCTGAGTTGCAGCAGTTCTTGCACTGTGAACATCACAGACAGAAAGGGAGGGAGAGGCAGGAGGGCCAAGAAAGGCAGACCATGACTGAATGAGCGTTGCCCATTTAAAGAAGGGCCCACTAAACTCTGCAGACTGCCTGGGCTGCTCTGATGAACGTACGAAGGATTGGCTGGGAGGAGGGGAACGCATTGGAGGCCCATCACAGCTCTCAGAGCGAACGGTCAATACTCCCACTACGGACAATCCTGACAGAGTGCTTGAAAAATGCTGACGGTATTTGTAGCAGAGGAAAGCTGGAGCAGAAAGGAGGGCAGGCAGGCAGGAAACAGCCTGGCTTTTCTCTTTTTACAGCAGCTATCTGGTGGGGGCCTTATCTGTCCTCAGCATTTGTGGGGCAGGGGTGATGGTGGTGGTTAGATTTTGTAGTAGGCCCGCACTCCTGAGGCTCCACATTCAGGCAAAGATCGGAAAGTCCTTCTAGTGGTATTGCCACGTGTTCAGAAGTACCTGGCTCTGTCTGGCTCATAATGCTCAGCTACATCACAGAGACAATCTTTCCCCAGCTTGGAATGTGACACGAGACTCTGAAGTGCAGGTGCTGGGTCAGAGGTTTGTGGTCGGCATCCAGGCACAAAACAGCCTTAATGTTGAGCCCATGCTCTTGAGGAAGCTTGCATTGATGGCTGTTGACTCTGTGACTATTATTATTATTATTATTATTATTATTATTATTATTATTATTATTATTATTTGTATCCCACTGACTAGACCACTGGCATTTTGTTTGGTGGGGTTTTATTTACAACCCACTTTTCCTCCAAGGATGTCAAGGTTCTCTTCCCTCCATTTTATCCTCACGGCAACCCTGTGAGGTAAATTTGGCAGGGAGAGAGAGAGTGTGCCTAGGCTGCAATCCTATACAGTCCTTCCCCAACCTGATGTTTTGACCAGGTACAAGAGAAGGCAGGGCTCCTGCAGCTTTAACTCTTGTGATGAAGAGGAAATTCTACCAGGTGCTGCATGCATACAAATGACACCTGCTGAAATTCCTTTTTCAATACAACTATTAAAGATACAGCAGCCCGGTCCTCCTTTCCATATGGTCACCCTAGTGCTCCAATGGCTACATCACATTGGTTCTTCTCTAGCTGAATCAATCAATGTTCTTGGATTTGCTTCTTGCCAATGTTTCAGTTGATGTCCTCCATCCAGATCTAAACCCTCTCTCATTTCTGGATGTGTTGGGTAGAGCTGGGTGGCTGAATTTCCAAGTAGCTCTTACTTACTTTGTTTTCTACCCCACCTTTCTACTCAAAATAGCACTCAAGGTGGTTTACAATCATTCATAAAAACAAGCAAATACACTGACACACAGTTAAAACCAATTAAAAACACAACAAAAACAACAGAGTAAAAAAAGCATGCAGCTCAAAAGATCTGCTTAAACACCAAAGGCAGACTTGAATAACGCAGTCTTTGCCTGCTGGTGGAAAGAGAGGAGAGAGAGAGAGAGAGAGCGAACCTAGCCTCCCTTGCGAGGGAGTTCCACAGCCAGGAAGCGTCCACTGAGAAGGCCCTGTTACGCATTGCCACCAAACATGCCTCTCAAGGTGGCGGTCTCAAAATAAGGTCCTCTCCCGAAGAACTTAAGAACTGGGCATGCTCGTATGGGTGAAGGCAGTCTTTCAGGTATCCTGGTCCTAAGCTGTATAGGGCTTTATAGGTCATAACCAGCATTTTGAATTGTGCCTAGAAACCGACCAGTAGCCAATGAATCTCTTGTAATAAGGGAGTTAGCAGTCTGGCTGCAGCATTCTGGACCAGATGGAAGTTTCTGAACAGTTTTTGAAGGCTGCCTCTTAGCCTTGGCTGGTGCTTTGGGAGCAGGAACAGGGCAGGTGACATTGAATGACAGTTCCTGGGAGCAAGAGGATAATGTGCATGTGTGTACAGCACCATTACTGTGCCTATGCTAACATTACAAGGTGGGGGTGAACTCAGTCAAGCTTTCCCCAAATGCTCACAGGAGTGAGCTCATAAATACTGAGCTGAATCCAAGCCAAGCTGAAACATGTTTGCCGATCCCAAATTCCTGTATAACTTGGAAACTGTGGCAACTGAGAACCAGTTCGGGATTGTATGGGGACAGCAGTGAGCCATGTTGTTTTGCTGGATATATATAGAGCCTAAGCTGTAGGAAGAGGGGTATGAGGGAATGACACATTGGGGCCATTTCCCAGTATGTAGCCCCTGGTGTTGTCCAAAGCTACAATTATTCATCAAGCACGCAGCCTGCAAGTAAAATCAATTTAGTCTTTATCTGAGCTTGGAGAAAGAGCGATCTGTTCCGTCGCAGTAGTGTGAGCTCGTCAATTGCCATTTGCCTAGTCATTTATGGTGAGTAGGAATAATCGCCAGGTGTGGAAGCTTTCCAAATATTGAGGTTCCCCCAACCCTGGCCTTTTAGGCCATTGACTACTAACTTAGTCAGGTGTCAGCAGCTGGGCTAGAAAAATACTGTGTACTACTCTGGAATGTTGGGCTGCTGTGTAGAGTTCTGGTCACTGCACCTCAAAGAAGAGATTGTAGAGCTGGAAAAAGTGCAGGAAAGGGCAACCAAAATGATTGAGGGGCTGGAGCAACTCCCCAGTGAGGAAAAGGTACAATATTTGGGGCTCTTCAGCTTAGAAAATAAAGATGAGTAAGGGGGCGCATGAAAGGTGTATAAAATAATGCATGGTGTGGAAAAAGTGGGTAGGTCATCCCATGAAGCTTAATGGTGGAAGAGTCAGGACAGATAAAAGGAAGGACTTCTTCACACAATGCACAGTTAAAACTATAGTATTCAAAACACAAGATGTAGTGATGGACACCAATTTGGATGGCAACAATAATCATAATATATTTATTTGTTACCCGCCTCTCTCCTCTGGATCGAGGCAGGGTACAGCATAAATGCAAACACCATAAAATACGTATAATTGATTAAAACATATAAAACTAATACATTTTTAAAAGCAGCACATTATTAAAAGGCATCTTAAAATTCAACTGGGTAGGCCAGCCGGAAGAGATCAGTCTTTATGGCGTTCTTAAATTCCGGAAAACTGTTAAGTTGACGAATTTCTCCCAGCAGGCCTTTCCACAATCTGGGAGCAGCAGAAGAAAAGGTCCTCTGGGTAATGGTTGTCAGCCTTGTTTTTGTTGACTGGAGTAAATTCTTCCCAGAGGACCTGAGTGTGAGGGGCAGATTGTATGGGAGGAGGTGATCCCGCAGGTACCTGGACCCAAACCATGGGCTCATCTACACCAAGCAGGATATTCAACTATGAAAGCGGTATATAAAAGGCAGGAGCCACACTACTGCTTTATGGTGATATTGAAGTGCACTGACAACTGTTGGGGCCCATTACACATCTACACCAAGCAGGATATATCACTATGAAAGTGGAATGAAAGCGGTATAGGGTATGTGTCAATGGGCCCCAACAGTTGTCAGTGCACTTCAATACCACCATAAAGCAGCAGTGTGGCTCCTGCAGTTTATATACCACTTTCATACCACTTCATAGTGGAATATCTGCTTGGTATAGATGAGCCACATGTAGGGCTTTAAAGGTAATAACCAACACTTTGTACTTCACCCAGAAACTAATTGGCAGCCAGTGAAGTGATTTTAAAGTTAGTGCAATATGATCACCCCTAGGTGTACCATATTAGACAAAGGGGATTAGACAAATTCATGGAGGAGAAGGCTAGCAATGGCTGCTAGATAGTATGGCTATATATTATAGAAGTATGCAGCATGCTTCTGAGCAGTAGTGGCTGGGGAACATGGGTGGGTGGGTGCTATGGGTCCCAAATCCTACTTGTGGACTTCCCACTGGGGTATCCAGTTGGCCACTATGGGAGCAAAGTGCTGGACTTGATAGGCCTATGGTCTGATCCAGCATAGCAGTTATTGTGTTAAAAAAACATGTGTGGGCTATTTGCTGGTGTGAACTTCTTTGCAAGACTGCCCTTGAAAGTCTGCATCCTAAACCGTGGCCATGAGGTTAGATACATGGTACTCCCAAAGGCGAATCATACCAGAATGGCAGTTCTTGATGCAACCACGTTTAAGAGCCACTGGCATAGGAGCCTCTCGATACAGCAGAAAAGGGAACATCAAGCTATCGTTTAAACATGTCCTTCTTTGTCCAGACAGAGCCAATTGCTTTAAATATTCTGCAGACCAACAGCTGACGAATGAGCCAAGAGCGGTGCCCTCCCTCCTTGCTGAAGTCAGGGCTTATGCCTCACAGCAAGCGACTGCGTGTGTGTTTTGGCAGCATGTGTCTTGGTGAGCTGGTTCCTAGCTACGCCATTGGTTGGTGGGATAGCCTGGAGAGAGAAAGTTCCCAGAAAACATTCGCATAAACAAGGGGCAAGAGATGAATGGGCCATTGGGCTGATTGGCTCTGGCAAGTCCTAATTTCCTCCCTTTAATCTTAGCCTCATACATCATGGAAGTTTTGCATTTCATGCTGCTTTTAATATCTAAAGCCCAAGGGTCAGTTTATTACCCTCTTCGCCCCTGCCCGGTAGCTTTATTTCTCTTTGTGCTATTGTGAATCCCTTAAAAAGACAGAAGAATAGGATCCAGGCTTCAGAATGCTTCCGTTCAGAGATGCATGAAGCTGCTTTGAGGCCATTCAAGGCCTCAGTGTAAAAACGTATTTGGACACTTTTTAAAGAATAAAATGTGCATCCTTTCCCCAATGTCAACAGGGATTGAGGCGCTATCTGCTATAAAGGCTGAGCTCTGTCCATGGTGCTGAAATAGCAGCTGAGATCATGGGAAGAACACAAGTTAACTAGCTCCTGGGCAAAATGCAAGTCTTTCTCCATGAATGATTATCTCACCGGTGATGGGAGTGGGTAGGCGGCTGGGTGGAGAGATACATCCTTAAGAACCAGGCTTTGGAACTATTGGGAGATAATGATGGCAAGGTTATGCCCGCTGGTATTGCATGACCTTCTTTGCACACCATCTCTGATTGTAGCCTCCTATATACAGCCAGTCCCAGATTTTAATGATGGCCATAATCCATTCCAGTGATAGATACTCTTTCAGACCATCTAACATCTGTGCAACCATCTTGCATTTTGAATTGTATCACTTTGCCAATCTCCTGGTCTGCTGTTTAGACACTCAGATGTGAGTGCAAATACACACACATGTGCAAGCGCACATACATACACAGGTAAACATATGTGTGAGTGAACACACATGCCATTCCTCGTGTCTCCCTCTCAAACACATACTAATACATGCACACAAAACATACACATGTACGAGTTTCACAAGTGTTTGCTTTTCTTTTATTATTGCCCCATTTATTAGTTAATTAATAGATTTATACACAGCCTTTAAGCCTTCACCAGACACTCTAGGGAGCTCACAAGCTAAAGCAATACAAAAATGGCACCCAAAACAAAATGCCAAAACAAGAACAGAACAGTAAATCTGAAAATCAGAAAACAGCAGTGTAGTAAACAATAAACTACCCTAATACCTTCAAAAAGCAAGTGGGTTTTAATATGAGGATCTTAAACACATACATTTGCAATGATCTTCCATTTCCCCAGTTCAAATCGTGGGTTCTTTGGTTGTTGAATGTTCCTATTTTATTGTTCTTTGCACAGCTGCCCAAATTCACAAACCCCACACATCTCTGTAAATTTACAAATCGGAAGCCATGAACAGGTATCTGTAAGGGACAGAACAATTGCCATTCCTAAGGTGTAAGTAACCCAGCTCTATGTGGACAATTGATATGATTCTAGGTGGGAGCACTGGAAGTAACAGATACAAAGGGAAGGGGCCCCAGCAAGTGGCAGAGCAGCTGCTTTGCAGGCAGAAGGTCCCAGGTTCAATTCCCCAGCATCCCCAGTTAGGATAGGAAAGAATCCCTGTAGAGCTATTGCTGCCAATCCATGTCAAGAATATAGGGCTAGATGGACCCCTGGCCTGATGCAGTATAAGGCAGCTTCCTAACTTCCTAAAGGTGCTGCCACATGAAAGAGAAGCAAGCCTAATGTGTTGAACCAGCACCGCACAAAATAGAAAGCAGCTTTCAGGCTCCGTCTGTTGAATGGCTACCAGTGTATCACTGCTGCCATTGCTTGAACAGGTAGGGCTTCCCCTGCCATTGATGCTGGGGCCTATAATTCTGCAAGAGGCTGAGGGCCCTCCCCCCAAATTTCTCATTGCCCTTGCAAAACTGCAATCCCCAGCTTCCCTGACAAATGGACGCGCCCCCCCCTTTCCTTTTCTTTTTGGCACCGCTTTTGTCCTCTGTCTGGCCTTTCGCATCCCAGCCTCGTGTAACAACAAGAGGCCCACTGGCATTTACATCCAGAGACTGATGTAATGCTGGGGGGGATGCCAGCAGCGTAGGATGGAGTCATCTCATAGTGGAGAAGCAGCAATCGGCTGATGTGGGAGGCAGCAGGTGGCTGAATGAAGTAAGGCCAGACAGGCTCATTAGAAACAGACGGATGGCTCATCTATCTACAAACCGAAGTTGCTGCAAAGGCAGGTGCTGAGGCTGAGCCAATCGCCCTGGAAGGAAATGTATTATGGCCCCCAAAGACTGTGCAAGGTTGCCCCTGAATTATAAAAGCCAAGGAAGCCTTGATAACGGGATGGCGGGGGTGGCCAAGTTTAAACAGAGCCAGAACTCTCCAGTGCTGGGGTTTCTTTTGGATCTCAGTGCTTGGCTGTGGGATATGTGAAGTAATGAAAGTGCCTTTGAGCATATGCAGAGTGGCTCCATAAGTAACTACATCCTAATATAAATCCACATGTGAGATGATAAGGCAAGGATTCCAGTTGCGTGCATGGCTCCAACAAAATAAACACACAGCGGCAAGTTGCCTAGTTTAAATATTTAATATTAAGAATGGCATTCTCATTAAAGTATAAGGTGGGCCCCGGTAAAGTGAATGTACATATTCCTATTCAGGGAATGGCTGACCCCTAGCTAGTTTTCTGTCTTATTGGTTGTATAGGGTCAAACTGATCAAACATACATGAGAAGCAAGTGGGAGAACCCTTCCTGACTGCAGACTGTAGCTGGGAGGATCCACAAGGAGGAGGAGGAGGAGGAGGCGGAGGAGGCAGCAGAGGCAGCAACTAATACTCCACCACCACCACCACCACCACCACCACCAAAAGTTCTCAGAGCATGCAAAAACTAAGCATACAGGGAGAAGATTGGGCCAAAGTCCTTCTTGGTGTGCAGAGAGCTTTTAATATGGGGGAACATTCAAACATGTCCAAAGTGGTACAGACCAGGAAGAATGCTACCAGGTGCTAATTTGCATCTCTGAATCAGCCCAAAGTCTGGGAGATAAAATATCACTCTTTAGAGGCTTTAAACAAGGGCTGTTTGAACCGCAGGACTGTGGGCCAAATATGGCCCATCTGAGCTCCTAGTCTGGCCCTCTGAGGTGCACTAGATGGCTACACCACCTTTCCCTGGCTCCGCCCCCTTTTCCTCGACTTTCAATCATGTGGTCATTTCCCAACTTTTGCAAAGCCCCCCCCCCATCTTAAAGATTGAAATGCCTCTCCTAAGGTTTAGTGACTGGCAGTAAGAGCTATAAGGCACATTACGCTGGTATCGTTTGTCCCTGATCCTTCTGCCTTGGACCCCGCCCACCACTGGAATGCAGCTCCTGAGAGATTTTCTGAAATGGAATCTGGCCCTCTGGTTGAATGGGCAACAGTATCAGGAAATTTGTTGGAAAAGCCAAGTATTTTGAGCTGGAGTGGTGGTGGGCATTTTACTTACTGGGGCTTTCGTCCTCCTAGAATTCCCACTATCAAGATGTACTCCTTCACACATGACCATGTGATTTGTTCCCTTCTTGGAACAGCCCCATTGTGTTTCAATGAGATAGCACCATCTAGTGGTGGAGAGATAGTGCAATATCCAGATAATGCCACATTATTTGTGGTTTTTTTAAATGTGCGATTTCCAGGGGATAGCTCGGTAGACATCCTGACTGTTGATGGCACCATGTAATGGATCTACAAACTTGAGACCCAGTGTAGTGGTTAGAGGGACTTGGGAGATCTGGGTTCTAGTCCCCACTCAGCCATGAAGCTCACTGGATGATTTGGGGCCAATCACAGACTCTCAACCTAACCTACCTTGCAGGATTGTTGTTGTGAGGATAAAAGGGAGAGGAGGAGGGTTATGTACATCACCTTGGGTTCGTTAAGGAGGAAAAACATTGAATATAAGTGCAATAAATAAATAAACCTCCATGACTGGCCAATCACAACCATGTTATAAATGGCTCATTTAGAGAAATCCAAGGTCATTTGTGGTGGTAGGTTCCTGAAAGTCGAGAGGGGGCATTCCCTGAACAGATTCTGTTCAAATATCTAGAAACTGTCTATACGGTTCTGAATTTATTTAGAGTGTTCCCCTCCCCTTTCAAGAGGTCTTGGAACCATTTATGGCAGGGGATGTTGAAACGTTCAGCCCAAGGGCTGACTTCTATTTTGGAGAAGCTGGTGGGTGGGGGGGTGCATTTCAATGGTGGAAGGACTGGAAGGCAAAAGGGGTTGAAGTAAGCTGAAATAAATCCCAACAACCCTTGGCATCATCAATGAGTCTTCACTAAAAAAACCTTTTATCCAAGGATTTAGGGCCAAAACAGACATTAGTTTAAATCCTTAACTAGCAGCTACAGGTTTTGCATTTGTACTCTACAGTAGATCAGGAATAGTGGAGGGAACAGGAAGGCTTTTGAGATCCAGATTGGGGCTCCTGCATCTACTCTAAAAATGAAAAAGAAAAGAAAAGAAAGAACAGAACTAGCTGTGACTGACCAAGAAAAAGATCTTGGGGTTGTGGTGGACAGCTGGATGAAAATGTCAACCCAGTGTGTGGCTGTTGTAGAACAGGCAATCTCCATGTTAGGCATAATTTAAAAAGGAATTGAGAATAAAACTGCCAATATCATACTGCTTTTATACAAATCTTTGGTGTGACCACACTTGGAATACTGTGTACAGTTCTGGTCACCACACCTAAAAAAACCCCGATATTGTAGAGCTGGAAAAAGTGCAGAAAAGGGCAACTGAAATGATCAAGGGGCTGGAGCATCTCCCCTATGAGGGAAGGTTACAATAGCTGGGATTGTTTAGCTTGGAAAAAAGGAGGGTAAAGGGAGACATGATCGTGGTGTACAAAATTAGGCATGGTGTGGAGAATGTGGACATTTTCTTCTCCCTCGCTCAAAACACTAGAACCCGGGGTCACCCCATGAAGCTGATTGGTGGGAGATTCAGGACAAATAAAAGTAATTCTTCTCACAGTGCATAGTTAAACTATGGAATTCATTGCCACAAGATGTAGTGATGACCACCAATTTGGATGGCTTTAAAAGGGCGCTGGATAAATTCCTGGAGGAGAAGGCTATCAATGGCTACTAGTCCTGATGGCTATGTGCTGCCTCCAGGATCAGAGGCAGTAAGCCTATATATACCAATTGCTGGGGAACATGGGTGGGAGGGTGCTGTTCAACCATGTCCTGCTTGTTCATCCCTGGCTGATGGCTGGTTGGCCACTGAGTGCTGGACTAGCTGGACCCTTGGTCTGATCCAGCAGGGCACTTCTTCTGATCTTAGATAAAGATATAAAGTAATGTTTCTTCCGGCCCCCAGAATCACATTTTAGCCTACATGTTGTGTGTGAGAGTGTGTGGAAGGGGGAAGCATTTGAGGGCTGCTTCACACAGCAAAATGTCTTGGGCTGGCACTAAATGTGACGCTTCTCAACGGTGTCAGTTCACAAGGGTGAATCACGTGATAAGAGCACCAGAGGTATACAAACCACTTCATGGGAGCCTCTTGGGGCCTGCCTTCCACCTCCTTGCCTGTGATAGTTTCCTTACTAAAGGGGAAACTAGCTTGGCCCCATATTAGAAATGTTAAAAGTTGAAATGCCTTCTGGATCTAAATCTGGGCCGCTGTCTCCTCTGTGTTGTTGTTTGCTCTTAATTTTCTGATGCTACAAGTCAGCATAGTGGAGGGGGGTAGGGGGGTAGGGAGATGATTAAATTACTATGCTATTATCTCCCCCTCATCAAGCTGTGCTAACCTTCCTTGCCTGGAAATTGGAGAGACAGAAACTGACTCAACTTAATGGACTCCCTGGTTTGGAGAGATAGAGAGATAGAATAGAGTAGGGTCGTTTGGGCAGTGGATAATTTGCCGCCCGCCCAGGCAGCACAGGCAGGTTCAGCGCCGGGGGCAGCATCTCTCTGGTGCGTCTCCAATGCTTTCCCCTTTCGCTGAAATCCAATTATCTTCCAGATGACGAGAGGCTACACAAGAGGTCCCTTGATCCCTAGGCAAAGATGTGAGCTTAGGGGGCGGAAAGGCTGCCAGACGGCAGGGTGGAGGCTTTCTTTTAACCTCTGGGATGAGGTCGTTGTGACCTATATGCTGGGCAAGTGCTGGAACAGGTAGGAGTTCCATCCCATCTCTTTGTGTGGTCTTTATTGGTGAGCGCACACAGCCATCTCTCTGGCCCAGGGTGGCTGTAGTCAACATCTGAGGCTGTCCTCCCTGTGGTGGTACAAGCAAGAACAGGAATAGGGCCGGATCTCCGAGTCAAAATTCACAGGGCTAGCAACATTGCCCCAGTTTGTGCAACAGCGCCCTCCTACCCAACAGCACTCCTGCATGCACACAAACAACCCACGATTTGTTAAACATGGGTAGTTTGATCATGCAGACTGGGCCATTATAGTTAGTTCTGGCCATGCGGCAGCAAGTGGACACGTTGCCTCTGGCACGCTTGTTGCTTCCGCTTTTAATCAACAACCCAGGAACAAGACATTGTTTTGCATACTTGATTTTGCTCTTCTTAGTCATGGGGAAGACCAAGGAAGTATGTGGACAACGTGCTACCTGTGTAGTCCTGAAGATATCTAGCTCTGTGGGAATAGTGACGGGTGGAGGACCAGTAGCTGGCACAAAGGAGTTGCAAGCAAACAATAAGAGATGCAAAAAAGCATTTTGAAGAGCACATCGCTAATAATATCAAGTCCAACATTAAAGAATTCTTTATATCAGAAGCAGGACACCAGCTAGGAAAGCAGTTGGACTGTTGGATGACATTGGAGTTAAGGGAGCACTACCACCAACCTATGAACTGTAGGGGGAGGTGCAAAGGAGATCAATGGGCAGAGGCAATGGTGAAAACAACACTTTTTATCCTCAGCCAGATAACAGCAACACGCTACAGGAGATGTGTAAAGAGGCTTGGGACTCACAAGCGCTCAGGTGTAATTTTGTAAGTTTTCATACGATATATAAATCCTATATATCCGAAATGGGATAATTCAAGGGAGAACCAGAACAAATGTTGAGGTGGGATGAAGCAGACACACACACACACACACACACACACACACACACACACACACACACAGAATGAGAACGAGCTGCAACACCATCTCAACTACCTATCTTGAACTGATCAGGTTGGATCCAGATTTCGCCATGCCTAGATCAGACCCATTGAAATGCATGGGACTTGAGTTAGGTCCCGTTGATTTCAGTTGGTCTGCTCTTGGTACAACTAAATCTAGAACCAACCCATTGACTGGGAGATGGTGTGTGTGTGTGTAGCCTGTTTATGATTGCTAGGCCAATCGCCTGCTGAGAGAGTTCAAGGTAAACAAAGCAGTGGTGCAGTCAATCTTATTAGAGTAATGTGACCCTACGCAGTTTGTTGACCCCACTGAGCCAAACGCAGCCCACCAACAGCTCCATCAACTTATTTTATTACCTACCTGGGACCACACACAAAAACAACCACAACCCAGCAACACCTGGCAGGCCATAATTAATGGTTAGTGGGCTGTAATTAGCTTGGCAGGCTACAAGTTGTTGTATGCGTCTGTTATAATGGCGCAGTGGGTTTAAAATTGTGACTCCCTTCTCCCGTGTTAGAGGAGGGATGCAGGTCAGCTAAGAGGAGTTGGGAATCCATGCAGGAGCCCTCTTCACACCTCCGTGCGCATGCTAAAAATGTGTGGCGAAGGTGCATTCCACAGGCCCCACCCACTTATCAGGCACAGTGCTGCCCTGCCCCTTTGACATACATGCATTCAGCATGACGTCTGGAAAGAGGAACGTCATATCTACATGGCGTGGTGATGGTGGCAGTGGAGTCACAACCGTGTGGAGCACCGACGTGCATATAGCTGTACAGTTGCAGTCGGTGCCCATTGGGGCTGGTAAGGCAGAGGACAGGGCAAATGTTCAATATTCTATTAAGACTGGCAGAGGAGGACAGGTAATCATGTGCGGCATGCAGTAGCTGCACATGTACCTGGTTGAGGGGGGATCTCTCTGCCACACGTGGGTGGGGGACAGGTGCAGGCACTGCTTCACTTGATCCCAGTATTGAACCTATTTTAGGGATCAGGTTCAGCACCTTGGATGGCTCCTTTAGATTTCTGGCTGAAACCCAGAATGGATGTGCAGCCCCACTGAAGCCTCCACTGGGAATCCAGATTCAATGATGGGAAGCTTCCCTATTAATGTCTTTAAGAATTGGAAGCCTTTTATCATGCCTTTATAGTCCAGCAGTGGGCAACATGCAGGATATGGGCCCGTGCTGCTTCCCTGTCACTCCTTCCCAAAATGGGGTGGGTGGGACAAAAATCAGTGGTTTGCTACCAAAGTTCAGCAACAAACTGCTATGGAGACTTATTAAGGACAATTTTAGTTTACTATATAGTCCAACAGATGTCAGGCACAGGGGGCTTAAGTTGTGGGGATTTCCAGAAGCATCATCATACGGGGGGAAATCAAGTTTGCTTACTGTCGCTTCTCCGCCCCCACTTTTGTACCTCATTACTTCCTCTTTTGAAAGAGGAAGTAAACAACGTCCACATGTCCCATTCAGTGGGCTGTTTTGATCCTGCTGCTTCTCCTGCACACAGCAGGAGATAGCAGCAACTTCCATCTCAAAAAATAAATTGGACTTACTGGGGTGTTCTTTTGTGGCGCGAAGAAATCTAGAAGGGGCGGGAGGCATGTGGGAGGCAGACGACATCATGAGAGGGACCCACAAAAATCCGTCAGTGCCCAGTAACGAGTGTGCAATAAAACACTCATCTGATGGAGCTCCAGATCTGCTCTTCAAGTACCTTGCACCACATTAATATAGATCAATGGCATCCATTAGGAAGATGCCTTGTGCTTTATGCTGAGAAGGTGGCTCCATCTAGTGGAACCCAATGGGACTTTCTTCTCCTTGAGGAGGATGGAGGATCAGCTCACAGCTATACCCACAGAGTGAAAATGAAGTAAGACTGCTCCACCAGCCCAGATACTAACAACCAACCACGGATGAGAAAGATACATCTTCATTTAGACTCACATCTTTCAGGATCTGGCACCAAAAAGCTATTAGGAGACAGCTGATGCTGGAAAGAAGAACACCAAGAGACAGAAGAGAGAAAGTTACGTGGCGTTCAATTTGTTCAAGGGTAGATTTGATGTATGAGGATGATTCTGTGGCTCAAATAAGCCTCTCATATTTTCTTGTATCCTGTTAACAACTTCTTGAGAAGCAGAAATCAAACTATGTCGATTTCCCTGCTACTGAAATGGAGTAAATATAGACACTTTGCATGTACAATTTCTGCTGATCATTTATATTTTTACCCTGCGCACCAAGAGCAGCTTATAAATATCAGCAGCAGGATAGTTCCTTCCTTCATGCTAACAATCAAAATGTTGTGACACAAAAGGAAAGGGCAGTGAGGAGGGTGGGAAGCAAATTCAGGCAGTAGTTCTCAAAGTTACAGTTCTTATCATGGACAACTGGGATGGAAACAGTTCAGGTAGGCTGCTGGCTAGCTACCAGGCTGTTGAGTAGCTGATCCATCAGGACATGCAATGGGATAGCGCTGTTTCTTTTTTCTCCTTTTGTTCTGCAGTGTGACGTTCCAGTCTGTGCTAGATTCCAGCCACGACAAAGAGGTTAAATTTCTCAAAACCCTAAATGACCACCCTAAATGACCATGCCCTAGAACAGATGACCATGGAACCAACCCTGAGGGGAGGCGACCCTGACCTTAATCCTAAGTGGTGCCATCCAGGACCTAGTGCAAGTTAGGAGTGTTATTGAACCAACTAGAAATAGCGATCATAGTGCTATCAAATTTAATTCATATTTAAATGGGAAATTGCCCAGGAAGTCCAACACAGTCACTTTTGGCATCAAAAGAGAAAGCTTCTCTAAAATGAGGGAACTGGTAAAAAGGAAGTTGATGGGGAATCACGGGGCAGCATCCAATGGTGTCATTCCACAAACTGAAATAGTGCTTGCAGAGCCCTGCTGAACCTTTCTTTTGTGCCCAATGCACAGTGCATTGTGCCCACCCTTGCACAATGGCTTGCACAATCAGTTGCATAGCCTGTTTCACAATTCCATTGCACAATGGCTTGCACAAGAGTTATGCTCAATGTGTTTCACAACAGCCTACACAAAAGGTTGCACAAGCATAATGTACCACTGCTTGTGCAACTGTGCTTGCACAACCGTAACTTTGGTGCATAGTTCAGAACCTAGTTTCCACTAGTGCAACATCATTTGCGCTGACGGAATGACACCATTGGATACTGCACAATAGAGTTAAATCTCTCTCAAAATGCTTAGAAGTTACTCAAAACCACAATAATAGAAGCTTAGCTAGAATATCTACTGCAGGTCCATAAAAGTACCACTAAGTCCAAGATGCCATCAGTACCAAACAGGCTATTTTAAAAAAAGAGGGCTTCCTTCAGGAAATTGAAGTCTTGCCCAAAGAAGAAGAAGAAGAAGAAGAAGAAGAAGAAGAAGAAGAAGAAGAAGAAGAAGAAGAAGAAAACTTCCTCAAAGGAAACACAAAAAGACAAGCGATGCAAGAAAGCATTTTGTGGGGCACACCACCAATAACATCAAGACAAACAATAATTTTTTAAAAAATATATCAGAAGCAGAAAAGCAGTTGGACTGTTGGATAACAATGAAGTTAAATGAGTACTAAAAGAGGATAAGGTAATTACAGAGAAGCTGAATGAGGCACTTTCTACACCATAGGGTGTAGAGGGAGGGAGGGGGGGTCGATCTCAGACTTACCTGCTTCCGGGATCGTCCCAGGGTGTCCAAATGGAAGCGTGATGGGAGGAGGGACATGGTGCGTGTTGCGGCCGCCATTTTTTTTTAAGGAAAAGGAGCCAGGGTGCACTTGAACTCCAGCAAAAGGAAAGTTTTTGGTTTTTTTTTAAAAAAAGGCCCAACCTTGCTCCTCACCCCACCCCTGATGTCCCTGGCTCCTTCCCTCTGCTGAGCCCCACTACTTGCGGGGAGGAGGGAAGAAGCCAGGATGGTTGCCCACACCTCCCATGGTCTCAGGACAATCCCGAGAATGTGGGGAGAATCGGGTTTCCCCAGGTTTTTTTGAATCCCTGTGAAAACCTGTCCCCGTCCCCACCCCCTGCCCCCGGGAGTCCCTGTGCGTCATTTGGACGCACAGGGACTCAGCCGTGACCAGCCCGGACTATCCGACTGGTGCAGACACGGCCTGAGTTCTTGTCTGTCTTCACTGCAAAAGATGTTGGAAAGTTGCTCATGCCTGAAATGATATGTTCAGGAATGGAGTCTGAGGAACTAAGGCAAATATCGATGACAAGTGATGAAGTTGTAGACCTTATTGTCAAATTCAAAGCAGACAAATCACTGGGGCCAGATAATACCCATCTAGAGTTCTTAAAGAATTCAGTGGTGGTGGATGACACCCCTCTCCCCCATTGTGTTTTCTGACTGTCCAGCTGCTTGGGGGCCACCTGGTTGCAAAGGAGCACAGTGTCCAGAAGGTGGCAGTGGAGTGCAGTGTTTCAGTGGCAGGAGGATATGATTTATTAATTCAGGGTGCTTCCAAATAAGGCTGTTGGAGAAATCGAGTTTGGATTACTATGAATCTGACCTGCAGATTCTGCAGTGGACCCTCCTGTCCCCCAAATTATGTGGTTTCTACGGGCATGTGGACCAGTTTTTCACCGGTGGAGGGGGAGGAATTTGCGCTAATTTGCATTCACTAATGCATATCAGTGCAAGAATGCATTACTGCTAATCCAAATTAGTTGAATCTTGATTCTGGCCATGAGCGGACGATGGAACAAAAGACTCCCGACAATCTGAGAAACACAGATTGAAGGGATGTAATAAAATCTGTATATCCCTACTTTTAAGCCTTTTAATGTTTGAGCACCTGGCCTCCTTTAAGGAATTTTACTGGGGGGCCCAGATGATGTTGACTTCCACTTGCAACTGCCTCGTGTTTCCCTCCTGCTTTTTCCAGCTTTTTTCTTACCACGGAAAATCTGTTAAGGAAGAAAAGACAGAAGAGCAGCACGGTACCTTCTGATTGTCCAAATCAGAGATGCTCGAGCTCTGAACTTCACTTTAAGGCTCAGCACAGCTTAGTCCTGTTCTCATTTGCAAACTGTTTCTCCCCCCGCCCCACCACCACCATTTTATTTGAATAGAGAAACTTGTGTACATTTCAAATTGTGCATTTTTCAAGTGCGCATTTTGCGGATGCAACTTGGCACCATGATAGCTTTTAGGTAGAGCTTTAGCCATACCAAATTTGAAACAGATCTGTTCATCCATTGATTTTTAGGATTTTTTTAAAATTTGAGGATTTAATTTTTTTTTTTAAAAAATATTATTTTTAAAGATAAAGAGATGAAACTTGGCACCATGATTGCTCTTAACAAGGACTTTAGATATGCCAAGTTTGAAACAGATCTGTCCATCCATTGAGTTTTAGGATTTTTTTTTAAAGTTTGAGGTTTTAAAATTATTTTTTAAAAATGACATTTTTAAAGTTGGCACCATGATAGCTCTTAAGGAGAGATTTAGCCATGCCAGGTTTGAATCAGATCTGTTCATCCATTGTTTTTTTTTAGGATTTTTTTAAAAGTTCAAAGTTTTAAAATTATTGTGTTTTAAAAGTGCTGGAGCTATATCCTTCAAACTCAGGTTGTCAAACCACCTCTTTGGGGTTTTGCATATTGAGCAGTTTCAGCCCTTGGCATTAAGGGGATCTCCAGTCTTTAGGTAAACTGCCACAACACCCACCCTAATGTTAGAGTAGAGAAACTTGTGACAATTATACACAAGCTTTTTTAAAAAAATGAAATTAAAAAAAGCCAGCCATCCGGCCGGCCAGTAGCAAACCCTGTTAACAACAACAGCAGCTTGCAATGAGTGAAGATACAGTCAGAAAAGATATTTGAGGGAAGGGGAGAATGTAACACACAGAGTATAGCAAAAGCTTCAAAGTACAGCAAAACCTACAAAAGTAGGAGTGAGTGAAGTTAATTTCAGATACATTGAATCTCTCACTTGTTCTTTATTTCAGTGATTTTAACGTTAAGATGCTATGTAGAACAGATTTGTCTTAAATGTGTGCTGTAAAATCAGACATGTGACCAAGGCTATGTTCGGGTGGGCACGCCCCCTTGGTGCTGGACACGCCCCCTTGGGGGCCGACCATGTTCTCCTCCTTTTTGGTTTCCAAAATATGGTCACCCTAGCTTCCAGAGAAAGACACATGAAATACTCCTTTGAAAAGCCTGGAACTCAACAGTTCATTCAGAGGAGAAGGCTTCCAATGGCTAATAGTTCTGATGGCTACATGCTTCCTCAAGTTTCAGAGGCATGATGCTTATGTACACCAGTTGCTGGAGAACAGGACTAGGAGGGTGCTATTTTACTCATGCCCTTCTTGCAGGTTTTCCACAGGCAGCTGTTTGGCCACTGTGTGAACAGAATGCTGGATGAGATGGACCTTCCTATGTTCTTATGATAGGGTGACCATATTTTGGAAACCAAAAAGGAGGACAAAATGGCTGCCCTCAGGAGGTGTGGCCACCCCAACATGCCCACCCCCAAGGCGGTGCCAACTCAACATGTCCGGCCCCCAAGGGGGCGTGGCCTCGGTCACATTTATTTATTTATTACATTTTTATACTGCCCAACAGCCGAAGCTCTCTGGGCGGTTCACAAAAAGTAAATGATAGCAACCAATGAGTAGCAAAGGCACACAACTACTATAATAATATACTAAATACTAAAAAAGGAACTTACACTTATATAAAACCATTTCTTTATTTTTTATAACGTAATAAACAACCACAACAGTCATAGTACTAGGGTGACCATATTTGGGAAACCAAAAAAGAGGACACCTAGTGCGTGTGTGGGGAAGCAGCTTTCTGAGTCCTGCAGAAAGTATGTTATTCCCCCGCCACCTTAAAGAACCCGTTTGGAGTGGAGGAGGGGAAAGGATTTCATTCTGCACCACCACCATCCACTCCAATTGGGGCCTTTTCTATAATGTCCACGAATGACCCACTTTCCCCTTTAAGACCTCAATTGGAGCTCGGGGTGGGGGAATGATGTGCCTCAAGAAAGCATGTCATTCCCTCCTGCCATACTAATAGCAGCCTTAAAGGGGAAGGTGTGTCATTCCAGGACATTATTGAAAATTATAGAAAATCCCCCCTGACACCATGGAAAGAACAAAAACCAGGACAAATCCGGGGAAATCCTGACAGTTGGTCACCCTATCTTATGACCTTCCCCACTCTGCACCTCTGCTAGCTGTGCAAGTCTACAAATGGCACCTCATTATAATGCTGCTGCTTCTCAATTTTCCAAATGGCTCTCCCTGATTTCTGTAATATAATACAGGTTGTCAATCTATTGTAGTCTCCCTAAAAATGGAAACGTATATGGGGAGACAACAGCTGGCCAAACACTCTCTCTCCTGAGAATTGTGATTTAACTGGACAGTTTTATAGCTTCATGCAGAAACAGATGCACAGCTTCCAAGGGAATTGATAGCTTGCTTTAACCCAATCCATCTCTTCCCCATCATGGCCTGTACTTTGCTGAAATTTGTTTCTGTCCTATTTTTCTTGGTTTTAGGAGGTGTCTTGGAGCTAAATCTCTCTTTTAGGGATGCTAGTCCCTCTTTTCAGGTTTACCAGCAACTGGTCCTCTACTTTTAGCAGTAGGCCATGGCTAGACGAGGGGGTTGTACGGCGACGATCTCGCGATTTTATGATTGCGAGATCATCGACCTCGTCTACACGTGGCGCACGACATCGCGGCCGCCATTTTGAATTAATTTTTCTTAAAGAAACAGGAGCGCACGAGAGCTCCACCGAAATCGTAAGTGTTTAAAAAAACAAAAACAAAAACCTCATGCTCCCCCCATCCCACCCCTGATGGGCACAGAGCTCCTCAGGAGCCCGGGTCCCAGCTCCTTGCAGTTACTCATGAGGAGCCAGGACAACCTGTGATGCCCGGCCACATGTTCCGCAGTCTCGGGATCATCCCAAGACCGCAGAAGAAGCAGGAAAAAAGGGCCTGCCAATATCCTGGGCCAAGGGAGGGATCATCCCTCCCTGCTCCTGGGATTCCCTGTGCATCATGTGGACACACAGGGATGATCCTGGGACAATCCCTGGGATATCGGCTGGTCTAGCTATGCCCGTAGTTTGATATGTTTTGATTTTGTTTATTTCCATGGGGGGTGAAAAGCTTGCCCTGATTTCTGTGACTGGTTTTTGCTAAGGGCACAGGCTTGTATTTTTTTTTGGTCATTTGGTAGCCCTTCCTACCTGTGAGACCAGTCGGTTTATAAGAAACAATAACTGCATAAGCCCTGGGTGGCAGCACTTGGCGGCAGCATGTAACTTTTCTCCTCCTCCTCCTCCTCCTCCTCCTCCTCCTCCTCCTCCATCCAATAAAAATATCAACATACCTTTGGTTTTTTTGGTTTTTAATTTGTTTTAAAGTTACCTCACAGGCCTAGCATCAGCCACCTTACAGGGTTGTGAGAGTGAGAGAGGAAAAAAAGAAACAAATATAATTCAATTAAAAGTTAACTCACAAGCCTACTACTTTAAGATGATTACCTCACAGATGATTACCAACGCCAGGTATATCAGCTAGTACAGTACAAAACGATAAGTAATTTACACAGCTAGTAAGGTATTAAACCATTAACAAACTAATACCATTTTTAAAAAGTAATAAAAACAAATAAAACTATGCAGCCTTAGCAAATTTAGCTTTCAAAGACTTTGATAAAAAGCCCCGTTTTAAATTGGTGCCGAAACAAAGCCAGTGTCTGCACCAGTTGGGCCTCCAAGGGGAGGGCATTCCACAATTGGGGTGCCACAACAAAGAAGGCCTTCTTCTATGTCCTATCATAATGTAGGTCTCACACTGGTGGGATGCAGAGGAGGACTCCTCCAACAGAATCTCATACCTTGGATAGGCATATATAAGGAGAGGTGCTCCCTCAAGTATCAAGGTATGAGGGCTGGCCCAAGAGATTTTGATGCCTAAGGGAAAGAGCAAGATGGCACCCTCTCCTGGCCTGTTTCTTCAATACTGGCAGTGGAAAAGCATCCTCCCGCTTGACCTGAAGGCAGCAGATTAGTTTAGTGGGCACACAAGGCAGGCTGCTTGGCACTCAGCTCTTTTCCCCAACACCTTGCTGCTGCCTCCCAGCATCTGCTGCCTGAGGTGACTGCCTCACTCTGCCTAATGGTAGAGCCGGCCCTCCCTGTTATTATGTTTATTTGCAAACGTGTAGACTAAGCAGACATTGCAGGGGACTGAGGCAGGTGGAGGCAGTATTTTCATAACACATTTTATTCCAACCTTCAGCAAGGAGAAGTAGGGGACACAGGGGATCATCCCATTTTATTTTCCCAACACAATCCTTGTATAATAGGAACCTGGGAAGCTGCCTTATATCTGGTCGACCCATACTTTCTCAGGAAGTGGTTTCCCAGGGTCTCAGGCGGAGAATTTCCCTCATCCCCTGCTACCTGATCCTTTGAACTAGAAATACCAAGGATTGAACGTGAGACCTTCTGCCTACAGAGCAGGGGCCCTACCATAGAGTGATGGGCCCTCTCCACCTGAGCCAGCCCAAGACATTTTGCTGCCTGAGGCAGCCCAGGCACATGACCCCCTCTGCCCCCAACCCAAGTCAAGATGCACAGTCTCCAAGGAACACCAATTATTTTTGATACCTGAGATAGAAAATCCCACAAACACTCCTCTTCCCCACCCCCCCATCCCTCAGCTTGGTAGGAAAAATACAACAATAATACATTAACTAACCAGTTGCTGCCCTTTCATGACACTGACTCATCAAAATCAATCTAAAGCGGACTCCTTACTCTGCCTAATGGTAGGGCCAGACAATATTAGTCATTTATTGTGTGTGTGTAAGGTGAAAGATGAATGTATATATTTATAAACCCATATATGTCTCTTAACAAAAATGTTTTAAGGCAGACAGACCACCTGAAGTATGAGTGAATGGGCAAGACTGAGAGTTGATTCAGCATTCAATATGCATACACACACACAAATATACACACATACATATACATACACACATGTACACACCCATACATATACACAAATCCATGTGCACAAACATACATGTACACAAATATAGAAATGTACACACATGTGCATACACACATATACAAATGCATATACACACATATACACAAACACATGTACACAAATACATATATACACACACACAGAAAGCAAAGATACATACATACATGCATACATACATACACACACATATACAAACACATATACCCACACACCTACATATACACAAACAGATGTACACAAATACATCAACACACACATATAGGCACAAACACATACATACACGCACCCACATATGCAAACACATATACACAAACACATGTAAACAAATACATCGACATACACACACACACACACACACACACACACGTAAGTCAAGTTGCAAAGATGGGTTCACACCAAGGGTGAAGAACCTGGAGTGATCGCTGTTAAGAATGTGACATCTGCGTTGTCACCTTCACTTGCTTACTCAGTGGTTTATTCCTGCATCTCCAACAGTTCACTTAACTGGGGATGGCCTCTCTGTGCTGAAGAACCATCCTGAGGGAGGTCGCTGGGAGGCTCCGCCATGATGACGTTTGAAAAGCCCCCTTCGTAATGGTTAATCTGCCATGCTTGCCTACAGGATGCTTCTTGACATTTCCCCGGCTGCCCTTCTGAGCCAGTTAATGTCACACTGTGGTCCGTATGTGTCTATTGTGCAGGGGTTGGGAGCAATAACTGACTAACTGACGTCAATTGTCTGGGACTCTGGACTCTCAATGGGCCAGGCCTCTTACAGTGCCAGGCCCCTCAGTCAACCATGTGTGGAGGAATCACTCCTACTGGACCCTGGAGATACGATTAGCATGCTGTCTCCCCTTTGCTCAGCATTCCCTGTAAGCAAAATCCCTTTTAGCAGAACGGAAAAGCTATGGTGCAAGGTGACTGACCGAATACGACAAGGGCAGGATCCCCATGTTTTTAACAGTGGTGTAGAACAGTTCTCCCATGAGTGCAGCCAGGGCATCAAGGGTAGGTGGGGTCGGGCATTTTCCGAGGGCCCACGTCCCAGCAGGGGTCCACCAACAAAAGCCCCCTGGAGTCGCTCCTCCTGTTCACCATGGCAACCTGCTTGTTCCCCTGTGTCTTGCTCAGGCCAGACAAAGGTGGTATATTGAGAAGGAGTAGATGCCTCTGCCTCCCTGCTTACTGGCTCTCTGCCTGTAAAGCAAGCAAGTGGCAGCAGTCATGAGAAAGACGTGCGAGATTGGCTGGCGACAAGAGCAGTGAGAACATGGACAATAAAATACCCATCAACACAGAGCAACATGGAAGCAGAAGCAGCATCAACTGTGCCATTCAAGAAAGGCCACATACATTGGGATGCAACATAAGGGTGAATCCTATGCATTTTTACACAGAAAAATGCCCTCCAATTCTCAACATTTCCCAGCTAGCACAGCTGGCTGGAGGATCCTAAGAATGGGAGGACTTTTTTCCTGTCTAAATAATAATAATAATAATAATAATAATAATAATAATAATAATAATAATAATAATATAATATTTATTACCAGCCTCTCCCTCTGGATCAAGGCAGGGAACAACACTAAACATAATATAATACATAGAGTTAAAAGAGCATATAAAACCAATACAATATTAAAATAACAATCACAGCATCTTAAAATTCTTAGGTTTAAAATTCATCTGGGTAGGCTTGCAGGAAGAGACTAGTCTTTACGGCTGTCTTAAACTCTGAGAGAGCTTTAAGCTGATGAATCTCCTCTGGCTGGCCATTCCATAGTCTGGGTGCAGCAGAAGAAAAGGTCCTCTGGGTAACATGCATAGGATCGCACCCTGAATTGTTTTTAGGATAGAATTGGCCAATGGGTCTGGGCCACAAGAGCTAAAATTAGACTTCGTGGAGAGGTGGCAAAGGATGTAGACAAGGAACAGGGAATGGCTGACCCCATCGCTCCTTACTTGGGCATTTCCCATGGTTTATACTTTAGTAGAAATTGGATTAGATCAGAGGTGAGCAGAGAAGATAGTTCTGGATCTACTGGTAAATCTCTGGGTGATTGGCAACAGATTAGCAAGGCTTTCTGACTTCCAATTTTTAACAATCACCACAGTAAAATTACTTCCCCCACCCAAATTATACTCCTGAAACGAAGAAAGCTTGGGGTAACCTGGAGTGGGTTTTAGTGTGGGACGACTGGGAGCGCCACTCAATTTTAGTATTGAAACAATTTCCTGGGCTCCAAATCCTTGAATTCTTTTGCATCAGGCTCTGGTTGGTGGATCTTGGGGTTATAGTAAAGAACTAAGTAGATGCTGCAAGTCTGAAGTCTGCCCACCCTGGATCACATGATACCAACCTAGATGCCCAGCTCTAGACTAGGTGACCAGGGGGAATGTCTGTACAGGTTAAAAGCCCCACAGTGGCTGCTCAATGGTGCTGTGTTGGTTCTATGACGCAGCAGCCACCTTGAGGGCTTCCTGCAAAGCTGTTTGCTGGATAAGTTGGGGACTTAGGCCATAGCTAGATGGGGCGATCCCCAGGATCGTCCCTGTGTGTTCACATGACGCACAGGATCCTGAGATCAGGGAGGGATGATCCCTCCCTTGTCCCGGGATCTCACCCTCACCTTTAAGCCTGCTTTTTCCATGGTCTCGGGCTGATCCCAAGACCGCAGAAAGTGTGGCCGGCCATCACGATTTGTCCCAGTTCCTCGCGGTTCCTTGCGAGGAGCCAGGACCCACGTATGGGATGCAGAGAGCCTCAGGAGCTATACACCCATCGGGGGTGGGGGTGGGGAGCAGGGGAAATTATTTTTTTAGAAAAAAGCCTTACCTTCTGTACACGAGCGCTCGTGTGCTCCTTCTTCTTTAAAACAAAAAATGGCAGCCACGATGTCGCACGCTGCATGTAGACCAGTGCGACAATCTCATGATCATAAAATCGCGAGATTGTCGTGGAACAATCCCCTGGTCTAGCTGAGGCCTTAGCCTGACTTTTCCTGCCAGAGCAAGGTCGATACGGCTCTTCCGCTGTCTGTCCTCATTCTGGTATCTTGCTGGGGACAGAAAGTGACTTCCCATTGGTTGCCGGAAGCCGGGTGAAGGGCAGGGGCAGGGCCTGGTGAGCCGAATGGCCTCCGGAAAGCTTGCACTGCCTCCTGCGTTCGGATCACCCAGCGCCACCCTGCTGCAGCAAAAGCGTCGGGGAGGGGGGGTTCCCTAAAAGTGGGGGCAACCCGGCATCGCCAAGGCAGCCCCCCCCCTGTCTTTTCCAACATTGGAACTTGACACTTGCGTTTCCCTTAATCCTGACCGGGCTCCTCCTGTGCCTTTCACAGCTCCGTAAGAGGCACAAGTGCAAAAGGTGTAGCTGTTCCTATTCGTTGCATCTCTCATGCTGGGCAGAAAGCAGCCTCTGTTGAATAGCCCTGACCACGGGCTCTAGGCAATGCCAGCTCCAGATTTTACAGGACCAATGGGAGGGTGGGGGCTCCCTCGGTGAGTCTACCTTCCCACCGCCATTGTCACCATCTGCTCTTGCTCCTCCTCCTCTTTCTCATCATTGCTGCCATTTGCTTGCTTGACACGCAGAGAGCCACGGAGCAAGTAGGCCATGGCATCAGCCGTTCCTTCTCCTGGGCCAGAGCAAAAAGCAGGTGGACAAGCAGGTTGAACGAGGAGGATCAACTCCCTGCTGAGGTGTGGTCCCTCGGCAGGCACCCAACCACACTTACCCTGGACGCCCGCCCTGCATGTCGCTGGCTTGCTTTGTAAGGCTCTGTACCCCACTGGCAGGATACTGCTCTCATGGCCATCAAGACTTCTTTGTCGTCAATGAATTAGATATTAATCGCGGGTCTGGAGTACAGCTCACCATGGGTTTTGAAGGGTTTCCAAAGGGTCTAGAACTGCCAACTTTGGGGCGAGCCTTCACAAGCAGCTGAGGAACGCTGACGCTGTTCAGATGACAGGCTAAGCCTTGGTGGATAAGCAGTTTGAGCTAAACATGATGGCTTGGTGTGTCATGTGAACCATTCCTAACCATGGTGGCTACATAACCAAGGTTTGAACATGCTCACTAGCCATTTACTGCCAAAGGGTTAACGGCCTATCCATGTCTTAGTGTGTTGCCCATTGTTTAAAAACTGCTTTCTTATCGGGTCTCTCTAGCCCAGTATTGCCTCCATTCACTGGCAGCAGATCTGAAGGGTTTTCAGGCAGGGGCTTTCCTCAGCTCCATCTGGGGCACGGCAAGACGGGGCAATATCCCGGGGATCACCCCAGGATTGTCCCTGTGCATTCACATGATGCACAGGGGATCCCAGGATATCTCCCTTGCCCCGGGATATCACCCTACCTGTTAGTCGTATTTTCTCCCACTGTCTTCGGATGATCCTGAGACCACGGGACGTGTGGCCCGCTGTCGTAGTTTCATCCTGGCTCCTCACGAGTAACCGGGCATGGAGCACTTCGGGAGCTCTGTGCCCATCGAGGGTGGGGTGGGGGGGAGCAGGAGGGTTTTTTTTTTTTTTTAAACCCCTCACTGTTTCGATGGAGCACTTCTGCGCTTGTTCTCGATTTAAAAAATAAACAAAATGGCGGGTGTGACGTCCTCCCGGGATGTCGCACGCTGCGTATAGACTGAGGAGGTGGATCTCGCAAGCATAATACTGTGAGATCCTCCCCCCTCCCTCCCGGAAAGCCGGGAGGTCTAGCCATGCCCCTGGAGATGCTGGGGATTGCACCTGGAACCTTTCCCATGCAAAGCAGGTGTTCTCCACCTTTTACCTGCAGACGTAAGCAAGCCAAAACGCTGGCCTCTGTGCCGCAACAAGCATCACTTGCTAATTTCCAGCGATTATGCTGCCGTCAAAGGGGCAGGGGCAGACCAAGTCAGTTCATTTCCCCCCTCCCCCTGGTTAATTGGCAACCGACTGCACAACATGAATTAGAGGGCCAGTTGCAAAGCTATTTCCGGGAGCTAAAATCACCCCCAGAGCCAACGCGCTGTGTGCCAAAATGTTCTGGTTTCAAAATGAAATGGTTTCCATCAGTCCAAATCCTGGAACAAGTAACGTAGGTTTGCTGGTTTTACATGCAACACCGGTTGCAGGTCGGGTGGGTGGAGAAGAAAAGAGACATGGGCCGTAGCTAGACTTAAGGTTTATCCCAGGATTGTCCTGGGGTCAAACCTGTTCATCTAAGTGCCACACAGGGCATCCAGCGCTCAGGCAGGGACGAACCCAGGATGATCCTGGGATAAACCTTAGGTCTAGCTACGGCCATAAAGCAACATTGCTCCAATTTGGCCATTCTTTCCTCCTGGCCTTTCATAATCTTCTTGCACACTCTCTCCCTTCCGACTTCTCGTCGCTGGGCACAGGATCTGGCTGGCACCGAGCCGCCTGGCCCAGAAAGCATTCATCATCCTCTCATCCCATTTCTAACGGCCCTTCCTTTGCCTTTCCTACAGGGACCCCAGGCAGAATTCTCTCCTGCTCTCCTCCACTTGAACTTTGCAGTGTCAGCAGCAGCGAGACGCAGCTTGTGCAGGAGCAAAGAGGGGGCAAAAAGAAAGGAGAGCAGATTTATTACCCACGCTCTCCTTGTGGCACTCTTTCACCGATTAAAATCTCTCTTAACTTTGAACCGTACATGCAAAATCAAAGGGCCAGTGTGTGACTCAAACAATGATATGGTTGAGCTAGAATCACATGAATTTGTTTGTTCGTTACATTTATATCCCATCTTTTTTCCTCCCATGAACCTAAGGCAGCATACGTGATCCTCCTCCTCTTCCTCTCCATTTTATCCTCAAAACAACTCTGTGCGGTAGGTTAGGCTGGCAGTCAGTGAGTGGCCCAAAGTCACCCAGTGAGCTTCAAGGCCGAGTGGGGGACTAGAACCCGGATCTCCTGACTCCCAGTCCAACACTCTCACCACTGCACCACTTCTGGTGCTCAGCTGGAAAGCAGCCTCAAAGGTAATCTATTCCAATGCCCTGTTGATGAAGGAAATCCGTAGCTACATCACCCCTGGTAGGCGGCCATTCAGCCTCTGATTAACCATCTCTAACGAAGGAAAGTTCAGCACCTTCCAAGGCAAGTTGTTCCACTAGCAGCTGGTACCCCGAGGATGGTTTTCCTTGTGTTTAGTCAAAAAACCCTCTCTTGTGGTTTGAACCCATTGGTTGGAGTCCTATTCCATGAAGCAACAGAGAACAATTTTTCTCCTATAGGTAGAACTGCTACAGAAAGTGGCAACTAAAAGGACCGAGGGGTCAAAGCATCCTTCCCATGAGAAAAATACAAAGGCATGTGTTTGGGCCTTTTTATTTCAAGCCGGGAAGAAAGATGACTAAGGCCTACACCAAGCACCATGAAAACAGTATATAAAAGACAGGAGCCACACTACTGCTTTATAGCAGTATTGAAGTGCACTGACAACTGTTGGGGCCCATTGACACATACGATAAACTGCTTTCATACCGCTATATCCTGCTTGGTGTGACTCCTGCCTTTTATATACTGCTTTCATACTACTTTCATAGTGCTATATCCTGCTTGGCGTAGATTAGGCCTAAGAGGTTACGGTTATCTTTGTCGAGAAGCATAGACTAAGGCCTTTGCTAGACCTACAGGATTTCCCAGGATGGAGAAGGGGTGATCTCGTGTTGTCAATAACATGAGATCCCGCCCTCATTTACATGTACGGCGAGGCGTCCCAAGAAGAGAGCCGTTGCGCCCGCCATTTTTTTTAACTTTTAAAAGGGACGATGCACACGAATGCTCATGTGCGAAGGTAAGGTTTTTTTAAAAAATGTAATTGATTTTCCCGCTCCCCCCACCCTGCCCCCGATGGGCGCAGTGCTCCTGGGGAGCGCTACGCCCCGTGCGCGGCTCCCGGCTCCACACGAGTAATCGCGCGGAGCCGGGAAAAGCTGCGAAAACGGGCCACATGCTCTCAGTCTCGGGCTCAGCCTGAGACCGCGGGAAAAAGTGGGCTTGAAGGGGTAGGCTATATCCCAAGGCCAGGGAGGATTGATCCCTGCCTGATCCCGGGATCCCCTGTGTGTCATCTGGACGCACAGGGACGATTCCGGGAATCACCCCGGGATAAAGCCTGGTCTAGCAAAGGCCTCAGAGACGCATTATGAGCATAGGAAGCGGCCTTAGAGCCCCATCACATCTAGGTCGAAACACGCAGCTCCTGTCGCTTCTCTGTTGTTGCTCCGACGTCGCTTCCTGAAAACAGGAAGTAATCAGGCCCATTCAGTCCGGCAGGAGAGAGCAGCAACCGGACTTTTTCGGGAGGGGGGTTGCGGTGCAACGAAAGCCAGAAGGGGCAGAAGTCGCGCGAGAGGCAGAGGACATCATGTGAGCAATCCGTGAGTGCCCAGTAACGAGCGTGGAGTAAAACGCTCGTCAGATGGAGTTTTTAGATTGAGTCAGACCCTTGGTCCATCTAGCTCAGTATTGTTGACTTTGACGGGCAGTGGTTCTTCAGGGTTTCAGGCAGGAATTCTTCCTAATCCGAGCCCCACCCAGAGATGTTGGGAATTGAACCTGGGACCTTCTGCATGCAAACAATATGCTCCACCACTGAGCTCTCTCGCCCCTCTCACTAATGACATGATATCATATGGCATGACGGAGGCTTATACAATTATGAACCCGTTGGAGATAGCGGCGAAACAGTGTCATTTTGCTACCTCTCTCATAATATTGGGATTTAGATTCACCCGCTGAAATAGGTTGATAAGTTCAGGACAAACAAAACAGAAAGCAGGACAAAATAATAATAATAATAATAATAATAATAATAATAATAATAATAATAATAATGACTCAAGGCATCTTACAACAGGGATTATAGCTACCACTTGCTGGCTCGACAGGCAGAGAGCCAGGGAGAAAGTAGGCCATGAAATCTACTGCTCCATCTTCTCACCATGACTGTTGTCTGGGCAGAGTGAGAGGCAGGGACACAAGCAGGTTGACGTGGTGGAGAGGAGGAGCAATTCCAGGGGGCTCCTATCACTAAGCCCCTGCTGGAGCATGGGCTCTTGGCAAATGTCCAACTATGCCTGTTCTTGATGCCAGCCCCACATGGGAAAAAAGAAGACTATCAGGCCCAGCTTCACGCAACGCAATGAGCAGAAAGTGTAATTTGGCCCTCAGTTTTGCTAAGACTGCATTGATGATCGCAATCTTTCCTGGCTCTGCCCTGGAAGACAGTAGGGAAAGCCTCAAGGAAAATGCTGGCTTGATGCCTTACCCATCAAAAGAGCTTCACAACCAACAAGGTTCTTTGGCAGCCAAATCCTCACAACATTGCCCCGCTGAGCCAGGCCCCGGCTTGTTCCAAGGAGAATATTGCTGCATGAAACACCAAGCCTGGGCCTGCAGGATCCCACCACAATCGATTTGCTGAGAAAGGGAATTGCTGAGCTTGTGACCTACTGCTGTCCCCCCTGGGAAATGGCTGCCAGGCCCTTCCCAAGTTGCTGGAGAAGATACAGCTGGAGCTATAGCATCCTTCAAAGGTTTGTTCCCATTCCAAGTCCCTGGTCCCAAATATCAGGAAGCATTAGGCTTTATCTAGCCTGTATGGTAAAATCATGCCTTCTGCACAGAAGGCTGCTTCTCTTGATGCCTGAGGGATGTGATGTCATGCTAGTGCGAAGGTACACTGCACACGCTCAGAGAAACACATGATAGGAACATCAGTAGATTTATTTATTTATTTGTAAAAGCTGTATTCACAACTTAGCAAAAACTTGAAACATCATGCATAAAAACCGATATAATTGTAAAACTTCAGGGTCGGCCTTGTTATAACGCAGGGTGAAACCACCTGCTTCAGGCGGCACTGTGAGTGGGGGAGTGGACAGGAAAGGATGGGTAAAGGCAGGAATTGGTGTCTGAGTTGTACAACAAGGCCTCTTAAGGCAGTCTTCCCCAACCTGGTTCCCTCTAGATGTGCTGGACTGTAACTCCTATCATGTCAAGCCAGCACAGACATTGGCTATGCTGGCTAAGGTTAATAGGAATTGTAGGCCAACAACATTTGGATGGCCACACATTGCCCACCCCTGTTCTAAAGGTTCAAGGTGAGTTTTTTAAAAAAACACTGAGTAGGAAGTACTATAACTTGCGAATAGTACTAGTCTGGAGGATCACAATTTTAAAAATAAATAAATCATGTAAGCTTAAATATTCTTTTAGAAGTGTATGAATCTCCACTTTAAATAGCATAAACGCTCAAAATATTTTAAGGTGGTTGGTACATATACATCTCGAGTCTTATTAGCCAGCTTTCTTGGGCATTCATGGCCCAAGAAAAAGATGATGTCCTAGGATAAAAGAAGGGGAATTATGGGCATTCCCTCCCCCCCAATTTTTTTTTGAGCAAAGTAGGGAGCAGAGGAAATTATTCTAATCTCATCAGGAGGGCTATGGAATTTACGCTTCAATTGCACTTTTCCGTCTATTTCATGTAGAGGCCCGTTGCTCTCCTCCAGGGATATGTGTAACAATCTATCACATCCCATAAGGTGTGGTGCTAATAAAAAGTGAACGCTTGAGGGCACTCCAAGTTAAAATGTCTGCCAAGCGCATCACCAGCACTGTTGATATTGCATAAATGCCGTCCGTGTGGCTGTGACAGCGTTCTGCCACACCTGCGCACATGACGCAGGAACCAGTACCCGAGAAGAGGAATGGGCCGGCCATCTTACTTTGCCACAAGTGCCAATGTAATTAGGGTCAATCTGCCCTGACCTTTCCGCAATACTCCGTGCAGTAGCCCTCTGTGTTAACACCCCTTTAATTTCCATACTGGAAACATCGGATGCATGCTGTGTTTGCTTTCAAACATGCTTTTCCCAGGCAGGTGCCATCACGCTGGCCCATCCTTTTCCCAACAGGCAGACCTGTGGCGGGAAAAGTCACAGCCACGTTGGCTGCATCATAATTTTTTGCCATCTACGGAAGCGCCAAGGATTGTCTGGGGCAATGTTCGGAGAGTGAGTCAGCTCCTTCACCTCATGCAAACACACGTTGGCAAGGGCTTCTGATGATAACTTCTGCCAATCAATATTTGCCAACTGTTCGGTGCACACAAGTCCCAGGAATTCTTTGGAATTCCTCATTCCTTACATCACCATTGGATTATCTAGCGCCTATGGTGTCATGGAAAGGTTAGAAGACATACCAGTCAAGAAATGAATCAAGGACTTTACTATTTCTCTTAAACAAGGAGACGGAACAGCAACAGGAAACTCCTAACTCCGTTCAGATACAATTAAGTCTACTGCTCCTTAGTGACTAAACAACGGAATGACACAATCCACGCATACAGGTTGCCATGTTCATCACCATCTACTAAGGATTCTCATTAAGACATCCAGTCATAGTGGTTGGATTGTAAACTGTAGATACTAACAACAATAATGATCAATACTTAATACCGTATTTCTTCGATTCTAAGACACACTTTTTTCCCCATATAAACATCTCTAAAAACGGGGTGCGTCTTAGAATCGCGGGTGCGTTTATTATTACTTAGAATCAAAGCTTTTTTTCTGTTGGTGGTACTGAAATTAGTGTGCGTCTTACAATCGATGGCGTCTTAGAATCGAAGAAATACGTATTTGAATAAGCGTGGTCAAGTAAGTGCTTGTTATTTCTTTTTGCTTAGCACAACCCTGTAAAGTAAATCAGAATTATTATCACTTATATTGTAGAGGAAGAGGGGCGGGGGGAGAATGAGGTTGATAAATATTAGCTCACTTGCTACCTAGTGAGTCCATGACGGAGGCATTCATGATAGAGGTTAGGGTGGCCAGATGTGAAAGAGGACAGGGCTATTGGAATTTTAATAATTGTGTAGAAGAAAGAATTGCACAAACTCCCCAAGAATTGCATGACAAGTGATCTCTGCTGAAATTCCCTCTTCTACCCAACTATTGAAGACGCAGGATCCTTGTCCTCTTTTCATACAGCTCTACACCCAAGGTAGAGCTGAGATGTGTACTAAAGACTTTCCAATTCATAGCTCAATCTCTTAGCCACCGTACTCCAGGACTTGATTCTGAGTAGTTGCGCACAGGATTGCACGGTGACTCTCCTCCAACTTGTTAGATGCTTCCAGACATTAGTGGGCAATAGAGAATGCCCTTCAGCTTGATCTGTTCCCCAGCTGGGTGCCCTCCAGATGTTGTAGATCACAGCTCCCAGAATTCCTGATCATTGATCATGCTGGCTGGGGCTGATGGGAGTTGAAGTCCAAAACATCTAGAAGGGCCCAGGTTGGGGAAGACTGCATTGGGTTAAATCAGATCTCTCTTGCCCCCCCCCCCCCGTCTTGCTCCCACACTTGCGTTTCTTCCCGGCATCTGCAAGTGCGAATTTTCCAGCTATGGAAAAGTAAAATAAAAAGGGGGGGGGAGAGGAACAGGGTCATTATTCCCCCCTTTTTTAATTTATTGTCTGCATCTGCTCAGCTGCGCAGATACAGATAATAAAAGTAAAAAATGGGTGGGGGGATGAGGCAGCCAGAGGAGGACATGAGGAGAGGAACTGGGTGAACCATTTCTCTTCCCTCTGGCTGCCCGTTCCTCCCTACCCCACACCATTTCTTTTTATTTTTATTATCTGTACCTGCGCAGCTGTGCAGATACATATAATAAAAAAATTTAAAGGGGGGAGGAATGGCCCCGTTCTTCTCCTCCCCCCCTTTTTTTAACTTTTACAGAGGCATGGGGCCACCCATGGAGACCAATCAGGGGGCGCAAATATCTAGCAAATATCAAAGTGGTAAAAGGTTGCTCATAACACCATTCCCCAATGCCCCAGTCTTGATTGATTTAACATACCAGAGTTGCTAAAACTGTGAGTGACCCTAATCATGGACCTCCTGCATCATGTTTGGTTTGTCAATAAGAAATCGTTAGGGATGTAACCTTATACACATTTACCCCAGAGTAAATCCTATTGAACTCAATAAGACAATTCTAAGTAGCTGTGCATTCTCTCCTCCAATAATAGGAACAACTCCACATGCTTCCACACAGAAGGGGGCAATAGAGAATGTCCTGTAGCTTGATCAGTTCTAATTACCTGCTCCCAGCCTTCCTGTTTCTTCTCCCTCTTCCTCTACAATAAGGCCATGTGGTCTCTCTGGAGAGGAAGCAAGTCACCATATTTCATGCTTTTGCTCACTTACACTCATGCACCTAGCTTTAGGGCGTGCTTGTAATTAAATAATGTTAGCCTCCTCTGATGATGTGTTGATCTGAACTTCTTTTAAACTGGCTCTAGGCTGCGTTTAAATGCCGTATTGCCCCACTTTCTCTATATAAGGCAACTCTGCTATAAGTCACACCAGACTTTCCAACACAAATATGGTTCTGTGATTCATTAATTCTACATGCAGGAAGTAAAAACACACACTCTTTTTATCTATATTATTTCAAGCCAAAATTATATTAATTTATTCTACTGGGAAAATGCAAATGTCTGTTCTTAACGCCTCTGGGGACTTTACTCATGAAGTTTAGGAAGAGGATAAAGGTTGTTCTTTGGCACTGATGGGCTTCTTCACATATGCATACAGATAAGTTACTACTTGATTGCTCATAAGGCGGCTGAATGTGTGAATTGACTTACTGGCAAAGCTTTTCATTTGAGGCAATGCAAGTGTAACAGAATAGCCTTAACAAGCTTTATTGCCATGTTCTGGCACTGGACTGACTCTGCCCACTCAGGTTGGTCATTGGATCTTCCTGGACAAGAAGAGGTGTAAGAGGGCTTCCTGTTACAGGTGAGCCTTCCTTGAGCAATGGTCTTCCTGAGCTCTGGTGTGTTCCTGTATCATTTGTTGCCCTTCAGTCCCATTTTCTGATTTGCTCCCCAATTTATTCTATTTATTTAAATTATAAATGTAGGAGGAAAGGAAAGGACCCTCTCATGCAAGCACTGAGTCATTACTGACTCATGGAGGGACGCCTGCTTTCAATGACGTTTTCTTGGCAGGCCTCATAGCGGGGTGGTTTGCCGTTGCCTTCCCCAGCCGTTATTACCTTTCCCCCAGCTAGCTGTGTACTCATTTTACCGACCTCGGGAGGATGGAAGGCTGAGTCGACCCGAGCCGGCTGCCTGAAACCAGCTTCCACTGGGATCGAACTTAGGCCGTGGGGTGGGTTTCAGCTACAGAAACTGCTGCTTTACTGCTCTTCACCACACGAGACTATAGATGTAACTATATTACAATTAGGGTGACCATATGAAAAGGAGGACAGGGCTCTTGTATCTTTAATAGTTGCATAGAAAAGAGAATTTCAGCAGGTGTCCTTTGTATATATGGAGAGCCTGGTGAAATTTCCTCTTCAACACAACAGTTAAAGCTGCAGGAGCTATACTAGAGTGACCAGATTTAAAAGAGGTCAGGGCACCCTGTCCTCCTTTCCATATGGTCACCCTAATTATAATAGCTTTGGCGATTGGACGGTATAGAAAGATAGTAGAGGAATTTTAAAAAATCATATGGGAAAGGAGTTCTACTGGAAACCAGTAGCAGAGGATGTATTTGAGTGCTTTTTGTTCTATGCAAGCTCCCAAAAGACACGCTGCCAACTTTATACACTCCTTGTTTGCAGAACTAGTGACTCACTACTTAGATTTGCTTTCCAGAGCATGAAACTATGAGAATGCGGCCGGATTGCAAATCATGTAATGGCGATATCAGTTTCACCTTTCTGTGTTTTCTCTGTGCTGCTAAATGCTCTCCATGCGTCCCCGCACTTGAGCATTAAAAAGAGCTTCAGACACCCCACCCCCATTCATTGCAAGCATTATTGCATTTCTCTGACGAGATGCCTAGAGAGTGAATGGGCTGGTTTGAGTACCAGCCATCTTTCTCTCTCATCTACTTCTACGGTATAAAAAAGCAAGTATGAACCTAATAAGAATGATGCTGGTTCAGACCAAGGGTCCATCTAGTCCAGCATTGTGTTTACACTGCGGCCAACCAGCTGTCCATGGGAAACCCACAAGCACGACATGAGTGCAAGAGCACCCTGCCACTTGAGTTCCTAAACAACTGTATACAGGGGTGCACTGCCTCTGATTTTGGAGGAAGCATATCACCATCATGACTAGCAACCATTGAAGGCCTTCTCCCCTTCTAAGGCTACCCAACTTGGTGGTCATCACTACATCTTGTATTAAACCATTCCATAGCTTAACTATCCACTGTGTAAAGGAGTGCTTCTGTTATCCATGCTGAAGTATGAGTGGGTGTTTACAGTAACCCAAGGTTCTGGTACAGGCATCTTTGAATGTTGTACGGCTGCTGTTCATGATGAACAAGTGGCTCCAGTGAGCAGCTGGCATGAAGACAGGAAGGAATAGCCAGTAGGCAAGGAAAGACATATCAAATTCCTACACCAGTGAAGGACAGGTGAATCATATTGCATCTTAGGCCAGCCAACAGGATGTTTGCGCCAACTAGTGTCCATGCAATCTCAACTGGAATACTGCAGGAGTAGCTTTGACCTGTCTACAGCTCACCCCAGGTGTTGTCTCAATGAAAGCTCTGATTCAGATGGTGCTCTTCTCTATATATGTAGAAGACTTCTTTATATAGGTAGGAGATTGCACTGCAGAGTTAAAGACCATGTTGTTTATTACAGAGAGGGCCTCTTCCTCTATTGATAGGTCCTGGTAGACTTAACCACCCAGGGTCTGTGGGGGTAGGTGTGGACAGAAGCAGTGTTCCAAGCAGTCAAATTGCCATTTATATTTTCTCACAATCTTCCAGAGCTGTACTATATTGAGAGCACTGTGAGAACTTTAAAATGTTAGCTAGATCCATCTGCCTGGTAGACCACGGCAGGCAACAACAGTGGGTCCTGGCGTGGGTGGGCGGGCAGCTTCCCAAGTAGGCCACACGGCAATGTTGGGTACTCCATTGTGCATTTCCTTGGGGTTTAAAGATTTATCCTTAATAAATCTTAATAAATTGCCAGTACATTTGGCCAAAGAGTTTAGGTATAGCCGGGAGTAGGCCAAACTGTGGGGCTGGGGGTGCCTTGTCCTGCCACCACCACAACCTCACCCCCATGCCTCCATGTATTTTTTAAAAAAAATTAATGCCCCACTGCCATAATCTCCCCAGGGCAGCAGTTAGCTCCTGCCGCTGTGCTGTTGGGACCAGGAACATCTGGTTCAGTGCAGCAGCAGCATTCTAAAAACTGCACATGTGTATACGCTGACATGCATGCTCAGAAATTTTCAAGGCTGCCTGGCAGGGCACTCTCCACTGGATCAGAGGGATTTATTTTTAAGGTTGTTCACATGGGCTCAGCCTGAGCTAAAGGAGAAGACCCCTTTCCTTCCACAAGGAAGGGGATCTTGTGGACAACAGGGTACATTGCTGGCTGGCTGATTGGCTGAACCAAGCCTGCCAATCAAACTTGGAAAAGAGGTGGCAAAGAATGAGGGTGGTTTTGTTTGTTTGTTTGTTTGTTTGTTTGTTTGTTGCTATTTCTCCATTTGAGGTGCCAGACCAGCACAATCCCAGTATGTAAACTTGTTTAAATAGGGGAAAGGGAATATAATTCATTTGTGAGTCTAGCTTATAATGCTTTTGTGAGTCTAGAGAAAATATAAACTGGCTCATGCTTCTGATACATTGGAAAAATCATGAACTGGCTTATAAAACTCTTTTTTCTGATAGTAATATCATAGGCTGTCTTACAATGCTTTTGTGAGTCTAGAAAAATACTAAACGGGCTTTTAACGCATTTGCACAATGTTATGCCTTTAGAAAATCCTGTGCCAGACCAAGGCTCCTCTGCACAATGCTGGCCCCTCCTCTGGTGATCCTTTGGCTATACCTCAGCTGACCTGCTTTCCACCTCACCTGTCAGATTGGCCACAAGTTGGCACTGCATTTAGCTACACCACAGACTGAAAAGATGGGTTTTACGTGATGATCCGCTACTTGTAGGGAAAACCTTTTGACAATCCGGCCAAAAGCTGTAACGGAGAATGGGATGTAAGGCAAGGTCTTGGGCTAGCCTTCCCCATCCAGGTGTTCTCAAGATGTGTTGGACTGCAATTCCCATAATTCACAGCCAGCATGGCTATTGACTATTCTAGTTCAAAGATATGAGAATTGCAGGCACCAGTTTGGAGGAGGCTGTTTTGAAATGTTTTACACTGTTGGAACGTGTTTTTAGAAGAGACACCTATCACTTCAAAACCAGTATGTTTTATAATCAGTTTCACTGTCATGGCTTCTCTTGAGAATTACAGTCTGATGGCTGATAGCAGTTTTCTGTCAGTGGTCCCTAGCCCATTCACCCTCTACCAAAACAGTTACTTCAGGAGAAACTACTATCACACAAGTTCAGGCCCTCGTCTATATGACAACAGGATTGCTCCTCATTGAATATAAACCCAAATTTTCATTGATTCAAATCTAGGTAAAGAGCATCACGCTGCAGCAGCAACAGTGATTTATCTCCTGAATTTTTTTTTTGTAGTGCAGTTATTAACGCGCACATGTGCATATACGATGCTACGGAGGAGAGACAAGGGAAGCTATAAATTTTATATGCGAGGCTCCACAGATTCATCGAAGAGATAAATCGGGAGGGGGGGAAGGAATGAGGCAGCAGAGAAGGATGCGAGAGGTGGACTGAACACGTCCCTTCCTTCTGGCTGCCTGTTCCGCCCTGTTTCTTTTAATAACCTCTATATGTGGAGCTCCGCAGAATCATAGAATTCAAAATGAAAACAGTGCGAAGGAACAAGTCAGCCGATAGGGAATGAGCTCCCTAAGGAGGTTCGCTTGGCACCTACATTATAAGCTTTTAGATGCCAGGTGAAGACCTTTTTATTCTCCCAGCATTTTAACAGTCTATAAATAAATTTTAACTTGGTGTTTTAAATTTGTAATTTTGCATTGCTGCTGTTTTTATCTGGTTGAGCTTTTATATTGTATTTTATAGTATGGTTTTATACTGTTGTTTTATACTTTGAATGTTTTTAATTTTTGTGAACCGCCCAGAGAGCTCCGGCTATTGGGCAGTATAGAAATGTAATAAATAAATAAATAGGAAGGCAGGAAATTGGTGAATCACTTTGTCCTGCCCTGAAAGCTCCACCAACATGTCAAAATGCAATTTAACTCCCCCAAGGACACATAACCATAACGCAGTGCAAACTCTGACGTGATCCAAAAGTCACAGTAAATCGCAAATGTGAATATGCATATTATCGCATTAAAAACCTGGCGCTATGGCAAATGGACAGCTGCGTCATGTATTCTGAAATGTGAATATGTACATTTAGGTCGGGGTAAACAAGCTGTATAGACAAGCCCTAAGTTTGTAGCATAGGTACACCTCAATCCACAGGTTAGATTTATTTCAGCCCCAATCACAAACAAATGAGTCACATTTCTTTTATAAAAAGTAGTTCAGATTTATTATCCTTTATATAAAAACACATTTAAATATAGCACCAAAAGCAACAGCCTTTAAGTGGACAATTTTTCTTATGAAAACTGTTCCTATGTAGCCATTTTCAAATACAGAAATGCATATTTCCATTTTTTTAAATATGAAATCATCTCTTTCTCCCTTTTTGATATTTTTTATAAACAATATTTATACTTATAAATTATAGGGTAGAAAAAATATAAATATGCTGGGGGAAGTGTATTAAATATAAAAGATTAGTGTAATAATATTAATAACAATAACAAGGCATTTAAATACACAATTGTTGTTCCCAAAGCTCTGGACAGAGGGTAGATCTACATTCTTTTCTCAGTATCAGTAGGGCGTCCCCTCAGTCAGTTATCGTTGCTATAGAAAAGCATGAGATGTGAAGAGCAGTTTGGCTTGTTTCTGTAGTTCTTTTACACAGCTAGGTATTGTCTTCTTCTCACGTATGTGCTGGGAAACTCTGGCCCTGGGGAAGTCATTTGTCACCATCCAGGTCTCAGAACTGGATTTAAAGGCACAGCAAAGTGGACCTTGCTAGACGTCACATTGGGTTGCTTCTTTAGCAGACCCCGGTCAATGACAGACTTCCCCCTCTCCCGCCTGCACATCATGGACCCCTTCAAGCAGGCTTCAAAGAATTTGCTTCGGTCCAGGCTGCCAGGCATTTTCACCTCCAGGTCTTAAGCTCTAGCTGTGCTTTGATGAGACGCCCGTGTGAGCAGTTCAGCTTCATCTCATTTTTTACCGGCTCAGAAATTGCAGATTGATCTCCTTCTCGGGTACCAACAGGGTGCGTGTCATGGGTCTCACAGTGTCCCCTTCTTGTTCTGGCTTCACTTCAAAATGCATCAGGATCTTTAAAAGAGAAAGAGAGACCCATTAGCAGCTTAAAAAAAAAAACATTTATAGCCTGCCTTTTTTCCACTTTCAGGGAACCCCAGGAGGCTCCTGGTACTTTCTGGTGGTTTTTTTGTTTGTTTGTTTATTTATTTTGAGGGAATGCTGGGGGCAAAGCCTTAAACACTGGGTTGGATCCAAAATCTGTCCTTCTGAAAGAGAAAGGGACCTTCTGAGAGAGGGAGGGTTCTGCTTGTGGAAGGTCCCTCTGTCCTATTTATTTATTTATTGCATTTATATACCACCCAATAGCCGAAGCTCTCTGGGCGGTTTAAAAAAAATTGGGGGATCTGCCCTCCACCCCACCCCACAGCTAACCCCATTCACTCCAAGCTCTCCTGACTCTCTGTGTAGCATTTCCAGGGCCTGGAGGGGCTGCCCTGGGAAGGAGGGGGCGGAGAAGACCACTTCCGCCAGCGTAGTTCTGGATCCAACTCAGAGGAAGCCGGGCAATTGACTGAAGGAGAACCAACAAAAGATAAAATGGAAGTGCTGGCTTGGGGAGTGGGGAGAAGAGCCAAAGGGACCACATGTCAAATAGGGGGAGGTATTCAGGCAGCTTCTCCAGAGGTGAGCAGAGCGCCAAAAGAAGATCAGCCTGTGTTGAGCTGAAATACATTCGCTTACTGCTGCGGTTCACCCCAGGATTTTAGTCCAAAGAGCCATCCGCTTTATTGTGTGGCTCCCTTTAAGAAGGGCCAGGGTATAGAGCTACAGCAGGCCATTTAGAATCAGCAAATGGGAAGAGGGAGTGATGAGCCAAGGGTCTCTGCACCCTCATAGGAACGTAGGAAGCTGCCTTATACGGAGACAGGCCACTGGTTCATCTAAGCCCAGTATTGTCAGCACTGACCGGCAGCAATGGTTCCCCAAGGTTTCAGGTAGGATTCCTTCCTAGCCCTACCTGGGGGTTGAACCTGGGCAGAGTACCTGCAGGCAAAGGTACCTGCAGGCAAAGTAGCTGCACTACCACTGAGTTATGACCCCCTCCCTTCAACAGCTGGCAGCTCTTGGCCTTCCATTTCAAACAGATCTAGGCAAGAGGTGGTGGAGGTTGAACGTAACCCCTTGCCCGACCAGGCAAGGCAGCTCAACCCACCCTCCTCAGGCATGGCTAGACGAGGGGGGTCGAGGGGGATGATCAGCACTCCAGCGCAAAGGTAGGCAGGGGTTTTTTTTAATAAAAAAAGCCCCAACCTGTTCCCCCCCCCCCGATGGGCACGGAGCACTTGCAGAGCTCCGTCCCTGTGCTCAGTTCTCGGCTCCTCACATTTACTTGCAAGGAGCCAGGACTATACCAGGATGGCTGCCCACACGTCCCGCGGTCTCGGGATCATCCCAGGACTGCGGGGGGAAAGCGAGAAAAATGTGTACGGCCATCTCCCGGGGAAATGCAGTGTTCATCCCTCCCTGCTCCCAGGCTCCTCTGTGCATCATGTGGATGCACAGGGATGATCCCGGGACGATCCCCGGGATATTGCCCCGTCTAGCCATGTCCCTCATCTCAGTCTCTCGGAATAAATTGGTCAGGAAGGAAAAGCCACATTTTCTCCCGCCATCCATTCTTGGTAGAGGGTCTCCTCCATTCCGACACTCACCCTAGCCAGAGCCAGGTACACTTCAAGCTCTGCGATGCGTCGGCCGATGCAGCTGCGCTTGCCGAAGCCAAAGGGGATAGAGGCGTACGGGTGATGCGCCCCGTCTTTGTGCAGCCACCGCTCCGGCTGGAACGAGTTGGGGTTGGAGAAGTACTTCTCATCGCGCGAGGTGGCGTAATGGCAGAGGG
Organism: Elgaria multicarinata webbii; assembly: GCF_023053635.1. NCBI lineage: Eukaryota > Metazoa > Chordata > Lepidosauria > Squamata > Anguidae > Elgaria > Elgaria multicarinata. Next base: position 25,941,349 of record NC_086173.1, read on the forward strand.
TGATTAGGGTCTGAGAGGAGGAGGAGGAGGAGGAGCAGCAGCATGAGAAAAGCAGCCCAGAAACTCAAGTCCAGGTTGCACACATGTGCATGGACACAACCATGCTACTTGACCCACCACTAAAGAAGCAAGGTTTACAGCAGCCTTCCCCAACCTGGGGGTCTCTGGGGGTGCTGGGCTCCAGCACCCAACATCCTCAGTCAGCATGGCTGAGGATGATGGGAGCTGTAGTTCAACACCCCCTGGAGGTGGTTGTTGTCTTACAGCTTCATCGTATCAGCCCACTTCCCACTCTTCCTTCAAGGTCTTCCTCAGTTCCCAGTTCTTGAGCAAAGTCTTCCCTCAACCAGTTGAGCCTCATGTTGCCTGAATATCTACTGCCTTACAATAGTCTTCCTTCCTTCCTTCCTTCCTTCCTTCCTTCTTGGAACCCTTTCCATATGCATCATGCTGCTCAAGATCCCCATGTCCCTGCCATGCAATGCCTGCACATTACAATGCCTGCATATTCCCTTTGCATTGCAATGCAATGCCTGCACATTCCCATGTGCCTGCACATTTTTTAAGGTGCATGCTCCATTCACTTGGGGCCACCAGCCAGGACTGTTTTAGATCTCTCTGGTGCCTTGCACAAATTGAGTTTCCACCCAATACTCCCAGGAAGCTACCCACTAACACACACACACACACACACACACACACACACACACACACACACACACTTCCTACCACTGGCAAACCTGATCTTTGCTCTCATCTCCATTTGCATTCAATTTATGCCATGCTCACCTTTTTGGGGATGAGGTAGTCTCCCACATGGATGTCCCTGTCTGAGATGACACGTGCGTTACCAGGAATCACTGGGTACAATCTGCAGCGGGGGGGGGGGGGGGGGAGAACGGGTAGTGTGTGAATCTAAAGCCATCAGTCCCTCACATGTTGCAAGGTTTGCTCAGCTCCCTAAGCTTGCAGGTTTTACATGCAATGCACATGGGTGCAGGATTCACCATCTGGCTCAGTGGTTATGTTGCTAGAACTGTTGAGATCCAAAGGGATGCATCCAGCTTTCCTGCTTAGGTGCACACCTGGTGGGCAACACATGTCCAGTGGGCCACACATGGTCTGCCATGGCTGTTGGTCCCAGCCAGTGCTAAAACCACCGCTGCTGCTGAAATCACAGTGGTTTTGCTGTGGAAGCATGCACTTAGATTCCCAGCAGAATCAGGGTCTTGACAGCCCACTGAACAGCTGCTTAGTGGGCCTGGTTTCCTAGCAGAATTCCTGTAATCTCAGCAGAGGAGGTGGCAGTAGCAATGGCGGGGACTGGGATTTATGTGGGCACATAAATTCCCAGCAGAAGAGCTATGATTTTGGTGTCAGTATTGCTAGGGTGACCATATGAAAAGGAGGACAGGGCTCCTGTATCTTTAACAGTTGCATAGAAAAGGGAATTTCAGCAGGTGTCGTTTGTATGCATGCAGCACCTGGTGAAATTCCCTCTTCATCACAACAGTTAAAGCTGCAGGAGCTATACCAGAGTGACCAGATACAAAAGAGGGCAGGGCTCCTGCAGGTTTAACTGTTGCGATGAAGAGGGAATTTCCCCAGGTGCTGCGTGCATACAAAGGACACCTGCTGAAATTCCCTTTTCTACGCCACTGTTAAAGATACAGGAGTCCTGTCCTCCTTTTCATATGGTCACCCTAGTCAGTATTCTGGAAGGGAACAGCGCGGCCCTCAGGACTCCAAGGTGGAACCCACCTTCTGCCCTGAAAGGCAGCATAGCAGTCCTCTGAGCAAGCATAGACCTGATCACATTTGCTGTTTCTGCCAGCTGCATCAACAGGGGACACCCCCAGGTTTTGCCCTCCCATCCACCTGGGAAAGGCTGCTCACCTTAGTGCCTCCTTCACCACGGCCTTCAGCAGAGGCATCTGAGCCACGTCAGCTGCGGTTGGGATGAGGTTGTCCTTCATCACGCCCGTAATCTCCTTGTGGAGGGCCGCTTGCACCTGCGGGTGACGGGACAACTCATACAGGCTCCAGGACAAGGTGCTTGAGATCTGCAGGGATACAGACAGGGTGGGTTAATCACTAGGATTAAAGTAGGTCCCCGATCAGATCAGGGGCTTTACTGTACAGTAGCAGGCCGCACACAAGCCGTTCTTCCTCTTCCACACGGAAGAGGAGTTAAAACTAAGATGGATAAATTCTCATCCTGTCCATCACATTATGCAAGTTCAAGAGTAGTAGAGCCAAGCTCATGCCCCAAGACCAGAAAGGTACTTTGCGTATGCACAGAGGCACTCATGTAAAACACAACAACGCACAACTGCTTCACATATTCCAGGGCTACGCATTGGCATGGAAAGTAAGTTCCAGGCTCAGATTAAGCCCTGCTTATCTCTGTATGATTGCCCTCCTGTGAGGGCAGTAGAGAAGGGAAGGAGATATGGAGGCCAAAGAGGAAACATCCCAGAGTATCCTGGAGAATATGGTCTCCGTGACTCTTCACCTAAGAAAGGGTTATCAGAGCCTGTCTCCATCGCCCATAGGAAAGCCAAGCACACCACCCAACCCGCTAACAGTGTCTACGTAGTTTTTCCTGCCTGGTTTATGGGAATGTCGTGGCCCAGTGGTAGAGCACACGCTTTGCATGCGGAAGGTCCCAGGTTCGACCCCCGGCATCTCCAGGTAGGGCTGAGAAAATCCTTGCCTGAAACCCGAGAGAGCCACTTTCGGGTAGGGCCAAAATATTGGGCTAGATGGACTGTGGGTCTGACTCAGTATACGGCAGCTTCTCACAGACTTATTTCAGCCCGTGTCCAATGGCACAAGGCTTCTACAAGCAGGAAAGGCATCCTACCCACTCTGCAGGAAACACTTTGCCCCAAGGGAGTCCAGAAGGCTTACCGTGTCCACGCCGGCCAGCAAGAGCTCCGTCACATTCCCATAGATGGATTTCATGGACAGTTTCTCCTGCGCCAGGTAGTAAGTGAGGTATTTCCCTTCCACCTTCTCCCCCCGTGAGACTCTTTCGGAAACCTCCGCCATCCGCTTGTCAATGTGTCCTTTGGCTGGAAAGGAATTGGCAAGAGATGAGCATATGTCCCCCTGGGAGTGCCATCATGCAACATATCCCACTGCACCAATTGCTGCTTGCTTAAAATCCGTTTCAGCAGGGGAAAGGCAGTTTGAGCATAAGTGGTAGGCATTCCTTCATTCTAGGTAATTGTACTGCCCTTCAGTCAAATTTTCGGGGCACTGTTAGCTAGACAGGAGGACTATGCTCTTCAGGAGGACGAGTTGAAACCCAAAGCTGATGACAGCAAGGGGACTAAAAAGCTGCAGATTCATGGTTAAGCCACAAACAGATCCATCAGTAGTCTGATCATCTTAGCTTTTGAAAGAAATAGCAAGTTTCCGGTCCTCATGAGGATAGCCTTTTTTGTTCTTGTTTTTAAATGGCAAGTGTCTTCTAATAAGGGGTGACTTGGGAGAAATATCCAATGGGTGAGAATTTCACCCCCTGCCACTTTTCTGGGTAGTAGCTTCAACACTCAGGATTTCCCTGCCCAAAACTGTCAATTTAAACCTGAGCCTATCAATATCTAGAATTGTTGTAAGAACTTTTTTTTTTTTTTTACAAAGCACTGGTGTATAATTAATAGTAAATGTTGCAGATGGATTTATTGGGCTCACTGATTAATAATATCATATCCCCCCCTCTCTATCAAACAGTTTATTGTGTTAGATGTAAATCATTCTGAGAAGCACATGGAATCAAGCAGGATATATACATGGATTCTAGAATAATAGAAGAGGATGTGTGTTTGTCTGTCAGCACCCAAACCATGAAACCTAGCCACCTGAAACTCAACATGCATACTAGAAGGACCCTAAGTGAGTGCACCTCAGGGTTATTTGGTTTTTAAAATGTATTGTTTAAGTTTAATGAATTTTAATCTGTCCGGGTATTTGAAACGTACAGTACCACCTTCGGTCACTAGGTGGTAGATCTCTGTAACCAGCACATAGCTTTGCAGTTGATACAATTTGAAGCCTAGAGGGAGAGTCCCAAGGGGCAGAGTTATACAGCTCCCTCCTCCATTTCCTCAGGGAAACGGAGTGGACAGACCTCTCCCTTGAGGGGGGGGCTCCATGGCAGGAGCTACACCTATGGCTTCCAGCAGGCTTTGTTGTATCAAACTAAGGACTATTCTAACTCATGCAAAACCAGGTCTGTCCGCTTGTTTAAAATAATATTCTAGATCCTACGATAGAAAAATTGTGCACTTTCTTGGGAGAGGGTGGGAAAACAACCCAAACACGTGTTCATTACAACCAGAGTGGAATGCAACAATTAAATATATCTATGCAAAATGTGCTTGGTGGGCCATAAAGATTCCAAAAGGTGTTTTTTTTAAAAGCCTTTGCGATTGGCCAGATTGCACATGAAAGACGATTGACGAGCTTCAGCAAAAGTACTCACCAAACGCAAACATATAGTCCCAGGATTCACAGAACTTCTGCCATGGCTTAGGAAAGATTTGGTGCAGGAACTTGGGCATTGCCATCGTGAGCAGCGTCATGGAGAACATGGAATTGATGGAGTTAATGAAGGCTTCCGTTTCCTTTGGGACTTGGGGCTCCAGGCAACCAATGCGGGATTCAAAGAGGACTGAAGAGATGCCTAGAAGAACCCAAGCCATAAAGAATTAGAGCCAATGAAGTCAATAGAAGAGATGCTGTCGGTCTTGGCTCCCTTGCCCAATCATGTGAATGTGACTTCTAGGGGGGAAATGGACTTTTTATCCCAGTGACCATCTCCTACAGCAGCCTTCCCATATCTGGTGCCCATCAGGTGTATTTGACTCCAAACCCCATCAGCCCCAACCAACATGGCCAATGGTCAGGAATGCTGGGAGCTGTAGGCCAAAACATCTAAAGGACATCAGGTTGGGAAAGGCTCACCTGAAATTCTGAAGTTAACAGCTTCTTTGGCCATTTTCTAACATGGCGGGAAAATCGATATAAATAAGCATCACTTTTTCAAAAATTAGATTTGAGCACCACAAGCCAGCCTTGTGAATTCTTCATACACACATGTCTAGATTACAAGTCACCGTGTCCTGGGGGGTAGGGTCAACCAGCTGTTGACCAGATAACCCCAAACCAGGCCCATCACACTGACCACCACAGTTACAGCATCAAGAATGGAGAGGCAGCTCCACCCTTCCATGAATTAACCCAGCCATCTCCAATCAGGTGTCCTCCAGATGTTTTCAACTACAATTCCCAGAAACCTCAGCCAACATGGTCAGTGATTAAGGATGATGGGACTTGTAGGCCCAAACATTTGGAGGGCACCAACTGGGGGAATGCTGAGTTAAGCCATTTATCTTTGGAGCGGGGCGGGGTGGAGTTTTCAGGAGCTGCAGATACCAATCAATCCTTACCTTCCAATCCGAACTTGTAGAACTCGTCGGCCACGTCCTTGACCACGTGCTGCTCGTGGAGGTTCCGCTGGTGCTGCAGCTTGCGGACCAGATCCCCCACCACGTCATTCAGGGTGCCAGTGTAGGACTCCACCTCCTTGGGCTTCAACATGTGCTTTCCTAGGATGCTGCGGATTTGCTGCCACTCCTCGCCTTCTCTGTAGAGTGGAGAGAGGCCTCTGTTAGTTCTCTGGGCAAGAGAAGTGCCCAAATCCACACATAGACAAAACTAGGAGAAAATCCTTCCATTTCAAAACGGGTACACAGAGAGCCAAGTCATCAGCTTTGGGTTTCAAGGCATTTCCCCTGTACCAGGATGAATAACATCCACTTGTCATCATAAGCAGATCTTTACAGGGCACCCGCGATAGACTGAACACTGTTGAGAGAGATCACAGCTGTAAGAAATCTGCCTGTTGCTCTTCTTATTATTACTCACATCCGGTGCCTAGACAGCGGAAGCAGCCGCCCAGCGGGTGAGAAGACTCTCACCGGGGAAGTCCTGAATCATAAATGGCTCTGTACCTCGAAACAATTCCTCACTCCCTGGGGTTGGTCAGCTTTCTTGCGCAAGCTCAGGCAGGACCCTGCTGTTCTTGCATGACACACTTCCAGGAAACAGGCACGCGAGTGAGGAACAGGAAGGTGTCGAAATATGGGGGGGGGGGCTTCCTCCTGTTTACCTCGGAAGGGGGGGTCTATTAATCATCCTATGAGATGCAAGCTCAGCATTCAGAGCAGAAATCTCCCAAGGAAGGAAAACAAAGTGCCTCAAAGATGGCCTGGTGTGTGTATGTGTGTGGGGGGGATTCTTCTTCAATATCTTCCCTGCTCTTTGCCTGTCTCCACTCAATCATAGCAAAGCACCAGAAACTCTGGATTACTTTTACTCATTTCTCCAAGACACCTTTCCTGCCCTACGGGGTGACATTAAACCGGGGCGCAGAACCTCAATCTCAGGGGTCAAGGCTAGATCTGCAGTACTGCTTTATAGCAGAACCGAAATGCACTGATAACTATTGAGACACAGGACACATTCCATTAGGGTGACCCTATGAAAAGGAGGTCAGGGCTCCTGTAACTTGTATAGAAAAGGGAATTTCAGCAGGTGTCATTTGCATGCATGCAGCACCCTGTGAAATCCCCTCTTCATCACCACAGTTAAAGCTGCAGGAGTCCTGCCCTATTTTGTGTCTGGTCATTCTTATACAGCTTCGACAACTTCTCACACTACAGAACATCCCACCCACTTCAGACAGACCGCACCAACAAAAGGTTTTCAGGATCTCTCCCTAAATGACTGTCATATGCCCCCACCCTGACATCTGAAGGAGATCTTCTTGAAAAGCTTCTAAGAGCTACTAGAGGGAGCTGCTGCATAGGCGATCAGCCCAGGATAGTTGGGGCGGGGGCAGGATGACTTGGGTCATTGTATAAAAATTGTTAGAGAATTTTCTACAATTCTGAACCGGCAGCTTTTGCCTCAAGGTGCTTCCAGACAAGGATGTCAATTATTATTATATTATTATATTTATTTGTATCCCGCCTTTTGCCCAATGCTGGGCCTCAAGGCGGCCTTACAAAGTTTAAAATATACATGGGGGGGGGGGGGCGGGAGGGAAACAAACCCATAAACAATTAAAAAAATACACAACAAAATTATAAGACATTAACATAGATGGAGGACTGGATTATTCTCCAAAGGCCTGCTTGAACAAAAAAGTTTTAGCCTGCTTCCGAAAGCCCATCAAGGAGGGAGCCAGCCTAGCTCCCCCGGGAAGAGTTCCAGAGCACCGGAGCAGCCACCGAGAAGGCCCTCTCCCATGTTCCCACCAAGTGTGCCTGTGAAGAAGGTGGGACTGAAAGAAGGGCTTCTCCAGAAGATCTCAAAGCACGAGCAGGCTCATAAGGGAGAATACGTTCTTTCAGTCAATGCACAGCTTCTTTCCAGCAACGTCTTCCATTTGTAACCCTCCCGTGCTTTCCCACCCGTAGGAAAACAGCGGAGACTTACGCAGTCAGCAGCCCGTAGGCATGGCCCCGGCACACCCGATAATCCTTCCAGGAGGAGAGCTCGGAGCGGATGGGCTGTTTGCCTTCCTGCCTCAGCACCTGCTCAATCAGGCTGGGATCTGCAACGTGGACGGTGAGGATGGGCCCAAAGCTGGCCTTCCACACTGGGCCATACTTGGCTTTGCCTTCAATCTAAGATATAGCAGACGGGGAGGAAAAATGATGTAGACAATATACCATAGCAGCGAAAAGATCAACACACAACCTACAAAAGATCATACGAACATTTCTCAAACTATCCAATGGCAAAAGGACGTCAAGCAATATTACAGAGAAAATGCTACCCAATGTCTATTTAGCACTATGAAAATAATTGGCATTAGAATAACAGTACAACAAAATTAGCAGCTGGATCCTTTTCTGCTTTAGAGCGGTCGTGAAGAGCACTGATAACTGTTGGAGCATGGGACGCATTCCATATACCACTTTTTTTTAGTGCTACTTCCTGCTTTTTACTCCATGTTTATAATGATTTGACACAAGGTGTAGATCTAGCCAGAGGCATGGAGAAAGGCAGAACTGTGATACAAGAATTGCCCACAGACAACTTTGTATAGGGTGACCCTATGAAAAGGAGGACAGGGCTCCTGAATCTTTAACAGTTGTATTGAAAAGGGAATTTCAGCTGGTGTCATTTGTAGATATGCAGCAGCTGGTGAAAGTTCCTCTTGATCACAACCGGTAAAGCTGCAGGAGCTATAATAGAATGAGAGCAGAGCTCCTGCAGCTTTAACAGTTATGATGAAAAGGAGATTTCACCAGGTGCTGCATGCCTATGAATGACAGCTGCTGAAATTCCCTTTTTGACACAAGTATTAAAGATACAGGAGCCCTGTCCTTTCCATATGGTCACCCTAACTTTGCAGGGTGGTCCTTGCCCTCTACCCCTACTCTCACAGAGCAGTGGCTCTCTGGCCAAAACCATTCGGCCAACTATGGCAGTATGGAGGAGCAGCTAACATTTGTTGACTTAACCATAGACTTGTGTTTCAGTGATGTAATCACTGAAAAGCAGGTGTCTTTTCTAGGGTGGTGAGGGAAGGAGAATTGGTGTTGCAAGAATGCCACATCATAGAAAGTACTATGAGAAATCTTACTCTGTCATCCTCCATAAACCACTGTCATAACTTTGGGGCATCACATGATATACTAGATCCATCCTTTTATGTAAAGGCTTCCCATGTAGTGCTGAAGGCAGATAGGAGTGGCTAAATTAGTGAATCACTGTATTCATTAGGTTTGGGAGAAGCAAGTTTTAGACAGTCACACTTGATACCAGTCCAAAGAGGTATTTGTGTGTCTGCGGAGTTACGTTTCAGCAAACAAAAACAAAACCCTTTAATTTATAATGTATATTTTTATATGCAAATTATGCTATACAAGCTTTACCATGCCCAAACTCACAAGAGATCACAGTTTAGCTAAAGTTAAGCACTTTTAAGTCCCGTGGATATCAGTGGGAGAGACTGAATGCATGTGCTTTAATCTCCCATTGAAATCAATGGGACTGGAGCTCGCATAGGGTTTTAACTTTACTTGGGTGTAACTAAGCCTTATTAATGCCATGGGACTTACTTCTGGGTAAAGCTGCACAAGCTCAAGCTGCACAAGTGGTTACTTTGGCTGAAAAATGTCTTGTGTCCTTCTCCGGGTTTTATAGATTATGGTTGAGAGATAGCTTTGCTAATAAAGGCCATTCAGCATGTTCAAGGCTGGGGCAAGATTTGAACCCTGCTCCCATGGGTCCACACCTGTTTTTGAATTATTAGATGGCGGAGGATCAGGGTGCTTCTTATGGTTTAGATTAGAACTGGATCTGGATCACTTGGTTTGACTCATGTTTAAAAAGGATCTGTACTGTATCTTCAGGGAAAGAGAGAAATGATCCAGTAACTCCTCTCTACCCCCCACCCCAACCCAGGACGTTGCATTCTAATTAGCAATAATTACATATGCCAAACAAAAAATGTTTATATAATCTTAAATTTAGTGGTATTAAATGTTAACCTCTATGATAAATAATTCTGAAAAGTAATTAAAGGTTTATTATGTCAGTATCCATAACGTTATTTTACTTTATAATAGGACAGGGCACAAGGAGACTGGCAATTATGGCCCAGGCATGGATTAACTCAATGGTGTGCAGCTCAGTCCCATGTCAGGTTTACTCAGAAGTAAATCCCAGTATGTGCTTATCAGTTGTGCTTATTCCCATGCAACCAAATCTAGGATTACAGACTATGCTACTTTCTCTCCCAGCCACAATTCCCCCATCTGTAAACAGTATTTTCATGCTGAGTGTGTTATCTATAAAGATTTGTATCATTGTATTATGCACAATAATTGAATAACTAAAAGTTTGTTGTTGTTTAAAAACGTAAATATATGGTGGATGGCAAGCACATTTTGGAAGTAAAAGGCACTGCAATTCATTTTACTAAGTTAACTTGTCAATGATGCATCTGATTTTTATGCAATGCTAATTTTTAGGACATGTCTGAACCACAGAAGGCATTATGCAAAACCTTTAACAAAGATGTTACGAAAACTAGATTGCACTCCATTTGTCATGCTTGTTAAATATATGCCATTGAAACAAGAATTATGGGTGCAATGCTCCTATTTATACACATCCCTCAGAAGTATGAGCTTTAAAACACGTGTACAGTATTTAATGGCACAGTTGGTTTTCACTGTAAGGTAAAAGTCACTTCATTCAGCTTCGAGAGTTGGGTCAAACTGCTACAGAATTCTGTAGACAAGCAAGAAAAGGAATAATATATGTACTCTCCATTAAATAGTTTTTTACAAGCCTGGTTGCAGACAAGCAGTGTGCATCACCAGTTTTAAGGCCACCTGAAGAAGGATCTTTGCAACTCACTGTATACTCCTTGCAAGGCATATGTTTAAACTGCATAAACAAATAACTGAAAGATACTGTGTATATTGAGGAAACCTGAGTTTGTGCTTTTGGAATTAAATTTCTGTTGGCAGCTCCCGTTGATTATATATCAGCCAGGATTTCAAGCAAATACCATTTTGGAAGGATTCCTCAGTGTGTCTTATGGGAATCTCCTGGTACTTTTAAACCATTGGCCTTTACACTGGGGTTGTCTTTCACCTGAACCTTAATAATGCAAAGTACCCAATTATTACACCACATTCTCATGCAAAGATGGCTACAAAGATGGCTGCTTTTCTTTTTCTCCATCACATAATTATGTGATGGAGAAAAGGAAAATCATTGTCCCATCCACTTAGTAAAATGTGAATGAAAGATATGAAGGACAGCCGTAGACAAGTCATTGGACATGATTCAGAAAACCTCAAGTGCAATTCTGCTGATGAAATAGGTATTGGCTATTTCTTCCTTCCCACTGAAGACTCTTTAAACGTTGTGTCCCCACCCTCCCACGCCAACCTGCAACTTTGGCTGGTCAAGACTAGAGGCTGGCAGGAAATCAAGAGAAGTCAGAGACACCTGATTGCTCAAGGAGATGAAACATCCACTTACAAAAGAGGCTTTCTGGGTCCTGTCCATTATAGCCTCACTCACCCATGTGTAAAAGAGGAACAATACCCACCAATTTCACTAAGGGTGCTTCCAAAGAAGGCTTTTATTGTACAATTGCCCTGCCTCCTTCCCTGAATTTTATGGGAGACCAGACAATGCCATCTTCTGCTTGGAAAGCTCCTGTGCTTTCCCACTACTTCTGCTTCTTCTGATTGTTTATTTTTCTTTCCACACACACAAAATTCATTAAGGTGGAAAAGGTGGAATAGTTGTACAATGTCTTTTAATTAGCATCACTAGGAGCCACCTGTCTATATCACCTAAAAGTCAACATGAGACTGGAATGCTTTATATTGGATCAAGCTGGACATCAGGAAAAACTTCCTGACTATTAGAGCAGTACGACAATGGAACCAGTTACCTAAGGAGGTTGTGGGCTCTCCCACACTAGAGGCATTCAAAGAGGCAGCTGGACAACCATCTGTCAGGTATGCTTTAAGGTGGATTCCTGCATTTAGCAGGGGGTTGGACTCAATGGCCCTATAGGCCCCTTCCAACTCTACTATTCTATGATTCTATTATTCTAAGTTTAGTATATGAAGTTTGCCAGTTTCAAAGAAGTTCGACAGATGAAGAGTTCTGTGAAAGTCAGAAGCTTGCATAATTCTATACCACCATAGCCTGATTTGCAGGACACTAAAACAAACAAACACAACCCCATGAACCCCCTGCCCCCCCAAAAGCGGTGTATCCCCTATCCTTTGAGACCAAACACAGACAATCTCCAAATTTTAGCCAACATAGATATGACGGGTTTTCAAGTCTTAGAGAAAGAAGTGAACAATTCTAAGGAACCATTCCTGCCCTAAACATTATGTGATCCCATACCAATCAGATGGTAATGGGGCAGATCTTGTGCACCCCTCACCCTGCAGAGAACAATGAATAATAATAATAATAATAATAATAATAATAATAATAATAATTTTAACAAAATTATTATACCTGGAGTTCATGCAATCTTGATAGCCCCTTTTTGCAGAAAAGGTCAGTGAAGAAACTGAGGGCGGAGGGTCCTGGCATCTCTTCCAGGGTCTTATGGGTTTTAATAACCCTCTCCTTGAGGACAGGAGATTCTGCCCAGATCTCGGGAAAGCATCGTGCCACCCAAGATGCTCTGTTGGCTAGCTTGAGTGTCTGAGGCATCTTGGCTCTGGAAACTGCCTGAATGAATACTTGGATACCTGGATGTGGACAGCGAAGTTCTGTAAGTGGAGCATCTTTGGACGCCTTTTTATTTATTCTTGATCGCAGCACATGGGAGCCTCACCCCCTTGCCTATGGCTCATTAACAGTCCCCGCCCCCAGCGTCACCCTTCTCTTATGCAAATAGCGTTCCCTTCTCCAATCAGTGCGGTCCCCGAAGGCGCTGTGGTCCGTCTCGTCTCGTGCGGATTGTGCAAGAAACTAGCCGCGCAATTATTCCATGCGGGCAGGAGGGGGCGTCTGAACCCTTTCCCAACGAGCCCCAGAGCCGGAGGGTTCTGCTCCTCCAGGATTTCAGGATGTTGTTCCTGGAAGAACTGTCGAGGAGGAGAGGAACAGCGCTGAGCGCTTTGCTCATATAATGCTGCTGCATCCATCTACTGCCAGGGCCGGTGCCAGACTATTTTGCGCCCTAGGCAAGGTGAGCTACTTGCACACAAGCACACACCCCAAATTGCGCAGAAGTCCGAACCGTGTGCGCCGAGTGGAGAGCTGGGACTGGCTCACTTCGATTTGGGACCGAGCCGTCTGGAATTCACCGGGACTTACTTCCATGCGAACGCAACCCGCTATGCAGCCTGGCGTCCCAATGCCCTACTGCACAAGATTGCAGCCTCCCAATTCGGATTCATTTCATCTGGAATAACGACTCATCCCGTGGCACCAGTGGAGGCAGGTGCTCCAATTTCGGTTGGACTGGGGAGGGGGGGATCTACACTACTGCTTTAAAATGCTTTAAAGCACTTTGAAAACGTTTTGACAACTGTATATGCAGTGTGTCCTGGGGCCCAACAGTTGTCAAAACTGTTATAAAGCGCTATAAAAGAGTAGTGTAGATCCTGCCTGGGTTTCAGCCAGGAACAGCCAGAACTCTAAAGGAGCTATTCATGGTACAGCATATATTTGGGGACAGGTTTCAGCCCCTTGGATAGCTCCTTTAGCGTACTAGCTGGTTCTGACTGAAACCTTTCAGCCCCACCTAAATCAGAGCCACCAGCCTCCACTGCTTGGGCGTAAGCCTCCGCCTAAACCTGTATAGGTCAGACCCAGCTGCACGTGGGTGTTAAAAATAACCCAATTGAAGAGAGGAACACAGAGATACATCTAGTGAAATCAGCGGACGCAATAACGATGACAATCAAGTGGAAACTCCAGATAATAAAACATTCACCAATAATAAAATCATGCATCACTGACAGTAACGTATTTGAGCATTACGATCATTGAACTACAGTATTTACAATATTTATATTCCATATTTCCACCCCATCATCAATTATGATTCTATAGCACCAGTGTGTGTGGAACTGCATCGAATAAAGCGTTCAGAGGAAAATGTCCGCAGGAGGGCTACAAAGACGGCAGTGAGAGGACTGGGAAGCAAGTCTCATGAGGAGAGGTTGAAAGAGTTGAGAATGTTTAGCCTGGTGGAGAGAAGATTAAACATTTGGAAGGCTGTCGCCTAAGCTCAGTGGTGGATAGAAGGGAGATCTCTGGGTCATTTGCAATAGAGGGGGAAGGATTGCTGCTTTCCAATTGTTTTAACAGCAGCACCAGCAGCACCAGCAATAAAATGACGCCTTCCACGCCACCAATTATACTGCTGAAAGGAAAGTTTGAGTGTCAGGGGTGCAACCAGGAGTGGATTTTTGTGTAGAAGAACTGTGAACTGCCCTATTCAGTTTTAGTATGCACAACAAATTTCTGGCCTCAAGGGTCTTTAATTCTAAGTATGTGTCTTTTGCACTAGTAAAACAACAAAACAAAAAGTAGATCTGACAGTGCCTGAAGTCTGCTCAACCTGGATGGAGGAAATTCAATAGATCTGAACCAATGGGTTTGAAAAGCAAGAAAAGGGATTTTGACTGAACATTAGGAAGAACTTTCTGGTGGAACCAGCAGTTTGACGGTAGAACACAGACCTCTTCAGGAGATGGTGGACTCTCCTTCATTAGAGGTTTTTTTAGCAGGAGCCGAATGGCCACCTGTTTGGGGTGCACCAGCAATAAATTTTCTACGCTGACAGGGGGATGGATTGGATGACCTTTGAGGTCTCTTCCAACTCTACATTTCTATGAGTAACAAAAACAAACAAAAAGCAAAAGGCAAAACAAGAAGAGAGGTCCCTGCCCTGAAGAGCTTACTAAAGAGGGAGGAATGGAAAGTGAAAGCAAGGGTAGTAGGACAAGAATGCACAGTAAGGCTCTGAGGTTTTGCTTCTTTAATCCAATTTCATAAGAACAGGCACACAGTGCCTTCCTCAGCTCTCTGCTCTTTTCAAGGAACAATGCGGCTGGTATTAACCGCCTAGAGAGCTCCCATTTCTAGAGAAGCCATGTGGGGTGTGGCCATCATTTGAATCCTAAAGAACAGTTCATACGTACACATATGGGTGCGCTAATACCAACACATTTTCCCCAGAATTGACGTCATTCACTTCTGGAGAAATCCAGGAAATGTCTCTGCCATTTGCATTCCAGTATTCCCACCCCCCACAATTCTTTCATGATCTTGTTTGTGACCATTTTAATGGATTTCAACACAGCTGCAGCACCAGCCTGTGTGATTTAAGTGGTGAAAGAGAGATCTGTTAGGCAACTGGTAACAGGACCTCTGCGAATTGCTAGCTTTGCATTTTTCTAGTTATATTGCCACTATTACCTCTCTGGCATCTATAGAGCCCCCATCCCCTCCATCTTCCCCAGATGATCAGTGGGATCTTTCTCCATCTCCCATAATACTTGAACCCCGGGCCATCCCATGAAGTTGATTGGTGGGAGAAGCAGGACAGATAGAAGGAAGGACTTCTTCCCTCAGCACATAGTTAAACTATGGAATTTGCTACCACAATATTTAGTGATGGGCACTAATTTGGATGGCTTTAAAAGGGAGTTGGATAAAATCCTGGAGAAGGCTATCAATGGCTACTAGTCAAGGTGGCTATACGCTGTCTGCCAGGATCAGAGGCAGGCCATAGCTAGACCTAAGGTTTATCCCTGGATCGTCCAGGGGTCAAACCTGTTCATCTAGGTGACACACAGGGGATCCAGTGCTCAGACAGGGGCGAACCCTGGATGATCCCAGGATAAACCTTAGGTATAGCTGTGGCTGCAGTACGCCTATGGATACCACTTGCTTAGGAACATGAACAGGAAGGTACTTTTGCACTCATGTTCTATTTGTGTGTTTCCAACAGCCAGCTGGTGGCCCCTGTGTGAACAGAATGCTGGACTGGATAGGCCTTTGATCTGATCCTGCACAGCTCTTTTTATGAGATGTGTTCTGATCAGGTTCGCTCCTTTTTAAAATGATGGATTAAAAAAAATGCATTGTGCTAAAAATGTCTGTAAAGGAATGAAGCTAAACACTTGATTGTAACCCTAACCTATATACAATTATGTTTCTGAGATATCTTTAAAGTTAAACATAGTGGGTACCATATGGAAAGATACTTGCTGAATGAGATCACATAATACAGTAAAAGCAGTCTATAGTTTCATCATATGCCGAAGCTCTGTTTTGTTTTGTTTGTAATCCATTGATGTGGTTTTGTTTTACTCATTATATTCAGATACGGTGTCGAATTTGTAATAACAACACTTGGAAGATAATAAAACTTACTCAAGTTAACTGGTTTTACCATCAAAGAAGTGCCTTTGCTATAGTAAGGTCAAAAAGAGATGTGACAAAATGCTTCATTGTTAGACTCCATCATGAAAACAATCCATCGAAGTGTAGAATAAAGTCTGTGTTTTGCACTGTTGTGCCATCTTCCCTGGTCGAAGATGAACTGATGTCAGTGTGCCTTCATTTAAACTAGGAATTAGTCATTCTGATTCTGTCATATAATACTAGCAGCTTTAGGAAACTGGCAATAAAGTGGAATAGAATTTCCAGAAATTCAATCAATCAATCAAATATGTTTGGGCACTGCATGGAAACATGACAAGTCCCTTGTATTTCATGAGTTTTGGGGCCAAGTGTTTACAAACTGCCTGTCTTTGCAGCTATAATGATTAGAAACAAGCTTTTGTTTTGCCTTGTTTAAGCCAGATAGGCTTAAGCCATGGGTAGATGAAGGGGGTTGAGGGCGATGATCACGAGATCACCCCCCTCGTCTACATGTGGCACGCGACGTCCTAGGAGGAAGAGGATGTTGTGGCCGCCATTTTTATTTTATTTTTTTATCAGAGAGGAGCACTCCTGTGCAAACTGCGAGTGTTTTTTGTTTGTTTTGTTTTAAAAACCCACTCCTGCTCACCCCACCCCACCCCCGATGGGCACGGAGCTCCTTGCAAGGAGCCAGGACAAACTGCGATGCCCGGCCACATGGGCTAGAAGGGAGGGCAAAATCCCAGGGAAATGGAGGGATCATCCCTCTCTCTCCCCCCGGGAATCCCTGTGATCTGGACGCAGAGGGATGATCCTGGGGCAATCCCCAGGATAAGCCCTAATCTAGCTATGGCCTTAGAAGCTGGATTTTGTATTCATTGCCACATTCTGTACTTTCCCTGTAACTCTTCACAGGACCACAGCCCTACTCATTTCCTACAGCCAGATAACTACATACCAGACACACCAATCTTCGTCAACCTTCCACAATATTTGGAAGTGCTGGTTTTAATCTTTAAAGCCCAAGGAACATGGGAAGCGGTCTTACGTCAGGTCAGACTTTCAGCCAGCTCACACAACACGAGAGTAAAGAATACACCACGGTGGTTTGTTAACCATCCCTTTGTGTGCCAATTGTGTACTGCCTGAGTTACCTAATTTACCCTTGCTGGGAGCGGCTTGCCATGACATCCAAACCCGGGGAAGGTGGTTGGCTGGGGTGTCTAACAAACCACCCAGCAACCCAATAACAGAGCATGAGTTCTGGGCAGTTTGTTAACTATCCCAGCCACCCGCCCTTGCCAGGTTCAGATGTCATGACAAGCCACACCTGGGAAGGGTAATTAGCTAAATTAGCTGCCACCAACCCTCACCAGGTTTAGACATCACAACAAGTCACACCCAGCAAGGTTAAATGGATAAATCCAACCACACACAACCAGCAAACTCAGAGGTGGTTAATAGGCCATGGTGGCTTATTAACCCTCCTCGTATTGTGCGAACCTGGCCTGTATGGACCTGTTCAGACAACACATTATGCCTTGGTTAGGCCACTAACCCTCTTCCAGAAAATGCCTAGCAAGCGTGTTTAAACCATGGTTGTTGTTGTTGTTGTTGTTGTTATCATTATTATTAATCTACATTTATACACTGCCCCATAGCCGATGTAGCTAGCATGGTTATGAATGGTTCACCTGACACGCTAAGCCATAATGTTTAGTTCAAAATGCTTAACCACCATGGCTTAGCATGTCATCTGAAGAGCATCTATATCTATCTAGCTCAGTATTGTCAGTTCTATCTGGCAGCAAGTCCTTCAGAGGGGCGCCATCACCTGCTATGTGAGCTGACCTGAACTAGAGAATGAATGGGGGGCCTTCTGCAAGCGAACCAGGGAAAGGAAGAGGATGAAAGAGGGTACATGTTTGCAGAACATTTGCCTATGCTAATTTCTTTGTATAGATGCAAATTTAGAAATGAGTATTTATTTATTTATTTTATTTATTACATTTTTATACCGCCCAATAGCTGAAGTTCTCTTTTACATAGAAACACCATACATCTCACCATAGTGGAGAAGACCGTGCACCACGGTGCCTGCTCAGTCTGCTGCCCAGGTGTTAAATGTTGATGAGCAAATCTGAGATTATGGCTGTCTCTTCTTCAGGTTCTATATCTTCAAATTTGACTTGGACTGCACATCCCTCCAAAGCGAAGGTGCCCCTTGGATAGCTCCTTTAGAGAGCTGACCGGTTTTGAGTGAAACCTGGAGTGGATTCACCTCCCTACTGATATTGGAGCCACCAGCCTCCACAGGGACTGATGCACCGCAGGGAGGAGGGAATTCCCAAGGTGGGGCACCACCACCAAAAACCCTGGTGGTCATTAGATGTACCTGGGCAGGCAACTGGACAACCAGGAGGCCTGGATCTGAAGAGCTCAGTGAACAGATAGGTTGATGCGGAGAAGGGCTCAAATTGTTTAGTGGCCTGATAGAATAGTGCAAGCCAGTGCAGTTCTTTGAGCAAAAGTGTAAAATGCTTGCAGCTGGCTGCTCCACTCAGTAACGTCACCCCCAATTTCTGCACTGGCTGCAGTGTCCAGACCAGTTTCAAGAGAAGCCCCACATACAGCACATTGCAGGAGTTACCAATGCATAGACTAGACTATCCCTAGTCAGGAACGGCGGCAGTTGGCATACAAATCAAGCTGGTAAAGGATATTCTGGCTCAGCTTGCAGTGATAAGAGTTGGTTCAAGAAGTATCTCAAGCAGCTACAACCCTGAACCAGGTAATTTGCTTTAATCCCTGGACTCACGGGAATGGTCCAGACACAGAATTGTCATCATGACAGAAGGTTGATACGGAGAAGGGCCACCACTGCTTCCAAGCACTGATCTAGGGTTCAGATGTCACAGAGAAATAGAGCTGGGTGTCATCAGCGTACAGATGACACCATGCCCTGAATCTCCTAATGACCACTCCAAATGGCTACATATAGATGCTCAACAGCACTGGGCACAGGATGGTCCTCTATGGCATCAAATGCCAAGGGGGTGACCTACAGTCACTCAATGCAACTTTCTGAAAGCAGCCCTGCAGGCAGGAACAGAACCACTGCAACAGGGCCTTGTACCCACCCACCCCCAAACCCACTACACAGATCCAGGAGGAGACCATAGTCAGCGGTATCAAAAGCTACAGAGGGTTCCAGGAATAACAACAGGGTTACTCTTCTCTGTCACTCTCCTGAAAAAAGTTATTCATCAGGGTGATGAAGATTATTTCTGTCTGAAACCAGATTGGAAAGGGTTTAGATAATCTGGATTTGTTCCAGTCTGGTTGGGACACGTGTACTGCTCGTGTGTATTCTGGAGTTTTAAAATATTTTGTTACGTCTTCATGGGGATTTTTATTCAAAGGGCAGGATGGAAGCATTGTAATAAATACATATGACCCATGAGATACATATGACCCTTTCCACATTTTTATTCCCTCCCCAGAGAAGCATTCACTCCTAAGTGGTTGGAGGGCACCTTTGCAGATGCTGGTTTGGTCTGTTTGTTACTTGATGACATTGCTTCTCCTTCCCAACATGCTTCTATATGACCTGAGAGGTTTTGCACAACGCTCAGTTCTAGCTCAACTAGTCTACAAGAGCTTCTTCCTCCATTTTAAGATTGAAACAAATTGCAGACAAGGCATAAGGTCAGCAACTTTCCCAGAAGTGACCATATAGAAAGCAGGACAGGGCTTCTGTATCTTAACAGTTGCATCGAAAAGAAGATTTCAGCAGGGGTCATTTGTATGCATGCAGCACCTGGTGAAATTCCCTCTTCATCACCACAGTTAAAGCTGCAGGAGCTCTGCCCTCTTTTGTATCTGGTATGAGCCCTTTCTTCCTCCCTGCCTCCCATGTTGTGGTGCTGATCTGTATTGGGGGGGGGGGGGCACGGCTATTTATTCAACAAAAATTAATGGTGCAATTGCCAGGTAGGGCTTGCCACTTCTTCCTTATGCCAAGGAACAGTTCCTTATTTGCGAGATGCATCCTCAGCTGCAAAAAGCATCTTGAAGACATCAGCCTTCCCAAGCCTGGTAGACTCCAGAAGTTTTGGATTTATGAACATATAAATGTTTGGATTAAGTCGACAAAAGTCACAGCAGCTAAAGTAATACACAGACAGAGATGGATGGGAATGCAGCCGGCTGAAGGTTTTTGGGGGAGAGTAGGGGCCCCTTTGCCAAAGTGGGAGCGCATTCCAGGCACATACGTAGGAATAATGTTGCTGCAGGTTCTTGGGTTTGCAAAGGCAGCCCAGAAGCACATGCCACCCCTGGCATGGCAGGCAGCGACCATCCCTCCAATCATGCTCATCTGGGCACTTTGCATGACTGAGCCGGCCCTGGCTGCAGACAAACAGCCGGGAAAGGCCATCCTCTCCATGCGCCGCTTTCCAGAGAAATCAGCTGGAGCCAAACAACTACAAAACTGGAGTTTCGCCAGCAACACAATTCTTACATTATTCACTTCGCCTTTCCGGTCAGTGTGTGTAAGAGGTCAGAAACCCCTGAATCCAGTCTATTCCTGTTTCAGGAACAGGCAAGGGGGTTTCCTTCCTAAAAATTAATTAAGTGTCAGGGAGCATCATCGTGGTTCCTGGCTTAATCAGCCAGATGTATATACAATGTCTTGGCTGTAGGAGAGGCGTCACTCTCATCCTGAGCCTTATTGCTTGGTGCTTCCTAGGAATTACCCAGCTTGCCACACCAAGCCCTTGATACTCAACAGGGAAAGGATCGACACCTCAGCCAACAGCCATCCTATTAGATAAGTCGGCAGGCCACCTTTGGGGCAAAAGCAAGAGGCTGCCCCATCTCTGCTTCTCATTGAAGGATCAGTAAAAGGGTGACTCAGGTTGTGCTCACGTCTTTTGCCTTGGGGATGCTTACAAAGCCACGCAGGTGCACCTCGTATCACTCTTGAGCAATGACTCATCGACTTGGATAACAAGGGGATATTATGCAGCGTTACATCTCTAGGTGTAACGCATCTTGAGGAAGGACTGTACCACTCATAGCTCTATTATCGCTTTTTATTGTTCACCGGTCTGGAATGTGTTTAGCAATCGAGTGGTCTATAAAGGTGGTACATAAACGAACAAGTTAGGTTCTCTGAATTTGATATCCCTGGCAAAATTCAATAGCTTGAACACCCTGGTTCTTGGCTGTGCATGTGTTTGTTTGTTTTAAAATGCTAGCCTTGATTGATGCAAAGGTAGGCTTGAAATGGTGTAGGAAAATAAATAAGCAAATAAATAAATAAATAAATAAATCCACAACCCAAGTGATTGCTCAGGATTTCCAACGGAAGGGCTTTAGTGGCCCACCTAGTTCCTGGACTCATCCCATGACCAAAAGCTTACTTAAGTCACTAATGTTCAGCCCCAAAACCCAGGGCTTTTACTCCACTAAAATGGCTTGCTCATTGAATGCATGTTCCTTCATAGAGACAGGAGTTTAGCATTAGAGAGGCAAAAAACCTTGAAAAACTTAATAAAGAGAGATTGCGTGAGCTTTCCACTGCCTGTTGGCGGTAAGTTGTCTGAATAAAGCAATTCACGGTGTTCTTATCTTGTGAACCAGCCAAAAGTAAATGAGAGTTGTTGCTGTGGAGTAACTCTAATCAAATGTGTTTACTTTGGAATTGTTATTTTTTACAGAGTACTAAGACCGACGTTTTTGAAGAAGATACTTCGAAACAAGGAATAACATGAACCTTGTTGACTAAATTTGGTCTTAATATACTGTTGATGTGATTAGATGAAAGTGTTTGATGTCTATGGGTTGGATTTTCATGCAACGATGGTTTAAATCTGGTTTGAAATGATTGTTAAGTACAATTGAATGCTATTGATATGTAACGAAATGCTACACTGATGTGATAGTTGATTGTTGTAGACTTGTATTAGTATTGGATTGTAAACAGCACCATGTACATTGATGGTGCTATATAAATAATAATAATAATAATAATAATAATAATAATAATAATAATAATAAATAGATATTCTAGTACAAATAAGTGTGTATAATTTTTGAATGATGATTTAATTCATTGGGTTTATTTTGTTTCTACGGTGGTTGCCTTTTGGGGTACTGCAAATATGATACATGTAAGGCAGGGGTGAGGAACCTCAAGCCCAGGGGCCAACTCCGGCCCTCCTGGGGACCCCATAAGGCCCTATGGGGTTCCCAGCTTTTGTGAAGATTTTTCCCCATTCTAAAAGATTGAGATGTCTTGCCTGAGGCTTAATTACTGGCAATAAGAGCTTTAAGCTACAATACATGGGTATATGTGTATGTATATTTTTGGCTCCGCCCATTTTGCTGTTGGCCCTCCCTCCCACCCACCCAACAACTGCTTCTCCAAAACTGAATTTGAGCTCTCGAGGTGAAAGACATTCCCCACCCCTGATGTAAGTAAGACAAGTTTCCCAAAGAGATGATCATCAACAGTTTCAGGAATCTCAGCCAGCTGCACTTTGGACGTTAAACCTACTGCATTAGCCAAGGGGCGGCCCCCATTCTCACTCCAGCAGGGCTGTCCCCCACCTCCTAAGAAAACCCAGGGGGTTAGAAGTGTTTCTGCTCTGGGGAAGAAGCATATGAAGGGACGACTTTGCTATCGCCCGGTGGCACACGCCAATTACCGGATGAACGGGAAGTGGGGGAAGAGGCGGAATAGCAGCGGCAGCTCGGACTGAGGATACGTGCAGCTGTAGCTGTGGCAGGCCAAGCCACAGAGATACGTTCTTGCTTTTCCTCTGCCTCTGAGGGCAGGCTGGTTCCAGCAACTCAAAAGTTACTTAAGTTGAATCTTCCGGTTTATTATTCATTCAGAAATAAAGTGACAAATGGCGCAATGGATCGGGACATGCCTCTCTCTCCTCCCATCATCATCGGTCCTGCTGTGTGCCGTTGATATGTCACATCTCCATCAGTGAGACCAACGCAAGACACCCTGATCCTTCTAATGGGCAAAGGGGGGGGACCAAGGCAGCTCTTCTGCAACAACTCAGTGCTTCTCCAGAGAAGGGTCCCCTATGCACAGAACGTTGACGCCTGCATGACCCCAGGCATTCAGTCCAGTCCATGACTGATGTAATCCTTGCCTCTCCTCACCACTCACATAGACAACGTGAACCTGGTGAGGGCTCAGGAAGTACCCCAATCATGTTGCTGTCACTTCCTGTTCCTGGGCTGTGATGCGCCGGAAGACGGCTGGGAAGGTCTTGCCTCCATTCCTCTCAACTTTCTTCCCTTCCTCAGTTGAGGTGCCCAGAAGGTCAACCACTGGGTCAGTGGCCTGTTGAAGAAACAAACGCGGGAAGTCACAACACAAAGACAAGCAGTATGCCATCCCATCCCAAACTGCTATTGCTTCTCCAGAGGAGCACAAGACAGGGTGGGCAAAGTGCAATCCAACATCTGGAGGGCCACACCAGTCAACATTGACCAATGGTGAGTGATGATTGCAAGTGCAGTCCAACAATCTGGGGAACACACATTGCCTACCCCTGTACTAGAAAGGTACCAGATGGCCCTTGGCTGAGGATCGGGGCAGGATCAATTCAGCCCCTGGGGACTTTCAGACCAGTCTTTCCTCCATTTTGGCCACAAATTCATAAATACGGGTAGGTGAACTAGTAAGATGTTTTGGAGATCAATAACTTTAGTGATCCACAAACGCATATACATATGAGCCCGTTTCATACGTCTTATGTGTCTGAGGCTGCAATATGCACTTACTTGGGACTTACTTCCGAGTAAACATATAGAGGATCACACTGTGAATCTATGTTCCATCCATCTTTTGCCCTGTGGAACAGCACTGTGTATCCAAATCAGCATTTCAAAAAGAGTTCCTGGGAACGCTAGTTTGCAGGTTGGGATAAGTCAACACAGCTTCCTTCCAGGAATTCCGCTGACTTGCCCTGTTTTGGAAACCAGAATTTCTGCTATTTTCTGGTCACTTATTATTATTATTATTATTATTATTATTATTATTATTATTATTATTACTGTTGGCTCCCTGTGGTACTACTGGCTGGCATGAGGACGGGCTTGGATACTGCCCTGTGACTTCACCACTGTCAGGGCTTTTTTCTCCCAATCCCACCTCCCAACTAAATCTAGTTTTTGAAATGATGAGATCTGCAGAACTTACACATTTCGTAGGATCTTTGATTAGCCTTACAAAGATATTACACCAATATGGGTTTGGGATTGAATGTGAAGTAACCTTACGATGAGCATATTATTTCTAAAGCGCTCATTTTGCACTTTATTCCCTTCATGTCTGTGTATATTTAACGTGTGCTCTTTTTCAGTACTGCAAATAAGAAAGTCTCGTGCCTGTGGGTCATTGGTGGAATTTGCTCAGAGGCGGCCTCCTGAGCTGTAGCCGCCATCATGAACTCCACGGGAATGATCTAAGAACAGGCCGCCTGTGTCTGAAACATTCTCATACAAATTGCCTCAAGAGCCGTGTCCGGGGCTGCAAAAGCCATTACATCAGAAACTGCACTCTCTCTCACCAGCTCTTTCAACGGTACTTGCTCAAACAGAGGGTGTTCTTGGAAATGCTTTACCATCCACTTGTGCACTTCTTCCACATCTGTGATGGTGTATACCAGGCCCTGGGGGAACGAAGGAGAGGTTACAAGGAGAAGAGAGAACATGCAGGAGCCCCCCATGGATGAGATGCCAAGTTACTGCCGCCTGGTGCAAGGCAGGGAGGGGGGAATCAAAGAATTGCAAGGGGCCACTTAGGCCATCAAGTCCAACCCCCTGCTTGGTGCAGGAATCCAGTTTAAAGCATCTCTCCGTCCAGTCTCTGTTTGATTACCTCCAGTGATGGAGACCCCACCACCTCCCTAGGCGTTTGGTTCCATTGTCTCACTGCTGTGACTATTAGTATGTTTTTTTCCTGGGGCCAAATCTACACCAAGCAGGGTATAACACTTTAAAAAAAAGGTATATGGAATGTGTCATAGGCCCCAACAGTTGTCAGGGCACTTCAGAACTGTCATAAAGCAGTAGTGTAGATCCTGCCCTGACGTTCAACTGAAATCTACCTTCCTGTAACTTGAGCCTGTTATTTCATGTCCTACAGTCTTGCATGACAGACGACAGGTTGCACCTCTCTTCTGTGTAACAACCCTTTAAGTACTTGAAGAGTGCTATCATATCCCCCCTCGGTCTTCCCTTCTCAAGGCTAAAATACCCGTTTCCTTTCATCTTTCCTTGTAGAAGTTAGGTAGGGTGACCATATGGAAAGGAGGTCCGGGTTCCTGTATCCTTAACAGTTGCATAGAAAAGGGAATTTCAGCAGGTGTCATTTGTATGCATGCAGCACCTGGTGAAAATTCCCTTTTCATCAGAAAGTTAAAGCTGCAGGAGCCCTGACCTCCTGACCAGATACAAAAGAGGGCAGGGCACCCCATCCTCCTTTCCATAGGATCACCCTAACTTAGTTTCTAGCCCCCTGATCATCTTTGCTGCCCTTCGCTGAACTTGTTCTAGTTTATCTCCATCCTTCTTAAAGTGCTGTGTTGAGAAATGAACACCGTATTCGAGGTGAGGTCTAACCCTATGGACCAAAAAAACCCCTGGGGGCTGTTTCCAGTAGAGAAGGATCCTCTCTAGGGGTAGGCAACCCTTTTCTACATACTTGTGTGGGGAATCAGTGAAGGGTCACATGTGGGTGGTGGGTGGGATCAATCTTCCGAAGTGGGAGGATCACCCCTTTTCTCTTTCTGCCACTTCCATCCCTGCTCCCACCCTACTTTCCCACCCAGCAGGCTGCCAGGGAAGAGAGAGGTTGCTCTTGCCAGAGATCTGAACTGATTGACAACTGTTACCCAGAGGACCATGTCTCCTGCCGCTCCCAGGCTGTGGAATGGCCTGCCGAGAGAGATCCGCCAACTCAATAGTCTTTTCGAATTCAAGAAGGTTATAAAGACTGATCTCTTCCGGCAGGCTTACCCAGTCGAATTTTAAGATATTTGACTGTTATTTTAAAATTACATTAGTTTAAATGTTTTAATCAGTTTTATGTATTTTATGGTATTTGTTTATTTATTTATTACATTTATATACCTCCCAACAGCCAAAGCTCTCTGGGCAGTTTACAAAAGTTAAAAACAATGAACATTAAAAACAGATATACGAAATTTTAAACCACCAAAAGTATAAAAAAACACAATATCCATTTAAAACAACTGTTCTCGGGTCAGTTAAAAACTCAGCGTATACTGTTAAATGCCTGGGAGAAGAGAAAAGTCTTGACCTGGCGCTGAAAAGATAACAATGTTGGTGCCAGGCAAACCTCATTGGGGAGATCATTCCATAATTGGGGGGCCACCACTGAGAA
The DNA here is from genome assembly GCF_023053635.1 of Elgaria multicarinata webbii. Classification (NCBI taxonomy): domain Eukaryota; kingdom Metazoa; phylum Chordata; class Lepidosauria; order Squamata; family Anguidae; genus Elgaria; species Elgaria multicarinata. The sequence continues at coordinate 25,967,750 of NC_086173.1, forward strand.
GGCCCCCCAATGCAATGTATTTCGTGTTGTTCCCCACCTCGATCCAGAGGGAGAGACAGGTAAGAAATAAAAATATTAATTTCTTCTTCTTCTTCTTCTTCTTCTTCTTCTTCTCATCATCATCATCATCATCATCATCATCCGAAGGCCTTTTGAAACTAGGCTGGGGGCCGCACATGGCACTCGGGCGCCAGGTTGCCCACCCCTGATCTAACAGAAACCTTTCAGGTTGGTGGGAAGGCAGAACGCAGAGCCGTTTCCTAAAGTGAGTAATTCCCAATTATGTCAGGCTCTGACGACCTTGCAAACTGGAGCTCAGCGATCGCCATTTCCATGATCATTCATGAAGTGGGCTGCCGTCACTGCTACCGTCATCTCCCGTAGGAAACCCCTCAAGTGTGCTGGCACAGCCCCGCCCCATCCTCTTCCGTCTCGCGACCGCCTTGGGGAGATGCTGAAAGAACTGGGGGTGATTCACGCTGTCTCTGGGTGACGGCAGATGCTGATTCATCTTGAAGATTAGATCTGACAGTTCCAACCCCGAAAAGTGACGACGCAAACACACACACACGCACAAGGGCGCTCTGGCAGGTGAAAGCGGAGTCAGCCAAGGTGCCCTGGAGGAAGGCGCTACAAATCAGGGGTTGCAAGAGCTGTGTGCTGCTTTGCCTTCACAGATCTCTGTACAAAAAGAGGGAGAGACTAGCTCTGGTGCTGGTGAGAAGATCTTTTATTTTTTATTTTTCTTGTTAAAAAAGTTTTCTTAAAAATCACGGCTAGTAAAATAAAATAAAAGATCTTCTCACCAGCACCAGAGCTAGTCTCTCCCTCTTTTTGTACATACTTTTGGTACTTCTCCCTCCAACTTTTCTTCACGGATCTCTGCCAGCACAAGCCTGATCCTGGATGTAGGGGAAAGCTCATCCTTTGCCCTCCAGCAGCAATTAAGAGCCCTTCCCTTGTTCTGGGATTTCAAACTCCCAAGTGATTAAAAAAAGAGAGAGAGCCTTATTTCCCCAGGCTCTAGGATGTGTCGATACACACCTGGAATTTGATAAGAGATTAATTAATTCCTGCTGTGTGAAGATGAAGCAGTTCCTCTGTACTGCATGGGTTAAAACCAACCCTCCCAGGAAGTGGGCTGGAACAGAAGGAACTGGGGCAGCTAAGCCAAAGAACAGAGATATGATCCATTTGCGCATCCTTTTGGAATGCTAAGGAGGGAAGAAAATGTCTAGACTGCAGCAGACCCTCTGGACATGTGCGGTGGAAAAGAGGCCACTGATGCCTTCTCCTCTTGGGCATGCACTGCTCCCTTTAGCCCAGCCTCCAGCTCCGGGCCAGTGGTTTTCGAACTCTGCACCTCCAGGAAACCAATGCCACATCAATTCTGTGGCTGGGGGTTCCTGCACATCTGCCCTCGAAGCTGTGTGCAATGCAGAAATATCAGAGATAATTTGTGCAAACCGCAGACCCTCCCCCCCCCGCACAAAAAAGTTCCTGGAATTCGGGGGACAGCCTGCAGCTCGACTCGCAGACGCAAAGTGAGTCATATATGCCATGGAACTCGGTCGAGCTAAAAGAGAACTAGATTTCCTGGCAATGAACATCCCTACTCACAAGTCCTTTCACACAAAAATCGATTCCTATTTTCCCACCTACATCTGTCTGTTTTCGGCAACCTAATTTAGGGGCATTTTTTTTTTTAGCTGTTACTAGGGTTCAGAAACTGAAAATCAGAAGCCCTTCGTGCAAATAAACACAACTCACCTGTTCACGCAGTACGTAGGCATATTCTGCCAGCAAGGTGGTGCTGATAATCCGCCACTTATGCTTTGTCTTCTTGAAATGAGGGTCGGGGAAGAGGAAGAACATTTTGCACAACTGTATAAGAAAGAAAAGGTTCCCCCACCACCACAAGAAATGGAAGGAATTAATGCCAACCGTCTGCAATTTAATACACGATCCCTATTTGCCCCAATAATAAAGTCACCAAGGCTAATAAAGCATTTGTCCTCTTCCTACCTCAACCCCAGAGGAATGAGTCTATATCCTAGTGGTAGTGCAAATGCTCTGCATATAAAAGGCAGTGCACATGCTTTGCTAACCTCTTTCTATATGTTCCTCCCTGCATGCTCTGGTCACCATCTGGGGCACTGCTTCAAATCCCCCAGCCCCATGAAGCGAGGAGTGCAGCCACAAGGTCCGGAGCCTTTTTGGTGGTTGCACCCACTTTGTGGAATGTTCTGCCAGCAGAGATCGTCACGCCCCAGGCATTGCATTGCTTTAGGTAGGGTGACCATATGAAAAGGAGGACGGGGCTCCTTGTATCTTTAACAGTTGTATTGAAAAGGGAATTTTAGCAGGTGTCATTTGTATATATGGACAGGGCCGGTGCTACCATAGAGGCCACTCAGGCGGCCGCCTAGAGCGCCAAGCTAAGAGGGGCGCCGGGCACAGTGCAGCACTCACGTGTGTTGGCTGTGAGCCGACCCGGCCCGAGGATTCAGCTGGGCCTGGGTGGGTGAGATGGCGCCCTGCACCTGCCCAGCCGAAGTGAAGCCAGGGACGCTGGGGTGGTGCGGCTCCAAATTTGGACTTCCAGAACGCGCCCGGAAGAGAGAGAATGTATGGGTGAATGGGGTCTTTGAGTGAATGCATGCATTCATACGTGTGTTTGTTTGGAGTGAGTGATGCTGAGTGTGTGTGTGTGTGTGTGCGCACGTGTGTGAGTTGGGGGGGGATGATTTGGAGGTGATATTCCTATTAAATAATGCATTTTAGACCCATAGACGTCTTTTCCAATTTGTTTGCTATAACTGGCATGATGTATTTCTTGCATTTTAAAATAAATTTAGCAGTTTCAGGTTTTGTGCTTATTTTTTCCAGGAAACATATGTTCTTAAAAATCAAAGTTGGCATTTTTCTGGGGTGGGTGGGAGAGTGGGTGAAAGTAGGTCACCTTGCCTAGGGCGCAAAATAGTCTGGCACCGGCCCTGTATATGGAGAACCTGGTGAAATTCCCTCTTCATCACAATAATTAAAGCTGCGGGTGCCCTGCCCTCTTTTAAATCTGGTCACTCTAGTATAGCTCTTGCAGCTTTAACTGTGGTGGTGAAGAGGGAATTTCACCAGGTTCTCTATATATACAAATGACACCTGCTGAAATTCCCTTTTCTATGCAACTGTTAAAGATACAGGAGCCCTGTCCTCCTTTTCATATGGTCACCCTACTTTAGGTGATATGTAAAAACACAGCTCTTTAAGGCGTCATTTGATTAAAAGATATAACAGTCCTTGAATTGGGGTGGGGAGTTAGCCCTTATGATTAACTGCTGTATTTTATAAACTTATTATCGTTATTTATTTAGGATTTTAAAAATTGTTTCAAATATTGTCAACTTTACATACTGTTAAGATTGTTTTAAATATTGTTCACTCCCTTGAGTTCCCATTCAGGGAAATAGGCAGTATATAAGCTTTTTAGACAAATAAATAGATTCAATCCCTGGTGCTTCAGGCATTGTATCCAATGTTAGTCCTACTTAGAGTAGACCCATTAAAATGAATGGGCCTTAGGTTAGGCCTGACTAACTTAAGTCCTGTCCATTTCAATGGATCTACTCTAAGTCGGGCTTACATTTGATGCAACCCTAAGTTAAAACAGTCTCCCCAAACCTTGCATCCTGCAGATGTGCTGGACTACAACTCCCATGACTCAAGCTGAGGTGGTGGGAGGTGCAATCAAACACATCTAGAGGACAACAGACTAGGAAAGGCTGGTTTAAAAGAATATCAGAAAGCAGAGCTGCAGACAATGTCTACTAAAGTCTTGACGAGCTTGCTAGAATGGACCTAATAACTTTTTAGAAGGACCCAGCAGTCTGAGAGTATGAAGCAATTTTATAATCAATGCTATTTCCGAAAAACAAGCACCATTCTTGGGAGTCATCCCTAAAGATTCATGAAAAAGCACGAGCTGAACAACAATAGAGGTTTCTCTTTTGGAGGAAAGGGCAAGAATCTCGAAGGCAAAGCAATGGGATGACACAGGCTTCTTTGAAACACATATACAAGTATATTTCAGGTCTCAGAACGCGGGACAGAGAATGCTTTGCCACCTGCAGAGCCCCCCCGCCCCGGGCAACATCCTTCGGAAACTCACCTGCCCCTTGCGGAAGAAGTTGGGCAGGTGTTTCATGGCATTGCTGCGAATGCAGGCGATGTTCTGGAACTGCCCAGGATGAGAGGCTCTCAGTGACCGGATCCTGTCGCGCACATAATCCGAGACCTTTACTCGGATCTCCAGGCCCAGCATTAAAGTGTTGGGGAACAGGGGAGATAAGGCAACTGCAAAAGAAAACAGGCATCAAAAACTCTAAGATGGCAGCAAGGCCTGTGTGAAGCTGGGGGACAGAGGGTTTAGCGGAAAATGATAGAGATAGATAGATAGAGATAGATAGATGGGCAGGAAAAGGATAATGCCAAAGAGGTGATTTATCGGTCCCTCCACCCCACATTTCAAGTTTTAGAGACATTTTGAATCATTCTGCTACACTTCGCTCTCGTCTCACACCATACTCGCGTCACCCCTCTCACCTTAAGGCTGCAGTCCTACACAAGCTTACTTCGTCCACTGAAATAAATGAAACTTACATCTTAAATAAACATGGTTAGGACTAGGTTTTCACCTGCTACATTACGCAAGAGGTGATCCTTTGCCTTTAAGGGTGTGTGCTGGCCTGCTCCAGATTATAGGCACGATCCAGCCCAAGTTAAGCTCTTTTAAGCCTCATTCAGTTCACTGCAAGATGTAAACATGCAATCAGCTTTGTTGAAATCAATAGGAAAAGCACTTTTCACTTAGGTTGGATTACACCCAATACCGTCCATTTCAGATTCTCAAATTCTCCCTCTTGCTTTAATAATCAAAATTGATTTATAGACAGAGGTAGAGATGTGAAGGACTGAGGGGGAAATCCCCAGAAAAATGTGGTCCACCTAGTCCAGCATTCTTTGCAAGAATCCTAGCTGGCTGAGGATGATGGGAGTTACAGTCCAACACATCTGAAGGGGTTGAAGAAGACTGTGCTATGGCATCTACTTGAATTTGGTCCCAGTCTTCCTCTTGCTCATCCCTGTACTCAAAGTTCTCAGTATGCTCCTTGATTATGTGATACAGATAATTCAAAGTTGGGAGTTAGTTGGTCATCCCTTTTTGACTGCCTTCCCATTGACAGACGCTCATGAAACACACTTCATTGAAAAGCTCTTGAGACATGCAGATTCCATGAATAGCAACAGTTTTCACTATAATTCTAAGTCAAGAGTTTATTTATGTCCATTGAGCTTTAAAAAAAAAAGAATTATGGTACATAAAAATGTCAAATATAATTAAACAAACATAATTAATTACAAATTGGAGCAGAATGAAATATGAACACAAAAATGTCCCTGTACACCTTTATAAACACAGTTACAGACCAAAGTACAATGATATGCGAGTAACATACAGCCTGTCAACATATCATGAAGGGATTAACAGATACTAACAGTTAAAAGTAAGCTAGTCAAAGTTTAGTTATTGCTCAGAAAGGAAGTCTTTGGCTGTTAAATTTTACAAAAGAGCATTTCAAACTCCCTGTACACTTTTATAAACACAGGTGCAAGCCAAAGCATGGTGATATGCCAGTAACAACCTGTAAACAAATCATGAAGGGATTAAGCGATACTACAGTTAAAAGTAACCCAGTCAATGTTTAATTAAACCTTTCATTAGATTTTTCTCTGTGAACTGTGTTTGTGGGTAACCAACTGGTTGTTGCTATATATACACCAGTGTGGTGTAGTGGCTAAAGTGTTAGACTGGGAGCAGGGAGATCCGGGTTCTAGTCCCCACTTGGCCATGGAAACCCACTAGGTGACTTTGGGCTAGTCACAGACTCTCAGCCCAGCCTACCTCACAGGGATGTTGTTGTGAGGCTAAAATGGAGAGGAGGAGGATTATGTATGCCGCCTTGGGTTCCTTGGAGGAAAAAAGGTGGGATATAAATACAATAATAAAATAAAAATAATAAAATAGATATGTCACCATCACTGTATATGGTGCTTTACAAAGCAAGATTTTTTTTTTAAAAAAAAGAAAGATAAGTCCCTGCCCCAAGTAGCTTCCAATTGAAATGTAAGGGAAAAACAACCAAGGAGTGAGAAGGCAAGGAAAAGAAGGGTAGCAAGGGATGAATGTAAGCAAATGCAGTAACGCCTACATAGGCCTGCAGTCCAATCCTATACTATTTACTTGGAAGTACAACCCACTGATTTCAATAGGACCCACATTCAAGTAAAAGGACTTTCACATATGCCTCAGGCTGTGCACACTTACTTGAAAGTAAGTCAAAATGCATTCAATGGGGCTTGCTCCTAAGTTAGGGTGCATAGAACTGCTGCCTTTGCTTCACTTAGGAATAAGAACAAAAGACTCAACTCCAACTTCTATAAGGCTACATCATCATCATCATCATCATCATCATCATCATGCAGCCCTATATACATATATATCTGGGGAGTAAGTCCCATTGAACCCATTACCTCCATACATACAATTGGGCTATAACTCCCACTGAATTCACTGGGACTTACTTTTGATTCAGATACAAGTGCAAGGGTTGTGCAAGCCATTGTTTTTCGACCTCTTCCAAGTGAAAGAATTTGAACCTCAGAAGCTTTTCACTGGCTGTACTTTTTCCTTCTCACCAACCCACGTCCTATGTCATGTTCTGTAATAGTGGATTCACGTGACTAGTTCAAGGAGTGACAATTTATCATATTGAAAGCAATAAAGGGTGTATCATGATGGCACAGCACAGCTATTTTAATCATGTTCTGTAATAGTGGATTCACGTGACTAGTTCAAGGAGTGACAATTTATCATAGTGAAAGTAATAAAGGGTGTATCATGATGGCACAGCATGGCTATTTTAAATCACCTTAGTGGAAATCAATCCATAGCCTTCTAATCAAGCCAGTGAGTCAATGGGCGTTTCCTTTAAAAATGTCGAAATTCTGTTTTCATAAGAATGCTGCAAATTATTTGTTAAGGACCTGGAACCCTTCAAGGGTTTTAATTGTCATTGCTGGTTTAGATCCTTTTTTAAAAAATAAAATAAAATAAAATCACATCCTGCCTTACCTTGTCAACAGGCAACCCTAGGCAGCTAGCGACATGCAATCTTTTAAAAATAATCCAACAATGAATCCAACTGTTTTCAAATCATTAGGCAAAGGGTGGTGCAGAAATCCTGTACATATAGATTGATAATTTCCAGGGGCTCTTTATTAAGAACCGTGTCAATTAAACAGAGTAGAATCTAATTTAAGGATGCAGTGTAAATAGGTCAAGAGATGTAGTACTTCTCTTGTAATGTGAATTTGAAGAGTTTTAGCCTGGACTCTTTTGCACCTTCCTCTGCTTGTTTGAAGGTCTTTCTCAAACAATTTGTTCTTACGAAGAATACTATAATCTGTAATACTGTCATTTTAGAGTGCTAACTTATGCTTGTTTACTTAGAAATATATCCTACTGACTTCTATGAGCTGAAATCCCAGTTAAGTGTGCATAGCAGGGGTGAGCAACATGTGGCCTGTAGACCACATGTACTGCCACCAAAATATGTGGTGGCAGCAACAAAAACATTGTCGCTTTGTTGCCAAAAATCGGTGGCAAACTGCTAATGAAGCCTAAAGCGTCCAAATGTTGCTTGTTTTTTGTAGGCAAACCAGCATTTTTTTCCTGGCTTCCCGTGGAGTGCAACACCCAGGGGGGAGGAACTGGGGTACAAAAAAAATATCCCCAAGTTGCTCACCCCAGTGTAGAGCATTTCAGTCTGTCTCTTTTTTAAAAAATATGCTGAACTTAAGAGGAACACATAAATCAGGAGACAGAAACCAAAATCATACCCCAGCTTCCTTTCTGATTTACAGGAGGAAGCTGTCCATACACCTTATTCCAAAAGTCAAAGAAGGAAAATATCTGAAAAATAATAACAATGGTAGCCTGCACTTTTGGAACTGTCTTCCGTAAAACCAACTCCCACAGAGAAGTCTTGGCTGTCTCTTAATTATGACTGGGGGGAAATTACCTAGCAAACCCCCATAACCGCAGCCAATATCAGCAAACTCCACTTGAGATGCAGGCTTGGCCTCCTCTTCCACATCCTTTGGGTCATCACGTCGATTGTCTTTGTTTAAAGGGGGGTGAAATTCTGGGTACAGTTCAGACCAGTCCATTTCTTCAGGCTTGGCAGGACTAACAGGGAAGAAACCAGAGGGCTTCATGAAACAAAGCTACTGAAGAAAAAAATATGCAAAGACAGCTTTTCCAAGCACCAACAAGGCTTTAGCCTGTGGGATAATGTTGGTGTGACACAACTTATTCCCAGTTTCAAAGACTATTAAAAAGTCTGACTGGGCAAGGACTCAGGGCTGGTACTTAACATATTTCAGTGATTTGTAGACCTCCAGAGACATTCCAAAGACTGCTAATACATCCATCTAGCCAAAAGACAAATCAGACAAGATCATTTAGGCAACTATATCCTAATACTAACCACAGTTATTTGGAGCCAAATTCCAATGAGGTCTCAATGGAAATTACTTTGCATCTCAATTTTCCTTATTTAATACATTTTCTTACTGTGCAATAGCAAAAGCTCTTTGGACAGTTCACAAAAAGAGCAAAACGCAGCATGAAGGGCTAAAAACAAAAGCACAGCTACACATTAAAAAGAAAACAAAACCAACAGCAGCACTAAGATCTAAAAGGAACAACACTGTTTTTAAAAAGTGAAGAACTAAAAAGCCCGGTTGGGGGGGGGGGGGAAGGGGGCGGCTACCTGGCATTGAAACAACCACAATGTAGGGTGCCAGGGGAGCCTCTCTGGGGGAGAGGGGGAATTCCACAATTCCTAATTTGGAAAGGCAGCCAGAGAAGGGCTCTAACAATGAACTTAGGGTCCAAGCAGGTATATATGGGTGGAGGCATTTAGGGCTTTAAAGTTTAACATGTGCACTTTGAATTGGGCCTGGAAACTGACTGAAAGAGAGTATAAATAACAAAGCACATGATTGTATCGCCCAGTCCCTATTAGCAATCTTGCTGCCCTATTTTGGACCAGCTCACGTTTCCGGACTGCTTTCAAAGGCAGCCACACATTTAACATACTGCAGCCAATCCAACGCACACTTAAATTTGGAATTAGTCCTGCTAAACTTGGTGTGGCTTATTTCTAAGGGAAGATGTGCAATAAATATGCAACTAGGATGCAATGCAAGCCTCTCAATCTTACACACATTTACACAGAAATAAACCCCATTTTGTTCAATGGGACTCACTCCCAAGCAAGCATACATGAAATTGCAGTCTTAAACATACTTTAGAAGCAAGTCCCAGTGGCATCAATAGAACATATTTTGGACGAACTCAATGGGATTTACTTTTGAGTGAACAGGTATAGGATTGCCCTGCCTTCTCTCACAGTCCACCATGAAGACAACTGTACCAAGACACTCTGCCACTGATAAAGAGAGAGACTATAGACTGGGATTATGGAAATGTATGCCCACAGAGCAGGTCATAGCTCAGTGGCCAAGCACATGCTTTGCATGCAGAAGATCCCATGTTCCCTAGCATCCCCAGAACGTTTGGGCAATCCACAACCTATGGGTTACGTGTGGCTCTCAGCCTCACCCACTGCAGCTGCCAAGACCTGGGAAGTCCTGCCCACTTTCCCCCACCTGATCAGCCCTCAACTGGAAAGCAGGGGGGAAATCAAGCATTTTCCACTACTTTGGGATCCAAGTAATCCTGATTTAACCCCTGGGCATTGGGAATGTGCATGACAGGGGTGTTAAAGCTTCCACTTTCCAGTGATCCTGATTCAGCCCAAACTGCTTTCTCCACAGAGCTATTAACGGTGGTCTTGGCCCCATAAAAAGCCCAGAAGAGGAAGTTGTCTTATGTGTTTGTGAGAGAGACAGACAGACAGGAGAGAGTGTGGAGGGTTGAAGAAGATTGTGCATCTGCATTTCTGAGAAAGACTGTATGTACATGACAGGGAAGCAGTGGAGGCTGGTACTTCCGATTTCAGTGGAGTTGTGGATCCGTTCTGGATTTCTGCAGAACCAGCCAGACCCCAGAAGGAGCTATCTAAGGTGCTGAACCCTATTAGAGCAGTACAATGGAACCAGTTACCTAGGGAGGTTGTGGGCATTCAAGAGGCAGCTGGACGGTATGCTTTAGGGTGGATTCCTTCACTGAGCAAGGGGTTGGACTCGACCCTTCCAACTCTACTATTCTATGACCCCCCTACAAGTACATTCAGCACCTTGGATAGCTTCTTTAGAATTCTGGATGGTCCTGATTGAAACCAATAATGGATCCACAGCCCCATCAGCCTCCACTAGAGGGAAGGCGGTGTGTGATTCTGAGAAAGGGGGAGAGGGAGACCACTGATGGCTCTGGCCACACTCACTGCTGGCTTGCAGCCCCCAACCCACTGCCCAGAAACACCTCATGCGGCCCTTCGGGGGCAAAAAGATAGCCCACCAGCGAATTAAAGGATCTTGGGTATCTACGTAAGAACTCTGCTTGGATCCTTGAAGAGGCACAGTCACACTGGGATGAAAAAGACAGTTTCACAATCACAATCTTTGAGTAACGGGTTGAGAACTGTGTGAAGCCCGGCCGCACGCAGGTTTCCTCAGAGGTAAAGTCCACTTAATTCATCTGGGCTTATTCCCCGGGGTAACTTGTCAATAGGACCAAACACATCTCCACGATGTGAAAGGACGGGTCTACGATCCCGCGGAAGCTCAGAAACTGGGGGATCAAGGGGTTCAAGTCCCGTCCACACTCACTAAGACAAGGTGTGATCCGCCAGCGGGTTGGAGTGCGCGCGCTGCCGGTAGAAGCGCTTCTGTGGCGCCGTCGCCAACGCCACCCCGTCCATGGCCACAGAGGATAAGCAACCCCGCAAACAGAGCCCAAACCACGTGGAGCCCTCTCCAGCAAATAGGGGTCGCAGGGAAAACACGTCATTCCGGAACGCAAGCACGAGTCGACGGGAAATTCGTCAGGCTTCCGCCTTAAAGGGCCAGTAGCATCTTAGTTCGCAATCCTTCTATAGACAGAAAAAAGCCTTACAACAACTAGCATTCTTCAGCCGCCCTTGCTGCCTGTGGAATGTTGGGAATTGTAGGACTTTTTCCTATCTAAAGATGCATAGGATTGCGCCCTTCAGTGTCTTTAAACGTTCAGTTCCTTGATCCAGCAGCATCTGGGGAAAAGTTGGAAAATGCGCAGTAGGCTAGAAATAAATCATTTTCATTTAATTAAATTCGACATCTTTCTTTTCCTTGGCATGGTTTCTTTAGTAGCTGCAGAACTGGCAAAAATTTAGGACGTGAAGCTTTTCCCATTATTTATCTATGCTAGGAATATTTCCATCTGATAAATATCTAGCTGACCTGCAACTATTAAGAGCGTATCAACTGGCTCAGGGGGGAAAAAAATCAGTGGTGTGAAATATATGATAAGTTCTCAAACCTTGTCAATAACCCTGCCAAGGAACTCCCAGAAATTCAGTGCTCAGAATTATTCAAATGCAGTGTCGTAATAAGTTTCACAACAGTCTTATAAGGTAGGCCTCGGTTATTATCCCCATTTTACAGATTGGATGTTTACATGTAAGGTATAGAGGCTTGTCTAAGCCCCCCACCTTCTGCAGAGGAAGAGATTATTTAACATTTGTAGCGTGCTTTCAAGTGTTCAAAGTGCTTCACATGCATTTTCTACTTGCAGTCTTTACCACAACTCTGTAAGGTAAGTCAATATTATTATCCCTTATATTACAGCTGGGGACGGACGGACTGAGTTCTTGGCAGAGGAGAGATTTGAACCATGGACTTCCTAATTCATAGCTTAGTCGCTTTTTCTCACAGTTCTCTTCACCGTTACACTAGACTACAGAAGATGGGGGAATCATGCCCCATGAGTTATTGGCTCTATTCACGTGAACATGGTGTGTGTGTGTGTGTTTGTGTGTGTTGGAGAACTACATTGTGGGGAGGGGATAGGAAAACCACAACACATGTCCCCATCACATGACCGAGAAACACATAGTGTGCTGTGATTGACTTACCCATCGCTGTTCCGTAGGTAAATTTCTGTCCTCTTGCTACCGCTTAGGTGCAGTTACCCCCATTGTACAAGGCAGGTAATGGGGGTGGGTAAAGTACCCATCATGGGAGGAACACACCCACACCCACGACATGCTAACCCTCCATGCATTGCTCTCAAACACGACCCACAGTGGATTAGCGTGACATTTGAACCCCGTCAACCCATAGAAATGTTAACTCACTACCCATGAAATGCATTTGCTTCCTAGAGTACATAACTTTGTGTCACATGGATTGTGCTGGCTTCCAGTTCGTTTCTGGGCATGATTTAAGGTGCTGATGATTACATATAAAGTCCTATACGTTTTGTTGCTAGATGATTTGAAGGACCGTCTTCTCCCACATGAATCTGCCCACCTTTTGTGATAGTAATCAGAGGCCTTGTCACATGTTGCTTTGCCTCCAGAGGCACAGTTGCCTGGGACACAGGACAGGGCCTTCTTAGTAATGGAGTGCCTTTCCTCGACTTTTTAGACTATAGATGTGTGTCAACATTCCTATTTTGTCAAGTTTTTTTTATTGTTTGGACTTTAACACATTTGTTGACAATGCCCTGGTTGCTCTGTGGGATATAAAGGTGATCTGGATAGTTGACACAATAACTCCAAAGTGCTCTCTCCTGCTAGTCAGAGCTTGTTTGGCTCCCTAGCTTACCAGCTGGGGTGATAAAGCAGATAGGACGATGGCTCAAATGCAGGTGGTGAATCAGCCTGTGGCAATGATGGGGGTGAAGAACCAATACCTTGCTCCATTGCATTATTGAAGAGCAATAGCATGAGCTTTTCCTAGTGGAACATGGTCTTCTACAACAAAGCCACCAGGGAGATGATAAAGAGCCCTCGGAGATCCATTCTGACATGCTTGTGCAGCATTTTGAGCATAAAATGCTCGCATCTGCAGTGACTTGGAATCACAGGCCGTAGCTAGACCTAAGGTTTATCCCAGGATTGTCCTGGGGTCAAACCTGTTCATCTAAGTGCCACACAGGGCATCCAGTCCTCAGGCAAGGGTGAACCCGGGATGATCCTGGGATAAACCTTAGGTCTAGCTACGGCCACAGTCATTTTAATGATGTGTCCAAAGGATTGTTGAGTGATGTGTTGTTGGATGGATTTCCGTTATTACAGCCTGAGGATGTGGACCTAGTAATTGGTGGGATATGGCAGCTTACGATACAGATTTAAAACATATACAATAAAATCCCAGTAATATCACAATTAAATACAAAAAGAATTGAGATTTTAAAAACAGAGCAACAATGAAAATAATTTGTAACAGCAGGGTCTAATCGTGTGACAGGAAACTCCATAAAGGCACTCATGCACAGCATGTCTTGCCAGAAGGTTCTTTTTTCCAAAGGAATTGTAAGGCAATAAGCTCAATAATGGATAAGGATTACCTACTTTATTTAAGAAACACTCAAGATTGACAAATAAACGTACAGTAGTTTAAGGCAAGAGAGTAGACACAAAGACAGAGTACAATCATATGGTTTACTTCCCTCTTCTAGTAGTTGAGGACCCCAGAAGTGACAACAGAGAAACTTCATAGCCAGCATGCAGCACTTTCTACAATTCAGGTCTGCATCCAAGTCCACTGTGAACAAGTTTCTAGGAACTTTTATACATGAGAGCTGCATGCTGGCTGATCATGTAAGCAACCTGGTGTGTTGATCAACTTTCATGTTCTTATTTATTCCTCCAAAATCATAAGGTAAGCCTGAGCTGGTGGCCTTAACCAACACAGATAACTCTGGTGACCATCCTTCACTGCCAAATTAGTATCAACTGGAACAGACAACTGGCAGAAAATACAGAGAAATCACATGAAGCAATTTTAAGGCTCTCAAATGGGAATTCAGGCATAGAAGAGCAATGACTATACACCATCTATGCTCCTTGATATACAAAGGACTTCTGGTTTGATTTTCCCATACACAGCAACAAAGATGAGGTAAAACAAGAAGAACTTCAGGGCCACCTTGAATAAGCAAATAAATAATACTTGTATGGTGACCTCACCACAGCAGATGGGACAAGAGGAAGAAGAGTGTGAGAAAGGGATCAGAAGAGACAAATACAGGAAGAGTGTGTGAAGGCACCTTGCCTGAACCATCTCCTGCTTTTCTTTTGGTAGATGTAGGGCGGTCATAGTTTGTGGTCTTATTTACTGGAAGGACAGCTATACAGGGGAATTTTTGATATGAAACTGATGGTGACTCATGCAATCATTTGTCAGCTGTTTCTAGTTTAAGATGCAGTTAGCTAAACTGTGAAGAATTTCATAGCCGCACAATGACTTGTTCTACCAAATCCAGGAATCCTGGGAACATTTTTAAATAGGCGGGAAGGGAATCGAAACAGTCTAATGGTAAATTCAAAATGGATCCTAGCTGTACTGAAAAGACACCATTCATGAATCTTATAGAATGATGATTCTATCAAAGCCCTGGTTGATCCCTGGGACAGAAAAATAACCCAAGTCGTCAATAAAATTCTTCCAGAGTGTCGTCTCCCTGGCTGATTGAGCTAGGTGGGCTTCCTAGTTTTCCAGGAAGCCTGGGGCAATGAAGCAGCAAGAACTATGACTAGAACATTGGTGGAGGAAATCAAGGGGCAAATCCAATCAAACATAGGCTAGAGCATCAAATTAAGCCCTGTTCTGTGTCAATGATGGTCGGAGGCAAGGAAAAATTACTGATTCACCACCATTGGCAGAGTCATCCAATGGAGCTCTTCCAGATAGTTAAAGGTCTGTTACATCAAAGGCCTTGTAAATTGGGGAAAGAGGACTCAGTAGCCAGCTGTGACAAATGTCTTTCCATGTGGTGGGGACTTGAGACGTTTCTCCCAAACACATGGACACAAAGCAGAGCAGAGCAGACCCACAATACAGATCTAACTGATACTTGGGAGTACATGATGAAGGAACTCTTGCCTAGATTGTTTAACCTTTTAGGAGGGCAACAAGCACACCTTTTCCCTCTTTCTTTCCCATTCATATCTCTCTTTTCCCCTACCCATGAGCAGAGGCCTAGCAACACTCTTGCTGTTACTGCCCCTTGAGGTAAAACCTGTGTCAGGGAAGGAGTCAGGCAGACTCTAGGGCAGTTGAGTGGAAGTTCTGTATTCTGTTTGGACCTTCATTTAATGTTAGAGTGGTTCTGGGTCAGTAAAAGCTTTATTTTTTCACATCCCACTGAACTGGAGTGTAACATTTGTTGAGGCACCTGCACTGGGACAAGTATTTGACTGAAAGGTCAAATACTTGAGTGACAAGCCTACAAAGCTGTGAAGGAAACAGCTTTCTCCCAGAATTCCCTGAAAGAAATAATCCAGCAAAAGAACTTTGCCTAGGGTAACCATATTTTGGAAACCAAAAGGGAGGACAACATGGTCGCCCCCAAGGGGGCGTGTCCAGTACCAAGGGGGCGTGCCCACCCGAACATAGCCTTGGTCACATGTCTGATTTTACAGCACACATTTAAGACAAATCTGTTCTACATAACATCTTAATGTTAAAATCACTGAAATAAAGAACAAGTGAGAGATTCAATGTATCTGAAATTAACTTCACTCACTCCTACTTTTGTAGGTTTTGCTGTACCTTTAAGCTTTTGCTATACTCTGTGTGTTACATTCTCCCCTTCCCTCAAATATCTTTTCTGACTGTATCTTCACTCATTGCAAGCTGCTGTTGTTAACAGGGTTTGCTACTGGCCCCAGAATCGTTTCAAATTTGGTATGGCTAAAGCTCTACCTAAAAGCTATCATGGTGCCAACTTTCAGCTCTTTATCTTTAAAAATGACAGTTTAAAAATAATAATTTTAAAACCTCATTTTTAAAAAAAATCCTAAAAAAATCAATGGATGAACGGATCTGTTTCAAATTTGGTGTGACTAAAGCTCTACCTAAATCCTATCCTGGTACAAAGTTTCATCTCTTTATCTTTAAAAATGACGATTTTAAAAATAATAATTTTAAAACCTCAATTTTTAAAAAATTCCTAAAAAATCAATGGATGAACAGATCTGTTTCAAATTTGGTGTGGCTAAAGCTCTACCTAAATCCTATCATGGTACAAAGTTTCATCTCTTTATCTTTAAAAATGACAATTTTAAAAATAATAATTTTAAAACCTCAATTAAAAAAAAAAATCCTAAAAAATCAATGGATGAACGGATCTGTTTCAAATTTGGTATGACTAAAGCCCTTCCTAAGAGCTACCATTGTTCCAAGTTTCATGTCTTTATCTTAAAAAATGACGGGGTTATAAGCATTTTTGTTAATTCCTATTAGAGCTGCTCTTGGGGGGGGGGAATCTGGATTTCCCCTCCCCCTCCCGGATTTGCCATCAAAAACCCGGACAAATCCGGGCAGATTCAGTCATATGGTTACCCTAACTTTGCCAAGGACTGAATTGCTCAGAAGCATTCAGGGTGGATTGATTTAAAACAAGGTGATTTAAATCATGGTTTAAATTGGCAAGAAAAAAAGTTTGATTAAAATCCCTGATTTAAATCAAGTTTCTCACTGAAAAGTTTTATATATTTCCTGAACAATGTTATAAATTTGGCTACTAAGCCATGTGAATTTAAAATCAGAATATTATTTACACTGTTTCATTCTTAGAAGCAGGCTATGCTTCTCTGTGCTTCACTGTGTATATCTTGCATCCTTTCCTTTTTCCTATAGAGGGGATGCCTTTAAAATATTTCCATATAGGATCTTTCTTATGACAGCTACCATGACACCTTGAGGTTAACAGCACAGTTCTATACATGTCTCCTCAGAAATAAGTTCCATTGAGTTCAATTGGTCTTACTCCCAAGTAAGTGGGTAGAGGATTGCAGCCTTAGTATAAGAGTACAGGAAGATGTCCACTGGAAGATATCTTTTTTCCCCCTAGTATTGCTCTTTTTTGCTTCACTCTGACCTGGTTCGCATGACATAACAAGCCACCGTGGGTTAATTTACCTGCAGGGCTTATTGTTGCTGGCCAGTATTTTTTAAAATGCAAGCTTCTCATGTCATTTGAACCCAGGTAGGTTAACAAACCACCCACAACCCTAAAACAGTCCATGGTAGCTTGTCATGACATGCGAACAGGCCCTCTGTCTTGGCCCAGCCTTGCCCTCACAAAAACTAAGTAGGAAGTAAAAATGAAATGCTCATACAAAGCAAGGTTTCATAGTTACTGGACAGACTATAACAGTTTATTTTTAAGAGGTGAAAATGAAATGCCTATGGCTAATCTACACCTAAAGCCCTTTCGCAACAGAGGAGGGATAATTGTGAGGTTTCCCGTTTACGGGATCATCGCTCACGGGGCACACGCAAGGGTTTCCCGCAAGTAAAGGGGAGCTGTTGCAGGAGACCATGTGCCCTGTGATGGCGGTTCTGAATAGGTATCGGGAGAAGTGGGTGGGACTGGATGGGTACGGGGCACAGAATTGTTTTTTTAATAACTCCTCCAAGATGCGCACCAGCGCAGTCCCAGAGCTACTTGGGGGGATAGGTACTGTGTTTAAAATGCACTCCTGTGCATTGATATGTTTGTGTAAAAATAAAAAAGAAACACTCGGCAATGAAACACGCCGATGCTCTTGCACACTCCCCTGACCACGGATTGGCTGTTCGCTGTGCCAGGAGCTCGCACCAAACAGCAACAGCTTCGCAAAGTGGGGGCACACCAGCCACATACTTTGGGATTGTAGCGAGAGGGCTGGAAAGTTGCTACAAATCCATTCAGCAATATCCCAGGAAAACTGAGCGGTTTTCCCGAGATCACCGCAGGAGTAGGTGAACGTCATGTGGCCTGGGAGGGACGGCTGCAATATTATTCTGGAATAAACGGATGGTGTAGACATGGGCTTAGTTTGGGTAGAGAGTAAATGTTTATATTTGAGAAGTGATCAAATTCATTCTACATTTGGATAGGAAAGCCTCCTTTAACTCAATGTTAATTTATTTTAGAGAATAGCTGCATAGTTAACATACTTATATCCAGATTATTTAATATTAACCTAGTTATTATTTAAGAGAAAGTATGAACATTTTTTTAAAAAAATCAAAACATCCAATTAGGAAAAAAATCTATTTTTTCTTATTTGTTTATTTAAAAAAATAATGATTTTTATCTACCGTGCTATATGTCGTTGTGCTGTAATTGTCCTCTCTACTGTATTTCTGAACTCTGTCTTGCTTGGCACAGCTCCACCACCACATAAGCACAGAACAACCATTCTATCCAGCCTGTGTCTTTGCACATAGGACTTTAGTCAGAGAAATAGAAACCAAAAAAGCAAGAGCTGGTAGTTTTCATAAGATTAAAGACTAAAAAGAATGCCCATGTTATATTGGATTTCCTACCAATGTGTGTGAGTGCGACAGAGCCATTAATTCAATTTTATCAGAGTGTATGATGAGACTTAATTGTAACTATGATTTCTTTAAATGTGAGATAAATGTAATATTTTATTTGGGTGTTGTTGTTTTTTAAAAAAATCAAAATCAAATGTAATTTTTTAAAAATCTGGTTTTCTTTTTAATCATTGATTTTTACCCTCTGTGGAAACATTCTAGCTCACAGTGAATTAGAGAGCCTACTTATGGAGGTTAAAGAACTGTTATATCAGCTTCAGCAAGAGTAGCTGAGGCTGGATTGTGATTCTCTATGACTCTCTGAGACAGATCATTGTAAAATTGCAACCACAAGTCACATTGCTTGCTCAGACAACTAGAGCCGTGTTTCAGTGGAAAAGAAGCTTCCAGAAATGTCCTGGAGGAACCCTGCAGAGGCGTTAGAAATTGACAATTGAAAAAGGAACAGTCCAATTCAATTGAGTTAGAACTGGAAGCATCCAACAGACTCTACAAAGGATGGATCAAGGCTCAGTATCAGCTATACCCAGATGAGGAGGCATTGAGAGAGACTTACTTCTGAGTAAACACGTATACAACTGACTTTTAACAGTTTTCACAAGCTTTTTTTTTTTAAGTCTAAAACAGCAAACTGGAAAGAAGTGCTCTGCAACCCAATGCTTACTTTTGAGGTCTTACTTATGTTTATTCAGAAGTAAGTTTCTCTCTGTTCAATGTGGTTTACTCACAAGTAAGCATGCATCAGATTTTAGTATGACTTGGATATAAATGCAGTTGAAATCAATGGAATTTACTCTTGAGTAAGGGAATCAAGCCCAGGCAATAAAGGAGCTCCATTGTGGGGCTGTGCACCTCTTCGGATCCAAATCACAAATCCAAAGCAAATCGGGGTGATTCGGACCTCCCTAAAACAGATCCAAAGCAAATCGGAGGAAGTCCGAATCGACCCGAAGCAAATCGGCTTGGTCCAAATCTATTCGGACCAATTTGGTGATTCAGACTTTTTTTTTCAAGGACTACACATGGGAATTTACAAAAATGCATCCATCTCCGTCATTTTAAAAGATAAAGACATGAAATTTGGCACCATAATAGCACTTAAGTAGAGCTTTAGGTGTGCCAAGTTTGAAGCACATTGGTTCTACCCCTGATTTTTAGGATTTTTTTAAAGTTTGATTTTTTTAAAAAAAAATTAAATACGCGATCATTTTTAAAGGTAAAGACATGTAACTTGACAACATGATAGCACCTAAGTAGGGCTTCAGGCATGCCAAGTTTGAAGCACATTGGTTCATCCCCTGATTTTTAGGAATTTTAAAAAGATTTTCCCCTCAATCGTTCCTCTCCCTATTTACAAAAATGCATTCATCACCATCATTTTTAAAGGTAAAGACATATTACATGGCAACATGATAGCATCTACATAGGACTTTAGGCATGTCAAGGTTGAAGCACATTGGTTCATCCCCTGAGTTTTAGGAATTTTTTTAAGATTTCCCCACAATCATTCCTCTTCCCATTTACAAAAATGCATTCATCTCTGTCATTTATAAAGGTAGAGACATGTAACTTGGCAACATGATAGCTTCTAAATAGGACTTTAGGCATGCCAAGGTTGAAGCACATCAGTTCCATCCCATGAGTTTTAGGAATTTTTTAAAGATTTTCCCCTTGACCATCCCTTTTCCCATTTACAAAAATGCATTCATCTCTGTCATTTTTAAAGGTACAAATTATGTAACTTGGCAACATGATAGCTTCTAAATAGGACTTTAGGCATGTTTAGTTTGAAGCACATTGGTTCATCCCCTGAGTTTTAGGATTTTTTTAAAGTTCAAACTCTAACCTCATTGGTGTCTAGCAGCTTGAGAAGTAACCAAGTTTCCCCCCCAAAAGGAAATTACAGATACAGACATGAAAATTAGCACCATCATAGGTTTTCAGTAGCGCTTCAGCCATTTCAAGTTTGAAGGACATCGGTTCAACCCTTGTTTTATGATGGAATTTTATAAATGTATGCTTTATTGTGTACTACTTGTGCACAACACACAGCACACACACACACACAAAGTAGAAGACAGTGGGGGACTCAACAAGACAGAAATCAGGATATATGATGATGATGATGATGATGATGATGATGATGCTGTGCTTACCATGGAGTACATTAACTCTGAAGGACCCTGAAACT
This sequence comes from Elgaria multicarinata webbii, assembly GCF_023053635.1. NCBI lineage: Eukaryota > Metazoa > Chordata > Lepidosauria > Squamata > Anguidae > Elgaria > Elgaria multicarinata. The sequence continues at coordinate 25,988,562 of NC_086173.1, forward strand.
ATCTTCCTCCTAGCCTCCATTATTATTATTATTATTATTATTATTTATTTATTTATTTATTTATTTATTTATTTATATAGCACCATCAATGTACATGGTGCTGTACAGATAATTAATGTACAATAATGCTGTACAGAGAATCAATGTACATGGTGCTGTACTCCTATTAAGGAGATGCCAAAGCATCTCTCACTGACTATGTTTCCAACCACTGTGCCCACCTCGCAGGGCCGGTTTGTTTCTTTCTGCCAGCCTCTCTGGGCCAGCCTGCCTCTCTGCCCTCCTGCTGCCTGGGAGATGTAGATGGGCTGGGTGGGTCAACCACACAACCCTATGGCATACTTGCTCCCAGCAGGTGGGCATAGCCGCCTGCTGCCTCTCCTCCTCTGTGCCCACCTCGCAGGGCCGGTTTGTGTTTCTGGTTTTGAATTGAGTCAATCCTTGGCTCACTTACTCATGCCCGCATAGCTACCTGCTGCCTGCTTGCCTGAGCAGCTACTCACTTCTCCAATATTACCTGCCTGGTCCTGCCTTGCAGGGCTGGTTTGACTCCATTTCTGAGGCATATTACTCCCAGCCAGGTAATGTGTGTATTTCAGGCAGCCTGTCTCTTATCTGAATGGCCCTTTAAACAGAGCTGCAATTTCACATGGAAACTCATTCATGCCTGAGGCAGTCACCAATATCTCAAATTCTTTCTGTAATGGTAGTCTGCTGCCAGACCACAGGTGGCAGTACCCACATGAAGGGATTATTATTAACAATAATATGACATCATCATCATCACACTATTAACATTATAATTATTATTAATTACACATATAAAAACATAAGAAGAGCCCTGCTAGATCAGACCAAGGGTCCATCTAGTCCAGCACTCTGTTCACACATCCTGCCCATGTTCCTCAGCAACTGGTGTATATAGGTTTACTGCCTCTAATACTAGAGGTACCAATAGTCATAGGACTAGTAGCCATTGATAGCCTTCTCCAGGAATTTTTCTAACCTTTTAAAGCCATCCAAAATGGTGGCTATCACTATATCTTGCAGTGAATTCCATAGTTTAACTATGTGCTGTGTACTTGAGGTGCTCAAGTCAGCAATCATGGTAGCACATGTATTTCTCCCACCCTCACCTGTTTTATTCTCACAACAACCTTGTGAGTTAGGTTAGGCTGCAAGATGATGATTGCTCCAAGGTCATCCAGTGAGCTTTATGTCTCAGTGGGGATTTGAATCTGGGTCTCACCATTGTAGTCTAACTGCAGTTGTGTGTCCAGCTTGGATTCTTTTGCAAATACATGAGCATTCTCACTTGACCAGCCCTTTCCATTGGCACATCATACACATTGATGATGTCCAACTTGGTATGCATTACGGCTTCTATTTCTTCAACTTCCTCGCTGGAAGTGCATGCAAACTACTTAACAGATTTTTGAAGCTGCTTCAACTAATGCTAAATGGATGTAATTGTTTATCTATAAAATACTGAGTGAACTGCAACCTAAGGATAATACATTAATAAATACGCAATGGAAGAACATTTGAAAAATAAGATTTAGAGATTAAAAAATGGAAATATATTCTTAAATCACCCCAATAATTATTTTCTTTAACAATAATCAGTTATTACATTTTTAAAAAATCAGAATAGAGTTATGATTAGTTCAGGGTTTATTTACAGCAATGAAAACAGCTGTTGCACAAAAATCGGTATGAGTTCAGCGCTCTGGCAATAAAAGATTAGTATCAAACAATTTGGCATACAATGCTTATGTGCAGTTACAACACTTTTTATAGCTGAAGGGGAAAGAAAATGCTTGGCACCAATTTGAAGACATATGGAGGGATATTTCCTGAATTATTAGAAACACATAGACATGTATAGAATTTACAGAAATGGGAGTGGGGAGCAGGATTTATCCCCAGAGGCCACCATGGCCCAGAAGGAGCAATGCCAGGAGAATGCAGCAGCAGGGACATCAGAGGCTTGGAGGAGGGACTTTGAAACAAACATCTGCTCCCAGTGGTTCCCTGTGCCTCTGCCACCACTGCCACTCAGAGCAGCAGCTGCAGAAGAAATTATTTGCTATAGCTTAGAACAGTGGTCTTCAATTGGTGGGTAGTGACACAAAAGAGGGTTCTAGGATCAGTCCAGATAGGTCGTGGCAAAGCTGTTGCCACCATGTTGGGCATGGAGAAAATTGTGAAAGTAGATCCCATGTTGCAGTTTGGGAATACAAGGTGGGTCTCAGTTGAAGACCACTGTCTTAGAACATCTCGTTGTCTGGTCACGCCCAATAGGAGGTGGTAGGAGGAACATATGCTGGCTGGGAATGATGGGAGTTGCAGTCCTACACATCTGGAGGGCACCAGGTTGGAGAAGGCCAGTCCCCCCTGATTGGCAGCAACTTTTGAGGCACCATCTTTCCCAGCCCTACTAGGAGATGCCAATGTTCTGCCACTGAGCTGCAGCCCTTCTACTAAAGCAGTTCCCCACATGGCCCCTGCTTAGTCCCTGTTTAGGACTTCAACTCCCATCAACCCCAGTCAGCATGGCCAATGGTCAGGAATGTTGGAAGCTGTAGTCCAAAACAAGAAGGGCACCAGCTTGGGGTCAGGCTGCTCTAAGGATTGCTGTGGGATCTACCGTAAGTCAGAACTGGATGAGTTTTTTCAGCACTTGAGAATGTTGGAATCTATGAAAGAATTTGATTTTGCCCCTACGCAGACACCTACTTTGCCCTTTGGTAGAGTAGCGGGGACTGGTGTGGGTGGGCATGCTTTTTTGTTTGTGTGGCTGTGGAGTTAGGGGTGTGTCCATGCGTCTCTCCCAATATGGATTTTGAGGTTTGCAGGACGGGCTACGGGCGGGAAGGAAGAGGAGTGCAATTCTTGGAGAGTTGGGCAGAGGGGATATGGCAGGAAGGGTCAGGTAGTCCAGGTAAGGAGTAAAGGGGATTGAATAAGCAAAGGCATGCACAGCACATTTCATGTGTGTGTGCACCCAGGTTGTTGGGTTTTTTTTTAAAAAAGGTGAACATTTCTTGAAGGACGTTATTTTTATTCGTTTATTTATTAAAGACTGTAGACACTGATGCCCTACTCTACGTACAGCTTGACTGACCATGGGACGGCCATTTCAGGTCGGGGGTGGGTGGGGAATGAGAAGATGCTCCTCAAGCCCCAACATTGGTCGGTGTTTGTGGTGACACTGGCCGGAGGAAAGTCTCACAAGGTGATAATAGCTGGCTTCTTTGAAATGTGGCTCCCAGCAGAGTGATTTCTTTTTGCTCTGGCTTCCGGGAGTAATGGTGTGCTGCTGGGGGGCGGGGGCAGAGGAGCTGGAGGGCTGTTTCCACCGCATCTGGATTCCCCTCTGGATCCCTACTCAGTGGCCCCCTCAATTCAGCACTTTTTGCTTGATACATTAGGGTGTGCCTGGGCACAGTTGGCACACCCCTTGTGCACACCTATGTGGATAGTTAAGAACACACTTCCTTTCCAGCCCTCCTCCCATCTACTGGAACCCTACTTGACATGTTAGCTGGCCACTGAATTGGAAGGTGCTGCAGTTGGACTACAGGCCCATTCTAAAATAGCTCTCACCCCTTTGCAGCGGCTTCCTCCCCCCAACTCCCCAAACCCTGCAGAATCACTGCTGCAGGGCAGGAACACTAAATCTAGATGGCAGGTGGAAGCGTGGGTTATTTGGCGGCTGTCCCACTTGTCAAGCCAGCCCCCTGCCCAATGTCCTGCCTTCCCGGGCTTACCCTGCACTGGGATCTGCTCCTAGGAACACCACTGAACCAAAGCCACCACTGACAGGTGGGAGAAAGAACATGGTGGCATCGGAGAAAATGGACAAGTTACGGTAAAAGGGCACTGCGAGAAAGCGTAGTTTTGACGGTAAAATCCTGATGTGGCTGCAAGTTGGCAGCTGCGTCATATAGACAATGCAGCGCAACTGTGTAGTCACTATGGAGTATATAGGGCATATAAACAAGGCATTGGTGCATATCACAGAGACCTGGTTTAATGACAAGGGAGGGGTCAGTCTTGTCAAGTTTTGTCCAACTGCCTCCCTTCCTGAGCTAGTTGAGGTTGTAAATAGGGACAGCTGAGGTATATGAAGTAGTGCATATCTAAGGGTACAACCATATGCATGTTTAGACAGAAGAAAAGGAGTACAATCCCAGCATGCCCCCATTCAGCCATGCTGGCTGGAGGATGCTGGGAGTTGTCAGACTATTTTCTGTCTAAACATGCATAGGGTTGTGCCCTTAATATCCACCCCTCCCCCCATAACAAGTGTATATTGTTTCATCTTGCTCAGTCTGCTGGTTCTGCCTGCAGCTTTTTAGCACTTATGTCCACCCCTTCCCTGAGCCTAATTATCTTTTCCAGGCAGCATTTATCATATTTATGTGTTACATGTCTTTACTAAGAAGATCTTTTTTAAAAAGCAAAACACCAAATGTATTCCTAAGAATACGCTTCCATAGGTTGTGCAATAGATGTTTCTTCTATTGCATGGCACCCTACCCTACGCAATTCCGGAATATATTTGTGACCGCACATACTGCCTTTGTTTCATTATTCACATAAATGTTGACAAAAGGAGAAGTAATGTTTGTGGTTACTATTATTAGAAAGAAATACGGGTTTCCCCCCCCCCATGCCTTTAAATGTAATCGTGTGTATAGACAAATCATTGCCCAAAACAAATAGTGACACCCAATGTAGTTTACTTCAGTTGTCCCCAATCTGGTACCATCCAGATGTATAGGACAAGTCACATCAGCTGCCAATGGACACACTGGCTGGAGAAGATGGGAATTGTAGTCAGGGCCGGTGTCAGACTATTTTGCGTCCTAGGCAAGGTGAGCTACTTTCACCCCCCCAAAAAAATGCCAATTTTGATTTTTAAGAACATATGTTTCCTGGTAAAAATAAGAAACTGCTAAATTTATTTTAAAGTGCAAGAAATACGTCATGCCAATTATAGCAAACAAATTGGAAAAGAATGATGGGTCTAAAATGCATTATTTAATAGGAATATCACCTCCAAATCATCCCCCCAACTCACACACACGCACGCGCGCACACACACACTCAACATGACTCACTCCAAACAAACACACGCATGAACACATGCATTCACTCAAAGACCCCATGCACCCCATTCACATTCTGGAAGTCCAAACGTGGAGCCACCCCCACCCACCCACCCACTCCAGCGTCCCTGGCTTCACTTCAGCTGGGCGGGCGCGGGGCACCATCTCGCCCACCCAGGCCCAGCTGAATCCTCAGGCTGGGCCGGCTCACAGACAACGCGCGTGAGTGCTGCACTGCGTCCAGCGCCCCTCTTAGCTTGGTGCTCTAGGTGGCCGCCTGAGTGGCCTCTATGGTAGCACGGGCCCTGATTGTAGTCCAACACACCTAGAGAACACAAGGTTGGGGAAAACTAGTTAATTTGGATTATCAGGGGGAGTGTTTTGACAGCAAACCAATACTTTCCCCCTTTTGGGGGGCAGTGCGGCAGTGGAAGTCTGGCCAGCAGCTAATTCCAGGGGGGAATTGAACCCCACATAATCTAAAATTTGCCCACTTCTACATCCTGTTGAACTCAACTGAAATAAATGGTGCACTTATAGCGCACTGATTTAAATTGGACATCAGTACATTTTAGTCTGTGTACATTATGCTTCGCCAAAGTAGAAACCTTTTTCAAGTAGTTTTATAAATGTTCAGAATTTTCTTTGCCTGGGGGAATTAAAGAAGTGTTGGTGCCTGAGTTGGAAAATCCAAATGAAATCCCATTTCCATTAAATCCAAGAAGTTCTCTTTGTATTTATTAGTTTATAAAATGTATAATACAATTCTAAAATGTACAAAATTGATTTTGTTTATAAAATTTATCATCCCAAAGCAGGGAATACTGATAATAAGATATAATAACGTGATACCAAACCATGAGTAACCAATAAAACACCCCTAAATAAATTCACAAACAGTGATTTACAAAGTGCAGTGACACAGGCCTAGTTTGCATGTAACAATAACCGAGAGTATGGGTTGAGTATGAGTTGTCACTGAATTGTGGGAAGAGAACCCATAGTTTGTTGCTTGTGGTTAAGAACTAGTGCAGAGTTCGCATGTAACGACAACCCATGATTCAACTCAACCCATACTCTGAGTTATGTGCGAAGCAGGCCATTGATTCAATCGTAAGCTTGGATGAAAAATTAGGTCTATCATAGACGCTGAAACCTTACAACACTTGATGCCAACTGTATGTGCATGAGTATGTCCCTCTCTTAGCTCGTCACATGAAATCCCTGCAAGTTTGGCATTGTCATGAGGGTATCTCCACTAGATTTTAATATCTGGGCAGATACGTAAAGGAGAAGGCATTCCATCCAGTCGTCAAATTCTAAGCCATGTAGGGCCTTATATGTCAATACCAACGTCCTGAACTTGTCTCGCTAGCATATTCATACAACTCCCACTCATTTCTGTAGGAGACCTTCCAGCCAGGCCCAATGGGTCAGATTTGTCTGTCCCTTATTCTTCTGCCTTTAATGGCAACCAAGCCCCACTGCCAGAGGCGATCACTTTGCTTTGCCTAACGATAGTGCCACTTTAGAATGGGGGAGGGGGGTTAAAAGGAAACCGAAATGTGGTTTCTTTACTCATCCTTTATGCATTAAATTGTGCTTGTTCATTCTCTTACGTTGTGTCAAATTATCATTTAAATTCCTTTTCCTTGGAAGGCAGAAGTTGGGCTTTACTTAGAAGGCAGCTTCCTCCTTGTGCTGGCTGCTCTGCCAGTAATGGCTCATCACCAGGTTGAAGTTGAAAAACAGCTCTATGGTAATAAATCCCATTGTTTGGTTTATTCAATTGTTTGGTTTATCCAATGGGCTGACTCAAGGCTTCAGAGCAAGAAGGACAGTGAGCAATTCCAGCTTCTTACCAATTAATACAGATCTCAACAGAAAGATAGGATGCACAAGAAAAATAGATCGTACACAACTAGAAATGTTTGGAATGTATTGATTGCTGGTAGGATTTCAGTTACCTGCATTTGGTGGAGTAATATTTGTGAAGGAGAGCCGATAGCCAGAGGTTAGTTTTAGTTTAGTATTATTATGCACAAATTCTAAATGACAAAGAACCTTGGCCAAACCACCTGGAGGGGAGAGGAAGGTCAGATAGCCAGGCCTTGGTGCCTGGCTATCTACATCAAAGCCATGAGTCATCTCAGAGGTCAAAGGAGCTGTGAAAGGAGCTAATAGGCTGAGGAAGGAGGGAAGGCGAGATGAAACAGGAGAAAAATTGTATAGTAGTGAGCCCTCCCCAAACTCCGGGTCTTTGTGGGGGATGTGGAGGGGTGGGACAAGGCCCTACTTATGAGTAAGTACTCACAGTTAAGATTTTATTGTGTTATCTGTTACTGGGTTTTTATGCTATGCATGTTTCAAGTTACTTTTAGTTATTCTTCCCATGTATCTACCCTGCAATTAGTCTTAATAAAGTCTTCTACCTCACAATCTGTGAGTAGTTTTTGTCTTGTCTTGGGGGGACGGTGTAAAAGCCGGGACGGAACAGAACAGGCCGGAACGACCCCATTATATTAAAAAACCATACCAAAAAGAGTGGCATGTGTTAGCAACACTTGGGAACAATAATTTAGGACTAAAACCATTGCAATATTATATCACTATTAACCCCAGAACTCCCAAAACAACATCCGGAACAGAATGGGATGGCCGGAACGGCCACTTCTGAATGAGCGATATCAACCAAACTCACGAGTTATGCATAACTCCATGGCAGGGATGCAAGAAGCCACAAAAAGTGCAAAGAAACTGCGTTCCGATACCCGTTCCGCGCATAGTGCATATTGCGCAAAATGGGCCGGGACAGCAGCTTCCAAGTGAGGTAAGTCAACCGAACTCACCAGACGCATATGACAAGATGGGACAGATGTAGAAACCTCCAAAAGTTGCCCCGAAACCACGTTCCGATACCCGTTTTGCGCAAAAGTCCCTATTGCGCAAAATGGGCCGTAACGGCAGCTTCCCAATGAGGTAAGTCAAACAAACTCACCAGATGCACATTACTAGGTGGGACAAATATAGAAAGCTCCAAAAGTTGCCCCGAAACCACGTTCAGATACCATTCCGGGCAAAAGTCTGTATTGTGCAAAATGGGCCGTAACGGCAGTTTCCAAGTGAGGTAAGTCAACCAAACTCACCAGATGCATATAACAAGGTGGGACAAATATAGAAAGCTCCAAAAGTTGCCACGAAACCACGTTCTGCTCCCCATTCCAGGCAAAAGTCTGTATTGCGCAAAATGGGCCGTAACAACAGCTTCCCAATAAGTTAAGTCAACCAAACTCACCAGACGCACATAACTAGGTGGGACAGATGTAGAAAGCTCCAAAAGTTGCCATGAAACCACGTTCTGCTCCCCATTCCAGGCAAAAGTCTGTATTGTGCAAAATGGGCCGTAACGGCAGCGTCCCAATGAGGTAAGTCAACCAAACTCACCAGACACATATGACAAGGTGAGTTTGGTTGATATCACTCATTCAGAAGTGGCCGTTTCGGCCATCCCATTCTGTTCCGGATGTTGTTTTGGGAGTTCTGGGGTTAATAGTGATATTTTGTGGCCGTAATGGGGGAGTTTCCACTGGGAACTCGGCCTGCAGGAAAGAGGGGATCACATATGTACATTGCTGCTATTACTCCACACAGTGACATTTGTTCATGGCCTCTTGTCACTTATCCCTCTGCCACCTCAGGGCCACTCTTGACACCACAACAGCAGGGTGGGTCTGTAGGTGTGAGAGTGAGTTTGGGGGGGGGGGGGGGCTGATCCCAAAGCTTCCTTAGGCTCAAACTAGAGGGCACATGGAGTTTCATTGTTCTTTCCTCCCCAGATTTTTGAAAGACCTGAAGAAAACTAGGGCTGGCTACATCCGTGGGCAACGGGAGAGATTCTGCCTGAACAAGCTGACAGACTAGACAATCCAACCACTTCTGTTTTTGTCCCTCAGACTGAGTTAGCGAGCTTGTTCTGTTTTGAAACCATGACACGTAGGGGAGTCTTTTTTGCTTTTTTTCTGTTTTAGCAAACAAGCACATTTCAAGGACTCGCCTTAGATATTGCACAAGCCTGGGGGTTGTTGGTTTTGCACCTTTCCTCTCTTCTTGCCTCATTTGCAAGCATAAGTGTGTGCAGAACATTTCATTATGCTCAGGTACGGATAATAAAACGAAATGGAGTGGGTGGGGAGGAATGGGCAGCCAGAAAAAAGACACATAGTTCACCCAGTCCCTCTCCTCACACCCTCCTCTGGCTGCCACTTTCCTCCCCCACCTTTTTAAATTATCTGTACCTGCGCAGCTGTGCAGATACAGACAATAAAATTGAAAAATGGGGGAGGAATGGTCCCGTTCCTCTCCTCCCCCCACCTGTTTTTATTTTTTTACTGAGGCAACTCTGTTATTCTTTCTCACTTCTCTCAGCAGCTTCTGATACCATTGATCATGGTATCCTCTTGGATTGATTCTGGACTGGGGATTGATGGAACTGGACATTTTTAACTCCTTTACAGCCCTACATGGTTTGGGTCCAGATTACCAGCGGGATCACCTTCTCCCGTACAATCCGCCCTGCACACTCAGGTCTTCTAGGAAGAATTTACTTCAATCCGTGAAAACTAGGCTGACAACCATTACCCAGAGGACCTTCTCGTCTGCCGCTCCCAGACTGTGGAATGGCCAGCTGGGAGAGATCCGCCAACTCAACAGTCTTCCTGAATTTAAAAAGCTTTAAAGACTGATCTCTTCCGGCAGGCCTACCCAGTTAAATTTTTAAAAAGCTGGCTGTTATTTTTATAATGTAGTAGTTTTATATGTTTTTAATCTGTTTTATATATTTTATAGTATTTTTATATTTGATGTTGTTCCCCACCTCGATCCAGAGGCAGAGGCGGGTAAGAAATAAATTATTATTATTATTATTATTATTATTATTATTATTATTATTATTATTATTATTAATCTGCTTGCGAGGAGTGGACAAATGGATTCTCGGGTGGTTCTAATCTACTGCAAGAAAATCTTGTTCAGCCTGACCCATCAGGATACTAACTAGCAAATGTCTGCCATTAGCTACACAAACGTCCTGTTTCACAAATCATTCACAGCCAAAAGCAGGGAGCGATTTTAATTCTTGATGGCAGAATAGGTGCTGCCTCTTTTCTTTCAGTTCTCTGATTCGGCTGGTTTTTATTCATAATGTCCAGGGAAACAATCATATGTCCAGTGTTGTGCTCTGCTCAATCAGTCCAATGTACAATTCAGCTCCACTAAAAGTTCACACTGTGCACTAGTCAGGGTAGAAGAGCTACTAGCCTTTAAGCCAGGAGTGTCCAACCTCTTTGCCCAAGGGAGAAATGCAAATTTAGGGAAGCTCTCAGGGGCCAAATGCCAATAGTGGGCCAACACCACTTACAAAACACAAGTGCTGGACCATTCAAGTCGTGGCTCCATTAGTCCCCTCCGCACGATGCCATGTGAATCACGTTGCTTCACCCTCCTTCAGCTCCCACTTGAGGAATTGCTCAGTAAACGTCCCCCACCATTGTTCTGCAGAGCTTTAGGCACAGGCTGATGTTTACCATTCATTTGGATTTTTGCTCTGAGCTCCCCACACACAAAGTCGAAAGATTTCTCTGATTTCTCTGGCCCATATTGTACCCCAAGCGGGTACACTATTCCGTTTAGGGGCGCAATCCTATGCATTGTCTGTCCTATGCAGACAAGAGTCCTACAATTCCCAGCATGCCCCAGACAACTGTACTGCCTGGGACATGCTGGGAGTTGAAAAACGTTCTCTCTCTCTAAACATGCATCAGGTTGCGTCTTAAGTGTTTTAAAGCCCACGGCGCCACCCCACTCCCAGGAGTATCGCTCTGTTGAGTTTGGGATAGAGATCTCTGAACAGAGGAAAGTAAGCCGGCGGCGATGCACCCAGACCCCGAAATGAAGACACAAGACAACAGTGCTTTAGTTGAATAAGGACTACTGTTTTATTTACCATTGGCATTTAGTGCTGGGTGACCATATGAAAAAGAGGACAGGGCTTCTGTGCCTTTAACAGTTGGATTGAAAAGGCGAATTTCAGCAGGTGTCATGAAGCACCTGGCAAAATTCATCACAATAGTCAAAGTTGCAGGAGCCCTGCCCTCTGACGAGATACAAAAGAAGCTTTAACTGTTGTGATGAAGAGGGAATTTCACCAGGTGCTGCATGCATACAAATGACACCTGCTGAAATTCCCTTTTTGAATACAACTGTTAAAGATACAGGAGCTCTGTCCTCCTTTTCATATGGCCACCCTAACTTAGAGGATCAGCGTTGGGACATTTTTATTCCATCTCTCTACCTCCTAACTCTCCAGTGAGGACACACTTTGGGGTAAGGTAGAGTAGATGGCTCTACTCACTTCTCCTGCTGGCTTACACATTTGGTAAGGTGAGGACCGGGGTCTGCCCACCTCACCATCACTCCAGGCCTCATACCTTAGGGTGGGTGGATGGTGAAGATCTAAAGCTGTGCTCCTGTGTCTGTTCTTCAAGCCTTCAGGTCCTGACAGCTGGGTCTCAGGCAGCACCTGCTCCTCACCCTCTCCTGATGCCTCAGGATGCTTGCCAAACCTCCTTCCTGTTCTCTAGGGCTGTGCCCAGGCACGTAAGGGTGCCCACAGGCACTTGGGAAAGCTCGGCACAAGGCCAACCAGAGGTCCATTGGACTCCTCTCCCCTTCAGCTCTCCCCATCCCTCCTGGCTACCCACAGACACTGCAGGACTTCCTGAAGCCTCCACATGCACAAGGGGCCACCTGTCCTCTTAAAGAGCCACTCTACCCTGCCATGGATCTACTGTGGTAATATAAAACAGCTGGAAATGTCCATTTTTGGCCACTTAGTTTACAACAGTAGATCTAGGTCAGGACAGAACAGATCACTAGGATGATGGGCGTGCACAGAGGCTTCAGGTAAGTCCCATGGGTGGGTGAGGAGAAGCAGCTGGCCATTGGACTGAAATGGCCATCAGGCTGAATTGGCTGAGTCAGGCCAAGACATCCCAATCCTGTCCCATACCAAATTCGGGGTGAGGTGGACATGAATAGGCCCCTTTGACTTGGATTTTGGGTTCAGACCCAAGGCGAAGCACACCCCTGCTATTCTTCACCCCTCTAACTGACACTACACCTGTTTATGCACCTCTTGATCCAATGGGGCAACTTTTATTACTGGCTGCCTGCCCATGAAGGGCTACACAACCCCAGGTCAGTGTGGAGTAGGCAAAAAAAACCCCATGGGCCCTCAGCCAATCTGGGCCCACAAAGGGAAAAAAAATCCTACTCAGCCCCAAACAATTGGCGACCAGCCAGACTCACACTGATATCTGCAGGCAGTGGGCAGGTGCCAGACACGGGAGAACTAGCGCAAGGATGAGGGATACCTGGCTGGGTCCCTCTTTCCTCTCAGCTGGCCGCATGAAGCTTCTGCAACCAGCCTGCCATCTCCCCACTTTTCTGGCTGACTGGGAGCAGAGCTGCACCCCTGCCCCATGTGTAGCAGAGGGGGGCGAGGTGCAATTGCACTGAGGCCCCATCGTGAAGACATGGGACCCCCAACGCTTGGGTTTGATAAAGGCAACACCTATGTAAACCATTAGATCTGTCTTCTCCAACCTGCTGCTCTCCAGATGGGTTGGACAACAACTCCCATCATCCCCTGGGTGGGGTATTTTAGGAGTTATAGTCCAACACAACTGAAGGGCACCTGGTTGGGGGAGGCTGCTTCAGAGGATCCTCAACAGGACAGTTTTCTTCTATGCATCTACCTCCCATCCCTCTAGTCCAAGGAAGCTGTAGTCTTGAGTTGTGGAGGCCTTCTCGTATTGCCTCAGCCACACAGGCCCATGTGGCCAGTGAGGAGCAGAGGCAGGCCTGCCCACGTCACCACTACCCTGGCCTTGTAGCTCTGGGTGAGTGAATGGTGCAGACCTAATGCAGTGTTCCTGCTCCAATTCCTCAAGCCTTCTGGTCCTGATAGCTGGGTCTCAGACAGCCCCCGCCTTTCATCCTGTCGTAATGGGCTACGGTGTTTCCAAACCTCTTCTTTCCCATTGTCTGAGGCTCTGCCCACCCACCCCAATTCACCTCGGAGACTGATTTGGACTCATGGGAAATTTGACACATAGCAACTTGGCCCACTTCGGATTCGGTTCTGAATTTGAAGCAGCCCAAGCACAAGGCCAACCCAGAGTTCATTGGACTGCCCCCTCTTCCTGCATGCCCCTCCCCTCCCACTCATCCCTTCCCCTCCTGCTTGCCCCTGAAGCCTCCACAGGCACAGAGGAGCTGCCAATCCTTATCGTGAGCCGCTCTGCTCTGAGGTAAACTACAGCAGCTGGTAATGGCCATTTTTGGCCAACGTAGTTTACAGCAGTAGATCTACAGTAGGTCAGACTCCCTAGGAGGATGGGCGGCTCATTGGTGTGCCCAAATCCCGTGGGCAGGCGAGGCTCAGCGGCTGGTCATGCGGCCAAATTGTCTCAAAGTGCTTCAGCTGAGTCAGACCAAGACAGCTCATTTTGGCCCCGAACCAGATTCGGAGCATGGCGGGCTGAATCGGCCCACTTTCACTCAGATATGAGGTTCAGACCCCAGGTAAAGCACACCTCTACGCTTCACCCATCTTACCCATGCCGTACCTATATATGCACCTCCTGATCCAATGGGGCAAGTTTTATTATTGGCTGCCTGCCCATGAAGGCTGCACAACCCCAGATCAGTGTAGAGTAGGCAGGAAAAAACCCCATGGGCTCCTGGCCAATCAGGACTCCCTCAGAGAAAAAAATCATACTCGGCCCCAATCAATTGGCCACCAGCCAGGCTCACACTGTTCTCTGCAGGCAGCAGGCAGGTGCCAGTTATGTGAGAACTAGCACAAGGATGAGGGACTGCCTGGCTGGGCCCTTCTTTCCTCTCAGCGGGCTGCATGAAGTTTCCGCAACCAACCTGTCATCTCATGGCAACTCAGCCCACTTCTGATCTGGTTCTGAATTTGAAGTGGGCCAGCTATTTGCGGTTTCCCAGGCACCCATGGGCGCCCACAGGCACTCCGGAAAGCTGGGCGCAAGGCCAACCAGGAGTGCAATGGGATCCCCTCCCCACCTGCTCGCCACCTCCCTCGTCCTTGCCCACTGACACCACAGGACTTACTTGAAGCCTCCACATGCACAGGTGAGCCACCTGTCCTCTTAGAGAGCCACTCTGCCCTGCTGTAGATCTACTGTGGTAATCGACAGCAGCTGGAAATGTCCATTTTTGGCCACTTAGTTTACAACAGTAGATCTATGGCAGGACAGAGCGGCTCACTAGGATGATGGGCATGCACAGAGGCTTCAGGTAAGTCCTGTGGGCAGGCGAGCAGGTGGGGAGCAGCAGCTGCCCATTAGGCTGAATTGGCTGCTTCAAATTCAGAACCAGATCCGAAGTGTAGTGTCAGTTACAGGGGTGAAGAACAAGGATGTGCTTCTCCTTGGGTCTGAACCCAAAATCCAAGTCAAAGAGGACCGATTCACGTCCACCTCACCCTGAATTCGGTATGGGACCCGATTGGGACGCCTTGGCCTGACTCAGCTAATTCAGTCAGATGGCAAATTCGGCCTGATGGCCAGCTGATGGCCCTTCCCCACCTGCTCGCCACCTCCCTCGTCCTTGCCCACTGACACCACAGGACTTCCCTGAAGCCGCCACATGCACAGGCCAGCCACCTCTCCTCTTAGAGAGCCACTCTGACCTGCCGTAGATCTACTGTACTAATCGACAGCAGCTGGAAATGTCCATTTTGGCCACTTAGTTTACAACAGTAGATCTATGGCAGGACAGAGTGGCTCACTAGGATGATGGGCGTGCACAGAGGCTTCAGGTAAGTCCTGTGGGCGGGCGAGCAGGTAGGGAACAGCAGCTGGCCCAATCGGGTCCCGTACCGAATTTGGGGTAAGATGGACGTGAATCGGCCCACTTTGACTTGGATTTTGAGTTCAGACCCAAGGCAAAGCACATCCCTGTTTTTCACCCCACTAAGTGACACGACACCTGTTTATGCACCTCTTGATCCAATGGGGCAAGTTTTATTATTGGCTGCCTGCCCATGAAGGGCTGCACAATCCCAGGTCAGTGTGGAGTAGGCGAAAAAAAACCATGGGCTCCTGGCCAATCAGGACCCACACAGGGGGGGAAATTCCTACTCGGCCCCAAACTGGCGACCAGCTAGGCTCACACTGATCTCTGCAGGCAGCGGGCAGGTGCCAGACTCAGGAGAACTAGCACAAGGGTGAGAGACTGTCTGGCTGGGTCCCTCTTTCCTCTCAGCTGGCCACATGAAATTCTTGTGACCAACCTGCCATCTCTCCTTTTCTCTAGCTGGCTGGGGGCAGAGCTGCACCCCTGCCTCATGCGTAGCAGAGGGGGGTGAGGTGCACTTGCACCCAGACCCCATCATGAAGAGATGGGACCCCCAACGCTTGAGTTTAATAAAGGCAAGACCTGTATAAACATTTAGAGCTGTCTTCCACAAACTGCTGCTCTTCAGATGGGTTGGACAACAACTCCCATCATCCCCTGGGTGGGGTATTATAGGGCTTATAGTCCAACACATCTGAAGGGCACCAGGTTGGGGGAGTTTTTATGCTTAGTTTGATTTGCCAAGAGGTTTGTATGTATATATATTGTTATTGCTATTAATTGTATATATAAATGTTTAACCATTTTATTTCCCCAAACCCTATGTACAGGTCCAGGTATTAAACCAGCCCCATACTCGAGTTTTTAAAAAAAGGGGGGGGATATGTGGCGTTACACCCCACAAGTCAATTCCCAAAGGTATGTCTGCAGTTTGTAAGTCTGTGGTTTTTAGAATGTTGGCCTGAGTGGGCGGAGTTAGAATGTCTTGGGAGAGGGGAGGAGTGATATATAAGGGAATGACTGAGGGGATTGTGAGTTCTGTTCTTGTGCTTGTTCTTTTCAGGGAACCTTTTCAGGGAGACTTGTTAGGTACTCTTAGAGTCTGTAGTGCTCTCTGTATTTATGGTACTTAAGTTCTGGGAAATTTGAGAGTCAGTGTAGTGAGTGGTGTCTTTAGAGTGTGGTGTGCACGTAGTGGAAGTATATTAATCAATACTGATAATAAAGAAAGTTCAAGAAAGATTGTGTGAGAAAAAGGAAAGCGCGAATGTGAGAGTGACAGGATTGTATGGAAGGTTTCAAAAAGGTTTTTAAATGTTGTCATTTGAAACAAAGCTTATGAACTTTTAAAAATAAATTTTGATTATTTGTTTTAAAACTACCACAAAAATCCCACGTGTCTGTTTGGCGTTTATCATCTTAAGTTTACACATTCAGCACCCACTCTGACAATCATTCACCTAAGCAGATATAACTCACAGCGCATTATTATATAAAATCCATTCTCCATTTTAAACCCCTTTCTCCACATAGTTTGGAGGAAGGTGATTTTTATCCCTTGCCTCAGGCATATCAAGCGGTGGTGCTTGGCTTGAGCAGGGAGTAGCCTCGGCCGGGTCTCGATTTCAGAGCCTGTGTCGCCCCATAATAAGTGGTGACAGACGTGAGGTCTGGTGTTCAGAGCCTGTGTCGTGGCATAAGAAGTGGTGGCAGCGTCGGGATCCGAAGTAGACTCTGTTCATTTATAGTGACAGAAGTCAAAAAGGATTTTATTTGTGAACAGGACAGAGGGTGGTTACTGTAAAGCACCTCTGAGGTCCTTAGCTGTGAAAGTTACATATTACCTAAGTCAGAGGTTGCGCTGATACAATTCTCTGACAGGATATTTTTGTCTGTGGTGAGATACATATTATAAAATATCAAGTTTACCACTCCTGATCTCAATTGAAAACTCCCAGTACCATTTTATTTATTAAGGTTAAGTCTCTGTCTGATAAAAATGGAAATCTTAGCTTTGAAGAAAGATGCCCTTTCAGACAGATGTAAAAGTTTAAATTTGCCAACTGAAGGAAAGTCAGTTGATGAAATGAAATGGGCTCTTATAGAATATTACAGAGTTCATGCTGCAGTTGAAACTGAGGCAAATCCTCTGAGGCAAGTGCCTGTAGAAATATCTCCTCAATGCATTCCGCTAGAAAGGGAGAAATTGGAACAATGAAAAGCTGATAGACAACTTGAATCGGAAAGGCTAAAACAAAGAGATAGAGAATTGGAACAACAAGAAAGGTTGAGGGAAAAAGATCGTGAGGCAGAAATAAGATTAAGAGAAAAAGATAGAGAGCTGGAGCTAGAACGAATTGCTTTGGAAAAGAGAAAATTTGAGCGGGAAGATCAGAGGAGAATTGAGGAAGGGGCTAGACCTCCCAAATTATCTCCTAAAGACTTTACCCCTTATGTTGAGGGGCAAGATCCCCAAATTTTCTTCAATACCTTTGAAAAGGCAGCCATGATGTGGGAAGTAAAGCCACAAGATTATATGAAGTTTATCCCTAACTTTTTTTATATATATATAAATTTTTTATTTTAAAACACAAAATAAACATCTTACAGAAAAGAAACAACAACACAACATACTACATACATTTTGAATAAATGTTGAATACATATATAAGATAAATATTAACTATAACCTATCCTATCATTACATATATATCATTCTAAACATATAGGTGCACCCTCCACCTCGGGATCTATTCCTGCTTCCAAAATCTCATACTTTCTTCCGCTGGCGGTTTCCCACTTCCCTTAGTAAACACAAATATTAGGAACTGTTTCCAGATTCCTTCAAACTCATTTATTTTAGTTATGCCTTTCCTCCACTTAATATTACAAGTCAATTTATCATTAATAGCTATATCCCAAACTTCTCTATACCACTCTTCAATAGAATATTCCCCCTGAATCTTCCAGTTCCTAGCTATCATCAATCGTGCTGCAGTCAGCAAACTTGATATCAATTCTTTAATTTATTTTCCACATTTTAAATCTTCAAATAGTGACAGTAATGCAATCTTTGGTGTTTGTTCTATTTTCATTCCCACTATTTCTTCAATTTCCAAAAACACCATTTTCCATAATCTTTGTACATATTTGCATTCCCACCACATATGTAAATACGTTCCTTTTTCCCCACAACCTCTCCAACAATTTGCTGAATGCTGCTCATTTATCTTATTCAATCTAATTGGGGTTAGGTACCACCTCCACAAAATTTTGAAGTAATTCTCTTTTATTCTCACTGACATACTTCTCAACACTCTTTGTTTCCACAGTCCCTCCCAGCTCTGTCGCCCTATTTGTACCTTCAAATCTGTCTCCCATACCATTTTCCCTGAGCTATCCCTTAACTCCTTTTCTAACAGTATTTTATATATTTCGCTCATTAACCCTTTTAAGACTATACTTCCTCCTTTTCCTTTTCCCTTACTTACTATTAACTCTTCAAACTTCATCATTTCTCTACAAACTCTATTATCTTTAATCCACTTTTTATTCCATTGTTCTAATTGCCCATACTCTAACCAAGATAATTTTTTCTCCTTTAACAAATCTTCCATATCTTCTCTTGTGTTTATATCTCTTAACCAATCCTTTAATTTCAATTTATTTTTCTCTTTTAATATTTTGCTTAATCTACCCTTCAGTTCCTCTGGGAAATTCTTTAACATTATTACCGGTGATAAGGGAGAGTTGCTCGGAAGCAACTTCCCTTTAAATTTACTCCAAATTTCTCATTGAGACCTCAGGAGTGGATTATCTATACTTTCAACCCACTTTCTCCCTCCTTCCTTAAAAAAGACATTTTCCAAACTCATCTCTACATTACTTGTAGTTTTATTCTCCATCCAATCTAAATCTCCTACTCCTATAATTGCTTCTACAATATGTCTTAATCTATTTGCTACATAGTATAATTTTATATTTGGGAGACCCAGTCCTCTTTTTTTTTGGCTTAAATACCATTTATTCTTATTTACCCTCGCTTTCTTTTCTCCGTTACAATATTTATTAATAATATTTTGCCAACTTTTTATCTCAATTTCTGAAATTTTTATTGGTAACATCCTAAACACAAAATTAATTTTAGCTAAGATCTTCATTTTTATTAGTGCTATTCTTCCAAACCTAGATAGATTTAATCTTTTATATTTTTCCAATTTTTCTAATACCTCTTTCTTTAACCTCGTTAAGTTCTCCTTTTCTAAATTATCTAGGTTTTTTGTAATTTTAATTCCCAAATATTTAATCTCCTCCTTAACTCTCATTTCTATTCCTTTATACTCCCATTCCTTTTCTTCCTTCTTAGTATAATTAAACAAAATCATCTCTGATTTGGACCAATTTATTCTTAATCCTGTAGCTTCTTCAAATTCTCTCAATTGAGATTTAATTCTATCTATTTTTCTTATTGGGTTCTTAATAGTCAGTAGGGTATCATCCGCAAACATATTCAATTTTATTCCCCTTACCTCTCCAATTCCTTCTATCTCTCCATCATCTCTTAATGCATTTGCCAATACTTCCATAACCATTACAAACAGGATCGGCGAGCGGACATCCTTGTCTTGTACCTCTGGCTAGTCGTATCTTTTCAGTGAGTCCATCGTTTACCACCACTACAGCTGTATTTTGGGAATATAACTGTTCTATTATAGTTTTAAATTTATTTCCAAATCCCATTTTATCTACAATAATCTTTAATGCCTGCCAGCTCACACAATCAAAAGCCTTAAAAATATCCAATGCCAAAATTCCTGCCTTGATATTTGATTTTTTTATTGCATGTATTGTGTTTAAAACTCTTCCCACTAAACTATGCGTCTGCCTTCCTGCCACAAATCCACATTGATCTTCTCCTATATATTCTGATATAAATTTATTTAAACGTTTAGCCAAAATAGATGAAAATTTTTTAGCATCCTGATTTATTAATGAAATAGGTCTATATGAATCAGGGATAGTCAAATCTTTATCTGGTTTTGGAATTAATATTATCAATGAATGTTCCCATGATTCTGGTATCTTCTCTCCTATTAATATAGCGTTATAAAGTTTCACTAATTTCGGAACTAAAAACTCCTTAAAAACTTTATAATATTCTGATCCTAGACCATCTGCTCCCGGTGATTTACCCACTTTCAAATTATCAATTACATCTTCAACTTCTCTTTGAGTTATTACCTTCTCCATTTGCTCTTTATGTATTATTTTTATTCCCTTCTTTATATACCTTCCAATATATTCCTCCAACTTTTCTTTTTGAGTTTCTTTACCCTCATATAATTCCTGATAAAATTTCTGAATTTTTTTTATTTTATCCTTCACTGTATAACAATAATTCCCTTGATTATCCTTCAATGCTTCTATCCCGTTTCTCCCTTTTTCCTTTTGTGTGAGTCTGGCAAGCAATCTAGAATTCCTATTGCTATTTTCAAAATACTCCCTTTTCATATATATTAAATTTTTTTGGACCTCCTCTAAATTTAAATTTTCTAATTGTTTCTTCTTAGCTTGTATTTCTACTAATTTATATTTATTTTTGCCCTGCCAATATTCTTCCTCCAAACTTCTAATTTCTGTCTCTAGCTTCTCCTGCTCTGCATGTTGTTGTCTTTTTAAACTGCACATTTCTCTAATACAAATTCCTCTTACTACAGCCTTCATGGTGTCCCAAACGACTGACTCAGCTGTTCCTCCCTTTTCATTAATTTCCCATGACTCTGACAATTCCTTCTGAATTTTTTCTACCACTTTATTATATTTCAATATTTTTGTGTTCAATTTCCATCTATACACCTCTTTATAATTCTTCTTAATTGCAAATTCTAAGCTTAACAATGCGTGACCTTTATTACCCCCATTTCCATTTTACAAATCTTAGTTGCAAAATCTTTTGAGACAAATATATGATCTATCCTGGAGTATGTATGATGATCTGGGGAATAATATGAAAACCCAGGCTTAACCCCATTAAGTAAATGCCAAGAATCCACATAATCATTCTCTTTTACTAATTTATTCAATATAGTGATATCATTTCTCTTTTCAACATTAGTGGGGTTTGACCTGTCCCATCTATTATCCATAACCATATTAAAATCCCCAGCTAAGATAACATACCCCTCCTTAAATTCTTCTATTTCTTTAAATAATTTTATAAAAAACTCTCTATGTCTCTCATTTGGGGCATAAACATTAATCAATGTATATACCTTTCCTTCAATTTTACCTTTTATCATAAGATATCTACCACTATCATCCTTTTTTATAGCTTCTAATATAAAACCACTTTTTTTTAAAATCAAAGTGGCCACTCCATTTTTTTTTGAAGTCCCCAATGACTTTTCATAATAAACTAGCCACTTTAATTTAATCATATTTGCGTTCTCGAACCCTTGATGTGTTTCTTGCATCATTATAATGTCAGATCCTTCTTTATTAAACATTTGTTCTATTCTCCTCCTTTTCACGACTGCCCCCAAACCTTTAACATTGAGTGTTGATACTTTTATTTTTTTATCCATATTCACCCTTTTGGAGTCTCTTCCGATCCCTTGTGCTCTGAAACTCAAATTCACATACATAAAAACACAAACACCATAACATAACCCTCAATCCCCTTACTCTAACCCCTACCATCCCCCCTTCCCCCCCTCCCCTCCCCCCACCTCTTCCCCCCCCCCAAATCCCCGTAAGTCTAATACTCCAGCCATCTACTTTAGGGGGAGGGGGGAGGCAGTGCTGCGCCTGGCCGGCAAGGTCTCTATGCTTAACCTTTCTATCTACAATTATCTCATAATAGAATAGTTAACAATTGTAATAGAATAGTTAACAATTCTATTACATCCCAGATGCCCCAGCCTCATCTCCCCCCCACCTGTTCCAATCACACTTGCTTCCTCATACAGACCCAAGCTCTTCAATAACTCCTTACCCTGATCCAGAGAGGTTACTCTGTGCTCCCCCTTTCCATATGTAAATCTTAGAAAAACAGGATAATCCCACGAATATGTGATTTTTTTCTTCACTAATATTTCAGTTATTGGCTTAACACTGCGCCGCCAATTCAATGTATGTTGACAAAGATCATTATAAATTTGCACTGATTTGCCTTTATACTGTAACTGGGCCATAGATCTCAGTTTCTTCATGATTTGCTCCTTTTTATAATAATTACCAAATTTCACTAAGATATCTCTAGTAGCCCCTTTGTAGTTTTGCCCCCCCCCACTCTATGGACTCGATCAATTTCAGATTCTTCAATTTGCAAATCAGGCATCAACTCTCTAAACCAATTCAAAATTATTTCTCTCAAGTTTTCTCCTTGTATTTGAATTAAATGTTTTATTCGAAGCGTTGAACGGCGATTTTGATCTTCTAAAGCTATCAGCCTTAATTCGTGGTCTTGGAACTGCACATTAGTCGATTTTTCAAAAGCCTCTTGTTTCTTCTGGGTCAGGTCTGCTCCCGCCTCCAAATCCTTTATAGCTTTAACGTTCTAAGAGATTTTATCAGCTAACACAATCATCTGTTGTTTAAAGTTTTCTGTTTGCTGATCCATTTTTTAAAAAACGATTGTGTTGTTTTCTGCAATAACATTTTTGATTTCAGCTAAGGTGGCTGGCTGACTGCCAGCTGCTTTTCCACCTTCAGCCATTTTTATCTCTTCAGTTGAGTCTGTGCTTTCCTGTTCTTCTTCGGAAACTAATTCTTCCAGATGGGGGAGGTTATGGTTACTGGGTCGTTTTTTAGACCACTTAACTTTTGCAATTTCTTTTTTAATCCTTCTTTTTATATTCGACATAAGTCATAAATCTCCTCCTTAACTCCCGGCTCCCCTTCTGAGCAGTTTATTATATCTTCTGTGTGCTTTCCACTACTTAATCACTCTTTCTTCTCTGGTGGGGGAATTACACCACATGTCAAAACAGCATTCACTGGGGGAGACCGAAACAAGCCATAAACACAGTCCCGAAAGTCCCGGCAACACCAAACTTCGTCTCCCCACCGAACGCTGCAATCGCTCCAAACTGCATATCACCTCCCCCCCTTAATCACAATTTAGCACACCATCCATCGATCAAACTGTGCCTGAGTTGCTTTTCTCTTTATAGAGCCAGTTTTTTACAGCTCTTCTCCGCTTTCCAGTAAAAAGTGAGATGCGCCATAAATCAAGTCCTCGTCTCTAACAAAAACAAACCATTAACTGCTGTAACTAGCAGTTGGTTTCGATTTCCACAGAGACGCTCCACAGAGACGTTCCAACAATCTCACTTTAAATCCTTTCAACTTTACTCCATATCAGCAACTTAAACACTTAATATTCTTAGTCCTTTTCCATCATGTTGCTTTGAGATTTATGCTCTTTTAAAAAGAGATAATTGATTTTCCCGGCAAGACCGGTTGGAGAATTAAAAAATCCTTACCAGCTTCATGGCTGCCAAGCTCCACCCCCAAGTTTATCCCTAACTTGATCAAGGGAGACCTGGCTGAAATTTATAACAGTTTTCCTGTGGTGGAAGCTTTAGATTTTGCCTCATTTAAAACAGCAGTTTATAAAAGATTTCGCTATGGGCCTGAGTATTTCCGGAAGAAATTTAGAAGCCTTAATGCTGTGTCATCCAAATCTTTTGTGGAGTTGGGACACAAATTAGCAGATCATTTTGAGAAATGGATCACCTGTGCTGAGGTGAAAACCAAACAAGATTTAGTTGATCTGATAATTAAAGATCAATTAATTTTTCAAATCCCTCAAGAAATAAGATTGCTGGTGAGAGATAGAGACCCCAAAACTTATCAAGATGCAGCTTCCCTGGCTGATCAATTTTCCTTAAACCGGGGCCATCATATGACCAGCAAGTCTACTAAAGAAAATAATATTAAACCAGGGTATAAACCTATTACTGTTTTACTCTGTACAGCACCATGTACATTGATGGTGCTATATAAATAAATAATAATAATAATAATAAAGGAAGCTGAGGTAAATAAAAATCAGTTGCCAACAGAAAAGGCGGGAAACACCACCAAACCTATGTTTGGAAAAACAGACCTCACATGTCATCATTGTGGGTTGGTGGGGCATATTAGACCACAATGTCCCAGGCTGAGAGAAGAGAAAGATAAAAGTACCTCAGTAAGGAGAGTGGATATAAATAAAGATACTGAACATCCCCAAAGTTCCCAGTGTTACACATTAGTGTGGGGAGAAATGAAAGAATCAGATCAATCTTTGTGGGAAGATGTTTTAATAAATGGAAGAAAGCATAAAGCTATTCTAGATACTGGAGCTTGTTTATCTCTGATTAGAGCAGATCTGGTGATGAGGGAGGAGATTATTCCTCACAGAAAAATTAACATCAAACCTGTGACAGGGCCCATAATTGAAATTCCTGTAGCCGAGATGGAGGTTACATGGAGGGGAGTCACAGGGAAATGTATTTTAGGTGTTAATTGCTCTCAGGAAGAACCTCTAATCCTAGGTACTGATATCATGGGGTTAGAAGGTAGAAAAGTTTTTATTATTACACGCTCACAAGCAGCAGTGGAAGGCTTGTCAGACAATTGTAGCGAATCTGGAGATGCTGAGGGCATGCCTCTGCAGTTGCCTAGCAACCCAGCTGAAGGAACTGCTGAGCCAAGAAACATTGTTGCAAAAACTGATACCACGTTTGCTTTAAACACAGGAAATGATCCAGGCTTGGAAGTTTTAAGATCCAAAGCTGAGCCACAAGAAACCTCTTTTAGTGACACTCAGAAAGAACAAGTTTTCTGGGATTGGGGACTCCTATACCAAAAGTGGTTGCCCAAGAAGAAACAAAGAAGTTGGGGGGCTGAAAAGCAGCTTGTGGTACCAATACCATATAGGGACCAGTTGCTGAAATTAGCTCACGACTCCTTTTTGGCAAGCCACATGGGGATAGGAAAAACCCAGAAAAGGTTGATGACTAATTATTACTTGCCAAATATTTTTAGGGAAGGCACAGAGTTTTACAAGTCCTGTGAGAGTTACCAGAGGGTGGGGAAAAGTAGGGACAAAGTCAAGGCTCCCCTAAATCCCCTACCACTTACCAACCAACCCTTTTTAAAGATAGAACTGAACCTGGTAGGACCCTTCCCTAGACCTACACAGATAGAAAAAAAGTTTCAAGTGACCATAATAGAGTTGGCACACACAGGTTTGGCTGGAGCCCAAACCAGGCAGAAAACTTGGTATGATGAAGAGGCTACAGACCGGAACTTTAGATTGGAAGTTGAAGTCATGGTCTTCTTTCCCAGGAAGAGTAATCAGTTCGAGGCTGTTTGGGAAGGACCTTGCATTATTCAAGATAAGACTGGAGCCCATCTCCCTATTGAGTCATCTGCTTATAGGGTGGATAGAAGAGTACCAGAGGCAGTAAAAGAGAAGTTTGTTCTGACCTCGGACGCTTCGGAGGTCAGAGTTGGAGCCATGCTGATGCAGACAGTGGACAATGTGAGACATCTCGTGGCCTATTTCAGCATGGAATGGACAAAGAGAGAGAGAAGCTGTTCTGCTGTCCAAGAGAAGTGTCTGGCCATCGTTTGGGCTGTGGACAGGGTCAAGCCGTGCGTGTGGAGATGGTGGTTCATCTGGCAAGCGAGTCATCGGGCGCTGTTGTGGCTGCAACCCATGGTAAGCCACAACCAACTTTTGCAGCAGTGGTCATGGCGGATCCGGAGCTTCAATGCGGAGATCCAGCATGTGGCAGGTCGGGAGAACATCATCACGGTTGGACTGTCTCGCCAGGAATTGTCCAGTTCACCAGTAAAGTGAGACTTTGTTGTGGACATTGTGACATTAAAATTGGAGCCAAAAGGTGGACTAATAAAAATGTGGTTTTTATGATAAGTTTGATTTGCCAAGGGGTTTGTATGTATATATATATTGTTATTGCTATTAATTGTATATATAAATGTTTAACCATTTTATTTCCCCAAACCCTATGTACAGGTCCAGGTATTAAACCAGCCCCATACTCGAGTTTTTTTAAAAAGGGGGGGGAATATGTGGCGTTACACCCCACAAGTCAATTCCCAAAGGTATGTCTGCAGTTTGTAAGTCTGTGGTTTTTAGAATGTTGGCCTGAGTGGGCGGAGTTAGAATGTCTTGGGAGGGGGGAGGAGTGATATATAAGGGAATGACTGAGGGGATTGTGAGTTTTTTCCAGGGAGACTTGTTAGGTACTCTTAGAGTCTGTAGTGCTCTCTGTATTTATGGTACTTAAGTTCTGGGAAATTTGAGAGTCAGTGTAGTGAGTGGTGTCTTTAGAGTGTGGTGTGCACGTAGTGGAAGTATATTAATCAATACTGATAATAAAGAAAGTTCAAGAGTGATTGTGTGAGAAAAAGGAAAGTGCGAATGTGAGAGTGACAGGATTGTATGGAAGGTTTCAAAAAGGTTTTTAAATGTTGTTATTTGAAACAAAGCTTATGAACTTTTAAAAATAAATTTTGATTGTTTGTTTTAAAACTACCACAAAAATCCCACGTGTCTGTTTGGCGTTTATCATCTTAAGTTTACACATTCAGCACCCACTCTGACAATCATTCACCTAAGCAGATATAACTCACAGCGCATTATTATATATATTAAAATCCATTCTCCATTTTAAACCCCTTTCTCCACATAGTTTGGAGGAAGGTGATTTTTATCCCTTGCCTCAGGCGTATCAAGTGGTGGTGCTTGGCTTGAGCAGGGAGTAGCCTCGGCCAGGTCTGGTGTTCAGAGCCTGTGTCGTGGCAGAGGCTGCTTCAGAGGATCTGCAACAGGACAGTTTTCTTCTATTCTTCTATCTCCCATCCCTCTAGTCCAGGGACACTTTAGCCTGAGTCGCGGAGGCCTTCTCTTCCTGCCTCAGCCACACAGGTCCACGTGGCCAGTGAGGAGCTGAGGCAGGCCTGCCCATGTCACCATCACCCCAGGCCTCATAGCTTTGGATCGGTGGATGGTGCAGGCCTCCAGAGAAGTTCTCGGCCCTGTTCCCTCAAGCCTCGTAGCCTTGAAAGGCAGGTCTGAGGAACCCCGAGAGTGACCTCAGGATCCTCACCAAACCCCTTTCTTCTTTCCTCCTTTTACTAGCACTACATCTGCCATAAAAGAGGAGGCTGGCTTCTGCTTCGTTTCCCACCTCCTCCACAGCCCTGCTTGCAAATCCTTCAGGGGATGCTGTACCCCTTTTCAGAAGGATGGATTCCATCCTCTTGATGCAGGGGTGGGAAGTGGGGCTGGAGACCCCAGGGCAGGAGAAAGAACCTGCTCCAAGGGGACCTTTCCCCCTTTCCCCTAGCCTCGGCCATCTGCTTCAGACCTCCACTGGCAGGGGTCCAAGCTCCTCCTGGACCTGAATGCCAGTGGGCTTGTCTGTTCTGTCATGCTAGCTCACGTTCTCCCAGGTGAATCGGGAGATCCAGAGGCTGCGAGCTGAAGTGCAGCCTACGCAAGAGAACTGGGAGACGCTTGCTCCCACGCAGACCGCACCTCCGTGCCACTTCTGCCCATCCAGGAAAGGAAATCTGCATTTCGCTGCTGGAGACAGGGGCCCTCCATAACACCCCAAACATGAGACGGTGACCCCAGAGAGATCCACATGGGATCTCCCCTCCGGCTGGCACCTGCAGAAGAAACTTGTAAGTGCAACATCCGTATCGTTAATAATACCATCTTCCTTGCCAAGCCTGTTCCGTTTCACATCCTATGAGATTGGACTTCCAGGAATGCCCCAGCACCACACCTGGGTGCCCAGCAATCGCTATCCCCAGAGGTTGCAGATGGGGTGAGGGAGTGAGAGACAGAGTGAAAGGAAGCAAAAGAGAGATCGCGTTAGGGATGTGTGGTGACAGGGTGGCCCACAGGAGAACTTCTGACGTAGAGCAGAGCACTTGAGCCATCTCATGGGTGGGCGGCTGGGATTATTGAGATATCTGGACACGGGAAGAAATCAGGAAGCATAACCTTAAGGATATTTTAGGGAAGATCTGCAAAAGGAGTTTCTTGGGATCAGTACAAGAAATGGAGGCAGAACCAGAGAGGGCACAAATGAAGAGCAGCTGAAGGAGGTGGCATCTCAGACAACCAGGCATGGCACACCATGTAAAATGAAGTGTGGTCTGCAATAAAGCTGCCAATGGGGCAGTGAAACCTGAGAAGAAACAGAATGGATCCAGGGTGGATCTGCTAGAGCATGAAATCTCAAGGTTTCAAGGCATGAACTGATGTCTCATATCTGGGACTATTTCTGAGATGAACGTTCCATGGAGATTCTTCCAAGAGCTCCAAGGAACAGTTAGAGCATGATAGCAGAGGCCCAAAGAGAGCCCCAAAATAAAGGAAATTGGCACGTGACCTCATGACAGAGATAGACTTGTGGGAATCTCTGCAATGTTGCAAAAGTCCTGCAGATTCAACAGAATGTAGAGACAAAAAGACTTCTCACGTGGAAAGCAGAACTCAAGGATGCAGACATCCAGGTGACAAGGAGGGCGCAACGCTGCAAGATGCGTTCTGGGCAGAGGCGTGAGGTCCAGCCCTTCTAGAACCAGCCTCAGGAGCCGCATGTGACGGACAGGAACAATGCAAGGCCCCTGGGAGTCAGTCAGGAGAGTCAGGGAAGAGGTGGGAGCACAGGCTGAGAGAGAAGAGGGTGAAGACAGCCAGGATTTTCTTCCCTGATGGCCTTGAGGCAACACTGAATTGGCAAAGCTGAATAGGAGGGCGGTGCTTGAATACTAGGCACAAATCCCATTAGCCCAAAAGACATTTACTAACTTTTCAAGCTAAAAATCTAAAATCAAAACATAACTATTTTTTATTTCTTACCTGATGGGTGGCTTGGCCTGCATGAAGGAAGTCAATCAATGGTTAAACAGTGCAAGGAGAACAGCTTGGACATGAGAGAGCTTCAAGGAATTTGCTTTCTCCGGTTCCCTTCTCAGATGGCCTGGGAGGGGCGAAGGGCATGTTAGCTGGGCGGGGGGCACGGAGGGGCGCTCTCTAAACGGGGGTTAATCTGCCCCAGACGGCATGCGTCGCCTTGCAATACGAGAGGAAAAAAATGGTCTCTTACCTGGTTGATGCTTTTGCCTGCTTGAAGGAACATGGTTAAGTGTAACATACCTGACTACCTAACATGGCCACTAACAAAACTATTCATATATATCTATAGAAATATATATATAGAAATGTATATATAGATCTGGTTATAGATATAGATCCATAGATATTGATACATAGATATAAATATAGATGTATATGAATTTATAAATGAAATAAAAAGCAAGTCATATCCGCAGATATAATTTGCAGCTAAACTGTAACAGTGCAATCCTGTACATGTCTGCTCAGAAGAAAGGCTCCTTCAATTCAGCGGACCTTACTCCTAGGTAGCGTGTGTAGGATTGGAGCCTCAGACGTTTAACTTCAACCAGTTAAATAAATATCAGCATAGATATATTCTGTATACATTGATATATAGCTATAGAAATATATATATAGAAATATATATAGAGATATATAAATATAAAGCTATTACTATATGTAGATATAAATACATAGGTATCGGTGCATAGATATAAATATAGCTATATATGAACATAAGGAATAAAACAAGTCATATCTGCAAATATAAGTTGTAGCTAAACTATACCTAACAGTGCAGTCCTATACATGTCTAGTCAGAAGTAACTCCAATTAATTTAAATAGGACTTACTCCTGGGTAGCATGTATTGGATTGCAGCCTAAGACATTTAACAGTGATTAATTAAATAAATAAAAATAAAAATTCATATATCTCTATATAAATATATATATAGCTGTATATATATAAATATATAGATATAGATATAAATATAAATATAGATGTATAGATACCGATGCATAGATATAAATATAAAGATATATGATTCTATACATGAAATAGAAAGCAAGTCATATCAGCAAATATGGGTCGCTAATCTCTAAGCCTAACTAACTAACAAACGGAAAGATGTAAATAGCAGCTTCAGAGTTTCAGTAGAAAACTTTACAGCCGGATGGCCACTGCACCGGGGACGACCTCCAATGCCACAGCAAGGAAGGTTAGGGGGCTGGGTAGATTTGTGGGGGGCGACCTCATCAGCAAGACAATGTCGGAGTGGTACTAGGAGCTGGCAAAGGCTTGGAGTTTGTGCTTCTTGGTGCAACCCCACATGGGGACTCCATAGGGATCAAAATGTGGGAGCCACCCATTAGTTGTCCATGCCTGGAGCCCCCAAGGGACGAGAATTTCAGACACATCTTCTGTTCAGTTTAGGTTTGGCTCTGAAATTCTGCACTCAGAGAGGAGTGTTTTGCACCATCTCTCTCTCCCAATGTATGGGACCTGGTGTGGGTGCTCTAGACTACTGATTAAGGGAACAGCATTTTCCTCTTTGCTGATGTTGGTAATTCTGTGGGACGGATGAGAGTGTCTAAAGGCCACAAAGAACGCTGTAGCATTCTTTGTTCTTTTTCTTCTCTTTGGGAGTCACAAAGAGGTAAGTAGGCTGAGCTGGGGCAGAGCACCGTGGGGCGGGGTGGGGCGAGGTGGGGCGGGGCTGGGTGAGATGAGGGTGGGCCGAGAGTGCAACTTCAAATTTTTCAGAACACCTGTAATAAAGACATGATTAGTTTTGGTCTCTTACCTGGTCAATGTCTTGGCCTGTATAATGAAGGGTTAGGGTTAAATGCAACATATGAACCCGCCCCCTAAGCCTGCCATCAAACTGCACAGATGGACCCTTGAAGGGGAACCTCTCAAAAGCAAATTCTTTTCCGCCAGGCAGACTTTGGGCCTGCAGGATCTATGTCACATTTCGCTTGGAGCCCAAGGCCCTCTCCTCAGAGCAAAGTGAAAGAAAATGGCTCAAGAAGACAGACACAGAATTGCGGGACAACGTGCCTCTGAGCAGATGCTCAGGCCAGGAATTGGTTTTCAGGTACAGAACTGGAGCTCACACCCAAATCGTTTCACATCCAAATCTCCTCGTGTTTTCCCCCAAGCATTGAGATTTCGGAAGCCTGATTTCAGAGGGGAAAAGATCTGTTTGTGTCAGTAGTGTTAAAGCATGAGCCGCAAATCACCTGGTGATCTCCCAGCAGGTCTCCAACTCTCACCTGTCCGCCTGGCTTCAATCTCTCTCATGTCCAGAGAGAGAAATTCTTGGGACCGGGAGGCCTGTAGCTGGCCCAAGGGGCATCCAGAAAAGGCTTCTATTGTGTAATGACCCTGCTTGCTACATGGAATTAGAAAATGTATAAAAGCGAAATATAGAGTAAGTCCTATCTGCAAATAGAATTTATAGCCGAATTATAACCAGCAGTGCAACCTACACTTCCTTACTCAAAAGTAAGTCCCATGAAGTTCTCTCCCACTTGGGGAGAGGTGTAAAGTCCAACCCTTCTAGACTGCTGGCCAGGTGCAGCATGTGTCCGTGAGGAGCAATTCAATTCTTTTTGTGGAAGTTTGGAGCATCAGGGAAAAGAAGTTAAACGTTAGAATAGAATGAGAGAGTAAAGAATGGTAGTGAAATAGAGTTTTCTTCTCTGATGACCTGGGGGCAACTGTAATTTGCCATAGCTTAACAGGTTTGCCCAAATTCCATTTGCATGGTTCAAGAAAAATTATGTGTTGTCTGTAACAAAGCTGCCATGGCGAAATGAAACCCGAAAAGAAAAAGAATGGAGCTATGGTTCCTTGAGGATGAAGTCTTAAGGCTTCAAGGCGATGCACGTGTTCTTCAAGACGGGAAGGCACCCAGAGCCCTCTCCGGTCCAGAGCCCTCTCTGGTCCAGGGCCCCCTCCTCTATGAATGTTGCATTGCACTTCTTCCAAGACCTCAAAGGAAGGAGATACAGCATAATAGATGTGCCACAGAGAGCTCAAAAGCAAAGGAAGTGGGCGCAGGACCTCATGACAAATCTCTGCACTGTCACAAAGGCCCAGGAAATTAAATTGAACGCATAGACCAAGAAGACTTCTCAAGCGGGAAGAGGAACTCAGGAAGGCAGACACACTCCTTACTGAAACCAAAAATGAAGGGATGGGGGCAAACCAAACTTGTGGTTCAGAAGTCCATCAGCAACGGAGAAAGAAGGCAAGGAGCAAGAACCACCAATTGCAAGCCCAGATGTGGAGCCCAAGAAAAACAGGGGCAGTGGAAAGGGCTGGTAATGCCAGGGTCTCAGGGGCGGCTGGGGCGGTGGTGGAAGAGACATTGCTACGCAGATCAAATAAGCCTTCCCTGACGAATGTCAAGGGAAATGAACAGTCCACGTGAGCTGGGATGTGCGGTCTGAGGATCCAAGCCTCCCAAAAGCTTTTAGGCCTCATCTTGACAGAAAAGCTACAATACAAGCATCATTACAAGTAGGCCTCCTACTTGGCAAATGGTTTTGCCTGCATGAAGGAACACCGTCAAATATACAATATTAACCTACCTAACCTTTCTACCCAAATTACTAATACTTACATAGCATTATCAATATCTCAATGAAACATAAAGCAAATCCTATCTGTCAATGTAACGCTTAACTAAACTAACTATGAACCTCAGCAGCTAACGTATTCAAATATATAACCAAATTAAAGCAGTACTGAAATATTTCAAAAGCGACCATCTCTGGGTTGGATCCAGATTCACACTGGAGCAACTGCGCTGAGGGAAGTGGGTTTCCATGGCCCCTCCTTCCCACGACAGTCCTCCAGGCCCCTGGAAATACTACACAGAGGCACAGAAGCCCCTGCTCAAGGAGGTGATCTGCGATCTGGGGGTGGAGATCCCCCCCAAATTAGGCAGAGGGACTTTCCATGAGCAGCAGACAGATCCTAGACCCATCCCTCTGTTGAGGCTCCTCAACTGTCCTAACAGCTTTTAGATACGGAATGACATCACTGAGGTGATGACATCACTTGGAACCCAGAGCATTGTGGCCTCAGAGGTGTTGTGCATTTCTTCCTCTTAAAGCTATATCCCATGACTCCAACGGAAGCAGCCTGCTTGCAGGGCAGGGCAGCATACAAACCTGGATTCAAAACCACAGGATGAGACAGTACATAATTTCAGCTAGCTTGATGCCGGGCTGGTGGTGGCCTCCAAAAGGGTCCAA
The DNA here is from genome assembly GCF_023053635.1 of Elgaria multicarinata webbii. Classification (NCBI taxonomy): domain Eukaryota; kingdom Metazoa; phylum Chordata; class Lepidosauria; order Squamata; family Anguidae; genus Elgaria; species Elgaria multicarinata. The sequence goes on from NC_086173.1 coordinate 26,021,827, forward strand.
GGCAGTTTGCTGCCTGAGCCAGAGCAGTAAATGGTCCCACCTGCCCTTACAAAAGCCATGGTACACAAAACCACAAACATTATTTTGGCACCTGAAGCAGAAAATCCTACAAGGGCCTCTTTCCCCTCCCTGGCAGTAAGAATGCCGAACAAGGCATAGGCTACCTTGGCTGGTCCCAGGCCTGCCATCCTTCCCATCTGGATTCTGGATTTGGGCCTGAAAGGCCAAGGGAAAGTGTGGGTGTAAGTTGTAAGCATGCACAAATTGTGACACTGCACCGCATCATCACTGATCTGTTAGGGCATCAGCTTCCCATTTCCTGGCTGTTTGGAATTTGAGCCAACGTTAGAGTGACCATGAGCCTGTCCCGTCCTCCCATGCTGCTCCTCTAGATCCGGGCCCACGCACTGCCTGTAATGGCTTGCTTCCCCTTTCAGGAGCCGCGCAGCACCTGCACGTCCGACAAGGTATCGTGAAAGATCCCACAATGCCTTGTGGGAGAAGGGAGAAGAAAGCCCTTACTGGCAGCAGAGAGGCTTGGCGGTCCATGAATCTTCCCTTCAGGAAAATCGGGGGTGTGTGCAAAATGACCCCCTTACCAAGAACTATGGAGGCAACACGGGGCTTGGCAAGGGGGTCATTTTTGCCCACCCCCATCCCCAATTTCTCACTTTTGGTTTTTGTTCTTATAATCCCATTAGAGCAAATGGGATTTTGAGAAAAACAACAAAACAAAAAACATTAGGAAATCAGGGGTGTCCCCCCCAAAAATGACTCCCTTGCTAGACACTGTGTTGCCCCTACAGTGCTTAGCAATACGAAAATACACAGTCCCTCAGGAAGCATATTCAACTTTTGAAAATAAACAATATCAAATAATTTACAACAACCATAATGATTTATAACATGCAGGTACCATCCGGCCATGTTCTGCCACATTAGTGTATTCGATAAACAGTAACCAAACAGCCGCAAAGGGTCATACTTTCACTGACCTCTCATGACCTGTAATTTTTTATATGTCAATTTCTCCATTATTGCTGTCTTCCACACCGATTTATACCACTCATTCAACTCTGTATATTATTAAAATGCCTGGGAAAATAAGAAGGTTTCCACCTGGGTCCCAAAGCTTCATAAAGCTTTAAAGCACAATCCTTTGCGTGTTTAGATAGAACAAAAGGCTTGCACCTCCTAGCATGGCTGGCTGGAAAATGTTGAGAGTTGTGGAACGGTTCTTCCGTCTACACGTGCATAAGGTTGTGCCCTTAGAGTTTTAATACATTTTAAAAGATACTAGACTTAACTAACCATTTTTACGAAATTATAGAAAATTGAAAAAGTGGCGGAGTTATTGCTACAATCTTTTCTAGAGTTCAAAATGGAACAGAAGTGTTAAAATCAAGCTGCAGATTTTGATGGTGCTATCATGCTCATAGTATCCAGTGTGCTAATGCTCGTAGTTATTTACAAACTCAATTGTAGTTTTGAGGTTTCAAATAAAGACCCACCCATGCTAAGCTGGCACACTGAGTTCTGGAAAGTTTCATGACCAAAGGGTTCTCACCAGCTTTTGGGGTGGGGGGAGGTGGGTTAACTCCTTTGACGCGTAGGCACCAGGATTTCCAGAAAATACGGTGAATTTAAATATTGCCTAGTTCCACAAAACCGTATTTTACAGCTCCCACTTCCCCTGACAGAAGGAAGCTCCAGGGTCAGCTGCTACAAAGTTTGCTTACTGGCAAAGTGCAAGGGGTTTACATTTACTGGCAAAGTGCAGGGCAATAATTATTTAAAATTGTTATATCTTTTGTAACGTCTGTTTGTTTACAGATGTACAATTGGAGCATGAAGAAGCAGTCTGGTCTGGTAGCCACTCCAAAGAATGGTAGTCTTTAAAACATGGTCACTTTGCCTGGAAAGCAAACAGCATGAAGCCTTTGCAGATCTTCCAGTCTTCCTCTTGCAAGCCAGGTCCAAAGCTCACACTTTTGTCCTTTGCTGGCTATCTTCCAACTGCTCAGACTTTTACTCCTCATTACCTGCTATTATTTGCATTTATATACCACCCCATAGCCAAAGCTCTCTGGGCGGTTTACAAAAGTTAAAAACAGTGAACGTTAAAAAGAAATATACTAAATTTAAAACCATAAAAGCATGAAATACATACAAAAACAGACAATATCCATTTAAAAACAACTATTCTGGGGTCAGTTTAAAAAACTCAGCATTTGCTGTTAAATGCCTGGGAGAAGAGAAAAGGAGGGCTCAGGCAGGAAGGCGGAGGTGGAGAACAACGACGGAAAGATGCAGCGAATGTATACCGAATGCCTGGAGCTGATGGCCCGCCACCTGAAGGTGGTGGAAATGGAGAGAGAGGAGTCCCGAGGGCAGTCTCCAGCGGGAGCGGCCGGGCAGCGGTTTGACCGGCGGACATTCCCGGTGTACCATGAGGGTGACGATGTCGGGGCTTTTCTGGCACTCTTCGAGGATACTTGTGACGAGTTGGGGGTTCCAGCAGCCCAGAAGATGAGCCTGTTGCGCCCACAGGTCGCCGGGACATTGAGAGAGATGATAGCTACCATCCCTCGGGAGCTGCGACACGACTATGGGCATTTCAAGGCGGTGGCCAAGGAGCAGTACGCTCTTACGGCGGAACTTTGTCGCCAAAAGTTTCGGCAGCTCACCGGGAACCCGAAGGAAACCTTCGCGGCGTTCACCACTCGAATGATGACAGCAATGGAGGCCTGGCTGGAGGCGGAGGGGGTCCGGGACCTCAAGGCGGCTAAAGATCTGATGGCCAAAGAGCAGCTCTACCAGCAGTTCCCTGAGAAGTATGATGCCTGGGTGGGGGGAAAGAACCCCAAAACCCCAAAATGGCGGATCGCCTGCAGGTGTTCGAGAGGAAAGGAGCTGGGGGAACCCCCCGGGTGGTGGAGAAAGTCCCAGAGCGGCGGTCCAGTGGAACACCGGTGGAGAAGAAGGCGGCCTGGCCTGGAAAGGAGCGCAGTGGAAAAGGGAGCACCCCCCAGGCAGCGGCGGTGGCCGGATCCCAAACGAGTGGGGGATGCTTTTACTGCAAGGAGCCCGGGCACTTGAAGAGGGAATGTCCCAAGTTGGTGGCAAAGCAGGCGGGGGCGGCCGGCGGTCCGGCTCCTCGACCGGTGGTACGAGCGGCGGTGGCTCCACCGGCACCGGCCTCCCTGTTGACGAATTGGAGCGACGACAGCGAGGGAGAAGTGGCTGACCTGAAGTGGGAGTACATGAGCACCGACCCCGTCGGGGTGGTGAAGGCGGCGGCAGGCCCGGAGCAGTCAGGTTCCTCGTCGGCCATCGCTATGCGGTTGGTGACCCCGGCGCAGCTCCAGTGGAGTCGGAAGAAATTTTGTGAGTGTGTGGTGGTCGATGGGAGACAGGTGTGGGCTCAAAGAGACACCGGCATGGATTTGAGCAGCGTACATGTGGCCCTGCTCAAGCCGGAACAAAAACTTTCGGGCCGAACTGTGACAGTAACTCCCTACGGGGCACCTCCCTTTGAGGCGCTGCTGGCCCGAGTAAAGATTGAGTACTGGGGGTGGAAGGGAGAGCTGGTTATACTTACGCATACGGAAGGGCCAGCTTTCCTCCTGGGAAATGACTTATGCTTTAAAGTTACACAATTGGCCGTGGTTACTCGGGGGGAAGCCACTAAATGGAGGGGGGACTCCGGGAGTGAACGGGGGGAAGTGCCTTTAAGTGTATCAACCGAAGCCAACGGGGAAGAGGGAGGCCCTGGTCCGGAAAGCCTGGACTCCCCAGAGTTTCGCCAAGAGCTCCAGCAGGACCCTACCCTACAAGGGTGTCGGGAGGCGGCGGGAAGCCCGGCTGAGGGGCGGGGGAAGATGGGGATGGCGGTGTTCATCTGGGAAAGGGGGTTGCTATACCGCTTGTTCTCGCCCAAAGGGGGAGGAGGGGTGGAGAGGAAACAACTGGTGGTGCCTCAGGGGTCGCGGGGAAGAGTGTTGGAAGCAGCCCATGAGTTATTATGGGGGGGGCACCTGGGAATCCACCGAACCCTGTAGCGGGTGAGTCGGGACTTTTACTGGCCAGGGATAGCCCAAGAGGTACGGAACTTTTGCTCCACGTGCGAAACCTGCCAACAAGTAGGGTTTCCCCGGGATCACCCCAAGGCATCGCTACGCCCTTCTCCCATTACAGAAGTGCCGTTCGAGAAGATGGGGGTGGATATATTGGGACCTTTCAGCCCGGCCACCCGGTCGGGGAAGAAATACATCTTAACCCTGGTTGATTATGCCACCCGCTTTGTGGAGGCGGTGCCTCTGACCACTATTTTCGCCCCGCAGCTAGTCAAAGCAATGATGACTATCTTCACCCGGTTAGGGGTCCTCAAGGTATTGGTACACGATTTGGGAGGGGGGTTTATGTCCCAGCTGTTGAAGGAGCTATGGAAGCTGGCCGGAGTGCAGCAATGCACTTCCGCGGCTTACCATCACGAAGGCAACGGGCTGGTAAAGCGTTTTAATCAAACCTTGGGGAGAATGCTGAAAGCTTACGCTGTTAAACATGCATCGGATTGGGACCAGGCTCTACCCTATCTTCTGTTTGCTGCTCGAGACGCTAAAAGTGACAGTTTGGGGTTTTCGGCAAATGAGCTGGTGTTCGGGCGGGAGCTGAGGGGCCCGCTGAAGCTGTTGAGGGAGGGGTGAGAAGGTCGGACCAGCCCCACTCCTGTTTCGGTGGTAGCCTACATGCAAAACTTGCAGAATTTGCTGCGGGAAGTGGGGGAGGCTGCCCAGGAGAATCTAGCCCAGGCCCAACAAACCCAGAAGGGGTGGTATGATAGGAAAGCACAGCAGTGGGTGTTCCAGGAAGGGGACAAAGTATTAGTCTTGAAGCCGCTGAAGCCAGAGAAGCTGGCGGTTCGGTGGGAAGGGCCACTGGTGGTAGAGAAAAAATTAAATGAGGTTAATTATTTGCTGAGGGACCCCGCTACCCAGCGCCGCTCGAAAGTATTCCACGTAAATATGATGAAGCCATTCCAAGAACGAGCCATGCGAGTGTGCCAGATAGAAAAAGGGGACCCGACGGATGGAGAAGCCGGGGTGGACGTCTTGGCTAGCTATCAGGGGAAGGAGGGGCTGGCGGACATCCAGATACCGGAGGAGTTGGGAGTCAGGCGGCAGGAACAGCTGAGGCAGTGCTTAAAGGAGTTTGGGGGATTATTTTCGGGGCTGCCGGGGCGAACGTCCCTGGTGACGCATTCCATCGACACAGGGAACCACCCACCGATCCAGTCCCCGCCACACTGGTTGAATGGCAGGCAGTTAGAGATAGGGAACAAGGAGATTGAGGAAATGCTGGCGATGGGGGTTATTAAGAAGAGCCACAGCCCCTGGTCCTCCCCCCTCGTGCTGGTGGCAAAGAAGGATGGCTCGATCCGTTTTTGCGTGGACCCTAAACTGTACAGCGTTTCCACGGTAGCGGCCTATCCAATGCCACGCACGGACGATTTGATAGAAACGTTAGGGAGGGCCAAGTACATCTCCACGCTGGATCTAACCAAGGGATATTGACAGGTGCCCTTGGATGAGGATGCCGCTTTGAAGTCCGCCTTTTCGACCCCTAGGGGGCACTATCAGTTTACAGTGTTGCCCTTCGGGCTCTCAAATGCCCCGGGGGGCTTTCAGAAACTTATGGACCGGGTTCTGGAGGGCCTGGGGGCGTTTTCATGCGTCTACTTAGATGAAGTGGCGGTGTTTAGTGACACCTGGGAGCAGCACTTAGAACATCTCACCCAGGTATTCGGCCGGCTGCAGGAGGCCAGTTTAACGGTGAAGGCCTCCAAATGCCAGTTCGGGAGGGGGGAAGTAACGTATTTAGGACACCGAGTGGGGCAGGGAGCCTTAAAACCTATGGAGGCCAAAGTGGAGGCAATCCAACAGTGGCCCGTCCTGCAAACCAAGAAGCAGGTCCTGTCCTTCCTGGGACTGGCAGGCTATTAACGCCGGTTCGTTCCTAGCTTCAGCCAGCTAGTGGCCCCCCTGACAGAACTGTGTAGAAAGAGACAGCCGGTGCGGGTACAGTGGACAGAGGCTTGCCAACGGGCGTTTGACGGGTTAAAAGAAAAACTAAAGTGTGCCCCAGTCCTCCGAGCACCCGACTTCGATCGCCCGTTCGTGGTTCAAACGGATGCTTCCGAGGCGAAGTTGGGGGCGGTGCTGCTGCAAGAAGGAGATGGGGGCAGCTGCAGCCTGTAGCATTTATCAGCAAGAAGTTGCTACCGAGAGAAAAGGCTTTGGCTACCATCAAAAAGGAGTGTCTGGCCATTGTATGGGCAGTGGGGAAATTACGTCCCTACCTGTGGGGCCGGCCGTTCCAAATACAAACCGACCACTCCCCGCTGTGCTGGCTAGCCCGAGTAAAAAACACCAACCAAAAATTATTACGGTGGAGCTTGGCCCTACAGGATTATGATTTTACCATCTCCCACATCAAGGGCAAGGAAAATGTTGCGGCGGATGGACTGTCCCGAAGTTTTGGCCAGGAGGGGGAAGTTGCGAGTCAGTGTGAAAAACCCCTGCCCCTGCGTGGGCACAAAAGAGAGAATAAAAAACAGGAGTCAATGTGTAAATTGGGAAGGGTTAAGGGGAGGTAGGATGGAATTTTTTAGAAATTCCATCTTAAGGGGGAAGGTGTAAGGGTTAAGCGGATCTTGGGACTAGCATGTTTTTTAATGCATGAATTTTATGGTTTTTATGGTTCTATAGGAGGGGAGATAAGATCCAGACCAGCTGCGTGAGGGGGAGAAGACGGAGCCATCCGATTGTAACTGTCTTGTGGCCTTGAGTGATTAGCCATCCTGGGCTGAAGTGTGAAGTAACTCCTTGCATCAAAGCTGAAGGGAGGGGGGAATGGAGTGAAAAGGATAGTGTAAAGAAACCCTGTGAAAAGAACAGGGAAGAGTCGGCTGAGTCTGGTCTGGGTGACGTATGATCTGTAGTTTTAGATTTTAGCTTGCTTACTCTGGGTTCTGGTACTTTATGCATGTAACTAAGTTTTATTCGGCTGAATCCCATGTATTTCCTACCCTTATCCTGAATAAATGGTCTTAAACCTCATTCTGTGTGAGCTTTGAGTGTCCAAACCAAGGGTCCGTGCTAAATCCAGTCTGAAGCCAGCGGTTTGCTGGGCGTTCTTCCTTTACATACCTCATTTGGAAGCTGCCGTTACGGCCCGTTTTGCACAACACAGACTTTTGCCCGGAACGGGTGTCTGAACGTGGTTTCGGGGCAACTTTTGGAGCTTTCTATATTTGTCCCACGTTGTCATGTGCATCTGGTGAGTTTGGTTGAGTTACCACATTGGGAAGTTGCTATTACGGCCCGTTTTGCGTGATACGGGCTTTTGCCCGGAACGAGTGTCGGAACGTGGTTTCAGGGCAACTTTTGGAGCTTTTTATATCTGTCCCACGTAGTCATGTGCGTCTGGTGAGTTTAGTTGACTTACCTCATTGGGAAGCTGCCGTTACGGCCCATTTTGCACAATACGGACTTTTGCCCGGAACGGGTACCGGAATGTGGTTTCGAGGCAACTTTTGGAGCTTTTTATATTTGTCCCACCTAGTCATGTGCATCTGTTGAGTTTGGTTGACTTATGTCATCGGGAAGTTGCCACTGCGGCCCAATTTGCGCAATACGCTCTTTTGCCTGGAACGGGTATCTGAATGTGGTTTGGGCAACTTTTGGCGCTTTCTATATTTGTCCCACGTTGTTATATGTGTTTGGTGAGTTTGGTTGACTTACTTCACTTGGAAGTTGCCGTTACGGCCCGTTTTGCGCAATACAGACTTTTGCCCGGAACAGGTATCGGAACGTGGTTTCGGGGCAACTTTTGGAGCTTTCTATATTTGTCCCACCTTGTCATATGTATCTGGTGAGTTTGGTTGAGTTACCACTTTGGGAAGCTGCTGTTATGGCCTATTTTGCGCAATAGGGATTTTTGCCCGGAACGGGTATTGGAACGTGGTTTCGGGGCAACTTTTGGAGCTTTCTACATCTGTCCCTCCTAGTTATGTGCGTCTAGTGAGTTTGATTGACTTAACTCATTGGGAAGCTGCTGTAATGGCTCGTTTTGCTCAATACGAGCTTTTGCCCGGAACGGGTACCGGAATGTGGTTTCGAGGCAACTTTTGGAGCTTTTTATATTTGTCCCACCTAGTCATGTGCATCTGTTGAGTTTGGTTGACTTATGTCATCGGGAAGTTGCCACTGCGGCCCAATTTGCGCAATACGCTCTTTTGCCTGGAACGGGTATCTGAATGTGGTTTGGGGGCAATTTTTGGAGCTTATTAAATCGGGCTCACCTAGCAATGTGTGTCTGGTGAGTTTGGTTAACATACCTCACTTGGAAGCTGCAGTCCCGGCCCGTTTTGTGCAATATGCACTATGCGCGGAACAGGTATCAGAACGCAGTTTCTTTGCACTTTTTGTGGCTTCTTGCATCCCTGCCATGGAGTTATGCATAACTGGTGAGTTTTGTTGATATCGCTCATTCAGAAGTGGCCGTTCCGGCCATCCCATTCTGTTCCGGATGTTGTTTTGGGAGTTCTGGGGTTAATAGTGATATAATATTGCAATGGTTTTAGTCCTAAATTATTGTTCCCAAGTGTTACTAACACATGCCACTGTTTTTGGTATGGTTTTTTAATATAATGGGGTCATTCCGGCCTGTTCTGTTCCGGCTTTTACACCGTCCCTGTCTTGGGTCCGTGCTAAATCTGGTGGTAACAGGTCACAGAAAGACTTGCTCAACTTTTACAATATTGTGAAAAAATTGTGTTAGTTTGAAAGGTTGTGGAGATGATATCTATATAAATAAAAATGTAAATGTTCGTTCGAAACAGACGTTATATCTCCGAAAGTTCTTCACCGATTGCTTTGAAATTTTGACACAACGTTGCATTCGAATATGCGAGCGTTGTTATGCAACTATGTTCTATATGGGGACAAAAGTTTGTCTTAAAATCGAAGAAACAGGCCTCCTCAAAACCAGTCCTGCTGATCATTGTGACATCGCCAACCAGTAGGCGAATCCACTGCCTCTGCCTCCTCTCACATTTGCATGTTCTCTCACAATTGGCTGAGTGAATATAGATGTCACACCTGTGACAGTTACATGTTCTGAAGAAAGGTAACTGCCAGGAGTTTCCACTAACCTCCTCACCGTAAAAACATCCTTTTTAAAAAACCAAACAATCTGCTTTACTTCATCCAAATAATGCCTCGCAGAAGATCACACTTAGGTCGTCGTACTCGCAGAGCGGAAGCACTGCGATGAGAAATTGCAAATCAGACTGAGGAAGAACGGGCATCAGCAAACGAGAAAAAAAGAAAAAGAATGCCTCAAATACATGCCAAGGAACCAGCCAAGCAACGTTCAGCCAGACTTGAGGATGCACGGTTGCAAGCACGGCAATCGCGTTCTACAGCTTCAGATCTGCTTTGTTCTCAACAGAATGAACGCGACAGGCTGAGAGTGGCTGAAAGACGTCAACGAGAAACAGCACATCAGCGTCAAACACGACTCCGTGGTAAACAATTACACGATTACAATCGCCTTGCATTCCGGTACAACCCAGCTGATGATTATAGTTTGAGGTGGCATGTTCTCATCGGCACTATGACTGAAGTGTGTCCTTATTGCAAGGCTCTTAAATTTAATGGAGAAACAAAAGGAATGTGTTGCGCTGCTGGAAAAATTAAACTGCCTCAACTTGGAGAACCACCAGAGCCATTACAAACTTTGCTTGCCGGATATACCGCAGAATCAAAGCATTTCCTATCTAACATCAGGAAATACAACTCATGCTTCCAAATGACGTCGTTCGGCGCAGAAATCATCACAGCTCCATTTATACCAACTTTCAAAGTCAAAGGACAAATTTATCATAAAGCCAGCTCCTTCCTTCCGTTTCAAGATAGTCAACATAAATTCCTACAAATGTATTTCATTGGTGATGGCAATGATGAATTGAATGCACGCTGCGAAATTTATACTGGCATAAAAAGGTCCATCGTTTCAAAACTGCAACAGCTACTTCACGAAAAAAACAATTTAGTACATTTGTTCAAAACAGCAATTGACATGATGCCATCTGATACACACAAGATTGTTATTCAGGCTGACAAAACGCCTGCTGGAGAACATGTGCAAAGATTCAATGCTCCAACTATAGACGAAGTGGCAATTGTTATAGTCGGAGATCAATCTTGACAGGACCTTTCAAAGGTGAAGATGTCCTCATTCCTCGCATTCCTATGATTCCAACGGATATGCCATTTCAATTTAAGAGATTGCAATTCCCAATTCGATTGCCGTTTGCAATCACCATCAACAAAGCTCAGGGCCAATCTTTAGAATTGTGCAGTTCAGATCTAGACACAGATTGCTTCTCACATGGACAATTATATGTTGCGTGTTCTAGAGTCGGCAAACCAGACAATCTCTATATCTACATAGACAATGGAACAACTAAAAATATTGTATATCCACAAGCATTGTGAAATTAAACATATTAGAAACATCCGCTTTGTCTTTTCTTTCTTTTGAATTTAACCAGACTGAGCCACAGCAATGCGTGGCAGGGTACAGCTAATATATATATATATATATATATATATATATATATATATATATATATATTATATGATCCTGGCCATGGCTGTGTACATAATGTCACTATTGTTATTCTAAGGTATTTCCCAATGATCAGCGATTGTGAGAGCTATAATCCAAAACATCTGGAGGGCACCAAGTCCCCTCCCCTTGAGTTTGTAGAAACTTAGTTCTACTTACAAGCTGCAAGAATAGAACTAAGCCAAAAAAGCTGAAAGTTCAAAAACTTGAGACCGTGTTTTGCATAAAGGTGGCACCACCTCAATTATCCTGCTCTGAGATTCTGGTTTACTCCACTGTATAATGGATCAGCTCTAGGAAATCATCTTCAGAGGGTTAACTACCAATGATCGGTTTCAGGACATTCCAGTGACCTGTGGTTTTGACGCACGTTGACAAAGATGGATGAAAGGTTTGGCTACTACCACAGGAAACTGAAAGGACAGTAGTTAAAGAGTAATAGCCTTAGTACTATTGACAGCTTCTTCGTCCATGAAAAAATGTGAATGACTGAGCACAGTTCACCTTGCTTCTACAGACATTGAAATATTAGGATTTTGTTTCCCTCAAGCAAGTGAAAATATCAGCAGGGTTGTCCTTTGCTGCTACTAGCTTTCATCTGTCTGCCCGTTAGCTATGAAATGTACAGTTGTGTCAAGGATACAGTTTGATGAAGAAATGACCAAATTGTTGTTATCAACATTTGAGCCTTTCGATGGGCAAAAAGGAATGCAGGCATTTGTAGCACTTAAAATGAAATCTTGCAAAATTTTGAAATTCCCTATTCAAGATTTTGATGTAGAAAATTGAACTCAAAATTCACCACTCAAATATTAGAACTGAAATTTGACATTAAAACTTTAAAACTCAACTGTTTTCACTGATTAGGAGTGCAATCCTAAGCACGTTTACCCAGAAAAACACACTCCTACAACTGCCAGCATTTCCCAGCCAGTATGGGAGTTGTAGTTTTTTTCTGTCTTAAACGTGCATAGGATTGCACCCTAAATGAATGAACTAAGCAGCTATTTAGTCTCTCAGCATCCGCTCAGGGACTGCTTCCATACTAAGGCCCTTTAGTGCAGCTGAGGTTTCATTTTCCTGTATTTGGCTGGAAGCAGAATTAACAGAGTGTTTCCCCATGGCACTTAATACAACGCTATATCCTTGGGAAACCACTAGTCTGAGGGGCATGAACTTTCTATAATGCTTACTGACAATAAGGCCTAATCTACACCAAGCAGGATATTGCACTATGAAAGCAGTATAAAAGCGATATAAAAGGCAGGAGCCACACCAAACAGGATATAGCACTATGAAAGCGGTATATGGTATGTGTCAATGGCCCCCAACAGTTGTCAGTTCACTTCAATGCCACTATAAAGCAGTCGTGTGGCTCCTGCCTTTTATATACCACTTTCATACTACTTTCATAGTGCAATATCTTGCTTGGTGTAGATTAGGTCTAAGTCCCCTTCAACAAAGGTCTCTTGCAGATTCAGTGCGAAGCTTCCTCCTTGCAGCGTTAGCCTCTAATTACTTCCGGTTCAGTGTGCCCCCACCATTACTGATGAAATACTGACTCATTACTCCAGAATTCTTTCCTTTCCCTTCTGGTGGGTTTCTCTTCTGGAGGGCCTCCTGGCCCTCGTCTTCACAATGTTGATAAGGCTGCGCGCAGTGCCACAAGGCATGCTGCTGCCACATTGACGCTCCTTCCAACCATCTACATCTGAAGGAGTGCAGTTGTGGGCTTTCTGGGCTCTGCCGCTGCCATCGCCACTGTGCCCACCCACCCGAGCACTCACATGGCCGGTCCAGGAGCGCCTGGGAGCATCCACACCCCCTCTTCTAAGAGTAGGGGTTTGGGGGTGTTTGTTTTTTTTTTAGCAAAAATGGGACTGTGTTGTTGTTTTAAGCTGTAAATGTGAAGGATCGCATTTACAGCTAGCTGGGGTGGGGGGAAACAAGGGGGAGTAGGAATGGGGTGCTCCCTCCCTGGTGGGATTTCCAACCCCCCTTTAAAAAAAAATCTTAACAAGTCACCGCAGAGGAGCAGAGCTTCGGGGCTTTGCCCCTAGATCGCTTTGGAGTGGCGGCTGCGTCATGTAGAACACCTGCCTCCACTCCAAAGCAATCCATGGGCAAAGCGCCCATGTAGACGCTCCTCTGGTTATTATTTCTTTTATTGTGAAATGACACTATTCTGCTATAAAAGAAAGAATATTAAACATGAAAATGAACCAGTAATTAAGGCTACCATCCCTTCCTTCAGGGAAGAGGAGCTCTGGAGGAGGGCCACGTCATCAAATCTAGAGGCCCCAGCTATACCCGCAGAAAGCTTTGCATAAATCTGCCACTGGGAGAAACATTACTAGAGTTGTGCGTGCATTCTGGGCATAGGATAGGGATGGGCTAGAGATGGCTTTGGATTGGCTGTATCCAAAGTTCCTCCATTACCCCAAGAGGCCCCAGGCTCAGGCCCCTCAACTACACCAACTCAGAGCTGGCATAGTTAAGCCCCACCATTTGCTTCAAAGGATAGGAATGTATACACACACACACACCCTTAGGATTGCTTTGCCCATGGCCAATATGAACATAATCAATCTTGCCCAAAACTACCTATTGATAATCATACCTGGGGTTTGAACCAGGTACTCCACAACCAAGCACATCATATTAGCCATTGCACCGTAATGACGTTAGTAGTAGAAACCCTAAATTATACCGTTCCTTATTCAATATTCCCACCACCCCATTTGTCTTTTATCTGCCCATATGGTTTTAGATGGCTCTTAACTAAATCCAGATTAAACAACCTGCTGTTATTGGAGGTTAGGGGACACTATAATGGCCAATGTAGTGTGAAAAGACATTGCCCATTTGGATGCTATAAGATAGAGGATTTGGTTCACTTGGGGAGGGGGATGTCCATTGTACCTAGATCTGCTGACTTAATACCTTGAACCCCTTACTGCTGGTATCAGAGATAACTCCTGTTTAAATAAAATCTTATTTTTATTGGCAAGGAGAGATTATTTTGTGTCTTGCCGCACTGCTGAAGTTGTCTCTAGAGAAAGCGGAAGTCTTTTATCTCGACAGCTGACAATATATCATTGAACTATTTTATCTATTTTAAAAGAAATTAAATATACAATCTGTTGTTAACAGTCTATTAAAGTATTATTTCTTTTCTTATTATTATATTAAGCCTGGTTTTGTTCTTGTATGTTGATCCTGTGTATCTCTCTTGCTTTGTGCTTGATATATTTTGTAAACTACCCAGAAAGCTTCGGCTATGAGGCGGTATATAAATTTAATAAATAAATATTTGCAGAAGTCTGATTGGCCACTGAGCAATAATCTATCTATCTATCTATCTATCTATCTATCTATCTATCTATCTATCTATCGTTTTATGTATGGTTGTAAGCCGCATTGGGAGGGCTTCTCCCCTGAAAGGCGGCTAAGAAATGGTTTAAATAAATTAATTAAATAAATATCTATTGCCTATCATGCTAGGCTGAATTATTAGCCACTGAATCACATTATAATTATTGCATTTTTAAATGTGAATTCTGATTCCCCCCCCCCCCCCTCTTCAGGCAAAAATGAAGAAAACCCCAAATAAAGAAAATGCTCTTTTGTTCTTTCTTTCTTTTTTAAGGAAGGGAGAGAACTAGAAGAAGACTGCGTTTTTCATAAATGGGTAGTCAAACACAGAATCAAAAGTACAACACCCAATCCAAATAAAAACAAATCCATTTTTTTTCTGCCAAGAAGGAGGGCATGCATTTTTTAGAGGAAAAAAACTGGCAACAATACGTTCCATGGAATCACTGAGAAATTAAACAAAAATCATGGTAAGACATAACAGGCATTTGATGGGCTTTTTAATCTTTAACCCTACACTGGTTTCTGTTGAGTGCCCTAACTAGATCACCCAAACAAGTGGTGCCCCTCCCCTTTGGAAGCCGTGCCAAGCTAACATTTAACTGTGATGTGCGTCAAGGGATGTTCCCACCCCTCAAGGCTCAACAGACAGTAAGCAGGTGACTCCGTGCTCCTTCAGTGAATGGGGGAATCAACTTCCTTTCTCTGTCCTTAAACCCTGGTCTTGTGAAGCCAGTGGAGATGGGTCAGAGAGCAGGGAATGCCCTTCAGATCCTTTAGGGAAATGGGTCATAAATCAGCAAGCAGTGGTGTTATTGTTTTACTAGACAAACGCACATAATGACGATAAAGAGGAGAGGGGCTGCGTGTTGCAGAGAGCCTTGGGCAGACCCAGAGCCAGGAATTTCGGGACGGGGCATGGCAGGGAGGGGTGCTGGTGCTGGAACTATGTTTGTGTGAATCACTGCAGGACGGCCAGAACTTACTCAAATTCAGGTTGCCTAATAAGTTTAAAGAAGGATGATGGGTGGACCTATTAAATTTGTATCAATGTACACATGAGTGAAAACAATAATTCTGAAGGGGGGGGGGTGGAGAGAAGGAAATGGTCTTTGTTCTGAGATGATGTATGTCTTATGGCAGGCAGGCAGAGAACAGCATTCCAGAGGGAATGCCTCTTTTTAGTGGCAATCCTATACACACTTACCCAGGAATCAGACTCATTGAATTAATAAGCCCTCATTCTGGGGAATGAATGGCTGTTGCTCAGTGGCAGAGCACATGCTTTGCATGCAAACATTGCCAGGTTTGATCTATAGCATCTCCAAGAAGGGCTGAGAAATCCTCTGCCTGAAAGCCTGCAGAGCCAGTGCCAGCACACGTAAATCAGGGCTTAACAACATGTGAACCCCTCCTCTGGTCCGGCCATTTTTGTGGGCCCCACTGTGTTTCCCTCCTGCTGCCAAAACAGCACTGCCAGCAAAAATGCAGCAAAGAAACAAGTCGCCTTGTAGCATGGGGTGAGCAACTTATGGCCCTCCAAGGGTTTTGGCCTACAACTCCCATGATCCCTCACCACTTGTGGTGCTGGCTAGGGCTGGTGGGTGCTGTAGGTGAAAACATCTGGAGGGCCACAAGTTGCACATCCCTGTGTGTAACATGACCAAGAAACGGAGCGCAGAATGGGGCTATGCAAAGGAACAGGCTTGATTGAATGGCTAGAATCAGCAGGGGCAAAGCTGAAGTTTACCACCACCACTCCCCACAACTAAATAGTGCCCTTGACAACATTTTACTTTCTTCTACATTACTTAATTCCTATGTGGAAAAGTAAAGTGTTGCAGTTGGGGACAACTCCATGACAATGCGGTAGCCCAATCTCACTGACAGGGATCTTGCAGGGGGTGTGACACACTCTGTGCAGAGAGCCCCTCAGGGGGTACATTTTACACACTGAGGCCTTAATTACACAAGGCTTTGATCGCACACTTTTGATTGGTCACTCACGGAAGTTTGTGGGTCCTTTATACAACATCGTCAACCTCCAGGGTGTCTCCCACCCTTTTTTACTTTTATCCCACTTTTAAAATGATTGAGCAAAATCCCATAAGAAGATGTCAAAGCGCAATTCTTTCCGATGAAATTCTGGAGTCGCATTATAACCACAGCAGTGTAAATCTAAACATAGAAAGGTATTCCATGAATGAAAGCACATATCTGCCCATGTAAAGAAGCTGATCTTATTTCTGCAAAGATTCCGGAAGCAGAAGCCCCAGTAAGGCAGCACACACACTGCCAGCCTTAATGATAGAAATTACATGAGTAATTTCTCATGGATAACAATGGATAACCTCATGTCTCCCTATCCTCATTCTCCATAATTTTGTACACCTCTATCACGTCAATCCTTACCCTCCCTTTTTCCAAGCTAAACAATACCAGCTGTTGTAACCTTCCTTTTATTCTTTCAGTTACTCTCACAAGTGGTGTGCAAAGTAATTACACGACTAATAGCTATTAATGCATCCCGATGACAAGGAATACACAGGACGAGCAGTAAAGCACGTGGAGAAGGAGCGAGTAGGCTAAACCTTACCCAATGGCGTCCTAACGATCCAATGGCCTCCAGAGGCGGTGGCCCCATAGTCCAATCAGGACGGCGAAGAGCCTCTCTTCGGCCAACTTTGTCCCTCCCCCGCCCCATAGAAACCGAGGGAAAAGCTCTGCTTTTCCGGTAAGATGGCGGCGCCCACTGTTGCAAGCGACGTGGAAGTGGGGCTGGAGTCGGTGTTCCCGCGGGAGCTTGGGCTGTTCGCCGACGCTTTTCCGGCGGAGACCCGTTACCGGCTCTGCGGGCACGAGCTGAGCATTGCCCAGTATCACGGGGCGCACCTGGGGGTGGCTGCCCCGGTTTGGGAGGCGGTGAGCGCGAGTGGAACCGAGTCCCGAGCAGGGAATTGGGATTTGGACGGCAACGGCTGGGAAGGGAGGGTAGCGGAATAGGCAGTAGAGCCAAGTGTTAGGATCCTTAGGGCACAACCCTGTGCAAGTTTAGGCAGGAAAAAAAAGTCCTACAACTCCAAGCATTCCCGGGGATGCTGGCTCTGTAGGACCTTTGTCTGTGTAAACATGCCCCTAGTACTTAACTAAGCATTGGCTCAAGTAGCCCGAATATGTATATATCTTGTACCTGTACCTTTTTAAAACGGTAAAACAACAAGGGGTCTTGTGGTGCGTTAAGAGATTTAAGATGTGTTGTGGCATAAGCATTCCTTTGCTAGACTTCATCAGATGCATGAGATGTTATCTTAAATTGGTAGGTATATATATAACTGGGGATGGAGATGGTAGTAAGCAGTGAGTTTGAGGGGGAAATGAAATTCAAAAAGTACGTTAAATCTTAAATATATAAACAAGTGGTCATTCACAAAGCAGCATTGATGAAAATGATGGAAGTCTTAACATTTGATCTTTACACTTTCTATAATTAACATTAAGATTATTTCACACCATATATCCCATATGTTGAACACAGATGATGAACTAGCTAAAGCATCTTATTATACAAGTTTACCCTGATATAGTTGGGAGTTGTATCCACTGTTAGTCTAAAGTAAGCCCTATCCATTTCAATGGGTTTACTCTTAAGTAGATTGGCTAAGACCCAAGTTATTTCCATACTAACAATAAGATGTTTATACTGCTATTCAAAATATTCCAGTAAGGTTTACAAAATAAAACAATGAAAATCACATGTAAGCAACAAAGCAAGTTGCTAAAACAAAATATAGCAACAGCATGAGAAAGGGGGGAAAGAGAAGTCTCAATCTCCATGTCCTTGTCTCATGTTTTCTTCTTTCGCCTCATATTTATACTTGAATTGCCTTATTTGCATTTCTGACCCAGTCTGAAGGTAAATAAAAGTTGCTGCAGCAGAACTTAATATCTCAGTATAATGTATAAACAAAGAACATGTAGATGTAAGCTGCTGAATATAGGAAAGAGTCTTCTATTGGTGGTAGTGATAGAAATGACGATAAGGCTGTGAGGATATAAATGAGTGTTTGTGTATGGGATATAGAAGGCAAGAATTTTAAGAGGACAAAGTAAATCTGAGGCAAGAATGATAAAAAGGACAAAGATGGGAGCAAAAGTTCATCATATGGCCATAAACTTGTGCAAGATGTGTTGAATGGCTTCTTGTTGTTTTTAAATAACTACTTGAGTACAACGATATATCATGTGAGAAAAATTCAGGTTACCCACTTAGAAAATGTAGACATCTGGTAACAGTAAAATTCCTGCTTGCCTAAAAAACAAAAACCAGAATGAGGTAAACCTGACACATTGCTATTTCTACACTTTGGGTAGTTCCTTCCTATTCAGTTTTTACACTCTAGGTATGAGCTATAATGAGATCACTTGAGCTGAATCTGGATTTTGAAGCAGAGTTTTTTTCCTGTCCATCAGATCTGAAGCATTACTTTGCCTCCTAGTGAGGAAACTTTCTGTTACACTTAAGAGTTCGTGGCCAGTGGAGGGGGGCAAATTCAGCCAGACAAACTTCGCTTTACAAAGTACATCAATAAAAAAAATAATGCTCATATATTGTCTCCTTGAGAGCAAAGAGATTGTGTAGGAAGACCGATTTGAACAAGTCTGGAAAGAGTGTTAATTAATACAGAGAATAGGGCTTGAATGAATGGTGCTTAAAAGATGTAAAGCAGTGATGAGGTATCTGTGTCCAGATGTCATTTGGATGCAATGCCCATCATCCCTTACTAGTAGCTATACTGGCTAGGGCTGGTGGGAGCTGTAGTCCAACAACTCGAGAAAAGGGTGGCTTCACTACAGCATGGGCACTCGGTACTCCTGGTCCCCTTCTCCATCAGACCCATTGCCAGAATCTTGTCCCATTTCTTCATACCCCTGGGGCTGGATCCAGATTTAAGCTGGATCATTGTCCTGGTGGAAGTGGACTTTCTCACCCAATCCTTCCCAGGACAGCCCCTCCAGCCCCTTCAAAATGCTACACAGGGTGTCAGGAGACCCTGTGGTCAATAGGATTAGATGTAGTGTTGGGGGGGAGGATTTCCAAAAATTGGGCAGAGCTGACTTCCTCTTAAGTAGGCAACAGACCTCTTTCTCTTAATGAAGGCAGGTCTTGGATCCTTTTCCTGATGTAAAGTGTAGGATGCAGTAAGTGTGGAAAATCCCCCTATGTGCACATAGTATTTCACTACATATAATGGGAAAGTGTTGCTTAGTTCCTCTAAGAACAGCAGCAGCTTTCTCATCCCTTGTGCAGAGGCTGGCACATGAGAAGAGGAAGGACCTGTATCTGTGACGATGGTTCTGCTCTTGAACTTCACCTTTTCATTCTTTATTACAGCAGTTTTAATCCATGTTGTGAGAGCAGCAGACATCACTTGCGTCAGAGGGATGTATACAGTCCCACCCACCACCCCACACATACATCCACCATAGACAGTTCCAAAATGGCCATATTGTCAAAGATGCTTTATTTTGCTGTCAAAAAGGAAGTAGAGTCCTTGTTTATATTTGCTGACATATTGTTTTGATCTTCCATTCACTCGTTATATGTAATTCTGTCTTCTTTCTTTCTAAGGCTCTAACCCTGTGTGAATATTTTGAGGCACAGAAGCTGAACTTTTGGGGCAAGAAGGTTATAGAGTTGGGTGCTGGGACAGGCATTGTGGGCATCCTTGCTTCCCTCCTTGGTATGTAGAATCATTTGCACCAAAGGGGTGGGAAGTATCATATGTAAAACCCGGTGCTGGAGGTGCTCCCCTCCCCAGAACCGCTCAGTATCTAGTCTTTTTTTTTTAAAAAAAAAAGTCAAAGCACCTTTCAACACCCTTGCAGTTGCTTTCAGACAGCACAATAGTCAATGGTGGGTTAACAGCCAACTCTATGGTTGATTATTGAGGGGGTACTCCCTATACGACATGATTATAATTAACTGTGGTGTGGATTAAGGCCAGCTTCGAGTTGACTGTTAGTCAAGGGTGTGTTTGATAGACACATCCCTTGCCCTCTCTCCCCACTCAGTCCTCCCACTGATATCCCATCAGTTATTGTGAGTTCTGCCGGTTGGACTAGAGTGGCAGCCGCCACTTTGGTCACTCTTGCCAAGGTACTCTGTAGTCGCCGAAAATAACTGTGTGCGCCGAAATAGTCAATGGTGCACGACATGGTAACCAACAGTTGTTCAAATAGTCAACTCTGTACAGCGTTGGTTATTTGCGTTGGTTATTTCAGCTGAATAAGCAATCGTGGTGTGAAAAAGACCCAGCAGATGACACAATAACCAACTGTTGACTGTTTAACCCACCATTGGCTATCATGTTATCCGAACCTAGTTTAAGTGCTACAGAGACTCTGAAATACAGGCCCGTATTAAATGTTGATCAATTCTATGCTTTTATAGTGTGTAGGTGTTTAGTCCAGAGCCATGACATATGGACTGCACTCCAGTGCTGTGACGTATGGGGTGAGGGGAATCCCATTAATCTAGCTCAAGTATAAACCATTATGCTGCTATCCAGAACTATTTATTCAGGCCTGTTTCCATGAAATCTGGTACCCAGTACAAAGGGCTGCATTCCTGAGAATCTTTGTGTGCCCATCCTCCTACCACCACATTGCTACCTGTGCAAAGGTTTCATCTCTGCAAGAAATGTGCATTCTCCTTTGCAAACTTAGTTTGCTTTCCTTGGTGCAGAATATATTGTGGAAGTGGGGCAGGGAGAGCAGCTCAGGGCATAAATGTTAGACTGTAGCCATTGTGTCCTACCACTCTGTTCTTAGAGCAGCTGGGATTCAAAAAAAAAATGTCTTATGTAAGGTCAGAGGCCCAGAATGCCTAAGAAAATCTGGTTGTTTGTGGGTAATACATATGATGTGAGCTAAATTGTTACTAGCTGGCTGTCATTCAGTTTTCTCACCTTTTCTTCTAGGAGGTGATGTGACCATCACAGATCTTCCTGTGGCTTTGAAACAGATAGAGGAGAATGTCCACCGGAACTTGCCCATGAAGTGTATGGCTCGAGCCAGAGTTTGTGCTCTATCATGGGGCCTGGACCATAAGGAGTTTCCCAAAAATTATGACTTCATCTTGGGTGCAGATATTGTCTATCTCAAGGACACTTACCCCTTGTTGATCAGGACACTGCAGCACCTATGTGGTGCTCAGTCTACTATCTATCTGTCTTCCAAAATGAGACAAGAACACAGTACGGAGTTCTTCTTTGAGACTTTGCTCCCTATGCACTTCACCTCAAAACTGGCCTTCAGGGATGAGGCTGAGAATATTAACATCTATGAAGTGACCAGCAAAAATAACATTGGACAATGAGTTTCTGTTCACCATAAACATTGCAATGAACACTGCCTTTACTGTTTTTTTTAAAAATAACAGTTATTAAACCAGAAGCCTTAATGAGGTGATCCACCGGTCTATTCCAGTTGCTTTCCAGAGTTTTCTACCCACTAATGGATGACAATATTTCAGATAACTTATCTTCATTTGATTGTTGTACTACAACAAATCCCCAGTCACCATGAGAGAGAGAGAGAGAGAGAGAGAGAGAGAGAGAGAGAATGTCTCAGAAATGGCAGTACTGGCAGGCATACATTTCCATTGATCTCTCTAGTCATGTCAGGTAGTTGTCATCCATTCAATATGCTTCATGCTTTAAATTCTTCTGGGGAAATAGGATAAATCTGCAATTGTACTTTTACATAAGTGTAGGTTCTCTGAGGTGTGATCTGGCTGATAGGAATTGTTCACTTTCTCTCCCTCATGGAAAGATTGGAAGTGTATACCTGAGTCACCAAGGGGAGCTGGTGTGTGTGTGTCAGCATGTACTCCCAGTCCTAATATACATGGTTCTATGGCTTTCTTGCTGCTCTTAGTGAAATTTGTAAAATTAGCTATGTTAGCTCTAATGCTGGTCCTTAAAAAAAGAATTTCAGTGATACCAGAGGCAAGTAAATTGAAGCATTACCTAAGTGCATTAAAAGACACCATGATGCCTTTTCTTATTTTGATAGATGCTTTTTTGTAAGAATTTTGTAACTTCATAAAAATGTGACTATAATGTTTAAACATATAGCTTAACATTAACTTGTATGTACCTATGCACTATGTATTTCTATTTCACAATAATGTACTATCCTGTTCTTAACTTATAGGGGCCCAGTCTTTAGTTCAATAGGTACAATATCTTAGGGAAGCTATGCATGCAAATGCGGAGGGTGAAATTTCATTCAACATATTAAATTACAAAACCTGTTGCAAGCAACATTCTCTTGTGTGACTGTTTCTCTTTGTTGTATCGCAGGGGAAGATATCACAGAATTCATGGTTCTGAGAGAATATAAGAAACATCCACTTCAAATAGTTTGTTAGTTGAGGAAACGTTTCTATGTACTATTTGGTTCTCTTGTCGGCTATATTGTTAATGGCCAGTTGTATTATTCAGTATTTACATAGTACTTTTTAAATTCTCAAAGACCTTGGCATGTATCATATTAGATTTTACAAGAGTCCTGTAGGGTAGCTTGATGCTGTATTGCAGCAGGAAAGTGGGTATGAGATGATAGCCAAGGTAATATGGTTCACCTAATGGCACAAGTGAGTTATATTTATTTACTTACTTATTACAGTCTACACAGCCTGATAACAGAAGCTCTCTGAACAGTTCTCTACCCAGTTGTGATAATAGTTCATAGTTAAGCTGTGACTTGAGCTAGGGGCTTCCCAACACATACTCTTAATCATTGATATGGAAACTGAAGTCTTGCTCAGTTTCCTTGGCCCTCACAGTGCTGAAATCCAGAAATAGTAGGGGGGAAATCCACATAAACATAGTAGTTGTGGAATGAACCATTCACATTCTCTTAAAAAGCTTGCCTAAGACATACTCTGCCTACTCAATTTTATGTTGTTTTGAGCCTCTAGAGATCGGTCTGTAGCAGTTGACTCTTTACTTCCTGCATTGAGCAGGGTGGGTGGGTTTGGAATCGATGGCCTTATAGGCCCCTTCCAACTCTATTACTCCATGATTCTACTGTCACAGACCGTCCTGTTGCCCAAATCAGCGATGGCCAACTGTGAGCTAGATATGAATCCAAACATAATTGTATCTTAACAGATACCCGTAGCCCTACCCGTGCTCAGCCAATTTCACTTGTAATGGCCAAGCTGTGGGGGCGATGGTGGCCTCAGCATTGACAGGCCTGGAAGATCTATTACGTTTTAACAACTGGAAAAGAATGCAAACTAATGTATATGACGGGAGTCCTGAGAGCTACTGAGTGACTGAGATCTGGATGGGGTTTATGTGTAATTCAGCAGTGAACAAACAGGATGTCGTAAAGAATTGGGGTTGAGTTTTTCCTGGCACAGAGATGCCTCACTTGCTTCATTGCTGCCTGCTAATTTGCTGTTCAAGAGACGGTAGCGGGGCCGCTAAAAATGGTAGCAACTCCTACGTCCAATAAAGCAAGATTTTTTGGAATGGAGAACTTTCAACGCAACCCTGTACATGTTGATTGAGTAGGGTGACCATATGAAAAGGAGGGCAGGGCTTTTGTATCTTTAAAAGTTGTATTGACAAGGAAATTTCAGCAGGTGTCATTTGTATATATGGAGAACCTATGGAAATTCCCTCTTCATCACAACAGTTAAAGCTGCAGGTGCACTGCCCTCTTTTAAATCTGGTCACTCTAGTATAGCTCCTGCACCTTTAACTGTTGTGAGGAAGAGGGAATTTCACCAGGTTCTCCATATATACAAATGACACCTGCTAAAATTCCCTTTTCTATGCAACTGTTAAAGATACAGGAGCCCTGTCCTCCTTTTCATATGGTCACCCTATGATTGAGAAGTAAAAGCCCCACAGAATTCAGTGGGGCTTACTTTCGTGTAAGTGGGTATAGAACCGCAGCTTTAGATTTTCTACCAAGTGAGAAGACGTCGGCAACAACACCCCCCCGCCCACGTGTGCTTCAAAAAGCGCTACGCGTGGGCTACTTTTGATGACTTCTTCTATGATGAATATAAGGGTGACCCAGCGGCTCATAAGACGTAACAGAAATCCAGCAGGATTTTATTGCAACGAGGGTCGTCGTCAATTCCCTCCAAATTCCAGGCAAAGGAGGAAAACTTGGCGCTCCTTCAACCTCAGAGCTGCCCCTTTCTCTGCTCCTGCAACCAATGAAACTCCTCGGTAGGCTGGAGCCAATCAGCTTCTTGGAAAGAGGGGTTGGTCCACCAGCCCGGCTCTCGCCGAACGCTGCTGAAGTCCCTTGTCGCAACCCGTAGGAGCTGGTGACGTATAATGCAAGCGCCTTCAAGATGCAGCGGCTGGCTGGCTTGGGAAGGGCATTGATCTCTTCTCAGAAAAGAGGTGCTGCAGGAGGGCAGGTGAGGGGAGAAGGTGACGCGCTCGTTGGTGGGCCTGGATTCTCGAGCTTCCCCAATGCGTGGCGCGTGGGCGCTTTCTCCCAGTGACCCGGCATGGTCGGTTCCCATCACGTCCGCTTGGGATGGAGCGCAGGGCGGGCACGTTGGGTAAATTCCAACGTAAGTCCTACTTAAAGTAGACCCATTAAAGTGAACGGGACTTAAGTTAGTCATAATTAACTTAAGTTCCATTTGTTTCAATGGGTCTATTCTAAGTAGGACTTAGGTTGGATGTTGCCCATTTTGTGTTATAGGTATCCTGTGCACGTAAAACCGCGAGGCCATAGGTAGAAAGCCACAAACAGGTGACACTTTCGTACTATGGCAACTTAGTGATAATGAAAGCTTCACTTCATGACATCAGTCAATAATAATAATAATAATAATAATAATAATAATAATAATTTTAAATGTTCTAAGTGCTGCACAGACTTTTAAAAGATAGGACAGCCCCTGCCTATAGGAACACAATTTAACAGACATGATTCAAAAGAAAGAGGGAGGAAAGCAAGCACTGGGGAAGCGGTGCCTTAAGTGGTCGATGGATGGGGCTGGAATGGTCTCTCCCTTGCCATGATGCCTTTCCTGGGAGCCAGGGGGTGCACAGACCTGTATAAAGTTCCATTTAACATTGGACATTAACTCTCACTTCTCCTTCCCCTCCCTCTGCTTCCCCATATCTGATCTGGAGGGTCTCTTAACCCTCAGAGCAGTTTGGGGGGCGTGTATGGGGAGGGAGAATCCATTCCACCAGTACTATCATACCAGTGTCTATCTTACTGGTGAACAGACACAATTGGATACAGACACTGGCTTCAGCCAGAAGCCACTGAGACACAGCACCCCCAGCTTCTCAAGGAAGAGAACAACCTGGCCTGTTCGTCAGCCAGAGAAGGAGCAACTTCTCCATGTCCTGCTTGTGAGACAGCTGGTTGGCCACTGTGTGAACAGAATACTGGACTAGATTGACCCTTCTTATGTTCTTAGCTACAGGAAGCTCACTTCCCCCATCCCTGCCAGAAGGAACACTGGGCTCTAACTCACTGTTGGCCCCCTGGGAAAGCAGAAGGTCAGGGAAAGACCCTCTGGCCATGCCCTTTGGTCAAATTAACAAGACCCACCAATGGCTATCCAAGCAAGAACACCATCAAAGGAAGGTCATGCTGGCCTGAAGTGCATTTATAGCAGACGGTAATTGTCTGAAAAGCAGGATAAAAATGTAGCGAATAAGGAATATAAATAAGTAACTCCTAAATTCCTGGCTAGTGACAGAAAGCTGGAGTATGTCTCCTTTAAACTTTGCAGTCCCAGGACAACTATCAGTGTGATTGATTTTACCCACTGAGTGTGCAGGAATTTGAGTTCTCTAGATTCAAAATTTTATTTCATGGGTGATCGTATTGGCTTTCAAACAAGGAAAGCTTGGGAGCAGCCTATAAACATGTACAAGTACTACAGACCCAAGACAACAACCCTATTTCTGGACTTCCTATTTGTTGGCTAAATATCATGATTTCCAGAGGAGTGTCCATATTTTTCTGTTACAGCAAAAACAGCAGAGTCTTGTGGCATGTTAAAGTCTAAAAAAATTATTCTGTCTAAGCTTTTGTGGACACAGTCCATCAGATTCAACTGATCACATACCTGATGAAGTGGACTGTGTCCACAAAAGTTTAGGCCAGAATAAATTTGTTAGTCTTTAACAAATATCTCATTCCCTAGCAAATATTCATCAGAAAATAGATGCACCCACAATTATCAATCCGATTCTATGCATGTTTATTCAGAGGAACGTCTTAGTAAGTTCATTTGTATTACTTACAAGCAAGTGTGCATGAGGTCATTCAGTAAAAAAATTCTCTCCATTTTGCTGTCAGCAGTGGTGCACTTTCACACTTTTAAAATCTGTTTTTGTTTCCTTCCCCTCATAGTTATCTGGCTGGCCTCTGGCTCGTTTTCTTCATGCTGGCCTTCCAGTGCAAGCAGCAAAGGAACATTTGGTGAAGCTTAGGAAGAAAACTGGCTACTCATTTGTGAACTGTAAGAAAGCCTTGGAGAAATTTTCTGACCTCAAAGAGGTGAGAACAAATGCTTATGCATGATATAAAACACATACTTAATTTTTTGAACCCTGCTCCCCATATTTGAAAACGTTTGGGACACAGGTAAAGGAATGATGCTTCAAGCATTTCAAAACAAACATAATCTAAGGCTGCAATTCTATGCATACTGACAAGGAAGTAAGTCTCATTGAACCCAGAGGAGTTTATTCCTGAGTAAGCATGGCTAGGATCTGGCTGCTTTATCTTGAGCAATGTGTGTACACAATCTGCACGATTAAAGGGTGTTGGTGAGTGCTGACTTTATTCTTGCTGCTCTCTCCACCTCCCAAAAGCAAGACAGGTTCCAATATCAAATAAATTACTGTGAAAGAAAAGGGGAATTCAGTGAAGAAACAATTATTTATTTGTTATATTTATTAAACACCTCATAAAATAAAATTCTCCTGTAAAATTTAATCGAGGTAGCAGGAAAAATGAAAGAAATTATGATTTATATAAATAATGTGCATATCAAAATGTTCCAATTGGTCTGTGTGAATGACAGTCAGGGAAACAGCTAGCTGGCCAATAGAAACCTCAGAAAATTGATGACACGTTAACAGAATTATATTCAGATGGTCACCAGTTCATGACATGACTGAGGAGAAACCACAATCAGGCTCAGTTCAGACAACACATTAGTCAATGGTGGTTTTAGAACTCCATGCCGGAGTTTACACCACTGTTGAGAAACATGTTGTCGGGTGGGAAAACTCCATGCAACGATGGAGGTTTTTTGGGGTGGGAAACACTCCATGCAGAATATCCATGCTGTGCAGAGGAGAGTTCTTGCACAACCGTTGTGTTGCCTGTTGTGTGGTGGGCTCCGTGGAGTTTTCCGTTGCGTGGAGTTGACTTTCCCCACTGGCTACAGAGTCCCTGGGAGGAGTGATGAAAGGAGAGTGCTGCTCTAGGAGAGCCACCACAACTTGTGGAGGATTTTTTTTTTTTTGCAGCAATGGCTGATGGGATACCATAGGGAGGACCAGGGGAGGAGAGAGAGGGCGGAAGAGCTGTCAATCAAACATTGTGATGGATTTTTCTCAACTCCACTGCATTGTGATGGATTTTACTCAACTCCACGGTAGCTCACATTCACAGAACAATGGAGTTAGAACATGTTGTGTGGGAGTACCCCCTAAAAACTCAACTGTTGAGTGGAGTTTTCACACTGCATTGACTAACGTGTTGTCTGAACTGAGCCTCAGATTATTTGACAGGCCTTCTGTCAGAACTATAAGTGGATTTGGTGTTTCCAGAACCTGCAACTGATTGGATTGGTGAACTATTTATTTATTTATTTATTTATTTATTTATTTATTTATTTATTTATTGCATTTATATACCGTCCCACAGCCGAAGCTCTCTGGGCAGTTATAGTGGATCTGAAGTGTATATATACATGCACAGATTAAAATGGACCAAATAGTTCTATAATCATATTCAATAAAGTGTATTGGGTTTCTGTGCAATACCTATGTATATATACTTCCATCCATGATTACTGTTACATGCTTAAACCACCACACACATTCAATTTCACTTCTTAAGATTTCTGTTTACAAGATAAACTCTGGCACAGATATTTGATGATCTGGTATCAGCGGTGTAAGAAGCAGGAAGGAGAGGGAATTCTCAAACATGACTCCAACACGCCCCAAATCCCTATATGTAGAAAATTAGCATGTCATTGAGATTGCTACGCTTGGACCCTTCTAGAAAAGTGATGTTCTAGCTTTTCACCTGCAGGACATCTCTGATATGGAGAGTTATTTGAACCTGCCTTTCGTTGCATTCTGCAGTGACATAATCCTGGGAGAACGTACATGTTGTCGCTTGGTGTTTGAATGGTTCTTTGGGTTCTGTTTGGGGGAGTCTATACCAGCCGTTTATTGCAGGATTGTATTGTAGGTGTCACTAATGGGCCACATGACATTCACCTGCTCCCACGGTGATCTCTGTTCCACCTCTCACTTTTACTGGAATATCCCTGACTGCTTTGGGCACATTTTTTTCGGCTTTCTCGCTTCCATTGCGAAGAACGTTTGTGGTGCAGTGCTGTTCACCATGAGTTCTGGGTTCAACGAACAGCCAATTAGCTGTGAGGGGTGTGTGCATGGGTATCAATGTGTTTTATCGCCGAGTGTTTATTTTTGAATACAAACATATCTTTGTGCAGGAGCGCATATTCAACGGAGTTCCTATCCCCCCATGTGCTGCTGCATTTCTGCACTCCTGCACATTTCTGCGCTCCTGCATATCCCTCACAAGTAATTAAAAAAAAATCCTGTGCCCTGTAGCCATCTGCCTAGCCTCGCCCACTTCTACCATTACTCATGTGGAACTGCCGTAATGGGGCACACGTGCGCCCGCAACGGCACGCCTCTAATTGTGGTACAGATCAGTACAGATTGCAGAAGCGGGGAACCTTCGGGATCATGCCTCTTCCGTTGCGAAAGGGCTACAGGTGTAGATTAGCCCTTCATCTCAGTTCTGAGGTTTGGTTTTGTCTTTGAAGGCTGAAGCCTGGCTGCATGAACAAGCCCAAAAGGAGGGATGGAGCAAAGCTTCCAAACTGCAAGGGCGAAAGACGACAGAAGGGCTTATAGGGCTGTTGCAGGAGAGGAACTCAGCAGTGATGGTAGAGGTGAGTGTTTTCCTCTTTGCAAGAAAATCCCTTGGTGTGTTAGACAATCAGTTTGCAAGAAATATGCTTTGGTCACCTGGATGCACTTTCCACACGACTTACAGAAATTAGAGGTGCATGCATCTCTGTCTTAAGAGCTGAATGGATCCACCTTCCTCAGAGACAGCTCCTAGATAGAGACCACACTTGCAATTAAGATTGCCAGATAGATCTTCTTGAATTCAGAGCAGTCTCCAAATGCTAATGTTTCTTGTTTAAAATGTCACCCTAACCATGAATTTCTGACTGGAAAAGAAGTGGATAAGATTGCATGCATAGCGAGAGTGGTCATATGTTCATCAGTAATCTGGTACCTTATTACATTAAGACCATAAGAAGAGGCCTGCTGGATCAGACCGAGGGTCCATCTAGTCATAGAATCATAGAATAGTAGAGTTGGAAGGGGCCTATAAGGCCATTGAGTCCAACCCCCAGCTCAAAGCAGGAATCCATCCTAAAGCATACTTGACAGATGGTTGTCCAGCTGCCTCTTGAATGCCTCTAGTGTGGGAGAGCCCACAACCACAGCACTCTGTTCGCAGAGTGGCCAACCAGCTATCAACCAGGGACCCACAAGCAGGGCACGGGTGCAACAGCACCCTTCCACCCAAGTTTCCCAGCAGCTGGTGTTTATAGGCTTGCTGCCTCTGATATTTTTATTTATTTATTGCATTTATATATCGTCCATAGCTGAAACTCTCAACATTGATCAGCAGAAGTTGAAGGGTACTTCAGAGGTTTGAGGGGATCTCTTTGCTGTGATGGGAAACTCTATTGGAGAGCAGTCTTTGCTCAGACTTGCTGTATCATACTAAATGAATCCATCTTGGGGAAAACAGGAGCAAAAGCTGTAGCTACCATGCTAAAGTCACCTTCCCTGCCTGTGTCTTTGGGGAAACCATGTTATCTTCTAATTGCTCCTTCTAACTTTATTCCCACCTTCTGAAGAATATAGCAACAGGTGACTATGCAGTTCAAAGCTAGCTGTGTTTCTCTGCCAGGTGAACTGTGAGACTGACTTTGTGGCCCGAAATGCCAAGTTTCAACATCTGGTTCAGCAAGCAGCGATTGGAGCCATGCTGCATCATCAGGGGACTAGAGACCAGCTAAGCACCTATGCCAAGGTAGGAGTAACATAAAGAGGTCATAATCTGAAATAGCTGACACACTGTAAGAATTTATATTTGACAGATCAAAGTACTGGGTTGGATCTGGGCTTAGTTGCACACAGAGCAGTAGACCCTTTGAAATCAGTGGGATTTAAGTTCACCATGACTAACTTAAATCCCATTGATTTCAATGGGTCTTACTCTAAGCGTGACTCATCGGGATTCAACTCACTGTGGCTCAGTTCAGACAACACATCTCAGTGGTGGGTTTAGAACTGCACAGTGGAGTTTTTACACCACCATTGAGAAATGTGTTGTCTGGAGGGAAAACTCCACCTCATGGTGGAGGGTTTTTTTTAGAAAATACACCATGCTGAATATCCACACTGTACAGAGGAGAGTTCCTGCACAACCGTTGTGTTGCATGTTGTATGGAGGGCTCCGTGGAGTTTCCCGTTGCGTGGACCTTTCCCACTGGCTACAGAGCTCTCTGGCAAGAGCGGTGAAAGGCGCGAGTGCCGCTCTAGGAGAGCCGCTGGGGTTGTTTTTTGCAGCAATGGCTGATGAGATAGCATCGGGAGGACCAAGGGAGGAGAGAGGGCGGAGGAACTGTCAATCAAACGTCATGATGGATTTTACTCAACTCCATGGTAGCCCAGTCACACAACAGTGGAAACTGTTGAGTGGAGTTTTCTCACTACGTAGAGAAACGGGTTGTCTGAACTGAGCCTGTATCTAAGAGCAAAGCGCATGTTTCTGCTGAATGGTTCCCAACAAGCAACTTCTATTAGAATAGTAAAGCTGAAGGGACGTCCAGGCAATGGCCAGCTGGCAACCCACAGGCAGGGTCTGAATTCTTTCCCCATCTGCTCGCAGAGTTGCTCTGTTGCCATTGAAGATGCTTCCGGAGCCTGTAGCTGCATCACAGAGTGCGCCTGTCAGACCAAAATACCATGAGAGATTTGTGTGCCGCTTCTGACTAGCTCCAGGGATGTGTTCCCCACACAAAATGACATTCCTTCTCAGAGGCTTTTGCAAAAGTGCCGTGGTTGTATAAGCTGCCCCTTGCTGTGAACTGACCTCAGAGCACTATGTTCTGAGGAATGTGTTCCTGCCTTACATCCAGGTAATTGGGTAGGATTTAGACCATGCCCTAAGTCAGGGTCCTCTTAGTGTTATCCCACATTATGTTGGGGTGCAGAATCGAGGACTTAATCCAGCCCACGAAGGCTTCACATCTGACCCATGGACGCTTGTGTTGCTTCTATAGATCAGGCTACCTTAGTGAGGAGGAACCCCCACCTGTTATCTCCAATCACAGATTGGAGATAACAGTAGGGATTCTCGTGTGCAGCTGCTTTGTGGTGTGCAGGTTTTCCCAGTCTCGGAAGCCCCGTATGCAGCGAAGCCAAGCCCCCTTTGCCCCTCCATGGGAGGCAGCTGAGGACTGTGCAGAGAAAGGATTCATGTCATAATGCTACTTGGTCAATCCAAATTGCAGGGCCCCTTTAAAGACATTTTTCTGCCTTTGTGGAACCTCACCCACCCACCCCAGGTAGGAACAACACTTAAAAAAGTCTTGGCGCACCATTTAAATGCCAATTCATGCCTTCATCCATTCCCTCCCAACTACTTCATGGTGCTGCCTGAGGCAGATTGCTTCACTTTGCTGCATGGCTGCTGCACTAAAGGCTTGACTGTGTAAGGACATCACTCTAGACAAGTAAATTCAATTGAGAGAGCAATGCAGATTAATGGGTTGGATGCAGACTTATCAGTTGCACCTAGTTCCCAATGATTTCAGCAGGATCCAAGTTCAGCTAACTGAGCAGTGGGTACACCCCGATTTGCCAAGAATGCTGAAAAATCATTGGGAAACAATGCGTTTTTCAGCGCTGCCAGAAATCTTTGTTTTGACTCAGCCCTGCTTTACTTCATAATTGATTCCTAATGACACTGACGCTACTGCTGCCTTTTTAAAAAACAAACAAACAAACACATCCTCGTGTCCTCAGGAGACATGTTGTATCCTCTTCCTTCTCACATGTCAACTGTGCCAGAATCGTTCTGTCTTTCAAAATGAGCAATTACTTAGAAAACTAGAGGAGACTTAAGTAATACTTCAAAAGCCAGAAGACATTTGAGGAAAGGGGGTGACCCAGTATTCTGAGGCTTATCATCTGCTCTAGTTCAAGTGAGTTGCTTTTGCTCCGCATTCACCTAGAGTTGATTCACACAGTGACTTTGTTCAGACAGCACACTAAGCATTTTGAGCTAAACGTTATGGCTTAAGAGTGTTGTGTGAACCATTCCTAACCATGGTAGCTACATAACCATGGTTTAAACATACCTACCATTTGCAGCAAAAGGGTTAGCGGCCTAACCATGGCTTAGTGTGTCATCTGAACAGGCCCAGTGTCTTTTCAGGGAAAATGTAGAGTTCGAACAGTAAGTTTTTCCAAATAATGTCTAATACATAAATACATATTAGGAAGGCAGAATTGTCTTAAGCCTCGAGGTTGAATGTACTTTCAGTGGCAAACCAGTTACTACTGTTGCATATGTAGTCCAGGCCTTCCCTCATCCCATTTTAGCTATTGCCTGAACAGCTTTCTATATAACTGTTGACGGTTATAAATCTAACAATGCTTATAAAGAGAAGTGGTAACAAAGCTTGGTCTGCAGGTTTTTTTTAATGGTTTTCTTTTGACTTGTTTTGTAGTGTTTCTTAAATTCTAACGAGCTCTCCCAGCTCAGGATTGAACCTGATGGATCTTTGCTTAGCGACCAGCTGGCTCTGGCTATTGGTGAGTCTTCTAGTCCCAGATGTGGCCAGGAAACAGGGAGTAGTAGGTAGCAGCCAATTAGGGTGAATCCTTTTGCTAAGAGTGCAATAATTCTTATAGGGAACTTTTGAGGTGCTTCTGCCCTATCTCTTCCAAGCTTGCCATGTTAGCTTACTAAATGTGTACCTCAGCCTTTAAACACAATGGCTTGGCACATAACGTTAGCTTGTGGTATGGGTTGTTGAATTCTGGATTGTCCTGATGTGTGAATGCCTAACAAACCATAGCTTGTTAAACACAAACAACTCAGAAAGATCTGTTCTGGATTGTGAACTCTGGGTTGTTTAAACCATGGATTGCTGTTAAGTGTGAATCCAGTATCATGGGTTGTTTTGCCATGTACATAGGTCTATAGTGGTAAAATAATGTCTCTACATGCCAGTATTCAGCACCATAAAGGCATTGGGGATATAGGGAGGGAGCAAAGGAAGTGGGTAAACAGACAACCCAGAGATTGAGAAAACAAACCAGTTTGTTCTATCATCTGCCAGACAAACCCTGAGTAGGGAAACAAAATGTGGGCTAAGTATGTTAGTACTATGTGTAAACTAGGCCAGACTATGGCCCTGTTCAGAAGACACCTTAAACCACGGCTTTAATTATGGTGAATAAAGTAAAAGGCCTTATTCACTGTGGTTAAAGCCATGGTTTAAGGTGTCTTCTGGACAGGGCCTACATGTCTAACAGTTAATGTTTTTTCTTCTTTTTTAAAAGGCAAGCTGGGTGAGAACATGGTTATTAAGAGAGCAGCATGGGTATCTGTGCCAGAGAACCTCTTCATTGGCTCGTATGTACATGGAGCATTCCCAGAAGGAAATCCATCGCTTTCTAATATGATGTTTGGCAAATATGGAGCCTTGGTCATCTGCAGTCCCTCGGAGGAATGCCAAAAGTCAAACTTTACAGAACTAGGCTGGCGACTGGGCCAGCATGTGGTGGGGATGGCCCCCATCTCCGTGGGATCTCCGGAAGATGAACCTGGTGGAGATTCTGAAACCAAGATGCTTGCCCAGCCATTCCTCCTGGACCCCACAATTTCTTTGGGACAGTATGTTCAGCCTACAGGTGTCTCTGTGCTGGACTTCGTGCGTTTCGAATGTGGAGAGGATACTGGGTTGTCAGAATCAGAGTAAATCATATTTTTGTGTCAAAGAAGCTCCCAGTTCTGCTTAGGTCCTGATGTGGTTGACAGATGTGACTGCTGACGAACAAAACTCATGTTGGCTGCCTCCGGAGGCCAACTGCTGGCATGAAATCTCTTTCCAAAGCTCCGAAATGATTTTGTAAGATGCGACCGCTGAAGTGTGGCAAACAGATGTTGATGTAACAAATAAAAGAATCTCATCTCATCCTATGAATGTCGCGGCAGACAGGATGGATGTTGTGGCCACTGATTCACGCTAATTGCGTGTATTGTATGATTCCCAGGGCCTTTAGCTTCCGATAAATGGGAAAACCCAGAATTCCTCAAAACACACGTATGCAAACTGCATATATTCAAAATGGAATACACGTGTAATGTGTATTTACAGAATTTGCATCCTTTGTTGGACAATTAGTAACTCCCTTCTGATTAATTAAGGTAAAGTGCTTTTCAGCAGAAGTAGTAAACTTTTATTTGAGTTTATGCTCGCACTACTAAGTTTAGGGCTGCTTATTGTTCTCCAGATATTTTGGCTTACAAATCCCATTATTCCAGTCAATTGTCTATATTGCCTAGGGTTGGTGGGAGATGTAGGCCAAAAACATCGGGAGGGCTTCAGGTTGCTCACCCTTGTTTTATAATAAAATAAGGCAAATAGGGGGTGATGCAGTAAAACAGGAGGAGGGAATTATTGCATTAAATACCTGGGGCAAGACAAGTGGGGCCTGGATCTGAGGTAAGTAGATGGATTGTGAAGAATAGAGAAAGTCCTTTGTGACTACTAGGCAGCCCTGCAACTACTCTGAGATTTGGGCCATCACTGCCTACCTTTTGAAAGTCTTTTAACTCTAAGGACTAGAAACTTGGTTCAGTTGTTTTCTGTAGGGAAACTAGGACTATGGGGACCTCTTGTATGGCAATAAGTCTAATTCTGAGACTCGTGGTCTCAGATTTTAGGGTGCAATTCTTTGCAATCCTGGCTGGGCATGCTGGGAGTTAAGGGGGTGGGTGGGTTTCTGTCTAAATATGCATAGGTTTGTACTTTTAGCAAATGAAGGTATCAGACAATTATTTCCAGAGGCATCTGCTTCTCTTTCTCTCTCTCCCTCCTGCCCAACCACCCCAACATTAATAGTAGGATGGGGTCGGAGAAACTGGGATGGGAATGGCATCTGATCTATCCCCAAGCAATGTTTTGCAAGAGGCCTGACTGTGTGACATCATGTGCTCCTCCCTGCAATAGCCCACAATGCTTGGTTGGTAAAGAGGCTGCTGCGGTGGCCAATGTGAATATCATGAGTAGATGGATGGCGCTCTGGATTTTGCAACACATAATGAAAGCAAGCTGAATTTGAGCATGGCTGTACAATACGACAGGCCTCCCATTTGAGTCACCAGACAGTCCACTCACTTCACTATCTAAACCCAGCTTCTGTGGCTTATGGCAATTTGAGTAGACGCTAATACATCTTTGTGGTCTGGGGCAGTGTTTTCTTCACTTTTTTTTTTTGCTCCTAGGCTGTGCATACTGTAGTCTACGACGTCTTGTTTAGTAGCAGATCTACACAGCTGTAGCGATCAAAGGTGCTGCACAGGCTGCATTACAAGCCAAATGGAAGGGCTGTAAGCAAAAACATCAACATTGTATAGTAAGGTCACCTACAATTCTATGACCTTTGCAGATTTGCATTATTCATTTTTGCATAATTCTTTCGTTGATGCAAAGGGCACTGTGAAACTCTAAGCCTTTACCACTGGAGACTATTCATTCTGCCACCCATTTTTTAGTTCATGGATAGACAGAAAATAGATCTCCAGATGTTTTGGACTTCAGCTTCCAGGGTTCCTAACCATTGGCTGTGCTGGCAGGGGATTCTGGGAGTTGAAATCGAAAAAAACTGGAATTCTATCTTCTGCCTACCCCTATATTTAGTTAATGCTCCCTGCGCTAAATTTTGGTGCGTGAAGATCTAATCTAATGCCTGTCCAAATGTTTTCAAGTCTGTCTTGATAGCTGTAAAGAAGAAGAAAGCAGAGAGGCTTAAGCTGCTGAATTTTGTACACTGTAGCAATTTCTGTGTTATGAGTTGTAGGAGTGGGGACTATGCGTTGCCCTTTTTGGTTTTTCTCCATGAAGGTTTACCCATATACTGCAATCATTAGCACACCAGCCCCCAAATATACTGTTTGGGCGTCTTCTAGGAAAGTGCATGCCGAGGACCTTGCTACTTAATTAGGGGTGATAGAGGCTGGGCTTTGTCGTGCCTAATTGTGAGATACTTCTGAAACACTCCCGGTGAAAATAAGACAAGGAATCCCTTGGATCTAGCTAAAGTGGGGTTTGCTATGTCAAAAGTCAAGATGGGAAGGAAGAGAAGGCGGTGCCAGTCCAGGTGATTAGTGCTCCTCTTATGCATTCCTGCGTCTCAACTCTCTGGAGCAGATTAATTGTTTAAACAGCAAGAGGCAGCACACATGGTCTCTTGGATTCTAGATGTGTAGGGAGGATCTAGACAGCACATGGTTTGTTGGAGCAAGACCTGTCCCTTCTGATGTGGGGGAAAGTGTAATTGGTTCTCTTCAGACACACTAACATGAGTTCCCAAAACTTTTGGGTCAGTGGGCACATTTGGAATGTTTTAAACAGCTGCTTGGGGGTGGGGTTCCACATTCACAAAATGGCTGCCGGGTTAGGCATGGCCGGTCACAAAACACGCATTTCCCAGAAGTCAAACAGTTAAGACTTAAAGAAAAGCAACTAGCCTAAGAACCTAAGTGCAAGGCAGAGGTGGGGGTCTGAGATCCAAAACACAAAACCACCCTTGAATCCAAATAAAGATGGCCCTGGAGGGCAGCACTTTGCTTTGCAACATGCCTGCTTCTTTCTTAATTACAAAAAAAAAACCTTAAATAAAATTAAAGTCCAGAGGGGCTTGGAGCTTTGTGGGCATCAAGAGAGATGTCTGTGGGGCACATTGGAGCCTCCAGGCTACACTTTCACACACAACTGAACCTGCTTGTACCTCATTTGTTTCTTAAAGAGCTCACATACAACAATAAACAAGCACACTGAATGTGCTCCCCACTCTTTCTTTGACTCTCCCAGTTTTTAAGGGGTATTTGATTCCCCCCTACCTTCTCAGCCCGTATCCAGTTTAATAGTTTCCAGTTTTTTAAGGGGCATTTGATTCCCCCCGCCCCACCTTCTCAGCCCATATCCAGTTTAATAGTTTCTCCAGTTTTTTAAAGGGTATTTAATTCCACCCCCCACCTTCTTAGCATATATCCAGTTTAATAGTTTCCTGTGTCCCTAGGTGAGTGCTGGATTATTTTTTTAACCCACACCCTGCATGTACTGTGGGCAGCCATGCCATGCAGCCAGCAGTC
This sequence comes from Elgaria multicarinata webbii, assembly GCF_023053635.1. Taxonomy (NCBI): domain Eukaryota; kingdom Metazoa; phylum Chordata; class Lepidosauria; order Squamata; family Anguidae; genus Elgaria; species Elgaria multicarinata. The sequence continues at coordinate 26,059,663 of NC_086173.1, forward strand.
TACGTCGTTTCCTAATAGTGGGGGGATGGCCAGGCAAACTAAAACAGCCCAACGTATAGCAAGGTGCTAAAAGTTTGAAATGAAATAACTGGTTTCCAAAATTAGAGCCTTCTGTATGTGAACTTAAAACAGAGGTGGGGAACCTCTCCAGGTGCTGTTGGATCCAACTCCCACCTGTCTTAGCCAGCCTGGCCAATGGCCAGGGATGATGGGAGTTGTAGTCCAATGACATCTGGAGGGCCACAAGTTCCAACCCCTGCCTTAAAAGATCCTTCATTTCTTTATAGAAAATCATAACATTCCTCCTGAGTAGCAATAAGTAGACTGGAGTGACAGCAAAGCCAATTTTAATATTTGTAATATAGGTCTACACTTTTGGTTCCCAATTCACAAAACGAGCAGCCCCATCAAGCAGCCTTCATTTGGCTAGGCTCTCTAAGAGCCACTCTGTGGCTACTTATTCATATGCAGCAGGGCTTCAGCCAAGAGCACAGAGAGTCGTGCTGGTCCCCACTGTATTTTCTGAGCTTTGGCAGTTCCGTCTTCTTCACCCGACTCCATTGTAGACTTGTGAGAGTGAAGAGAAAGAAAATAATAACAAACTTGCTGGACAGCAGCCGCCTTGAGTAAAGATATGAAACCACCCTCCAGAGCGCAATTAGGCACAAGTGTGATATATACTGTTGAAAGTGAGACTACAGCTCCCGGCATAGGCCAAGCTGTTTCTGGATTTGGGGCCTGCCCCAAATAGATTTAGAAGTGAATATAGGTGGATCCTCTTCCACCTTTATAAACACTGCATTCTTCTTCTTCTTCTTCTTCTTCTTCTTCTTCTTCTTCTTCTTCTTCTTCTTCTTCTTCTTCTTCTTCAGAAAAGCCCCTTATCTTTCTTCATGTTCAGCTGTTTCCAAGTGGGCAGCGCAGCAAACTCTCCCCTGGGGATTCCAAAGACTCTCACGAAATCTTGTTCTGACAGGAAGTTCTGTGGATGGGGGAAAAACCACAGGACTCAGATGAGTAACAGAAGGACGGCACTTGAGTAGTCAGTCGAAACAACAGGATCCCTTGCGACTTCGCTAAAGCTAGTTCTATGGTATCCAAAGGAGTAAATCGTGACAAATTCCTTTCCAAGAAGTTTATTCCCTATTATGCCCTGACCGCAGAGGATGACATAAACATATTTCCGACTGTACAACTTCAGACTGTAGATGGAGGATTATCACACTGAATGCTTTTCCATACAAAAAAAGGTTGACTAGGTATTGAAATTTATTATATAGCACCATAAGTGTGCATGGTGCTTTTTGTGTTCTAAGGACCTCATTGTCTAAAACTTCAGTCCTCCATGATATGCTAGCTTTCTGTGTGAAGAGATTTTTTTAAAGCTTTTTATTTTATTATGGAAGTGCATTCAGTCTTTAAGTCCCTACCTATCGTCTGAAGTGGTACAGTCAAGGAACAGGTTTACATCTTCATCTGCTGTTTGTTAGCTACGCTGGAGCTTGGGACCATTACACACCTTCTGAAGTTTCACCTAATATAGCCAACATACACTGGGGCCTAATTTTGCTGCCATGAGGACTAGGAACGTATTTTTTAAGCTGAGGTTTTCAGATGATGAGTTTTGCTCCCAAGTCCAAACTGCATGTTTGCATGGTGCAGTCACAGAACCATGGAGAGCCCTAATAATAATTCAGTGTTATTGTCTTTCCATGCGCTGCAGTAAATGCCTGGCATAACAGAGCTCACCTCTTTCTTAGCAGGATCCACATCTTCAGGTAGCTCATCCTGGCTGGACAGCAGGATTTCTAGAGAGTAGGTTGGGTAGTTGCTGCTGCTCAAGGACCCAGGTCTTAGGGCAAGGGATCCACCATTCAGATCCTAAGCAGAAAAGGCAGATTCCTTAATGCCATCTGGAGAGCAGAATCTATGCCAGTCTTTGCCAAAATACATGATGCTCACCCTTATCCTGAAGTAAAATTGGAGCTACACCTCCTGGTTATACCCCAACAGGTTTACTTTTAAGAGTAAGAACTATCCATGCTTGTAGGAGTACAAACCCTGTGTTTCTGTGTGTGAGATGGGGGTAGTCCTGCTGTTCTGCATTGGGAGCAACTCATTGATCCAGTCATACCCAACGCATAGATGAGACAAATGACTTGTCCCCAGCAGAGGCTGTATAGAAGGACAGGTAATAGTGCAAGGACTCAGCAGGCAGCCTCCTTCATGGGTAGATACTTTGGACCCCCAAGTAGCCTTCAATTCTTTCATTAATTCACCATCTTTGCACAGTGAGATGCTAGTTCTAGAAATGACTGTTCTGTGCAGGAATACCACAGCCACACGGTATACTAAAGATACTGATAATTGTGAGATTGTAGCTGACAGGCAGCCATGATTAGAGAAAGTGCTTTGCTTGCCTTTACCTAGTATACTACTAGAGGTGCACCAGCCAGTTTGCAGCTGCACTACTAATCTATATGACTGTGGAAGAGGTGTCCAATGGGGAAGTCGGAGGGGCGGGACCATAGCTCATGGGTGGAGCACGTGCTTTGCCTACAGAAGTGGCCAGGTTCAAATCCCCATCATCTCCCGTTAAAAGGTAGCAGGTGATGTGAAAAGCTCTCTGCACAAGGCCTGGAGAGTTGGACAAATAGTCCAGACAATGCTGAGCTAGTTGGACAAGTAGTCTGACCTTGCACCAGGTAGCTGACTGTGTGCATTTAGACTTCTGCTGCTCCACAGCAAGCACCTAGCTGTGTCCAGGGTTCTCCCGGGGTAAGCAAACCTTTGACTCACATCTGTGATCCTGACAAGGCTGTTGGCTTCTCTCAGTTCCTTCTTCAGCTGGTCGTAAGTCTTCCCTTCCTGGAAAAATACAAAAAGGCAGTGAGGGAACGCCGAGGCTGCAGGGTGCCTGGAACGAAGTGTTCCTCCCACACATGGGGACTTGTTTTGAATCAAGCCAAGGCCAAGCTTTGGAAAACAGGTGGGAGAACGGCATCAGACCAAAGATTCCCCCCAGGACAGCATGTGGTTTCCCACAGTGGCCAACCAGATGCCCCTGGGAAGCTCATATGCAGAACAACATGTTGCCGCCGTACCTCCTGTTGGCTCAGGCGCACAGCCCTTGGCATTATTTTATAGGAGAATCCTAGGGCACGTCTACATGAAGGGTATGCCCTGGGGTGGCTTTGCAGTAGCGGCATGTCATCTACATGATGCAGCTGCCATTGCGAAGCCATCCCGGGGCAAACCCCCGAAACTCCGCTGCAAAAAAGCCGGGCACTTACTTTTTTGGCAGTGGACTTGTGCACCCCTTGATTGGTCACCATGGGCTGGACAGGGAAGGGGGTGGACCCGTTCCTCTCCTTCCCCCCTGTGGTAAATAAAAAAATGGGAGGTGAGGAAAGGCCCATTCCTCACCCCATTTTTTTTTAAAAAATATCTATCTGCACAGATCTGCACTGCGGAGATACAGATAATTAAAAAAAAAACGGGAGGAGAGGAACGGGGCCTGTTCCTCCCCCCCTTTTACAATTTTTATTATCTGTATCTGCGCAGCTGAGCAGATGCAGATAATAGAAATAAAAATAATTGGAGGGGGAAGGAACAGGCAGCCACAGGGAGGTCAGAGGGAGGAGAGGTGGCTAGGGTGCCCAGCGTCCTTCTCCTCATCCTCCTCTGGCTGCCTTGTTCTGCCCCCCTTGTTCCTTTCCCCCTAAGCACAGGGGAAGTTTGCACTTGCGTTCCTTCCCATGCAGATGCCGGGAAGGAACACAAGTGCAGGAGCCAGGTGCCTCGCAGCACCAAAGTGGCGCTGTCAAGACGGGGGCCTAGACTGCAGAGTAGAATCTAACCAGAAGAACCAACTGGCTACATCCAACCATTGCATGAGAAGCTGTCCATTCATGCAACAGGATTTACCCTTCCGCCTCCCCACCCCACCCTGCAGCCTTCTGCCTCCCTGAATTGTGCACCAGAGGGTCCCACAATGCTTTAGACCAAATTATGGGGAGCACTGGGGCTGTGCAGGGAAGGGGGGATCCATTCCACTGGCAGATGCTGTTGCGTTGGCAGATGGGCAGAGCTGGAAACAATCCTTGTTTTAGCAGGGGCTTTCTGGTTTCATCCCCCATATGTTGTACTTTACCTGGGCGGGTATTTCTCTACATATGCAGGTTTCTTGGAGAGAATAGTGCCTCTGAATATGTGCTGATGTTTTCCCAGAAATGCTGAGGAGCACAGCTCCTCCCAATGCATCTGGGATTAGGGGGAAGGAGTTCAAATAAGATGTGCTGACAGGCAAATGGGAGATACAAAACAGGCAAATGGGAGACACAAAGCAGCCCTAGACAGTGAAGGGGATCACTTTGATTCTTCTCCATTGTTCAAGTGGGTGTCAAATGCCAGCAGTCCAAGCTGCTGTTCTACTCACTAGCCAAAGCATGTTCTCTGAATGGGAGTATCCTATGCTCTCAAGCAGGGTGGCCCTCCAGATGTTCTGGCCTACAAATCCCATCAGCCCTGATTAGCATAATCAATGTTGAGGGATGATGGGAGTTGTAGCCCAAAACATGTGGAGGGCCACAAGTTGCCCAGCCCTGATTTAAAGCCTGATGCTATAACATTACTGTAAACCCCAAACATGACAAGCAGCCCCTAAACAAATAGGTGTGATGTGATCCAAGATGGCTCACACCCAAAGCCATTCTGCCCACCTTATGTTGGCATCTAATTACATCTCATTTCGATATTTGAGAGTTGGCATGTAATGCAAGTTAATATTTGACAGTATTTGGTAACTGTTATGGAAGGGTATTTGACAGCTTGTGATGGTTTATTTAATGCATTTATCCATTTATTTAATGTATTCATAGCCTGCTTTTCCTCAGAGGAGCTCAGGGTGATATACAGGGGGGTTATCCCACTTTAGTTGATGTGCAATGTTATGATGGTTGGGATACATGGCATTTCGTATTCAGCAGTGTTTGATGGCTGACAGTTTATGAGATTTGATGTCCGATGCCTGCCAAAATCAAAGCATAAAGTGTTCCCCATAAGTCCAAGGCACTCAAATTTTATAAACATTTTCGTAACATTTCACATTCAGAAGTGAAATGATAAATTCCACATTCAAATCTGCATGCTATGTATTTTATAGCGATATGTCGCAATCCCTGCTAGCATGGCACAAATGGTGTAATAATCCTCAGGTTTTCAGTAAAGTAGCATATGTTTTAGGCACGGCTTCCACTTACGCTCCACCGGTATGGATCCCAAGCCAGGAACCAGCCTGTGAAGTTGGGGGGCTCAAAACCTTGCTTGATTATCAGGATGGGGGTGTCAGTCTCCCTCCCGCTGGGGTGCGTCTGCAGATATTCCTGAGCCGTTGTCAACGCCTCTTTCCTCTCTGCCATGTTGGCTTCTTGGCCAATCCATAAGAAAATCTGGAAGGAGAAGAGTGATGCTTTCAAGGCGCTCACTGGAGCAATGGAAGTGCATTCCGCCGTGGGAAGAAATGGTTGGAACAGGGCTTCCCCAACCTGCTGCCCTCTGGACTCATTGGACTAGAACTCCCAGTTTTCCCAGCCAGCCAATGGTCATGCTGCCTGGGAGTTCTGGGAGTTGCAGTTCAACATATCTGGAAAGTACCGGGTTGGGAAAGCTAGGGAGCTCTTCTGAAACCAGGCTGCAAGGTCTATAAGCCAAAGTAGAGATGCCAATGGTGGACCTGTGCTTTTCGCGTGTCTGCCTTTTCATATAGCTGGAAGCGGAGGTGATCTTGCTTTGAGATGAACATCTAAGAACTGAACTCAAAGCCACCACCTTACTTCCCCCCAGTGAGAAGTCTGGATTTGGTACAGAGGCCACCAGTTGCTAAGAAGTACAGCAAAAAGTTAAGAACACAAGAAGAGCCCTGCTGGATCAGACCAAGGGTCCAACTAGTCCAGCACTCTGTTCACACAGTGGCCAAACACCTGTCGACCAGGGACCCACAAGCAGGACATGAGTGCAAGAGTCCCCTCACCCACGGTCCCCAACAACTAGTGAATTCAGGCTTACTGCCTCTGATACTGGGGTTTGGACTTAGCCATCAGGACTAGTAGCCATTGATAGCCTTCTCCTCCGGGAATTTATCCAACCCCCTTTTAAAGCCATCCAAATTGGTGGCCATCTTGTGGTGGAGAATTCCATAGTTTCACTATGCACTGTGTGAAGAAGTCCTTCCTTTTATCTGTCCTGAATCTCCCACCAATCAGCTTCACGGGATGACCCCGGGTTCTAGTATTATGAGAGAGGGAGAAAAATGTCTCCCTGTCCACATTCTCCACACCACGCATAATTTTGTACACCTCTATCAGGTCTCCCCTTAGCCTCCTTTTTTCCCAAGCTAAATAATCCCACCTGTTGTAACCGTGCGCTTTGTCAGACCAAAGGCCCCTACAGCTCAGCACCCATTCAAATAGAGCTACCAGATGCCCCAGGGAAGCGCAGCAGCAGAGCAAAATGTGGACAGTCATAGCCTGCTGTTTGTCCCCAGAACACCTGTGACACATTGACTCTGAAGGTGAAGGTACCACTCTTGAGATCCAGTGGGGTGTAGTGGTCAGCATATTGGACTGGGGCTCAGGAGATCCAGGTTCTAGTCCCAACTCGGCCATAGGTGACGTTGGCCCAGTCACTGACTCTCAGCCTAACATACTTCACAGGGTTGTTGTGAGGATAAAATAGAGAGGAGGAGGACTATGTAATCCAACTTGGGGTCCTTGAAAGAGGAAAAAAGGTGGAATATAAATGTAATTTAAAAAAAAGTTCCTGGCAATCATGGCTTCTAACCATTGATGCAACTTTTTAAAAGTTGTATTTATATACTGCCCCATAAGAGCATACAATACAACAGGTTAAAAACAAATTACAATAATAATGATCACAAAATGCCAGGGAGAACACAAATGTCTTCACCTGGTGCCAAAAAGATAGCAGTGTGGGCGTCAGGCGAGGTGGCCTGGGGAAGGGTGCCACAACCGAGAAGGCCCTCTCTCTGGTAGCCACCCACATTACATCACTGGGAGGGTTCACCCACAGGAGGGGCTCCAAAGTTGACCTAAGGGTCCAGCCAGGTACATGGAGGAATAATCATCCACGAAGCTATAAAAATGCTTTCCCTAACGCCATTTCTGCTAATCCTAGAAGCTTAACAAAAGTGTGGAGCAAAGCAGCTCACGCGTGCTGCGGTTATTGAGCTCATAGTTCTTCTGGCTTGAGATTAGTCCTGCTTGTACTTTCCGCTAAGCCTGCTAAACCTTTCCAGCTCAGCTTAGAAACAGCTGTGTGGTTTTCAATGATACCACAAGCCTCCAATGTATCTGAACCTTCGGAAGGCTGCCTCAGGGCACCCTCACTCTCACATGGAGAGAAATCACAACACGGGAGAGAGAGCCAGAGAGGCACGTCACACCACCACCAGAGGTTTAGGAATCCCGGAGTGGCGCAGACTCTCCTACCCCCTAGACACACCTGATCCCATGTATCCAGCAGCATCACGTCACTTTCACTGAGATCATCCTGGGTAAAGTTTGTGATCTCGATGACCACGAAGCGGCCGGTTTTGTTGGAGCATTCAAACAGCCGGGGAAGGTGATCAGGGACCTCCTGCTGTAGCCTGAAAGAAAGGTTGTGGGATGGTGGAGAAAGCGCTTTGAAGCCTCGCTTCCGCAGTGCTCGGAAAACCATGGAGAGGTGGCCCTGAGCCCATGAGACAAGGTGAGGTGGATGCTTCAAGCAGCTGATTCAGGGCGTCATGGAAAGGCAGCAAACTGATCGTGATGTGATGTGTTACTGTTGTATTTTTCCTGCCAGGGAGGGGGAAGAGGCACTTTGTGGTTTTCTCTCAGATGCCAAAGTAACTTGGCTGGCCTTCATTATTATTTGTTTTGTGGATTGATTTGATTTGTACCTCCACCTTTCCATCAAGAAAATGGCACTCAGGGTAGCTAACAGTCCTAGATACCTACGTTTTAAACGAAAAGCTTGCGAACTGTGTACCTTGACTTTGGGTGCAGGTAATGCCATTTGCTGTTCCGTCTCAGGCAGGAAAACACTTTGAGCCAGCTCTGATGGGACCTACTGAGCTGAAGCCAGGATCTGCTGGCTTTGTGATCAATCCCTTTATTTACATTGACCGACTTCAGAGGGATAAAGAATGCGGAGTTGTCTGTTTCCCACACTCCAGTGCATGCTAGTTGTGTGATAGGGATTTCCTTAATCATCCGCTCTGCATCACAGGTTGCCATGTCAATGTCATCCAAACATGGCCATGGTGACTTTTCACCCACCCTACAACCCATGGCATGCAGTAAGGGTTGTAGGGTGGCTAAAAAGCCACCGTGCAGCCTTGCCCCTGATGTGCATGTGATGTGCTCCCCCACCAGCAATTGGCTGTGCATACAAAATGAACATCTGGTGGTGGGCGGAGCCAAGGCAAAGGGGGTGGGGCCAACACACAAACATGCAAATATCAGCCTATTGGAACTTAAAACTCCTACTGCCAGCCAGATTCCGGCTGGACATCAGAAAAACTTCCTGACTGTTAGAGCAGTACGACAATGGAATCAATGACCTAGGGAGGTTGTGGGCTCTCCCGCACTAGAGGCATTCAAGAGGCAGCTGGACAGCCATCTGTCAGGTATGCTTTAAGGTGGATTCCTGCATTGAGCAGGGGGTTGGACTCGATGGCCTTGTAGGCCCCTTCCAGCTCTGCTAGTCTATGATTCTATGTACACACATGGATCTTCATGCAAAGCAGAACCTTGTAACTGGGGAATTCTGGCTCACATGGCGGTCTACAAGCATACAGCTGTATGTGCATAGGACCTCTCCCTCCAGATGTTTGTGCTGTACACATGGAAATTTGGGGGCATCAGGGGTAGGGCTATGTAGCACAGCTCCACTTGTTTATTTATATAAGCTCTTTCAGGAACACCCGACTAGGGCCAAAATGGCCCTAAGGTTGAGGACGGTCATATTATTATTGATAATAATAATAATAATAATAATAATAATAATAATTTATTTATTTATTACCCACCTCTCCCTCTGGATCGAGGCGGGGAACAACACTGAATACAAAAATACATAAAGAAAAGGTACCTTTTCTCACTGGCATACAGGGCACTGCCTCCCAGCAGCTCCCAAAACTCAGCTGGCTCTTGACCCTCTGCCACGGTCTCCTGAAGTCCATCACAGATGGTTGCAGCTAGCTCCTTGGCCATTTCTCGTTCATCACCACTGGAGCCCTGGTATGGAGAAGACCACAGCGATAGAAAGGTGGAAACATCATCACAGGTTGGAGGGGTGCTACCAAATTGGACTTCAGATCTTAGCAAGATTTTGCTGTTAAGTGACGAGACATTCTCCACGTCCCTGAGCAAATTTAAGCTGTAGTCCTTTCTGCACTTGAAGCTATAGGCCAGCTTTCTCGCACCTCTCCCCTGTTGTTGTTGTTGTTGTTGTTATTAGGCAATACCAGTTCTGTTCACATGTAACACTAAACCAGGATAATTCACATCTGTTCTCTGCAGGACAGGCCACTCATACCTTCACAGAGCGTCCTAGTGACATGAGAACTAGTGACTTGTTCTTTTTTATTTAAATTTAAGCTGGGACTCTCTGAGTGTCAAAATTTGTACCTGATATGAGATCCCCTCTGCTGGGCCCTCTGTAACTTTTGAGATTTAATCATATGCTGTTCACACATTTCCAAGGCCTCTTTCACAATCACAAAAGCTAGAGAATTTGGATTTCTTTGCTTTTGAACCAAAGCTGAAGGTCCTCCCCCAACCTAGGAAGCCTAAACTCTGCACTTTATACTAAATCCCACAAGCTTTGGTTTTATTTTATCCAGTGAATTTATCCCCTGTCTTCAATGTAAAACAAACATTTCCAATGGAATAAATGTCATTTTGAGCTCCGTCACACCTACTCCCCGCCACATCAGTTTCTCCCTCCGTTTCCTTAGTGAGTCCAGTGCTGGGCACTTTCAGGTCTGTGTGTTGTTGCTCTATTTCAGCTCATGTATCTTTATACCTGTATTGCTTCTGTGCTGGCGAAATCTCCCACACTGCCCCCTACATTCTCCTTCCCCCTGCAGTTAATTTTTTAAATATATATTTTTTATTTCTGCGCAAATACAATAATACGGCAGCCTGAAACTGTGCAATTACGGTAAAACAACACACTATGCTTTCCCCTAAGAGCATATTAAACAGTATTGTAAATAAAATTAATGAATTAATTAAACAATATAAGTGAAGAGAAAGTATTACAATTAAATTTTGGAGAAGTTTGTGGTCTATGTTGGCATGGCAATGGGAAGCCAACATTGTTCTGGTCAGGAAACCTAGACATGCCTACTCAGGAGTAAGAACCATAGAGTTTATTTATTTATTTATTACATTTCTATACCGCCCAATAGCCGAAGCTCTCTGGGCGGTTAAATGGGACTGGGAGCTTTATCACACCAGCATTATACTGTGCAATTACTGCGAATTGTGTGCAAAGGACTCAGAAGTTTTCCACCTTATAATCTGCTTTGATTGTGAAGTACTCCCATGCATCCTGCCTTAATTGTGCTATAAAGCCAAAAGACTCGCCATATTTAGCCACTACTTTTTGAGCCTATCTTCCGAGCCGCCGCTGGGGTGCAGGAGCAGGATTTTAAAGAAATGCTTACATCTGCATAAGCTTTAAAGATAAAGACACCAAAACTGGCACAGTAATAGATATTGGGGAGAGCTTTAAGCATACCAAATTTGAATTGGATTGGGTCATCCGTTGATTTTTTATGATTTTTTTACATTTCCCCCCTTAAACTCACTTCTTAGTATGCAAAGGATCGGTGCCGCCCGGTAGCAACAACAACGCCGAAAACTTATAGCGCTACGGGGATAATTCGAGGGAAGCAGGTACGTGGGATGAAGCTATGAGTCCGGGCACTGGTGGCGGCGGCCTCGCTCATTTTCTCCATGAGGGTTTCGGACACCCTCTCTTCCTCCCCCTTCATGGTTGAGCAGTTGAGCAGAGAACTGCCCCGCCCTCCTCTTTTGTCAGTGAGACACACACATCCAACAAACACCCCTCCCCCAACAAAAAATTGGATGGTCCAATATAGAGCAAAGACAGCAATAAATGGGATGGAGGAGCAGTTTTATTGTGCACGGAGGGGGGGGGAATGCACTTTCCCCACTCCAAAATAAGAAGGAAAAGGAAGGGGAAGAGGCAAGATGAGAGCAGGACGTGGACAATGTCATGTGAGTACTGCGCTGCAGAAACACATACCAGGCGTGGCGAGAGTGCGATAAATTGCTGGTGTGATGGAGCTCTGTTGTTGTTTATTCGTTCAGTCGCTTCCGACTCTTCTTGACTTCATGGACCAGCCCACGCCAGAGCTTTCTGTCGGCCGTTGCCCCCCCTAGCTCCCCCAAGGTCAAGTCTGTCACCTCCAGAGTTTCTAGATCTCTCCACCCCAATCTGACTTTGCCCTCTTCCCTCCTCTGAGCCATGTTTCCCAGCCCCTCACCTTGCCATACCACAGGTAATGGCTTGTCTGGGTCTTTAGCAAGAAGACATCATTGGAATTGAGAGACGCAGCAGTCGCCGACACCTCCACTGCCTTTGTGTTGGAGCTATCTGTTCCGCGGATCTGGAAGAGCCTCACTGGTGGTTCAACTTCGCTGCTGCCTTTCCTGGATGTCCCACCCTACAGAGAACATAACAGAAGGGCAGAACAAACCAGCATCACTGCAGACTGAATAATGCAACTGGAGAGACAACTGGGTCCACACGATCACTACAGTCCACCGTGGCCACGGTGAGTTGCAACACATGCCGGTGGCCATTTTGAATATTCAGTCGCCAGCAGGGGGCTGCCATGTTTTGTTGTGCCATCTGAACCTGAGGGGCAGAGGTTGTTTGACCTCTGCCCCTCAGGTTCCCTACAATAACTCTAGAACAGACCATGGATTATTTGAGGGTTGTTTAACTCTCAAACAACCCCTGCCACTCTGGCTTGGAGAACATGACAAACCATGGTAACCCCGCTCTGGGGTTGAATATTCAAAATGGCTGCCAGCACATGCCGTGCCCATATACTCCTGCAATGATCATGTGAACTGGTCTAGCTGATCCTTGTAATGAAGTTTCACAAGATGCATCTTTTCAGGGGGGAAAGGCTAGGAGTTTGTCCGGGATAGGCAAGTGTTTTCAAGGACTAGCTAGCTAGTTCTGCGAGGAGAGCTAAACAAGTAGGGTGGTCAAAAGAAGAGGAAATGCATTGCTAAAAAAGCAGGACACAAATATGCATAAAAGTGCAGGCAGTGATTCATATGTTTAGATGCAAGTTTAGAAACAGTATTATTAAATCAGAATGCAATCCGTCAGTCCATTCGTGTGCCTGCTCAGTCTGCTGCCCAGCTGCTAAGGGTCAACTTCAATGCCCCTCCTGCTCCCCCTTCTTAGGGTTCTTCCTCTTTAAACTGGACTACAAATACAGGGGTCTTCAAAAAGATGGCTGTCCTCTGTAAAGTAGGACACATGCCCCTCCCCTATTCTCAGCACCCTCACCCAAATACAATTGCCAAGACTCTTTGGAAGGAAACTACAACAATTAAACTGGTATGAAACAAATAACAATGTGTAGTATAGATATACCATGGTGACCATGAACACATCACATTTTTTTTCCTGGTATATTCCCCTTAGCCACGAGAAACTGGCTGTGCCCTTGTAATGCATTGCTCCATAATAGCATCTCACTACCTTAGCAAACAGACCTGGTGGCTGGGAAATTCAATTTGAGATTCTTCAGGGACCTACTTTGTCCTGCTCCGTACCTCAAAGATGACAAGCTTGCCTTTGAAGATGGCCAAGAAGTGGCGCGGTTCCTTGCCCATGCTCACTCGGACCTGCACGGGCTCCCCGTTGAACTGCTCATCCACCTCCACGGCTTGGTACGCTGAGGCCGCCAGCTCATCCACCGTGGCATGGCGTCCCTGAGGGAAGGGGAAAACACCAAGACACCTAGCATTATGTTCTTGAAATATGGGCTTAATATAAAAGCAAACATCTTCACATTCATTGTGTAGTGGTTTTGTGTACATAATTAACCTTGAATCAGTATCATCTGAAAATGCTGGCTGACCCAGCAAGGCTTACGCTAAACCTATGACTGTGAGATGATCTTTTTAAAGAGGGAGAGAGAGAGAGAAAGTAGACAGTGATTTACCTTGGGGAGGGGTGAAGATGTCCCTATTCCAAAAGGATTGTATCCAGTGCTGTCTGTCCACTGGCGGAATAGATCCAATCCTCTCCCCTGCATCCCCCCAGAAGGGTTGGGGGACATCTGGAAGCTATATGAGGGGTGCAGGAAGAGTAAGGGGAACTCCTATCATATGATATTATTCACAGAGTTCAGGTATCAGGGCTGCCTTTGTTATGGGTATGTTAATTCTACACTGGGAGAGGACCATCAGTATAAGTCTGGTTAGCAGTGTTGCTCTTGGATTGGAGAGGTTCAAATTCTCATTTAGTCAGGAAGACCACTGGGTGGCTGGACAAATCCATATCTCTCAGTGTAATTTTGTCACTAGATTGTCACTGACCCTGTTCAGATGACACGCTAAGCCACAGTGGTTAAGCTTTTTGAGCTAAACATGTTGAGCTTAGCATGTTGTGTGAACCATTCCTAACTATAGTGGCTATATAACCACGGTTTAAACACTCTCACTAACCATTGGCTACAAAAAGGTTAGCGGCCTAACCATGGCTTAGTGTGTCATTTGAACAGGCCCATCATGAGAACAACATGGCTAAAAGCCACACATGTCATCCTAAAGCTGAAGGGAGAGCTGAATTCAGAAGTTATAAATATCAGCTAAATTAGGGTGACCGTATTTGGGAAAACAATAAAAGAGGACACCCAGGGAGCAGGAAAGCAGGCTTTCCAGGGCCTCCAGAAAGTGCGTCATTCCCCTGCCACACTATTGGCAGCTGTCATTAGTGTGGTGGCTGTGAATGACATGCTTTCCAGATGCTCCAGAAAGTGCACTTTCCCCTCCTCCACTCCTTAAGAGCCCCGGTGGGAGAGGAGCAGGGGAACGCATGTCATTCCTGCCCCCCTGCGGTGCTTCAATAGGGGCCTCCAGAAAGTGCGTCATTCCTCCGCACCACACTAATGACGGTCTTAAAGGGGAAAGCGTGTCATTCCAGGACATTATAGAAAATTACAGAAAATCCCCCCTGACACCCAAGATAGAACAAAACCCAGGACAAATCCGGGGAAATCCAGATAATTGGTCACCCTAGCTAAATCCAAGATTTAGTCTTGGATCCAGGTTTAGTCATACTTCAAGTAGATCCACTGAAATCAATGGCACTTAATTAGCCATGACTAATTTAGCTAATCTCTCTCTCCCAAACTAAACATTACATTGGAAGTTACATAATTGGATGCTCCAAACATCCGTTTCTTCTTCAAAAAGTAGCTGTGGAGCTGGGTGGGGCAATTGGATGAGGATTGCACTGTAGAGGAGGGGAATCTAATCTATTGCCTGGATTCTATTAAATAGAATCTAATCTATTTGAGCCCCCGCTTGGCCATGAAGCTAATTGGGTGACTTTGGGCCAATCACTGACTCTCAACCTAACCTACCTCACAGAGTTGTTTTGAGGATAAAATGGAAAGGAGGAAGAGGGCCATGTAAGCCACCTTAGGTTCCTTGGAGGAAAAAGGGAAGCATATAAATGTTGCTAATGTTGTTGATGATGATGATAGATTCAATTGATAACACACTTCACAGACACAGGAAGACGCAAAGAGGGGTTCAAGGGAAACGAAACCTGATTTATTATAACAAACTGCAGGGCAAACTAAATGTAGTTAGGCCCGTTTGAATGTTTTGTTGGTTGTCTATCTAGTTTTGGCCTGTGAGGAGCCTGGGGAATAAGTAAAAAGTGGTCTGGAACACCCCAAAGATTTGGTATACATAAATTTGTCCTGGGGTCAGAACAAATGGAATGGACTGCTAAGCATTACCAGCCTTCTCCAGTCTAGTGCCTTCCAGATGTACTGGGACATCTCCTCCAGTCAACATGTTGGCTAGGGATGATGGGAGTGGTTGTCCAACAAACCTTATGGGTGGCAGTTAGGTGAGGCTGCGACATGGCCAATTAAAAGGACCTGTTGGTAGCAGCGCAAAAGGCTTTGGTAGCAAGTCCCTGAGGAAACACAACAGAACCTGCAGCTGGGTCCACTTACCTGCCAGATGTACAAGATGTAGCGGAGCTTCCTGTTCACCTCATAGGTGTACAGAACTAAGTAGCAATCTCCACCATAGAAGAATCCATGCCAGCGCTGGTCCACTGGCACCAGCTCCAGGTTCTCTACCCTCCAGACCTAGAGATCACAAAACAGAGGGTGGAACTAAACATTAACTGAACAAATGTGTAGTCCTAACTCCATTTTTCCTGAGATAACCCAAGTAGATGTGACCCGTCCCCAACGGCATTCACTGAGTAACTCCTGAAAACATCCTCAGCCAAGCACACTCCTGGTTTAGAAGCTTGATGAAGGGGGTGGTTAAAATACCTAGCAAAGGAGAATACATGGGGGAGGAAGATTGAGCATCCCCCCCTCCTGATCACCAACTATCCCCTGGAATGTCCTCAACCCCTGCATTAGCATTACAAGGACAACACAGGGCTGGGATCCCCATGTTTCTTTCTTAAGGTCATGCACATAGAGATCTTCCAAGCAGGCATCCAAGCTCTTGTGAGTCATGCACACACAGACCCTAGAATAAATCCCAGGAAACATCCAATTCTAAGGTCCATACGCTCAGATTCTCTAGCCAGACTATATGATGCCAATGAACAAGACAACTATGTCTTTAAAAAAAACAACCACTCTGCATATCACTGGCTGCAGAACAGCTTAGCCATGGTGGTCCAGCCATTGGTAGCCTCAAGACTGGATTATTGTAATGTGTTCTATGTGGGGCTACCCTTGGCCTTGGTCCAGAAGCTGCAGCTGGTCCAGAATGCAGCAGCGAGGCTGCTGAGGCCTCCTTCTGATAGCAAGTTACAGCCTTGTTAAAAGAATTGCACTGACTGCCAATAAGCTACCGAGTCAGCCAAGTTCATGCTTTTGTTGTAACATACAAAGCCCTAAATAACTTGGGACCAGGGCCAGATCTACACCAAGCAGGATATGTCACTCTGAGCTCCATCAGACAAGTGTTTTATTGCACACTCATTACTGGGCACTCATGGATTTTTTGCGGGTCCCTCTCACGACGTTCTCTGCCTCCCGGGCACCTCCCGCCCCTTCTTGCCTTCTTCGCATCACAAAAAACGACCCAAATAAGTCCAATTTAAAATTAAGATGGAAGTAGCTGCTATCTCCTACTGTGTGCAGGAGAAGCAGCATGATCAGAACGGCCGACTGAATGGGCCACGTGCACGTTGTTTACTTCCTCTTTCAAAAGAGGAAGTAACGAGCAATGAAAGAGGGGGCGGAAAAGCGATGGTAGGGAAGCATTAAAAACTGTATATGGAGTGTGTCCTTGGCCCCAACAGTTCTCACTACTGTTATAAACCGTTTTAAAGCAGGAGTGTAGATCCTGCCCAGGTTACCTTAGGGAGTGTTTCATCCCTTCTGTCTCTCCCTGTTCTCTGCAATCATCAGAGAGCACTTCTGAGGGTGCCACATGCTCTGGAGGTTTGTCTCAGGAGCACTTGCAGTAGAGCAGTTTGTACTGTAGCATTTTACCAAGAAACATCAGACACAGGGTGGCCATATGGAAAGGAGGACAGGGCTCCAGTAGCTTTCACAGTTGTATTGAAAAGGGAATTTCAGCAGTTGTCCTTTGTATGCATGCAGCAGCTGGTGAAATTCCCTCTTCATCTTCAGTTAAACCTGCAAGAGCCCTGCCCTCTTTTGTAGAATGACCATATACAAGAAGGCAGGGCTCCTGCAGCTTTAACTGTTGTGATGAAGAGGGAATTGCACCAGGAGCTGCATGCATACCAACGGCACCTGCTGAAATTCCATTTTCAATACAACTGTTAAAGATACAGGAGCCCTGTCCTCCTTTCCATATGGCCACCCTAATCAGACAGACCCCCGCACTTCTGATGTTCAGACTTCTTCCTAAAACTCATCTCTTCACACAGGCTTTCCCTGAAGTGTGACTCATCCAGCTACAGATTGTAGCACACAGCATTTCCCTTGCCATGAAATTTTGGTTGTTTTTAAAAACAATTCCGCCCACCCCCACCCCCCGAAACATGGGGGTATACCGGCAATATGGTAGAAGCATTATAGGTGAATGCTAATCATACTCAAAAACAGCAAGTCTCAGCTATCTACTGGCAATGGCTACGAAGGTATCAAGAGTTGCTCTTTAGTTGCTGAGCCTTTGGCTACCCAGACCTTCTGCGGGACCTAGAGCAGCTAAGCTGAGGACACTTTTTTCACCTGCCCAGCCTCACTGAGATATCAGAGACTATCAGAGCCACAATGCAAGGTTAACTAGCCAACCTGTGGAAAATGTCTTTTGGATAGCCTTCCAAAAGACTCTCCTGCAGGCTATGGATGTTATCCCGCAGTCACTTACTGCGGGATAACATTCATAGCCTACAGGAGAGTCTTTTGGAAACACAAATAGAAGAATATCATGCGCAAATATCATGTGAGAGCCAGTGTGGTATAGTGGTTAAGGTGTTGGACTGGGAGTCAGGAGATCCAGGTTCTAGTCCCCACACGGCCATGGAAACCCACTGGGTGACTTTGGGCCAGTCACAGACTCTCAGCCCAACCTACCTCACAGGGTTGTTGTTGTGAGGATAACATGGAGAGGAGGAGGATTATGTATGCTGCCTTGGGTCCCTTGGAGGAAAAAAGGCGGGATATAAATGTAATAATTAAATAAATGTGGAGGCCTGCATTCACTTGATAGCCAACTGGAGATCCAACACCCATGCTGGGAATGGGGCTCGTAGCTCTTACCTCAACTTTCCCTGCCCCATCATCCACCATCCTCTCCTGGGCTGCCAGCTCTGGCTGGGCGTGCAAGAGGGTGGCATCAAATTTCTCCTGGCTGACCTTAGCTGGAAAAGAAATAGCAAATGGAAAGTGAGGGCGCTGCTGGCATCAATTAGACCAAGGATTTGTAAACTGGGGTGCCTGCTCCCTTGGGGAGAGAGCAAGGTCCAAGGGTCATCAGAAGACCATGATTCCAGAAAACTTAAAGATGCTGCAGAGACAGACCATGACAAGTTATTGACTCAGTTCACATAACATGCTCACTGACACTCTGACTGGCTGTCTTCTGTGACCTGATGCAAGATTAGGGGCTCTTATAGAAGGTGACTGCTATAGGAGAGCCTATCTGCTTCCAGTACTTGGTGTCTTCTCTAGGAGTCCCAATTTGTTCCTATTTACTTCAAGTTTAAATAGACACTGGAGCTCTGCTCTACTAATACGTTTGTAAAAAAATAAAGAACTATTACAAAGACACTGTAAGCTCCCAGTGTTCTTTCATCCAAAGGAAACTAAAAGCATAACCCTAAACATGTCTACTCAGAAGCAAGATCCATTGACCTCAACGTTACTTCTTCCCAAATATATATGTATATGGTTACAGCCTAAACCAAGCAGTGCTGCATGATATGTCTTGCTGCTTAGGAAAACGAGCGAGAAATGAGTGAGTAATAATACACTCAAGAGGCAGTCCAAGGTAACGTGCGCTCATGCATTCTGCTGCATACAACTGATATACAAATTCTAAAATCCGGGGTGTGTGTGTCTACTATTATGCAGATTTTTACATAATTTATTCACACCCACACTCCCATTATTCAGAAGTTCAATTTGTGGCTTCTTGGATGTAAAGGCATGAATACATTGCCACATTTTTCACTCCAGACATTATTTTATTTATTTATTTGATTTGATTTGCAATATTTATATACCGCTCCCCATTCAAAATCTCAGAGCAGTGTACAAGATAAAATACAACAGATTTTAGATTGTAAGCCCTACTTGGGGCAGGGACCTGTTTATACCTTTTCTTTGTAAAGCACCATATCTAGAGTGACCATATTTGGGAAGCCAAAAAAGAGGACACCTAGTGTGTGTGTGGGGAAGCAGCTTTCTGAGTCCTGCAGAAAGTACGTTATTCCCCCGCCACCTTAAAGAACCCGATTGGAGTGGGGGAGGGGAAAGGATTTCATTCTGCACCACCACCATCCACTCCAATTGGGGCCTTTTCTATAATGTCCACGAATGACCCACTTTCCCCTTTAAGACCTCAATTGGAGCTCGGGGTGGGGGAATGATGTGCCTCAAGAAAGCATGTCATTCCCTCCTGCCATGCTAATGGCAGCCTTAAAGGGGAAGGTGTGTCATTCCAGGACATTATTGAAAATTATAGAAAATCCCCCGACACCATGGAAAGAACAAAAATCAGGACAAATCTGGGGAAATCCTGACAGTTGGTCACCCTAACCATATCCATAGGGCATACAATCATCACCATCATAACGACAACAGCTGACTTGCTTTAACCAAAAAAACCCCGCCAAGTTTCTCATGTCTCTGAATGCTTTGCTAGAAAGCAGATTCTGCTCTGCTTACACAAAGCTCTGCTTATGTTCATGTCACTGAGCCCAACAGCAAGAGTGTGGGTCATTGTGTTTTTAGGCCCTAACAAAGGCTACTGGCAGAAAGAAAGAGGATCTTCCTTACCGACTTTGCCAATGTTGTAGGCTTTTCCCAGCCCGGCTGTCTGGTCCTGAACTGTCCATTTCCGGAAGAGTTGTTTGAACATGGCTGACTCTGCTCCGTCATGCACCGTCTCCAAGTTGGTGCTGGAAGGGTAGCCTTTCATCTTAAGGAATTCCTGTAGAGTACAAGCCACAGCTACAAGATTTACAAAGGGTGGGCCATGGAACCTTGCCTGACTCTTGACACAGGCTTCCTGGGCGGATTTAGCTAGGCTGCTGTATCTAATCTACAAGACCAGTCATAATGGAATAGTTCGGACCTCAGGAGAATTTAGTTTGAATGAAGAGGGCAGGGGAATAAATTGTATCTACTTAAAAGTTCAATCCTATGCATGTTTAGAGAGAGAAAAAAGCCCTACAACTCCCAGCATTCCTCAGTCAGCCATGCTGGCTGGGGAATGCTGTAAGTTCTAGAAATTTTCTATCTAACCATGCATTGCGCCTTGATACTTGTACGGTCTTAATACTTGGGTACTTAATTAGGGTGACCATATGAAAAGGAGGACAGGGCTCCTGTATCTTTAACTATTATATTGAAAGAGGCATTTCAGCAGGTGTCATTTGTATGCATGCAGCACCTGGTGAAATTCTCTCTTCATCACAACAGTTAAAGCTGCAGGAGCTCTGTCCTCTTGACCAGATACAAAAGAAGGCAGAGCTCCTGCAGCTTTAACTGTTGTGGTGAAGAGGGAAATTCACCACGTGCTGCACGTATACAAAGGACACCTGCTGAAATTCCCTTTTTCAATACAACCGTGTGGTGTATTGGCTAAAGTGTTGGACAGGGAGTCGGGAGATCCGGGTTTATTTATTTTATTTATAGAGGTTCTAGTCCTCACCCAGCCATGGAAACCCACTGGGTGACTTTGGGCCAGTCACAGACTCTCAGCCCAACCTACCTCACAGGGTTGTTGTTGTGAGGATAAAATGGAGAGGAGGATGAGGATTATATATGCTGCCTTGAGTTCCTTAGAGGAACAAAGGCAGGATATAAATGCAATAATAAAATAAACAAATAAAGATACAGGAGCCCTATCCTCCTTTTCAAATGGTCACCCTAGAATCACAGAATCATAGAATAGCAGAGTTGGAACAGGCCTATAAGGCCATCGAGTCCAGCCCCCGCTCATGCAGGAATCCACCCTAAAGCATACTTGACAGACCTTAAGACTTAAGACTTCTACATTCTTAATACTTGGGTAATTAATGCTTCATGAATGCTTAATAAGTGAGTACTTAATACTTCTACCCTCACACTAGAGCACTGGCTGCCCCCCCCCCCACGCTCCCCGCCAGTGCGTCGCTTATCCATTACATATTGCTGATGGTTCTTCTCCGTCCGCTCTTTCCTGCACTTATTCACTCCACAACAGCCTATCCTGCCCCTGCTTCTGGAACAGGGTGTGTAAGTAAACTACGAACCTTTCCTTTAAAAATAAATAAATAAATAAATAAAAAAGCAAGCATGTTCAATACAATATGCAATATTTATTTTATTTCTTTAACGCCCAATAGCCACAGGTCCACAGGTCTCTGGATGGTTCACAAAAATTAAAACCCTAAAATCCAACGTGATAAAACATAATCTAATATCTCTAAACATTTAAAACAGAGTGAAACCAGATTTTAATTTCATAATGGATCTGGTTGTAACTATTATGGGAGAGCTGCCATTCAAATACATCCAGCAATAGGTAAGCAATAGGATTGCCAGCGTGGGTGGGGGAGTGGGTGTGGTTTGGTGGCAACAGAGACAGGAGTAGGGAAACCTGGCACCCAGGCAGGGTCTGGGGGGCAGGGCCTTCTAGATCAGGGGGCAGAGGAGATATGAGGATACAGCCAAGGAGTTTTTGGCAGGCCTGGAATGAAGCCATGCATAAAACCTGCCCATTCATCCAAGCTGTATAGTAGTGTGCTCTTTAAAAAAAAAAAAATGCTGAGAGGGGGAAAAAATCCTGGCCTTGCCTCTTCCATTCCTGCCAACGGGCTTGGAAGAAGCAACAGCGATCAGGACAGGCAGAGCGTGTTTTCCTTGGATGAATGACAACCGTAGTAAGCAATTATTGGTGGGGGAGGGGAGAACTGAAAAGACACTAGCATACCTAAGTGCACATATGCACACACACTAACAAAAATGTTTTTAAAGGCATCTCCTGCAAAGGCAAAATAGGGTCATAGGACCGGCCCTATCATTGGGTAGAGTGAGGTGGCTGCCTCGGGCATCAGATTTGGGGTATCATAGAAGGGCAGCAAATTGTTTGATGATGATGATTCTATTTTCCCTTGTAAGGAAGAGAAGAGCTGCTTGTGGAATTTTCTGCCAGCCTTGGGTACCTACCATGTACCTTAAGTGAAGCAGGGGGAACTCAGTGGTGCCATGTGCTGCTCCATTTCAGGCAGCAAAATTTAACACACCAGAAATTAGGACTGTTCCTGATAGGCTGGGATAATTGGAACATATCAAATTGGCTCAAATCCAAAACATAGTAAGTATGATTAATAACCATTCACAATATAATTGTATATATAGCATTTCCCACCCCTGGCAATTGGAGCATTTTAATTAAGTATAACTAATTTTAAGAGAGGGAATTGAGAAGATGCAATTGAGAGGTTCTCTCGTGCCATACCAGGGCCTTAGACATCGCTGTTTGCTTCTCCACCTTGCTGGCTCCTTTCCCCTTCCATACGTAGACCTTCATTCCACCATGATCCAAAATGTAGCAGTCCTGAGGCGCAAAAGAAGACGATTAAGAGGAACCACTTCCTGTGACTTCTGTTTGGTTCACAGCGGGAGTTTCTGCGGGACATGGATAAAAAGTAGAAATCCCCCTGCCCACCACCCAAGCCTAAATTGGCAGGAGGAAAGCAAAACCTGAGCCTGATTATAGAAGAAGGTACTTGATGATGTAACATTATTGGTGGGAGGGGTAATCATAGGATCATGACAATGGTCAGCAATTGGCAGACTGGGGACCAATGTCATTCGATTGTTGTCTGGTCCACCCACTATCTAGCCAGCATATGGGGAAGCTGGAAGTAGCACACATGGTGTATAAGATAACCTAAACAGCTTAGAGAAGGATCTTGGTGCCAGGAGAAGGACATTACAGGACAATTTAGCAGCATATTAAGTGCTCAGTGGAAACTCTATTTTAATTCGATTTCCAAGTAACTACAGGAAAGTAATGCTCCACATTACCACCACTATGAGGGGGCAAAAGTGATGGGAAAAAACCCTCTTATGCTAGTTTTTATATCAGCTTAGGTTGTAATCCTATGCATGTTTAGCCCGAAAATTTCATTATTATTTATTTTTATTTAGTAAAACATTTATATCTCGCCCTATATCACTGGGATCTCAGGGCGACGTACAGATAAAACCAGAACAATGTAAACATAAATAATAATACATAGCTAAAACATATTAAATTGTTAACAAATTAAAACCAGTAAAAAAAACCCCACACAATTAAAAGCGATAAAAACAATTAAAACTATGTGAAGACCATTTAGCCTTCGAAGGTTTTGATAAGGAGCCATGTTTTAACTTGGCACCGAAATGAAGCCAGAGTGTCAGTGCCAGTTGGGCCTCCAAGGTGAGGGTATTCCACAACCGAGGTGCCACAACAGAGAAAGCCCTCTCCCATGGGAGCTGCAGGACTTTTTTCAGTCTAAACATGCATTGGGGTTGCACACTTAATGACCATAGCTTCCCACACAGAATCCTGAGAATTGTAGTCTGATGATGAGGTCTGTCAGAGATCTCTTCCCCCTCACAGAATTTCATTTCCTGTGTTTACCTGAAGAGAGGGGTTGTTTAAGCCTGTCATGTTGAAATGTGCATTGTCTCATTTCCAAAGCCATGTGCCAAAACATGCCTCATGGCAGACATGAGGGTGTTTCTAGACAAGATGGCTGACGGAGCTACCAACCCAAAGACATTCAGCAGCTCTTCCGTCTTTCCCTCCTTAATGGACTGTTTCTTGGGTGAGAAAAAGACAGAAGAAGCAGAGGGAAAACACAGGCAGGAGACAAATGGAAGACATCATCTGAACACCCTGGACAGTCTGTGAACAAAACAGATTGACTGCACAGGAAAAGCCTCATATGGAAGCACCCTGAGTCAGTTCCAGGGCTTTTGGTCAATATTTACAGAAAACCATAAGTAAGAGCCCTGAGCTGTAACCTACAAGGCAGTCATGCTGTAGTCATCCCGCAAGCTAAATTAAGACTATTTCAATGTATATTATTTGTGGATTGCGGCTAAGAGGTCTTGTCAAACGCCAGCTTCAAGGAGTCCCCTGAAGTAGAAGCATCATCCCCATCTTGGGCTTACGTCGTGCCTCAGTATTTCCTGCATGAGGGGCCGTCCGGCTTCTTCTGTGACCTGCATTTTCCCTCCAGAGTCTGAGACACTACGAGAGAGGGAGGGAGAGAGGTCTGTTTGTTTTTCAGTCTCTGAGTCTGGCAACGGAGAGTAGGGTGGGTGGGGAGATGGCAGAATCCCCTAAGGCAGCCTCCAAGATGGCACCCACCAGAGGTGTTGGATTACAATTCCCATCATCCCCATGCCAGCATGCCTGGGGATTATGGGAGGTGTAGTGCAACACCTCTGGAGGGCACCAGGCTGGTGGATGTTGCCCTAAAGTTTCTTCTAGAATTCCCCTAATTTTTTTTACCCACTCTCCCTCAAGTCACCATCCGTCATTCGGACTTCACACACGTGTATGTTCGTCACTCAATGGCCCCAATAACAAATGGCGCTATATAGGTGTGAATCAGCCATCATGAGTCAAACACCACGCCGTAAAAAGCTTGCGTACTGCCTCACGTCACAATGCTTTTCACTGGAAACATTTCACACATTCAGCTGCTAGTCATGGAGCAATCAAGTCCCCAAGTGACTGTAAATTCATATGTGAATCCACCAGAAGACTCGCCACCCAGGGAAAACTCATTCAGCTGCTTGAGTCATCCAAAGTTATTTGTTGCGCTGGCATCTAGTTTCTGACTCTTCTACCTTGTGGTCTGGAATGTTCAGGCTGATCTTTGAAGGGCCAGCAGGTGTATAATCCTGCTTTGTAGCAGAAGGTTGGACTAGACAATGCTTGGGTCATTCGGCCAATTGGCCATTATTTTACTGAAATGAGAGGTGTAGCGGAACCAAGGCTCAGAGAGACGCAGCCCTGGTACCTTTTGATTAGCAGGGACACTGACTGTCCACAGCTAGCACCTAGCTGTGCTAACTGTTAGTATTTCTGGAAGCAAAAGCCGGCAACCATTTCACTGTGTGACAATTCTATGAGCTAACACCACATCCATGTCAATATGAGATTGGGCATCCACCAGCAGCACTGCATCAGTGTCAACTGCAATGACGCCTTGAGGGTGTGGGGGGGGGAGAGGTCTGATCCACCAACCGATAGAGTGTGATGTTGGCCTTCTGCTGCTGATCCACCACTTCGTCGGAGACGGGAGGTCTGATTCCGTGTGGCTTCTTGCCCAGCTCACTCTCCAGCACCTTCACCAGATCTGGACTGGCGTCTTCCTCATCACCCTCCACCACCCCGATCTCAGCCCGGCCCCCACGCTCTCGGTCACGGATATCTTTGGCGAGAAGCATAGCCTAAGGGAAGACATTAGGGACATCGGGAGCTGCTTTATATGGAATAGAATCATAGAATCACAGAATAGTAGAGTTGGAAGGGGCCTATAAGGAGTCAGACCATTGGTCCATCTAGCCCAGTAGTGCCTATATCCACCTTCCTTAACCTGGGGACCGCAAGATGTGTGGGACTGCAATTCTCAGAATCCCCCACACACATCTGGCGGGCCCCAGGTTGGGGAAAGCTGGCCTATATCAACTGGCAGTGGCTCTCCAGGGTTTCAGGCAGGAGTTTTTCCCAGCCCTACCTGGAGATGCCGGGTATTGAACCTGGGACCTTCAGCATGCAGAGCAGCTGCTCTACCACTGAGCTATGATCCCTCTTTATTGGGCATGTATTAGTATAAGCAGGTATATCTAATTTCATAACCTCTTTCAA
Source organism: Elgaria multicarinata webbii (assembly GCF_023053635.1). NCBI lineage: Eukaryota > Metazoa > Chordata > Lepidosauria > Squamata > Anguidae > Elgaria > Elgaria multicarinata. Next base: position 26,085,555 of record NC_086173.1, read on the forward strand.
CCCTGTCAGGCTTGGTCTGCAGGATCTGATCTACACATGAGTTAAAATGAAATAATAATCACAATGACAAAAACATCTTCACTCTATTAACTCTAATATTACTCTTTGTTATAAATGGCCACCTTGGTTAGAAAGGGCCACCTTTCATATCAAATAAATCAAAAAGACAAATATAAATACTTAATCATGATCATTTTTAGTAGTTTCAAGCTGATTACAATGAAAGGACACTTCAACCCTCCTTCTTTCCATGCTCTTACTTTGCCTTCCCTTCTGTGAAAAAACGCACACACTTAAACATCACAGATTTAAGCTTGTGAGTTCCGCCCACCCCCAGTGGCTAATAGCAGCTTGCGGGTCAGGCAGGGGGAGGATCTGGATCAGGGCCATGGCACAAGGGAAAAGGGTTGACCTTTTACGAACAAGGAAGTGACACTGGAAGCTCCCATGTAATGTGTAGATAGCCCCAAAGTCTGAACCTGAAGGAAGTGCAAAACCCCTTTCGGTGCCTGTCCCAGCTCGCACCTTCATGCGTTCCTGCTTGTTGCTCTCTGGCCCGTTCCACTGTACGATGACTTTGCCAAGATCCAGCAAGAACACATCGCCATTGTTAAAGCTGTCCCAGCTCATCTCCACCTGCAGGAGTTGAGGGTACAAGAGCAGACATGGACAGAAAAAGAGAAGCAGTGAGTTCGAGTGAGCAGATTGGGGGCTTGTCTATACAGGTTCTTTACCCTGAAGTAAATGAGCAGATTTGCGTTTTAGGACACATGACACAGCTGTCGATTCGCCACTGCGCAGCATAATTGCATTCGTGATTTACTGCGACTTTTAGATCATGTCTGAGTTTGCACCACGTTATGGTTATGTGTCTTTGAGGGAGTTAAATCACATTTTGACATGTGGGCGGAGCTTTGAGGGTAGCATGTGATTGGCCAATTTCCCGATTTCCCACCAGTTTGCTGCCTCGTTCCTTCGTGCCGTTTTTAGTTTGAATTCTCTGATTCTGCGGAGCTCCGCAGAGAAAGCTTATTAAACCAAAGAGGGGAAATGGGCATCCTTTTCTGCTGCCTCATTCCTTCCTCCCGCCACACACACACTCCCGGTTTCTCTGTTATATGAATCTGCAGAGCTCCGCATATAAAATTTATAGCTTCCCTCGTCTCTCCTCCGTATCATCGTATATGCGCATGTGCGGATTTATAACTGCACTATAAAAAAATTCAGGAAATAAATTGCTGTTGCTGCTGCAGTGTGACGCTCTTTACCTAGATTTGAATCAACAAAAGTTTGGGTTTATATTTAATGAGGAGCAATCCCATTGTCATATAGACAGGGGCTTGGACACTGCAAGAACGCTGCATTTGCTTTATGGATTACTGTTTGGCAAGAGAAATTGCAGATGCATCTCCCCGACTGTATTGGGACCATAGCAGAGGGAGAAGGGTTAAAGTCCCACCCCCTACCCTACATGCTGGGGTCCCAATCCAGATTGAGGACCCTGAATATACTCTAGATTAAAGATGAAGACGTCACTACTAATGACATCTTTGAAGCAATATCCACTAGCGACATCTTTATAGTAGCATCCGTTTTGACCTAAAAAAACCCAAACCTTCAGAACCAAGCCAAGGCATATAGTTGGGCTCAAACTCACCTCTGTGGCCACGACGTTCCTTTTGCCCTTGACATGCAGCAGCCTCCTGACACTGTAGAAATTGGTCTCCACATGGTTCAGTCCAGACGCAACACCCCCTTTCTTGTAGCTGTTCGAGTTAGGAAAGCAGGGAAGGGGGCATGAGAGCTGTACAAGTTGGATAGCTATCTGCTACAGAGGATTAGGAATAATTCTATAGGACTTCCTCCTAAAGAGAACTGGAGATGACCGGCAGATATTTATTCAGCCAATGTTCCTGTACATCTAACTACGACAGCAGTTAGACTGATAGTTTTTTTTTGGGGGGGGGGGCTGTTGATCAACGAAAAGAAGTCACACACACATAAATTAATCAGGCAGCTCATTCTTAAAAGTTAATTACATCTTAATATATGAACTTGCAAAAATTGATAATAGTATTTGATTTATATTGTATTGTTGTATTAATGTTGTTCCCTGCCTCGATCCAAAGGGTGAGAGAGAGAGAGAGAGAGAGAAGCACAGGAGGACACGCCACTTCTCAGATGGCAGCTACAGCAGCATATGTATCCACATCTTTTGGGGATAATGGGAGTTTCAGTCCAACGTATGTGGAGAGCACTAGGTTAGGGAAAGTTGATTTAAAACAAAAGTATTTTCCCCCTTAAAAACTATTATTTTGTTCATATGCAAATTTATGCAGATTTAGGCTGCAACTCTACTCACTCTTTTCTCAGAGTAAGCACCATTGGACGTAAATGGGACTTACTTCTGAGTAAGTGTGCATAAGATTGCATTGTTAACCCAACTAATACTCATGTGAAAAACAATTTAACTGGATGACAGCACAACAATATTAATTTGTGACTCCTAGGGCTTTTCTACATGAGGCATTTATCCTCCACTTGTCATCCCCATCTTACAGTTGTTTATGAGTTCTGACATGGTGATCCTCCAGTTTCACTTCTGTTTTTAAAGTAGAGTGACCATATGGAATGGAGGACTGGGCACTTGTACAGAAAAAGGGAATTTCAGCAGGTGTCATTTGTATGCATGCAGCACCTGGTGAAATTCCCTCTTCATCACAACAGTTAAAGCTGCAGGAACCCTGCCCTCTTTTGTATCTGGTCAAGAGGGCAGGGCTCCTGCAGCTTTTATTGTTGTGATGAAGAGGGAATTTCACCAGGTGTTGCATGCATACAAATGATACGTGCTGAAATTCCCTTTTTCTGTACAAGTGTTAAAGACACAGGAGTCCTGTCCTCCTTTCTGTATGGTCACCCTATTTAAAGTGCACTTTTGACAAGTTTTTTTTTAAAGCAGGGGAAATGTGGTATTAATTGTGAAAGGGAAAGAAAACACTTTTTCCACTTGTGTATTTGAGCTACACCACAGTGCCACGTAGAGGTTATACAGCAGAAAAGCAGGAAAGGTAGTGCTCAGATCTCAGTTCTGTGATGAAACCGAAAATAGATACAGTTGATTGACAGCCTCATGAGGAAAAGTTCCTTGAGAAGTTGCTACAACACCCTAACTTAGCTTGAGATATGAGAGAATGGAGGTTGCTGCCAATTGAGAGATTGGGTCTTCAAGGGCCAATCTGCAGCTTAGAAAATCAGCACCTGTGACTTCCTTAAAGCAAGAAACATTGGGGCACTTGCTAGCCTAACATGTAGTAAATCTAACATATGGGCCAGATCTACATGTGTCAAATAATTACGAATGTGGAATAAAAAGTAGGATGTAACACTATGGAAGTGGTATATGGAATGTGGATTGTGCCCCAACAGTTATCAGTGCACTTCAATACTGCTATAAAGCAGGAGTATAGATCTAGCCTCAGTGTTTCTGAAAACATCTCAGCTGGCAGCAACTAAGCCCCATAGAGGCCTGGTATTCTATCCCCATCTTGTGGTAGCACTGGGTAATGCAGTGTCTGTGGTGCTGAACTTCACCACCATTTGAACCATGAGATCTTGTAACACCTCTATTCTTCGAATCAGTGTAAAATGCCCACCCCCTCCACTATTACACATTATCAAAGGCCCCCAGTGGTTCCTCCTGAGCTACACGGCCATTTCCCCCCCTTGGAGGTCAAAGCAGTGTGTGCTACACACAGCCCTGCACCCCTTAAACTAGCCTGTTTCCCTCAGGAGTGGTGGTGGAGGACTCCATTCCCTTGTCAGTGTTGAAGTAAGATTCATTGAACTGCTAGTCCAGCCAGCTGCTGTATGTGGAATGGAGGGGAGACGCCATCTTGTCCTTTGGCTCAGGCAGCAACATGGCTTGGCTCGGCCCTGCCACCATCAAAGAAGACAGAATGCTAAGCCAGTTTGTGGGAGCAGTTGCCTAACCAAACAACAAGGCAATGCTTCCATTTGTTACCTGATGGGAAAGGGTGAGTTCCTTGAGCCGCTTACTGGCATCCCTCATGCAGAAATGCAAATTTTAATTGTACTGTTTGCAGATCAGGTTGCTGGCAAATAGGAAGCACCTTTGTTTTGAAAGCTGCGTGTATGAGGCGATCTCTTTTTCCAAGGTGAGGAACAATTTAACAAGAAGGGAAGCAGGGTGCTGTTAAGAGAAGGCAGAGGGGGACACCCTCCTTCTCCTGCCCAGGCTTCAGACCACCTTGGGAACACTTTTATTTTTGGCCAGCTCACTAGCGTTACTCATTAATGACGATTATTCTGGGATGTATTCTAACACATTTTGCCTGTTCAAACAACACGCTAAACCACAGTTAAGCCACTAACTCTTTTGCAGCAAGCGGTTTGTGAGCATGTTTAAACTGTGGTTATGTAGCCATCATGAATGGTTCACATGACACTCTAAGTCATAATGTTTAGCTCAAAACACTTAACCATTATGGTTTAGCTTGTTGTCTGAACAGGGCAATCCTCAGTTCACAAGAGGAACAGGTCATTGGAGCCTCACTATTCTCCTGCATGAATTGAGAATGCCAATAGAAACAGCCTTCCCCAACCTATGCTAGTTGGGGGATTCTGGGAATTGTAATCCAACACATCTGGAGAGGATCAGGTGAGGGAAGGCTGCTGTAGAACACATCCAGGACTCCTCTGAAGTTATTACATCCAGGGGAAGATAGAAAATAGTAGGCCAGCTGTCTTTTTGGGAAGCTTGTCTGCTTTTAGTTATCTTCTCAGTTGAAACCCCTGAAGAATCCCAGAGTTCCCCAGAACACCATTAAAAACACAGTTTTAAACTATTAAATAGGCCTATATATAAGCATGCTAAAAAGTGCAAGCCTCTTTCCAAGATGGACAGAAGCTGCTGATAATCTTGCATTATTATGATGTTTTAAAATCTAACCATCACAAACGTTCTTAATATGCACTTCTTTGCTGGAATTTATTCTTGATCTATCCAACATTCAGCCTTTAAAATTTAAATGTTTTCGAGAATCCTTCCACACAGAAAAGACTTGTTCCCTGTTGCCACAGAGGGCAGAACTAGATCTAATGGCCCTAAGTCATAGGAAGGTAGATTTTGGTTGAACATTAGGAGAGGAAAGTGCAAGAGGGGAAGGCATTTATATGTCCCAAAACAGATGACAAAAAATTCACAGATACCTGAAAAAAAAATTTGTACCCAACGCTTTTTGAAAAGGACTTCCCTTCCTCAGAGGCCACTTATTTCCAAATATGTCACGAGGGGTCTTTCTGATGCTGCTTCTGTCCTAAAATGCGCAAACACTAAGCATTTGGAGAGGTGTCTTGATTGTAAGATGGTAAATGGAACCAATTACCTCACGGTGAGTGGGTGGACCCTCCTTCACTGGGGATGGTTTATTTATTTATTTATTTATTTATATTATTGCATTTATATCCCGCCTTTGTTCTTTCAAAGAACCCAAGGCGGCGGCATACATAATTTCCGTCCTCCATTTTTCTCTTCACAACAACAACCCTGTGAGGTAGGTTGGACTGAGAATTTGTGACTAGCCCAAAGTCACCCATTGAGCTTTATGGCCGAATGGGGACTAGAACCCAGTTCTCCCATGTCCCAGTCCAACACTCTAACCTAGGGTGACCAACTGTCAGGATTTCCCCGGATTTATCCTGTTTTTTGTTCTTTCCATGGTGTCGCGGGATTTTCTATAATTTTCAATAATGTCCTGGAATGACACACCTTCCCCTTCAAGGCTGCCATTAGCATGGCAGGAGGGAATGACATGCTTTCTTGAGGCACATCATTCCCCCACCCCGAGCTCCAATTGAGGTCTTAAAGGGGAAAGTGGGTCATTCGTGGACATTATAGAAAAGGCCCCAATTGGAGTGGACGGTGGTGGTGCAGAATGAAATCCTTTCCCCTCCTCCACTCCAATCAGGTTCTTTAAGGTGGCGGGGAAATAATGTACTTTCTGCAGGACTCAGAAAGCTGCTTCCCCACACACACACTAGGTGTCCTCTTTTTTGGTTTCCCAAATATGGTCACCCTATCTAACCACTACACCACACTGGCTCCCACACTGGTCTAGCTCTGGATTTCCTGCATTGAGCAGGAAGTTGGACTAGGCCAAGGAGGCCCCTTTAACTCTATGATTCTATGAATCCCCGCTTCACCACACCAGACTCTAAAGTGGTATCCTGCTGGTTCCATTAAAAAAAGGCTGTACTCTGAGGCGATTGAGACCCATGACCTCCTACTCACATGATGCCTTGCTTGAAGTAGCCCTTGAAGAGCTCGGACTCGTAGCCCTGCACCTCACGGTGTTGCACGGGGATCCCACCCAGGTAGTCGTCCAGCTGGGTGGTATAGATGGCGGCACAGCCCTGCTCGTCTTGGGAGGAACATCTTCCGATCCAGTAGTGGATGTCATAGGACAGGGTGCTGCCTGATTTATGGGTCTGCGGGAGGGACAAAGGGCATGGGGAGAAATAAGGACAGATGTAGGTGAAGCCTCTGAGCCACATCCCCTTCAAAACATTGACAGGCAAAGACCCCAAGTGACTCATCTCAGCTTTTGGCTTTCTCCCAAATTAGCATTCCGGGGGTTTCTCCACCCCAGGGTCCACAACTGTTCTCTAGGCTTCATATTGCAGCACTACTACAACTACTGACTATGGGACATTTGTCCAGGACAGAAGCTTGAGGACCAAACCCATCTATTAGCACAGTGTGTGTGTGTGTGTGTGTGTGTGTGTGTGTGTGTGTGTGTGTGTGTGTACCCTTTTCAGTCCAGGATTTGAATTCAGTTTCAGAGGAACTGCATTCCAGTGGTAGGTGGGGCCCAAGGCAAAAGAGGTGAGGCCAAAAATAGAAAAAAAAGTCCCAGCATATTTTAACTTAAAGCTCTTAATGTCAGTAACAAAGCCTTAGGAGAGCATTTCAACCTTTTAGAATGTGGGGAGGAAAACCACATAAAAGCCAGGAAACCCCCCAAACAATTAGTGGTTGACGGAAAAGGGTGTAGCCATCTGGGAACTCTGGGCTGGGGTTCTTCACCCCTTTATAAGCAGATACAGATGAGGCCTGGCCAGGATTCTTTGTAACTGCATCCCATGGATCATCATCCAGAGCTGATGCTAATGCTGGGAGCTCCAAACCTATCCAAAATGAGATATACAGAGCAGGGATGGTGAGAATTTTGTTTGGTTGAGTCTTTTTAGATAAAAACATACCAAAATCCACAAATGTCTTCATATGCGGAATAGAAAGAACTTGAGGTGAAAAAGAAATTTGAATATGGGAGAAAGCAAAACTGGCTGAAGTTTTGTGATAAATTAACTAATCCAGGGGTCACCTAAACCCTATTCCTTCTCTTGTTCTAATAACTATGCTACACAGTCATACTTCACTTCTTTAGTGATGGCCACAAGAAAGATATAACCATATCCTATATAACAGAAGCAACAAAGAGTGTTGTAACTAGAGTGACCACATGGAAAGGAGGACAGGGCTTCTGTATCTTTCACAGTTATATAGAAAAGGGCATTTCAGCAGGTGTCATTTGTATGCATGCAGCACCAGGTGAAATTCCCTCTTCATCACAACTGTTAAAGATACAGGAGCAGGGCCCTCTTTTGTTTCTGGCAAAGAGGGCAAGGCTCCTGCAGCTTTAACTGTTGTGATGAAGAGGGAATTTCACCAGGTGCTGCGTGCATACAAATGACACCTGCTGAAATTCCCTTTTATATACAGCTGTTAAAGATACAGGAACCCTGTCCTCCTTTTTATATGGTCACCTTAGTCTTGTAGCACCTTAAAGCCTAATAAATGTATTCTGGCTTAAGCTTTCATGGACTGCAGTCCATGCATGAAAATTGAAGAAGTGGACTATTGTCCACAAAAGCTTATACTAGACTAAATTTGCGAGACCTTAGGGTGCGACAATAATCTTTGTTGTTTTTGGTGCAATAGACTAACATGGCCACCCCTTTGGAAACTATATAACGGGCAACGTGAAACCAATACGCCCTTGGACACTTTTCTTGGCATCTGCCAAGAAAACATTTCCCTACATTTTATTTTTATTTTATTAAAATAACAAAATTTCTTACTGGCGAGTGTTGGGAATGCTGCAACTTCAACTGCAAATTAATGGCAGACGACAGTGCTGCAGTTAGTTCATAGGAATTTTGTGCATAGCTAGCCTTCGGATCTCTATAGTCTACAATGTGGTTTCCTGTGATTTCTTTGTTTTATTCCTCCCCTTCCTTCCTTCTTTCCCTCTCATTCTCTGACCTCCACCGTTGCTACCAGTGTAAAGCTGTTTTATATCTGAAGAAGGGTATGATCTCTCCTTTTATTGTGCTAAGATAGCTTGTGTGCATTTGGGACTGGTAGATGCTCGTTCTCTTTTGCCTTTTTGTTTATCTCTGCTAATTGCCTTCTAATAGGAGGCATCATTACCAAAGAATCCCACCAGTGAGGGTTTCTAGCTGTTCCCAAATTCTTTCCCCAGAAAGGCATCTGAGTCACATGTGGGGCTCAGAGACATTATCAGGAAATGAAAATGGTGGGTTGCTGCAAGACAAGGACCCTATTCAGATGGCATGCTAAACCACGGTGGTTAAATATTTTGAGCTAAACATTATGGCTTAGTGTGCCATGTGAAGCATTCCTAATCATGGTGGCTACATAGCCACGGTTTAAACACACTCACTAACCATTTGCTGCAAGAGGGTTAGCGGCCTAACCATGGCTTAGCGTGTTGTCTGAACAAGCCCTATAATTCCATCTGCAGCATGCCCAGGACACTTTCCCAAATTGTCAAATGTGCCCACAGGATTCAGCAGGTTGCACACTTCTGTTATATAACATATCACTTAAAAGTAATCAGAACATCTTAATCAAACATGGATGCTGACCTATTTCATGGATTTAAAAACGCAAAAACAAAACCACCTTTACAACTTCATAATGCTGTTTGACATCAATAAGCAGAGATCTCCAGCACTGTGCCAGAGGCAGCCTCTTTCGGGGCACTTACTGAGAGGAGAACGTAGCAATCGCCTTCATAGAAGCTGCCATGAGCTTTTGGAGGCACCAATACTAGATCCATTTTCTGGGAAGAAGAAACACACAGCTAAAAACAGTGTCCAAAGTTAACCTTCAGTCACAAGCTCTGATCATCACCTCCTCCCAACCCTCAGGCGTCTATCAGTGATGCCAATGGAGATACTTGGGGCACCACAAGAAGAAGATGGATCATGCAGTGGTCCTGGTGTAACCACAACACATTTAATTCATTGTAGAAGTCAACCTACTTTGCCAAACCCATGAGATACTGAAATGGTTATGTGAACACACTCTCACAGTACATTCCTATGTAAATATAATCAGGAATGAGCTCCAGTGTATTTAATGTAACAAGGAGCTTCCAGATAAGGATTTTAGCATGCAACAGTCCTGCCTCATGCACAGAAGGAGCCCCAGACAACTTCTTCCATGAGTAACCCTTCCAAGTTTTCCCACCACTTTTTCTGTCTTTTTTCTTTCCATTAAAAAGGTAAGTTGGAAAAGATGGAATATGCTTTTTGATGGGTAGGACTAAGAGCCCTCTGCTTGGCAGCACCCTTACTCTTGAGGAAGTGTGCTCAGGATTACAGTCTTCATTACTTAGCAATGCCCCAGTTTTAAGCATATGTTAATCTGGCCCTGAAAGAATTAAATAATCTTACTAACAAAGTACTAAAGGGGCTACTTCAAATAGAAGATGGCTAGTTTTATCCAGAATGATGGAATTGTCTAAATGTTAGTTTTGAGGAGACCTACAAGAAGACCCCCTAAAGGACTGTTGACTCATATTTAAGAAGACCCTGAGATCCTTGTGATATAGGGCAGGATATAAATGTTTTAATAAATAAATAAAATAAATTCATATTTAAGAAGCCCCCTGGCCCATGGGCAAGAATATCCAAAAATTGTGATTTTATGCTCATTAATGTTATGCCATTATAATACCGCTAACTTAAGACTGTCTCTAGAGGAGCGATTTATAGCACACTCGTGACCAGCCATTCACAGAAGTTTCTGGGTCGATTTCATGACATCATTATCAGGCAAGACATCTCCTGCCCTTCCACCCCCCAACCTTTTATTCCGCTGTCAGAAAACATAGATAAAATCCGCTTTAAGACGTTGATGATGTTGCACAACAATACTGCCACTAGATGGCACAGTTTCATTGATTTGCATGGAAGTTCAAACTCAAGGCAGAGATAGGAAGAATTCCAGGAACTTAGTAATGCTTTAGCTTAGAGTTTTTATATATTTGATTAATGTGCAGGAGGAAGTAAAAGGGAGAGTTAACCACGTTTAACTTCTAACACTCATATAACAGTCATGCTATCTTAACTTTTGTAAGTTTCTTAAATAAAGCATTTAATGGTTTCAATTTACTTTTTCAGTCTATGGTGATGTTTGCTAGTTTGGACTTAGCTTGGTTACTGACTGGGGTATTGAGAACCCTTAATTGGTGTAGGTTCTGAAATTAATCAGGACCAAATTAACAGCATCTACTCAGAAGCACAATCCCACATAAAGCGTATTACAGCAGTTGAGAAGTTACTAGAACATCCGGAACAGCCCCACAAGAGGAAGAAATTAGTAAAGTAAAGTGTTTATCAGCATGGAAGTACAAGTATGGGAATAATCTCCTCCTTTTGAATGTTGGCATGTCAACCAGCTATTAAAGACCTGAGTGCTTTAAGAGAGAGAGAGAGAGAGAGAGAGAAAGGGGCCCCTATCTAGTTTAAAACAGTGACCCCCAATGGCAAGCTCTAGATGTGTTCAAATTGAACTAACAGTGAGGCCTTAGCTAGACCTAAGGTTTATCCCAGGGTCTAAATGACACACAGGGGATCCCGGGAGCAGGCAGGGACGACCCCGGGATGATCCCGGGATAAACCTTAGGTCTAGCTAAGGCCTAAGTAAAGATATAAGTCAAGATGTGCTGGCCTTACAATCGGTTCCTTCCTTATATATCGAGAGAGAGAGAAGAAATGTTGAGCTTGGCGTTGAGAAAAATATGTTTATCTCACCTCAATCCTCCAGATGATCAGTCCAGGCGTGTTGGTAACAGCCTTGAAGGCACTGGTCAGAGCCATGATGGCTTCCAGTTTTTTTAATATTCAGCTATACCTGCCAAAAGAAGAACAAATAGCCCCACCTATTACCAAAGGGGAAATTTGGGCTGCAAATTTTAGGATAGCAAAATTATTATTATTATTATTATTATTATTATTATTATTATTATTAATAATAATAATAATATCTTTCTCGCTCATGGCAGTTTTTCTAGATGGACATGATGGGCTTTGCCAAGTCATGCTGTCTTTTACTGATTCAGGGATTTCCTGACTATTAAACATGTTTTAAGTATGATTGCTTTCTGGATGTTGATGTGGATGTATTTTGGTAATCCCAGTTTCTGAATGTTTTCTGCAAAAAAATTTTTAAAAAATGATGTGATGCTGTGACTGATGTGATTAACAGAATAATTGTCATCTTTTCCTGTTTCTATAGTTCTTTAACTTCCATGGCCAATGATGTATATTTTTCTCTCTTTGCCTCTTCTTTTTCTATAATTTTTTTGTCATTAGTTATTGCGATGTTAATGAGGTACGTGTATTTTTCTTTTTCGTCTATAGCTGTTATGTCTGGTCATTTGCAGGGCATTGTCTTGTCTGTATGAAATGTTCTGTCCTAGTGTATTTTATGAACTGCTTTTTCAAAGATTGTTTTGGGTGAGTGTGTATGGTGTAGGTTGTTTGATGAGGTTGGATTTGATGGCCAGTTGTTGGGGAATTATTTTTGCAGTTGTATTGTACCTGTCCATATAGTCCATTCTGTATTGTGCCTGTCCATATTATTTATTTGTTTCTTTGTTTACAATATTTATATACCGCTCCCCATTCAAGAATTTTGGGGCGGTGGACAAATCAAGTAAAAAAATAAAAAAAGAAACAAAAGTGCAATAAAACTGCAGCTGGTCATTAAGGGAAGGCTTCCTGGAACAACAAAGTAAAAAAAAATGGGGGGGAGGAGAGGAACGTGACGTTCCTCCCCCCCTTTTAAATTTTATAATCTCTGCGGAGCTCCGCAGATATATATAATAAAAATAAATGGAGGTGGGTGGGGAGGAACGGGCAGCCAGAGGGAGGAGACATGGATGGTTCAATGCTCGTGCAGGTCTCCAGTCCCTCTCACATTCTCCTCTGGCTGCCTCGTTCCTCCCCCCCTTTTTATTTTTAAATATGTATCTGCGGAGCTCTGCAGATAGAGATTATAAAATTAGAAAAAAGGGGCAGAGGAACGGGCAGCCAGAGGGAGGAGATGTGGTTCTCCAGTCCCTCTCGTGTCCTCCTCTGCTGCTTCGTACCTCGCTGTGATGCCTTTAACGATCATTTCACAGATAAAATCTCTTGGATAAGAGCCAACTTAGATGCCGTCATTATAGCAGAAGTCCTATGACAATGGAGTGTCCAGCAACTCTGCGAGTAGGATTATACTGGATCAGTTGCAGTTGGTGAGTACCGAGGACATGGACAAGCTGCTTGGTCGAGTGAGGAGGACAACTTGCCCTCTCGATCCCTGTCCTTCCTGGCTGGTCGTACAGGGAGGAGATGCAGTTAGACAACAATTACAGCGTATTATTAATGCATCTCTCAGAGAGGGGAGTTTTCCATCATGCTTAAAAGAGGTGGAAGTACGGCCGCTTTTTTAAAAAAAAACCTCCCATGACCCCCTGGACCTTAATAATTACAGACACGTCTCAAATCTTTCGTTTTTGGGCAAGGTGTTTGAGAGGGCAGTTGCCTTCCAACTTCAAGCAGTCTTGGATGATACAGATTTTCTAGACCCATTTCAAACTGGCTTCAGAGCATGATGTGGAGTTGAGACTGCAATGGTCGCCTTAGTGGATGATCTTCGCAAGAGTATTGACAGGGGGAGGGTGTCCCTGCTGATGCTTTTGGACATCTCAGTGGCTTTCGATACCATCGACCATGGTATCCTTCTGGAATGCCTGGGAGGTTTGGGAATCGGAGGCATTGTGCTCCAGTGGTTACGATCCTACCTCTTGGGTAGGTTCCAGATGGTGATGCTTGGGGATAGCTGCTCCTCAAAGAAGGAGCTGTTGTATGGTGTACCACAAGGTGCCATCCTATCCCCAATGCTGTTTAACATCTACATGAAACCGCTAGGAGAGATCATCCAGAGGCATGGGGCGGAGTGCTATCAGTATGCTGATGACACCCAAATATATTTCTCTATGCCTTCGACAACAGTGTCAGCTTAGGATAGTGTGTCTCCTCTGATTGAATGCTTAAAGGAGGAAAAACAAACTGAAGCTGAATCCAGACAAGACGGAGATGCTTACTATCAAGGGCCCTAAACTGGATTTGGAGGTGTGTCAACCAGTTCTGGATGAGGTTACACTCCCCCTGAAAGACTGCGTTTGCATCTTGGGGGTGCTTCTGGATCTGTCATTCCAAATGACAGCCCAGATAGATGCGACGGCCAGGAGTGCCTACTATCTGCTTTGGCTGATATGCCAGCTGCGCCCTTTCTTTGAGTTGGAAGACCTAAAGACGGTAGTGTATGCACTGGTAACTTCAAAGCTCAACTTCTGCAATGTACTCTACATAGACCTACCTTTGTGCCTAGTCTGGAAACTTCAATTAGTTCAAAATATGGCATCGAAGTTGGTCACCGGTACACCTAGGGGTGATTATTACACCAACTTTAAAATCACTAGCTCCCAATTAGTTTCTGGGCGAAGTATAAAGTGTTGGTTATTACCTTTAAAGCCCTACATGGTTTGGGTCCAGGCTATCTGCGGGATCGCCTTCTCCCATACAATCCGCCCTGCACACTCAGAACCTATGGGAAATGTTTATTCCACTCAGCCACAACTAGGCTGGCAACTGTTACCCAGAGGACCATTTTTTCTGCTGCCCCCAGACTGTGGAAGGGCCGGCTGGAGGAGATTCATCAGCTTAATGCTCTCTCTGAGTTTAAGACAGCCGTAAAAACTAGTCTCTTCTGGCAGGCCTTCCCAGGTGAATTTTAAACCGAAGAATGTTAAGATGCTGTGATGGTTATTTTAATATTGTATTGGTTTTATATGCTCTTTTAACTAATTTTATGTATTATATTGTATTTAGTGTTGTTCCCCGCCTCAATCCAGAGGGAGAGGCGGGTAATAAATAAATATATGTATTATTATTATTATTATTATTATTATTATTATTATTATTATTATTATTATTATATTATCCTTTTGCATCATATATTTCCTTAGTCGTTGTTATTGCAGTAATCCACTAGGGGATGCTCTTGTTGTTTGCTTGCTTCCTTGGGAACAGAAAGCTAACCAATTTCCAGTTACATAGATTCCAGAATTTTACCTGTAAAGGAACTACATCACTTCAAAAGCACACATCCTATCTTCTACACACACACACACACACACACACACACACACACACACACACACACACACATATATATATATATATATATATATATATATATATATATATATATATATATATATATAAACCCACCAGTGTTCCAACTGACTTTTCCAACATTTCATCACACTACTACCGCATGACTAAAGAGAGCCCAGGATCAGATCTATGCAGACAAGGACAGGCTTGGTTCTCCATGACTGGAATCACTGAGATTTAGCATGCCTCTCCCCCAGGTTCTGAATGGTTGCCATTCATACCCATGGAGAAAAGTAACACATGTGGGAAGGACTACTGCAGTGAGAGCAAAATCTGTCCTCCATCCCTAACACAAAGCGGTCCATCTTTACCGTCAGGAATCCTGCAGGGCTATGCAATGTGTCTGTATGTGCAGAGCACATGGAGATGCAAAGGATCTCCCAAAAGTTCCTGCAATATGCAAAATTTCCCATAGCAAACATCTCACCTGTCATAATGCTGGGCATTTTACTATTGTGTGTGTGTGTGTGTGTATATATATATATATATATATATATATATATATATATATATATATATATATGAATGAGTATGTGTACTCACCATTTCTTTTTTCATTTTTTAAATAATTATTTTTAATTTTTTAACAAATAAAACATGAGTAAACAATAAGAGCTCCATCAGTTGAATGTTTCATTGCATGCTCGTTAGTGGGCACTCACGGATTTTCACGGGTCCCTCTCATGATGTCACCTGCCTCCTGCCCCTTCTAGCCTTCTTCAGATGACAAAAAAACCCATGCTCCAGTAAGTCCGACTTATTTTTAAAGATGGAAGTTGCTGCTATCTTCTGCTGTGTGCAGGAGAAGCAACAGGATCAAAATGGCCCACTGAGTGGGCCACGTGGACGTTTACATCCTCTTTCAAAAGAGGAAGTAATGAGGGACAATAGCGCAGGTGGAGAAGCGACGGTAAGCAATCACAATTTCCCTCTGTGTGATGACACTCTAAGGCAACTTGAGAATACATTGTGTACCATCTGTCATCAATATCCTACAGTACAATACAGAGATTACCTCACCTATCCTCTATTCATTTATCCTACTCCATTCATCTCCTATTAGCCTAACAAATCTACCCATCATTTTTCAGCGCACTGCAGCCAGGTATATGCAGGTGAGCGGAGGGCATGCTTGCAGATACGGGGCTGGCCCTGTTCTCAATGTCGCCCATTTAGCTCTGCAGTAGGGGTGAGGAAGCTGTGGCCCTCCAGATATTGTTGGACTGCAACTCCCATCATCCCTGACCATGCTGGGTGGGGTTGGGGAGAGTTGCAGTCCAACAACATCTGGAAAGCTAATGTTCCCTGCTCTATGAGACAAGATACACAGGCTGCAATGTAGGGAGAGTGGAGAGGATTTCGAACTGAGTCTCACCATGGGCACTTCCTAGGAGGCTGAATACATAGTGCTGAATTGGCACCACTCTGCCATCAATCTCCGCGGTATCACTGGTGCAGCATGGTGGCAAGTTATTTACATGGAGGAAGGCAGCTGTCATTAGGCTCACTGGCCCCGGCCCAGTCCCTCCCATGGCTTCTGGCAACCAATGAAATGTGACCAGCCAGGAACACCACCACCACCCACCCCGGCACAGCACCCAAGCAAGGACAGGTGGGGAAGAGCCCTGCTGACCTCTCTCGGGCTGGAAAAGTTGTGTTAAGTCCCCAATGAATTGCTGCAATATAGCAGTCTGGATCAATGAAAGTTTGAGAACCACAGTCCCGAAAGGGAAGCAAGCTGTCAACACGTTCATTTTACAGGCAGATGATGAAGGCACCACGTTGCAAATCTTCACCTGGGAGATTAATACATTTGTATGGATTGATGCTATTATTTATTTATTTTTGTTTATGGGCTTACTTAGCTTTGAAACTGCAATAGCAGCAGGAATGAATGCGCTGTCTCTCTTTCCGATACAGCCATCGTCAGCAGTGTAGTAGCATATTTGGAAGTGCAGGCGCTCATTGCAACAGTCCCTATAGGAGAGTCCCCCAATGGCAGGCGGCTGGGTTGATCCAGAGCAACAAACCAGTTCTGGCACTTTTCTTCTCCACCAGGGGCAGGTCTTTTGCAAAGCTCCTGGACCTTAATTGCCCAGTCAAGACCAGGCCACCCCCCGAATACATTGCATTGCAACAGGGAACAAAATATTGTTGCTTGGAAAATTCATCACACACGCACACCCCTTTACTGTGAGAAGTGCAGCTAAGCTCAGAGGGAACAGGGGAGCCTGATGCAGGCAACAGCTGTCATAACAGTCCCTTCTAATGAAGAAAAAGTCCTGGTGCATTGTCCCCAAGAGCCTGGCTCCTTCGTTACCCCACTGGCTCCTTCGTTACCCCATTTGCCTCCTCTCCTGGGCCTGAGGTGTGGGATAGGATGAGCCAGCTAGTTGGCAGAGATGATCAAAACAAGGACAGGCATAGATGCTAGAACACTTGTCTTTCTGTGCCACAGGAATGTTGTCAAGGCCAGATTGTTGGACAAACTGCACATAATCTTTAAAGGAGTAGAATTCTTTTTTACCCGGATTCCCCCACCTACCCCTGATATATTCTGCTTTGTGCTATAGCCAGGATCAGCCCTGGGATCTGCTTTGAGCATCTTGACTTTGCCCTCTAGAACAGAGGGCCTCTGAGCATGCCCATGCTTCCTTTCGCTCACCACTGAGTCATCCCAGCCAACGCTGCTCCATCCGAGATCAGGAGAAGACAGGCAAAAGAGGTGTTGTCGTCCAGACAGGCAGCTTGCGCCAACTTTTTAAACAAAGCCCCTGGCACGCAGGGTGGTTCTGCATGGGGCCACATGGAAGTCCCACGGCACAGGTTAGATGGAGCCTCCTCGCTTGTTCTTACAACTGGGCCTCTGATCAAGGCACACGTACAGAGTCCGGGAGGGTGGCATGCAGATACTTACAAATCACTGTGGCGCTCTAGCTGCTCACTGCAAGCTTCTCCTAAATGCAGCAGAGGAGAGGCACGCTCCAAGACGAGTGGAGCATTCTGGGAGACCCAAGGGCGGGCACGCTGGCTCAGAACAGCCTAACCGATAAAAGCATCCTTCCTACACCCTCCCCCTCCATCCATCCCCTCCTCCCCATTGCTCGGTCATTGAAGCCAGATGGTGGGATTTAACAAGGGCAGAGCCGTTCCAGCCTGTAGACTCTTGCTCAGGGCTTGGAGGCATCCCAAAGGCTGGGATTGATTAGCCAGCAGCATGCAGGGATGAGCCTGCTTGCTTGGACTTCACTTTGGAAAGAATTGTCCATCCCTTTCCTCCTCTGGCAAGGGAAAGGGGTACAAATACCAAGAGATTTGTGGGGCCAGGCCTTCCGCCACTTCTGGAAATTGTGAAAATTCACCTTCAGTTTGTCTAAAAACTAAAGGGGACCAACTAAGCCTTAGGGGGCAATCCCCTTGTCAAGCTTTCCCTCAATAGGCAAGCTCTGGAATGGATCCTGCTGCAGAGGAGGAACACATGAGGAAAATGTTACATCAGGATGGGAAATCGTCCATACAGATTTTGCAGGGAAGATACTCAAGTAGGATTCTAAAGTCTCCTTGCTTCCTGTTTGTGGATCGTTCCTGCAAAATCTGTGTGGATTTTCCATGCTTACATAACTCTCAAAAGATTTTTTTTTAAAAAAAAAAGTATGTTCCAGAGGAATCATCCCAGTGAATTCGACACAGAACATTAAATGTCACATCAGAGCTAGCCCTCATGCATCTATGTCCCAGGCCATACAAAGTACAAATATCTACACTGAGATGTTCATTATGGGACCAATCAAACTTTATGCATGGTAATGTTAGTGTGGGTACGTGCATCTCCACCCATGTAGCCACTAGCTGTGCTCACAACCCACAGTCGAATCTGGACTGGGAT
Organism: Elgaria multicarinata webbii; assembly: GCF_023053635.1. Classification (NCBI taxonomy): domain Eukaryota; kingdom Metazoa; phylum Chordata; class Lepidosauria; order Squamata; family Anguidae; genus Elgaria; species Elgaria multicarinata. Next base: position 26,104,060 of record NC_086173.1, read on the forward strand.
GAGGTGTTTTCTCCAGGTCAGTGCTAATCCAGATAAATCTCCAGCCCCATTTCCAGGCCAGATTTATCTAATCCTGAGTCACTCAATACCCTTGCATGATGCCAGCCATTAGCGGCATAGAACCACCAATTTATACCATAGTTGTAGCGTGACAATCGCATTCCGTTCAGCTTGTGACAATATTGAAGCAACAATAGAAGTCATCGGATCCCATCTAAAAGTATATTTATTTGCTGCTCAAGCAACACAAGATCTGGTAATGCAAATGGGAATTGTGTAGGATGTTCCTGGTCCAAATGTCTGTTGATATCCAGCAAAGGAATCCATGCGTCTACTGGTGTATATTCCATATAAGTCAGGACACATCAATTTACAACCAATGTTTTCACTACACTCATAGAATGTGCAAAGGCTTCATAAACATTCCCAAGAAACTTATTAAACAGGTTAAAACATGTTTATTTGCCCAGGCAGATGATTATTGCCATGTTTATTGTCCTGTTACATTGTTTCAGCTGCTCCTCCTCTACTGTTTTGTTATGATGTTTTATTGTTTTGGTAGTATGTTCCATTTTGTGTGGCCGGTTTTAATCATGTTCTTTGTACACCACCCTGGTATCCACAAGGAAGAAGAGCGGTTTAAAAAGGTTTTAAGAAAGACAACTAAAATAAATAACTAAATAAATATACTGAATGTACGTGCAGTGCTAGCTCAACTAACTTCTATTGATAGAAGATTAAAAGGGATATGGAAGGTTATTACATGGTATACAATTCTTGAACATAGTTACATCACAGGGCTAATAAACATTTAGATAGGGAATTCTTGGGAACTGCAGTTCAGCATGGGGAGGTGTATGAAGCCACAATGCCCCACACATTGGGGGAGGTGGCATCATGCCAATCAAACTGACAGGGATGCCAATATATATTTCAAATTTCCTTTGTTCTTTTTTAAGTTCTGGAAAACCGCATTTTCAACTGCGATAAAGGGTCAGGGAGCTATATCAGTTTTGCTCTTTCAGAGTCTAAAAGGTTAAGTTTTGGGAAATGAATCTCATTGAGAATGAACACAGCATTTAAAAAAAACAAACACCAAAAGCACTAATCTAGGCTTCTTTGGACTCTCCGTTTTCTTTTCCAAAGCAAGTTTGCGGTCATCATTCTGGAGGAAAAATTCCAGATGGTGTAAGGAACCAAAGGCAGCCTTGGGTGTGGCTTCTGGTAGACAGGAGGGTTGTACAGTATGTCCAGTGTGGTGGCTCCTAAATGTCTCTCTCTCTGCTCCATGTTGCAACTGCTTCCCTCCTTCCTTGTGTGCAGTTACACAAACCCTTATTAAAATTCTCTGCAGTCTAAAAACAACAACAACCTAAATACTGTAATCAGAATAAATTTAAAGCGAATGCAGAAATTGAATTCCCCACTAGAATCAAACTGTGTATTTTGTTTTTGTGGACCAGAGCACACATAGATGCAAACTTGATACATTCAGAACCGTTCACTTTTTTTAATTCCAGGATTCAGGGCTGGGCAGCTACTAGCACACCTCTCAGAAAGCCACTAATTGTTTTAACTTGGCTTCTGTTGCCAATGCTGCCTCCGGATGGTACTGAGTCATACCAGGAACCCACACAAAAGCACTATAAACAGAGTACAAACTAAGCCATGCCCATGAATTTGAGTTCATTGCCAGGTTTCAGCCCTGGAATACAGGAACCATGAGACAATAGAGGCCTTCTAGGTGTGTACAGAGTGCCTTTTGTTCACCACTGAGTAGCCACATCCAGCTCACACCAACTGAGAGAACTGAATCTGATCTGTATAAATAACATCTAAAGACTCTGTTCAGTCACAAAGATCAATGGGTTGCCTTGAGCAAGCCACTCGCTCTCTATCTGAGCCTAACCTACCTCACAGGGTTGTTGCAAGGATAAAATAAGATGCTGGTCCTGACACAAATAAAGTTATACAAATAAGATTATCTTTCTCTAAGCAATTAACTTAAGATTCCAAGCAGTTTTCAGCCCCAGTAAAATATTAGAATTTAGAGCCTCAATCGTATTTGCCCTTACCTGGGAGTAAGCACCAATAAACCCAGTAGGGCTTAACTTCTGGGTAGACATGTATAGGATTGCACTGTAAATTAAGCACTTGCTTTTTGAGAGAACCTCCCCTCTTTTCCCCTTATTGATAGCGAATATTTGATTTCCCCACCCCCTCTCTCCCCTGAGACTCTTCTAGAAAAACTATATCCATCAGGTCATCTTGACATCCATTCTTTTAAGTCATGCCTGGATGGTCCTCCCTCTCTTTCCTCCTCACCCCCACTCCACCCGCCCCTTCCTCTGCATTCCTTCGACCACCCATAAATCAAGCAGCACTTGCCTGGGTTTGCTTCTCCCGGCCCAGGGTTGAAGAGCACAAGCTGTCAAGCAGAGCAAATGGGCTCCTCCAGCACTAAGTAGCACATCAGTCCAGAGGATCCAGACCCACTCACTAAGATTTGCCTGCATTTGCATCTTGCCTACATATCAGCTGCCTGGGCCAATCATGGCCAGCCTAGCCCAGTGGATTGGATTAGTTTAGGGAAAGTAGCTATTTGTTTCTCTTGACAGCCCTGAAACGTGAGGAGATAGAGATGCCAAGGCTGCCTTCTAGCTCTCCCCCCACCCCCCATGTCTACCGCACCCATTTCCCATTGATTTTTCTTAAGTGCAGCGGTATATCAATAATTCAACAAAATGGGGGGCAGCAGAGGATGTGGACCTAACCACATTAGAGTGGTTTGCTCGGAACTGAGGAGCAAAGGAAAGATGGTAGAATGAGGCAATGGCTTTGTCCTTCAGGGGGAAGGAGTCAGCAGTCAGATAGGATGGACATTTTCAATGCTTCCAACAAATATTTAACTGGTGTGCAGAATTTCAGGTGTTTCCTTTACCCACTGAGCTCTGGTAATGAAAGCAGTAGGGTGGCCACTTATGTATAAAGAGGACACAAAAGTGCATGAAATTTAGAGGTAACTATTATAGTATAAATAGAAATATAATGCGTCTCACTACAGTGAGGAAGACAGCGACCTGTGCTCTTGCTCAGTCTGCTGCCATTACTGTTCAGAAGCAACAAGGCCCTGCTGTCCTTCTTTATGGTTTGTTGACTTAAAACCAGAGATGGTATGGCCAACCCATGAAAGAGAGGATGTCTTCATATAGAGGACTGTCCTTTTGACAGTTCTTCCAAAAGAGGGCTGTCCTCTGTAAAGTAGAACACCTTGTCACCTTAGCAGGAGTCAGGAACCCCTGGCCTGTGGGCCAAATGTGCACCTCCAGGCCATACAGTCCACACCTCTGGAGTCTTCCCAACCTAACCCTCTCACTGGCCTTTCTCCAGGTTATTGACATTATCTACTCCACCCCTCTCTGTCCCCCCAACTACAAAACCAATGGAGAATGTCTGGATGCAAATGACCCCAACCCCTGTCTACCTGTTGTATGCTGGACAAAGTCACATCCATAACATCACCCATGTTTATTTCTGGCCCCAACCATTGCTGGAATGCAGACCCCCTACAGACTCAACTAAGGTAATTTGGACCTCAAGAGGGAAAGTATCCCCACCCTGCCATATAGGGCTGGCTCCAGAGAGTGACAAAGTCAAGCATTTGCTGGGACCTGAAGGACTACATAGGGCCCACTGCCCTGGTGTTCTCACTTTAAAATGGACCACCCAAGAGGCTGTGACAGGGAATAAACGGTTTGCATACCTTGCCTCTTTTCTAGGCCAAGGATGGCTGTCTTGCCAAAGTTACCACCAGCAATCAACCAATCAGTCCTGGAGCCAGTCGAGTTATACCCAATCCATTCCTGCAGCTGCTCAGAGTTAGTTTGCACCTGTACGCTCATTGTTTGAAGACCACAATATCAAGGGATGACTTGTGTGAACAACGCTTCACAGCTCAGAAACACTGCTGATAGATCACATCACATTACTTATCTCACCTAATTCTGAAGATAAAAATAACTCCTGCTCTTTTCTTGCTATCTCCATGAACATTTGGGTGCAATCCAGAAATGTGCCTACCTATATGTTATTCCGGGGTGAGCAACTTGTAGGCAAAAACATCTGGGGGACCACAAGTTGCCAATCTCTGCCTTTGAGCCTAATAACACACCCACATCGCTGACTGCTTACTTCATAACTGGCAGCTGAATGTGCAAACTGACTCCCAAGAACAAGAATTTGGAGTGCTCCTGGGTGACATCCAATGCTCTTTGTGGCAATTTATTTTCCTAAGCATGTCATTGACTGATGTTGGAGTCATCATGCGTGAACCCGCCCTGTCTGCAGAATTTGTGGGGCATGCTTCTTTCGGCAGCAAGGGAAGAAAGTTTTACCTCACGGATTACCTGCTCAGCCACAAAAGGCTATTCTTTCCGGGCCCAGTCCACTCCAAGGCTTGAGGGGGAAACATAGACATATACTTAGTCTTTTTTTATTTCTTTAATTGCAGTTAATACAAAGATTCCAAAAATAGAAAGATCGAAACGGCAACAGTGCCGGCTTCAAGTTTTGGGATTCATTTATTTTTTCAATTACAACAAAATTAAGAAACAAACAAAAAACCCAGCAAGTGAGGACATGTGACAAAGGCAACTGATGTTTTTACACTTGTATGAGGTGGGCGGAGAAGGGGAAAACCCACAGCTCTTGCTACTCAAAAGCCACCAGTGACCACTCCCTATATGAAATGGGGTCACCAAACATAACTGGATACAAGAGGTACAGCAAATATCAGTATATGTGGTGGCTTAGTGGGGAGGGGAGTTGTGGGGCACCCCTAAAAGGCACATCCCTGGTTAAGTGCTAGGGGTGCCTCTAGGCTGGTATTTTACCTTCATCACCAGCTGGGTTTGATCAAGGCACAATCCCAACATTGGCAATTGGACCCAGGTATCAGTATGGCTATTAAACTAGACTTACAAGCCTGACCCTCAGACTGGGAATGTGCGCTAGTGGGCAATGTGGCAGTGGTCCCCTTAGAATAAATTCACACAACCAATTTCCCCCCCCCCCTCCAACAGGATTGTCTGACAGGATCCATCACCAGAGATATTCCAATTCCACATGACTTTCAGCAAACAAGTTTCCACAGCTTGATCAAACTGTGGGGATATCCCAAGTTTATCGTGTTCTGGCCTCCTTCAGATGAAACAAATTCCACCCAAATCCCGACATATAGGGAGTGCAACATTTTACCCTGCAATGTGGGGAGGGAGGAAAAAAATGGCCGTCCCAATCCAATGTTTGGGGCTGAAGAGAAATGAGCAATTCTGGTGCAAGTGTAGAGCACAGCCTTGGGGGAGTGTGGAAAAACAGGAGTGTCATTGCTAGTGTAACATTTTCACCTCAGGTGGAGGGTTCTGAAGCTTAGCGCAGTGGAGGAACTGACAGCCAGTTTTACATTGAAGGGCCACACCAGCCAGCCCCTGGCAGAGAGCACAAAGAGGTGGTGGAGGAGGAGGAGGAAGAGGGGGAGATGATTTCTCCTCAGCTGCCAAAGGGCAAAGCTGTGCTCATGGACTCAACCAGGAAGGAGAAACAAAGAGGTGTTGTTCTTTCAAGCATTCATTATCTTTGCAACCTTCAGCTACGTGATTAGCATAACATGTAGCCTGGCTCATATTGAAAGTGAGGCAAATAGTGGGAGGGAGGAATCAGCAGCAGCAGCAGCAGCAGCAGCAGCAGCAGCAGCAGCAGCAGACGCCTTTCAGGTTGAGGCCTACCCTCACACACCCAGGCCAACTAGCAGCCAATCAGCAGATTTTTAAAAAATGATGAAACAGCACATCAAGCAGGACATTGGCCAGGCTAAGCGTTGCCTGCTCACTCAAGCAAAAGCGAAGCTTGAAGCTTTGGTCCTTTTGCCCTTCCCAAACAGGATGAGATGACATATAACCCGCCCCGCCCCCAGATCCAAGCCAATGAGGCAGCACCAGAAATAAATAAGAAGAACTCTGAAAAATCCCCTCCACCCCCAGCTAACTCCACAATGGTTAAACATGGCGTCACTTGCAATGTATTGCTTATGGGAAGGAAAGGGAGAGAAGCAAGCTGACTTAGTTTATCCATTTGGTTGTCCCCACCATGGCATTTGGAAAGCATTTGTTCACAGCATGTTGAACGTGACTAGGGAGGGAAGCGTACCATACCAATGGGAGGAGGAAGGAGAGAAAAGAGTGGCAGCCGCAGCTCCGTGTTATATAAATATTAAGAAAAACCCTGTCTACGTTTGGTTTCTCAGAGCTGACGCCGCCTGAAAATGCTGAGGGAGAGCATGGTGAAAGACCCGAGCTGGCCCAGCTACTTCGCCAGGGCTGGTTCCCAGGAAAGCTTGATGAGAAAGAGGCCACAGTCACTTGCTGTCCGGCAGCTGCAGGGCAGAGAAATGTGAAGGCAGTCGTAAAGTCTCCCCTCGCTCCCCCGATAACATGACACATAGCAGGCTGTGTACACATATGAAATAACGGCCCCCCACCCCACCCTACCCCAGCTTCTATTATGCTAGTCCATGATTCCCTGAGGCCACCTGAGGGGCTGGGCTTTCAAGTTATGGCGACAGAGCCTAGAACGAGTCCTGAGTGGGAAGCCAGGTTACATTTCTGGCATGACTGGGAGCCATTGAGGGAGGTAAGCCACCTGTGCACCCCACCCCCCAAAGTCGCATCCTCCTATCCTTCAGGCTAGCATTCACACTGAAAGGGAGTGAAAGAGTGGACAGTGCTGAGGCATCCCTGTTGGTTTTGGTGTGGCCTGCCAATTGGGTGCAGTTTAAGGCAAGGATGCTGCCTGGTCCCCGAGAAACAAAACTAGGCCAGAGTGCAGGGACATGGGCAACTTTGCCATGTCGGTCCTAAACCAATATGGAGTGTGGGGTTTGGGTGGGCCAGTGGACTTCACCTTAGGCCTTATCTATGCTGTGTCACTAATATTAGAGGGGATGGGATTGCAAGGGTTGCTCTCCCTTTGGAGCCTTGCCTTTTGCCCACAGGCATAAGCCAGTCACAAGACAAGGTCTAAAAACATGTTAAAGGCTTTCCAAAAGCCAATGGGAAAATTAGGGCCCAAGACCCCTGAAAACATGGGCTTGACTAGTCTGAAGCGAAAATGCCGGAAGGGAGCAGGACAAAGGAGGCCTCACAAAATGGCTGTGCTAGAGAGATTTCCTTTTTCTAGCCACGTATCAAAGGCAAGGCAAGGCTTTCCTCCAAGACGTCCAGTGGCCTGAGCAGTTGAAGGACAGCATCCCACCTGCCAACACCTGGCTAGGACAGACAGAAGTATCTGAGAGCCAAGAGGAGGTATTCTTGATGCCCTGCCCTGCCTGAGAGATGATAAGGCGTCAAATATGCTGTGTCCCAGTAGGGCCTGGGTAATCAGCACTCTCAGCATCTAAAAGGGAGTGGGGGACATATAGTTTGTATGTTTGTTTTTCGTTTTTAAAAAAGAATGGGCCAAATCATTTGGCATTGCTTTAGGGTTGCAAAGGGAGAGGGGGTACAAACAGCCTGAGCTGCCCAAATACAACCAGAGCGAACCATCCTGCAGCAAATGGAGGAGGGGCAGGAGGAAGCAGAGCCCTGGAGAAAGGGTGCCTCCTCTGGGTGCTCCCTGTGTCCTCACAGTGCATAGATACGAGTGCTATTGGGGGATGGGGTGTCCAACGTGGATGTCCCTGCTTTTGGTGGAAAGGCTAGAGGCTCTGGCATCCAGCCATACCCTGGTTGGAAACCGCTCTGGCACTGCCCAATGGGTTTAGGCCAGGCAGGTTATTGCCTCCCAAAGTGCTTGCATCTGCCTTGTAGTCAGGCTATTGGGAACAATCGCACTGTTCCCCTTCCCTCCTGGCCAATACTGAAGGCACTGAGTGAAAAAGTTCCCCTGTGGGCGTAATGCAAGGAGGGCCTTAGGGTGCCCTCAGCTGGCCAAGGCTGGTATAAACATCCTCTGCTTCACTCAGCTCCTCAAAGATAGGGATCAGGTTCAGCAGCTCGGTGTCCGCCATGTCATCGAACCAAGACTGGACTGGCACCTACAGGGAAGTCAGAAGCACAAAGAGACGTCAGTCAGGAACACTGGGGTGGGTGGGCATGTAGGCAGGGCACAAAGGCATAACATTTTGGAAGAGTTTGAAGTAACAAAAACCAAGAAAAAGTTAGGAACTTGGGAGTGGAATTAAAATGCTTCAGTAATTACTTGACTCCTGGCTAAATCTCCCTGGATTTAGGAATAATATGAAAAGTCAGATTTCCCCTCATAATCACGCATGTACAAAGGAGGCCAGTTTTTTTAAGAGAACAAGCTGCAAAATGAATGCATTCAGGAATATATCCCAAAATATTGTGGTACAAAACTTAATTTTAAAGAGTTTGCAAAATTTAACAGTCAGACTATACTAACTGAAAAAAATAATCACCCCTTATTATTACAATTACTGTTGCTAATAGCCATCTGTGAGGCTTTTCAAGTGTTCATACCCCTGAGGAATAAATGAGCTCTACAGCCCAATGTTACAAGAACCCTTTTTGACCTGGAGAGGACTGAGGACTGTTTGGAGTTGTGAGAAAAAGCGGGTAAAATAACCTCAAATGTTAAGGGGAAAAGGACGTGGTACAGTCTTCCTGGGACTATGCCACTTCAGAATGCAGGTGTGTGCTGTGGTGGGGTGTGATCCCTCACAATAAAACTTCTCTGCATGTGGTAAAATACCCTGTCAGGAAGCAGAGTTCCAGCTTAGGCAGGTAGGCAAAGGAGAGGGACAGAGAAGAGGGCACCTCTGGCATGGGGCCTGAGAACCCCTTGCAATGCAATGAAGAAAGGACAATGCTGGTATTATCTGGTCATCTGCATTGTTGTTGTTGTGGTGGTGGTTACTAGTACTACTACTACATTTAAATACCACCTCATCTGCTAAAAAGCCATCAAGGTAGTATACAATGGTTTAAAACACAAACACTTTAAAACATTAAAAACAAGAACATAACTACTGCTACTGCTATACAGTGCCCTGAACAAGTGCTATCTCCCAAGAAGCCTTTCTCCTTCTCTCTTGCTCAGGAGACAATGTCTCTTTCTGAGACAACCATCTGCCATGTCCTGCAGGATGGACAATGGTAAGAAGAGGGAAATTCCTCTTTACAGAGGTCACCTCCCAGCTGCTATTGATGTAACTGTACTTCTTTCCTTAACTAAAACTAGTCCAAAAGGTGTTTAACCAAAACTCTTCTTATGAGTTAAAAAGCCTTTATGACTTGCCTACTAAGGCAAGTTAACAGGCAAGCTCAGCTACTTCTTAATCTCCAATCTCACCAATAATAACCATTTACGGGTGACCCCAAGGAATGCTCACCGCATTCTCCGGATGGAAGATGTAGGAGGCAGGAGAATTGTCCAGGATCAGGGTTTTCCGTAGATCACGACCTAGCCGGCTGAGGTCCTTGACATAACAGCCCTGGTGGAATACGCATGACTCCCGGAAAAGGCGGGTTCGGAAGACTCCACACTTGTCCAGCAGGTCAGTTACTGGGTCAGCATACTGGGCAGAATGGGGTGTATTATTAGATTGGGGCACAGCATACAAGTAAAATATATAAACATTGGGGGTGGGGGGAAAGAGAATCAGAAAGCTAGCAGGGCTCTGTGAGTTCTACCCACCCATAACCAGATCATGCAAATGCAGAATTTGAAATCTGGCATAGATTTATTTTTATTTTATTTTTAAAAAATATTCAAATATTTATGGATTTTGAGATCAAGCTGAAAATATATCAATGATGTCTTATAGAAGCTCAGATGCCAGAGAGGGGCTGGGCAGAATTTCCAGTGCTCAGTTGGTGCGGAAGACCTCTGTGCTCTGTGTGGTTCCTCACTCCTCCCCAGGGCGGGGAGAAGCAAAATAAACTATGGAAAACAAGCAAGTATATGCAAAAATGCTAATTGTATAATTTATTCAGGTAGCAGTATTTAGCATTTTGAGGGCATTTCTTTTAAATGCACAAACAATACAGAGCTCTGAAGGTCTAGCAATTCCCCCAAAAGCTTAGGCCAAGACACAGCTGCTACCAAGAAAGTCTAAAACTATAACCTGTCCACAGGGCCGGCCCTACCATGAAGCAGGAGGATGCTGGTGCAGCAGGTAGTGGAGTATGGGAAGAGCGGTGCTCTCCCCCTTCAAAAGGTCTGCTGCTTCTTGGTCCTGCCGGCCACCTGCATGGAGGGCTAGCCAGCCAGCCACACAGTCAGCCAGCAGGACCAAGAAGCAGCCGCTTCCTCGTGGGCTGCGCCTTCCCTCCCGCTCTGCTCGTGCGCCTCCCAACCCTGCCCACCTGCCTGGCTGCTGTCTGACCAGCTTACTTTTCTTTGCGCGCTGGGTAGGCGGGCACACATCCATGTGCAAAGAAAACGAACCTAGCCGGTGTGCAGTTGAGGCACATGTGCATACATGTGCAAAGAAAAGCGGGTGGCGGGTAGATCAGTAGGGAGGGGAAGTGGCAGTAGGTCCCAGCTTCGGGCAGCAACTTGCCTTGGGCCGGGCCTGCCTGTCCATCTCACAAGATGGAAGCAACATGACATCTTCCTGCCCATTTGTGCCTTCGCTGCAGACAACTTTCCAAACCCAACTCCAGGTTAGACCCTCCTCATCCCTCTCACCTTAGCCAGGCTGGCAGTGAACAGCACACACTCAAACAGCTCCCCCATCCGCCTCAGGAACTCATCTACAAATGGCCTCTTCAGCACATACACCTAGAAGTTAGCAGCAAAGGTGAGGAGATGCCACAGACAGGTTACTTATTTATATCTATAACCCACCTTACAGCTGGAATGACAGGCTACAATGGGGGGGGGGACTTGAGTCTGGCATCACGTTTGCTAAAGCAGGCCACTGCAGGGGACATTTGTAGGGGAGAAGCAGTAGGTGGGAAAGGGATGCTAAACCCCTTCTCTGCCCACCGCTTTTCTCCCACTGCTCTATGTGCTGAGCGCCACAGGGGACACAAAATATGGATCCAAGCAACCTGCTGTGTATTATCTATGAAGGAGGCTCACAAAAATGGACAAAGGAGAGATACGACATTGGGCCTCCTGCATCTGGATTACGGGTGCTTCTAGATGATGGACTCCTAGCACTACCAGTTAGAAGGCATTGCTCAGCTATCCTGTTTCCCCCTTCCTCCTTAATGGATTTTCTGCAGTAAGAAAAAAAAGGGGGGAAGGTGAGGCAGGAAAACATCTCTCCCAGGCATTCAATGGCATATGCTGAGTTTTAACTGACTCCAATAGCTTTGGCCTGGCTGAATGTTTAAAATTTGTTTTAAATGTTAACTGTTTTTTATGCTTTTATGTTTTTAAATTTTGTATATTGATTTTTAATGTTCAGTCTTTTTAATCCAATCTTTTTAATCTTTGTAAACTGCCCAAAGAGCTTCGGCTATGGGGAGGTATATAAATGTAATAAATAAATGAATAAATAAATGAGTGAAAGGTGTTGTCGCCTACATTTCCCATTAAATTCTGTGAATGAGGCAGGGCAATAAAAGCCTCGTCTGCAAGCACCCTTACTCTTTTTGGCTCAGTCTTCAATTTCCCATTGCCAGTAGCTCTCCACTCTTTTGGGAACTAGCTGTGTGGACAGTGTTCTCATTATGGAGAATGCTTTTCCAATTCACTGTTTCCTGGCAATTTGCAGGTTAGTGTCGTGTTTCTCAAAACCTGCTGCCTTCTTGGGAGACAATAATGAAGCCTGCTAAGTAATCCACAAAGCTTTAATTAAGCAATAAATATCTCTTCCCACCTGAAGAGAGTCTAATCTCTTGGAACTTTCCCCTAGGCAAAACTATGCAAAGTAAGCGAGACAATTGTCCTTTCTTCTGACGTAATACGATCCGGGCCAACTTTCTCTCGCTTTCCTTTCACTCCGCCCATTTTAGTCTGCGGCGTACTCTAACATAGGCTAACCTGTCCATGCTCTCTCCTTCGGAAGAATGTTGGCTTCTCACTGACTGTGTATTGTTTGCCCTTAAGGGGATAAGCTCTGGAGAGGGTTCTCCCCCACTGGTGCAGGCTAGCCAGTTTCTGGCCCCAACTCCTCTACTTCAGAGTCTGATTCTGATTGATCACCTGAAACACCTTCTTCCAACCCAGGGGGAGCAGGGCTAGACATGACAGTTAGTCTCTTCAGTGATAACACCTCCCCACCACCCCCACTCCTATTGTTCATCCTTTCCCACAGCCAACATCCTTTTAACCTGAGTTAAAGGATGCAAGTAAAATACTGCAGAGCGAAATAACGCCCGCCCTTGCTCACAGATACGGAAGTAACTGCTCTTTTGCATGGTTTAACTAACCCTAATGCATTCTAATGAAAATAGCTGCAAGGTTGTGTGTTAATAACTGCGGCAGACGTTGAAGTGAACGGAGTACAGAAGCAAGCATAACTAGCCTTCCTCAGGGGTCCCCAACCATCTTTCATCCGGCTGCACTTCTCTTTTCTGAAGCTCCTGCTGCCACGCCATCCATCCAAGCTGTTCCTTCTAGTATCTCCATGACAAGGGGCTGCCTCCTGAAACAAGTAATCAAGAATAGGCCGTGCTGCCTGGTAACAGCCTATCCTGGATTACTTGAACCAGGCCGAAGCCTTCACAGAAGGGTCTTCTTCCTCTTCTCCTTCGCAGAACCCAAGTGGAAGGTTCTTGGCTCACGAAATGGGGCCAGCCACTCACTTCCAGGACAGATGCTAATGAGAAACCAAAGTGGCAAGCAAACAAACAAAAAACCCTCCCCCAGTTACAGCTTACCTGATGGGTCGTCCCTTCTATTTCGACAGGCACTATGAAGTCGGCATTGTTGATCGGCTGAAAAAAATTTTTTTTAAAGGTACAAGTTAATTTCAGAAGTGAACCCTACACAATTCTCCCCCGCCCCACTGATGTTCCTACCCCAGTCTCTGTAAATAATTGTCAATCTGCTTCCCAAACCTCTCTACAGAAATAACATTCTTGTCACGCATTGAGTTTTGCTTCTGTTTCTATTGCTAAACGATACATTTGGTCCAATTTTTGAATGACTGCCATGACCATATCAACCAGAGGTAGGAAACCTGGTGCCCTCCATTTTTTTAAAAAAAACTTCAACTCCCATAATCCCTTACTGAATGCGGCTGATGGGAGTTGCAGTCCAAATCATTTGAGGGCATCGGGTTGCCTACCACTGACTTAAATGATACACCTAACAAGCAAATCATTGCTTAGTCAGGGAAGTAATCATTTAATCTCTCCTACTTCTGTTTACCTATTCAGACCTTTTACAGATTCTTCAAATTTGCTGGTCAGGATCAATGATACAAATCTAAAATGTGCTGGTATTCTTAGTATTTTGGCCCCCGCCCCTTTTTCCCCACCTATCACTCCAATGTGTCCCCCCAAATGCATCTCCAAAATAGAATTCAAACCTTGAACTGAAATAGTATCCCCCCCACCCCACCATCCGATTTAATGGCTCAGGTGGTATCCAACTAGTGCTCCTCCACCAGCAGATTAATTGGTTCACGTGGCATTCAACTGATGTCCCTCCACCACAGTGCTTTCCACGGCAGCTGTGGAGATGGGAGGGACAGGGGAAATATCCTCCTTCAGATTTCCCCTCCCGAGGTCATAGGAGTGTCTTTAGCCTCAGGAGGGGAACTCTGCAATATCCAATGGTCCCTGGCACGCTCTCCCAGGGACTATAGGATTGCTTTAATTTCCAAACATAGACCTGTCCAAAAATGTGGAATCAGTAGGGATGCCATGAGTGCCTGACTGGGTCCGGGAGTCTGGCGGACACCCCTCCTCTGCGCCCAGCCCCCACAGACCCAATCGGGTGCTCCCGACATGAACGCGGACCCCACCCGAGTGCTTGCAAGGCCCCGGCGCCTTTATCCTTGTGTCAACGGGGCCTTTAAGGCCGCTATGGGCACAGGGAGTGGGGTAGTGTGCAATTTACGGAGGCTCAGGAAATTACGCAACTCCCCCGGATGCGTCAGTGGTGGTCGCCAAAACACGTACATGATTTCAGCATGCCAGCGGGTGGCTGCCGGGCACTCAACGGGACCTTGCAAGCCTCTTCTGAGGCTTGCACGGCCTGGCGAGCAGAAGCAGGCAGTTGTGGCGGCAAGACGAGCATGGGTGAGTTCATCTACCCTTAGGAATCAGTGCCTTGGAAAGCTTGTTCCACGAAACTAGGCCATCCCTTTCAAGCAGAGTGTCCCTTTCCCCCTCTATGCCCTTGGCATTTCCATTGTCAATGTGCCTTGCCCTCCACCACCTGCCCTCGCAGAAAGTAGGAAGCATTCCTAGGGTTTCACCTTGAAGGAGCTGTGCACTAAGGTCTCATCCAGATCAATCACCACACATATTCGGCCCCGATCTTGCTGAGTCACCTCAGGGAGAAGGCACGTCCCAGGAATCTAGAAAAATAGCAGCAAACTTAGCTACCATCAACACAGTGAACCATGTTACTGGAGGTATATTTAATAAACATGATACTCAGCCTTTTGAAATGGACTTAGTTTTAGCAACTTATCCAGCTTAGTCTGCAGAGAAGGATGGCACAGGCAAAATGACTAGGAATTGTATACATAAACTTTCATGTGGCCTAAGGCTCCAGTCCTCATGGATCCTTCTCTCCACAATGAGCTTCATCCTGTACTTTTCAAAGTCCCACAAAAGTTGTAGGATGTCCATAGGGAAGGCTGCCCCTTGGAGGCCCGAATGGCGCCAGCACTGACTTTGTTCCGGTGCCAAGTGAAGACATGGCTTTTTAACAAAGCTGTTGATGGCTAAATTCATCAAGCTTGCACATTGTTTTAACTGTTTTAATACATTTTACTGCTTTTAAATTCTATATTGGTTTTAGCTTGATTAATGGTTTAATTTGTTTTTAGCGGTGTATATTTATTGTTTTATATTGTGTCATTTCATCTGTATGCTGCCCTGAGATCCTAGTGATATAGGGCGGGATACAAATGTTTTAATAAACAAATAAATAAATAATCCAAAGCTGCTGTCAGACCTCAATTAAGCCACAAATTTGTGGGGCTTTGTTTTTCTTTTTTTGTAAATTAGGCTGATGGTTAAATTAGAGTGATGGTCAAATATAATTTTTTAATTGTTTATACTGCAAGGCTACAACAATATAGAGACGATACTTTAGGCCAGTCTTGCAAACCATAGATCCTCAATACCTTATTCTGATATACCCTTGTCCAAACTCAATAATTCCAAACATGTCAACGATAAAAGATAGTGACAGGTTAAAAGCCATTTGTGCTAGTGACAATCACAAGATAATGTGGCAGGACATTCTAGACTCCATTCCATTCTGTAACCTTTATAAATATAACGTAAATGGCACCATGCATGTCATTCTACATATGGATGAACATCAGACTTTTAGTAAAACAGTATTATGATTGTTCCTGTTTTATTGCCAATCCTGTTTCTAATCACTGATTTTGCCTTGAATTTACATGCTGAATTGATGTCTTCGGTAAACTTTCTACTGACCCTAAGTTCTCTTTCCAGGATAGACACAGCAGGCAAACACATTTTTATTTAGATATATCTTTAGTTCATAAACTGACTTGTAAATATATTGCAATTGGTTTAAACTCTTTTTATTTATTAAATTGACGTTTTCCCTGCCCAGTTTTATGGGAATTTTAAACTTTGTTATTGCTATTTTATTTTAATTGTATTATATTATGTTATATTTCATTGTAATTATATTATTGCTGTTTGGTGGAAAGGTAGGTTACAAATCTAAGCTGTAAATAAAAATATGAAAAATGAGGGAAGGGGAGCGTTGTTCCAATTCTGCATACACGATACTCTGCAACAATACTCCCCTCCCTCATTTTTCATATTTTTATTTATAGCTTAGATTTGTAAGCCACCTTTCCACTAAACAGCAATAATACAATTGCAATGTAACATAATATAATAAAATACAAAACCCTCAACACAAACTCCTCTTTTATTCATGAGGAGACTTTGCTGCTTTCTTACAGGGAGACATTGTTCTATAGATTATTCCTACATAAATATTACAGGACTACCTTAGCTGAACAGATCTTTCTGGTATGGAAGGGTGGTTTTAAAAGAAACAAATACTTGAGGATTTTAGTACCTGAGAAATGCATGTACCAGATCTGGTCAAATGAAAACCACCTTGCAGGGTAGAAAGATGAGTTAAAAATTCTAAAAAATAATAATGAATAAATAAAAGCCACCGGGCAGGCGACTTTAAATTGCCCCAGATGGTAGCTGCCTCCAGGTGGCAATGGGCTCCTTTCTCATGTGGCTGCTTGCCAAGCAGATTGGGCAATATTCTTCTCCCTGCTATAATCCTTTTTTACAATCCTATGACACCAATAATGCATGGTGGACTGTTGTGTGTGCGTGCGTGTGTGTGAATAGCTTCTCATGTAGAGGCAGCTATCACCATGTGACTGTTTAGTGGGCACCTGCTACAAAAGAGACTTTACAGTGAGGAGGGTGCAGTAGTTTGTGTTCAAGGGGATGCACTGCAACTCCCAGACAGTTTGTGAAAACGTCACCACAACAGGGCCTCCTCTACCCTGTCTTAGGCTGCCTCTGTGGCCTAGTTCATGCACAGCAGCAGATGAGCTGGTAAAGCTCTTCTTGGGGGCTGTCTATATGCCCTGTAAACTCTATGGTGGCTGCTCAGTGGCACAGCGCCGTTTACATGACACAACTGCCAATTTGCAGCCAACATGGGCTTTTCAGGCAAAACGGTACAGTAAAAAAAAGCTGGGTTTTCCGTTTGCTGTGAGGTCATCACCTCCTTCCCGCCATCTGTTGGTGGTGACCTCGCTTCGCACTGAGGCTGGAGGGCATTCCATGGGTGGCCCAAAGCCCACAGTAGGCCAGGATGTGTGGGAAGGTCGGGCAGGGGGCGGGCCCGATGAACCTAATGACTGCCAGCACTGTTCAGACAACCCACGCTCCCTCCTTCAGTGGAGTCTTGCTGCTCCCACCCCACGGCTGCAATGCCGCAGGGTTTTCAACAAATGAGTGGCAAAGCAACACCATCTAGACGCTCTTCTGAGCGTGCCATTTCTGACTGCAGGGTGGGGGAACGTACGTGCATAATTTGTCTACCTAGAGAAACAGACATCAAGAAGACTTGCAGCCTAGCCTTCTCCTTGTCACGCTAGTTTTATATTTGCAAGACACTCCCTTCCCTGCAAACGGGGCAACATTCATCTATGCAATCCCTCACCTGCAGCAGGAAATGGAATACCCTAGGAAGAGTTTTGCCAACTCATCTGCTATTTGTATGAATTAGACCTGTGACTGATCTCTCTCTCACTCTGCCTCTCCCTTTCTAGAAAGCAGACCAAAAGAGAATCCCACTTCAGCAGGGCAGGAAGACAGATTTGCTTAACAAGTGAAATATTGTTTTCCCACCTCACTCATACATACAAACATGAACATACATGATCACATAGACACACACAAGGCAGGACTGTGCATACATTGTGCATCCAAGATTATGCCACGCAAGCATGGAATTGGGTATTTAGTGCACAATTTGGCATCCTAAGAATCAAGATTAAGTTAGTCATGATTAAATCTCACTGAAAACATTGGAACACTAAAAACAGTGGGATTTCAGTTAGCCATGGCAAACTTGTTCCATTTCTTTCAGTGGGAATTAGTCATGGCGGCTAACTTTAGCTAAACTGTGGCTAACATGGGCAATCCCTGCTAAAGTTTCAGCAGCCATATTTGAGGGGCAGGTATAAAAGGCAGCGATCAAGATGTGGGGCTTTCTCTGCGTCACTCTTTGTTTCCTATGGTGAACAGAATAAGAAATGTGCCAAGTAACCAATAATGAGCAAATTTGCTTGCCCTTATTTTGATGGCAGAATCCGCCATTTGAGTTCATCTCAGTTGAGAATTGTGCGTGCAACTTATACGCACAGGGTAAACACAGTCATGTCTAGAGAAGAGATACAGATCTCCCTCAACTTTGTAACAAAAACGTACCTGGTAAAACTGGTATTGAAGACACTGCAACAGATCAGACTAAAACGGGGGGAAAAAGAGGAGAGCAAAGATGTAGGCATCATGAAAAAGGCGAGACTGTCATACTACCATCAGAGATCTCAGCAAGCCTCGGGATTTACCCACCAAATTTTAAGGAAGCTAATCCTAAGGGCTGCTTCACACATGACACATTCCCAGCCCAGAGAGTTCTTCGGTGTGGGAACAGTGGTGGGAGTGAACGTGAACGGCCAGGTACAAAGTACCCGCATAAGGCACAGAGGTGGGACTACAGGTTACAAAAGTTTGGATTTCGTTCTAGAATGCTTTTGAGGGAGGTGGGAAGAGGGCTTCCATTTTAAAGAGAAGTTGCCTGACTCAGCTCTAAATGGGAGCCAGGCTGTTTCCCCTGCTCCTTAATTCGAAGTGTGTGTGTGGGGGATAGGTGGCAGAAATGCAGTGGTGAGGGAAATGGCGCTCTGTACATGATCAGAGGCATTTTCTTTTAGTATGTAACTTAATATCTATTAAACAGTGGGGAGGGCACATCTATGGACAGGAGGCAATGTGGCTATATATATATATATATATATATATATATATATATGTGTGTGTGTGTGTGTGTGTGTGTGTGTTTAAACAAGGGATGGGACCATAACACCAACATATCTACAAGAGGTTTTTTTTTCTACATACACAACTGTATAGTACGGGGAAGGGCAACACACAGGCTACATGTGGGGGGGGGCTGGCCTTTTTTGAGGTCCAACTAATTTGCAGCTGAAATTAGGTGGTGCAGGGGAGCAAAAAGAAAGAAAGAAGTGGTGATTTTGCTTTAAACGAGAAGTATGGGGAGCACTCACCTTGTTTTCAAGCAAAAATGCCTGGTGTGTGTGTGTGTGTGTGGTTTTTGTTGCTGCGGCACAACTGAATTATAGAGGTGCAGGCCCCTGACCCACAGAATTTGCCCACCCTTAATATATAGAAAACAGACTCAAGCTCACTTCTAAATCATACATGTTGGCATTTCACTGTATGTGTTCACACCGGGCTATGACTTCCCAGCCACGTACAAAGAGTGAAATGCACATATGTGCAATCATTGTAAGGGGTGTAGCGCTATTTCCTACATGGCAGCACTTCCCCTAGAAACATGTAACATGTGAAACAGCCCTAAGAGCAATTGCTTCCAATCCAAAGCTTTATCTATCTCCCTGCTGAATTAATTTGAGAGGGAGCCAGTTAGATGTAAATAGAGACTCAAAAGGATTATTGTGAACACTCTAGTGAGTAGGGAGACTACTTGCTTGAAGTTAAGGAGTTAGATGCAGGTAAGAACAGGGTCGCAAGAAAGAATAATTTACACGCACAGGGACACTCACACAGATAGAGACAATTTCAGCATTTCAGTGGCTGGTGGCCTAGGACAGAATTTACATCCTTATGAGGCACACCTTAAATACAGGATGCCAGAATAAAAACAGAATCTGCAGAAAAGTGGCTCTGACTCCACTAGTTCTGCCTGTTAAACTCTCTGGGTGTATTCAGCGATCGATGGCATCAGCATTTGCTTACCTTGGCAATGGTGCTGGTCTCCTCCTTATGCGGGCCATGCTCTCCACCAAAGGCTGACTGCCCGACATTCTGTGCACGGAGGCAACAGAAAAGAGCCTTGAAGATGTTCCGGCCACGAGGCTTCTTTGGGGAGGATTTGGACACCAAGACTGAAAATGGAAGAACAACCACAAAACCTTCATTAAGACCTTTTTGCACTCACACATAGCTGAAACATGGGGTGGGGGTGGAGGGGATTTTGACTGCATCTGAGTAGGTGCTTGTGAGTTCTCAAGTGGGTAAACTTAAGGCCCTGAGGAGACGTAGTTCTGTACAGCAGGGGTGGGCAGAATGTAGATTTCTAGATATTTGGGACTTCAGCTCCCAGAAGCCCCTGCCAGCATGGCCAATGGAGCATGTTCAGAGGAGGGCAACCAGGATGATTAGGGGTCTGGAAACAAAGCCCTATGAAGAGAGATTGAAAGAACTGGGCATGTTTAGCCTGGAGAAGAGAAGATTGAGGGGAAACATGATAGCACTCTTCAAATACTTAAAAGGTTGTCACACAGAGGAGGGCCAGGATCTCTTCTTGATCCCAGAGTGCAGGACACGGAATAATGGGCTCAAGTAACAGGAAGCCAGATTCCGGCTGGACATCAGGAAAATGTTCCTCACTGTTAGAGCAGTACAACAACGGAACCAGTTACCTAGGGAGGTTGTGGGCTCTCCCACACTAGAGGCATTCAAGAGGCTGCTGGACAACTATCTGTCAACTATGCTTTAGGGTGGATTCCTGCTTTGAGCTGGGGGTTGGACTTGATGGCCTTATAGGCCCCTTCTAACTGTACTATTCTATGATTCTAGGTGCTGACCAGTAGGGGTGGCTCCTCTCCTAGAGCACATATTGAATGACCCTGCAAGCAAATTCACCCTCTCCAAACTAGTTCTGTACAGTAGGGGTGGGCAGGACGTAGATTTCTAGATATTTAGGACTTCAGCCAAAACATCTCCTTTCTGCCCACCCCTACTGTACAGGAAGTTGTTTGGCATTCCATTCCTTGGGTACTTTACTTGCCCATGTGGCATTTTTACCTCTGGTTGGGTATCAGGTATTTTGCTGGAAAAACCAGGTGTTTTGAGCTGGGATGTATGGTAATTTGTTTCCCCCTATTCTAACGCCTTTTTATGATCTGACAGGTTCCACCTTCCTAATATAGCAAAAGTCTTGCCCCCGATCATCAAAACTCACCCTAGCTCTATTCCCCAGCCAGATTTTTTTTTTTTTTTAAAAAAAATCATATTGGCATAGAGTCAAGAAATAAATATATGTTTTTAAAAGCCCGTTGCTTTCTACTCTAATTGGCAGCATCCCTCCACTGTTTCAGGCAAAGCCCTTTCAGAGTTGTTGGGAACTGAACTGGAAATCTCATGGCCTGCAGCTGGGACCTAGACAAGGGAACTCTCCAGAATGTGGGCATCGTGATAGTACTGCAAATTTTTTACAAAATAAGGACACAGAAGACTGCAGTATGGAACAAAGGCAACCCTGTTTAACACTGTGCAAGTCTGACTGCATTGGCTGAACTCAAAATGGCTGCCGCCCTTGGTTTCAGGTTCACTGCTGGCATTCCCCAGAATGTTCCCCTCCCTGTACCTCTTCTCACAGAACATAGTGGTGTGTGGTTTTTTACTATCATTAGAGTCTGGACTCAGGCCTCAGAGCTTTCTTCAGGCTCACAAGGGAAACAGGGCATCCAATATCAACTCAAGCAATTGGCAGGGAGCAGTATCACCTCATTGGCAGTTGCCTCTGGATTGGTTAGCCGAAGGTTAAATACTAAGAGCCCAGGTTTCTCCTGCTGACTAGTCAGCAAAGCAGCATCTTCTGCCCGTTGCCCTTTTGGCTCTAGCTTCCTCAGCATCAGCTCTAGCAACTGACTGAAGAACGTAACCTGCTAGGGTTTGGGGGACAGGGTATGATGAGCCCAGCTTGGCCCTGCCGGCTCCAAGCTCTACTGCTAGTGATTATTTTAAGCAAAGATTCAAAGTATTGATCCTAGGACATGGATCCCCAACCTTTTGGGGCCAGTGGGCACATTTGGAATTTTGAGTGTGTGTCACGGGCACTCGTACAAAATGGCTGCCATGGCGGGCACGGTCAGTGGCAAAACATTCATTTCTCAGAAGGCATACTGGGGAAATGAAAAGAAAAGTAATTTACCCAAGATCCTTACTACAAGGCAGAGGGGATGTGAGCTTCAAACCGCAAAGTCATTCTTTGGAACCCAACTAAAGATGACTCTGGAGGGCAGTTCTTTGTTTTACAGTATGTCCACCTCTGGGGTTAATTTCCTTTCTTTTTTTTAAAGCGATAAAATAAAAATCAAGAAGGGCAGGGAGCTTGTGGAGCACCAAGAATGTCCATGGACACACTGGTATCCATGGGCACATGCTGGAGACCTCAGTCCTACAACATGGCAATAATGTCCAAAGCCTTCTTCCCCTGCCTGCATCTTTCCACTTGCCTGGGAGATCTCTCCCTCCCCACAAGAACATCTCATAACGTTTCAGGGATCCATGAGATCTTATTATCTTTTGTTTGGCTTGCCCTAGCCCCAACTGAACTGTCTTTGTCTTTCCCTATCAACTCCTACAAAGGGCTACTGTTGCATCAGCTCCTGTGCCAGAGGAACCCAGTAGGAACTGTTGTTTTTTATACTGTTGTTTTTATGTTTCTGATGTTTTTTAAAATTTTGCATACTTTTTAATGTTTACCATTTTTAACTGTTGTAAACCGCCCAGAGAGCTTCGGCTATGGGGCGGTATATAAATGTAATAAATAAATATATAAATAAATAAATAGGCATCCTGTGGCAGATCTGTATGTACTCAATGCTAAAAATATAAAGTCCTTTGCCAAGATAAGAACCAAATTCTGCAATCTGCAAAGAAAAGCAACGTAAAAGGAGCAAATTTTCTTGGTCTTATTTGCATAGATTCACTGAGCGCTGCTTGCTGTTTCGCATAATTTATTCTGGTTTTTCTAGCCATGGGAGGACAAGGACAGTCATGCCTACTAACATCTATTTTACTATAAGATCAGGCTGCTCGTTACACCTGGGGAGGCCAGGTGCAGTATTGACACCTGGCACAGAGAATACAAAATACCAAAGGGACAAACGTTTGCAGAGTTTAAAAGGATGTTTACTGTAGAATGGGATCCAAGAGAAACTGCTAAAAAAAGGAGCTGAGACGGGGGGGGGGGGGGGAGTAGGTATCAGCACAGATGGCTTCAAATGTGAGATTCATATCGGATATCAAGAAAATTGGTTCTAAACAGCTCTGTCAGTTTTGCTTCTCAGCCCATGCAGATTGGTGCATTCATTATAAGAGGCCATTGGTGAAGGTTTCAACAGCTCTTAGCAGTTTATATATAGAAGCGGTAATTTCTGGTTTAAAGCCAAATAATTCTTCAACTTAAGTTCTGAGGCCTTGATCCAGTTGCCTCCACCTTCAAAGCTGAGCTCAATGGCTGTTGGGAACAGGGTCTTTTCCAATGTGGCACCCCAAATTTCCAAATCCCCTTCCCAGCTAGATTTGACAGGTGCCAGATATAAACATTACTCTTTGCCCAAGCTTTTGGCAACACCTGATACTTAGATTATGTTTTTGTCATTGTTAGTTGTTTGATCTGCTTCTTGTTTCTTACTTCCTCATTTTACTGTAATATATAGTGTTATTATTATAAGTTTTTTAGCTGCCTTAGATAAAGTGACCATATGAAAAAGAGGACAGGGCTCCTGTATCTTTAACAGTTGTATTGAAAAGGGAATTTCAGCAGGTGTCATTTGTACATATGGGGAACCTGGGGAAATTCCCTCTTCATCACAGCAGTTAAAGCTGCAGGAGCTATACTAGAGTGACCAGATTTAAAAGAGGGCAGGGCCTCTGCAGCTTTAACTGTTGTGATGAAGAGGAAATTTCACCAGGTTCCCCATATATACAAATGACACCTGCTGAAATCCCCTTTTCAATACAACTGTTAAAGATACAAGAGCCCTGTCCTCCTTTTCATATGGTCACCCTACCTTAGAGACCTAGGTTCGGAAGAAAAGGCAAGAAAATAGGTATTGAAAAAACACCTCATAAGAAAATTAAAAGTTTAAAGTAAAGTGAATGAATAAATTAAATTAGAAATTACATTAAGCTTTTTAAAAGGCACAAAATGGCATCAAAGCAGCCTTGAAACTGAGAAGATCAAATCATTGCTATAAATCAGCAAAATGTCAGTGTTTTTCAAAATCACCAGCTGCCTCAAAGCATGGCCTCTAGTAGCAGGACCCAGGAACCTTACTTGACATCCCAGGGCTACAAAACCTTTTTAGTTCTAATAGTACGTCTTATGCACAAGGTTACTGGCCAAGAGAGCTGCTGGCCTGTTCTCCGCTGTGTTTTAGCACCACCACTTCAGACGGCCAGATGATGGTTTCGCAACTATCAGCTCAACAGGGATCAGGTGACACAAGCACCCAACAGCTCCACCCAGGGAAGGGCCATGGATTAGTGGCAGAGCACCTGCTTTGCATGCAGAAGGTCCCAGGTTCAATCCCTGGCATCTTCATGTAGGGCTGGGAAACTCTGGAGAGCCATTGCTGCCAGTCAGTGTTGACAATACTGGGCTAACAGGACCAGTTGGTCTGACTTTATATAAGGCAGCTTCCTCTGTTCCCATCTGGTCTGGTTGATGACTCTGCCTCTGGCCTGGCTCCTCAGCGTGAGCTGCTTTGGGACTGCCCTTTTCTGTTTGCTTCAAACCGCAAGCCCTGACTCTACAGCTAGGGTTGTAGAAACTCCAGGTTTGGGAAAACCTGGGATCATTTGGAAGGCAAGGCGACAGTGCAGGCCAACACATCCAGTATTGCTCTGCCAACTGATAGCCATATGGAAAGGCAGACAGGGCTCTTGTGTCTTTAACAGTTGAATTGAAAAGGGAATTTCAGCAGGGGTCATTTGTAGGCATGCAGCACTTGGTGCAATTCCCTCTTCATCACAACAGTTAAAGCTGCCCTCTTGACCAGATACAAAAGAGAACAGGGCTGTGATAAAGATGGAATTTCACCAGGTTTACATGCATACAAATGACACCTGCTGAAATTCATTTTTCTATGCAACAGTTAAAGATACAGGAGCTCTGTCCTCCTTTCCACATGGTTACCCTAAGCCTAGGCCTGTTGTTTGAGGCTTCAGAATCTCTCTGCAATCATGTGGACTAGAGACTTTTTTTAAAAAAAGCTTTGATATTCAGAAATTCATCACTTTCTAAATTCTGTATCATACTCTGTACACAAGTAGACAGACTATCCCTGGGATTAAAACACTCTGGAAATGAAGCAGCACCCTCCCCCCACTAACCCATAAACATATCTAACTCCTTTATGCGTTCCATAAGTCAACTACGACCTGTGGGAAATCGCCTCCTTTTGTTAGTGTGAAACCAGCAGCCTGTTCAAAGAATGAGGGGGTGAGAGGAAATATTGTTTCCATTTGCCACAATGATGAGAAGTCACCAGCAGGTGGCAATAAAGGCCCACAAATCTATATTATCCATCCCTGTACCACCATTACTAAAGAGGTTAGAAAGACCCAATGAACTGGGTTACACACACGCATACACGGCAGGGATCTGCTAACTGAGGAGGGTGGGGTGGGGAGAAACCTAGAAAGGGTATGCTCAGATTTGACATGCATTTGGCTGCAACCGCTGCAGCCTATTCAATTTCACTGCAGACAGAACACCCAGATTGGATAAACAACAAAGAGGAGGCAGGAAACCATAAGGTCTCCAGTGGAAGGAAACTGGAGAATTTCACAAGAAGCCAGCAGGCAGCCCACCCAAGGCAGGGCTTGGCACGCATGACATTTTTTTGCAGCCTTCCCTCAAAAGGAATTTTGCCATCTGTCTCTACAGTGATTTGCCCCCAGAGCATTCGTTCCCAAGCAGTGTTACAGGGTTCCCTGGCATCCCTCAAAAGCTCATCAGGGGTTTCCTAAATGGGATGATTGGTAATGGTGGGTAGACAGCGTGACCAATCATCTCTTAAAATACATGGTTTCAGGGGACCACTGGGTGTGTTCTAGGACAGGAGTGGGCAGAATTCAGGCCTGCGGGATTGATGTTGTGTTGTTGATTTTTTACTAGGATCCCCAGAGCCTGGTGCAAAAGACACACACTTAGAATTAAACCATTCTGATTCCAGGGATTTGTTTTCTGTGTATGAAAACTAAGCAGAGCTCCAAGGCCTGCCATGCACAAAAATTTTCTCCTGGTAACCCCCAAGCTTCCTTCCTTTCAGCAGTATAATTTAAGGCCAAGAAGTCATTTTCTTGTTGCTATTGTTCAACACCCAGGTGACAAAAATCCTTCCCAATCTATCTCCTGCGCACCCCTGCTCAAGGGCACATTCCAAGTTTATGCAGGGTAACAGTGAAGCTCAGACAAGCCTCACCATAGCCAGCACCCTTCATTAACTATGTGCATCCTAGAAACCCTCCCAGAATCCTCTGCATGCAGCATGCAGAAGATCCATGAGCAGACAGGTGGGAGGTTCTGGGCAGACAAAGAAATGTGGCTTGGAAACTAGAAAGGGACTTGCTTCTCCCTTCCCCACAAAAGAGATTATCCCTAGGTGCTGCTTGGGGACTTCTCATTCCTTCTCTTTAAGGCAGCCTTTCTCAACCTGGCACTCGTGCTGGCTGAGGATTCTGGGAGTTGTGGTCCAACATATCTGGAGTGCACCAGGTTGGGAAAGTCTGCTTTAAGGTGTAAGAGCCATTGCTTATGTAGCCAAAATGCCACCACGAACATACAAGGGGAAAGTACAACAACAACAACAACAACAACAACAACAACAACAACAACGACAACAACGACGGAGGAACCTCTAAACATCCCAATAAGGACCAGCTGAAAACCAGCTGGGAGAGCAAAAAGAATGGGGTGGTTGGAATCCTGTAGCACAGTACTCTACACTGCAACATTTTGTTGCAGGCCTCCCTTGTAACTCCCGAGTTTCCCTTCAGGGGAACTACAACAGTCAAGAGGTTATACATTTATACAAGCTGAGAGATGGCGCCAAACTTAGATGGAGGATTGGGAATACAAATAAAATGGCGGGCTGGAACTCATCTCCTGTGTAGGCTTGTTGCCTTTGGGAATGGCCTAGCAACATTGTTGCGCATGGGTAGAGACCAGAGGTGCAACGTGAACAGGGCGAAGCAGAGAAAAGGCTCCATGTAGTATCTCCGCCTTGCCCCGCCTGCCAGGAAAAGCCCCAAGCACAAAGGTTTGGTTTGCAAATAATGTTGGACGGATGACAGTAAAAAGTGAAGGAGCATTAAGGAGGAGTATCAGGGCCACAGCCTGCCATACACATGCCTTGTTACGACAGAGGAGTCCAGCAGAGATCATTATCTGAAACACAAATGTCCCAGGAGCATTTCCTTGCTCAGCTGTGGATTCCTTTGTGCCTGGATCCTGGGTAGGTGGCATGAATAGAAGTTCCACAGTAAAATGTTGCACGTTCAAAATGGCGTCCACACACGCTTCACATATGTCACAGCCTCACCCATGGATTAAATAACCCATGATGGGCTTTTGTGCCGTGTGAACAGCCTCATAGTTTATTATTCCAGTACCTCAAAGATAAGCTAAAATTCATTTATTTGTATTTCTTGATCCTATTCTGCTCTTATTTTGCTGTCATTTTGAAGGATTCCTCTGCAACCCACGAGGGCTAGAAATCTTTTTTTTTTTTTAAGAGAGAGAGAGCTGAGAATCTCAAAGGCATTTTTAAGACCACATGTTCCTGTACATTGCATTAGAAATTGACTATTGTCATATGCTAGATGCTTATTTTAAAAACAGGCATCTTCTTCATTTTATTGGAAGGCTGATTATTTTTAGGGGCTATACCTGCCCTCCTTAAAACCAGGGCAATTACAGTGCAATCCTACATTTATCTGCTCAGGAGTAAATCTCATTGAGTGCATTTGCCCTTCACCAGCTGCAATCCCCTTGAAAATTGCCCCTGCAGTTTAGCTGAGAAAAACAACAACGTTCCATTTCCATGAATGGACATTTATGGCTCTGGGGAATAGATTTGCCCATGCCTGGCAATGCCCCTGTGCTTAGCCACTACGCTTCCCTTTACCTCAGCCTTCCAGATGTGTTGACTACTGGCTGGTGGGAGAATATTGGGAGTTGTGGTTGAAGAGATCTGGAGGGCACCAGGCTGGGGAAGGCTACTCTAGCTGTTAGTAGAATGATGGAGAAAATGCAGCAGATGGAGCTGACCAAGGATTACTGCACTTTAAAAGGACACACAACGTTGCATTCTTTTCTAATGCTCCGTTTCAGTCAAGCTTGGGCACAAATGGAGTGCGGAAAGGGGATACAACATTGGCTTCAGCTGCTGCATTCCTCTGCATTGTTGGTGAGCTACCAGAGTGATAGGAAAGGATCTCTCTAAAGGGCTTTTTTTTTTTGAAAATTCTGCATCAGAAAACACAAAGCCTGCAATTAGAATAAGTGACCCCCCCAATCGGGCTGTTTGCCTTTCTCCCACCCCACCCCGCCCACCCGCCCGCCCCGAATTAATTCTGAACATACCTTCCCACTGCTCTCAGGGTGGCTCTGAGGATCAGACACACTTTCATTCAATTATCTACTGCTCAGGAATTTAGATTTATAACACAGTGAGGAGCATGGGATAGAGCAATGTAGAAACATGCCCATCCTACAAGCTCTGATGGTTGCTTCTGGATTTCCACGGGACAGTTCCAGCGTATCCTTTTGCTTTCATATGATGAGCTTTGGAAGGATTCCCTTGGATGGGAATAGACATGTTTCTGACAAATCAACCATGTAAACGTGATGGAAGACAATTCTGCAAACTGGGCCTATCGAGAAACACAGCTCACAAGGGAGCATCTTTTGAGCAACTTCCAGGAATGACCCATTGCAATTAGTAGGGATAAAGGGATCAGTCTATTTCTGGTAAGAATGTCTTCCTTCTTAGGTGCACTCTGACCTGTTTCTTCATTCACCTCCATTTTTTCCAAATCATTTAAATACACATTTTCTCACAAAATATCCATTTCTAGATCTATTTGCTCTAGAACATAGATTTTTTAAAGAGCACTTTGAGTCAAGAATTGCACTGCAAAATTCAGATAAGTGCAAAATGTATTTGTGTGTTTAAAGTAGTTTAACCCAGCTCTTTAGCCAAAAAGGCTCCCAGAACAGATTACAAATATCAGTACTAGGACAGTCACTGCCCCCAGGCTTACAATCTAAAAGTCATGGCAGACAAGGAAAAGGGGATGGGGCAGCAGGAGGAAAAAGTATCTGAAGGATAACTGGATTCTGATCCTCACCTTAGTCTGGGAGATACAATTCAGTTTGAATCAGAATTCACAAAGATCAAATTCTTTGAACATCCCTACCAATGAAATATCTGTGTGTGCATTCAGCCACATGAAGCATCTACCAAGAATTCTGTGGAGGGAAGATGCTACATTAGAGCAGGCAACAGCTAAAGTAGCACAGTAGCTAAGAGACCAAGCCGTGAATCAGCATGTCCAGATTTTAAGCCTTTCCTTTTCCATGAATTTAGCCCTGGAATGAACTCATGCAATAGAATAAGGTGATAAAATGGACTGAAACCTTTCAGAATGCAGGTAGATGATCGGTTTTCAATGCGCTGCTACCTCAATAACTCCCTGCAAATAGAAACCAAAGCAGGCAAAAAGCTAAGCATGAGCTTTCCTCTCTGATGTGCTAGTTTTCTTTTTGCAAGGAGGCAGGTTGCTGTTGTTGTTTTGAACAACTCTAAATGGCTATACAAATGCTGAATAACAATACATTGTTTGCGTGTCTTCTCTACCACCATGAGTGCTAGAAACCTGCTCTCTCTTTTAAATGATGAAAGCTGAGATTCAAGAGTTTTGCAAAGACGGTAGTCATACTTACTCTGCGAAACATGGAACGATCTTTTACAGGCTGGTAACCAGGCCCCTGTTTGTGTATCAGCTTATGGAGAGGGATGGAACAGGAAAGTCTATGGGCACGTTCGGATGACACTTTAGTCCACAGAATGTGAATAGTCCACTCCACGGATGACTATTTGCATGTCGCACTTGGGCAACACAGAAGTAGTGCTCCATGGAGTAGAGTAGTCACACTCTGTTGAGTAGTCACCTCTCCCCCGTCCCCCTCGCCTTTCCCACTGAATGGCGGCGCTGGTTCCTGCTTACCTTATCGGGGCACCACCATTCTGTGGGGAGGGGCGCAGTGGGGAGAAGAGACACAGCGGACGGAGACGCACTGTGGCCGTTGCTGGAGCGACGGCAGAGGCGACGCATGGATCCCTCCTCAAGTCAGGAGATGGGATTCCTCCACCACCACTTCTTTCTCCAGATACAGCCACGGCACGTTTTTTGCAGTGGCGGTCGCTGGAGAAAGAAGTGGCAGAGGA
This sequence comes from Elgaria multicarinata webbii, assembly GCF_023053635.1. NCBI lineage: Eukaryota > Metazoa > Chordata > Lepidosauria > Squamata > Anguidae > Elgaria > Elgaria multicarinata. The sequence goes on from NC_086173.1 coordinate 26,134,253, forward strand.
GGAATCCCACCTCCTGACAGGTAGTGGAATCAATGCTCGGTCGCTTCACCTCCCCTGACAGAAGGCGGGATTCCTGTACTGGAGCTTGACGACGTCCTGGAAAGGACCCACTAATTTCCATAAATGACCAATAATGAGTGTACAATAAATTTCTCACGTAGAAAAGCCCATAATCCAAACCATCTGGAGGGCGCACCAGCTGGCGAAGTCTTCTCCATACTATGGAGAGAAGAGCTGTCCCCACAATCAGCTTGATCCACAGATGATCCCCTACTACACCCCAGCATCACCCTCATTCCAAAGCAGAACAACGTGCTCACAGGTCCCACTGTACCTCAGCTTCTTCACAAGATCATGGTCTAACATTCAGAAATACACACAGCAGCTGCTGATACTGGGCTTCACTCACGCTGGCCCTTGGAGGGCAAACGTTGCCCCCCTCCCTTCTGGATCTGGGCTTTGTTCATGAGAAAATGTTTGGAATGCTCTGTCAGGAATCCAAAGAAGAAAGAAGGGGTGGGAGAAAAGAGATGGGAGGAGGAGGAGATCCTAGGGAGAGGGGGATCTGCAAAAGCCCAGGAGTAGGGGGAGGAGGAGGAAAAGGAGGAGGAGTGGGCAGCACATAAGTCCATTAGTAGATTACTGGCCAATTTCTGATGGAGTACTATAAGGGCTCTTACAAAGAACTGAACTGAATGGACCTTGCTTTGACCCTGTTCTTAAGCCAGGGCTGGATCTACACTACTGCTTTAAAGCGCTTTATAACAGTTATAAAGCGCTTTAACTGCTTTAAAGCGCTATAAAACTGTTATAAAGCGCTTTAAAGCAATAGTGTAGATCCAGCCAGGGTGGATATTCCTGGTCACTTAACCCAGAGTAATTATGCCTTTCATTGCTAACTGACTTGACTATGCCCTCTTGCTTTGTAAACGTAACATGCACTAGTGCACCATCCGAATCCCAGTTGTTTGTTTGCTTGTTCAAAAAGACCTACCAACATAGGCCACACAACGCCAGAGTCAGCCTCCTTCTACCATCCCGTTATATAAAGTGAAGTCATCTTGCCTTCCGCTGTTTAAATGTTTTCAAGGATAACAAGAAAACCAGTTATTTACTCCACCATTGTAGAAAATATCCACTTTCAGAATTGCTGGTGCCCTTGACTAGAACCCCTAGAAATATTTATTTATATAGTGCTGACAGCATACAGCAGACTTCTCCAAGCCAGCACCTACCTGAGGCCTTGGACTGCAACTCCCATCCTCCCCAGACAGCATGCTAGCTGGCAATGATGGGGGTTGTAGTCCAACATATCTGGAGGGTGCCCGGTTGGGGAAGGCTGCCCTAGAGTTTTAATGGAAAGGCTACGTCAGTGGAATTTGTGTGTAACAGCTGGAGCCGTATTAGAACTGGAGGGAAGTGGAGAAGGACAGTCTTCCTTTCCCTTCTCCCATCGCCATCTCCTCCTCCTCTTCCCCCTTCATCACACCCTTGCATCTCCCGGCCAGCTGTCAGGAGCAGCTGAGGGACATCTGTTGCAGATAGCAGAACGAGCAGCGACCAGGAACCCTGGAGCCTGGTTCAAACCGAAGGCTAGGGAGGCCCAGACACACTGGCCCCATCCAGAGCCTTAACCGCTCTTTCCAAGACCTGTCTTGCTGGATTCAGAGCAGGGCGGAGGAGGCAAGCCCAGAGGCTGCTGAGATCATATCAGATCATTGGAACTAAATGGGAAGGAACACTCGGCAGCCAGGCAGGAGGACTGATAAGCACAGGCTATTCAGGGACTCATAGGGAATCTCACTCAAGCAGAACACCCCACCCCACCCCACCCCACAACTGCTCTGATTGCACTTGGCCAGGTAAAGGGGGCTGTGTCGGCCCTATGCAAAGAACACCCAAATTCTACAGGCTGTCTAGGTTAAGAGCGCTTGGCTGCATTTACCGTTTTTGCAAAAAAATCCTTCTGCTTCTCTCAGCCAGTGGGAAGAGCAAAGAGATCGCTGTGGAGCCAGCATGGTGTGGTGGTCAGAAAGTGTCAGACCATGACCCAGGAGATCCCAGCTCAAACCTCTTTCAGCTACAAAGCATGCTAGATGACCTAGGGCGACTCACCATCTCTCAGGCTATCCTATCTCAGACACAAACACCCGGCCACCCCAAGCTGCTGTTTCAAAGGGATTTTTAAAAACTGGGATTTTATCAGGGATCTCCTGCATTGTGACTGGGTTGTCTCTCAGGGATGGTCCCCACTGAGTAGAGCAACTGCAATCAGGCCTGGCCCAAAATATTTTTCTGCCTGAGGCAAAGAACAACATGGCTTACCCGCCCACTGTATGTTCAGAAGCAATTGAATCTTTCTACAGTATTAGTGATGGGCCAGAATCCTCCACCACACCTGAAGGCAGCAAGCTAGCTTAGGGGGCACAAGGCAGGCCACTGGGCACACAACTCTCTCCTCGAACAACCTGCTGCTGACTCCCACTATTCAGCACCTGAGGCGACTGCCTCACTCTGCCTAATAGTAGGGCCAGCCCTGGTAGCACTGCAACACAGCTTCTCCCAGAGGCGGCCCCAAAGACTCAGTTCCTCGATATGCAGGAGTCAGAAGCAGCACCATGTGTGCTTAGGAAAATAGACTGGAAATTCTGAGTCAGGACAACCTGAGTTCTTTCCCCCAACGTCAATTTCTGTGTATTTCCACAGGTTGGCTTCTTTTGAACTGTGGTCCTCCACTATTTATTTATTAAAACATTTGTATCCCATCCGAAATCATTGGGATATCAGGGAGGGATACAGACAAAATCAATTCAGACAGTGTAAAACAATAAATAATTTGCACAGCTAAGATTGAGTTGCCCCTCAACCGTGAAAAATAATCCCATTTTGCATCACCCTTGAGAAATGGTTGGGTTTTGCCCCAGTGATTTACTTAGAGCATTGTGTGAAGTAAAGAGCTTGAAGTTCATTTGAATGCTGGGAATCAAAGGGGGTGGGGGTTGATTCAGAAGACATCTTAAACCCTGCTGGTTGAGGCTTTTGGTTAAGCACCAGGGTTTAAGGTGCCTTGTGCGATGTGTTTTGCTAAACCCTGCTCACTCACTAACCACAGTCAGACCCCATCTGCATCAGGGTTAGCGGCTGTACCCATGGCTTAAAGTGTTGTGTGCGACAACACACCTCGTGGTTAGTGCTAACCCCAAAGAACCACAGTTTCGCTAACCACAGCCGTCTGAACAGGCCCAAAATCGTTTTAGAGTTGGGAGAATATACATCAGAGATGTTGAACCTCAGGCCCGAGGGCCAAATCCCAGTCCCAGCCCATTTCCCCCAACCATTTGGGGGGGGGGGCGGGTGTTCCCAACTTTTGTGAAGTTTTTCCCCATTCTGAAATGCCTCTCCTATGTGGCTTATTTACTTGCAGTAAGAGCTTAGAAGCTAAAATAGGCTGATATTTGGGTGTTTTGGCCCCACCTCTTTTGGTGTTTTGACCCCACCCATTCCTGGAATGTGTCCCCCTAGGATTTCTCCATGATGGAATTCAGCCCTTGGGCAGAAAGAGGTTCTGCATTTCTAAGCCACATGAAGAGGCTTCCCCACCCCACCCCCCATTCACAGGGCAGAGTGTTCTCGGCTGGGAGGGTTGGGGAGGAATACTTCAGGCCTGCGAGATCTCCTTGGATTTTTTAAGGGAACCATGCGATCCACCAACAGGAGCTGGATGCAAAGGAATGCCTTGGCAGGTGAGGTGAGCACACTTAAAATTCAGGTAGAGTGTACACCTGAGCACATGCTCAACCGAAGAATTTGTTTCCAGTACCACAACTGAGCTAACAGTCCTTTTGCATAAAAGTCTCTCAGACTTTCTATGTGGTGTAATGGTTAAAGTGTTGGAGTGGGACTCGGGAGATCAGGGTTCTAGTCCCCACTCGGGTATGAAGCTCACTGGGTGACTCTGGGACAACCACTGACTCTCACCCTAATCTACCTCACAGGGTTGTTGTGAGGATAAAATGAAGATGAGAAGGAGGATCATGTATGTTGCCTTGGAGGAACGGCAGGATAAAACTGTAATGATCTACCACAAATCACCAAGAGATCTATCAGGAGCTCCCGCTCTACCCTTGGCAATGCCAGCCCACCTTCTTAGCAATACCACATGACAAAAAACAGATGCTCGTTCAAAGATTGTTTTAGCCACTGTCAAACGACTACGCAAATGCAACTCTCAAATTGAGATATAGTACTGTCTGAAGCGCCTTGAGAAGAATCTATGGGGCGGCATCAATACCTCCATGTTAGCCTCCTGCAGCTTAGCCTTTTGAAACACACACATACGATCCGCTTGGCATCACCTGGGATAATGCTTTCATGTTAGCAAGGCCAAGTCTAACTTGGCTGAAAGAATCCAAGCCACGCCTGTCCCACCCTGGTGACCACTTCGCTGTTCTAGGGGCAGGTGTGCAAGTCCTTTGCATTACTCAACAAGACCACAAGATCAAGTGAGGGCCTGCACGCATGACAGAGGCCTTTGCTAGACCAGGCTATATCCTGGGCTGATACCCGGTATCATCCCTGTGCATCCAGATGACGCACAGGGGATCCAGGGATCAGGGAGGGATCATCCCTCCCTTGCCCCAGGATACAGGCCTACCCATTGGCCCCGGTTTTTCCTACGTTGAGACCACGAGCATATGGCCCATTTCCGCGGCTTTACCCGGCTCCCGGGAGCTGTGCCCATCGAGGTTAGGGTGGGGGGAGTGGGGAACTCTTTTTTTTTTTTTTTAAAGACTCACTGTTTGTCACTGGAGTGCTCCTGCGCTCCTGTCTCTTTAAAAAAAATGGCGGGCGCGACGCCTCTCTTTTTGAGGTTGTTGCGCCTTGCATGTAAAAGAGGGCGAGATCTCGCGTGATTCACAATGCGAGGTCTCCCCTCCTCTCCCCCGGAACAACAGGTAGGTCTAGCTAAGGCCTGAGCCAGCACTACGGCTAAGACAGCTCAAAGAGAACCTGTGTTTCACCCGGCAGTCACAAGGCTTTTCAACGGAGTTGGTTCACACATACAGTGACCTGCCTTTGGCGTAAATTAAGCACAGAGAATTGCTCCGCCATCTTGCCCTGCCGTGCAAATGAATGCATGCTCATCTGCGGGTCACCACCTCCCAGATCTCGTTGGCTCCAACCTGCAAGCAGCTCCTATAGAAAGGAAGCTAGAAGAGGCTGGGAGCAGGCTAGCCGACAGCTTCTGCTCAGAACTCCTTGCCTTGCTCTGTCCCGATGCTCCCCCAAGCCTGTTTGGTCTGTTGGATGGATCCCTACCCTTCGCTTTCCTCCTGATGCTGTCATGCCCACCCATGAGCTGGCTCACCTCTTGACAGCCAGGGATGCACAGGCATGTGTGCAGCCCAAGTCTCAAAGCAGATTTTCTCCCATGCTGTTTTCCCTAGGATTGTACAAATAGACTGCCCCGTGCCACAGCCATCCGTAAGTCTATAGAAGCAGCAGACATTTTTTCCGCTGGGGGCCACACTTCCTTGCAAATTAATTGGTCAGAGGGTGCACCTTGTCCATGGGCAGGGCTGAAGGCAGCAGTGGCCAGAGCCAAAGGTGGGTGGGCCACCCCTGTTCTTTCTTTTTCTGCCACCCCCTTTGTTTTTGCGCAGCGGGCAGCCAGGGAAGAGACAGGTTCGCTCCTGCCAGGGTTCTGAACAGATCACATGCACAGGGGCTTTCGAAATTATGCAGAAGGCTGCATGAAATTAGGCCAAGGGCCGCAGGTTGCCCACCCCTATAAGAACATGGGGAGCTGCCTTATACTGAGTCAGCACTGACTAGCAGTGGCTCTCCGGGAATTCAGGCAGGATTTTTTTTCCAACTCTATCTAGAGCTGACAGGGATTGAACCCAGGACCTTCTCAAGCAGAACCTGTGCTCTCCCACTGAGCCACATGCTGCCATATGACACTCTTCAGTGGATACTAAGGGCATGGCTAGACCTCCCGGCATTCCAGGAGGGAGGGGGGAGGATCTCACAATTTTCTGATTGCGAGATCCTCCCCCTCCGTCTACATGTGGCGCGCAACATCCTGGGAGGAAGAGGACGTCGCGCCCACCATTTTTGTTTTTTTAATTGAAAATAAGCGCACAAGCGCTCCAGTGACATAGGTAGGGGTTTTTTTAATTTAAAAAAGATCCTGCTCCCCCCTCCCACCCCTGATGGGCACAGAACTCCTGAGGAGCTCTGTGCCCCATGCCCGGTTCATGGCGGCTTGCGGTTACTCACGAGGAGACGGGACAAAACCAGGATGGCAGCCCACACCTCCCGCGGTCTCAGGATCATCCCGGGACCACGGGAAAAAGTGAGAAAAAAGTGTAGGGCAATATCCTGGGGAAATGCAGGGATCTTCCCTCCCTGCTCCCAGGATCCCCTGTGCGTCATGTGGACGCACAGGGATGATCCCAGGACAATCCCCGGGATATCGCCCCATGTAGATATGCCCTAAGAGACAGAGTCGTGAAGCTAGTTCTGATCCTGAATCTCCATCTCATTCATATGTATATATATGTATGTATCTGCATTTGTGTATTTTTAGTAGTTTGTCTGTGACCGTAATTAAGTAAATAAAAACAACAATATGACACATAGCAGCCTGTTTAAAATAGAGGCCATCCAGCAACTTCGTTGTCAGATTTATTTCGAACTCAGGTTTATCTTTGTTTCATTTTCTGTCCAACCGAACCATGCTCAGGACTTCACCCCAAGCTTACAGGCAATACTGGGAAAAAACTGCAGAAATTAGCAGGTCTGTTCAAAACTCACCCAGCTCTTTGCTCAAAGTAATGAATGTATAAATTAACACATGCCAATTTACTGCTGCTGCTTCTTTCTTTCTTTTTTACCAATGTAGTTCAGGGTTCATGTTTTATTCTGAACACATATTTTAGTTTCGCTAGAATTTCGAATGGGGAAAAAAATGGGTAGAGTGGTGACAGGAAGAAAAGGTGTGGATGAGAGGGTACCAGTTACCTTGAGGAGGCCATAAGCAAGGGACAGGGATGCATGCAGAAACTGGTCACTAAACTCTTTTTGTACAGTGGTATATCTATCAAATGCATCCTCAAAGCTTGGAATATTCCACTACAGAGAGCAGGTTCACCCACACACATCTACATCACTTGATTTCTTGTGGATGAACATCTGAAGCAACCCCACTGAAAAGTACTGCATCTGACAAGATGTGGAGCGATAGGATAAGCCTGTCTATGGCATGACCTGTGATAGGTGATTCACATATGCAAAGCGTAACTTGATCAAGTGACAGGCATGCATGCCAGGACCAAGCAATCAGTTGTGCGCTCTCTCACTCTCACTCTCTCTGGACTCAAACACCAGAAGCTACGTTTCAGATGGAATTTTGCATCTGGACAACAAGCATCACATTCATAGCCCTTGTCCTTGAATGCCAAACATTTTATATCAGCCTTCCCCCAAATGACCAGAGGATTGGTGGGAGATTCAGGACAGATAAAAGGAAGTACTTCTTCACACAGCACATAGTGAAACTGTGGAATTCACTTCCACAAGATGTAGCAACAGCCACCCATTCGGATGGCTTTAAAAGGGGGTTGGATAAATTTCTGGATGAGAAGACTATCCATGGCTACTAGTCAAGATGGCTATGTGCTACCTCCAGTATCAGAGGTAGTAAGCCTCTATACACCGGTTGCCAGAGAATACGACTGGAAGGGTGTCGTTGAACTCATGTCCTGCTTGTGGGCCACCTTAGATAGATAAAGCTTTATTGTTTCAACCAGTGGTTACAACAAGCACAGTAAAAACAATGGTAAAACAAATCATACATTCTGCAAGGAGAAATTTTGCTTGTGAATGGAGTGCTGGACTAGATGGACCCTTGGTCTGAGCCAGCAGGGTTCTTCTTACGTTCTTATGATCCTCTGAAAGTGAATACGTAGCTAATAAAATAAATGTCCTACTGCCCTTCCCTATTTTCTTTAAAAAATGGACGAATATATGGAACCTAAGAACAGTTAGCTGCAAGAATCCTAAAGGCTCCCTATCTTCATCCAGGCATCCTCAGGTCTACTCGCCATGCCTTCTGGTCAGCACCACACAGATCCCCTCCCTAGAGGATCCATTTCCACTGCCTGTTGCTTATCTTCTCCATACAACTAGGGCAATTGAGGGAAGAAGCCCGCCTCTATCCGTCCCAAGCCCTCTTTGCATGCCACCTTCTCAAACATCCATCCTGTGATGTGGGGTGGAAATTTTCCCAGTGCTTTATTTTTCCAAGGATCCTCCCCTCCCCCATTGCCTCAGTTCATTAGTAAAAATGAATGTGTGTTGATTGCAAATGTCCTATTAAGCAAGCTTGTCAGTTTCAAAGTTGAAGAGGAGGGCTAACGTTGTCCCTATTTGATCTCATTTTTTGATAGGATAACCTCCCTTGTGGACTGTGGGAATGCTGTGGACGTCATATATCTTGACTTCAGCAAAGCTTTTGACAAAGTACCACATGACATTCTGATTAACAAACTAGCTAAAAGTGGGCTAGATGGAACAACTATTAGGTGGATCCACAGTTGGCTACAGAATCGGACTCAAAGAGTACTTATCAATGGAACCTTCTCAAACTGGGGAGAGGCAACGAGTGGGGTGCCGCAGGGCTCAGTCCTGGGCCCAGTGCTCTTCAACATTTTTATTAATGATTTGGACGAGGAGGTGCAGGGAACGCTGATCAAATTTGCAGATGACACAAAATTGGGTGGGATAGCTAATACCCTGGAAGGCAGAAACAAACTTCAAAGTGATCTTGATAGGCTGGAGTGCTGGGCTGAAAACAACAGAATGGAATTTAATAGGGATAAATGCCAAGTTCTACATTTAGGGAATAGAAACCAATTGCACAGTTACAAGATGGGGGACACTTGGCTCAGCAATACTACAAACGAGAAAGATCTTGGAATTGTTGTAGATCACAAGCTGAATATGAGCCAACAGTGCGATATGGCTGCAAGAAAGGCTAATGCTATTTTGGGCTGCATTAATAGAAGTATAGCTTCCAAATCACGTGAGGTACTGGTTCCTCTCTATTCGGCCCTGGTTAGGCCTCATCTAGAGTATTGCGTCCAGTTCTGGGCTCCACAATTCAAGAAGGATGCAGACAAGCTGGAGCGTGTTCAGAAGAGGGCAACCAGGATGATCAGAGGTCTAGAAACAAAGCCCTATGAAGAGAGACTGAAAGAACTGGGCATGTTTAGCCTGGAGAAGAGAAGATGGAGGGGAGACATGATAGCACTCTTCAAATACTTAAAAGGTTGTCACACAGAGGAGGGCCAGGATCTCTTCTTGATCCTCCCAGAGTGCAGGACACGGAATAACGGGCTCAAGTTAAAGGAAGCCAGATTCCGGCTGGACATCAGGAAAAACTTCCTGACTGTTAGAGCAGTGCGACAATGGAATCAGCTACCTAGGGAGGTTGTGGGCTCTCCCACACTAGAGGCATTCAAGAGGCAGCTGGACAACCATCTGTCAGGGATGCTTTAGGGTGGACTCCTGCATTGAGCAGGGGGTTGGACTCGATGGCCTTGTAGGCCCCTTCCAACTCTGCTATTCTATGATTCTAGGATTCTATGATTTTTCAGGTGATTCTCCTAGCAAATATGTGAGGGAATATATATATATATATATATATATATATATATATATATTTGAAATACATGTATGTCTCAGTGTGAAATGGAACTAAATAAGTAATAACAAAAGTGAAGGTATCCCAACAGTCTTAATGGAAGAGAGTTGAACTCTGTTGAAATAGAAGAGGGGTTGTCAGCAAATCATGCACAGTTCTTTCTTTGGGTTGCTGAAACGTATTAGGGTGTCAATAGTTTTCAGTGCCTTTGTACATTCTTAAATTTAAACAATGTTAGGAAAGTACATGCTGGTGGGTTGTTGTTTTTTTAAAAAAATGTTTGCAAGTATTCCATGAAAACGTTCTAAGTAATAAAACACGTTAAATGTCCTTTAATCTTCCACTTCAAATTTTCAGGTCAAATAGTTGTGCTGTATTGGGACAAAAAATTAACATGATCTACTTTTTTAAAAAAAGCTTTGTTGTTTACTAAATACAAGTAAACAAATATGCTAAATTAGGTCTCTCTAGGGCAGGGGTGGACAACTTGTGGCTCTCTAGATGTCCCCTCAGCGCTAGCCAGCATGGCCAATGGTGAGGATGATGGGAGATGTAGGCCAAAACATCTCATCTAGGACATCAAAATGTTTTCCAATGTAAACTGAAAATTTCCCCATGCAAACAACTCTATGCAAATTATTATTTTTCTGATACAAACCGATTTTTTCCTATGCAAATGATCCTATACAACTTAACCTAATTTACATTGGAATTTTTTTCTGGAAATTTTTTCAAGTTATTATTTATTTATTTATTTATTTATTTTATTACATTTATATACCGCCCCCCAGCCGAAGCTCTCTGGGCGGTTTACAACAATTAAAAATAGTAGACATTAAAAGTATACAAAAAATTAAAAAAACATAAAAACAGTATAAAAACAACAACAGTATTCATTTAAAACAACAATTCTGGGGTCCATTAAAACAAACTTAACGTTATTAAATGCTGTTAAAATGCTGTTAAAATGCCTGGGAGAAGAGAAAGGTCTTGACCTGGCGCCGAAAAGATAACAACGTTAAAGTTTTCAGGGGGGGAAACCCATCACGGCTTCCACCTAAAGGGTTTCATGCAACAGACCAGCCAAGTTCGGTCATGAGCTTTAGAAAGCCAAGTTCTACCCCCACCCGCCCCGTGCTGACAGCCTCTTTTCTATCAACTTATCACTTCTTCAGAGGACAGTGCTGCCTCTCCCTCATACCACAATCAAGCGAGACAGTGAAGGGTGTATGTATGAGTGTGTGCCTTCTCTCAGGGACAGCAGCTAAGGATGAGATAGGGAGAATGGAATGCTGTTAGAAAGCCCATGCATGTACGCGCATGCCCATCACAGACACACAGGCACCCTGTGCTAACTCCACATTCACAAACAGACAGCACGTTTTATTCCTGGAGCTTCATCTTGACTTTTCAGTAGACTAGGAAGATACCAGCTAAAACTATGAATGCACAGTGTAAAGCCAGGAATGAGCAGTAAATAGATCTCCAGAGATTTTGGACTTCAACTCCCAGTATACTTGACCATTGGCCATGCTGGCAGGAGCTTCTGGGAGTTGAAGTCCAAAATATCTGCAGAGCAACTTGCAGTCTATCCCTGGTGAAAAGCCCTAACAATCACAACCCAATAGAATCCACTTATCAGGAATTCTAAAGAAGCGTTCTTTCCTAAAATTAGTTCTCCCTTCAATAGCTTATCCACCCATTTTGTTTCTCTCCTTCACCCAGCATTTCTACAGCATCAGGCAGTTCCATTTTGTGATTCCACAAGGCTAAACAGCAATGATGTGTTCCAATGTAGTCCAACACATCTGGAAGATACCAGGTTGGGGAATGCTGCTATAGGTTTTCAATAACATTCCAACTTAGATTCGCTGCACCAAAACAACTTGGCATCCAAGTTATGATTTCAAATGGCAAGCATACACTAACGATCCTCCAAACAGCTCTGAGCGCAAAAGGGCTAGGTAGATCAGGCCTCTATAACCTGCAACCCACCAAACTAAACACAGTCCATGAGCCCAGGGTAGAAGCACTTGTTAAAACTCCTGGGCTTTTGTTTGTGCCAGAACATGCGGGGTGGCCAATCCACCTTGCTGCGGCTTCTGGCATGTCACCAGGTGTCGCCCACATGTTTTCACACTTAACTGTACAACCTTAGGGTCTAACCAATTATTTTTTTCTGTTTTTTAAATTATCCACAAGATTCTGAATTCTAGACCCAAACTCTACATGGTGAAACTGCAGAACACACAGAGTTCTGCCTCCAACACTAAGTTTAAGCTGAAAATGGAACTTACTGCTTTCCATAATCATAAGAAACTTCTCCTACAGAAACTTCTCCTACTGAAAGGAGGTCATACAGGTCAGATTTCCCTAATTACCTTTGCTGGCATGGCTTGCAGTGTCACCCAAACACAGGCAACATGGCTTGTTCAAGTGGGCAGCAACCCTCAAATAACCCATGGGTTGTTGTTAGATTATTTAAGTGTCGTTGCCTCCACCTCCCAACAAGCCATGCCACCCTGGTTCAGATGATACAGCAAGCCGCACCAGTGAGAGTAATTAGGGAAATCCAGCTGGGATGTGCAATGGGAAAATAAAGTACAATGGCTTATTTCCCTCACTGCAACTGACTCATGCTGAGAGGCAACAGGAAACCTCCTTTGGGGCACACAATTCTATTGCATGATTCAATCACTCAATGTAGAGATATATCAGCACTGCTCCCCCTTAGAAAAAGCCACCTGCTTTGGATTCACCAGAAATTTTATTTGATTTCCTTATTTAGTAGCTCAGAATATTAGAGGAATTATTAGTTTACCAGGGCCTTTTCAGTGCTAATCCCTCATTTTCAGCATGCCTTCCCAAAACAGATTGGTGGAGAGACACCACATTGGTGTTCCCTCTGGAGGGTAAGTGAAGTCCTTTTTATTTGCTAAGGCTTTTAAGAAGCCATTTGTGTCTCTGTTGCTTTTCTCTCTCTAATTGTTTTTGCCAACTGTGGAGGTAGTGTTTATAGATTTTATTGGCACAGACCTGCTTTATACATGATTGGGGCAGACCTGAGCTTAAATTAATGGGTCTGCCAATATCAGGCATAACGTGAGCAAGGCCTATGGCTCAAACTTTCCCCTGAAGTGTCCTCTTTTCTTCTGCTTCTTCATTTCCAAAGCAGCTGGAGAGAGGCGACTCAACCTTTCTCTTCCCCCGTGCCATTTTTCAGGTGAAAAATCACTATTCCTGAGCTGCATTTTCATCTGTGAAGAAAAGATATTGGGGAATCCCATACCTTTAGCCTCATGGGTGAAAAAAGGCAACTTGTGACTAGAGATGTATGAAAAATCCATTTGGACAGTGACAACTCTATAAAAATTTGGGGGGTTTCTATGGTGGGAATTTGCACAATTTGGGGTGGGATCTTGAAATCTGCACAAATAATTTTTTTTTAAAAAAAATGGGTAATCTTGTGCAAGTGGGCACAATCACAAGTCCACCTGTCTATGTAAATACTTGTCAGTTTCATCCTCTCCACAAACTACTTTATTTGTGTTTGTGGTCAATGAAACAGGCTGGACGTCGGCTGGAGCGCAAATGGCGCAAGACTCGAAGTGAAGATGACCGAGCACGCTGTAGAGCGCATAATCGTGCCTATTGCGTGGCAGAGCGGGCAGCAAAGAAGGCTTATTTTGCTGCCTCCATTGCGTCCTCGAGTAGCCGTCCAGCGGAGCTCTTCCGGGTGGTCCGGGGGCTGCTAACATCCTCCCCAGCAAATGGGGCCCTGGCTCCGTCAAGGACCCGCTGTGACCTTTTTGCATCACACTTTGAGGACAAGATCGCTTCTCTCCGCAGCGAGCTTGACGTTGTTTTTAGTGCAGCTCCAGTTGAGGTGTCCGATGCCACCATCAGCCCAATTTTGTGGGATCAGTTCCAGTTATTGCGGCCTGATGATGTAGACAAGGTGCTTGCAGCAGTGCGGCCGACCACTTGCCCTCTCAATCCCTGTCCCTCCTGGCTTATAAAAGCAAGCCGAAGGGGTCTGACTGGGTGGGTCCAGGGGGTGATAAATGCTTCTCTCTGGGAAGGGGTGGTCCCTGCTGTCCTTAAGGAGGCAGTAGTGCGACCACTCCTGAAGAAGCCCACCCTGGACCCGATGGTATTAGGCAACTACCGCCCAGTTGCTAACACTCCTTTTTTAGGGAAGGTACTTGAGAGGGTTGTGGCGGAGCAACTGCAGGCACTCTTGGAGGATACTGATTATCTAGATCCATTCCAGTCTGGGTTCCGATCTGGTTACGGGACTGAATCAGCCTTGGTCGCCCTGATGAATGACCTTTATCGAGAGAGGGACAGGGGGAATGCAACCCTGTTAATCCTGCTCGATCTCTCGGCGGCTTTTGATACCATTGACCATGGCATCCTCCTGGATCTCGGGAACCACTCACCCACAGGGCTTCCGTCTTGCCAGGATTTAGTCTCAGTTTATTGGCCCTCATCCAGCCCATTACTGAGTCTAGGCACTGGTTCAGGACTTGCACAGCCTCACCTGATTCAGTTGTCACAGGGAGATAGAGCTGCGTGTCATCAGCGTATTGATGGCATTTAGCTCCAAATCCCCTAATGACCGCTCCTGGATCGACTCTGTGGGATGGGCATCGGAGGCACTGTTTTACAGTGGTTCCGGTCCTACCTACGGGGTCGTTTTCAGAGAGTAGCATTGGGTGACCAGTCCTCGGCCTCCTGGCAATTGAGCTCTGCCTCTGAAAGAACAGGTTCGTAGTTTGGGGGTACTCTTAGACCCGTTTCTGTCATTGGAGGCTCAAGTAGCCGCCACGGCTCGGAGTGCCTTTTACCATCTTCGGTTGGTTCGCCAACTACGGCCTCTCCTGGACAGGGATAGCTTGACCACGGTGGTACAGGCATTGGTAACCTCAAGATTGGATTACTGCAACACGCTCTATGTGGGGCTGCCCTTGAAGCTGCTCCGGAAGCTGGAGCTAGTGCAGAATGCTGCAGCTCGGCTGTTGTCTGGAGCTGCCCCTTTCCAGCATGTAACTCCTCTGCTGAGGGAACTGCACTGGCTGCCTATTCGCTACCGAGCCAGGTTTAAGGTTCTTGTACTTGTGTACAAAGCCCTAAACAACTTGGGACCAGGATACCTGAGAGAGCGCCTTCTCCCTTACCAACCTGCCCGGTCACTGAGGTCATCCGAGGGCCTGCTCCTGGTGGTTCCACCTAGATCCATCCTCCGATTGGAATCCACCAGGGGAAGAGCCTTCAGCGTGGCGGCGCCCCTCCTGTGGAATTCCCTGCCTCTGGAGGTCAGGCAGGCTCCGACCTTGTACTCCTTTCGGCGCCTCCTGAAAACATCTTTATTCCAAGAAGCCTTTTTTTTTTAACATGCAGCCTTGGATTTCTGTGTTGTTGTTGTTTTTTGCTTCTTTTTAAATTTTGTTTTAACTGTTTTATTCTGTTTTTATTTTCATTTTACCTTGTACACCGCTCCGAAATTTTTTCAATGAGGAGCGGTATATAAATATTCTAAATAAATAAAATAATAAATAAAATTTAGCCAAGCAGAGCCATATTCCATATTTGTCAAAGGATTTGTGTGTTTCATCCTCCACTTCAGCACTTTCGGGAGGGGTGGAATTGACAGGTTCTTTGATAAGAAGCTAATTTTTTTAAAAAAATTTTTTTACAAATGTCAAGAAACCCCCCCCCCAAATTTGCCCAAATTCTAATTTGTGTAAATGGTGTAACCTGGGGGGGGGGGAATGCACGAATTTTGTTTCAAATCACAGGGGGTGGGATCCACTACAGTCTGCCACCACTTACCAGAACAGAAATGCTACAGAATCCCATTGGATTTATAGAGAACAGAATTCCCAGTATTGCACATCCCTAGTGGAGAGTGATTTTGAGCTGAAAAATGGCAGGAGGGGGAAAGGGCTGTTCAGCCTCTCTCCGATATGTTTAAACACAATTTGGATTTTAAAAAAAGAAGTGAAACCTTGTAGGGAAGAATATGGAAGTCAATATAAATATATAGCTTCAGCCAAAGTCTCTGGCGTCTCTACTTACAAAGATAGAAGAGAAACCATGCAGGCAAACTATTCTACCCAATTGCCCAGCAAGTTAAACTAGTTTTGGGTGTTCCCAGCAACTAGTGCAAAAGCATTAGGATGATTTAATATTTATTTGTTTATTACATACTTATCCCATCCTTCCTCTAAGGAACTACAAAGGTGTTAAAAAAAATGGGGGGTTCTCCCGCAACACCCCCACATCATGCTCACAAGAACCAAGTTTCAGAGGACAGAAAGCCATTGGCCCAAATGTGCTTCATGGCCGAGCAGAAATTTGCAAGCTCTTGGCATATATTTTTATTAAAGTTATTTAATAAGTTGCATGCCACAACTCCAAAACCATCCGACAAGCATTGTGTCTTATGTTTCAAGCTGATTTATAATGCCTTCCCCGCCACACACACCTTTCAGTGTATCTTTATGGTTCCTCCACCACCACCGTCACCACATGTTTGGCTCCAGGGTACAATGCAAGACAGATTCCCCATCAACTGCCACTCCCCAAATCAGTCCGTGCAATCCAGACCAATGTGTCACAAAAAGTTCCAGTCACAGTTATGAATACTTTAGCACCGTTGAACTCTGGAGGGCTTGATCAAACAAACTCTGAATTTAGGATAATAGCTAGTGGGCCTTCCACCATCTGGTGCCCCCCATTGTGCGAGTTGTAGTCTGGTGGACATCAAGCTTGGGACTGGCTTAGGTCTATAAAGGAGGGGTGGGGAACTTGTGGTCTTCTGGATATTGTTGTACATTGCAGTGTTGTAGTGCAGCCACAGGGACACAACACCAGCCCTTTTTTATTAGCAGGGTCCCTGATTTTATTTTAATAATAATAATAATAATAATAATAATAATAATAATAATAATAATAATTTCTTGCCTGCCTCTCCATTTTGATTGAGGTGGGGAACAACAATAAACGATAAAATACATAATACTCCATTAAAACATAATATACATTGTTAAAAACATCCTAAAAAACATCCTAAAAACATTTTAAAAACATCTTAAAATTCCACTGGATAGGCCTGCCGGAAGTGATAAGTCTTTATAGCTTTCTTGAATGCTAGTAGACTGTTAAGTCGACGAGTCTCCTCCACCAGGCCATTCCACAGTCCTCACAACAACAACCCTGTGAGGCAGGTTGGACTGAGAGTCTGTGACTGGCCCAAAGTCACCCAGTCGGTTTCCATGGCTGAGTGGGGACTAGAACCTGGATCTCCCAACTCCCAGTCCAACACTTTAGCCACTACACTACACTGGCTCTCATCTGCCACCTCTCTCGGGACTTCCCTGTCACTTCTGCAATACGTGCAATCCTCACACTTTGCAGGGCAGCAGCGTAATTTAATGTTCCCTGATGTAATGCAAAGTATTTTGGAGTGGCCTAGTCTTGAATGGACAATTAAGACCCTTGAGCTTTACAAAAGATCTATGCCTGGCAAAGATGAAAACTATTACAACTGGTTTGTTGGTATGGATCAACACAGCTGCCTGCATTTTGGGCTCTCAGAATGGGCACCTGCACTTCAAAGTGCACTTCTTACAGGATGCACACTGGAAAACAAAAGGCTTCCCACAAGACAAGAGCCCAGATTTGTTTGGTCAAGAAAACCATAGTCAAGAAAAGATTAGAGTTGCCTGCAGCCCTCACTCCCTGCTCTCATTTGAAAGCATCCATTTGAGCATCATAATTATAATGCAAATAGGGGAGGGAACTCACTACAATGTATCTCTCTAGGACAGGTCTTGGTCACTACACTGCATAGCCTTGGTCACTACCCAAATGGCTGCATTCAGCTGGAAACAGGAAGCGCCAATCAAAATATATTGCAATTGAGGATCTTTGGCTAAAATGATATATTTGAATATGCATCCATCTGCATGTCAAGGGGTCCATACATTATGTCTGGGCCTAGCAGCAAAAAATATTTCTACTAGCCAGCAACAATATAGTAAAAGCAGAGCACATGCAGAGTGCTTTTCCCTTTCCACCCAGCAACTGGCAGTCTGCGCCTCCCACAGAAATAAGGAGATGGGCTACTGGTGCTGATAACATTAATTCTTATCAGCCTGCCCTTGAAGGTCTCTTTCTGAAAATTAATAATTGCCTCCACTTCCTTGGCAAGTCCTAGCACAACACAGCAAGTATCAGTTTTCCAAAGACACAGGCTTTCCTTCTCTCTGAAAGAAATCCACTTCAGATTTGTCTTCCTTCCTTGCAGCAGCTCCCCTTCACAACCCAGCCTATGTGTTTGCTTGCTTGCTTGTTATTATATTAATTAGGGAGCTTTAGCTATTGGGCAGTATAAAAATGCATTAAATAAATAAATAAATTCCAGATGAGGCTTCTATGGCACCATCACCTCATTCACAGAGGTCTAGAGACGGAGGTCCTGGTAATGTAGATGTCTACTCACAACCTTCCTGTGTTTTCTCATCACTTCTCCTGTCTAGTGCTAGAAGAGAAGCCCTCCATCTGGAAACACCCTCAGTCTTATATGGAAAAGGAGGAGAGAAAGAAACCAATTGCAAGTGGGTCTTGAGTACTGAGAAAGACAGCAGGGCTAGAGATGCTGAGAGAAGTAAAGGGGAGATTGGCAATTGCCCACCGCCTTCTCCCATTCACTCAGTCAGTCAATTTACAAAGCAAACCTTCATGACGTGCTTCTTTATTTTTAAAATCTACCTGCAACTGAAAAGCTGTCAGGAGCTTGTTGGCTGGAAGATATTTGGGTGGAATATATTCTCAGGATAAGGATGGATTCTGGGGATGTAAAGGTGGAGGATAGTGCTAGGGAAGGGAAGCAAAAAAGATGGGGACACAGTTTTGCACATGGAGAGGGAGAGAAACTAAAATGCAATATTGAGCAGCACCAAATTGAAAACAGTGCAGCCAGTTCCCAGTGGTATCCCAATCAGATCTGCAGTATTCCTGGAAAACAGAGAGTGGGGAAGGGGAATAATAAACCCTAACCAACATCATTCATAACAAGAAAACATAGACTCTCTCCCAAAAATCCACTCCCAAAAATCCACTCCACATTTTTTCTGGAAGCCTACTTTAGCCATTGTAATGTAACCTCCCTCCTTAAGCATTCTTGCTCTCCAAGACTTGCCCCAGGCCTGCTGGCGAGTGGGTTTGTTGAAGGTTGTGCATGCGGTCAAGCAGATCTGCAGAGTACAAAACAAACAAAAAAGTAGCTTAAGTCTCTCTGTTGAACATAGCCTCAGGAGAGCATGAAGTGAATTAAGAACCATTCAGTCTAGCTCAGTGGGGGCCCCCGTTCCCAACTTGCACAAAACCTTGGACAAGTCCCTTAATCAGATTCTGCAACTCCAGCTGGACATACGGCCACAGCACAGCTCTTCTTTGTAAAGCTTTTTGGAAGCCATGAATAAAATCTGTGTATGTTTATAGAGATGGCTGATAGGACTGGAGACGAAGAGAATTATAGCGCAAGTGCTCTCTATTGCGTTGAACTCATCTTGTCAGTTCTATCTTCTGATCTAGAAATAAAGCCTTCTTAGGTCACATTCACACAAATATTTATTTTTGCTTAACAGACACTCTTATTAGTCTGTATGTCTCTATGGGCTGCTTCACACATGCATGTGTGTTACTTGCTTTTTCTATACTACTATATATATTTGACCGCTGGCTCCTGAATGTGTGAACCGAGGAAACTCAAGTTCTGCTGGTGATGCTGTCTCTGTAATGGTCTATTCCAGAGATAGGCATCCTGGTGGCCTCCAGCTATCTTGGGACGACATCTCTCATAATCCTTGACCATTGGCCGTGCTGGCTGGGATTGATGGGAGTTGTAGTTCCAGGCATTTGGTCTCCTTCCTAGTCTATTCACACATGCAGGCCATCATTTGATGCTGCAGCCATCAAGAGATCAACATGCATGTGCGAGTAGTCCTAACTCGAATGCTGTTTGCACACATAAATAGTACAAGAGTACAACCTCTTTGCATTCTTCCCCTTCCCTAGTTGTGTCTGTTCATCTTAAGGTTTTTAGCCTGCTCTAACCAGCAGGCTTCAGGCCACAAAAAATCATACAGAAAAATGACATATTCCTACATTATCCCATACTAGGACAAGCTTGGTCACCAAAAGCCAAACCAGACATAGGGTGACTCACACATTATGGGTGGCATCCAATGACATTTGTGCAGCAGGACTTCCCCTTTCTTCCCCCCCCCCCCCCCGTTTCCAGGAACTTCTTGTGTGGGGGTCCCCCCTGAGAAGATTTGGGAGGGTAGAGCAGGAACCTGCAGGGAAGAGGTAGATTCCATTCTGCTGGCGGATGGACACCAGTGGATGGAAACTAATGCAAAAGCACAGGAGCATAAAGCATCCACTGTAATAACTTGCGATGGAAGGTGTCACACATACCCACCACTTGGAGATGTCCAGCCTGCCACCGCAGTAAGTGCCCACACATCTTCCCTTCTGTAAGTTATGCCAGAGGCATGGAAAAGAGGAAGCGTGACTCATCTGTGTCTAAACACACAAAGCTGCCTTTAGAGCACATTTGGGAAATGCTTGGGCTCAGACCAACGGAAAGGTGGCACATAATTGCGATACCACTTTTTCAAAACATTTTCAAAGATATTTTCAAAACGCTTGCACCCTTAATGCTTCCCCAAAATTGGTGTATCTGCTGAGAGTGCTAAATAGTTACTCTTATTAGTCGTTGGTCTGGGAGCTAACATGTTACTTTGCCACAAAGAATGACACCCTCACACGCAGTCACACACACCACAACAAAGTTGATGATGTGCAGAGCATTATTTCACACACACACAATTATACATTATATTATATTATATTATATTATATTATATTATATTATATTATATTTTTATACTACCCAATAGCCAAGGCTCTCTGGACAGATCACAATTAAAACCATAAAATACACCAATCGAAACATAATATAAAGCTTTAGGGTGGATTCCTGCATTGAGCAGGGGGTTGGACTCGATGGCCTTGTAGGCCCCTTCCAACTCTGCTATTCTATGATTCTATGAAAAGTTTAAAATCTACAGAAGCGTTACATTAAATGTGCAAAATCTCTTAAGATTTCCCCTTCTTTTATTATAGCAACCAGAGGCCAAATCCAATAGCACCTGGGTACGGATCCAGTCCATGCTGCCTGCCCATGATATTGAACATGATGTAAAAGTGCCACAGGAACCTGTGAGAAGTAATACTGGCTCCGGATTGAGACTAGATAGGAACGTGGGAAGCTGTCTTACACTGTGTCTGACCATGTTCCAGGCAGGGTTTTACCAGCCTTACTCGGAAATGCCAGGGATTGAATCTGGGACCTTCTGCATGCAAAGCAGGTGCTCCACCAACTGGACTATGGCCGCTCCCCAACTAGAACAAGCATTTATATAGCCACAGACAGGTACCTTCACACTCTAAAATGTGAAGTGGCCCCAACTGAGTCCACCTATTGGTTCTATCTAGCCCAGCAACATCACAGTAGCTCTGCCCAGCTTGAGGAGACCCAGAGGTGGCCCCCTACACCATGGCCTCCCCATTCATGATATCCTGGTCACTCAGTTCCTCCTCATAGTAAAAAGTGAGAGGGGGGAGGGGAAGGTCCCAGGCAGCATGAAAGAATCAAAGAGGTCCCTTTTCTGCTTTCTATTTTTCCACAGATCTTTCAGCCTGGAGCCGATACTTCCAGCAAGCTTTTGAAAACAGATGCAGAAAATGGGACCAGCTCAATCCCTTTCCACAGACCACCTGGTCAGTTATCCCCACACATAACCCCCCCCCCCCCCACAAACCTTGCCTTACCAGGTGGCAGCTGCAGTTCCTGCAGTGTCTGTCCTTTTCTCTTTAAAAAAAAACTTTGTCAGGGTGGATATGCTGGCTGCTGAATAGTAAAGCTCCAGACAGTCGTGCCTGCCATCTTCATTTCCCAGAATGCCTCTGGGCCCCACGAGGCTCTCTGGGAAATGAAGATGTCACGACCATATGGAGCTTCGATCTCCAGCACACACGACCTACCAAAGAGTTACAAAAAAGGGGGGAAACGTTGTGGCAATTGCCACTGACAGGACGCTGTCATTTCGGGGCCCTCCAAGCTGTGGGTCCCCAGACCAGTGCCCAGTGGTCTGCCCCCCACTCTGTGTCCACTCCAACTGGAAGAGGCTGTCTAATGACTCAGACGGAGGTATTATCTGACATCCTTTTCAAGTTGAGATTGCAGGGACTGAACTTGGGACATTATGTATGCAAAACACCTGCTCTACTGCTGAGCAATGGGCCCAATAAAACAATAAAGGTACCCACTGCAAACAAACAAACAAACCAGAACAACCTGCCACGTCTTTAATAAAAAAAACCAACAGCAGCTGCCTTCCCAATTAAAAGCCTTCCAGAACAAATATGCAGTTGCTGTACTCCAGGCCCTCCTCCTTGTGGCCACCTGTCTCACCTCAGGGGACAGCTGGACCCATGGCAGAGCCTCCCCAGAGGCTTGGGGATAAAACAGAAATAGTGACACATATTCTTCCCCTTCTAACCCTGTCTTCACTTCCCTCCTCTTCCTCTGTTGTCTCCCCTGTCTGAAGTTATAGATCAGCCTACCCGAAGCTGGCTCCCTGCAGGTGGGTTCGACTGCAAGTCCCATCATTCCCAGCCAGCAGGTCGGGGAAAGCTGTAACTCCCTGGAACATGGATCCATCATTTATTTATTTATTTATTTATTTATTGCATTTTTATACCACCCAATAGCTGAAGCTCCCTGGGCGGTTCACAAGTGCTATGCAAACGGATGGCACAAACTTATTATTAAGAACTTCTTGAAGTCTGGAAGGGCACATAGAGGAAGACGCATGTAGACATGCAAGGCACAGACTTTACAGGAGGGTTTCCCAACACGCACTGCAATGGCACCCACCAAGGGGTCTCCAATGTGGCAGCCACAGGCAGTCACAAAGCTGTAATTTTTTAAAAAAACCTGTTTTTAAAAAATATACTATGTTTTTTAAAAAATATAACACTGATGGTGCAATAATAATAATAATAATAATAATAATAATATACATACATACATACATACATGGATTTGTATATATCCATAGCAGTGAATACATATGAAATACCTATATAAAATACAACTTTCTAGCAACTATACATAGCCCTGCCATTTCTCTTCACCAATCCCTTTCCTTGCTATTTCGCCCCATTCCCCCGTCCCTAGCCGCCTTCTTTTGCTCCCTTCCTAGCCCTTAGCCTTGCTCTTTCTTTCCCACTCACCCCTTTATCTTACTCTTTGGCTATGTTTGGACAACACAATAGTCAATGGTGAGTTAATAGTCAACTCACAGTTGGTTATTTTGCGGGTACTCCCCACACAACAGGTTCCTACACAACTGTGGAGTGGTTGGAGCTGGCGTTGAGTGGACCCAGCCAACCCAGCCCTTCTCCCTGTCCTCAGTCCTCCCAGTGCTATACCAGCAGCCTCTGCGAGTTGTGCCAGCGGTAACAGAGCAGCCAGCATGGTTTTGGCCACTCTTGCCCAGGAACTCTCTAGCCAGCAGAGATAGTCCACTCAACCCTGCAAAATAGTCCACTCAGCCCGACAGACAACACGCTAACCAACAGTCTTGCAGATAGCCAACCCTGCAGAGAGTTGTGTTTCTCCATTGGTTATTTTGAGGAAATAGTCAACCATGGGATTGGTTTTGCCCAACAGACAACACAATAACCAACCGTTGACTACTCAACTAATGGCTGACTACTTAAGCCACCATTGGTTATCGTGTTGTCCAAACTGAGTCTCTCTCTCCACATCCACCCTCTAGCTTCACTGATTCTCTCCCTCACCTCTTTACCTCATTGTTTATCCCACCTCCTATCTTCCAGCCTTGCTCCTTCTTATCCCTCTACCCTTTTGCTGGGCTATTTCCTCCTCCCTCCCAGCCTCTAGCCTCGCTCTTTCTCGCTCTTCTACCCTCTTGACTTGCTAGTTATCTCTCCTGCCCACGTTCCAGGCTTGCTATCTCTCCCCACATCTTTTGACTAGCCAGGCCCCTATGGCAGCCATTATGTGACTAGCTACATCCTCCATGGGAGCCATTTTG
The DNA here is from genome assembly GCF_023053635.1 of Elgaria multicarinata webbii. Classification (NCBI taxonomy): domain Eukaryota; kingdom Metazoa; phylum Chordata; class Lepidosauria; order Squamata; family Anguidae; genus Elgaria; species Elgaria multicarinata. The sequence goes on from NC_086173.1 coordinate 26,158,166, forward strand.
TAGTCGTGCCCAAAGCAGTTTCTCAAATTCCCAAATGTACCCACTGGTCCATAAAGGTTGGGGACCCCTGGTGTACAGAACAGTCCTAAGAACAGAATTCAGTGAGTGATTAAACAAGCAATGCATTCAGAGAGGAAGCCTCTGATGCCACTGTCCCTAGCTAAATCATCAGCTCAGGAGATAGAGGTTTGTTTCCCACTGCTCCCACCAAACCCCTGCATAACACAGGGACAATTGCTGAAAGGTCAGCCCTTTCAGGTGCCACCACCACCACTTGTTCCCAGACTCACACAGGAATGCTCCCCTGCCCCAAGCTGTATTAAGCAAATTGCAAACAGGGCATCTCAATCATCCATCCATAAAATAGGCTAAGCAGCAGTGCCTTACAACGGTATTGTGAGGGCAAGTATAGTACAGGATGGCTGCATCTGGACAATCTTATATAGGCTTAGGGCAAAGTCTTTTGGCCATGTACACAGTCCATTCATGCAAGCTGCAATTAAACTAGTTAGTCTCATATTAACCTTAGTTTCCCCTTTCATCCAAACCAGGAAACTATCATTACCCGCTTTGGAACAAACCTGGATCCTAAGCCACGGTTTGAATTTGGTTTAGGATTCTGGGCTTGTTCCATAAGCCAGTAACCATGATTTCCCATTTTTGAAACACAAGGGGAAACTAACATTGATTAGAGATGTTGCAAAGGTAGGAGCAAAGGGGCTGCGAATCCAGGAAAAAAGGCTCATTTGTATCTCAGCAATCCAATATCACAGCAATGGCAACACCTTGCACCTTGCTTCCTTTTGCCATTGCCTGGGCATAATGCCTTATATTTAAAACTGTCAGAGAAAGCAGTTGATCGCTCTTCCGAGCCCATTTCTACACCTAAGGATTATCCCAGGCAAATGAAGGGATCGTCCCTGCCTGCTCCTGGGATCCCCTGTGGCCCTTTCTACACCTAAGGATTATCCCAGGCAAATGGAGGGATCATCCCTGCCTGCTCCTGGGATCCCCTATGTGTCATGTGGATGCACAGGGATGATCCTGGGACGATCCCGGGGGGAAAGGCAGGTATAGAAACGGCCTAAGTTAGCAAGAAAGATCCACAGGTTTTGGGCGAGAGATACCTCATCATTTCAAGGGATTTTGTTACCATTTTACCAATGCTACACTGGGTAATTTTATTCTAGTCCCAATGTCAAAGCTCTAAACATGGCATTACTTTATTGAGGTGACAGGCGATAGCTGGTATGAAGGGCTTAGTATTGCTGGTTAACAATCAGTAATGTCATGTGAACCCAAGTAACCTTTTCAAACGTGCAGCTCATTCTACTTGGACCATATGCAGCTTTCTGACAACCCTGGCAACTGGTCAATCCTTTTCTTCAGCCATCTCAGCCTATCACCAATTACTCGCTTCCTAGGAAGAGAACTTGGAGGTCTGCCAAAGTAAGAGCCTGGGCATATTCCAGCAGCAAGGCAAGTCTTCTTTTTTCTTCTATCTTTTTTAAAGTTAAACATGCTTTTAGTTGTAGGGGATGGATCCAAGGATATTTCTATAGTTCACGTTCAGTATTTTTATATTTTTAAACTGTCTGTCACCAGTCCTCAATGTACGCAACAGGATAAGAAACTAAAATTTAAAAGGAAATATATACCATTCTTGAGTGTAAGTATCAACAGTGTAGCTAGGGTGGAGAAATAAAGGCTCCTAACCCATGCCGGACAGAAGTGCAAATCATTAAATGATGATGCAATATCAAAATAATGTTAAATTATGTAATGTCTTCTTTTCTGTATAGAATACCTAAGCATGCTTTCAAGATGAAAAAGCAGAAAACACCTTTTGTTCAGGGCACAATCAGGCTTAGGGTGCAATCCTATGCATGTTTGGGCAGAAAACATGCATAGGATTGCACCCTGAGCCTATTATTGTATTTTATGGTTTTAATTGTTCATTGCCCAGAGAACCTTGGCTATTAGGCAGTATAAAATGAAATAAATAAATAAATAAAATAAACAGACCTACAATTCCCAGCCTTCCCAGCTAGCATTTTGTCTGTCTAAACATGCTTTGGATTGCACCCTTAGCGAGCAAGATCAGAGGACAGCTTCACAGCTTCTCATAGAATCATAGAATAGTAGAGTTGGAAGGGGCCTATAAGGCCATCGAGTCCAACCCCCTGCTCAGTGCAGGAATTCACCCTAAAGCATACCTGACAGATGGTTGTCCAGCTGCCTCTTGAATACCTGTAGTGTGGGAGAGGCCACAACCTCTCTAGGTAACTGGTTCCATTGTTGTACTGCTCTAACAGTCAGGAACTTTTTCCTGATGTCCAGCCGGAATCTGACTTCCTGTAACTTCAGCCCGTTATTCCGTGTCCTGCACTCTGGGATGATCGAGAAGAGATCCTGGCCCTCCTCTGTGTGACAAGTATTTGAAGTGTGCTATCATGTCTCCCTTCAATCTTCTTTTCTCCAGGCTAAACATACCCAGTTGTTTCAGTCTCTCTTCATAGGGCTTTGTTTCCAGACCCCTGATCATCCCGGTTACCCTCCTCATTGGCCCTCTGTCTGCAGCCTAACACAGCAAAGCCGATTCAGACAATGAATCTAGTATGTAAAAGTCATGCAAGAATGGGCAACAGGAGGGTTTGTATTGATGTTATGGCACAACAGCTTCTGAGCAAGAGAAGTCTGAGCAACGAGAACTTAGGCCTAAATCCAATAGCTTTGGGAATTCTGTTTCTTCTTCACCTCATTGTAGCCTCTCTCTCTCTCTCTCACACACACACACACACCCAAAGCTGCTGCAGGGGGTTTCCTAACCTCCTGGGCAGATTTAGGGGGTGCAGGGGACTGCAGGGCTAGGAGGGAACCATTCTGATAAGGAAGAAAAGATGGAAGATACATTGGCTCCGTTCAGACAGCACGCTAAACTATGCTGCTTAAACACAAAATGGTTAACGGAATGCATTAACGGAATGGTTAACGGAGTGGCTATGGCCCCGTTCAGACAACCAGGATGTTGTCTGAACAGGGCCATAGCCACTTGATCGATAGCATTAGGAGCCCTGCATATGGAAGCTTGTCATGTTACATGGACCAGGGCGGCCTAACTTGATGGAGGGGAAAACACTCCTCCAATAACCCATGGACTGTTGTAAGTAGCTTGTTTTGATTGTGTGAATCAGTTGACAGGTAGGCAGAGGGGCATGTGTATGTTTGCTTTATTTAGTTTAGTGTGCTTTTGGTTTGTTCATTTATTTGCAATATTTCTAGGCCGACTTTCAGGGCAGGAGCCCTCCCAAAATCTATTAGTGCCATAAAATCCTTTATAATAATAAAACAAATTGATACATAATGACACAGCCAACTTTCATACAAACAACAAAGGGCAGCATAAAACGTCTGTTCTAGACAGTACTAAAACCCCACAATGCAATTGCAGCTACAACCAGAACGGTCTGGTAAACATCATCAGGAGAAAGCTGGAGGAGAGAAGTAAATCTTCAGAGCCTTCCTAAAAGCCTGCAATGATGGGGCCTGATGGACCCCCAATGGCAATGCATTCCAGAGGTGCGGAACCTCTGGCATGTGTGTTTATACATACATGTAAATGCACCCAAAAGCAGACACAGTTATACAGGGAGGGAATATAAACAGTAAGGCCGAATGACCATGCAAGTAGTCTGTTTGCAATAATTCTATATAAAGCTTAATCATTATACAGGATAGGCTGTAGCCTTCTTGGTACCGGGAGTTCAATTACAAGAGAAGATATCCTAGGCCAAGCTTCCTATTATGCAAAGCATAATTGTAGTAGAATACAAATTTGGGCTACTACCATGCGGTGGGGGGGGGGGACGACATATGGCAGCTGTACTCCTTCAGGGACATTTGTGTCCCCATATAGAGAACAACATGCAGGACGTATCGTATGTAAAAGTAAATCCTGCTCCCAACTTCCAGTGCTTTAACCAATGAGTACAGAGGCACTGGGGTGACTGACAAGAACCTGGCACTGTTTGTTTAATTAAAGTGATTTGCAATGCCATTGTATGCCTACCCAGACGCAAGTCCCAATGAATTCAGTGAGACATCAGCCCTTTTCAGGTGTTCACCTCTGCTCATTCTCAGGATGCATGGAGGGAGGAGTAGGCCATGTACGCTACCTGTGCTCCCAATGTACTTCCTACATACTCACCAGGAGCAGATTCACACCTTCTCACCTTGAGCAAGAGATCTGGAAAAGGTGAGGGGAACCTCCAGCACGCTTAGAATCCTCCATGCCTTTGGGAACATCAGTCATGCAAGGTTCCCGATTGCTTAAAGCTGCGTTCCCCAACCTGCCACTATGCAGATGCGACTACAATACCCATCATCCCCCTACTATGCTGTGTTTTAATCCCCATATAACAGTATAAATAAAGGAGGAATTTGTATCCTGCCTTCTCCCTCACCCTAACCCCCACTCCATAAGGTGACTAGGGGCATGTCTACACCAGCCCTATATCCCAGGATCATTCCTGTGCATCCAAATGCCACACAGGGGATCCCGGGAGCAGGCAGGGATAATGCGTCCATTTTCCTGGGACAACCCTTTGGTGTAGAAAGGGCCTAAGAGCATCATAAAAAATATTTTAGAAAGTTATGTGCAAGAGCTAAAATCCAGAAATGGTGATAAAAGCCAAAGCCCTTGTATCAGAGATGCATACCAGTCTAGTAAAAGGCCACCAGGGGCCACCACTGAAAAGACCTTTCCTCTTGTAGCTGCCTTCCTAGCCTCCGTCCATGCTCATTCTCTGTGCAGCTTCCACCAACCTGGTGCCCTCCAGTTGTGTTTGACTGCAACTTCTATCAACCCCAGTGAGCATGGCCATTGGGGGTGATTGGGATAATTGGCCATGCTGGCTGTGGAATGACAGGTGTTATAGTCCAACACATCTGGAAGGAACTAAGGGGTATCTTGACAGTGTAGCTTTGCCGCTTGTTGGTGGAAACCCCAGGGCAATGCAGTTACAGGGTGGGGATGGCCACTACACCGCCAGTGTGGTGTAGTGGCTAAAGTGTCGGACTGGGAGTCGGGAGATCTGGGTTCTAGTCCCCACTCGCCCATGGAAACCCACTGGGTGACTTTGGACTCTCAGCCCAACCCAGTTGTGAGGATAAAATGGAGAGGATGATGATTATGTAAGCCACCTTGGGTTCCTTGCAGGAAAAAAGGTGGGATATAAATGGAATAATACATACATACATACCTCCACTGAGGGAGGGAGTGTAGGTTTTCCAGACAGTGCCAGCAGCCATTGGGCCTGCCCTCTGCCTGGTCTTCCCGCACGTCCCCCTAACCTACCATGGGCCTTGATCCACCCCTGGAATGCCCCCCAGTGTCGGTGCAAAGCAAGGCCACCAGTGACAGATGGCTGGAAGAAGGTGGTGACCTCATGCCAAAAAGAAAAGCTGAAGTAAGCCAGCTACTCCTTTTACCACGCTGTTTCACCCGAAAAGCCTGTGGTGGCTGCGAGTTGGCCATTGCGTCATATAAACGAAACAGCGACACTGTGCAGCCACCACAGGTTTACAGGGTGTATAGACAGCTCTCAGGTTGAGGAAGGGTGACTTAAAGGAAGCCAGCCCCATCCAGGCAAATGCAAAAAGTCCTCCCCTTCAGACCTTCCTCTCGACGTGCGAAGGTATGAGGCTGCAGCCAGTGGGGACAAGGGCACTGGGGGTCAGGGTAGGGTAAACACACGCAGCCCCACCCCTCCCTCCACACATATTTGGCAAATGCCTGAACACAGGGCTTTAGTCCCAGGCAAGGGTGGACAGCAACACGGCCACTGTAATCAATTACGTGACTTTAAACCTAGGAGGTTTGCTTGTGATCAAGGTTTTGCATTTTCTTATGTGTTTCCAAGCATCCCTTTAGGTTTTCACTACTGAAATATTTCTGGCTCGGGAACTCTTACAAGCCAACCTGCATTGGTGTGGATGATGCCAATAGAGCTTCGGATCCTGGGAGGTATAGAAATGTAATAAATAAATGCCTGGAGGAATTTATTAGGGATTTTTTTAAAAAAAATATTTAGTGGTATATAAATCTCACAAATAAAAAAGCCACTTGTGGGGGAGAGAGCAGGAGCGGTAAAAGAAACGAGGCTTTAGTACGAAGCAATCTGCAAGTCAGCATTTTTTTCATGAAGGTAACCCACCCAGCTTGCCTGTCAGGCAATGCTACAAAATGACATGCGTACAGAACTAATTTCTGTAATAATTACCAAGAGACCTGTTTTGCTGCCACTCATTCACGATAAACAGGTTCTCTCTCTACCTCTTCTTTCAACTGAATATAAGGAGAAACTCCCTTTTAAATAGATTGGGGGGAAGGGCATGAGCAATTCTTGCACACCAAAGCCCCATATATATTCTACCCACCCCATCCCCCCCACCCCAAAATCGAGGCTTTACTATCAAGTGCTTAGGCATCAGCGGTGCAGAGAGACGGACAGGAGGAAGGAGTGCAAATTCTGAGGCATCAGCATCCCATTTTTATGTGCTTGGTTTGGTTCCCAACCAGTTCATTTTGTTGTTGTTAGGATACTTTTAGTATGCTTTTAGGATGTTTTTTAACAGTGTATACTATGTTTTTAATCAGTATTTTATGTATTTTATGCTTGCTGTTGTTCCCCGCCTTGATCCAATCAGAGAGGTGGGTAAGAAATATATTGTTGTTGTTGTTGTTTTAAATTGATCTTTAAATTCAGAAACATGACAATGCCTGCTAACCTAAACAACTTTTTGTTGGTGTTGTTTTTAAAAGGAAAAGGCAAATTTATGGAGGATAAGGTTATCAAAAGCTATTGGCTATCTATGAAACTTCCATGATCCAAGGTGGTATACCTCTGAATACCAGATCCCGGGGATAAAACACAGGGCAAGGATAGACCCTTCATGTCTTGCTTTGTGTGCTTCCTGAAAACCTCTGACTGGACATTGGTGGAAACAAAATGCATAAGTAGGTGGACTCTTGCGGACTGGTCCACACAATATGCTAACCCACACTCAGTGGTTGAGTGTGGGTTGTTTCGAATTGTGAGTTGTTTGTTGAACCAGTGTATCATCTGAATGCAGCAAGTTTTCCACAGGGCAAGCGATTGTGTTGTCTGAACGCAGCCAGGGTGGCTTGTTAACCATGCAGTGTGTGGCTTCTTAGCCACCCTGAACAACCCAACCAGCTGGACATCAGAAAAAACTTCCTCACTGTTAGAGCAGTACGACAATGGAACCAGTTACCTAGGGAGGTCGTGGTCTCTCCCACACTACAGGCATCCAAGAGGCAGCTGGACAACCATCTGTTGGGCATGCTTTGAGGTGGATTCCTGCGTTGGACTCGATGGCCTTGTGGGTCCCTTCCAACTCTACTATTCTATGATTCTATGAAACCATGGGTTCTCAGGGTAGCTTGTTCCAGAAACTAAGCCACACTGCATGGTTAACAAGCCACCCTGCTTGTGACATAAAAACCACCATAAATGTAACAACAAAAATAACACAATACAATTAATCAGCAATAAAAACACACATGCTTCTTGGCTCACCCCCACCCCACCCCACCCCACCGCCCCCAGTTTTGGGATTATCACAGTAGGGCCAAAAGTTACACTGCTGTCCTGTTCCTTTCTTTCATGAGTTGTTGTTTCCTCACTCACTAAGTTTTAAAATTCAGGGGAGAGCAATGATGCAGCTAGGGCTGTATCTCAGGGATGAAATCCAAGATGGTCCTGCTCCTCCTCAGACATCACCCAGGGAATGGCAGGTCATAGGAATAATAGCAAACAGGTCCTGCATCAGCACGTGGGCCACTATAGAAATACTGAGGCCCACCAGAGAGAACTCTGCTCCCTGCAGTATCCTTACTTACTTACTTACCTTTTTTTTAAAAAAAATTATAGTCAAGGTGGGATTTACATATGCTCAATTGATTATTTTTACTTTACAAACTATCCGTTGTTGTTGCTTAAAAAAAGGTAGTGTTTATTCCCAAATAAATTAGTTTAGCAGCAGAAGCAGACTCCATTTTATTCCTGGAGTTATGATGGTGCTATGCTTTTTACAAGTTTAAAATGTGGAACTGCACATGCTCAGAGAAATCAGGCTTATCAAACGGGGGTGGGGGTTGTGTGTTTGGTGTGTGTTTTTCATCTAAATATTAAGAGATTAATATATCAAGAAAGTACAAGCAGCTGTAAAGTATGAAATTGTGTGGGCAGGTGGGAAGAAGATAAATGTTTATTGTGTGTTTCACAACTGGTGACCACAACATGGTCATCGAAAGGCCCCCCGCAAAAGACCAGTAAGGCCGTAGCTAGACCTAAGGTTTATCCCAGGATCATCCCAGGTTCGTCCCTGCCTGAGCGCTGGATGCCTTGTGTGGCACTTAGATAAACAGGTTTGACCCCAGGACAATCCTGGGATAAACCTTAGGTCTAGCTATGGCCTAAGTCCAGGGACTAAAATTACCCAGCTTCACCACTAAATGCAGTAAACACCCCGAAAGAGCAAGAGATCTTAGAGAAATCCTAAGGAATAAATAAACTCTACTTTACACATAAACATGCCTTTCACTCACCAAAACTAAGCCTGGGGCTTGATAAATCCTAGTTCTCCTACTTGCGTAGATCCCAAACAATTATATGCTGGCTTTTAGAATGTGAATATTTCCTCAAATCTCTATTGGGCTGGCCACTAAACATTTGAAGCACGCCCTAAAAGGTTAATAATTTACTCCCCCTCCCCTTCCTCACAATTTGTTCAGAAAATATTTTTTTCAGCACATTAATTCACAATTTGGACACAGGGATGCAAACACCTTCCTTCTAGGTTGTGGGGGATTCAGCGATTGCAGCTCCTAGCAAAATGCTGTCTCCTCTCCCCCCGCCCCGCCCCCCACCGCCCCAGCCCTATTAGAACGGTTAATTCAAGAGTGAAGTACAATTGTGACCTTCTCGTGTAACTGTCATGAACACTTATTGAATAGTACCCATGATATAAAATAGAATTCTCCCACCTCACCACAGTGTAGTTTTTACATTTTAAAAAAATATTTCCAGAGGCTGAGGAGGCATTCTGTAAAAAAAAAAAAAAAAAAAAGATTACCCACTGTATTGCATGAGTGCTTAAGCATCTAAGGAGGGGGGAAACATGTGAGGCAACCCCTATCCTTCTAAAATGCCCCCACCAACATTTACTCTGTTTTCACACACACACACACACACACATCTTTGAAGGCTTTAGCTCTCAACCCTATTGCTGAAGTTCCCATATGATCTATGGGGGAAGCTACACCCCTAACGGTAGCAATAACAAAACCATGACTGTCTGTACAAAATCAGCATTTTAAAAATGTGTATATTCAATCCTAACCCATAAATCAACCAGTATGCTTGACTATCATGAGCTCTGTAGCCAACTTCAGGATAGCAGCCTCAATTTCTCACACAAGATAGGAAAATAAGGGGAGTTGTTTTTCCTTTAAAAAAAATGTGGCAGGATCCTTGCACACAGTTATAGAACCGCAAAACATTTTATATATATTTTTAAAATTCCATGGAATTTAGCTATTTTCAAGGTTACAGTCCTTGTTTATGAAACACATATACATCCATGCTTCAAGATGTGCATTTGCTTTTCTTTTTTCTTCGAGTTACATATGGCATGACTTAAACAGAAAGGAATTTCATTCCAAACATTCCAGTACGAATTAAACCAGCGTTTCTTAAACTTTTCAAACCTGTCCCCACTAAACTTCCCCTACCTTTTAATGCCCTTGTCCTCCAGCCCACTATCAGACATACTTTTAGCAGGCGAACTTACTGAAACCTCACACACAACTACATGTATGTGGCTTACTGCAGTATGTGCTATGGCTTTGTGAATCAGGGCATTTCAAAAGGACTTGTACAGAGCATCTCAAACTCCCCCTCCTAAAACCAGCTTGCTAAGGGAGGGCGCACAGGCTACTGTGGTCAGAAGCACCCATAAACTGGGTGCGTTCAGACAGTCTTGTGGGAGGGTAGCAGATCCATGGAGCGGTGTGTGTGTGTGTGTAAAGGAACCACAACCTGCACACACACCCTCCACGACTGTGGAACATGTGGGGCAGCAAGGTTCCCTTTCCCATCTCCATTCCGTGGTTCCATCAGCAACTTCCTACCACTACAGCCATGTATCCCAGCAACCACTGCGATGGGAATGGGGTTGTACCGGCTGCTCCAGCCATCACTGCATGTCTGCTACCATAGATTACCTGCGTGGGCTAGAGTGTCACCAGGACTGCTGGACACTCTAGGCAGCTGTCTTGATGGTCACCATGATTTATCCACAGAGAGCCCACCACATGATGCAGTAAGCCACCCCGGCCCCATATCCACTCTGCAGAAGGTGGGTAACTTACCTATCATGGGTGGGAACCTCCCCCATGACAGGCTAACCCCTTGTGGTTGCTCCCAAACATGACCCATAAGGGGTTAGCTTGTCATTTCAACCCAACTGTTCCTTACCTCTCCACCCAACCACCTCTCCACAATCTTCATGGTTAGCATAACAATTTGAGTGGCTGAAAAACAAGGCTGGCCCTACCATTAGGCAGAGTGAGCTGGCTGAACTGGGCAGTAGATGCTGGGGAGTGGAGAGTGGAAGTGAGGTGCTGGAAGGGGAGAGCTGTGTATACCATAAGGCCTGTTCTGCGCCTGCTACTCTCAGGTATGGTAGTGGATGCTGTGTTCAACTGCCTGTCTAGTTGTCTTCTGTACACAACATATGGGGTGAGAGTGCCAACTTGTCCTTCAACACAAGCAGTAAAATCTCTTGGCCCAGCCCTGCTAAAAAGAATAGACGTAGGTTTTCTGGGAAATTTTAAATTGGGGTAATTTACAAAGGGCAATTGCACTGGAAAAATTTATCCTAGATCACGAGTAGGCAACCGCCCGCCCTCCAGATGTTTTGGACCAAATTCTCCATAAACCCCATCCAGCATGGCCAATGGGCAGAGATTATGGAAGCTGTAGTCCAAAACATCTGAGAAGCACCAGATTCCCTACCCCTGCCCTACGGAGTGATAGAATCGAGCATGTTTATTTTATTTATATTTAATAAATAAATCCTTAAGAGGTACCCCATTTTAATATTTTGTCCCCATACATCACAAATATGTGACCTGAAATATCTGAGGAGAAAACATTAAAGCACTCTTTGAGCTAGTCCTCCTTTCTGGGAAGCAAACCAACCACCTGGTGCCCTCCAGTCGATTTAGAATACATCTCCCATCAGCACCAGGCAGCATGACTACCAGTAAGGTATTGTGGGAATTGCAGTCCTAAACCTCTAGTTGCTTGCTCCATCTCTACAGCATCATTCCTTTTCTCTACTCCTCTGGGTACCCTATGTCCTACAGTTTGAGGACCACCAGATTAAACATTATTTTTTTTCCTACAAAATGCAAGAGAAAGGACAGAATCATGAGAAAAGTCTCACATACCCACAGCCTGCCATGCAATAAGAAATTGCAAAAGACATTCACCTTGACTATAAATAAAATAAAATATAATATTGTGATACACACATTGCATAAAAGCTGGCTGGGGGATACTGGGAGTTGTAGTTCAAGATACCTGGAAGGTACCAATTTGGGGAGGGCTACTGTATAGCATACGCTCAGTAGGGAAGGGACCAGTTTGCCACTTAGTAAACGCAAGAACAGAAATGGAGCTTGCTGGTTATCACCTAGTCCACCATGACTCTCAAAGGTAATAGCAAAATGGCAGCTCCACAAATTACCCAGGCAGTGGGTTCTCCTGCAGAACTCCAGCATCTAATACACTACTCTCTGTACTTGGGCATTAGAACTAAATAGCTCAGTGCAACAACCAATGATCATCCCTACCCCTGGGACAGGCTCCCATTTGATGCCTCCCTACACCCACTTTAGCCCCACACCCAGCTGGCACCACATAAATTCAGAAATATAAACAAGAATGTAATTGGTACAAAATATAAAACAGATATTGCCCTGGATTGATCTCTCTGATTAGTCAAATGTGGAAAAGTTGAGAATGGTTGTGGGCCTTGAGAGGCACTGGTATAGAAGGATCACTTCCCCTGCTGGCATTATCTAATAGTTGAATGCACTGTACTGTGTTAGGCTGCAGGTCAATGAGAAGCTGCAACACTGCCACTATGCCTGCCCTCCTATCTTCACTAAACCCATGCAAGCTCATATCTGGCTTTTCATTTACATGCCTAATTATTCTGAACGCCAAATAAACCATTATGATATTGGGAAATGATAGTGAGAAATGACTTTCCCTCTATTATATAACGCTTCACGCATGCTTGTCCAGATTGTGTCTGGAGTGGTGTTTCCCTCCTCATCTCTACCCCCAAATTCCTATTCCAAATCCTTGTGGTGCCAATTGAAGGCCTTTTAATTTTCCTAGTATTTTAGCATCCTAGTCTTTTAGCTCTGTTGTTTTAAATCTGTATTTTAAAACTCTGCATTGCTGCTAGGTTCTATTCTGGTTGTACTTTTATACTGTGGTTTTAAGCTTCCATATTTTATGCTGTATCTTATGGTTTTATTATTTTTTGTGAACTGCCCAGGGAGCTTCAGCTACTGGATGGTAAAGAAATAAGATGAAATAAATAAAATATATCTATTACAGCCCAGATTATATGTTTTTCTAAAAAAGACAAGTGTTCCAGGAATTACCAGGTGCATGACCCAGAGTAAGTCAGAGCCAAATTCATTTTAAACATGATTCAGTAAATATTGGTTATATTATTGGATCTTTGTCTAGGTATTTTTAACCCATTTGAGATTCTATGGGCCCCTGGACTGTGCATTAATAAATCTGACTTACACTGCTGAACTTTCATAGATGAAGGAGAGATGTCTTCCTTACTAGCTATGCTGCGTATACTTCCCTATATTTGTTTCCTGTGTTCATCTGCTTCTTCTACACAAAAATATACATTTGTTTATGTTTCTCTTTCTATCCTGCCTCTTCCTAAAGCTGAAGATGGCTTACAACAATTTAAGATTTAAAAAGGATTTTTTAAGAAGTATACCCAATTTCTGTACATAACATAGAAATTAACCTGTTTGATCATAACTCCAGTGTTTAAAACTAAGTCCAGACAAGAAAACAATCGGGACTGGCTTTTTCCGGACTTGCAACGGAAGGGAGTTCCATAACTGAGGGGCAGCTAGTGAGCACAATAATTTATGAACATGTTCTCTCTTATCTTGCTGGACTTCCTTTTTAAATAGCTGAGAACAGCCAACACTGTCCTTCCTTTATAATTTTCCCCACCTAGGCTAAACATACCCAGCTCTTTGTCTTTCTGGATAGCTATTAGATCCTGCCACGCTCTTTAGAGATCGCCTCGGAATTATTTCCCATCTAGCAATACTAAACTTTGCTTCTGTTGTGCCTTTTTGCAAATGTAAATCATTGGGATGACAGCACCAAAAAGAACTAACCATGCTAGCAAGGGAGTCAAAACCAAAAAGGAACACCATTCCCATGACAGGAGATTTTAGCTAAGCACTCGAAATTCTTGTCTGTTTGCTGATCAAGGCAGTAAAAGTTATTTGCATTCCCTCTGTGGTGCCACCCACAGAGACTGCACCTACACACACACACACACACACACACAGATGGGGGGGGGCTGCCTAGACGCTTCAGCATATCAACAGGTTTTCATACAACCTTCATTCAAATGCCTTGACCACGAAGACAGCAGAAACCACTGCCAGGAAAATACTTCTTATTTTCCTTCATTTTACAGGGGTAACCATTGGTACAGGGAGCAAGCTAGAGTCATTAGGAATCTTCTTTTTCGCTCTGTCCCCTAGCTGTCTCTCTTGTGTGCATATACACAGACCCCGCTGGGCCCCTTGCTTGCTTTGCATCTCGTTTGTCCACAAGAGGATTCCATATCCAAGTTAGTCCTCTTCTGGGTGACTGCCATCAAAACCTCCATTTTCCTGAAAAGGGACGGGTCAAAAAAGCCCAGAGAAGGGACAAGCCTAGGAACACTGGAAGAGCAACTGGACCCCTTCCAAGCAGCAATGAGAAATAGGCTTAACATAACAGGGAAAGAAACCGACAAGGAAGGGACAAATAAGACCAGAGAAGTGTCCCTCATGTTTTTAGATTTCCCTCCACATTTTTAAAAAAATTAACAGTCCGATATTATGCATGTTTGCTCAGAAGTAAAATCCTTAAAACCTGCTATTTTCACCTCTCTTGGGCATGCATGTTGACTCAGGGCCTACCGAGTTCAATAGATCTCACTCCCAATTATGTACACATAGGATTATTGCTGCCTAAATCCTCCAAACGAGCCACTTTCACTTCTTCTTAACAGGTGGTGGGTAGAGCCCTTCACTCAAGCTGCATTTTAAGCTCTCAAGTGATCAAGGAGGACCTAAGCAAAGCATCCCAAAACATATCAATACTCTTCATTCCGCATCATCACACTCCACAGAACTTAAAGGACGTCCCTCATTTCAAAACACCTCAATTCCACCCCATGTTATAAAACAGACGCAACCTATGCAGCATTCCAGATCGTTGAAATTTTGATCTGGCAAAGCTTTTTTGAGACCAGTGGCATAATAAGGGAATGCTGTTATTTATTATTATTAATAATAATAATAATAATAATAATAATGTGTTATCAAAGCAATGCTATGCTTTGCATAGTTCCCACAGGCAAACAAACAGCAGAATAACAAATGATCAACATTCAAGAATCAAGTGTTCCATGCTAAGGTTTGAGGGGGGGGGGCGCAAATCTGACACCAATTTTGGCAATGGCATTCCATAAACTCTTTCAAAGTGTGTGTGTGTCCCCCCAACCATTTGCAAGATTGGGGGTGGGGATCTTGTCTTGCAACAGCTGCTTATTGAAGACACTGCCCCAAAGTAAAAACATTGTGCAGAAGTAGAAATCCCATTTTTATCATTTTATTTGGCATGTAGATCTATCCAGTCCCCAAGAGCACTCAGGAAAATCCCTTCATATTTAGCTAAACGAACAAAC
Source organism: Elgaria multicarinata webbii (assembly GCF_023053635.1). Classification (NCBI taxonomy): domain Eukaryota; kingdom Metazoa; phylum Chordata; class Lepidosauria; order Squamata; family Anguidae; genus Elgaria; species Elgaria multicarinata. Next base: position 26,173,277 of record NC_086173.1, read on the forward strand.
TTTTGCAGCTTGAGTTATGGGGTTGGGGTGTCTTATGTACAACCCTAACCATCTTGCACACACTTACTTGGGAGAAAGCCCCACTGAATGGAATAAATAAATATGATAGGATCAGGCTGTCGAATATCAAGAGCAGAGCAATCCTTGATACCCCAAAGAGGAGAGAAATGTTGCCTACTGCTCACCCCCCCCACCCCCACCACATCATACTTAGGTTTTAGAGACCCTTTTTGTCAAGAACACAAAGGGAGGGGGAGTCGCTGCCCAATAGTGAAGCGGCAAAGGCTGGTAAGCAAACATCAGCTGAATAAACACAGGCACAAATGAAGGAGGGGTGGGGGGAGAGATCAGAGCGATATAAAGAGATTTGGTGGCAAAGGAAAATCCCAGTGCTTCCAATCAACTCCTGTGGGTACCTGCAAGGAGGAAACCGATTTATAAACACACACGCCAGAGAAAGGATTGTATCAAGGCCTTGGCAAGGGGCATTTCATCACTGAGGCAATTCCAAGCCAAACTGATTAAACGGTGGAGTCTAAAACTACTCTAGGGGAAACCTGCAAGAGGCAACCCAGTTTCCTTGGCACAGTAACTGCCAACCTCAAACGCCCTTATAGTACTACGGCTCGGCTCCCTGGGAGATCCTAAGCACGGGAACGCGGGTTTTTTGGTTGGGAAAAGGCGCGCCCGTGCACGGCAAGATAGAAGAAGTACGTCGATCATCTTTGACACCCCCAGTGCCTAGGACTGATTTAATAAATTATTATTTTTTGAAAAATAAAATAAAAGCTTCGCTTTCATTTCAGACTAAAGGGCGGAGGATCTGGCAGCTGGTCGGGAATTACTGAAAGTGACATTTCAGATTTTGTACTTGAAGGGAGGGGGCAGAATAAACACGCTCCATATTTTGATCGTTTGAGGAGCAAAATGGAAAAAATAAAGGGTTCCCCCCCCCCGTGAATGTTAGTTACGCACGCGCGCAAAAAAGAAAGGGGGGAGATTTGCGAGGGGAGCTAGAGGAGGTCGCGTGAAAAACAAGCGCTGGATGGCTCTCCTCCCTTGCCATAGGTGTTTATGAAGAAACCCCCCCCCCAAAAAAAAATATCTCTCAAGACAGGGAGTTGGGGGGTGGGAGAGCCCGTGATGAACCGATCGAGAGCAACAAAAGCAAGCCCATCCCCGGTGGGGGGAAAGGGGGCACCAGCGAAACCATGATGTCTCGCTCCCCCACCCCCCTAAAAGGGACCAGTTTATTCAAGACCTACAGGAATAGGAAGAGGTGAGAGGAGAGATATACTTCAGAAAATTGACGTCGGTGCCAAAAGGAAATATGTCGGTATATATTAAATGGAGGCTTGACAGCAAGCGAAGTGTTATGGATCAACCATACGGAAACGGCGTCGTAGAAGAGGAGGCGCAGCCCAAGAAATCGGGAGAAAAGTGGATTAAACCACACGACGCACGCACATTCCCCATCCACCCCGAAACCGCAACGCTGGGGTTCAAGGGATCCCTTTTTCTTTTCTTTTTTTATTTTGAAGGCACAGGTCGAGAGTAATGTGAGGAAGCAGTCGCACACGCGCGCGCACAGACCCACTCGCTCGGTGTTTTTGTCTGATTGCAAAAAGCCAGGGGGTACGGGGGACGGACAAAAACCAACAACAACACAAAGTTTCCAACTTCAACTCTCCCCTTACCTTGTTTTGAAAGCACCAGGGCTTCGTCCCTCTGCACTTGGGTGATGATAGACCGGCTTTCCATCTAACAATCCCACAGACCCTGGGGATCCTTTGGTTAGGAGGAGGAGGAGAGGAGGGGGTGGGGAGGAGGGAAACGTCCAGGGAGGAGGAGGAACAGGGGGGGGGGGAGTGCAATGGAGAAGTATGTCGTCCACTTCAGTTGCAAAGCCCTGGAGTCAGCTGCATGCAAAGGCAGCAACGTAGATGCTCCTTAGATCGGGTCCAACATGGAGAATCCAGGGCTGGAGCAGGGGAGGGGGGGGGAACCCGCGCGCACACACACACACACAAGCGCGCGCACACACGAGAGGAAATGGGACACAGGCGGTTTCCAGTCTCCCCGCCTCCTCCTTCCTTCAGATAAACAACCGGCCCCCAGTTCGGCTTCTGCAGCTCGCCGCTGCTCGACAGCTCCCCACGAGCGGATGAAACGGGCGCTCCGACGCGCATGGGGCTAAACCCGGAGAGAAGCGGCGCTGGGGGAGCCCCGTTACTGTTGCAACGTTCGATGCTTTTGTTATTTTTTTGCCAGTTCAGGGGCTCTCTCCACACAGAGAGTAGCCTTGAAACCGCTCCGGCGCTCCGATTGGCCCGGCGCGGCGGGTGGGCGTGGCTAAAAACTCTACTATGCGGTGTTTACCTAACAAACATTCCAGCCGCCGGAGGGAACCGAAGGGCAGAGTCGGCCACGCCTCCTCCGGGGCTGGCTGGTTGCTTCTCCCACCGGGCATCGCGGGCGAAAGGAGAGAACTGAGCGGAGAGCCCAGTGTTCAGAAGCTGAAGCTTTGAGGGCAGCAGCGGTAATAATGGTGTCCCCACCCCCGCCACCCAAATATAACAAAATAAAAATTAGTTTAAGGAGCATACACAGCTCTAAGGAGATATTCTTGATCATCACCATCCCGTCTTTTCCCCAATACTGGGTTCATAACCAATAAGGGGTTGTTGTTTTTGCCATAAATAGTAAATATGGATTTTGAAAAAGAAATAAGCAAGGAAAGAAATATCATTTATGACCCTCCACAAAGAGATAGATAGAGATCTTCTCTAAAATTAACAGGGATAGGTGGTTCTGGTTTGTAAATTGGCTATTTTAAAAAATGGGAAGTCATTACACTTTCCCTGCCCACCCCCACAAAATAAATAAATCAATATGTCCAATGAAAGATCAAAGTCCAATTAGAATCATACCAAAAAAGAAAAAGAAAAAATGCACCTTTCTAGAATAGGTGGTTGGGTGTGGAGGGTGAAGTAAATTTATCTCCTAGCATACACTTCTCACTGGACATCATAGAAGAACCTAGACCAGTATGCTATTTTCAAAAATCTAGTTCTTACGTGCTTTACACTCCAATCCTAAACATTTCCTTAGTGCATCTTTCTGTATTGCCAACATGTCATCATCATCATCTGTATATGTCATTTTATAGCAATCTATGTCTGCTTCTGCCTTCTCCTCTGGAATTGTTTCACCAGTAAAGAAACTCAGTGAGGAAAGCACAACAAGGTGTTCTATATATGTATATTTGAGTGCCTTTGCGACATGAGAAGTCAGTAGGCCAATCCCAGCCCTCTACTCACACCTATTTACGTGATTACAAACACCAACACCATGACCGAAGAACATGCAGCATCAGCATTTGAGGAGAATGTAAATACAAATGTATGGCTCAGATATTAAAGACAGATTCCTGGCAGATAATACCCAAATTCATATTTGTACTAAAAATTCAACAAGCCTGAATTCCATCTGACAATTCAAGCAAAACTGAAATGCTTTCAAAATTGGCTGCTGTAAATCCTAGCAGACCCTGTTACACAGGTGTATGAAGGAGTGTCTTGCACAGACCGCAAATCAATTTGCTGTCTTATCATGCCAACTTTTATTTTAGATCTGCATTTCTGCGATTATGAAGGCCGGATGGAAGAGAAGCATGAGCAACATGGCCGGGGAAGGAACAGCCACTACAACCGCTCCAGCTGGTTGTATGTTGTTAAAGATAACATTGCAAATGCCTGGGTGGCAACCTAGCAGTCTTTGTAGACTGTGCAACATACACCAGCTGCCTCAGGACACTGCTTTCATTCAGCTTCCCCAACTGCTGCCCTCCAGATATTTTGGGGTACAACTCCCATCAGACCTAGCCAGCATGACCAAAGGTGAGGGGTAGTGGGAGATTGTCCTACACACATGTAGGACAATAACTCCCACCTCCCCTGACCAGGTTGGAGAATTAGCCTTTGTCATTCATAAGCTGGCTCAACCATGCCATTCATAACTGAAGCCCACCACCATCATCCAGCCACTTCTTAGGACTGGGGGTGGGCTGTCTATATGTGATAAAAGCCCCAGGGAGGGTGCATGGTGGCACAGCATCAATTATATGATGCAGAAGCTGCCATGCAGGCATCCCAAAGCTCTGAAGCAAAAAAGTTGGGGACTTACCCCAACTTTTTGGTCCAGAGTGCAGTGAGGACGGTGCATCGCCATCTGTTGCTTCACTCTGAGGTCACAGAGTAAGCATGGCTGGGCATATGGCGACCCCTGATTGGTCGCCATCCACCCAGGCCGGGGGGGGGGGGGGTGAGCTGGCAAGCTGAATGGCCGCCGGAATGCCCCTGCGCTGCCTATGGGTAGGGAAAAGAGCCTCCCTTTTACTGGGGGAAAAGTTCTCTGAAAAAGCCAGGGAGGGACAGGCAGTGGAGGTGGCTTCTCCCACTCCCCCATGATCCATATAACCCCCCTGCTCATTCCTGGGAGGGAGGATAACATGGCGCAACAAAACAGAAGCGAAACTGCAGAGTTTTGGAGGCTCATGGTGCCAAAGTGCTGTTATTAAGACAACACCCCCAGTCAGAAGCACCAACGTTGGAACATTCTTTGCTCATCAAGGAAGCCTGGAAACACCTGATGGACAGATCCTCTACTTTGCCAGGTGGAACTGTTCAATTTCTTTTTTGGACATTAATTAAAAATCTGATTTTATCAATATGACCTTTGTTATATTTCTTTGCCATAGTTCTGTGGTAGAGCACCTGCTTTGCATGCAGAAGGTCACAGGTTCAATCCCAAGCATCTTCAGGTACAAGACTCCCATTGGAAGTCCTGGAAAGTCACTGCCAGTTAGTGTCAACGATACTGGGCTAGATGGACCCATGATCTGACTCAGTGATCTGGTTCATATGTAACAGCAACCTATCGGTTTAAAAACTGATGGGCGGTCATGAACAAGCAGGCATGATGCCTACAGTGCATCTGCCTGCCACATTTATACAACAACGGTTCCTGCTGAGCGTGACATCTGAATCCAGACCACTAGGTTTTTTAGAGGCTAAACAACCCAGTGGTTAACCCAACATCACACTTGGACGTCATACTCAGCAGGAGTGGGTTGTGGAGTAAAGTAGAAGAGGTGGGCACTCTGCAGGAAGTACACCCATGAATCCCCGACAACACATCAATTTTTAAAACAATGGGTTGACATTACAGGTGAACAGCTCCAGTAACCTGGTTTACACATAAGGACAAACCATGATTTAATTAACCATGATTTGTTGAATTATGGCTTGTTCTTATGTGTGAACCCAGAAATTATAGGGTTGTTCATCACAAACAACACACAAAGAGAACCATGGTTTGTTGTTGGATTATGAACTGTGGGTTGTTCAAACCATGGGTTATTACGTGCAAACTCAGAACTGTGGGTGGTTCATGGGTTATTTCTCCAGGCAAGAGTGATAAAAAAAAACAGTCTTTTTACATCCCAGTACTGCAGTTCCAGAAAGGCAGTTGGAATACTGTGAGAGAGCAGACAAAGGGGGAGTGAAGCCTACAATCCAGGGTCTGAGAAAACAAACCATGGTTTGTTTGTTGTATCATCTGCCAGACAAACCCTAGGTACAAGACTCTTTGCTATTTTTACTTGGTGGTAAGTCACATCGAACTCAGTAAGACTTCTGAGTAAAGATGCACAGAGTTGCACCGCCAGTCAAGTCAAATCTATTAAACTAATGCTTCTGTCAAGCAAGCGTGAGAAGTGTGTGCACGCTGTCACAAACAGAAAATAAGAGTGAGTGAGACAGAATTATTTATTTATTTATTTATTTATTTATTTATTTATATAGCACCATCAGTGTACATGGTACTGTACAGAGTAAAACGAGGGTACCAAACTTGGGGTACCAAAGAGCCTAACGCAGATCATGGCAATTTCACTAGAAATGTAGTTTTAACACTTGTTCCGGTGCGAAACCCTGTCTGCGGTGTGGGGGTGTGAGTGAGTGTGGGATCGTATGGAAGATAGTGGGGTTTATCATCTTTACCTGTTATTTCTGCCCTCTTTCCTAGCTAACACATCTGGTGCTGCCATTGGGCTACATGGAACAATGGGCTTTTCCAGTGAGGCAACAAGCCCGGTTTTTCCTCTGGCCTTTGGCCTCATTGTCAATAACAGTTACATAGCTAGAGCAAAGGAACTGGCCTGCATGACCCGGGGGACACAGATGGGCTTGTCGCTGCCATCTGGAGAAGAATGAGGCGCAGTATGGAGCCAAACGGATCGTTTCTGTCCCTCCTCCTCCTCCGCTGCCCCTTCTCTCCCCTGCCTCCTTGACCCCTGAGTGCTCACGCTCCTCCTTCTGCCTCAACCCTTCTGTCTCATTTTATCCAGTTGCAAAACAGTGAGGTTTACCCTTGTATTTTGTCCAGAGAGCAAATGACAGCTTTCCTCCTCCTCCTCCTCTCCCCACCCACCCCAGGGGTCCCTATCAGGGTTTTCGCTAGCTTCTGTGTGCATTTCCCCAAGTTTACATGGAGAGGGAGGCATAAGGAACCCTTCCCCCTTAAACGTACTTTTTTACCACCGTTTTGTAATGACAAAGAGTGCATATTTTTGTATGGAGCGGCGATTCTAAACTACATGAGTGGCTACAGAAAACAGGGATTATGTTCCAGGTTAATTAACAATGAACTTGTGAATACACTTCTGATTTAATTGAAGGACTTGGCGTCCTGCTTCCTTCTCAATGTTACGGGTTTTTTTCCATTGAACTTTCACTTGAACTGTGAAGTTTACATGAGTTGTTCCTGCTTCAGCCCCTCTTTCCTTCTTTTACAAACTTGGGAACGCTTTACAGAATGTTCCAACTACTATTTTTTATTTATTATGTTTATATACCACCCCATAGCCAAAGCTCTCTGGGCGGTTTACAAAGATTAAAACCGTGAATCTTGTGTGTCATCAGTAAAGTTCAATGACATGACTTACTGCGGCCTTCCCCAAACTGATGTTTTGGACAACAACTCCCATCATCTTTGACCATTGGCCACGCTGGCTGGGGCTGATGGTAACAAGTCCCACACATCTGGGAGGCACTAGGTTGGGTAGTTTTTAGAGTAGGGTGACCATATGGAAAGGAGGACAGGGCTCCTGTATCTTTAACAGTTGAACAGAAAAGGGAATTTCAGCAGGCGTCATTTGTATGTATGTAACACATGGTGAAATTCCAGCTACATCACAACAGTTCAAGATGCAGGAGCCCTGCCCTCTTTAGTATGTGGTCACTCTAACTGTGATTAAGAGGGAATTTCACCAGGTGCTGCAAACACACAAATGAACATCTGTTGAAATTCCCTTTTCTATACGACTGTTAAAGATACAGGAGCCCTGTCCTCCTTTGCATATGGACTCCATATTTTAGAGAGATTTATTAGAAGCCCCAATCTCTAGAAACTCACATGTAAATTGGTATATATCCCACTGGTTGGGTCATGGGGGGCAGCAGATAATTGACTCTGCCCCCTGAGCATTTTCTATCTGGCTCTGGTTGGTAGACTTCAGCATTCAGTTATTTATTTATTTCATTTTTACACCACCTAATAGTCGAAGCTCTCTGGGCAGTTTACAAAAATTAAAACCATAAAAACCATTCAAAATAATAATAAAAAAACCAGTATAAAAGCATAATATAAAATACAATATAGAAACACAACCAGGGTAAAATCAAGCAGCAATGCAGAAATTAAGACAGATTTCAAATACAAATTTAAAACAGCAAAGTTAAAATGAAGTTGCTAGACTGTTAAAATGCTGAGAGAATAAAAAGATCTTCAGCTGGCATCTAAAAGAGTATAGTGTAGGTGCCAGGCGAACTTCTTTAGGGAGCTCATTCCACAGCTGGGATGCCACAGCAGAGAAGGCCCTCCTCCTGGTAGCCACCTGCTCACTTCATTTGGCAGGAGCTCACGGAGAAGGACCCCTGAGGATGACCTTAGGGTTCAAGCAGGTACATATGGGAGGAGGTGTTCCTTCAGGTAGCCTGGCCACAAGCCGTTTAAGGCTTTGAATGTAAGAAACAAAATAGATCCCTTGAAGTCTGCCCACCCCTGCACTAAGCTTTCCGTGTCACCCTCCAACTATACAGCTTGTCCCCAGCATGCTGCTATGCCAAGGAACCAAATCAGGAACAGTCCCGTACAGATGGAGCTGCAGGATTATGCAACTTGCAGGCAGCTTGGTTCTCTCTTTCTTCCATAAAAGTCAATGGCTGCTGTTCATTCCTATGCGGAAGAAGTGCTGGATTTGGGGACACTGCTGTGGTAAGGGTGGAACTGTCCACCAGGCCTAAGACTAGGTAGCTTGGTGACCAATGACACAGACACTTTAGGAGGGGGGGTTGCAAACGCACATGTGCATGCAATGTGTCTTTGAGCATAGACCCAAACAAGGTCCATGCAAATACAAGCTCTCCCTCCCATGCATGCAGTGATCGCCATGCTGCTAGTAATGAATAAATATAAGCTTTCTTTTCTTTTCTTTTCTTTTTTAGAAAAGGGAAATAAATTGCAGAGGACATCTGATTCTAGTTAGTTGTGTTTCCTGGAGGAAAACACTGTTTTTGTGTATATTTGGTACTTTAAGTTCTCCAGCTCGTGGGCAAGAGGGAGGTGGGAAGGAAAGATCAAAGTTGTTGTTTTAGTCATGGCTGAATTGCAGGAGTACTTTGTGTTCCAGGAATATATGTTTGTAGTATTCTTGCTATAAGATTCCCGGTCTCACTCTCTCTTTCTCTTCTTCCTTCAGAGACGCATTCACACAACACACAACACACATACACAAGCCCTGTCTTCCAATAATAATTAATGAACAAAGAAATATGGCTCTGTTCCTTGCAGATTGGAGAGGTCCATTCTTTATGTCATGTAAAAATACAGCATCACTCGTCTGTGCATTGGGACCATTTTCCTGGGGGGGGGGGAACTCTGGGGGGAGGTCAAGGGTCAAGCACTTGCTGGAGCCCCAAGACTGGTAAATAGCCCACTGCTCCCGTCAGCTGTGTTCTTCCTAGCATTCATTTGAGACTCTAGTGGTTAGTTTGTCAGATTAGGACCACTTAGCCATGAAGCTCATTGGGTGACTTTGTTGTTAGGATAAAATGAGCTGTGAGGATAAAATGAGCTAGGAGCCATGTCTGCTGCCCTGAACTCCTTAGAGGAAGCATAGATAAAAAGAAGAACAAGAAATGAAATCAATGCATCTCACATTGTACCAAATACCCAAGAACGTTAGGGGCAGTGCAAAGGAATTCTTGGCTTGCATGCCCTGCCTTCTCTAGGGTTCCTGGCTGGCGGGCGAGGTGGTGCTGGTGGGCTTCTCAAATCCTGGAGGCAGCATGACAGAGATCTACCATTGTCGAGAGCCAGTGCAAGAGGAAGCAGCTCAAGTGGCCGACCACTTATGCATCACCACAAAAGGGGGCACCTATTTGCATTATATTACTATAATTATATTACTATAATTTAAATAGAAAACAATACTTCTCACCATAGTGGGGAGACAGTGATCAGGTGAGCTGTGTGCCTGCTCAGTCTGCTGTCCAGGTACTAAGAAGCAATGGGCAACTTCAAGGCCCCTCCCTACTCTCCCCTTCTTAGGGTTCTTTCTCTTTAAACCAGAATTGGACCGTACAGCCCTTCAAACAGAGGACACCTTCAAACAGAGGACTGTACTCCATAAAGGAGGACATCTGGCCACCCTAGGGTCTTGAGCCTGACAGCTGGACTTCACCCATGAATGGACAATCACTTTCACCACTGAATAGAGTAGGCCTATAAAGAATCAGTGTGTAAAGTGAGGCAAGAAGCAAGGGTATTCAAGAGGTATGCAAGTCAAGTGTTGCCTTCCTGCTAAGAAGATTCAGACAGCAATAATACTAACACAAATAATAGGATTTATACAGCACTTTCAAGGTCAAGCATAGGCATGGTCGGGCATGTGGCAAGGGCCCACACCCCAGCAGGGGCCCACTGACAAAAGGCCCACTGGAGTTTCTCCTCCTCCCCACCATTGCAACCTGCTTATTTACCTGCCCTTTGCTCTGTCCCAGACAATGGTGGCGGCAAGGAGGAGGAGCAGCAGATGCCACGGCCTTCTTGCTCCCTGGCTCTCTGCCTGCCAAGCCAGAAAGTGGCAGCCATGAGGAGGAGGAGGAGGAGGAGGAGGAGGAGGAGGAGTAAAAACAGCTGCTGACAAAGGCGGTGAAAAGTTACACGCCCTGAGGGATAGGCCTCATTGAGACTTACTTGCCCAAGGGCCCTCCGAAAGCTGGAATCCAGCTGTGTTTATTCATTCATTCCATTTATATCCCACCTTTTTTCCTCCATGGAACCCAAGGCGGTGTACATAATCCTCCTCTCCATTTCTATCCTCACAACAACAAACCTGTGAAGTAGGCTGGGCCCAGCCCAAAGTCACCCAGTGAGCTTTCATGGCTGAGCAGGGACTAGAACCCTGATCTCCCGACTCCCAGTTCAACACTAGCCACTACACCACACTGGTAGTTCAGAGCCCTACTTCTACATTACTATTTTCTAATCAAAGAAATAACCAGGCCACAGTTATCCATGCTCTAGTAGCATCCAGATTAGACTACTGTCCTGTGTGTGGCTGCCTTTGAAAGCTCCTCGGAAACTTCAGTTGGCCCAAAATATAGCTGCTAAATCAGCCTTCGCCCACCTGGTGCCCTCCAGATGTTTTGGACTACAGCTCTCATTATCCCTGACCATTCATTGGTCATGCTGGCTGGGGCTGATGGGAGTTGGAAAGGGCACCAAGTTGGGGAAAGCTGTGTCGGCCTGTTGACCAAATTGAACATATCCAGCCTACTTCTTAAATAATATTCACGAGCTCAGCTGCCAATCAATTTCTGAACAGAATTTGAAGTGCTTTGAATTCCTATGCTGCTCAGGACCCAGATATGTCTAAAGGACAACCTGTTCCCACATGGACCTACCCAAATATTAAAAGTCATCCACTGAGGCCCTTCTCTGGGTGCCCTATCTTCTCAGGTTAGGAAGTAGCAACCAGGGGGAAGGCCTTTGCAATTCTGGCACCACATCTATGGAATGTTTACCTGGCATCAAATGTTACATTTTTCCAGCAGCAAGTACAGATCTTTATGCTTTTTTATTCTTGATTGTTTTAAGTGTTAATAAGAAGCCACCCTAGAAGTTGGGAATCTGAAGCCCTGGGCTTAAAATGCTTGTTTTAAAATAATACATAATTTCTTACAACCCTGTAAGGCAGGTCAAATTTATTATCCCCACATTGCAGATGAGATAAGAGGCTGAGGCCAAGAAAGGGAGATTTGCCTAAGGCCATGTCATGCAAGAGTGGACAGACTTAAGGCTTGCAGGATCTACTCTTGTGTGTGTATTTTTATTTGAACCACCAATCAGAGCCAGATGCAAAATAGCGGCTCAAGGTAGCAGAAATGCTGCTGAGTACATGCTCAAACCTTGGCTTTCATTATCAGAGCTGAGTTTTCAGTCGTTTCCCACAGAAATCCCCTCCTCCTCCTCCTCCTCCTCCTCCTCCTCCTCCTCCTCCTCCTCCTTCTTCTTCTTCTTCTTCTTCTTCTTCTTCATTCCAGCAGTCAAATTCAGGCAACAAACCTTTACTGGTACAGTATTTCTTCAATTCTAAGACACACTTTTCCCCCCATATAAACATCTCTAAAAACGGGGTGCATCTTAGAATCGGGGTGCGTTTATTATTTCTTAGAATCAAAGCTTTTTTTCTGTTGGTGGTACTGAAATTAGTGTGCGTCTTACAATTAATCGCATCTTAGAATCAAAGAAATATGGTAGTATTGTTAAACAAAGAAGAAGCCAAAAAAAACCTGCTGGTCTACAACAAATCACAAAGACCTATCAATAAATTCCAGTTTACTTTCTGACCAGTCGATCTAGTAAGCTCTTGCAAGAGTGAGAATTAAACCAGTCAATCCCTATTTCTGTACTACTGTCCCTTCACCCAGTAAAGGAATTTGGCGATTTCAGGCAACACATGACCTGTGTCATGTCCAAGATTAGCTTAGCGTTATCTCCTTGAACTGGCTCTCCAGAGCAGCTTTACCCAAACATGGTGCCCTGCGGATGTGTTGGGACTGTAGCTCCCATAATTCCCAGGCAGCATGGACAATGGCCATGCTAGCTGGGGATTATGGGAGTTGCAGTTCCAACACATCTGAAATGCAAATACACCAGGTTGGGGAAGGCTGCTCTAAGGTCTCAGGATACGTCCAGACAAGGCTTTTATGGTGCCGTCACCCTGCCTCATTCATGGAACTCATATTCGTCCATGCCCCCACCCTGCCGCCCCATATCTTCCCATTGCTTCTTCTGTCTTTTTTTCCTACAGCAGAAATGAAATGAAACCTTTATTGCTAAAAGCGATAAGCCATCACAATTTGATATAATTAGAAAGATAGAATACAAGTAATAAGATGAGCTAATGTAAACACTATAACAATAGTGAGTTTAAAATTAAAAATGGTGAACAAAAATACGAGAATATAAAAATGCAGGATCACATTAGCATAAGTTAAGAGCTCCCCTATGGGGTAATAAACCAAAGTATATAAAGACACAGAAAAACAAAACAGACTTGTTTCGCAATGGCTTCTGGTTGATAGCTTGCCTATATGCCCTGTATACCTCATTGGGGCTGTGCAGTGGCGCTGCATTGTTCAAATGACACAGCTGCCAACTCACAGCCACATCGGGATTTTCCCTCTGAAACTATGCTTTTTTGTGGCCTCATTTTACCGCAATGCTTTCAGTCGCTCCGAAGCATCCCAGGCAGGCAGCAAGTGGCAACGCATCCTCAAAGTCACAGCATGCTTCTGCTCTCCGTTCCAAAGGGGACAAATGTTTTAGGAACCTCCGTGCCACCCTCCACCCAGCTAAATCTGATTCTCTTCCCCATTGCCGGGGGGAAAAGATGAGGCTCCAGCTGAAACGGCTTCCTGCCGTGTAACTCTATCACTGCTGCAGGGGTTTGGGGGAATGGGTAGGCAAAGCAGCAGTGTGTAAACATGGTCCAGGAACCTTATGTCTGGAAGCACCCATCAGGCAGAGGCCCACCTCATCACCTGCTCTCTGATCCTTTGCCTGGATGTGCCAAGAATGGACTCTGGCACTTTGGCCATGCAAACCATGTGCTCTCCCACTGAACTCCAGCCCCTCCATAACAAACACAAAAGGGGCTGTACATCTATGCATCATCATGAGAGATTCTGCAGTGTACTGACTCAAAGGCAGAGGTCTACAAGGAAAGGTTACTGGGTAGGGGTGGGGGCAGGCACATGCTTGCTGCCAAAAGCAGCAGCTCCATGTGTCTTATCTTCTCCATAACAACTCATCGTTTTAAAAAGTATGACATTACATCATCATGGTGTTACCATTTCCCCCACAGCCTCTCCATGCATCTAGCTGCTGCTTGTGCGGGCAGAGAAGCTTGCAACGCAATGACAGCACATTACACCGTTTTTAGTATTAGCTGTTATGGAAGGGGGATGAGGAAAAGACATGGGCACTGCAGCTGCTGCTTTCAATAGAATACCCACCATCTCTGTAACAACCAGCCTTTGAGGTGCAACCCCCAAAAAATCACTGGTTCAAGGCTTGCCTGTGCCCTAAACTCAATACAGGCTAATTGTCATGCAGGGCCAGCCCTACCATTAGGGAGAGGGACTGCAAATGCTGGACAGTATGATGGAGGGAACCATCAGTAACCCCATACCCTTGAGCCATTCTTCCTGACCCCACCCCCAGCCATTCCTCTCTGCTGGAAGACAGAACTGTATGTGTCATTCAGCTGCCTTGTAGCCCCTAAGCTAGCCTATGCTAGGGTGGCCACATGTCCTCTCTTACAGAGGATAGTCCTCTAATTGAAGGGTTGCCAGAGGACAGTCCTCTATTTCCAGATAAAGATTTTTTAAAAGCATAAGAACTGTTGTCCATCCCCAGTGAGCTCCTGGAGAGCCGACTGAACGATCAGGCACACAGGTCTCCTGGTCACACAGTCTTCTGCACTATGGTGAGATGTACTGTATTTCTGTTTAAATCAAAAGAATTATTTCTAAATGTCAATCTATACTTATAAATTAGCATATGCAAATCAACATCCTCGGTTATTCTGTTTTTTTGGTGATGCATGTCTTCTATTTCGGTGATTCATAAGTGGCCACCCTACCTATTGGCCTCAGGTTCAGTGGAAGACCACATCCCATCACAGGTGTTTGAAGCATGACATAACATTCAACTTCCAGTCTGCTCACCTTCTGTTCATAGAGGGAGGGGGGGTACCATCTTGTCCTCCTAAGGCATAGAAATGCCTCGGGAACCCTCATAGGTGACCTAAGCCATGCTAATATTTCTTAACCTATCCCTCATCCCAGTCTGCAACATGAAGATAATAGGATATGGGTAGGTGAAGAAGCTGGATCTCAGGAGAAGGACAGCCAGATCCCATTTAGGGTACCCAAATAGCCAGGCCGTGTTCTCAAACTGTAGAGTGGGCAACTTGTGACCATCCAGTTGTTTTGGCCTACCACTTCCCTCAGCCGTAGCCACCACAGGCAATGGTGAGAGATGATTGGAGTTCTAGGCCAAAACATCTGGAGAGCCATACATTGTCCATTCTTGTTACAGAGTCTGTGGCTGCATCTCACCATCTTATGGACTTCTCTCCCTTTCCTCATGTAAAGCAGGCCTCCTCTTCTCCTCCCAGAATGCATCAGTTCCATTTAGAAAATGCAAGCAAAAGGGTAAATGCCATGGAAATGCACTATGCTGGGCTTCAGTTAGAGAGGTTTTTCCCTTCCTTAAGCAGAAGGGTGGAGACCGTAATGCTTTGACTCCCTTGGGGCAGTGGGGGTCAAAGTGTCTCCCATCAATCAGCAGCAGTTCCTCAGGCCAATAAACAGTGTGACTAATGGACTGTGAACTTTAGAACCATGAGGCCCAAATGACATGTTATGTGGAGATGTGTGGATGCCGCCCAACCCACATCTCCCTGGTAACATGTGGCTGAAGAAAAAAAGGTGGGGAGAGGGGAGCGCATGACATGGCCTCATCAAATTAGCATTTCCCCACTCCAGTTCATTGGTTACTGCTTGTGGAGATCCACCCCGATCCATCAAACATCAAAATCTACTACTATGTGGGGACCTGTGGCCAAAATTTTGAACACAGAGTAAGCACTCTGTTTACAGAACTGTCTTTCTTTACCTCAGATTTGACAAGTGATTGGTTTAAAAAAGAAAGAAAGCGTCACTGTAAGATTACCAGAAGAGAGGAAAATAACACCATCATCAATAAAATGCATTTATATCATCCACACAACATGTATTCCACATACGTTATCTTCACAATACCAAGGTAGTTCATAGGTAACATCTCCTGTTTTGGGGTACTATATGTTTTAACTTGTATGCCACCTTGGAAGGGCTCCATCCTTAAAGGTGGCCTAAAAATAATTTGAAATAAATTTTAAAAGTAAATAAAATACTGCTGAGGCTAGATAGTGGGGTGTTTTTAGTTTGCTCAGTTGCTTTTAAGGTGAGATGTCAAACAAGGACTTCCCAGGTGACAGGATACAAAACAGTCCTGAGATGGTCCAGTTTAGGCATATCAGCTGTGCTGCTCTTATTTACTCTAGAGTGGCTGACTTACTTTCTAAGCAGTTCATGAGCTGAACACTTACACAAAGGTTGACCAAGGCGCATGGCCTGGCCTGTTTGTGTGTTCCCCGAGTCCAGGACTGCCATGCACAAATGGAGAGGAGGACAGGGTTCCTGTATCTTTAACAGTTGTATAGAAAAGGGAATTTCAGTGGGTGTCATTTGTAGGCATGCAGCACCTGGTGAAATTCCCTCCATCACAACAGTTAAAGCTGCAGGCGCCCTGCCCTCTTTTGTATCTGGTCACTCTAGTATAGCTCCTGCAGCTTTAACTGTTGTGATAAAGAGGGAATTTCACCAGGGGCTGCATGCACACAAATGACACCTGCTGGAATACCCTTTTCTATGAAACTGTTAAAGATACAGGGGCCCTGTCCTCCTTTCCATATGGTCACCCTAGGCAAGCATTTTCTGACAGATGAGCAAATTCCAACCAGTGCTTATTAACCTATTTGCTTCTCATGCAACTTTTTGTACTGTTTATAAAGGTCATATAAAATAAATAAATAAATACATAAATAAATATTTTTGTGCTAACTGTAGTTTCCAAAACAAATGTTGTGCCATGAATAATGCATTGCATTTGTCCACATCAACCAAATTTTCATGCCCACCATTTTCAGAAATGGCAGCTAATGCAGAATTAATGTAACTGAGTGAATATATCACATACAGAAGTCATCAGATCCAGAAACACACGCAAAGTTCAACATCTTTATGCAGTTACATTTTTTTTATGGGGCTGAACTAGATGGAGAAAACAACTGGCAAAAATGGGACATTGTTTTCTTGCTGGCAGAAAGAGAGTAGAAATGTTTCCTTATGGATTTCAATGGGCAAAACAAAACATTTTTAATGTCTCTTGACCCAGCCTACCTGGATTATACTCAACAGCAGTACATCCACTGGTCCTGAGGAAGTGAACCAAATGAAACAGCAGATCATCAACCGGGTGACTCCATCTCCTAAACAAATGCCCCCACTATACAAAATCATGAGATAATATATTTAAGAGAAACGTCTTCATCAAACTTGATTACAAAAGAAGAAGAAGAAGAAGAAGAAGAAGAAGAAGAAGAAGAAGAAGAAGAAGAAGAAGAAGAAGCTCCTCCTCTTCCTCCTCTGTGAGGTGTATAAACCATTCTATTTCCTTAGTCAACACCATTATTGAATCACAAATAACAAAAGTGTCTCTAGCCAAGTTTGTCGGGGTTTTTTTCCAGTTTCTTGAAATGTATCCTTAGTGTGTGGGAAGAGAACCTACCATTTCCTGTTTGATGAATAATGACCTCACAATGGTATTGTGCGAACTGTGCAAAGTGAAGAAAAGCTGATATAAAAGGGTAAATAATAATAAATAATAACTGTAAGTGAGATAATGTGGGGCTATGTACATCCTGCAATCCTATGTCTATGGGAGGAATTTGGCACTGGGTGTAGAACTCAGCATCCTATAAATCCATCAAATTCTACTTAGAAATGCTTACATCAGAGTAATAAAATGGCAAAGATATATACATGGCTGAGGGGAGAGGCAACAGTTTATTAAGTGTCAGCATCAGATATGTACACACAGGGTGAACCATGGGTTGTTTGTTGAACTGTGGATTAGTGTGTTGTCTGAACCAAGGACATTTTCTGCAAGGTGTCTTATTAACCACACAGTATGACTTGTTAACCACACTGAACCATGGGTTCTCAGGATGGCTTGTTCAAGAAAAACAAACTGCACTGCATGGATAACAAGCCACCCTGCAGTAAATGTCCTGGGTTCAGTCAACACACTAACCCACAGTTTAACAACAACGCACATTCAACCACTGAGTGTAGGTTAGTGTGTTGCGTAAACAGCCCCAATGGCTATGTTCGCAGGAGATAGAACTCTCAGTCAACCCAAAGTCTGCAGTTCTGTTAGTACCTTTTGGACACTGAATGCATATGTGTTATTAACATAAAGCAAATAATAGCTGTTAAATGAAGAGGCAAATTTTGGATTGTTCCTGGGTCCCTTTATACAGAAATAAAGCACTGCAGTATAAGGCTGCAGTCCCATGCATACTTCCTTTGGAGTAAATCCCATTGAAAGTGGAACTTACGTCTAACCATGCTTAAGAGATCACATTTCACATGCAAGGAAGGGTTGCAAGGTTTGAAAATCAAGGAAAACGCACATGGGTTGATCAAATTGTGAACATGATGTTTCACCTATCTCTTCCTAGTAACAGTATTCCTGGCAGTCATATGATCTAATGCAATGGCTGCATTTTCCTTCTGGGTCTTTGATTCCATACTGCAAAGCATCAGTTAGTGCGCTTCATTAAGCTTTGTGTACACTTTCCCTTTCTGCTGCTCCAGTGCAGAATCAGAAGTACTGCTAGCTAGCAAGCTTCTCTCTCTCTCTCCTTCCCTCTTCCCACCCCTCATCTCTTCTTAAAGGGAGGAGGAATAAGTTTGCAGATCTAGGAAGCACACTCACACAAGCAATCACCCTTTGGAATACAAGAACAGCTTGGATGCTTCTGGCTGGTTAACACATGCACTTCCATGACTTGATTTCTTCACTTCTGTTCATACACGTCAGGACTAGCAGCCAGATGTGTGGATGTATTTCACTAAAAAGCATTGTGTTTAAGATGATGTGACATTCAGTCAAAGTTATATCTTTCCGATTAGAACTATGCTAATCCATTCATGCATGCAAGTTACCAAGTGACACACATGCATGTGTGAACCAACCCTCTTTCAGACAGAGAGGGCTAAACAACACTAGCCACTTTTCAGAAAAACCAGCAAAGCCTAACAAACGATAAGATTATGAAGAGTAGAATGGGGGGGGGGGGGCAGCTGAGTTGACAGGTTCACTTCTTCAAAGCACGGCTGTTTGAAAGTAGCTCCGTCAGCCTCCCAGAAGTACTGGAGATCTATAAATTGGATCCTGCGTAGATGCATGCAGCCCCCCCCCCCCCCACTTGCTATGGGGAGTTTCCCCTGCATCTCAAAGCACCTGTCTCTGAGGAATGGTGCAGGATTCTCAAGATTTGTAGGTCTAGCAGCTGCACTCCTCCAGAACAGCTGGGACCAGTTCTGCTGACAGAACTATTTTGAGTTGATTGCAGATCTCATGCTCTGATGTGCTGAAACCTTAGTGCTTCCTTGCCCTGTCCTCCAAGACCTGCCATACACTCTTCTTTCTAGCAAAGAGCATCTCTTGCATGAATTGGCATGCATCTGTCAGCTACTGTCATGGAACAGATTTTCTGCTCTTCCTCTCCCCCCTGGTACATTTCCAAGCAATTCTGCCACACTCCTCCTAAGGGGTGAGCAGTTTAAAGTATAGCTGTGAAACTTTGTTTACATATGAAGCTGCCTTACACTGGAGGTGGGATGGGGCTGGATCGTTCCCTGCATATATTCCATGTGATGGGGACATGAGGCTGCACTGGCAAGCCTTGTTCCTGCTGCTAGTATATCTGCTGGCCACACAGGCTGTGTTCAGAAGGCACCTTAAACCACAGCTTTAACCATGGTGAATAAAGCAAAAAGCCTTATTCACCGCGGTTAAAGCCATGGTTTAAGGTGTCTTCTGAGCACAGCCCAGCTTTCTGGCTTAACCACTGTGGTTAAAGCCATGGTTTAAGGTGTCTTCTGAACACAGCCACAATCTACAATCCACACATTTCACACTCATGAGGAGTTCTGTTCGCATACTGGCACATGTGCATAGAGATCCACCACATGTGGGGATCCTGACCCAACCAGGATCACCTCTTGCATGGTGGAGCTCTATGCTCGTACTTTGGTATGTGCATAGAGTCCCTTCTCATGAACGCTGAACATGTGGGGAGGGGAACATGGCTGCCAGGCATGTCAGGGGCAAGGAATGGGGTTTGCCCACACAGCTCACACACGCCCGTTGTGTGTTCCTTTAATGCAGGGGTGCAAAAAGCATGGACTGCATGTGGCTTGCCAAGCCATTTCTGGCAGCTCGCCAAACCCACTACTGCATCCATGTTGGCGGCCCTGTTAATCTCTTCCTTATCTCTGACTTCTGATACTTGTCTCGTCAGAGATCAGACAGAAGGGAAAGGATTCCCTTGCCAGCGCTAGCAAGGGAAACCCCAGGGATTCCCTTGCTAGTGCTAGCAAGGACATCCCTTCCTTTGTCTTTGTTCTCCGATGAAAGGCTGGTGATAAACAAGGAATTCCCTTGCTAGCATAAGCAAGGGAAACCCCAGGGAATCCCCTGGCTTGTGTGTGTGTGTGTGTGTGTGTGTTATCTGTGTGTGGCCCCTGGAGCCATCCAGCTGAGGCCGTCCATTGGTCCATCTAGGTACCATCTAATCTAATTAGTAGCAGCTCTCTAAAGTCTCAAGTGGAGGTCTTTCACAGGGCCTGAACTAGAGATGCCAGGGACTGAGTGTAGGACCTCTACGATGAGTGGTGTTCTATGGCCTCCTCCCCTGCAGTAACTAGATATGGCAATATTCCAAGAAATTTACAGATTCAGACAATTACAGCTGTGCTGGGCCCTTGAGTAGAGTCAAAGTAATTAAATGGATGACCAGACTATGGCCTGGTTCACATGTAATTACAATCCAGAGTATGGGCTGAATATGGGTTCCCATTCAATCATGGGTTATCATTGAATCATGGGTTATGTATGAATACTATGGTTTAAGTATGGGTTGTTAACTATGAGAGCAATCCAGGAAGAGAACCCATAGTTGAGGTTGACAACACATAGTTAAACCATAGTGTAGGGTTTGCATGTAATGACAAGCCACGATTCAACAACCCATGATTCAATGATAAAACATGCTCAAGCCCTACTCAGCCCATGCTCTGGATTGCTGTTATGTGTGAACCAGCTCATTCTGAGAGCTTCCTTCTTAGTTTTCTACAATCACATTCTGTTTTCTTTAACTTTCACTGCAACTTGGATGGGTGAACAAGAACTTCCCTGGGTACCTAAACTTGCATTTCAAACAACGTGTTGGACCAACCAAATGTGTGTGAGTGCTTCCAAATAGACGAGTCCTAGTTTTACCAATGAGAAGGCACTGTGCAGCTAAACTGTCTTTTCTTCCTTCTCAGATTTTCTGTGATAAGAAAAAAGACGGAAGTGGTGGGAAAACATGGGAGTGAGGGCTATGAGTGAAAGTCATCGTGTGGTCCCCCGTAAAATTCTGTGAACGGGGCAGGGCAATGGTGCAATAAAAGCCTTCTTCAGAAGCATCCTGTGTTATTTCAAGTATACTATATGAAGGAATTCATAGTCAAATGAAGAATCTCAGGCTGTTTTTCCATTTGACAACAGGGTCCATGATGGTTGCAGAGCCAAGTCTTTATGTGAGTCTGCCCCAATCACATGTGCAATGGGATTGGAGGGAGGATTAGAGTGTAAAAGGAATGCACAGGCTGCTTCTCCCTGATACAGGATATTCCCACCCACAATTAGGCTCTAATTTTGGAAGTGAAAACAGCTCGGGGGAGAAGATGCGTGGAAACTATGGTGGGCAACAGAAGGGTTTGTTCATAACCCCTTCCCCACCACCACCTCTGTACACCACTTTTGCACTTTAAATCAAATTTTAAAACATGGACCTATTACCATCGCATGTGGCTTGGCTCTAAAAGCATGTTCTCACACGTTATTTGTGCAACTACCAGTTTTGAATGCACAACAATCAAAGTTTTAAACTGATTAATGACTGTGCAAAAACGTTGACTTACTTTCACAAAGAAGTCATGACAAAGAACATATTTGAGTTGGCGGACATTAATTACTTCTTGTCCTTGTTCAATAGTTTGGGTCCAGGGTACCTTAGACAATGGTGAATGCAGCTTCCCGTATGAGTCTTGCTGTGCAGTGCCTATGATCTTCATTGCCTGTAGGGAGGTTGCCAAAACTAGGAGCAGAGCCTTATGAGTTGTGGCACCTTGCTTCTAGAATGCTCTCCTTTATGCGGTCCATTGGAGCTAGCTTCCTTTTAGCCTTCAGGGACAACATTTGTGTATTCCAATCCAGAAGGTAGATTTTTGCCACTCAGTGCTGATTATATGGCTACTTCAGAAACTGTACATTTTAGCATATTTGTCCAGAGTTATCTGTAGTTTTCTTTGTAACCGCTTTGCATTGGACTGTTTTAGAGATTTATTATTGTAAGCTGCCTTTGTGGACCTATTTGGTATACATGAATGAATTAAAAACTAAACTACTGCTCAATTCCCCCCTTTCTCTGTTGCCCCTCCGTACATTACCATATTTCAGTTTGTAGGTTTATTTATTATTTATCGTTTGTTTGTTTGAAGCATTTTTTTAACCCTGCTCTTCAGCTGGAAAAGGCTCCCAGAGTGGTTTACAAAAATCAATGTTAAGACAATGCTTGCCCTGAAGCTTATAATCTAGAAGTCATAACGCGAAAGGAAAAGGGATTGGGGGGGGCAGAGGGGGGGAAGCAAACGCAGGCACTAAATCTTAGTTACAAAGTTCTTCTAACGATCAGTTGAAAAATCAAAACAGTTTCAAGAGGAGGAAGAGCCAAAAGTTGCTGGTCTTTCAGTGGAGATGGAGTGGGCCTGATTCCCTTCTCTCCTTTCATTATAGCCTGATGGAATGACTGCTACCATTCTACCATGTAATCCAGGGTTAGCCAGTGTGGCACTCGTGGGCACCGATATGCCCCGGGACACCTTTCTTCATGTCCACTGGGATGGCTGTGCATGTGTGTGTGTGTCAGGGTGAGAAAGTGACAGGGAAAATGAGTTTGCTGGCATAGAGGCCAGGGGAGTATCTTCAAGGCGCTGCGTCCCTTGAAACCCCCACGCTTTTCCTCCCCCAGGATTATCTGGGGGAGGATTATCTGACGCCAAGGAGAGAGTGTGAGGTTTCTGGGTGGCCATCAGGGACTGGAGCTGCCCCTGCCCTCTTCTTGGTGGATGGTGACCAATTGCAGGTCGCCGTCCACCAGGCACCGCCCAGCCACGCCTCCACTGCGACTCTGGAGTGAGGCGAGGGGCTGCCTTGATGCCATCTTGTGAGTCCTTGCCTTCCTCCAGAAAAAAAAGTCGGGGTAACGTCCCAACATTTCCCCCCACAGGTTTAGCGGAAAGCTCTGGGGGTTGGTGCATGATTTCAGTGGCATCATTTAATCAACGCCGCACCCCACCCCCCACCCACTCCAGGGCTTTCTGAGCATTTAGACAACCCCCAAGGGAGAGAGAAATTTTGCCTTTTGTGAAATAGGTTTCTCTTGGCACTGAAAATTCTTGTTTCAAAGGAGTTGTTTAGTGTGCTGGGGCTCTGCCTTGTACTCAGTCTTTTGGGCAGGTTACTTGTCATTTACCACACTTCCTATGGTAGCCATTTTGTGGTGGTGCCCAGGGCAGTTTCTCAAAATGGCCAGATGTGCTCACAGGCCCTCAAAATGTTGTGTACTGCTGATGTCATCTATAATAATAATACACAGTAAAATGTGCTTTGTACATCACCAGGAAGCAGATACTCTATACCAGAGGTTCATTACAAACATATCTCCCACACTATCATTCTTTCCATCCTAGGCAGAATGATGGGGCAGTGTCTTCTGCCACCCAACGTGGCAGCCTTAGAGTGACAGAAGTGAAGACACTTGAGAATGGAGGTAATGAGAGCCAGCTGGAGCAGTGAAGACATCATTACTCCGGGGATAATTCATAGTATTTTGGAGAACACCCTTGGATTCTCCTCATTACCTGCAAACGCTGCTATGATGCCTTAAGTATTTGGGGGTAGTTATGTAAACTCAACCACAGTGCTATTGCACACTGGAAGCCAGTAGACTTTGAAAATCATCCCCCCTTTGAACCAATTGCAGTGACCTTTGCTTTTTTCATGACTCTGAACCACTTCTCTTTTGCAAGAAATCTGATGTCTCTCTCCTGCTGCTGAGGTCAACAATCGGCCTGTTCAGAATACACCACCGTGGTTAAAGCCTCAATTCCTCATATTGAGGCAGTAGCTAAATCCTGTCGTTTTTTCCTGTATAATATTGCCAAGATTCGATCATTTTTGTCTGTCTCTTCTGCCAAGACTCTTGTTCATGCACTGGTTATTTCTCGGTTGGACTACTGCAACCTTCTTCTCTCTGGCCTTCCTTCTTCTCACATCAGTCCGTTGGTCTCTGTCCACCACTCTGCCGCTAAGATCATCTTCTTGGCTCGCCGCTCTGACCATGTCACTCCACTTCTGAAATCTCTTCATTGGCTTCCAATCCACTTCAGAATCCAATATAAACTTCTCCTGTCGACCTTCAAAGCTTTTCACGGTCTAGCTCCTTCCTATCTCTCCTCTCTCATCTCACACTATTGCCCCGCTCTTGCTCTTCGCTCCTCTGATGCCATGTTTCTCGCCTGCCCAAGGGTCTCTACTTCCCTTGCTCGGCTTCGTCCCTTCTCTTCTGCTGCCCCTTACGCCTGGAACGCTCTTCCAGAACATTTGAGATCTACAAGCTCAATCGCAACTTTTAAAGCTCAGCTAAAAACTTTTCTTTTTCCTAAAGCTTTTAAAACTTGATGTTGCTCGGACTTTATACTGTTAGTTTTACCCTACCCTGTGCCTGTTTGCATTCCCTTCCCCTCCTTATTGCTTTACTATGATTTTAGTAGAATGTAAGCCTATGCGGCAGGGTCTTGCTATTTACTGTTTTACGCTGTACAGCACCATGTACATTGATGGTGCTATATAAATAAGTAATAATAAATAATAAAAAAGCTGTGGTTTAAGGTGTCTTCTGAATGGGGCCATCAACTTGTCTGCCTCAAATTAAAATAACAACAACAACAACAACAACAACAACAACAACAACAACAACGCATGTGCAAAAGCACCCCACACAAAAGCACCCCACACTTCTTTACATGCATTTTAAAAAAATGATGTTTGTCCCTCTTTACTTGAACTGCCTCTGACACCCTCCCCATGTCTCCAAAATTCAATAACAAGCTTAGTATCAAAGAGTTTAAAACAAAACCAAAAAAGCTTGGGGAGGTGGGGTGGGGTAGAGAGAAAGAGTAAAACCAGGACAGGCAGATTTGTAAATTATAGTGTTTAGAGAGGCATCAAATCCAAGGCGAGGGACGGGGGGAAGGGGGGGACAAAAAGCAAGCGTGAGAGAGCGAGAACGCGTTTAGAAGGTGCAGAGCAGATAGCCTCATCCAGGGCAGGCCTCTCTCGGATCAGGATCCATTTTCCCGACAAAACGAGTTGCATAACAATGACGCTGAACTGGAAGCCCGTACAAACAAGTCCTTTGGTGAACCCACCTCGCAGAGAGGAAGGCGGCGGCCGCGGGGGTGGGGGAAGGGGGGGGGGTGAATGCACAACAACAGCTGCTTCACCCTGCCCTCCGCCGTCCCCCCACGCTAACGCTCAGCCACCAAAATCCTATTCAAAACAAAAGGTGGGGTCCAAGATGCTTAATGGCATCTCTGAATATAGATGCTCTTCTTCTTTGGCTCTGCAGATCCTGGGGGAAGGGGAGCGGGGGCGCCGCTGTTGCTATTCTTCCCAGCCCCAATGCATGAACTCCAGGGACAAATAGGAAAGACGCCGGCCTTAAACGACCCTTTGAGTTTCATCAGGATGGCAAAGTAACGATTTTTCACGGAGCCAAATCCAAAGGGTAGGAGGAACTCGGTTTGAATAAAGAGATTAACCAGATTGACAGTTGTTCTCATGCCAGAGAGGGACACAGAAATCTCTCTCTCTCTCTCTCTTTTTCAGTGTGTCACTCACACAGAGGAATGTTTTCTGCAGTTTTGAATGTGGCCTTGGCCACAGGAATCAGTTGAACCACACGAACCCAGGTCAATTTGACTGTGACTCCAGAACAAAGAACTTCTCTGTTGAAGAGGAACGAAGCTGCACTCTGGAGCAAATTCCACTGGGGAGGGGGTTGGGGTTGGGGGGGATTTCCCCCCCCCCCCATGAACAGGCTTCTCTGGAACAGCCATGCAGCGCTAGGCACACATGTACCCATGCAAGAGTTGCATCCAGAATTGCAACATGGCCTCTGTGGCAGCACCCACCTTCTGGAAAACCCTCCCTCATGCTATTCGGGAGACGGAAAATGTAACATCCTTCAAATGCCTCCTGAAAACATATCTTCTTACACAGGCTTTCCCTGTGCTGTAACCTATTTTGGTTTTTTATGGTATTTTAAACTTGCATAACTTTATATTATATTACATTATATTATTTGATTTGATCTATTACGTTTATATACTGCCCCATAACCGACGCTCTCTGGGCGGTTTACAAAAGTTAAAAACAGTGAACATTAAAAAGAATACAAAATTTAAAACCATCAAAAACATGAACAGTATAAAAACAACGGTATCCATTTAAAACAATAGTTCTGGGGTCCGTTATTGTTAAATGCTGTTAAATGCCTGGGAAAAGCGAAAAGTCTTGACCTGGTGCTGAAAAGATAACAATGTTGGCGCCAGGCGAGCCTCATCAGGGAGATCATTCCATAATTGGGGGGCCACCACTGAAAAGGCCCTCTCCCTTGTTGCCATCATCCGAGCTTCCCTAAGAGTAGGCACTTGGAGGAGGACCTTATATGTTGAGCGCAGTGTACAGGTAGGTTCATGTCGGGAGAGGCATTCCATCAGGTATTGTGGTCCCAAGCCGTGTAGGGCTTTATAGGTTAAAATCAGCACCTTGAATTGGGCTAGGAAGCGTATAGGTAGCCAATGCAAACAGGCCAGAATCGGTGTTATATGTTCAAACCTCCTTGTTCCGGTTATCAATCTGGCCGCTGCATTTTGCACAAGCTGCAGCTTCCGAACAGTCTTCAAAGGCTGCCCCACGTAGAAGGTATTGCAGTAATCTAATTTGGAGGTTACCAGAGTATGGATGACTGAAGCTAGGTTATCCCTGTACAGATAGTGGTGTAGCTGGGCCACCATGCACTCCATATGTCATGGTTTTAATTATGAACTGCCCAGAGAGCATCGGCTATTGAGCAGTATAATATGTAATAAATAAATAGAAGCCAATCTGGGCAGATGGGTCTATTTGTTCTGGGATGTACCGGAGAACTGCTGTAGCCATGGTGGCTAAGAGAGTCAGCCGTGAACCAGCAGGTCCAGATTTGTGCACCTCAGCTAAGCAGGATATTGCACTAAGAAAGTGGTATATAAAAGGCAGGAGCCACACCAAGCAGTATATAGCACTATGAAAGCAGTATGAAAGCAGCATATGGGATGTGTTAATGGGCCCCAACAGTTGCCAGTGCACTTCAATACCACTATAAAGCAGCAGTGTGGCTCCTGCCTTTTATACACTGCTTTCACAGTGCAATATCCTGCTTAGTGTAGATTAGGCACTTGCACCATTCCCCCCCACCCCCGCCGCCCCCTTCGCCATTGACTGTAACAAGGATTTGAACCTCGATCTCCATATCAAATTTTGGCCAATGCCAAATATTCACATGTTTTGGTTTTGAGTGAAAGGGGCTGCTTCCAGAGTTGGAGGTGGGGAGCAAATGGTTTCTAACCCCCTCTTTCCACCATCCACGCCCTCCCAAAGTAAATTGTATTTTCCCTAGAGAAATGATACCAGCTAACCAGGGATCACGTAGCAATTATAATGCAAATAACAACTTGAAGCTAATTCAGGGTAATGCTTTCGGGTTCAGTGCTGCCCTCGCTCTGAGTGGGTGGGTACTTTTGCCCTCGAAAAGGATAACGGGAAGGCAGCTTTTGTCTCTGACAAATGGCAAAAAGCAGGCTCCCCTTTCCGCTCAGCCCTAATAAAAACTGGATGCTACCCAATGCACCATTAATACAACTCAGGCCTTAGCTAGACCTAAGGTTTATCCCAGGGTCGTCCCGGGGTCGTCCCTGCCTGCTCCCGGGATCCCCTGTGTGTCATTTACATGAACAGGGATGACCCAGGGATGATCCCAGGATAAACCTTAGGTCTAGCTAAGGCCTCAGAGATCAGATACCCCCTGTGAAGTGATCAGGCAGCTTGTTTAACACAAATCAAATCCCCACCCCACCCCAACCCGCAATTCACACAGCAGAGTTAAGTTCTGGAACTCGGTGTTGTGTGATATTATGAAGAGCAACATAATCAGCTCCATTCCAAAAAAATAAAATAAAACTTTTAAAAATAGGCAAACTTATGAAAGACAGGGACATCAGTGGCTGTTAGCCAAAGTTTTATCAGGAGATGGAAACTTGTGCAGCGCAGCAGAGTGAGAAGGGCGGGGGGCAGCCCTGAATGTCAGAAATAGATGGGACAAGGATCCCAGCAATTCATCATGCCTCTATTTCCTGTTCACTTCCTTTTTAAGCATCTGGTCCCTGCCACTACTGGAGGAAGGATACTTTTAGGTTTTGACTTGTACCGGAAGATCTTTTTTTTTCCAGAGTTCCTATGCCTGAGGTTAATGTCCAAACTTCCGGATAACCTTTCTACCTCATTGGCCTTGAAAACACTGGCCTTAAAGGCCATCCTGCCTGCCGAGAACAGTTTCACAATCTGTAATCTGTCTAGTAACTGATTAAACTGCTGCTTATTTAGCTGTAGAGCACCATTGGTGGACTATAGGGTTGCCAAGTTGCATGCTGCAGAGGATGCTGTATCTTTAAATACTCTCCTCATGGAATGGGGACTGAGTAGCCACAGTTTCTCCCACATATTAGGGTTTTGGGGAGGTATCTGCCTGCATTTATGTGGCATGCCTGGAATCCTGCTAGCTAAAGAAGGCAGGGGAGGGGACCATCAAAGGACGGGTGGCAGGGAAGTAGGCAGGAGATGGTACAGCTGCTGTGTTTCCTGTTTTATTGGTAGTTTTAAAGCACGGATGGGATTTTTTTTTTCTTGTAAAGGGCCTTTGACTCACAGGAAAAGTCAACCTGGACCCTATAGCTGCTGGTGGGAGGAGTTAGATCTGAGGTGGGTGGAGACAAAGCCAAAAGAGGCCAGAGTTTGCAGCACTACCAGATTTTATTGCTCTTTCTCTCTCTGTGCCACCCCTCCCTTATACACACACACACACACACAGCATTTCCCAGAGGGACAATCCAGAAAGCAAGACTGGGCCAGCCCAATGATGCTGACTATCAGGATTTTATGTGACTGGGCCAGCCAATTTCAAAAGCTCCCTACCTCCAATCAATTCAGGACTCTGGCAAGAGTGGTTTCCCCCTTCCCTGGCAGCTTGCTTCTGGGAAAAAGGAGGGAGGGTGGAGAGAGAGGGAGAGAATGGGGTGGAAGAAAAAGAAAGAAAAGGAGTGATCCACCCACTTTTGGCCCTACTCACTGCGGGCTTCTGTCCTGCCCACCAGTGACGTGTAGCTCCTGCCAGGTGACTCACAAATGAATGCAGCCCAACAGACAAACAAAAAACAAAAAACAAAAAAACCCACAAAAAAACCCAGGTTGCTCATCCTCCCAAGGGGCCAGGTTCCCCAGGCCATCCCAGTTTTGAAAGGGGCTGAGTGACTCTCTCTGGGTTGCAGTCTGGCAATCCCATTAGCAGAAGAGTCAAATTTGCCTCAGTAGGTGCAGGGACCCTGCCCTCTTTTGCATCCTTTGTGACACACCTGGAGGCCTGCTTGCTACAGCAGATGTGGGAGAGGATGGACACAAGGGCATGTGTAGAGAACAGATGGGGGAAGCCACATTCGCTGCATCTCCACTTTAATTGGTAGTTGTAAAGAGAGAGGGCAAATCATCAGGTCATGACCTGAAAATCTGATTGGCTGCTGCATCTTGGAGAAACTTTGGAAGTTTTCACCAAAGGCTAAACTAGATGAGGCCACAGAGATCTGTGGCTGGATCTCCATCAGGCCTGGGGGAGAGAAAATTTAACCCTTTCTCCTCAACTGCCATTCCTTGTAAGAGAAAAGTTACATGATCAGCCCGTGTACATGTAGATTTCTCTTAAGGTGTGTGGGCGTGGGAGTGAAAAGTATGCTTTGGGAAAGGGATTTTAATTGGGAAAATGGTGATGGGGGTTATTTTTTAAAGGATGTTATTAATTTTCCAAACATACAAATAAACAAAAAAGAAAATGACATCAAGTTCAAATGTTATTGACAGAGAGTAGTATATTTAACCGCTCCCCCCCCCCTTTACTTTACTGGCAAAAATCCATTGGCTCCTTAGAGATTTTCTTTATGATTCTTCATAATAGCAAATTATATTTAGCCCCCTTTCCATAATCTGAGGAAAGGCTTTGACAGATGTTGTTGCATATGTGCCTGATGAAATCAAATAATATATTATGTAAAAATCAGTTATTTTAACTTTGCCTTTAGTTAATTTAAGTTTATGCATAATTTTTTCTGTCATGGCTATTTGCCACAGGTCCATGTTCTAAGATGTTAATGTTAAAAGTGCTGCAGTTTGCAGCTTTCTAAGTTTTACCTATTATTCTATGAGCTACTGTCCGCATAAACATGGTCAATTCTTTAGGTATCACTTTTGCATTTTGTTCTTTCCAACTTGTTAATAGATTCAATGCTGTTGTGACATATAGACCTGGTTTGCACATAATGCTATGAGATGTTGAATTCTGGGACGTGTGAATGCAGCCGTGCCAAGAAATCATGGTTTGTTAATCTCAAATAATCCGTCAAGAGAACCCATGTTTTGTTATTAGGCTGTGAACTCTGGATTGTGTGAATGCAGAACCGTAGGTTGTTTATGGTTCTTTTCACCAGGCTAAAGAAGTCTATAGTGGAAAAACACACATCCACTTTACATGCCAGAACTACAGTGCCGCAAAGGAATTTGAGGTACAGAGAGGGAGCTGATGAAGGAGGAAGGAAAGAACCCAGAAAACAAACCATGGTTTGTTCAATTGTCTGGGGAGGACAGCAAACCATGGGTTAAATAAACCACTGTTAATGCTATGTGTGAACTAGGCTATATAATTTGATTTGTGATGGGGGAAAGTGTTAACCCTCATTGTAATCTCAATCTGAATCCTCCCTGGGGCTGCTATTTGCCAAAATTTAAAGAAGGAAGGTCTAATCTCAGCTGTCATCTTGTCTAGTGCGGCCTTGAATTTAAAAACAAACAAATTATGCATCTTAGTTTAGTAGCTATCTATTCCCCAGTTTAAAAGTAATAGAACTGGAGCGGTTTGTAAAAGGACTTGACTAAACCCACTTAATGAAGTCAAGCCTTGGAGTGAGCGACAGAATTGAGGAGCACTTGCCAAGCTCTTTTCTAGCCCATCCCCTACTGTGATGATCCAAGCTCAGCATAGAAATTGCAACCCCAGGGGGCCGCCACTCTATGGTTGCCGCTGTTCTCTTTCATGTTCTGGTTCAAGCTGTCCTTGTCACGGCAAAGACAATTTTGGAATCTGATTATGGTTCCCAGAAAAACACACACATGCAATTCCCAGATTCCCTCCCACTGTGCAAGTTCTTCAAATTGTGGCATTGTTTTTCAAGAGTGTCTTTTAAGTCACAATTTTAAGAGTAGTGTTATGACACACTGACTCTGGCTACTGTGGAAAGGATAGCAACTGGAATGACCTAGAGCAGTAGGATGTTCAAGCAGTGTCCCAGGGATCATTGGAAGGTTGTTTTTGGTTTCTCAACGGAAGAATCCTGACCACCGTTGCAAGCAATGCGCATCCACAAAGGGATGTTGTGGGTGTTCTAAGGAGAACATATGGACTAAGAATACCCATGCTGGATCTAGGGTGGCCACATCTCCCCTTTTACAGAGGACAGCACTCTATTTGAAGGGATGCCAGAGGACTGTCCTCTATTTGAAAAGTGTCCTCTATTTGAAAGGCTGTCCTGTCCAAGTCCTGTATAAAGAACCAACAGAAGGCAGAGCTGAGCCTTGACGTTGCCTATCAACAGCACCTGGACATGCCGAGTGAGCAAGGCACACGGGTCACCTGGTCAGAGTTTTCCACACTATGGTGAGTCTAACTATATTCCTATTTAAAATATAATAATTATTTGCACCTGGACATATAAATTAGCATGTCCAAATTTAATGCAAAATGGTGACCTCTCTTTTGGTGATGCAAAACTTTTCTCTTTTTTTTTAAAAAAAATCATTGTATCAACAAACAAAACAGAAAATACATAGTGAAAATGGGGGGGGGGGGGAACCACAGATTGTGTATATAGAATTATCATCATTTCCATCATATGAACCGTAAAAAAAAAGGCGGGGGAGAGAGTTATACAAAGGTTTCAAGAAAAGCAGACCAAATATCCGTATATTTATCCACTTGCAAGTTGCATCTATATAACACTCATTCAAAAGTTGATAATGTTATTAGGTCCTCGATCCATTGCATTATAGGAGGTGTGAATTTGTCCTTCCAATGTGATAATATAAGTCTTTTGGCTGTCATAAGGGCTCTGAAGATCCATCTGCGCTGACAATGCGTTAACTTCCAAAAAAACGGTTTTGTTTTTTGTTTTAAATTTTTATTGTTCTCTTTTTGGGCAATTCATAAGTAGCCACCTTAGCTGAATCAAAGAACTACTTAGTCTAGCTTTCTGTTTGCTCAGTGGCCAATCATATGCCTAGGGGAACACTGAGTCCACAGTAGCCAAGGAGCTAGGCCCAATAGGCCTGACCAGGGCCTTGCATGAACTGAGCCATAGGATGACCCCCAGAATGCTCTGCAGCGGATCAGGATTTGGTAGCAGACCAGTTGTCATGGGGAGCATTGTTCTAGATTTTCGTGGCTGTTTTATCTAGTCCTGTGTTGTTTATTGTTTTGTTCTGTAGTTTATTAT
The DNA here is from genome assembly GCF_023053635.1 of Elgaria multicarinata webbii. Classification (NCBI taxonomy): domain Eukaryota; kingdom Metazoa; phylum Chordata; class Lepidosauria; order Squamata; family Anguidae; genus Elgaria; species Elgaria multicarinata. Next base: position 26,205,823 of record NC_086173.1, read on the forward strand.
CTTTAATTATTTTTATGGCATTTTAGTCTTTTAACTGTTTGCAATCAGTCTGGAGAATGTTGGTTATTCAGTGGATTAAAATTTTAATGAATAAATTGTTGTTTTGGCTGCAATAGCCCTAATACAGCGATCCCCTGGATTTGTGGCATGTGGGGAGAGGGAGTTAGTTTTTTTCAGACTCATTGATTGGTTCTTATTTAAACTCATAGTCCTGACGGGAGCGGCCCTTGGAGACCTGTAAAACGGGAATCCCTGTAATCTGGTTTATAGAGCAGGCAGTCCTGGGGCATTGCTGAGAAAGGGAAGCTGTGCGCTCTTGGTGTGTGTGTGTGTGTGTTTGTGTGTTCCTGGATTCATGCAGCCCCCGGGGCTCTTCTGTATCCATTATCACTATGAGAAGCCTGCTCATCAAGCTGACATGGCAAAGCTAAGGGGCAAAGCCACTCCATGGGAGGAGCCTGATGGGAGGTAACTACTGCTTAATGCCTTGCTGAAGCATCCTCATAAACACAGTGCAGGGATGAAACCCAATCCGCTCGCGCTGCTGCTTCCCTATTTGGGAGAATAGGCTGGTGTTTGATGCTAAATTAACTCTTGACTCCTGGGGTATGATGTCACATGACCTTTATAGTGTAAGGTTACCATTCATTCCAGCAATGTGTCCAATGGGAAGGCAAGCATCTGATCTCATTCCTACCTACCCTTCCTTATTTATTTCTGTTTATGCTTATCTCTAAATAACAGTCAAGCTATAATTTCCCACATGGCGTTCTATTGTAAGGGGGGGGGGAAAGCCCCATCCCAGTTTCCTTCCCCCTTTGTTCACCTTTGCTGCTCTGTTTGTGATGTGCATGGATACAGTCGCTTGTGCTTTGTTATAGAAACACAATGTGTTCAGAACCTTGATGTGCAAGGAGCTGTACAGTCCATATACTGGATTTTTATCCTGTGTTTTGGGGCACATTGGAAGCTTGTCAAAGATTCCTCAATTAGAAGACTTTGTTTGTTACGTTTTTAAACCACCCTCCCTGCTCCCGGGATGCCCTGTGCGTCATGTGAACGCACAGGGGTGATCCCGTGATATCGCCCCGTCTAGCTATGGCCTGAGTTCTTGCCATGTTGCAGTACACAGTGCCAGGTCTGCTTTCAGCGTTGCCAGCTCCCCTTACAAAAATGAAAACAAACATTCCAACATCCTCTGCACATTTCAGGGGTACCCTCTCAGTCTGTTGAGCAATGTCCTTGCCTTCCCACTGCCTCAAGCCCCCCTATGGCTGCAACATCTGTCACCCAACTGCACATGAATTACACTTCTGGATGCATGCAATCTCACACGCACACAAGGATGCCTCTGCAAGGAGTGTGCATCCAGAACCTGAGGAGGCCCATGTGGTGTTCCTTCACCGCATGCACACTGTGCAGAACTGGCCAAGCAGCCGGTCGGTGCTGTCAACTGACAGTGCCAATAGGGAATAACCTATCTGACGGTGGCAAGATTGATTCCAGGCACTCCCTCCCCTCATCCCCTTCATTGAGTGATCAGCACTGTCAAAAGCTTTTAGTATCAACTATCTGTTTGGTGGCAAAGAGACAGGCAACACAGACCCGCTGCTGCACATGTGGCCTTTTAGATCTAGGCCTCTGTGCATTCATTTTGTTGTTGTTCCCAGTTCCTCCCATCTTAATCATAACAGTTAAAGATGCTTTAACTGGGGTTTCAGAAAGCTAATAATGCGCAACTGACACAATCCCCAGCTTTCTTTTTAAAAAGTAGTCTGCTAGTCCTCAATGATTTTACTCTGAACATTTTTTTTTAAAAAAAAATTGCAACGCATGTTAAAAGCTCCAAGACAAGAAAATACATGTTAAGATGCCAAATTATATTATTCAATCCTCACTTAAGGAATAATAACATCCCAGTCTCATCACATGAGGGTGATGCGTGACTTTAAAAAAAAAGTAAATTTGGCACCTGTGATATGGAAATGTCATAATTCCATCTGACTAAAACTGCATACTTCTCTCTCTCTCTCTCTTTCTCTCTCCTCTGTTGGAAGTGATTTATCTTCCTCTGAATGCTTTTTAGGCCATTTGCTGTACAAGGGTACTCAAGCTTTCAGGAAAAATACACTACATTATAGGAGATCCCATGAGATCATTCTAGAGCATGCTGTCCTCACCATGGCCCCTTCCAAATGTGTTGTGCTACAAGACCCATCATCCCTAGCCAGCTGTCTGGAACTCAGCTCATAAGAACATGTTAACTGGGGATGAAGGCATGGCTATTGTCTTTATGCCATCTTGGGAAGCATTTCAGAGACAACTGGCTGGTCCCTGCTAGGTTAAATCAGTCACCCCAATCCGGCACCCTCCAGATGTTTTGGACCAACTCCTATCAGCCCCAGCCAACATGGCCAGTGGTCAGGAATGCTGAGAGTTGTAGTCCAAAATAGCTGGAGGGCACAACCTTGACGAAAACTTGGCTAGATGGAACTTGGTCTGATACAGCAAAGCAATTTTTATATATTCTTATGAGCTAGTTCCCTCATTTACTACTGGAGTGGTCAAAAAAGACTCACAGGACACAGCTAGACCTAAGGTTTATCCTGGGATCATCCAGGGTTCGCCCCTGCCTGAGCACTGGATCCCCTGTGTGTCACCTAGGTGAACAGGTTTGACCCCTGGACGATCCAGGGATAAACCTTAGGTCTAGCTATGGCCATAGTCTGGTTGTTGTTTTTTCATGCCACATTCTCCACAATACATTATGCTCAAAATGTTTGGGGGGCACAAAGTGGACATGCATTGCCAAAGCAAGAGGACAAAACAGGGCACCGGGTTGCACAAAAATTGCATATGCTAATTTATATCTATAGATGCACATTTAAAAATAATTACTGAGATTTATATACAATATACAATATATCTCACCCTGATGAGGAAGCCTGTGTGCTTTGCTCAGTCTGCTCTCCAGGTGCTGAGTGTGGAAAGGCAACCTCACAGTCCAGCTCTTCCTTCCGATGGTTCTTTGTCTTTAAACTGGACATGGACTGGACTGCCCTTCAAAGACAGGACATCTTCAAATAGAGGACTGTCCTCCGTAAAGTAGGGCACCTGGCCACCCTAACTTTAGAGACCTCAGAGCTTCAGGCCATTACCACTCGTTACAAGAAGCACTGGGGGGGGTGTGGAAACAGTGTGCAGGGATTACACCTCCTCTTTTCATACTTCAGCTGTTAACAAAAGATCTGAGGAGAGAAGGAAATGGTGCATTTCTCCCATGGAGTTATGTGTAACTAAGACCCCACATCTCTGCTGTGCATGTGTTTCTCCATGTGGGAGATGCATAGCTTTTCCCCTTTGGCATGATATTAGAAGCACATAAATGCACAATTGCCTCACATGTGCTTGGACATTGTTTGTTTTTCTTTGTATTTGATAGCTGGGAGCTGGAAGTGTGAACTGACTCCTTTGAACGATGTAGTGTTCGGAGGGATTTTAAAGTTGTGTTTTTGGCATAAGATCCGTGATGGTGTGTTCACAGGTTCAGGGTATCACTTGACAGTGCATTTATCAAATGATGAGCATGGAGGTGAACAGGGCTTCCCTGGCACTTCCTTGTAACCTTTGGTTGAACCAGCTGGGGCTCTGACAGTGCTGTCCTATACATGTCTATTGATAAGGAAGACCCATTGAGTTCAGTGGGCTCCCATGTACATATAAAATAATAATAATAATAATAATAATAATAATAATAATAATAATAATAATAATAATTTTATTTCTTGCGCGCCTCTCCCTCTGGATTGAGGCGGGGTACACCACAAATGTAAAACACCATAAAATACATATAATTGAGAAAAACATATAAAACTAATACATTAAAAAGCAGCACATTATTAAAAGGCATCTTAAAATTCAACTAGGTAGGCCTGCCAGAAGAGATTGGTCTTTATGGCTTTCTTAAATTCCGGAAGACTCTTAAGTTGATGAATCTCTCCCAGCAGGCCATTCCACAATCTGGGAGCAGCAGAAGAAAAGGTCCTCTGGGTAATAGTTGTCAGCCTTGTTTTTGCTGACTGGAGTCGACCCTTCCCAGAGGACCTGAGTGTGCAGGGTGGATTGTACGGGAGAATGCGATCCCACAGGTAACCTGGATCCAAACCATATAGGGCTTTAAAGGTAATAACCAATACTTTATATTTCGCCCAGACACCAATTGGCAGCCAGTATTGTGATTTTAAAGCTGAAAGCCCATTGGTGCTGCTGCCAGGGGATAATGGGAGATGTAGTTCAACACATCTGGAGGGGCCAACTCCAGGTTTTCAGCCTAAACTTCTCTCTCTCCTCTCTCTCTCTCTCTCTCTCTCTCTCTCTCTCTCTCTCTCACACACACACACACACCCCATTCTTTATTCCCTATAATACAAGCATTGCTTAAATATTTGCTGTTTCCTTCTTCTTCAGATCAGTTGCCAGAAGCTGATTTAGCCTGTTATTTTGGAGGCTTAAGAAGGGATTACTGATGGAGCCCACCAGCACTGAAGAGAGACTTTTACCCACAGACATTTCACACGCACACAACATATATAAAAGGTGCACAACATTTAGATTGTAAAATAATATTTCTTTAGCTTGTAAAGGCAGGAACTTGTCTTTTTAAATATCTATATCTCTATATCTTTATGTACACGTACAGTGATGGTTTTTATGTGTTTTCGCTGTTGTTCCCCGCCTCAATCCAAGTGGAGAGGCAGGTAAGAAATAAATTATTATTATTATTATGGTGATATATATCAATCACCATCAGTATAGTATACATAGTGTTAATGTCTACAGTGGTGTGTGTATGTGTGTGTGTATGTGTATGAATAGTTACAAACTGGAAACTCCTGCAGGGCAGGAGAGGATCTCTGTTCGGAGCTTCCTGCCCTCACTGGGCTGCAAGCTTCTTCACTCCCAAAACTGTTGTGGACTGAGGGTCAAAAAAGGAAAAAAGACAAAATGATCAAAACGATGAAAATGACCACTGACACATTTGGATATTTGAGGAGTAAAGAGCTACAAAGTGCACAAACCTGTTAAAAATTCATATACATATTTTATATATATAAAATATATAAATAAGCAGTGTAATGGCTACTCTAAACAAACGTGCATGAAATGTCCATTGATAGCTGCTCTAAGGTAAATAAACATGAAGCACTTCATATAGAAATGACTTCCAGAGGGTAGCCATGTTAGTTTGTTGCAGCAAGAACATCCAAAAATCTTCACAGAATCATAGAATAGTAGAGTTGGAAGGGAACTATAAGGCCATCGAGTCCAACGTCCTGCTTGTGGCATCTTAAAGATTAATGAACTTATTGTGGCATAAGCTTTCGCTTTTTGTTGTTTAGTCTACTTCTTCAGATGCATGGAGTATTATGGAGGGTTTCAGGAGGGTTTTTTGGTGTGTGTTTTTTACAGTACATCGGGGCTTCAATCTTACTAAGGGCATGTCTTCATGGGGTATTTATTCCGCTGTGGCTGCGAAATTGTGCGCCCTTGTTTAGATGCTCCACAACAGTGATGCTGCAGGGTTTTGGAGGATCAGCAGTGAAAGCAGCCCTGTGTAGATGGCGCCTAAGAGGGAAGGGGAAGCCTGTCATTTCCCGGTTGCTGTGGGACTAGTTGCCTGAAATGAAGTAGGAAAGGTGTGTGCGTTTTTGTGTGTAGGTAGGAGCTAGGTTGGGGAAAGAGTGGGACAGTGATGTGTGTAGGACAGCCAGTGTATGTTGGCTGTGGATGATAGGAATCATAGTACAACACAGCCGGAGAATGCCTGTTTGGGGAAGGCTGGTGGAAGTAGTACATGGGAGAGAGGCACAGGTGTATGGGGGAGCAGGCGGGGTACATATGATCCAAGCCCAGAGGGAAGAAATTATCCAAGATGTGGATGAGGCAGGTAATTTTGGTCGATCTGGTTTCTTGGCATGGAGGATGGGGAGGAGAGGTTTGAGGGATGTATGGCATAGATTAGGCTTCTCCAACCTGGTGCCCGCCAGATATTTTGGCCAAGCTGGCTGGGGCTCTTAGGAGTTGAAGTCTGAAACATCTGGAGGGAGCCAAGTTGGGAAAGACTGTCATATGGATTAGAGTAAACCTAGAATGTTGGGTGGTGAAATCTCATAAAGCTTGAGAAACAATGACATCGGTGTGGATGGGGGGTGGAGAGAGTATGTAATGATGGATTTGTAATAAACAGCCCCTTCCTCCTTCCCGAGAGAGGCTAAGAGGGGGGAATTATGTCAGTGGGCGTGGCCCACTGATGTCATCTGGCCCATGCAAGGTCTGTAAGGAGGAAACTTGCCCCCCTCCAAATATCTTGTTCCGTACCTTTGCTTTATTAGGACCAACCAAATATTGTGGGCAAGCTTTTGAGATCACCAGATCTCTTTGTCTGGCAAGATGTTACGCCCTGCCTGATGAAGAGACCTAGGGGCTGCCTACACAGTGGCAGGTTGCCACCGCGATAAGCAAATCCTGCACTTTTGCTGCTTTGGAGTGGCAGTGGCTAATACCAACACTGCAGCAAAACCACAGGGTTTCTGTTGGCCCAGCCCACCCCACCCCTTGCCCTATGCCTGGGTGGATGGTTACCAATCAGGGGTTTCCATCTGCCTGGCCACGCCTCCGCCGTGACTCCAGAACGAGGAAAGACAGCCGATGCACCGTACTCGCTTTGCTCTGGAGAAAAAAGTCCAGGCAAGTCCCTGACTTCTTCACAGCTTCTCAGGGAAGCCGTGGGGTGGATGCACGGTGTGCGCTGCATTATATAATTGACACAGCACCACAGCGCACCCACCCCGGGGCTTTCCTTGTGTATAAACAGCCCCCTGGAAACCTTGAAAGCTTTCCACCATTTTGTGCCTATTTGATTGGTCTTAATTGGAATCCATCTTTAGCAGGGGTTTATAGGCAAGTGCATTGACATGATTAGTCCATTTCGTGATTTGTTGGGGGACTGAGCCTGAGCAAGAAAAACAGCTGCCAGAGTTGAGCCCTGCTTCAAACGAACCTTGGCTTAATTAGATGTTCAAGCACTCTTTCCGACTGCACTTTTCATTGTTCCGAAGACGTATTTTCCTCGGAGGAAATCTCCTGTCTATCAGCAGAGCTTGGCAGACTTAACAGGATACTCGCTTCCTGATCCCCCCACCCAATCTTTGCCGCCACCATTTGAAACCACGATGGTTGCCACACCCCAGGGGCACAACTTTCCTTAAATAAGTACTGATTAGTCTGTCTGGGTTGGCCCACCCAAGCTGGCCTGCGGAAGTAGTCAGCCAGTCTTACCCGAATGTTTGCCTGTGCTGGGACTGTGAGAGACCTGGCTGCAATTGACACATATTAGAAGGTTTTAGACAGTAGCCTTGTGTGGCACTTCGAAGGCTAGCAAATTTATTCTGGCGTAAGCTTTTGTGGACCGTAGCCCACTTTATCAGATGCATGGCAGATTAGGGAGAGATTCAGGTTTATGCACAGTACATATGAAACCTAGGAAGCTGCCTTATACTGAGTCAGGCCAGGGGCCCATCTAGCCTGGCAATGTCAACACTGACTGGCAGCAATGGCTCTCCAGGCTTTCAGGAAGGAATTTTTCCAGCCCTACCTGAACCTGGGACCTTCCGCATGCACAACAGGTGCTCTATCACACTGAGCCACAGTCTCTCCCTTTATATGGTGTGTGTATGAGAGGGGGGGGCGGCAAATGGTTAGGTCAGAAGGAAATTAAATGTAGAAAGTGACAATCACATTATTAACTGCGGTCATTAACTGTGCAGTTGTTACTGATAATGCAAACATCCTAGCACTCGTAAGCCAATTAACACATGCAGCGTGATAAAATTCCTCCGTCCCAGTTCAAGCCTCTGGTGATAGAATTAAACCTGTTGATGAATTCTAACTCAGCAGTCTCTTGCTCAAATCTCCTTTTGAAGTTTCTTTGCTCCATAAGGGCCACTTTACGGGCAGTAACAGAGTGTCCTGGGAGGCCGAAGTGTTCTGCCACTGAGTTTAAAACATTGCCATTTCTGACAACAGAGTTGTGTCCATTTATTCTTAAGGGGGCCACTGATGCCTGTCCCATGGTCTATAAAATGAGGTGGTACATTGTAAGATGGGTGATGGATGTGGAGGTTGAGTTTATGCATAAATTGGCCTGGGGTGGGGGTGGGGGTGTGCAAGAAGTTTCAAACATTTTAGAGTGTTAATCCCAAAGCACTAGGCATTGGGTGTGTTGTAGCATGTGGGGAGAGCTAAGGCCTTACCCTGCAGCTGCGGCCACTCTTGAAATTCACCCTGACGCAGGGCTGGGCAGAAGGGGGGGGGCAGTTGGCATGGGTCTACGATTTTGAGAGGGCCTACTCCAAGTCCCCCTGGAAAAAGTTGCTTGATTTTTCTGCTATTGATGATGAATTTGCCCAAAGAAAAGCATGTAAAGCATTTCTGAATGTTAAGAAGTGATGTCTTATATACATCTTGAATAAAAGTGCTTGCCATTACCTTTTTTATAAATCATTCTAGTTCATAGAGCATCGTGTGGCGCAGAGTGGTAAGCGGCAGTTACTGCAGCCGAAACCCTCCCCACGGCCTGAGTTTGATCCCAGCAGAAGCTGGTTCTCAGGCAGCCGGCTCAGGTCGACTCAGCCTTCCATCCTTCCGAGGTCGGTAAAATGAGTACCCAGCTAGCTGGGCGAAAGGTAACCATGACTGGGGAAGGCAATGACAAACCACCCCACTACAAAGTCTGCCAAGAAGACGTCAGCGAAAGCAGGCGTCCCTCTAGGAGTTAGCAATGACTCAAGTGCTTGCATGAGAGGTTCCTTTCCTTTCTAGTTCATATGTGTTTAGAACTGATTAAAAAAAACTTAATGAGCAGTTTGAAATGGGGCCTACGTTTCCCATCTGGCCCAGGTCTACTACCAGCTTTGCCCAGCCTTGCCCCGACGTGACAACTTAGCTAAGAAAAAACAAAAACCCTTTCCATTGGCACCAGTGGATGCTCAGGGCTCTGGAGAGTAGATCCGGGGCCAGGCCTAGCAACGCCCCTAGGAATAGGTCTATTCTCCTGGCCCCTCTACTGGCATCTGGCATGCTACCTGTCCTGTCAAATATGCAAAGCAGCATCAATTGACAAAGAGGAAGATGCATTTCCCATGCTTCCCTGTTGCAATTTGATATTGCTGTGTATATTCACAGTAGGGTTTTTTTTTGTGTGTGTGTGTGTGTGTGTGTGCGTGTGCGTGTGCGCGCGCGCACGCACACAATAATAACAGGCATTTTGCTACTTTATGATAATGCTGAAGTATCTACAGGATTTACAGAGACCCATTTTTCACGTGAATGTTGCTTACATTACCTCCCACACAGTTGAGCCTGTGCCACTGTTCCTTGTTGCTTCCATGCGTCCTCCAATCACAAAACGCACAGGAATGGGAAAGGTCTTGTCCCTTTTTAAAAGCAGCAGGTCAAAGACGAGAGATAAGAGCAAGAAAGATGCACCATGCCAGACATGCTTACAAGACTTAAGTATGAAGAGATTTGGAGATCTTGAAAGCTTGCACATTTGTTGTGATCTTTTGGTTAGCCTAATAAAGGTAGTATGCTAATTTGGATTTTGAAATGTTACCTATACCCAACATAGCTAACTTTGCTTTTTATAAGACTGAGGCCATAGCTAGACAGGGCAATATCCCGAGGCGATCCCCGGGATCGTCCCTGTGCGTCCACATTGTGCATAGGGGATCCCAGGAGCAGGGAGGGATGATCCCTCCTTTTCCCTGGGATCTCGCCCTCACCTTTGAGCCCGCTTTTTCCACGTTCCCGGGCTGATCCCGGGCAAGGAGCCAGGACCTGCAAATAGGACGCAGAGCTCCTCAGGAGCTCTGCGCCCATCAGGGGTGGGGGGAGCGGGGAAAATAGTAAAAAAAACCAACACCTTACCTTTTGCATACAAGCGCTCGTGCGCTCCTCTCCTTTGAAAAAAAACAAAAACAAAATGGCGGGCACGACATCCTCTCCCTCGAAGGTCGTCGCGCACCGTGTATAAACAAAGGGGGAGATCTCGTGATAAAAATATTGCAAAATCTTCACCCCTCCGTCACACTAGACCAGGTAGGTCTAACTGAGGCCCAAATATGTAAACAACAACAGCAATCCTAAAAGCCTTAAAAGAAGTTTATTGATGGCAATGCTGATGCAATCTTTCCTCTCAACATGTCTCAGTTAAACATGGGGAATAAGGAAGGTGACACTTTTTTGCAAGTCAGATGCAACATGTCCCTCAGTACCGCTGCAATGTATGGCCAACCACTAACCCCACGGGGACTATGATTGTATTTGAGCGTAAACGCTGTATGTTCTCAGCGCTCTTCAAGATTATACAACTCACCAAAGGGTAATTAATTCAGCCTAATTTATCATCTGCAATTACAAGTTCATTATTTACCCTTCATTTCTCGACTGCCATTTACAATCCCAGCTTTATTATGCATTGTTTGCATTAGAATCCTCTTCAGTCAGTCTAATTGGTACATATTGATGAATATTCCTGGGACGCAAGAGTGCATTTGTATGACCAAATAAAACTATAAATAGAGGAGGTGGGTATTTCATGTTTTTTGTTTTTTTTAAAAAAGGATTTCCACAAATTAATTTCACAATTTATGAGATGGAAGTATTTTAATTACTTAAAACGCATCCACTATTTTCAAAAACTATTTAAAAGTCACCAAAAATATGCCTCTTACAGTGCAATCCTAGTGATTTATTATTTATTAGCACTATCTGTATACCACTTTTTCATTTGAAACAAATCCTGAAGCCATTTACAAAAGAACTAAAACAAACAAGCCACACACACAAACGTATCATGACGTTGATTCAAAGGGCTTAGCTATACTAGCATTGTTGCGAAGGCCTGTGTGGGTCTGTGAGGGCAGCGGAGGCACCTGTGTCTGGCCCTCATGGGCCCAGGTGGATCCACCTGGCGCTAAGAGGAACCCATGTTCACGAGCCTTCAAGCGCGCTTGGCCGTGGGTTGCAGTGCCCCCTTTGCCCCACTGCGTTAAGGGCAGACGCCATTAATGTAGTGGAGGAAAATACGCAATTTTCCCAATGCTGGGGAAATTGCGTATTTTCTCCCTCCACTTGGATGGCATTTCTCCCCCCACCCACTGATTGGGGTCTTAAAGACCCTGTTAAGGCCCCCAATGACAGCTGGGAGAGGGGAGAAACATGCAATTTCCCCAAGACTGGGGAAATTGTGTATTTCCCCCCTCCACTCTAATTAGAGTGGAGGGGGGAAATATGCAATTTCTCCAGACTTGGGGAAATTGCGGGTTTCTCTCTCTCTCTCTCTCCCCGCCCCCCGGGCCAATGGGGGCCTTAAAGGCCCTCTTAACGCAATTGTGTTAAGACGGCCTTTAATCGGGGTTGGGGGGGAGGGAGGGCAAATCATGCTTTCCAGGACTCCAGAAAGTGCACAATTCCCCCAGTCACGCTCCTGAGCTTTCGGCAAAGGCTTGCACAGTCTGGGTCCTGGAAGTGGGGCCGTTTGAATAGGGCTCAGCGAGCTCGCAGGGCAGACCCTGACTGTGACTGAACTCGCCTAACCCTAGTCTATACACACTGTTTAGCCCTTCTGGTTGTTGCAGTGGCACCGCATTATTTATATGACACAGCCACCAGCTCGCAGACACATCAGGTTTCTCTCACCAAAACTGTGCTTTTTCACAGTGTCTATTTACCGTGATTTCTAAAGTTGTTTCGAGGTCACCTATTCTTTCCTCGTCTGTCAATGATGGCCTCGCTTTGGGTTTAGCCAGAGGCAGATCAGAGGGCGGACTTGGTGAGCCAAATGGCCGTCGGCGCTGCGGCTTTTCCGGACAGAGAGCCCGCAATCCCTCCTGCCATCGGGATTTATCGTTCCCACACCACAGCTGCAAAGTGACATTGTAAAGACATCCCCAAAGATAATTCATGACTGTACGATCTTATGCGTTTCTACTCATAACTATGTTTCCAGAGAGACCATATCTGAAGCACTTCAAGTATTCTAAAAGAGCTGCATTATTATTATTATTATTATTATTATTATTATTATTATTATTATTATTATTATTGATTTTACCAAAGAATGGTGGGCCATTTTAGTTAGTGATCAAAGTTCAACTGACCTTCTCTGTTACCATACTGAAATATGTTATGTTTTTACTGTTTCCAACCCGTGGAAACAGAACATGTGACTTTCAGGTTTCTCATATTCTCCCTGCGAGGGATTGGATGTTTGTTGCAGTGAAAGGCTTTTCGGCTGTCAAAACTGACACATCTCCTGATAAAGCCAGTGCTAAATCTGGAGCCTTCTTCACATCTTGCTCTTCCTCCGGATGCCACTGGAGACCGGGGCTCCTGAGGCTGAAGACATCACTGCTTGTCATTCATCTCCTTCCAGCAGCCTGTCCGCATTCCACTAGAAACAACAAGCCGACCTTCCCAGTTCCCTTGTTGGCTGTGTTCCCCAAGGCGCTGGGAGTGGAGCCTTCCTATATGAATCCTAGGAGAGACGCCACATGATTAATGAATGCACTGTTACCTCAAGGCATTTTGCAGGCTCCACTCACCTCTGAGTTTGCCCTGTGAGATGAAGTAGACTGAGCAATAATGGTACGGTAAGAGTCTAAAGCTGCTGAAGGATAAAACAGATTGGTGGATGGGATGGGCTCCTAAATTGGTTAATTTTTTGTAGCCATGTATGCCAGTATGTAACGCCCTAGGTAGGCCTGTATATACTCCAGTCTTCCCCGAGCTGAAGCCCTCCAGATGTTTTAGACTTCAACTCCCATCAGACCCAGCCAGCATAGCCAATGGCCAGGAATGCTGGGAGTTGTAGTCCAAAGCATCTAGAGGAAAGACAGCTATATTCTATAGTACAGAGTCTATATTATCCCAATTCTGCACCATATCTTCTGCCAAGAGAAACAAGTTTTCAGGCTATTTTGTACAGATTTGCTTATTTTATATAATTTATTTTGCCTCTGTTAAACATAGAAGGAAAGGAGGACAGGGCTCCTGTATCTTTAACAGTTGTATAGAAAAGAGAATTTCAGCAGGTGTTATTTGCATGCGTGCAGCACCTGGTGAAATTCCCTCTTCATCACAACAGTTAAAGCTGCAGGAGCCTGGTCCTCCTTTTCATATGGTCACCCTAACACATGTGGATGTTGATACACAAGCTACAGAATTCAACATGTCTGCTTACTTTAGCTTTCAGTTCAGAAAGAATAGTAAGGGTTTAGCTTTTCTGGCTGTGAATGCAGTCCCTAATGAAATTTCAAAAACCAAAGGTGTATATGTGTGTCGCCAGGTGTGGGCAATCTGAGCAGTTTCCCCAGTGAGCAGGGGGTCTAGGGTTTTAATGCCACCTCCCCGCACAGCTCTTTGTCCCTCTAGCTTACCTGTCAAGAAAAGAATATGGCAGCTAAGTTACTAAACGGGACTGGGTATATGGCCACCTCACAGCAAGGGATCCTCTGGGGCCATTCCGCACTGTAGGAGTGTACACACATTTCTTTCAGTTCACGCAGGCAGGGGAGTAGGGTTGCACCTACTGACCCTTATATATGCAAGCATATGCTCTCCTGCTGCGCTGTGGCCCCTCTATGCGCAAGAGTCCCAGCTGTCAAAATGTCTCTGTGGCAAAGCATCGAAAAAAGGGGGGGAGAAGCAGCCCAGAAAGGTAAATACTACCCATTTCTTTACTTCAAGGCTGGAAAAAGTTGATAACCCTGTCTCTGGGTATGTCTCTAACAGTCTCCCCCCCACCCTCCAGGATATATCCCAGGCCATCTCAAGAATGTCAGGTGCAGCATGCACCTGGTCCCAGGTAGTATCCATGATTAAAGCTCTATTTTAGGGGTTTTGTCCTAGGGAAATCTGTACCACATTAAAGAGTCAGTAGTTTTCCCGCAAAGTTCCTGGACAGATATCACAAGGAGCAACTAGTCCTTTCATGCTTACCACTTGTCAGCTGGCATCTTTACACATGAGTAAATGTACCAGTGGATACATGCAATTTGTCCCTCATTGCATCCCTTGTCCCTTTTTATTCATGTGTGGATTTTAGTGCATATGTGAAATGCATATATGATCTACATAGGAGCAAACATACAGGCAAATCAAAACGAAACGGAATTCGACAAGGAACAATGGTAGGGACATGCCTTAATGCCACTCTGATTTTGCGCATATCTCTGTGCATCGGCTCAGAAATGCCATTTCTCCCTAACAGCCCATGATCAGAGAGCATGAAGAAGCCTGCCCAGGCGCTCCCTGCATGAGTAATAAATTAAACTGAGCACAAGCAAGTGCCGGTAATCCCAAATACAGGAGTGTGCTTTTCCAAATGGGAGCTCAGAAAGGACTGGGGCGGAGCAGTGCCCCACTCACACACACTAACTGTTGTGAAAGCTAGCAGGACTGCCCTTGCTGCTGAGGTCTCGGTTAGCACCTCTCTGGTGCCATGCATGTTTTGGTGGTGCTAAGCAAGCAAATTGGCAAAGTACAGAGGGATTGGCAGGCTGGATGCTTTCATTGCCCTGTGGAATTACCCTGCCTGCCTGCCTGCCTGCCAGCCCCCTTGGACTAGCCCGGCTCAGCTCATTAACACACATCTGAATTCAGTCTGCAGATTCCTACGGCTAAGGTCATTTTGCCCTTTCCTCAAATGGGGCTGATCGTGAAGGCGAGGCATTTGGATACAGATATACTGTAAACACGCCCATCTCCACCGACAGAAACAAAAATTAAGGAAAATACAGGGCTCTTTAATACAAATAAATACAAAGTATATGGTCATAATATGATTCGTATTGATTTATATTAAAGAGTCCTTTATAGAGGTACATATTGTTTACCTTAATTTTGGTTTCCGTTGATGGCATATTTCGTCAAGGATATTCTTTGCTCTATTGTTTATTGCAACATGAGAACCCTGGGGCAATTTGGGATGCCCCCTCATGTGGAAGAGCCCTGTGTGTGTACAGCTCCTTCACACTGAAACTGAGTTATGCACGGCTGGCAGGGTGTGTGGCCAGTGCATCTGTCAGTGCGGTAGGCAGGTATCAAGCTTTGCAGCCATGATCCTGCTCCCTAGTCACACAGTCATTAATGCTCAGAGGGTCGTGTGAACCCGCCAATTTTTATACTCCTTGTATTTACACATCACTATGGCCAATTAGCAGCTTATTTAAATGTTATCTTTCACGGTTCAGAAAAGGGAAATGGAAGCTGAGGGCAATCATTGAAACAATCTGTTTATTAGAGCTTGGAATTTGAATCAACTAGTACATATTTCAAAGAAAAGGGATATTTCCATTGTTTTTAGAGGATTTATGCCTACATTGCAGCAGACGCCATCTAAGAAGAGGACTTCTCCAAACTGGCTCCCTCCAGATGTGTTGGACTACAATTCCCATGCTGGTTGGGGATGCTGAGAGTTGTAGTCCAACATATCTGGAGGGCACCAGATTGAGGAAGGCTGATCTAAGGAGAGGCACTCCCTCCTGCATATGAAAGAGGGATCCCTTTTCTAAGATGGCATCTGCCATCCACAGTTTTTGTATTTAAAATAATTAACTTTTTTTAAAAAATAAAAAAAAATGTGTTGCCTGATTATTCACAGTATGTTTGTAGCCAATCAGAATGTTTTCAGTCGACCAGATGCTGGATTTTCTGATGTATTTATTTTGTATCCCCCAGCTCTTGGTTCGGCGGCTGCTCTGCAATATCTTTGGGAAGGAGTTTTGCAGCAGTCTGAAGATGTTGTTTACATTCAGTCTGTGTTTTGAATTCGCTGCCCCTTCGTGGCCCCCACTATAATCTCTGAGGTTATTTCCTATTGCTGTCACATTGGCTATGCATTCCTGAGCGTTGAGCAATAACTTTCCCCCATAGGCAGATGTTATGGAGCCGCAGCAGACTGTTAAGTGCGCAGGCCTGAAGCAAATTTCTCTGTTCAGGGTGGAAAAATACCATTACACTTAAGATTGTACCTTGAGCCTGAAAGAGCTTCATTGATTATTCTGAATTGCCTGCTCTAGAATCACTATTTTTTTCTCCTGTTGTTCTGCTAACACACATTTGCAAAGAAAACAAATGATCCTTTGTGTGTTGAGAGTGGAGGGGGAAAGAAAGTATACCCAAAAAGCCATTAAGCTAGCATCATCATCATCATCATCATCACAGTTTGTCTGTTTCTGCCAGGGCAGGTTTATAGAAGGAGGTGTATGGAAATTGGGGTGTGTGTGTGTGTGTCATTTAAAGCAACTAGAAATTGTGTGCCAGGGGACACAAGAGAACTTATCAGCCCTGCTCACTTGCAACCTCCCCACATGTTTAGCGAGTGGGTGAGAGGAAGCTGGGACTTATGCGCTGGCCACACACACCAATGCCAAAGTGCTTCTACCCATGCCCCTTCCTCCAAGAGCTGCATGATCAGCACTTGAGGGCATGACCCACGGGCACAGTCCGGGTCCCTTCTCATTCTTTCACTGAATACAGGAGCGGTTATGTGTTGCAGCCCTCAAAACCTATCCACTGAAGAAGGTGCCCGCTGCCACTCTGTGGAAAATTGGAAAATTCCCTACTTTTCCAATCGGCCTCTGCAGGGAATAGGTCAGGCTCCTATACCTCTGTATTGGATATAACTGGAATACTGAAATACTCACATTGTAGAAATACAGTATCATTACTCATCCTCAGAGAAGCACCCCCACCCCCAGGGTAGCCATGTGTCCTCTGTTACAGACCTCTATTTGAAGAAGTCCTCTATTTGAAGGGCTTTCCTGTCCAATTCCAGTTTAAAGATAAATAGCCATAAGAACTGTTGCCTATCAACAATGACCAGATGGACAGCAGATTGAACAGGTAGGTATATAGGTAATCAGTTCCCAGTCTTTCACACTATGTTGAGATCTACCGTATTTCTATTTAAGTTATAATTATCTCTAAATTTTCATTTATACATATAAATTGGCATATGCAAATGTTATGCAAATTGATGTCCTTTTTGGGGGGGTGATGCATTTCCTCTTTTTTGGGCAATTCATAAGTTGTCACTCTTATGTCCATTGAGGAAGCATCTTTAGTTACTAGCAAAGCAAATCCCTACAGAAAAGCTCATCTCTTCACATGACACAACACAATAGAGTTCCTGCTACACTGCAGGTAGGAACATTCACTGAATTACAGCCTAACAAGTGTTTCTTACATGCCTGAGGCTGCATCATTTCCAGGGTGGGAGCTAAGGGTACCCCGCTCCCCCTGCCCCTGATTTCCCCCCCCCAATGTCTGATGCCCCCCCGCCCGCTCGCTCGCCCATCCTCCCCCGTCCACCAGGCCTGTCTCCGTCCTTCTTCCCCGCCCCATCCGCCATGGCTGTCCCCATTCCCGTCCTTCTTCCCCCCCATCCGCCATGGCTGTCCCCATTCCCGTCCTTCTTCCCCCCCATCCGCCATGGCTGTCCCCATGCCCGTTCTTCTTCCCCCGCCCCCGATGCCCGTGCCCGTTCTCCCCCCCTCTCCTGCCGGGTCGGTCTTTCCCCCGGCCCCATCTGCCCCCACCCCCAGTAAGCGAGCAGCCGGGAAAAGCCACGGAAGTCGCTAGACTTTCCACAGCCCCAGCCTGAGGCCGGGGCTGCGGAAAAGCCGGGCCATAAGTGAATCCGCTTATCCCGGGTTAAGGGAGGTCTTAGCCCGGCCTGACCCCGGAATCCCGTGCATCATCTGGATGCACAGGAGGGAGACCGGGCCTCACACTGCGCTAACGCCTCATCTAGCAACGGCCATAATCCCTACTAAATTGGGCTGCTGAAATCAAGAAAGGCTCTCTTGTGTGCCACAAGAGAGTAAACAAAATATGTTTAGGGAGCAGGTTAGGCAAGACACTCTGTGGGGTATTTTGTTTTCTGGACTTATTTGCAAGGTTGTCAAATGCACACAAACACACATGTTGGAAAAAGAAAAGAAAAATAATGCCACAAAGCTCCTCCACACTGTAAAGCAATGCTTCACCATTCCATGATAAAATTCTTTCTTTCTTTCTTTCTTTCTTTTAAAGTTTCCACTGAGCAGAGTGTGTTTCCCATTTCCTGCACTAGAGCTAATTCTCTTGGGTTTAAAAATATTTGTAAAGGAGCAAACAGGTTCCCCACTCCTGTATCAAGACTCCTTCCCTCCCTCATTACATTAATCTGGTTATTCAAGTCCCAAACCAGGATTAGAGGTAGACCCAGGGATAGTAATGTAGGGTATACCAATCTGAAAATGGTATACCACCACAGTCCGCATGAGTGATTCATTTTAGCGTTAATGTTCTGACTCAGTTTAGATCCATGAGCCAGGAATATTATTAGAAATTTGACTTTATGCTTCATCTGACTTTATGCTTCATCTTTATGTTCAGTTCACACATTATGAAAAACCACATTTGGGCTTCCCACCAAACGAGTGTATGCTCAACAGGAAAAAAAACAGTCATCCTGGCTTCCTGATACAAATGTTCGCAAGTGCTTGTTGGTCACATTCACACTTTTACTTTTCAACAGGTGTATGTAAAACCTCTTAGATGTACAGTCATGTAAATATGTGCAGTGAGCCTCCAAATATAGCCCAGTCGATGGACAAGCAGGAAGATTCCAACATGAACCTAACAGCAAAGCCAATTACAAAACCACTGGGGCATGCAGCAGCCCCTGGAAATGTTTTTGACAATCTTGTACAGGTTAGTTGCTTCCTGGCCCTCATCTATACGACAGCGGAATTGCTTCTCATTAAATTTTAACCCAATGTTTAGCTGATTGGAATTAGTCAATGAATGTCACACTGCAACAACAGCAGCGATTTATAAAAAAAAAATAGTGTACTTGATGCTGCACACATTCACACATCCGCAATGAAGGAGGGCCGAGCAAAAG
This sequence comes from Elgaria multicarinata webbii, assembly GCF_023053635.1. NCBI lineage: Eukaryota > Metazoa > Chordata > Lepidosauria > Squamata > Anguidae > Elgaria > Elgaria multicarinata. The sequence goes on from NC_086173.1 coordinate 26,224,838, forward strand.
AATAAATTGTATATGTGGAGATCCACATATTTATATCGGTGAAAGGAGAGGCCAGTGTGCTTTTGCCCTGCAGGGTCATGCCCCGGGTTGCATCCCAGCTACCCCCCAAGGGTCTTCCCCCCCACCCCCTCCTCCCACCGGCTGCAGGTCAAGTCTTGATGTTATCAATGGGATCAGCAGAGCCACCTTTCTTATGTAAAATGTATGTAAACCTTTTAATAACTGTCACTGAGACCTGAGAAGATGAGATGAGGAACCGAGTGGGGGACTGCTTGCTCCCTGCCCGTTCGCCATCTTTGTTGTAAAATTGAAAGTGAAAACGGTGGGAAGGAATGAGGCAGCTGATAGGTGGGAAGGCGGGACATCAGCCAATCACATCAAAGCTACGCCCACATGTCAAAATGCGATTTAGCTCCCACAAGGACACATAACCACAATGCGATGCAAAGTCGGACGTTAACCTAAAAGTCGTGGTAAATAAGAAATGTGAATATGCGCATTATCAGGGGTAAAAGCTGCTGCCGCTGCAGCAAATGAACGGCTGCGTCGTGTGATCTAAAACACATCTGTGCATTTACTTTGGTGTAAAGAGGCCATGTAGATGTGCCCTTGGTATCTGCCAAATCTTGTGCAGCTTTCACCATGTGCAAGATTAACCACAAACATATAATCTGCCTGGCATTGAGCAAGAAGCTGCCTTGCACAGGATTTTCAAGTGCCTCCCACAATGATAATTTGAATTGGCCCACTCTCCAGGAGAAAATTGCACATAGAATTAAAAAGGAAATTATCATGTTGAAGCTACAAAATCCATTCTAAAAGTTACAATAGAGCTATGCACACTGGTATTACATAAACAACAACAACAACAGTGTTCCAATTATTTTCCAGAGGTACTCATCATTCAACAACCATCCATATTTACAAATCAATACCCACACACGCAAACATTGGAGCAGGGAACTGTTAGATGCAGTTGAAATAGACAAAATGACAGTGCCAGGCCATCTCCAGAAGGCTACTTGTGGAGTGAGCTCCCCAGAGACGCGCCCCTTGTGCCTGCCTCATGCTTTTTCCAGCGCCAGGTGAAGACCATATTTCCCCCTTTCAACTTCTGTCATTTTAAATCTCTTACTGTATTTTAAATCTTGTACTACAGCTAGGTTTCATTTTGTTCTTTTGTTTTTATTTTATACTCTAGTTTTAAACTCTTATAGTGTATTCTATCATGCTGTATTGCATGGTTTTGATTGTTGTGAACCACCCAGAAATGTAATGAATAAAATTAAAAAAATATGTGGGTATCTTTTTGTATTTTGGTGCCACCCCTTTAATAATAATAATAATAATACATTTATTTATTACACTAAATAAAATATAATACATAAAATTAGTTAAAAGAGCATATAAAACCAATACAATATTAAAATAACAATCACAACATCTTAAAAATCTTAGGTTTAAAATTCATCTGGGTAGGCCTGCCGGAAGAGACTAGTCTTTACAGCTGTCTTAAACTCAGAGAGAGTACTAAGCTTATGGCCTCACCTCATTGTGCTTTCAGCCCAGCCCAGTCACTGGAATGTGACTCCAAAATGGAATTCTGCCCCTCGGACTTCTGGGAAATGGAATTTGGCCCTCGGGCTGGAAGAGGTTCCTCACCCCTGCCTGATGCCTCATCAGGGATGCCTGCCTCCTTAGAGACTGGGATTTGACAAAATAATGTTATGGGTTCTTAATGGCTGGGAATAGTCCCCTGAATGGGCGAGTCACCTGCAGGGAATATGGGTCTGAGACAAGTGCTTGTGGGTGGGGAAAAACGCAATTGGCAGTTTGGAAGACACAGGGTGGAGAGAGAGAGAGAGAGCAAGGCAGAGAGCCCGGAGCTGGTTGAAGGCAGCTTGCAGTGTCATGCTTCTCTCCAGCAATCTGATCATGATGGGGGGTGGGGGAGCAAATCTGCTCCCTTGTTGGGATGTGTATCTGCATCCATTTATGCTCTGCTTTATGAATAAAGCAATAAAGCACCAGTGTTAATCTCCAGTGAAATTGCATCCAAAGGAAGCTAAACCTGGTGGTGCCAACCCTAGCAATACTTTTCACCAAGCAAAAAAAAGTGGGCGAGCATGTAACATACCAATATATATTTGTGGCATAGATCTCCCTTACGAGTCAGCCACAGAGGCTCAACGGAACAGCATGGTGCAATGAGTGAGGCTGCATGAGCATCCTAAAAACAACCACCACGCACCAGCAGCTTCCTCGGTGTGCAAATATATGTGCGTAGAAGTTTAAGAACTACCTATTTAAATGATCAGGCTATTATTTCACAAAAAACTACCCCCTCTTCTTTGCACTTATTGAACTCACCCCCTCTCTTATTGATTTGCAAGCGTGTCGGACACACATGCTATCACAAAAGGCTCACAGCTGCACAGGACAGCTGCATAGGCCATGCAAATGACTTGAGCTATTCAAGCACAAAGTAAGCCATATGAAATATACAGACATCTCAGTTATGTGCTAGGGGGTGGGGGAAGAATCTATCACACACTGCACACATATAATCCAAGGCCTGGCTTGTGCATAAGTGCAAAAGGGAAACTAAGCATGTTCTACAGCAGGGATGTATGTGGCCTCCTCTTTTCAATAAGGACATGAATGGAGCTACAGATTTTCTCATTCCTGACTGGAGTGTTAATGCTTTTTCCAGCTGGTTTGGCTATTGACTTCTCTCCATTTCCTCTCAGTGCTGCAATATTAGGACATCCTGTGTCATTTTTTTTGGGGGGGGGATTATTATATCATCATCATCATCATCATCATCATCATCATCATCTCTTTCTTGCTCATGGCGATTTTTCTAGACGAACATGATGGGCTTTGCCAAGTCATGCTGTCTTTTACAGATTCAGGAATTTCCTGACAATTGAGCATGTTTTAATTATGACTGTTTTCTGGAAGTTGGAATGGATGTATTTTGGTAGGCCCAGTTTCTGAACATTTTCGGTGTAGTTCCTTGATGTGATGTGACTAACAGAATATCATCATCATCATCATCATCATCATCATCATCATCTTCCAAGGAACCCAAGGCGGCGTACATAATCCTCCTCCTCTCCATTTTATCCTCACAACAACAACCCTGTGAGGTAGGTTGGGCTGAGAGTATGTGACTAGCTCAAAGTTACCCACTGGGCTTCCATGGCTGAGTAGGGTCTAGAACCTGGATCTCCCAATTCCCAATCCAACACTTTAGCCATTACACCACACTGGCTCTCTATGTGGGCATGGACCTTATCTACACCAGTCATTTATTCCAGAATTACATCGAAGTCGTCCCTACCAAGCCACATGACGCACAGCTGATCCTGCTGTGATCTCGAGTCTACCACTCAGTTATTCCGGGATATCCCTGAACTGGATTTGTCATGTTTTTCCTCCCTCTTTCACAACAATCCGAAGGTCTACGACCAGTGTGCCCCTCCCCTCGCAAAGTTGTTGCTGTTTGTTGTGAGTTCACGACTCAGTGAACAGCCAACCAGATCTGAGAGGAGTCTGCATGGTTATTTGAGGTGTGCGGGAGTTACCAATTGTGTGTGTGTGTGTTTACACTTGTGCGCATCCCTCACGAGAACTGTGCCTCATACCCATCTCCCTACTGCAATGGCAGTCCTGTAATTGCAGGGAAGATCAGTCACATGTACCCCGTGAGCGCTGATCGTGGAAGCAGGAAAATTGGGAAGCAGCCCTCTTCCGTTGCGAAAGGGCTGCTGGTGTAGATTAACCCATAGTTTGGGGAGTGGTAGTCTCCTTGGCGTCCTCACCTATCTCTTTCTAAAAGCCAGCTCAAAACCCCCCCACTCTACTACCCACAATATGCATTATTGACTTTTCATTAAGTACATATTAACCAATGAGATGCTTGCCTGCCTGCCATTGTGCTAGGTGGCATAACACATATGTTGCAAGGCTCAGTGGGTTGTATCTAATTTTAGTCCTACTTAGAGTAGACCCATTGAAATGAATGGGACTTAAGTTAAACTAACTTTGGATACAGCCCCCAATGTGTTACATCCTCCATGGAATCCATACAGGGGGTAATGGAGGCCAGACCATCAATTATCATAGTGTGGAATTTTCCCTCCACTGCAATACGACCCAAGTGCAATGTTTAATTTCCCCTATATGAGTGTGTGGAAACTACATATAGGAGAGAAGGCTTCTTCACGCGAGCACAATAAGGTACGCTTGTGACTGGCTTCTCATGGAAATTTGCTGGTCCTTTTGACACCATTGGCAACCTCCTGCACGTCTCCCATGCTTTCCCTCGGTAATTCCGTTTTAAAACAAAAACTGTGGTATCTCAATTCTGCTAAAATATCTTGCGATTTCCTACCATGTACAGGGGAAGTTGAGCTACAAAGAACCCACTAGAGGGAACTGTCCCATTCAATATTATGAGAAGTGAGTGGAGAGGAAGTTTTCAATAACAGACCACATGGTTGCCCTTCTTCACCCATGTAATGCAGCCCCATTACAATAATGCAAGAAAAGCAGGAAGCAAAGCTCCGGTATGAAGACGTGATTTCCCCTTAATCTAAAGAACCCCAGAAATTCATGGATTCCCATCAAAGACATTCTGGTGGCTCCCTGCTTGTGGTTTATGGATTTAATGCAACATTTGCTCTCAGCAAAACTTGCAGTTTTGAAGACCAGCCTTCAATCGACATTGAAGTTTGTTGGGGGTGGGGGTTGCAAAATAGTAAGTAAAATCCATTTGCCATGAACAGGGAACCGCAGCCACCACTACCACCACCAGCAGGGTGGTGGTATGTGCGGGCCCACTATCTTTGGTAAGAATTGCACAACTGCATATTCATGTGGATAAACATGTAGGGTTTCCCTCCTCTTACCTACATAATCAATAAATAATTCTTAGAGGACAATATATATATTTGCAACAAATTGTAACAAGAATAGCATCTCCGTTCTCCCTTGCAAAACAGCCTTTGGAGGCAGCAGTTTCCATTTGCATCAAGGGAGGGAGGGAAGGGAGTATTTAACCCTTCCCCTGCCAGTCACTTTCCCCTGGAACTCAGCCCCACCCCACGCCAGCTACTTTTACTCCCTCAGTATCTCAGGCTCATGTTGCAAACATGGGACTGGAACCCATTGAGTATAACAGAGGCGGTGGGGAGGGATGACATCCAAGAGAAAAATAAGCTAGCAGGAGAAGGGTTAAGCACTCAGTTCTCTCCCACCCTTTCCCCCCCATGCAAATTGCTCACTCCTGAGGCCACTGTGCAAGGGAGAGGGGGCTTTGGGAGCTTTCGGAGGGAAGGCTCCCTCCTAGCACGTCTGTTCAGAAGGCATTGTGCAGCAATCCTGTCTTTTCCCCCTTAACATTTGCTGTGCAGTAAGAAAAAAGATGGAGGAAGTGACAGGAAAACTTGGGAGGGTTACAAGTAGAATAGGGTGACCATATGAAAAGGAGGACAGGGCTCCTGTATCTTTAACAGTTGCATAGAAAAGGGAATTTCAGCAGGTGTCATTTGTATATATGGGGAACCTGGTGAAATTTCCTCTTCATCACAACAGTTAAAGCTGCAGGAGCTATACTAGAGTGACCAGATTTTAAAGAGGGCAGGGCACCTGCAGCTTTAACTGTTGTGATGAAGAGGAAATTTCACCAGGTTCTACATATATACAAATGACACCTGCTGAAATTCCCTTTTCAATACAACTGTTAAAGATACAGGAGCCCTGTCCTCCTTTTCATATGGTCACCCTAAAGTAGAAGACATTGTCGTGTAGACCCCCTATACCTGTTTGTCAATGAGCCTCATCTGGAAGCGCCCATTGTCACACACCGATCCCTGCACTTTTCATTCTTATAGAGCTTTCAGGGTATTTTAAGCACATTGCACATACATTTCCTCACTAATACCAGCTACAAGTATCCTGTAAATTAGGTCAGTTTTACTGACTTCATCACAGGGAATTGTCGAGGTGCTTTAGCAAATTTGTACAATTGTGCAAAGTACAGTCAAGTAGGGTGACCATATGAAAAGGAGGACAGGGCTCCTGTATCTTTAACCATTGTATTGAAAAGGGAATTTCAGCAGGTGTCATTTGTATATATGGGGAACCTGTTAAAGCTGCAGTTAAAGCTGCAGGTGCCCTGCCCTCTTTTAAATCTGGTCACTCTAGTTTAGCTCCTGCAGCTTTAACTGTTGTGATAAAGAAGGAATTTCACCAGGTTCTCCATATATACAAACGACACCTGCTGAAATTCCCTTTTCTATGCAACTGTTAAAGATACAGGAGCCCTGTCCTCCTTTTCATATGGTCACCCTACAGTCAAGCAATGTCCCACTTTGAGCTAAGGGTCAAGGCATCCAATGAGCTTTGTTCCGTTTCACCTGTTTTCCCATCCCTCAGATAATAGGAATGCAAAAAACTACTTTTAATTGTAAACTAGTGCAATAATAAAAGGGAAGGAGGGATGGAACCTACCAAAACAGGAAGGCAAGTGGGTGGAAGCAGAGGAATGGAGGAGTTTATGAGAAGGGAACGACAATTGTGAAGAATAAAGTCCTCTGTCTGACCAGACCATTATAACCCCCCTGTAACACTGCCTTCACCTTTGCATGCCTATTTCCACCTGTTCCTCATTTTAAATTAAAGAATCTGATAGAAGGACTTGATAGTGTTCTGAAAGTAAAGTACCAGCCTGCACATTTGATGCAGTAAATTAGTCGCTGTGGGCATGACAGCTTCTGAAAAACACGCTAGATCTATAATGTGTCCTTTTTCCTTCTGCTTGCACTATTTGGAGAAAGGGGGATCTACACTACTGCTTTTAAAGCGCTTTAAAGCACTTTGAAAACGTTTTGAAACCTGTATATGCAGTGTGTCCTGGGCCCCAACAGTTGTCAAAACTGTTATAAAGCACTTTAAAGCGCTTTAAAGCAGTAGTGTAGATCCCCCCAGAGGAGCAATAAATGAACCTTCCCAGTATCATCTGGTTTAGACAATTCCGCTGTAGAACACAGAGGACCCAGCTGGTGAATAAAGCCTCATAGCATGCAACCCATGAACATGTGGCGCCTTGCACAACATTGCCAGCAATTGGCTCTGAATCAGCTGCCCATCAAATGAATGCTATGGAAGTATGGACTCACACACAGAGATGAACCCAGCTGCTGAAAACAGCAAGATTAAAATACCTACATTACTACAAACTAGCAAAATGGTCAGCATTGTGGCATGTCATTCCGCGCAAGGTGCTCAGCCATTCACTTATATGGCAGAAAGTTAAGGGGTGCATTCAGAATAGGGTGACCCTATGAAAAGGAGGACGGGGCTCCAATATCTTTAACAGTTGTATAGAAAAGGGAATTTCAGCAGGTGTCATTTGTATGCATGCAGCCCCTGGTGAAATTCCCTCTCCGTCACAACGGTTAAAGCTGCAGGAGCCCTGCCCTCTTCTGTATCTGGTCACTCTAGCTATACTAGATACAAAAGAGGGCAGGGCTCCTGCAGCTTTAATTGTTGTCAGGAAGAGGGAATTTCACCAGGTGCTGCATGCATACTAATGACACCTGGTAAAATTCCCTTTTCTGTTCTACTGTTAAAGATACAGGAGCCCTGTCCTCCTTTCCATAGGGTCACCCTATTCTGAATGCACCCCTTAACTTTCTGCCATATAAGTGAATGGCTGAGCGCCTTGCGTGGACAGACGCACCACAATCCTGATGCCACACTGCAGTGTGATGAAAACGTGTGCTAGAATCCAGGGAACAGCTATTGAAGGGGGAGGAGAGATTTTGCAGACAAGGCTCTAGCTTTACTCTTTCTCTCTCCTCTATCCCTTTGCCTTGCTATTTCCCCATCCATCCCAGCCTCTAATAAATAAATAAAAAATAAATAAAAATAAATAAATAAATTATGAGGACAGGTCTAAACGTTCCATGTGGCTTGCGTGTTGAGCTGGGTGATCAACTCTCATCATTCCCCGCCGGACAGGGGATGATGTTAGTTGCCATCCAAAAATATTGAGAGTGCCAGGTCGGGGGAGTCTGATTTAGATGGTTACATGAAATTGCTTTTTTCCATACTGTTCTGCGTATTGTTATGTACTGGGTTGCCATGTTTGATGGGAGGCACGCAGGATTGCCAAGTGGTGATGGTGGCACAGATATATCTAGGTCCTATTGCACCAAACACACCCTGAAGCAGTAGCTTTAAAAAGCCCCAGTAATTAAAAAGAGAGATCAAGAAGTTTTTCGTTTATAAAGAAAAGCAGGGTAATAAATACATTTTTAAAAATAAATAAAGCAAGCAATAAATACACAGTTATAATATATGTATGGTCACTTTTCCCTGCCTGCTTCCCCTCTAATTAATGAATTCAGCAATTGTGACATATAGTTGAAACAGATAATTAGACCTGATGATAAGTATAGAGTTAATTCTTAATTCTTCAACAATATGATGCAAGAATTACAATCAGACATATTTAAATTATTTTAAGGCTCCATGAGTTAAGAATTTACCAGCCCATTCTCTATATGTACTCTTTATGCGTCTTTTCCACTGTTTTTTCTCTCCTCTTTTCTTTCTGATCTCCTTTTATCCATTGTGATACAAGCAATCCACTTTATAGAAGCTTATTTTTCTATGCTTAAGAAGCCCAAACCCCAGTCATACTACATACTCAAAATGTTATCAGAGTGTATAACAATGAGGGATTTGCTCATTTAACCATGTTACTATGTAGCATGGCAACCCCATGTAAATTCTATAAAGATCCAATTAAAATCACTTTAAAATATTTTAGAAGAGCAGTTTTAAAAGAGTATTACATAAAAGTCTAAAAGATTAAAAGCCCACAACCCTGGCTATTAACTTCAAAAGGGTGATGTGCCAGAATTCCACTTTCTATTGTGCAGAAAGGTAAGAGGGTATTTGGTGTAAATTCCAAATAAAATCAATAAAATCAATCTAACTTATCCAGTTAAATGTTAGCTACTTAAGTAGCGTCTTGGGTCCCAGAGCCTGTGCAGTGTGGTCTGAGAGAGAGCATCTTGACCTCTGGGTAGATGTTATATGGAAGGCTCTCAAGGAGAGAGCAAACTCTATTTCTGATGTCAGTGGTCTAGCCAGCAAATTAGAAATTAGAAAATTACTTAGTGCCAGGACCCACCTTTGTAACAATGCTAAACTTGCATCTCAAACGAGTCAGCCAGTATGAAAGCTTCATCCCACGTACCTGCTTCCCTCAGATTTTCCCCGTAGCAATAAGCTTTCGCGGTTGTTGTTGTTTTTGCTGCCAGGCGACAGCGATCCTTTGCATACCAGGAAGTGAGTTTAAGGGGGGAAATGTAAAAAATCATTAAAAAATCAACGGATGACCCAATTCAAGTCAAATTTGGTATGCTTAAAGCTCTCCCTAATATCTATTACTGTGCCAATTTTGGTGTCTTTATCTTTAAAGCTTGTGCAGATGTAAGCATTTTTTAAAAAATCCTGCTCCTGCACCCCAGCAGCAGCTCGGAAGATACGTTCAAAATGTAAGGGCTAAATACAGCGAATCTTTTTGCTTTATTGCACAATTAAGGCAGGATGCATGGGAGTACTTCACAATCAAAGCAGATTACTTACGAAATATTCTAGATGGGACTGCTGACTTACATCAGAGTATAGAATATATATCAAAACATGTATTAGGCCAACTCAAGGGTCAAAAAATACTGTGCAAACTTTCAAATTCTTCAGTACTCTTTACCAGGGAAGATGGTAAACAAAGCAACGAGAGACAGGGAGGAAATAATTTCTGATGCTAAAAGCCACAGAGTTTGCATTTGGTCCTACTTTCCACCTTAAAGCTGTACTCAAATAGCTTTAACATCAGGCATTTTTTTCCTTCCACTTTCTTGATTTGTTTGTCATCTTGCTTGAAGAATAGGGGGTAGCAAGCAACGTGGTACCCATAGTGCAAGAGTGGTCAGTATACCAAGATGGTACATTTACCACTCTCAAAGAACAAGTGAGCAACTTATTCATGCTTATACTATGAAGTAGTTCAACAGAATCCTCTCTGTGAATTGTACTTCTGTGAGGGAGAATAATAATCAAAGAATAGCCCTGCTAGATTAGACCACGTAATGTCCCACAATGGCCAACCAGATGATGCCCTCAGGAAACCCACAAAGCATGAAGGCAATAGCCCTTCCCTGCTGTTGCTTCCCAGCAAACTAATATTCACTGAAATTCCACTTGGCCATCCTGGCTAACAGCTGCTAAGACAGAGTTCCATGCATCCCAAAATTATAGTTCCCAGCATTCCTTTGACAAGCCGTGACTAGTGCTGCAGTGTAGGCAAGGCCATAGCCACACAGAAGGGCCCTGCTGGATCACACCAAGGGCCCATCTAGTCCAGCACTCTGTTCACGCAGCGGTCAGTCAGCCATCGGCCAGGGATGAACAAGCACGACAAGAGTGAAACAGCACCCTCCTGCCCATGTTCCCCAGCAACTGGTGCGCACTGGCTTCCTGCCTTGAATACTGGAGATAGCACATGACCATCAGGGCTAGTAGCCATTGATAGCCTTTGCCTCCAGGAATGTATCCAACCCCCTTTTAAAGCCATCCAAATTGGTGGCAGACCATTGTGGGAGCTATCTGTACGATTTCTGTAATGGATCAGGCTAAACCTCCTAGTCTGCAAGTGTCCTCCTTGGAAAGGTGCTACATCCGACTTGAACTGGCTCACAGGAAGACAGCAGAATATTTATTTGTTTTCCTGTTCAGTCAATCGCTGTGGCAAGTAAGCAGGCTGGGCCTGTGGAGTGGGGATCCTCATTGGTTTCTCTCACACTGCATCCTGACTCCTCATTCGTACGGAAGTGCCGTGCAGACTGCAGCCATACCAACCAGATCAGAACAGCACACCGCGTGCTGAACTTGTCCACTCGCTCCTCTGTTAAGAACTGGCTTGGTTACTTGTGACGCAAGCCCCCATCTGTCACAGCCTTTTCAAGTACTGCATCGAGGAGTTTGAATGGTCCCAAATCTTTCTCTCTCTTTGTACCCCTGGGACATGCCCTGTAATTGAGATCACAGCTCCTACTGAATAATTCAGGGAGGCGCTGAATGTCAGGTTTATTATAAACACACAGATTATGGTGGGCTCACTTTCCTTAACAGCAATGAGGAAAGGATCAATAGCCAAGCCTCTCCTCCTGATTCCACCCCACCCCTCTAAAAAAAAAAATGCTTCCTGTATCCAGCTCTTATTCCAAAGCCACCTGGTTTTAAGTAGCTTTGCTGTTCAGCAGCTCGCTCCATCCGGAGTCATATTGGTATTCTTTTCAGTGTCTACCACCTTGAATCTACTGGCCTTAGTCCATTGTCTTTATATCCAGCATCTGCCCATAGTCCCTGAAAAGCCTCAAACTCTCCCTGACCTCTCTCTGCCCTTGAAAAATCACCTCGTCACTATGTTTCTGACCCTCGGTCCCTTAATCCTCTCCCTCCCTTGTCCAATAATACAATGCAAACCTCTCCTTCACAGATGAAACCACAGCAGACTTGTTCACGTGCATGTTAAACCTCTTCCTGCTGCCTCCCTTCAAGGGGCCATATAACATTTTCCAGTGTTTTCAAAGTAATGAACGTAAGCCTCGTCCATATCAGAGCAAGGGATGGTAATGCACATTCAAGATTAATGAAATTCAGCGATATTTCAGGTCTGACAGCCCTATTTCTGGCAGTCCTGGAATTAATGCGCTAGGCGGTTTGCTGCAGCTGATATGAGGAATCTTCTGAGGTGTCCCCCACCACCACTCCTAATGTGAATAAGGCTTCCAGATCTTTAGCTCAAAGCACTGCATCCATTTATCTTGCTAATACATTCATCATACTGGGTTTTCATTTGGAATTTCAGAGGCTGCCTTTGGAGAAGAAGGGAAATGCAGCACCCAGCAATGGAGCACGCCAAGTATGCTTTAGGCATGCATGCCGGCCCGTAGCCAAAAATGTTGCAACCGAGTGTGTGTGTGTGGGTGACTGAAAGATTTCACTGGAGTGGGAAAGCTTCAGAAGCTAATGCAAAGCAGCAAAAGCCAAAATAAGAAGAGTCTAATCAATTTTAAACGAGTTGACAAACAAAATACCATTTCGATTTTAAAAAAATTAAGAAGCAAGAACCAAGTGCTTGTCAGTCACCCGAGTGCTTTTGCACTTATTTGCCAGAGCAGGAAAAAGATGGAAACAGCTTTACTTCTTACTGAGACTACATTTTTTTCTCTTCCATCGCCATTAATAAAAAGTTTCTGGGGGTCAGGGGACAGAGTTCTAATGAAAGCAGAGCATTCAAGGAAAGGATCTGCATTACCTCTGAAGGGTTCAGTTCTCTGCATCCCCCAGCTATAGATCTGTATACATAAAGGCAGCAAAACTCCCACATTTCCTTTCTGGGCTTTACAATGTTCTAACTTAGGGACGCCCCCACGACAGATCTATTTTACATGCCTTCAGATTTCCCTTCTGTCAGATTGAACTTTCTTTCTATTTGAAAACATTCTATATTTATTTCCCTATTGAGAAACGAAAGGGTTGTTTACGCCAAGTGGTCCATAAATTTGTATCCACCCTATCTTTGGAATCTCGATCAAAGGACGAGGGAATAGGGAAGCTAATACCATTTACTATGAAGAGATTCACAGCCAAGGCCCTGTAAAAAGTCTGATATTACAGCAGCAATGGACAGCACTACAAAGCAGCAACACATCTATGGGGGTGTAGAAGAGAACCAGAATTCAATGTTCCCTTTGACTCCAGGGTAATTTGGATGTTTCAACTTCCCTCAGAACATTAAGAAACAACTATGGTTGGAAGCAAGTCATCAGTCTTGAAGCACTAATGTTTTGTGGAGGAGTACAATTATTCCAGTGCAAGTGGATACAACTTGGCAGAAAATAGTGCACAAAGAGCTTGGTTTTTGTGTTTTTGTACCTTTCTCCTGCATCGTTTACTTATTTAATGAATTTATATATCACTTACCATATCTAAAAACAATCTCTAAGCAGTTTATAAAGAAAGTTTAAAATAATCATAATGAATACAAAAACATTTATATAAAACATTTATGCAAATATTAAAACGAAATACTCAAAACACCATTGTATATAACACACTATATGAGCTCCATCAGCTGAGCGTTTTATTGCACACTCATTGCTGGGCACTTAAAGATTTTCGTGGGTCTCCCTCATGACGACGTCTGCCTCCTGCCCCTTCCAGCCTTCCTTGTGCCACAAAAAAACACCCAGAAAGTCTGATATATTTTCTCCATGCAAAATAAAAGTGCCCTTCCGTCCCATGTATTGCTGTCCTCCCGCTATGTTGCTTTCATTGAGGGCGGTCCTGCTGATGAAAGAGGAGGGTGGGGCGGTTCTCCTCCAGCTTGCTGAGTCTGTCAGTCGAATGAATGGACTTGTGCTTGGCCGGTCGAACAGTCTTTTATTTATTTTATTTTATTTATTTATTACATTTTTATACCGCCCAATAGCCGAAGCTCTCTGGGCGGTTCACAAAAATTAAAACCATCATAAAAACAACCAACAAGTTAAAAACACAAATACAAAATACAATATAAAAAGCACAACCAGGATAAAACCACGCAGCAAAATTGATATAAGGTTAAAATACAGAGTTAAAACAGTAAGATTTAAATTTAAGTTAAAATTAAGTGTTAAAATACTGAGTGAATAAAAAGGTCTTCAGCTGGCGACGAAAGGAGTACGGTGTAGGCGCCAGGCGGACCTCTCTGGGGAGCTCATTCCACAACCGGGGTGCCACAGCGGAGAAAGCCCTCCTCCTAGTAGCCACCTGCCTCACTTCCTTTGGCAGGGGCTCACGGAGAAGGGCCCCTGTAGATGATCTTAAGGTCCGGGTAGGTACATATGGGAGGAGGCGTTCCTTCAAATAACCTGGCCCCAAACCGTTTAGGGCTTTAAATGTCAATACCAGCACTTTGAATCGGGCCCGGACCTGGACTGGCAGCCAATGAAGTTGTAAAAGGACTGGCGTAATGTGATCTCGCCGGCCAGTCCCTGTTAGTAAACGGGCTGCCCTGTTTTGTACCAGCTGAAGCTTCTGGACCGTTTTCAAAGGCAGCCCCACGTATAATGCATTGCAGTAATCCAAACGAGAGGTTATCAGAGCATGGATAACTGTAGCTAGGCTATCACTGTCCAGATAAGGGCGCAGTTGGTATATCAGCCTAAGCTGATAAAAGGTGCTCTTTGCCACTGAGTTCACCTGTGCCTCAAGTGACAGTTCTGGATCCAAGAGCACCCCCAAACTACGGACCCGATCCTTTAGGGAGAGTGCAACCCCATCCAGGACAGGGCAAACCTCACCTCGCTGGACAAATGCTTTTGCTTCTCCAACCCCAGCCACGTTGCCTACAGAAACAGCGCCCAGCTGATTAAACACTGAATCAGTAAAACCCTAGACAACGAAACCAGAGTGAGCGGGGGAAGGCAACCACGTCCATCACCTGACAAGAACCATTGAACTGGGTGGGTTGGGGGAGAGAAAAGGGGCGGGGGGCACAACAGCAGGAGAGCAAACAACACCGGCAATCATGTAAGGGACCAGAGTTAGCCACACTAATGACATGGAGGTCAAAATTCCAGGGGGGGGGGGAGTAGGTGTGATGGAGCCCTATATCACCTTTTTTTCAAGAAATGCAGAATACGTGGCTCTTCCCCACCTCCTATTTTATTCTCAGAACAACCCTATGAGGTAGATTAATGTGAGAGATGGTGCCTACCCAAGGTCATCCAATGAGCTTCATGGGTGAGTGGGGATCAAATCCAACTCTACTCTGACACTACTCTACTCTAACCACTATACCACACTGGCTCTTGATTTCACTGACCATTCATTTATTCTCAGGTAATTTTGTACTTTCCAACCTCCGTGATTTCTGTCGAAGGGAAAAGGAAACAGAGGGACCAACTAGGGAGTGCAGGGAGGGTGGCATCCTGCATTTCCTCATGTTGCTGACCACATGCGATTATTCTTCAGAAGCACCTGCAGCTCAGGCCAACAAAGGCCTGAATGAAATATGATGGAGTAGCCACCTATGTTTTATTCCTCTCTGCTCTGTTCACGTACAAAGCAGTAGGGCGGTAAGGGTCTGTTTATAATGATGATGATATTTTTATTATTAACAATAACAATAATAACCCTAATTTTTCATGTAATGGTGGGCTTTTCTACACGAGGCATTTATCACGCACTTGAGATTCTCTACTCACAGTTGTTTATGAGTTCTTAAGAGAAGACATCATAACCCTCCAGTTTTGCTTCTGTATCTAACCCGCACTTTCAGCGAGTTTTTTAGAGCAGGGAAAATGCAGCATTTAATTGTGGAAGCAAAAGAAAGCACAATTTCCTCTTGTGTACCACAGTGTCACCTAGAAGTTATGTAGTGGAAAAGTAGGAAAGAAAACACCCCTTGTGTAGTGCTTGGATCTCAATTCTCCGATTAAAAGCCTCGTGGAGTGTTTTGAAGAGGGGAACAAAACAACCCCCCTTCCCTCCCTGCACTCTAAAGTTTGAAGCAATTTTCTCCCATTTTGGCTCACTTGCAGTTTCAGAGTTGGGTGTCTGTTTGGTTTTTTTAAGTACATTTCATGTGAAAGATAGACACCATCCCCTATTCACCTCTCAGTTTATACACAAATGGGTCAAACATGTGAACAGACACACAGAGTTGCCATACTGCATCTAGCTTGGCCTGGAGTTACAATTGTTAAGAATTAAATAAGCATATGTGTAGGGTGACCATATGAAAAGGAGGGCAGGGCTCCTGTATCTTTAACAATTGCATAGAAAATGGAATTTCAGCAGGTGTCATTTGTATATATGGAGAACCTGGTAAAATTCCCTCTTCATCACCACAGTTAAAGCTGCAGGAGCTGTACTAGAGTGACCAGATTTAAAAGAGGGCAAGGCACCTGCAGCTTTAACTGTGGTGATGAAGAGGAAATTTCACCAGGTTCCCCATATATACAAATGACACCTGCTGAAATTCCCTTTTCAATACAACTGTTAAAGATACAGCAGCCCTGTCCTCCTTTACATATGGTCACCCTACATATGAATGCCAATGGCCTAGAAGGTGTGTGTGCATGTGATTGATAACCTATGCAGACAACAATGTTTGTGTGTGTGTGTGTGTTTCAATTCAAATATGAATGTATATTTGTCATTTGTATGCATGCAGCACTGGGTGAAGTTCCCTCTTCATTACCACAGTTAAAGCTGCAGGTGCCCTGCCCTATTTTAAATCTGGTCACTCTAGTATAGCTCCTGCAGCTTTAACTGCTGTGATGAAGAGGGAATTCCACGTTCATAGTATTTGGAGCACTTGTTTAGGTAACTTACACTTATTACAACAATGGACAGTAATTAGTATTGCTGGCAGGCCCCTTTGATGAGGAGGAGGCTGTACCAGGGGTTCAACTCTTCTCTCCCCCTCCCCCCAGCAAAGTTTCTGTCCTGTTTAGGCCAGGTCAGGCTAAATGCTGTGGCAGTCTATGGGGCAAATCCACACAGCAAGGTCAAAAGGAAGGCAAAGGAAACATATCTTTCTGGAAGAAAGGGAGGCCAAAGCAGGGTCTAGGTTAGGGTTACCATATGAAAAGGAGGACAGGGCTCCTGTATCTTTAACAGTTGCATGGAAAAGGGAATTTCAGTCGGTGTCATTTGTATGCATGTCACACCTGGTGAAATTTCCTCTTCATCACAATAGTTAAAGCTGCAGGAGCTATACTGTGACCAGATTTAAAAGAGGGCAAGGCACCTGCAACTTTAACTGTTGTGATGAAGAGGGAATTTCCCCAGGTTCCCCATATGTACGAATGACACCTGCTGAAATTCCGTTTTCAATACAACTGTTAAAGATACAGGAGCCCTGTCCTTTTCATATGGTTAGCCTAGTCTAAGTCAAGGCTGAGGTCAACCATACACACAGAGTCAGTAAAGTTAGGTTGCAAAGTACCAGGAGCTGAAGGAAAAGCACCGTTCCAGCAGCTAGCAGGCCTTCATTGAAGGCTTATAAGCTGGAGCCTCCACAGCCCCACTGGCTGCCAGGATCCAACTGCTGCATGACAGAGGCTTCTGAAAGAAGTCTTCCTCATAAATAGGACCCTACTCACAAGGAGTCCTTTATTAACAAAGTGCCCTCTTTTGCAACTGAGCCCTCCTTCTTATAGGGATCCCATTGTCCTGCCCATTGAGATGACAATGCTCTCAGGAGCTAGGTGGTCGTTCAGCCTGTCTCTGAGGAAGTTCCCCTTCTCTTTCAGGGCTGGGACTGGGGCTATTTTCCCTCAGGGCCCAGAGTCCACCTGGTCTCTTAACATGGGCTGCTCTAGATCCTCCTCTTTGGAGGATACTTCCAGCAGGGGCACAGCAGCTAGTGTCATTTTTATAGCCACCTATAAGCCATCTATATCCCTCTCTCACTTCTGGATTGGGAACTAGAGGGTCAGGTTTGGCCCTGAGCCACTGTTGCCAACCCTTAAGGTACTGTCTCTCTTGCTCGCTATAAATTACTGAGTACCTGATGCAGAGGCTCGATATGAAGAAGACTTGCTAAAGTCTCACCACTCTCACATGCAGTGAGAGACAAAGCCTGCTGTCAGTTTAACATATCCACAGTGAAGCGATGCGAAGGAGAGCTGCTCATATGTAACTGAAATTTGACAGTAATAAGGCAGGAGAGGGAGGTGTTTGTACAAAGCAAACCTATACAGTTTTAATTAATGATTGAGGCTAAGAATCGCCTCAGAATCCCACATAGCATGTACCTTGGCACAGAATCTCTGAGCAAGTTAGCCTGAAAATACCATAAGCATATCATTTCTTCCAGCTCCAAACTGTTATTTTACTAATGACTCATTATTATATTTATAGCCATTCAGGGGGAAAAATGTTTAAAAGTCGTGTTTTGTCACCTGTCTCTTGGTTCCTCTCAGCAGACACTAAGGAAAAGCTGTATTTATCCCCAGGAGTGGTTGACACTAATAGAATGGCTCTCCGAGAAACTACATTTCATTTGAGTTTTGCCAAAAGACTCATACACATTTATTCAGACAAAGTCTTTCTTTCAACATGTCTTTATGGGAAAGCTCCCAACCATAAACATGTGGTTCTAAATTGCACATATAGCTTAATGGCATGCCTGTTTCAGAGGCAGAGACTGGTAGGTGAAAGCAGCAGCCCTGTTTTGATAATGGTGAAGATTGCTGGAAAGTTTAGAGTCATGATGCATGGCAGATTGGTTGCATGAGAGGTTTTCTTCACAGAGGAAAAAATACATATGCATACTGCTGTAATTCTTTTCTTTCCCCTCAGTCAGTCATATTCAATGTTTTCTTCTCACTTCATTTATGCATTTAGATTTACAATTTCTGTCCTTCTTTCTGGCCCTCCACAGGTCTTCAAAGTGTTGTTTTACCTCATCAAACAACATAAAATACCATAATACCATTACAAATGAATGTAAAAACAAACAAAAATCTACACACACTTGTGCATAGCCATTTAAAGTTCAGCAAAAGAGAAACACCTTCACACTGATTTTTCGGGAAATGCCCATAGGGTTGCCTCAGTGTATCTGCCTTGGCATCTAATCCTTCTTTAACTGGTAAGATCTGTGTGGCATTGTCATATTTTCTACTTTTATGTTACCTCATAAGATGTGGTGTTTGTGATGGATGGTTGAAGGCATTATTGTACAGACACAAACACAGTATTTTAACATGGAGTAGGGCTTTTCCAAATATGTTTTGAGCAGTAAAAGAATGGCTGTTACTCCTTTGTTTTGAAGGATCCTCCACATATCTTTCTTCAAGGCAGTGTCTCACATGGTGGTGATGCCACATTTGGCCAAGTTTCAAAGAGCAGTATTTTGACATATAAGAGAAGGCACCAATGAACTGTTATTGCATAATAATTATTCACAAGAAATCTAGATGCTCAGAAACTTGGATAAATCCCTGGAGGAAAAGGCTATCAATGGCTACTAGCCCTGATGGTTATGTGCTATCTCCAGTATCCAAGGCAGTAAGCTTGTGTGCACCTTGTTGGTTCCACACTCTGTGTGAACAGAGTGCTGGACTAGATGGACCCTCAGTCTGATCTAGCATGACACTTCTTATGTTCTTAAACATGTATCTTAGGCTGCCAGGTTGCAAACTGGTGATTTCTCCCTAGGTCCTTTTGTGAAACCTACCTGCTGGGCCCCAGTAAAGAGCAGGGCCCCAGTAAAGCTACACTACAGGAGGTGAGAGAGGGCATGAAAAAAGTCAGAAAAGGAGAGAAGCTGTAGTTTCTTCTTCTTCAGGTACAGAGGAATTTAGAATTTAAAGATACAGGGGGAATCTGAAGGTTGCAAATTAGCAATCCTACCTATCTCCTCGGTCCTATTAATCTAAATGGTGGGGGAGGGGGGACACTTCTTTTCTGTACAAGGAAGTTCTAACAGAAGGAAACAAATTGCTCATCTAGCTGTGTATTTATCTTGTTGAGATTGCCACTTTGTCATTCACTGATATCATTAAGGAACCATAACGGCAAAGAATGAATAATTGGTTATTGGCTGAATATTTTAAAGTGATAATATATGTTTAATTTTTCATCCAAGAAAGTGTCTTTCACACAACAGATTTTTCAGAATCAAAGTCTTCTGTTACCTCGCCATGCTATGCCTATGTGTAGGCATTCATGCTAGAGGATGAACTTGATGTGATGTTGTTTGCAAGTCAAATGCAATCCCAACACTGAATGACTAATGTGATATTGTATCATGGTTCCTGAACAAACACTTGGGAAATGGATGCAACCAATCCAAAAGCACATGTGAAATGACTGCACCCAGTTTTTCTTAGTCCAATTTGAGTGAAACATTTGTAGGCATCTCTACCTATAAACCTGAAAGTATATGTGTGGGATGTATGTCCTGAAATGTTTACCCTCTTCCAGATGAATTAAAAACTTGAAATTTGGCACACTGATAGGTCTGGCTATACAATGTACCAGAAAAATCTAAAACTACAAAAATTTGAGTTTTAAGTATTTTTAAAGAATTTAATAATAATTAAAAAAAACCTAGGCTTATGCCTACAAATCCCAGCACGCCTTGGGTGGCAGGCCAGACTGACTGCCTTTGGCAGCCATTGTGAGTGCACGGACAGGTGGTCGCTGCATGCCTTTCACAACCCAGACTCTTAAGGTCAGTCTCCAGTAGTCAACCCAATTCCACATAAAAGGAAACAACCCACATAAATGGGCTGCATCCATTTGCGGTGCCTCCTCCCACCCGCCATGTGTGGTTTTAAAATCATAACTAGATACATCAGTGTGACTTTGAGAGGTGGGAACCGCTCTGGTTGCGAGGGGGGAACCTAAGGAGCAGCTCGAGTCTGGATTGACAGAGCCAGATCAGCTGACTTGTCCGAGATAAGGCATAAGATGGGGCAGTGAGATGAATCATTGTCTCCCTTGGGGTCCTCAAGGCATGGAGGATGCATGCTTGGCTACCTGAAGCAGGAGGCCCTACATGGTAATGCATAGCACAGAACAGCTAGGATTTCTTGTTTTGCTTGGTTGTAACTGTGAATGGCTCTCTATTTTACCCTGCACTCTGCTTTATTGGATTTTTATTGCAGCACTATTTTTTACCTTGTCATTCCTTTTAAACCTAGTTTTATCCCTTTTAACTTTCCTCCCTTTCTCCCTTTAATAAACTGCTTTAAAGCCTTAAGCAGGTGTGGTTTACTTCAGGGTAACTCCTGGTGCTAAGTCCAGTGTTTGATTGGTTTCAGGCGTGTGGCTGGGTGGTCAGCTGGGACTTACATGGTCTACCTGGCAAGGGACAGCATATTGATTACCCCCGCCCTTCATTTGAAAGACTTCTCTATGCTTTTTAAGAATTGTTGTGCCAGTCACAATTTATTTATTTATTACATTTCTATACCACCCCATATAGCCAAAGATCTCAGAAAACAAAATTTAAAATCATAAGATACAATAACATAGTACAATATAAAATGTCCTTATATTAGAACAGGAATTACCCACTTTAGAATGTTTCATCCACTATTTGTATTTATTTCAGTGTATTATAGGGTGGCAACTTGCTCATCAGTCAAAAAAAAAGAAAAAAGAGGAAATGCATAATCAAAAAAGAGAGCAAAAGAGAGCATGCATTTGCATACACTAATTAATACGTATAGGGAAGGCAGCACAAACTCAGTGTCGTAAAGACAGCACCTTGGACTGGACAGCCCTTCAAGTAGAGAAATGTCTTCTTTAACATAGGGCAACATAGCCTCCCTACTTTACTGGTCACTGGTACACCTAGGGGTGACCACATTACACCAATTTTAAAATCTCTTCACTGGCTGCCAATTAGTTTCCAGGCGAAGTATAAAGTGCTGGTTATCACCTTTAAAGCCCTACATGGTTTGGCTCCAGGCTACCTGTGGGATCGCCTTCTCCTGTACAATCCACCCCGCACACTCAGGTCCTCTGGGAAGAATCTACTTCAGTCAGTCAAAGTTAGGCTGACGGGTATTACTCAGAGGACCTTCTCTTCTGCTGCTCCCAGACTGTGGAATGGCCTGCCGGAGGAGACTCATCAATTTGACAGTCTATTAGCATTCAAGAAAACTATCAAGATTGAGCTCTTGTGGCAGGCCTATCCAGGGGAATTTTAGGATGTTTTTAGAATGTTTTTAGGATGTTTAACAATGTATATTATGTTTTTAATTCAGTTTTATGTATTTTATGTTTGCTGTTGTTCCCTGCCTCGATCAAAATGGAGAGGCGGGTAAGAAATAAATATTATTATTATTATTATTATTATTATTATTATTGCCTGTCCCATCCCAAGGGCTCAGGGCAGATAATTATGTTGATCACAGAACTCCCAGTTAATTGTTAGGAAACCTCTGAACACACAAACAGCCAATTTCAATTTTAAAATTCTTATTTATTCATTCATTCATTCATTCATTCATTCAATTGATACTCTGCCCTTCAATGGTCAATCATCATACCTGGGGTGGCTTACAAAAGAATAAAAAAAATACAAATATTGCTAAACATGTAAAACAATACCACAGCACAACATACCACTCCAATCAATACAAATCCACAGCAGTTTAAAAGAATTAAACACTTCTTACATGATTTCTGGAAATTAACAGAACTACACATTACCCAACACATAGGTGGCTCCTGCCTAAAAGGTCAGCTGTGTCTTTCCTTCTCACCTCTGCTGTAATGTTTAGTCTAACTTTTTGTCCTGACTAGGGTGACCAACTGTCAGGATTTCCCCGGATTTGTCCAGGTTTTTGTTCTTTCCATGGTGTCGGGGGATTTTCTATAATTTTCAATAATGTCCTGGAATGACACACCTTCCCCTTTAAGGCTGCCATTAGCATGGCAGGAGGGAATGACATGCTTTCTTGAGGCACATCATTCCCCCACCCCGAGCTCCAATTGAGGTCTTAAAGGGGAAAGTGGGTCATTCGTGGACATTATAGAAAAGGCCCCAATTGGAGTGGATGGTGGTGGTGCAGAATGAAATCCTTTCCCTTCCTCCACTCCAATCGGGTTCTTTAAGGTGGCGGGGGAATAACGTACTTTCTGCAGGACTCAGAAAGCTGCTTCCCCACACACACACTAGGTGTCCTCTTTTTGGGCTTCCCAAATATGGTCACCCTAGTCCTGACTCATAATGCTGTACCTGTATATTTCCCTATGGATGGGGAAATGAACAATCTCGTGCTGTGACATGAGGTAAGTTGTATCAGATGGTACAAACAAGAGGGAAAGATCAAGACACTCCACTGTTGTGTATGGCAGTAGCAGCTTGCTTCAGAAAATTAATAGTTTCAGATCTAGGCTTGGTCTTTGACTCGTCTCTGGAAGAATGGACTTCCATAGTGGTGAGGCAACCAGTGGGAATGTGCAACTTTCTGGTCCTGGCCATATAGAAATAGTGTGCTGGATCCAGACCTGGTCATTCTTAGAGCAGACACATTGAAATCAATGGGACGTAACTTATTCATGATTACCTAAAGCCCAATTGATTTCAATGGCTCTACACCAAGCATGATTCAGGGGGGATCTACACTACTGCTTTAAAGCGCTTTATAACAGTTTTGACAACTGTTTGGGCCCAGGACACACTGCATATACAGTTTTCAAAACGTTTTCAAAGTGCTTTAAAGCGCTTTAAAAGCAGTAGTGTAGATCCCCCCTAAGACATGATTCAACCCATTAAGTTTAAGCTGGTTGATCTTAAAGGCCTCTTACCTTGGGTCCAGGTTGTGTATTTCCCTAATTTCTTCTCTACATGCTGGAAGATACTTTGGAGCAGTATCTTCACCGCCTCTGTCCTCAGCGGTGTGAGATAATCCCGATGCAGAGGAGGGAGAGCAGGGTTTCTGGGTAACCATCTGGGTCCCAGAGCTGCCCCCCTCTTTCTAGAGGAAGGCAACCAATCACTGGTCACCTACCACAAGACTCCACCCCAGGGTTGGTCCTGGATTGGCAGTGGAGCAACATTACACAGCGGAAGCCTCGTGTAGACGTAGCTCCCTTTGGAAAAGTCAAGGTAAATCCCTGATTTTTTCAAATTGTTGCATCACAGGGAAGCACCATGGGGCACAGAACCACAGCCATCGCAGGGCTTTCTCCGCATGTAGACAGTCCCTGACTATCAGTCCATCTAGCCCACTATAGTTGACACTGAGAGCACCATCACACCCGTACGTTTGCCCTGATTTACCCTTGAATTATCTGCCCACGTTTCCACAGCGTGTGAAAGTCTGATCAACTTACATCTTTGTGCTTTTATGTTTCATTCATTTTTATACCTCTCCTCTCGTGAACACCAGACTATCACTGTTCTTGCGTTGAGATGCACATCCTCCACAGATCTCCTCTGTACCTCCCCCTACAGTTCATTAGCTGGTGGTAGTAGTCCTCCCTATGTGGTTATTCCATTGCCTAGGCTACGCCCTTTCCTCTCACCCTGCCTGGAGGCTTTGGAGCATGAACATACTAAAATCAGTTGCAGGCTTACCTTTGAGAAAACTCTATTGAACAGTGAGAGACTTACTTCTGAGTAAACAGAAGTAAGACCTCAGAAGTAAGCATAGGGTTGCAGAACACTTCTTTCCAGTTTGCTGTTTTAAGACATAAAAAGAAAGCTTCTAAATGACCACACTATTAAAAATCAGTTCTATATGTGTCTAGTCAGAAGTAAGTCTCTCTCTGTTCAATGGGGTCTTCTCAAAAGGAAGTATACATGGGATTTTATATGACTGGGATGTAAATGCAGTTGAAATCAATGGGATTTACTTTTGAGTAAGGGAACCAGCAGATCTGTAGTTTATGAACTTGAAGATGCACAGCTTCTCATGACCAAAAGAATGGAAGATTGATCCTTTGCGCTAGTGAACTACCAGGAAAAGGGAGGGATTTAAAAAACCATTAAAAAAATCAAGGGATGACCCAATCTGGTTCAAACTTGGCAAGACCAAAGCCCTCCTTAAGAGCTATCACTGTGCCAATTTTGATCTCTTTATCTTTAAAAATGAGGTCACTGCTGGCAAGAAGGGTACATTTTCCACATTTCTTTTAAGGTGAAAATGCCTACTCAGGAGTAAGAACATAGAGTTCAATGGGACCTCTTCTTGCTTATAACCCACATGCAAATTTAATCCATAGATTAATTGATTAATCAACTAAAACTCCTATCAGCTGCCACTGGAGGTTGCATAGTGTTCCCCTTGCCACGCACTTCCAATTGCATGAAAGACCGCAGGTGCATGGGCATCCTGTTTATTTCAATGGGCTCAAACCCCCCTCCCCCTTTAGATACTGAGTTGATGGAAGGTGAGAAGGAAGGGATGGTTTGCTTCATGGGAGGGGGAGCCAGGCTGCGATCCTGCATGTGCTTACTTGGGAGTAAGCCACATCAGAGCCTTGGATTGAGGGCAACTTGCAGCCCTCCCCCTTTTTATTGAAAAGGATTGGGGAGAAGGTGAGTGGGGGTGCGGAGGATCCCTGGCTGGGTCATGCACAAGGTGGTCTGCCTAAAGTGGGAAGAGCTTGTCTGACAGCCCCCACCCCCGCAGTAGAGGTGCTTCTACTCCTAAGCAAGCGTGACTTAGCTGCAGCCCAACCCAAGCTGTGTTTACTTGGAAGTAAAGGGCAGTTAACTCCCAAGTCTGCGTGAATTGCTGGAGGCTTTTGGGCTGTGAGAGGTAGAAAAGAGACGCAGAAGGAGGGAGAGAGAGGGAAAGGGGAGGGGAGAGAAGCTATGCAACCAGCCCAGTCCAGCTTAACGACTTGGTGGAGAAAGGAGCCCAGAGAGCATGCCAGGTAGCCTCTCCCAACCTCCTAGGGAATGAAGGAGAGGAGCACCCTCCCTCACTCCCCCCATCTCTACAATGTCACCAATGCATGCCCCTCTCGCTTCCCCGCCCACCCAAAGCAAGTTATAAAGCAAAGGTCGACAAATGAAAGTACAATAGACCATTCTTTCGTTCAACCCAGCAGCCAGGAAGCAGGAGGAGGAAAGGATTTGAATTTGAATTTAAAAACACCCTCTGGAGAAAAGGCATGCCCCTCTCTTTCATCATCAATACCCCAATGCTGGGGTGGGGGGGAGAACCGCAATCAGAGCAGAACTTGTACGACGTCATCTGAGTCCTTTGCATACAACGAATGATGACAGTGAGCTCTAACACTGGTGTGATGGAACCCTGACTGGCAGTGGCTCTCCAGGATTTATTGCAGGATTCATTCCTAGCACTACACAGAGATGTCAGGGATCAAATCTGGGACCTTCTGCATGCAAAGCAGTTGCTGTGCCCCTGAGTTACAGTCCCTCCTATATATAGTAAGTTATGTAGAAATACAATGCATAGGTTTGTTACCCTTTCTGAAAAATGCCGTGTAGCTCAGAATAGTTATCAGGCATTAGGTTTCCTTCTCTATTATAATAATACGTAGTAATTCCCAATTGGGAGATTTCAGCAGCAGCTCTAGCTAAGCTGGCTACAGTTTGTCAGGTTAAAAGGTGGCATGCATGGCTGGAGAGGAGAAGGTTTGAAGCTAGAATAAAATGAAACAGAATTGATTTTTCCTCCAACTGGAAAGGAGACTCAAAAAGCATGCTGTTTGTTTGGAGGTGGGGAGGAAACTGATGCATCTACTATTGACTTTCTGTGGTCTTCCCCGCTCTACTTGTATATTTTTTTAAGTTAACAAATATTACAAAAACATTAGAAATTTCTAGAACCCTTTGCTCACAAGGAAACTGATCTCATGAAACTGTTGTGGTCAATTTATGGCCCTCCAGATGTTGTGGCCTACAATTCCCACCATCCCTCACCATTGGCTAGGTTGGCTAAGGTTGATGGGAGCTGCAGGACAAAACATCCCACAAACTGCCCACCCCTGCTATAAAACCGTGGAACTTCCTGCCACTTTGGGTGAGGAGTTGTGAAACAATACCAGGATGGCAGACAAGGAAAAACATCACATTTGGAGAAAGAACACCACAAATCCTCCCCTTGAGGGTCAGCTTTGGCAAATGACAGCCCACTGTTGGGTAAATGCAGGATTCACTTCTAATGCAACAACAACCAAAGAAGTCTTGGTCACAGGCCCTGTAAAACTAT
This sequence comes from Elgaria multicarinata webbii, assembly GCF_023053635.1. Taxonomy (NCBI): domain Eukaryota; kingdom Metazoa; phylum Chordata; class Lepidosauria; order Squamata; family Anguidae; genus Elgaria; species Elgaria multicarinata. The sequence continues at coordinate 26,251,633 of NC_086173.1, forward strand.
TACACACGTCTGAGCTGAGGTGAGCTAGCACAGACAAGTCAGAATGTCCCTGGGAAATGTGAGAAGTCTTAGTTGACTTTAATGAAATTGTAATTCAAGACAGTAATAACTAATGGTGGTATGAAGGTGAGTGGGCATGGACGAGGGCCAGTCGGCATGTACCAGCAAGCCTGTGCAAAGGAAAAGAATAGTGAAAGGACATGTAGTAAAAAGATTAGGGGCTTCCCGCAAGCAGGGAAACATCTGGAACTAGTTTTATCCCAGGAGCAGGACACTAGACAAGAGGTAACCTGAAAGAGTGAGTGAGAGCCGCATTGTGGATTCAGGACCTCCTCTTTCACTTTGGGTTTCTCTTCATTTACTAAGGCTAATGTAATGTTGGGGATTCATTAAGTGTCCTCATAATCACTTCCTTCCACACTAGAGCACCACTGCTCTCCAGAATTCCCCTTCCCACCTTAATCACTTTTGAGGGGTGTATTGCTGCTGACACTCATGATTAACACAAACCAACCCCTTCTTAAGCAGAGTGTTAGCCAGCTTTAAACCATGGTTACATGGGAACCCTGGCTAACAATCGTGCACCAAATATCAATGGACTTCTCTACACGAGGCATTTATTGTGTGCTCATCATTCCCTACTCACAATTGTTTACAAGTTCTTTAAATAATGTTTTGTCTCTCCAGTTTCACTTCTGGGTCTAACCAGCACTTTCAGTGAGTTTTTGTAGAGCAGGGAAAATGTGACATTTAATTGTGAAAGTGAAAGAAAGTGTGGTTTTTTGCTTGTGTATTAATGCTATTCCGCTATAGCACAGTGCCACCTAGAGATTATGTAGTGGAAAAGCAGGAAATGAAACACTCCTTGTTGTCAAACCAACAAAACTGAAAGTAGATACATCGGATTAAGAGCTGATTAATAAACTCATGTAGAAAAGCTCAATGCTGGCCTAACTGCTGTTAATACAGGAAATTTGCTTCAGAGTGGGAAAAGATCGGGAACGAAGTATAAGCAGCACATCACATGGTGTAGCTGCCAATGCTTTACCTATCATTAAGAGATCCTCAGTGCTACATCTGCAACACCAATGTTTCACACAGGGAGGTCATTATTATCAATGGTGATGGGTAGCAGCAACACTTCAAACAGCACTGGGTGTCTGGGTCTAGCTGTCCCGCAGTGCCCCAGAGGAATCCTATAGGGGGGGGGGAATTAAATGTTGTTGAGATGGAGCTGCCTAGTGGCCCAAGATAGCAGCTAGTTAAGTATTCCCGGGGCTGATGCCAGTCCTGCAAACAAGCAGCCACTATCGTTTACCACACATGAAATCATGGCCAGTTCACAGCCACCCTGGAGATTAACTTCAGAAAAGCCACAAACCACCCCAAAAGAAGGTTGCAGCGTGACAAGTGAAAGCCCCAGGATTAGGAGAGGTATAGTTCGCTTTTTTCAGTGTGTCACTGACAGACCAAATTCTGAAAAAAGTGAAGAAAAGCTAAAAACGATTCTCAATGTGTTGCCGTGAAGATTCACCCCAGTTACATTCTTATTGCAGTCCTGTAAACAATGGCCAAATGTGCAGAGCTAGGGACAATGGAGAAAATGGTGGCCAACCCTTAATTTAAACATGCTTAATTCAAAAAGTGTAGTCCCCACATAAAGGAAGTAAAAATAACAATCTGAAAACATGCCAATCACATCCCACTAGATAAAAGAAGTCTGCATGTTGCCATAATCAAATGGATGACCTTTGACACAACCACGTTTCTCCCATGTGGAATGGTTCCACGCCAGCATCAGAAACATGTGGCTAATCATGTGTCAGGGTTGGGGACTCGGAATATGAAGCTGTATTTTACTGAGTAAGGCCACTGGTCTTGTCTAGCCCAGCACTGTTTAAGCTCTGGCTCGGAGTGGCTTTCCGAGGTCCAAGGCAGCGATCTTTCCCAGCCTTGCTATCTTTTGAACAGGATAGGCAGCCTCCACACCAGGCATTTCCCATTTCAAACCAGATCACACTGAAAACTTGCAGAACTGGCTGTTCAGAGCACAGACTGAGACAGAAAATAGTGCACCTGTGTTGAACAGAGTATTATTAAATGCTTCCCAAGCATTCCCACTGTTTAAACAAATATATTATGTCTGTCCTCATCCTGAGGTGGTACAGTTCTCATTGGGAGGACTGTTCCACCTCATATTAAGCCACACGAAACTGACAGAAACAGATTTTGACAATTAGCCAAGGTGGTATTAACATGCGTACATTTGGATAGCTGCCAAGATGTATTTGTTGAGTAATAAAGGAAGCTTTTAATTAAGCAGTGAGAGTGTAAGATAACTTTATCGCTTGCATGCTGGCAACTGCACTTAGAAATTTTATTTATTTATTTAAAGGATTTATACTTCACCTTGCCAGTGTTTTTTAAGGCAGCAAATGGAACTGCTTTTGCTGTCCCCCTAATTTTTACCCTGGTGTAACCCCACTTTCTGTACCAGACAGGATTACTTTGGATTCTTGTGAAAGGAGAAAGTGGCTTGGCATGGTCATAGAAGAGGAAGAACAATATTTTATTTGCATGGTGCATGGTAAGGAAAAAGTAGAAAAACATATCCCTATCTACCTTCTTCACATATCATGCAAATAAAATAAAGTATGTTGTATTCTTCTACTTTCCCTGTAGCCATGCAGTCATATACTTTCTCCTTTACCAAGAACCCAGGGTAAAAAATAGTTGGGAGACACAAAATAATGGGCTAGATAGATAAATAATCTGACCTGGTAGATTCATAGCCTATTACTGAAACTGTGGTTATGCAAATAGTTAGTATTCTCTGGGCTTGAACTGCTAACCAGGATCAACATGTGTAAAAGATGCCCATGCCTTAGTGGGATACATTCCGGGCAAATGGGACTTGGCAGAGGGCCAGATAGTTTAGTATGGCCCCACTAACTAAGTGCCTTATTCTACAACAGTGGAAATCAAATAAGCCCCCAAATATAACTAGGTGGATTCAATAGTTTGCTAGCCAGCTTTAAACCAGTTGGATTCAATATCTATTGACGTTTGCCACCCATGAAAACCTATACTTCACCAAATTACTGCTGGAAAATAAATTTCAATTAATACGGGGAACTTTTCTTAAATTATATGGGATCTAATGCAAAGCCAGTGCAGGCCGTCAAAGAGACACAGATGACACAAACCCGTTTTATTATATTTTTGATTTGATTTTTTCTATGTAACTATTTATTCAATTTTGGTTCATTGTTTTTATTTAAATATATGAACCCTTACTCTTAAAAAAAAAAGAATGATATGAACAGGAAAGGGGTGATGACAAAGGGGAGGGCATGGGAACAAGGAAGGCAGGATGGGATGAGTGTTTACTGCTTGTTACTGTACTGAAAAATATATTTAATATACATTTAATAATTCTTTGTGATGGAGATCAGCACAACTTCTTTCCCTAGCTTAGCCACATTCCATTTCTTGCTTAAGTACTAGCTCAAACATGCCACACTATTTTGCGACATGTTCCTCTTTTTTTTTTAACGTATTCCTTTGCTTCCTCCTAAAGCTTCTGACTATAATCTCATTATCTTACAAATTGAGTGCTTCAGAGCTTCTCACCATTCAGGTTTGGTTGGATGTGTTTCCGTGGTCTAATTATTTAAGGGTGCTGTTTCAGGGTGCCGATTAGTGCCATAGGCGAATGGTCCTTGTGCTCGTCTTGTACACATTTGAGGTTTGCACAGAAGTGTTCAGACTGTACCTCCTGCATTCACTGGCCATTTGGCCACACTGTTTACATATTTCCTTGCTCTCTACTCATGCCCATACTTACAGCCAGCTGAGGATAACACTTCAAGCATTTGATGAAGTGGGCTTTAGTCCACACAGATGCTTATGCTACAATAAACCTGTTGGTCTTTCATGTGGCACAATTCACTTTGTTTTTTTGTCTGCAGCAGATTTAACATGACTACACTCTAGCACTGGAAGGGTTAGTGTGCATCTTCAGTTCCTCCATGCAATTTGTGCAGTAGAGTGGAGATCTTATGGGCTTTGTAAAAAAAAAAAAAGAAGAAGTTTTTATTTTATTTTAAATATCAGCAACACAGACATCACATATAATACATACGAACAAAGGTATACATAAAACAACTACATTTACAGTAAAAACATTTAAGGGTAATGTTAAAGTACATTTTTGGCCCTCTTCATGCCAGAAATGCTAACTAATTTCTTAATTACCATTTATATGTCAATCAAATTCAGTTCTTTCTGATGACTTACCTGAATCTCATACATTGGATTCACAGAATCATACTTCATTTCTCTCTAATTCTTTAATTACAATTAATACTTCAATCACATTTATTTCTTCTCTTTCCCCCCCTCCTCTGTTTTTTTGTTTTTTTTTAATGTAGACTGAATATTTATTTATTTATTTATTGCATTTTTATACCACCCAATAGCCAAAGCTCTCTGGGCAGTTGACACAAATTCATACCATAAAAACCATTCAAAATATAAAACAAACAGTATAAAAGCATAACATAAAATACAATACAAAAACACAGCCAGGATAAAATCAAACATCAATGCAGAAATTCGTACAGATTTAAAATACAAATTTAAAACAGCAAAGATAAAATTAAATTGCTAGACTGTTAAAATGCAAATCTCTACAAGAGTATTTGCTTCACCTTCACCCTCAAAGGGGAACAAGTTAACTCTGCTTAGTCACTGCTTACATTACAATGGTGGAGACCAAGAGGCTGCTTTCACAACACCAAGTTGGCGTTGTTCCACCACCAAACCCTGTGGTATCGCTGCCATGGGATGGTGGCAAATAATCCTTACTGGGGGAGGCAGCACAGGCTTTCCAGCAGCCATTAGGCTCACCGGGGGAAGGCCTACCCCCTCCCCCTCCCGTGGCTTCTGGCAACCAAGGGAGGTCACCTTCCACCCGGGAACACACCAGGCTCAGAAGAGCCACACTGACCTCGCTATGGATCTTTGGCTCTTTGCTCTGGGGTTGCTCCAAATTGGTGGCTGTGTCATATAAACTACTCAGCACGGATTCAGAGCCACCTGGGGCAAAGACGATGTTTAGACAGCTCCCAAATCTTTAAGGGCTCTTTGGCACCACCCTGAAGGCTCTTTGGGTGAAAAAGCAGCTGAAAATGGAATAGTGTGTGTGTGACCATCATCATCATACAATAATGGAGACACAGAGAATGACAATACTCCTAACAACAAAGATCATATACAGACAAAAATAAATAAATATCAAACACTGAAATTTTCAAGATGACACACTCAGTGCTTTATGATTTTGCCTATGGGCTCCATCACACCAGCAATTTATCGCACACTCCCCATGCCTGGTATGCAGTTTTGCAGCCTCATATGAAGTATTGAACAGAGACAGACTTACTAAAATGGGGTTTACTCAAACCTAAGCATGCATGGGATTTTAGTATGACCTGGATGTAAATGCAGTTGAAAGCAATGGGATTTACTCTTGAGGAATGGAACCAGTAGATCTCTATTTTTATAAACTTGGAGATGCACAGCTTCACATGACCAAAGGAAAGGAAAAACAATCCATTGCACTTGTGAACTTTCAGGAACAGCATTTAAGGGGGGATAAAAAAAAATCCTAAAAAACCAAGGGATAGACCAATCTCATTCAAAACTGGCATGCTGAAAGCTCTACTTAGGAGCTATTACTGTGCCAATTTTGAACTCTTTATCTTCAAAATTTACACAGATGTAAGCATTAATGTTAATTCCATTTAAAATTTCTTAAAATCAAGGGTTGAACCCATTTGATTCAAACTTGGAGTGGCTAAAGCTCCCCTTAAGAGCTATCATTGTGACAATTTTGTTCTCTTTATCTTTAAAACTTACACAGATGTAAGCATTTTTGTTACCTTGGAGCAAAAGAAAGGACCTGATCACCCTTACAAAAGAAATTAGTTAAAATGATTGTTCATCTGCCCACCCTTTGAAAGGAGAAAAACAAACCTTCACTCCTCCTCCCCTGTAAACCTTTCCCAAGGGGCCGCGAGGGAGATTTCACCAGCATAGTAGCACTCCAGGTGAAAAGATACACGAGCTGAAAGAGCGCAACAATGCGCAGAAGTGAAAGTGCCCAATGCTCCACTGGCTAAGGAAACTGAGGGGGAAACCTAGACGAAAATTGGATTTAAAAAGGTGTGATGGAGCCCTTAGTCTCAACCACTATCCAACACCCTTAACAACCCCTATGGCATCAATATAAAACACCAAAAAGTAGCAGAGCATAGAATCAAACACCTCCTGTACATGGATGACATCAAAATCTATGCTTTGACATTGACATAGATAAAAGGCCTCCTGCGAATCATTGAAAACTGACAACAGTCACGAAAATGTAATTCGGGATAGGAAAATGCAAGATACATTGTCATTCTTACCTCTAAAATAGGCCAGTGCTATATCTCTCTGCCCAGGCTGAGAGAGAGTGGCTTGCCTAAGGTCATCCAGAAAGGTCTGGGCAGAGGTGAGGTTTGAACAATGGGCTTCCAAATTTGTAGCCTAGTCCCTCTGGGTCATCACATAATCAGGTCGGGGAGTGCTTCGGATGAGTATCTAGACTAGAGGGAGTTATATCCCAGCACATGTGGCATGCACTAGGTTTAGGAAGACTGCTCAAGAAGTGGTCTAAGAAACAAGGGCTTATAGATCCTATCACAGGTCCAGTAAAAAAAATACCTATCTTGTGTAAAGTTTTGGGAAATGTTCCCTTTATCTTGGAAGGTGCATTGCAGTGGTCTCAGTTCCTCATACCATTTTGCAGAAGAAAGTGTCAGCCTGCAGCTGCCTGCTGTCTTAATTTCCTAAGAATGGCTCCGAGCCCCATGTGCAGCCCACAGGCAGTCACGGGAAATGAAGACGGCAATGGCTGGAGGCCCTTATTTCGCTTTGAAGTGATCCCAGCTGCTGGTAAGAGAGTTTGTTACATTGAAAAGCAAAAAACAAAACTGGGAGGGGAGGGCACCAAGGAAGGTGTCCGAGGGCACACTGGTGCCTGCAGGCACTATGCTGCCCACCCCCAAGCTAACCAGGCTGCTGCTCGTAGCTCGGGCCGCATGCCCCCATCTTGACAGGAAGAAGGAGAAACAGCTGATCTTTATCTGCAATCCCTGTATTTCTGCTGAGCTGTTCAAAGGTGTCCTGAGCTCATAATCGTTCTGTTAAGAGTGACTCCAGGGGAGATCATCTCAACTGGAAGCTAATCCTCTGCAAAGAAGGATAAAATGAGGTCTTCAAAAATAAAAATCTTCAGTGATATAAATACGGAAATAAATACCAACCAATACCGGGGAGGGGGGGGTCTTCTTATCCGAGAACTCTTAAGATGTGCAAATATATCAGTTGTCTCTCTGCATATTTCTCAGGTTAAAAGACAAATTAAATTGTCAGACAGGTGTTTTTAACAGTAAAGAAAGACCATTTCGGTAGCTCAGTAAAACTACTAATAGCACAATCCTAGGCACATCTACTCAGAGGTACTAAGTGTATACAGCAAGGAGACCCTTATATCAATGGCTGCCACATACCATCTGGGGTAATTTGCCAGGGGCAACCTACTGGGCTGAAGCCCCAGACTGGGTGAGCCATTCCTCTTCTCTCACTCTTTCTTATTGTGAACACCTTCTTTCTCTTTCTCTCTTTTTGGGTCACCTACTTTTCTTGCCATCTCTTTCTGTCACCCCCTTCTCACTCTCTTTTTGTCACCCATTCTCTCTCTCTCTCTCTCTCTCTCTCTCTCTCTCTCGTTACCACTTCTCTCCCACACCCTTTCCCCCTGCCTAGGGTTGCCATATGTCCTGGAAAACCGAGAATTTCACGGTTTCCAAGCATTTCCAAAATGTCCCGGCCGGTCAGTCAGGAATCCTGGATTCCTGGTCCAACCGGCCAGAGAAATTCCAACATCCAGAATGGTGCCTTGAGCCTGCTCAGTGGAGTGGCGGCAGCAGAGGAAAAAGACGCATCAATCTGGCGCCTTTTCCAGAGCGCCGCTGTTCCTCCATAGGCCTAGCTCACCGCGACTCACCTTACTGCACCTGCGGCTGCATAGAAGAAGACCAACAGCAAGGGAAGGTGCACGTGCTCTCCTCAGGCTACCTGAGTCCCAAGCAATGCAAAATAGCTTGGTGAGCTTGGCTGGTTGCAATCACAGCTTTAGGGTTGGCTGCTGGGGGAAGGGACAGAGCATTCTTGCCAGAGGTCATTCCCCCCCCCTCTGCCCAGCTGTTTGACTCCCTGCACCCACTTCCTAATGTTTTTCCTCCCGCCCTACTTCTCTTCCACTGGGTGCCTCCCACAAGCACAACACTAGCCCAAGGGCCACATGAAATCAGGCCAAGGAACTAATTGTTGCCAGCTCCTGGTGTATAGGATTGCAGCCTAAGTCAGCTCCCTTTACACTGTGTAATGGTGTGGCAGTGTGAGGTCTCGGATTCATATCTCGCTTCAGCCTCCTCTCTGGCTAGCCTTAGGAAAGTCACAATTGCCTCAGCCTTAATCTGCAACATGAGGATACTAATACAGCCTACCTTACAGTACTGTTGTAAGGATTCATGATCCAAGATATATGAAGTGCCTTCAGCACTTGAAATGTGCTACATAAATGTTATTACTAATAAAAAAAATAGTTCCATGACCCCCATAAGCAGAACTTAATAAGAGTACCCTAATTTTATTAAAATTTATGAATAATACCTAGTATTTATATAGCATTTTAGAGCATTCAAAGCATTACACTTATTATCTCAGCAAACCTTACCCCAGCCTTGTAAAGCAAGTCAGTATTATTGTGCCCATATTCCAGAGGAGGGTAGTGAGAAGCTGAGGCTGAGGAAACAGTGGCTTGCCTAAGGCTATCTGATGAATATGTGTCTGAAGTGAGATTTTTCACCGGGGGGGCTCGTCTACACGGGTGCTTTTCCCCGCAGTAGCTTCGGAGTGGCGGCAGGTGATCTACATGACGCAGCCGCCACTCCGAAGCGATCCAGGGGCAAAGCCCCAAAGCTCTGCGCTAAAAAAGTCAGGTACTTAACCAGACTTTTTTTTAGCTTGGACCAAGGCTCAGCGCCTCTGCAGAGCCTTGTTAGGAAAAAAAATTAAAGTTTTTTTTTGGGGGGGGGAGTATGTTCCTCCCCCCTTGTTTTCCCCCTCCCCATTTAGCTGTAAATGCAATCCTTCACATTTACAGCTTAAAAAAACACACAAGTCAGTCCAATTTTTAAAAAACCCTCCACTAACCTTAGAAGAGGGGGCACAGATGCTCCCAGGTGCCCCAGACCTGCCGTTTGAGTGCTCGGGCAGGTGGGTACAATGACACTAGCAACCAGAAAGCCTGCAACTGCGCTCCTTCCGATGTAGATGGTCGGAAGGAGCGTCAATGCGGCACCGCTGCGCACAGCTTTCCCGATGTCATCAAGATGAGGGCAGGGACTTCCTGGGTCCCAACTCAGTCTCTTTCGCTTTTATACGACACTAGCTCCCATTGGCATGAATCTGGCCCAAGTATACTAAACAGGCCTCATTGTGTGTGGGTGAGTGTTTCAAATACTTTGGAGCGTATTCAGCATTTCCTTCCATGATTCAGAAATAGCAGATCACATTAGGTTCAGTTCCATGAATTCATGAAAAAATAATAATTTCAGAATGAGAATAGCCTGGTGGGCTAGGAAGAAAAGAATTACATCCGACGCATGCTTGGACCATCTTTGTGGTGAACAGGGCTAACATCTGTGTTTGTCTCAAATGGAGCAATAGAATCTTCACAAAGGCAAAATGTGATGCACTTTTAAAAAAAAACACTCTGCGTCTTAATCCACCAAAAAACAAGCGTGATCATTTTCGTCGTGGCGCTACCTTTCGCACAGCCCTGTACTCTCTTTTCTCGGTACAAAGAGTAATCACTAAAATACAGTACATGGTAATTGGGAGGAAAAGGCAGCTTGCCAAACACAGAAGAAATCAAAGGCTAGATCCTCATTTAAAGCATTTTCTACGTGTTCAGACTTCATTATCTACTGCAGCTTGCTGGGAGAGGACTGTAAGGCAGGCAAGTGCAGAAGGGTTATGACATAAGGCACAATGCACTAAGAACTGGTAATTCTGTAAGCACTTTTGTGGGGCTTGTGCTGGATGGGCACAAGCAGGGCTGGGCAAAGGGGGGGCAGTTGGCATGGGCCTATGATTTTGAGGGGGCCTACTCTGAGTCCCCCTGGGCAAAGTTGCTTGATTTTTCTGTTGTTGATGAATTTGCTCAAAGAAAAGCACATAAAGCGTTCCTGAATGTGAAGAAGTGATGTCTTATATACATCTTGAATAAAAGTGCTTGCCATTACCTTTTTTTTATAAATCATTCTAGTTCATATGTATTTAGAACTGATTAAAAAATACTTAATGAGCAGTTTGAAATGGAGCCTACATTTCCTATCTGGCCCGGGCCTATTACCAGCTTTGCCCGGCCCTGGGCACAAGTTCCAGCCTTCATGGATATGGTCAAGTGTTCTACGCACTAGACCACAGCACCTCCATGAACCTACATGTGAGGAATTCCGTTTTTATAAATAGCGTTTAGACATCAGGATCAAAGCAGGAGCAGAGCTCAGCTTGTAGAATGGGAATTTCTCTCTCCTTTCTTGCGGCAGCCCTCTGAAAAGCTGCTCCTATGGGATGGCTTCCAGAAAAGTGTTCAATATGAGCGACTGAACCAGGGGCAGGGAGGACAGAGGCTCAGTAGAAATCAAAGACATCCACAACAGGAAGTGCCTTTGGGTCACGCTACGGTTCCATTGGACCGAAGTAAAAATCACATATGCGTTAAACTTCTTACATTATAGAAATGATTACATGGGAAATAATGTAAATGAATGGCTATTCTCATTTTTCATTCCAATAATGAACACAGCCCCGTTTTCAATAAATGTTATTAACTGACATCCCTCTTTAGCTCCAATGAAGTTAATCGATATCATAATTTCGGTGGATTGCCATAATTTCATAAGGCAGTAATAAATACTTGCTGCTTTTCCAATTAGTTGCTACATTAATCTTCATGGCACAAAGCAAGCAGACAAGAAACTCTGTATCACATTTCTCCCTTTTTTTGGTGACTTCCATTTGCAACAGCCATTTTGAATTTCCCAAAATTTTAAAAGCACCTTAAAACAGGGCTTTCATGAGAAAACAAAATGGTGACCACTCTGATTCTTTTTCTTCCAAAAGAATTTCATCTCACCCCCATAACATAACCAAAACAAAACAACTGATTTCTAGTTAGGTGAAACAGTTGATAAATCACCCTTGTCAATTCACTTGCTTCATTTGCACATAATGCTGGCAAATCATGGGTTAATTCACAACCCAAAATTAACCTACACTTAGTTGTTGGGTTAACTTTGGGTTGTTTAACCCACAATTAACTCCAGGGCAGCTTCCGATCAGGCAGATTGGAGGTTGCATATTCAGAATGGCCATGACACAAAACCCTGGCAAATTGTGGGTTAATTAACCCACGATTTGCCACCATTACATGCTAGCCAAGTCACTATAGCCTTAACTATAATTATAACTCTAGAGTAGGTACAGTGCCCCAATTCAGATCAGGACACTAGTGTAGGTCTTTTAAAATCTGGATCAACAGGGCGGTATGCCTACCCCAGGGTAAAAATAAATAAATGTAGCTGTAGATTTAAAGTTAATGTTTGTTTTGGCCCTTAAAACCTTTTTCAGCAACAGAAGATAATACAAGCCTGTACAGCATTGCCTCCTGTGATTGGCAGGCAGTATGAAGCCTCTTAATTGGCCAGGCCTCTTAATACTGGGAACCTGGCCTTCTGCCTTTGCCTGGACAATAGAGCTGTATTTTCTGCATGCCTCACTTCAGCCTCCCAGATCCATTACGTGACCTTACAGAGCCTTGGTTGGAAAACACACATACACACACACACACACACACACACACCAGAATTGGAGTCATCTGGTAGGGCTGTCCATGACCCTCGACTGCTCCGTCAGATCTGAGAGACTGAGCATAAGGGATGTTGTGCAGTTTGGCAGGGAAGCTGGGCAAAGAGCGTATTGGACTTGGCAGCACCCAGGACAGATTATTAAATACTCAAGCTTTATTACCTTTGCCTGAAACAATTATGTTAAAATCAGGTTAACCGGAACACAAAAGTTACTGATAGATAAGATCTAAATTTAGACCACATCTTTTTAGGATTCAGCAGAAATTACTCGTGTTCCTGTCTGTAAGAACGAAACATGAGGAGTTCAAGGACATTTTCTACAGACATCAGATATCAGCAATGTGAGGTTTTCTTGGAATGGGCGGATTTTTACTTTGGAAATGGAGCAGGGGTGGGGGAGAAATGGAGTTGTGTGGAATACAAGCGTTTCCCTTGGGAATTGCTCTGGGTGTATCTCCTCTTGAGGGCCTCTTTGCCTCAAGGGATTCATATTGTACAACCTCTGTGATGTTCTAAAATTGCCACATACTTTACTGTTATTTTGGTGGAAGGAGCATTAGCCAAAAATGATAGTTTTGGGGTGTTTTTTTTTAAAAAAAAACTGGCTAGCAGAGCTATACCCACCAACTGGAACTGGTGTTTTCTCAACAAAGTTAAATAGTGTGCTCCCTTTTGGGGAGTAGAAGTTAGAAAGGATGCCAGGGGTGTGGAGGAAAAGGAGGAGATTCTTACAAAGTGGAACTGTAAAGATTTCTAAGCCTGTTTCTTCAGAAGTTAATTTTAAATAATGTATCCCTAGTAAGTTACAAACCACAGAAACACTTCTGTTCCCTTGTACCACGTCATTTTGCTTTTCATGATTTCTTTCCCCAGCTATATGCATGCCAAATTACTATCAAAGAAAAGTCCTAATCTAGAATCACATAAAAACGTGATAGATAACATGGTTAATGTGGGGGCATTTCGTGTTACTTCACAAAGGTTTCCATATGTTAGCCTCCATGTGCTCAAATGTGTCTGGGTGACTGTGGCAGCTATCAATTCTTAGAATTGGTTTAACCACCTACGGAAAATCCCCTTCCAGTGTTCTCTTAGAGCTCCATCACACCAGCATTATAGCCTGCTGTCATGGTGCATTGCATACAAAGGATTCAAATGACGCTGTCCATGTCCTGCCCTGATCTCGCCTCTTCCCCCCGCTCTTTGCGAGGTTTCCAAGTGCGGGGAAGGAACGTTTTTTCCAGCAATGTGCTTGACCCTCTACATGTATTTGTATCCCATTATACTCAATCCAACATTTTATCCTATTGTACTTCAATCCGGCATTGCTGATGAAAGGGAGGGTGCCAGGGCGAGGTGTCCCTGCGAACAACCAATAGATTTTAAGGGGAGGTACAAATGAGATCTGCCGGGGGGTGGGGGAAACAGCGATTCCGAGGGGAGGTGTGAAGTTGAACGAAACGTAAAGCTTTCAAACGCTAAGTAAACAGAGGGGGATAATACAAGGGCAAATGTTCAGGTGTGAGGGAGCTCTTGGCACTACAGTTCTGCCTCTATCCAGCAGCAACGGGCTTCTTGCATTACCACAGAAGTACAATGAAGCGCCTATGACTTCCTTGTTCCCAGATGTTGCCAGAGGGTGAGCAAACAGGTGTAGAGATGTCATTGAGAAAGAGCTGGAAAGGGGTTCTCTCTCTCCTGTAATCATTCAGAGACTTCTGACCACACGGAGGCTTATTTTCAGGCACCTCTGTGAAGCAACCTTTATAGTAACCTTATTATTATTATTATTTATGTGCATGTGGATCTTTATGCAGCCAATTTGTGGCAACATTCAGGCACAGGAGTGAGGTATCGGTAGGCTTGGGAAAACCCAAAAGTTTGCAAAAGTACAAAAAATCTTTAGAGGGGAAAAAACACAATAACCAAACAGCCTAATTGACATGCACACGCTCAGTGAATATGGAATGCTGACTGCTAGGTGTGTGAGTGTGTGTGCATGTGTGCGAGCGAAGGGGGGAATAAAAATTAGAGGTGGTGGTAAAATGGAGGGCATGGCTGGCTGAAGTATTTTACTCTGCAGCGTTTTACTGCAGGATCTATTGTTTTTATGTCTATTTATTTTACTGCAGGTTCTATTTGCTTTATGACATCATATCCCTATTTGGGTGTTTCTTCCATACAATGGTGGGGCTGGAACCAACAAGCATTGCTTGTTGGTCCCAACCCCACCATTACAGCCCCACTGCCCCTGCCAACCACGTGCTGTGGGAAAATCTCTAAAGGGAAGCCTAAGCTCCTCTTAGATTGAGTATGCTTCACAATCTAGATTCCTAGAGGTTCATCAGACAAACGTTTTATCACACGCTCGCTACTGCCCACTTACGGATGTGTGTGTGTCCTTAGATGGCATTGTCCACCTCCCACGTGCCTCCCGCTCCTTCCGCATGTTTTTCTGTAGCAAAATAGACTCCTTTTAATATTTTAAAAAAACCAGTTTGTGGTGCGATCTCCTGTGTGCAGGAAAAGCAGAGCGATAAAAACGGCCCCTGAATGGGCCATGTGGTCTTTGTTTACTTCTTCTTTCCCCTCTGGGAAGAATGAGGAAGTAATGAGGAACAAAAGCGGGGATGGAGAAGTGATGTTAAGGAAACATGTTTTTCCCACCATGTGATGATGTTCCCTATCACAGGGGGAGTCAGTGGTGGCTGGTGGCCAATGGGACTGGAGGGACAGAAAGTGGGTCATCAGAGGTGGAGCAAGCACCCCCAAATTGATATTTTATAATGTACAAGGACCTCAGCTGCAGCCCTTTTAAAACGTCGAAACAGCCCCAGCCCCATAAAGAGATCTTTTTTAAAAACAACAACACATAAGCACCCCCCCAAGCACCCTAAATTGGTGTTTTTTAAAAAATACACACAAGCATGAGAAATGGGCTTTCAAGACATATATTTAAAGCAGCAGACTCCCACCCCCTCATCTGGATTAAATCAAGGGAGGAAAAACTCTGAGCCTTTTCCTCTTCTTTTAACCCCTAGTAGGGGGATTCTGTGACGAAAACAGAAAGAGGGAGAGATTTACGCACACACACCCAAGAGTGCCATGGTCCCAATCCAAATTGAGGCCATGAACACTTAACTAAAATGAGGATATTCCTACTGGAACTGGCTTCTCTTGGTCCAGAAGGCAAGTGGGTGGGAGACAAGGCTTATGTGCTGCTGCAGCAGCCCATTTGCCTGCCCACAAAGCCTCGGGTTGGCTGGCTGGCTAAACTAGCCAGGCAGCAAAAGATGAATGACATATTCTCCCGGGCAGGATCTACACTTCTGCTTTAAAGCGCTTTATAACAGTAGTGACAACTGTTGGGGCCCAGGACACACTGCATATACAGGTTTCAAAATGTTTTCAAAATGCTTTAAAGCAGTAGTGTAGATCCACCACCACCCCTGCTGTGTTGCTCTGGGCGCCATCATCATCACACAGCATGACCCTCTCCCTTGGGAAGGAAGGGGTTCTTTCCAATTGGCTGCCCCCTTTTTTCACGTAGGAGTTGGGGACAGGTTTCTGTTCCCCCTCGTCCTCCGATTGGCACTGCTCCTGGGGGGAAGGGGACCTGACATGTATACAGTAGGAGGGGGTAAGTTTACAATCACATAAAAGTTGGGCTGGAATAAGGGTAGGTAAAGTTGGGCGGCTGCCAAGGGCCCATGCCCCAGCAGTGCCCCACTGACAAGAGCCCCCTGGACTTGCTCCTCTTCTTCACCATGGCAACCTGCATGTTCTCTTGCCTCTCACGCTGGCCCAGACCACGGTAACCGGGAGAACGAGGAGCAGCAGATGCCACCGCTCACTGGCTTTTCTGTGTGCTATGCATGGAAGCAGTAGCCATGATGAAAAAGAGGATGAAAAGCAATAGCAGCTGGGCGCGAGAAGGCTGACTCACTGAGGGAGGGCCCCCGCTGAAGGTGTCTTGCTCAGGAGCCCTCAAAAACCTGGAGCCAGCACGGCATGAAAGGAATACCCAAACGGAACTAACTTCAATCCACATTATGCCTGTTAAAATTATTTTATGCTATTAGAAATACTATAGCAAGCATTTCTGGCGTGGCCCCGACCTCAGAGGAACTAAATACAGGAAAGCATTTTTTCTTCTTCTCTGTAGTAAAGCAGAAAGGAAATTTGAGTCAGAACCTGTGATAGCCTGTGTAATGGAGGTGGGCAAACTCCCTCAAGTGAGTGGATTCATGACAGAGGGGGCATGGATTGGTTCATACTAGTTGGCACCCAAAATGTTTTGGAAATGTGTAGGATTGCACCAAGTTTATGACCAGTTCATTTCCATGAATGGATGCCTCTAGGGGAGGAGGCTGCCATAATTTGCACAATCTCCCCACGCCTTTTTTTTTTTTTGAGGCACCACAATGCCACCAATCTCATCGGATAGAAGCATTGTTACTAAAAGTATGTAGTGCCAAATGGGGTAAGAAGGTCTCTTAGCTAAGGATTATGAATAGATATAATTTTACATGATAAGATAATGACAGGAATAATGAAACTGTGTGTTTCAAGACATCCTTTGAGGAGTGGGAAATAGCTCATCACTATCATCCATCTACAACATTGGAGAGATTGAACAATGCATTAAAACATCTTCCATATAAATGTCAGAAAGATTAAATTGCTAAAAGATAGGTAACAGTCTGGGTTGGTTAATGATCTGGTTTGTATACTTCTAATTTTCATTCATCTTCCTAAAGAGAGAAGAAATTGGGTTTTGATGTGGGTTTTTTTTTTTTTAAAAGTGACACAATCATGCATCCATGGGGAATGGAAATGGTAGAATTGTATTGCTTATCACAAACAATGTTGCAGACAATGACCTAGTTCATATGATCAAAATAAGCCATGGCAGTGTGTGCCATGTGCCATTAGCCTAATTATCTGCCCAGCTATGACTCTTGAGGTCATCCGAATCCAGGTGTCATGGCTTGTTTGAGAGGGGAACAACCCTCGAACAATACAACAGGCCATCAGTTATTTGAGGGTTGTTTTCCCCTCAAATAAGCCATGCCACCCAGTTTTGGATGACTCAACAAGCTGCACCCTGGCGGGTAGTTAGGCTAATGGTGCCCAACATGCACTGCCAATTTAAACAAGCCACCATGACTAACCCATGGTAAGTGCCTATGACTAGTGATGGGTGTACTCTCTTGAGTCCAATTTCTAATTGGTATGTTAATGAAAGATTAATTAAAACATCTAAAATTGATCTGGTCTTTTTACTGGATCAATTACTAATTGGCAAGGCATCTAGACTGTGGTGTGCTCCTTTATTGGGAGTGCACTGGAACCTATAGCCTTTTAGAGTCCAAGATGAGGCAGAGATAATGGGTTGCATCAAACTGTGTCTGTCCACCATCAGATTGGACATGGCTGCCAGAACACTCCCCCTGCAACCTTCCATGTTTCCCCTAAATCTGTTCTGGGGGTTTGGGGGACCCTCAGGAATGGATTTCAATGGGATGAGGCAGGAGAGGAAGGGAAGGTACTATTGTGTGAATGGAAGTCAGCTCACATGGCATTGAAAGGCAAGGGACTCCAAATCTAGTGGGGAGATTTTGTGAGGTGTTGAGATCTGTAACCTATCCCCTTTACTTGGTTCCTGAGGAGGAAAGAATGACTGTCAAACCAGTTTAAATCAGTAGCGTAGTGCAGATTTGCCTTTTCAGTACTTGGGAAACCAAGCACAATCTTGAGGGAAGATGCCTGAATTCATTTTGTGTATGTATTTTTTTATATATTTCTCCCTCACCTTTCTGCACAGGGCCCCCAAAGCAGTTTACAAAATTAAACAGGTAAAAAGCATAATTAACTGCTGAAAACTAATTAGCAAAACTAAAACAATTACAAAGCAAAATTAAAAGCCAGCAGCATCAGGAGAACCACCCAAAGCAGTCTGAGCAGATCTGAAACTAAATTTCACTCACATCACACAGGAATAAAACAGCCTTTATCTGGTGCTTAAGAGACATCAAAGTAGGGGCCAGGTTAATATGTCTGGAGAGGGCATACCATAGTCAAATGCTACCATGACTGAAAAGACCCTGTTCATTATAGCCACTCACCCAGCCTGTGAAAGTGGGGGTACCCAAAGCAGGGCCTCCATAGAGAATCTGAAGTGCATTGACAGGGTATATGGGAAATGATGGTCCTTCAGGTACCCTAAACACATATGACTTCAGAAGTCAAAGTCAGCACTTTGAATTGTGCATGGAAACAAACTGGAAGCCAATGGAAGTTTTTCAGACACACGGTAACCACTGTCATAACTAGTTGAGATTAAAAGTACAAATAAAACTGAGTGTCACCTGCATACTTATGGCTACTCTCCAAATCTCCAGAAAACCTTTCCTGGTGGTTTCATGTAGATGTTAAATTGCAAGGGGGACAAGTTGGAGCCTTGCAGTGTGCCACAGCATAAATGCTAAGCAGAAGTGCCCCAGCACCACCTTCAGGAATCAATCCATCAAATGGAAGAGAAACCAACATAGCAAGATGCAGATCCCATCTCATACAGAAGGATGCCATCGTTGGTGGTATCGAAAGCTGTTGAGAGATCCAGGAGAATCCTAGGGCGTCTACACACAGTCGTCGGGGCGCCCTGAAGGCGCTTCAGGGCGCCACGAAGCTCCTAGTGTAGACACCTGTTCAGAAGAGACGGAGGAAGAGGCGACGGCGGCAGCGAAAAGTTCCCAGGGCTCGACGGCTTCGCTGGTGAGTCCTTGCCGCTGAGCCCAACTCCCTGCCGGCCTCCTGCTGCCGGTGAAAGAGCCACCCGGGTCCGAGAGCTCGGCTTCCACTTCCGCCGAGCTCTCCGACCCGGGTCGCTCTTACCCTGGCAGCAGGAGGCCGGCGGGGAGGCGGCGGCGGCGGTGGCGGCAGGGACACGGCCGGTTCCCCAGCCGCCTCCTCGCCGGCCTCCTGCTGCCAGGGTAAGAGCGACCCGGGTCGGAGAGCTCAGCGGAAGTGGAAGCCGAGCTCTCCGACCCGGGTCACTCTTACCCCGGCAGCAGGAGACTGGTGGGGAGGCGGCGGCGGCAAGGACGCGGCCGGTTCCCCAGCTGCCTCCTCCTCCGTCTCTTCAGCTGCCGTCTACACCATCGTTTTGGGGTCGTACTGGGGGTGCATGCATGCACCTTCAGTACAACGTGTGAAAGGGGCCCAAGAGTCACATTCCCTCTGCCTTTCTCCCAGTAAAGGTCATCAGCCAAGCAACCAAGGCAATTCCACTTCCAAAACTAGGCAAGGAGCCAGAGTGAAATGGGAGCTAATCAGTGTCATCCAGGAATGTTTGGAGTTGGGCAACCACTGCCCTCCGTATATTCAGGGCAGAACTGAGCTCACTTACTCAAAGAAGTGTTTATTACCTCCCAACTTCTCTCCTTCAGCTCGTTAGTATCAGCCAAGACGGTACATGTGGGCATTGTCCACATACTCAAGCTACAGTAACTAAAATTCATCCAAAGAAAAATCGTGTGCAACAAATAAGTAACAACTGAATGCTTACTGTACACATTGCAAAAAATAAAATTTAAAATGATGGCCCAAAAAGATCCATGGAAAAGAATCTTGACAATAAGCTTTCTTTTTGATCCAACCATCCCATTGCTAATTTCCTGTAACTCTGGATAGTGAGACAGACAAAAGCCGTTATGCTCTTGGCCTCCAAAAATTACTGTTTATTGGGACTGGAAAGAAACCCTAATTGGATAGATCATTAACTGCACTCTTAGATCAAAATGTGCACTGCATATTGGATTTCAGTAGTAAATGTTGACGTGAAAGTATTCAGTGCTAATGGCAAAGTAGTGAATTATCCATGCATATCTCTCAATTCAACATGTATGTTTTAAAATGATTACCCAACTGAGGAACTGTGGCAATAGACAGAGGTGCCATTTGGAGAAAAGGTGGCCATCTTTTACTGCGTGGCTGGGGAAAGTTGCCTCACCATCCCTCTACATAAGGTTAGCAACCCACCCATTGGGGCTGACTATCCCAGTTCTTGCCCTCAGGTTATAAATGTGCACTTACTTGTGAATCTGAGTAAGAATCGGCCAGGCTTGCCCCAAACGGGGTAAGTCGGGGATCTTGCCAGACTGGACACCGGAATAAGTCAAAGGCGCCATTTGTCTCCTGCATCAGCTTTGCAGTGTTGGGCTCTGAATTGGGGGCCCTTTTATTGACGTTTTGGTTGGTTATGCTGGTGTTGATATCTAAAAGTAGAGTGATTGCCTTGATACTGAGAATAAGATGTGGATGACTGTCAGTACCACCTCCTGGGCTTGAACTGTTGTGGCAAAGTGCTTAACCCCATTGTCTTTGCTGTGGTTTTAGCTTTCTGTATGGAGTCCATGGCTTCATCAGCCTTGGCACTGAAGAGGCCATCTCCATCAAATGGTAGATCCTCCATACAAGATCACGCCTCTTGTGATAGTCCTGCAGACCTCAACTGGCACCATCACCTTTGCTCCACAATCCGCCTGATGCCTCAGTGTGTTAATCTGTTGTCTTGCCAAGCACATGGCTTCCGTTTGGAAAAGTGTAGCTAGCTCCCTTTGGTCATCGTTAAGATGATCACATAATGGTCTTATTTTCTCCCAAAGAAAGAGCTGGTACCTAGCCATTGTAGCCTACTTTTAGGCTAAGTGCTGCAGAGGAATATATAACCCCTTCCCATAAGGTCCAGATATCACCCTTCTGTATCGACTGGGGTGGAGTGAACCTCCTGGGAACATTCCTGGGCCGATTCCACTATTATTGAGTTCGGTTGTGGATGGGTGAATAGGAACTATGCCTCCTTTTCCAGGGTCAAAGTAAGTAACAGCAACAATACCAATGGTGTACTTTCATTTTGTGCAGGGAAATCCTGGCTTAGCTGAAACCATGGGAGCAGCAGTGGTACAGTGAAGCCAACACTTTTTGATTAGCAGGGACACTGATGTCACCTGCCATCCCACCCTCTCAGAATTCCCTCTTCCCTCTGAAATTAATTGCAGTCCTCATAGTAGTGTACGTTGTGTGAAATGAATTTTTCCAGCAACAATAGAGTGTTCCCTGCTGAAGTTTAAAGTATTTTGGGGTGGCTTGCTCTTGAATGGGCAGTTAAGACTCAATAGCTTTACAAAATACATGTTCCTGATGGAGCTGAAAACTGCTAGAACAAATTTGCTGATATGGATCAACAGAGCTGCCTGCAATTTGTGGACTTTCCTTGGTGGGCCATGGCTATGGGCACTGTCACAATGAGCACATGCACTTCAAAGTTTACCACTACACCACTGGGGGCCAGAGGACACCAAGGGGAGTCAATGAGGATAGTCTCACTACTGCCTTGTAACAGTCCATATATCTCCTAGGATCTGGTTGCCTGTCTGTTTTCTGTTTCTCCAGCAGGATAGTACCCCACCCAAATTCCTAGTTTGCCTTCAGTATAAATGAGGGGGTACTCATACATCTCCCGCAAAGCTTGCATGCTATATAGCTTGAACAGAGGGGGGCATCCAATTCATACTTTCTTTCACCAAAGTATCTTTTCTGCCATAGGCTCCTGCTGTTTTCTCACCAGCATGGGGTGGGTTGTTACTGCTTCTTTCCAAGGGAGTGGTAATTTATCAGTACAACAAACAATTTGCCTGAGCTAATTAGTTGAGATGGAAAATTGTATCCATTAAATTCCCTCAAAATAACCACACCGATTCCTAAAGAGTTTATTTCAACTTCAAAAATTGATTCGTGAAGGCAGTTAATTTAGCCTTGCAAATAAGACCACAAAAGTTATTAGCCTACAAAAAAAGCAGTATCCTGTGCTTTCCACTTGCCAGCGGGTCCCACCACTAGCACAACAGGAAGTAGTGGTTCCGAAAGCAACCAGAAATTAGTGAAAACAATGAATTCTGGAATGGGGCAGGTAAGCGGAGCTCACAGAAGAGATCCGCTCACCTGTCCCAATCCAGAATCAAGTGTTTCCACTTATTTACAGGTTTACTTTAGGAAATGCTAACTCCCCATTGCACTAGTAATTGATCCCGCTGATGCAATAGAATGAACTGGAACGCAATGGCTGTATTGGATACTGCCCAGTATCTACTGGATTCCTTGCCCATACATAATTATGTCAGTCATTTATGACATATTATCAAGGGCCTGAATGTTGTGGGGCATGAGGGGAGAATCTGGGGTGGGTGCGAAATAAGCATTCATTGCTCTTCATTCATTTTTCCTTAGAACACAACACAACAAAACACAATACACACATATATATCGCTGGAAATAAAGGAATAGATATCAGCACAATAAGAATTTTAAGACTAGGTTCAGACAACACAATAACCAATGGTGGTTTAACTAGTAGATGGTTGGTTATTTAACGCACCATGGATTATCGTGTTTTGTGGAGGGAGTTTTTTAACCAATGGTTGGTTATTTGGCTGAAATAACCAACACAAATAACCACCACTGTGCAGAGCTGGCTATCTGAACCACCATTGGTTATCTTGTTGTGTGGAGGGTACCACTGGCTATTCCCTCAGCCACCACTGGTTATTTCCTCAGCCACAGAGTCGCAAGCTAAAAGTGGTCAAAGTGCTGGCTGATGTTCTAGTCCAGCCAGCAGGATAGATTTCCACCAGCAATGGCTGATGGGATACTAGCAGGAAGACTGGGGGGGGGGTGGAGGGCAGGGAATTAGTGAGTCCAGTGTGGACTAATAATTAACTCAATGCTGATACCACGGTTGATTATTATCCTGTTGTGTGGTGAGTACCTCCTAGATAAATAACTGTCGAGTTATTAGCCCACCCTTGACTATTGCACTGCCTGAATGCAGCCTCTGTAAGTGGGTGCTAGGGACAGTGTAACCGGGAGATTAATGTGATGGCCATAAAGATTCCTGGCATTTATAATTATCTTACGGAACTGTGTAAAACTGCTGAAGTGATGAAATTGACCATGGGTATCATGCGCAGATGGATGACAAGCCATAGATTTCTCTGAAAATTGGCTCATATTTGTTCATCACCGGGATGATAAATATAATAATATCCACCTTTCATGGTGTTATTTCTTAGTCCTATTTTTTTTCTTGTGATGTAACAGCTGTCAGGTACTTATATTTCTGATGCTGTAGTTTTGATGTTCACATTTGAAGAAGCAGCCATCTCTCTTCCAGTTTTCAAAAGCTTCCTTGGGTGGTCATCTGGATAGTGATTCTCTTACATGCCATAGTGTTAAATTACAAGTGGGAAATCCATAATTGGCTCTCTCAATATTTCATTTTTAATTAAATGCAGCTCTGTGTATGTGTGTGAATCTGTGTGCACCAATTTGATTTTAAAAGTGACAAAAGGTGGGAAAGAGGGGTATTTTATACTTACACTCTCTGCACTTCAGATACCCTACCGCTAATTGCCCACTGGAGGAAAGATGTAGTATTGTTTTTCCTCACAGGATAAATAACAGCATGGGGAAAGAAATCTGAATTGCAGAAAATTGAATGGAACGAAAGGGTTACCCACTGGTCTGATCAAACATTCATCTCACCTCTGGTTGCATTTTAAAAATTTAATATCAGAAGATTCTGTTATCACAGTCAGATCTCCCACATAACATACTGATTTACCAGATGATGGGCTATGTATAAATCTGAGTAACAGCACAATTGTTATGCATGTCTTCTCAGAAGTAGGACCTCAATGGGTATATTTGCAAGACATGACAACAGACCACAGTGAACAAGCTCGGCTGTGTGGGTTATCTCCCTTGGTTCTCTAGCTGGCTGTGGCACATATCTCAAGGAACTTGAGATGCCCATCCCATCTCTCTTCCCACGATGATTGCACCCTATTTGCATTCCCCGACTTTTTTTCCCTGGCTCCAAGAATTTGTACAACAGTCTTCATTTGTTGTTATTGTTGTTACGTTTTCACAGTTGCACAAAGATGCAACTGTGAAGGAGTTCACGAAGGAGAGAGCACACTGAAGAAGTCAACTCCATGTGCACCAGAAGTGAAAAGAGCAAATGTCACCATTATTTATACATTTGATATTTCCTAATCATTCCTTAATAATGAAATGCAAAGAATGAGTACGAAAGCAATTGAAAATGAAACAAGTATCAATGCCGCATATTCGGGAAGTCTGGCATACATAAATCTATAATGCAACCACATTTGGAATAAATATTGCGCACCAATTCTGGTAAACACATCTCAAGGGATGGTCTAGAGTTGCAAAAGCTACAGAAATGGGCAAATAAAATGCTCAAGACATTGGATCAGCTTCCCTATGAGGAAAAACCAAAGCATTGGATGATTTTTAGCATAGGTAAAAGATATTACTGCTGGGGCGGGCATGATGGTATGCTGGAACCATAAATGGTGTAGAAGGAGTTGAAAAGGGATCCTTGCGCCCCACCTCATGTGCATAATTTAACTCAATGAATGATAGCAGTTCCAGAACAGATTAAATATAAAGTACTTCTTTACACAATGCCCAATTAACTTATAAAATGAATTACCAAAAGATGTGGTGACAGCCCCTAGCTTTAAAAATAAATTCCGGAATGTAATCTATCCTCTCCCAACAGGAGGAGCCCTGTAGATGTTTTGGATGTGGAGACTGGAGTTGTAGTTCAAAACACATGGAGGTCGCCAGGTTCGGGAAGGCTGGCATAATCTATCAATTGCTATGAGCTGTAATAATGAAATAGATCCTCCACGTACAATAGTATGGAAACAGGAGAGGGCCATCACATTCATGCCCTTATGTTTCAAATGCCCCCTGAAAATGCACTTGTTCACCAAGGCCTTTTCTGGCTTATAAATAATGGCAATTGAACATATGCTGCCCCATCTCACTGCTTTTTGAATTGTTACTGTAGTTTTGAAGTTGTTTTTAATAGTGTATTTTAAACAGATTCGTTTTGTTTTTGCAAGTGAAATTGCTTTTAATAGTGTTTTAATATTGTACTTAAAATGTGATTTTTATATTAGTATGTGAACCGTCTGAAGAATTTTATTATATTAAGCGGTATATAAATATTATGAATAAATAAATAATACTTGTGAGCTTCTCAAGAGGCATTTAGCTTGCTGTTTTTGATCAGAGGGTGAGGGAGTAGATGGCCATTTGCTCGAATCCAGCAGGGCAATTCTTATAGTAAGGACCAAACAAGATGAGATGCTAAAGATGTCACTTGTTTCACCTTTCTTTAAAAAAAGAAAGAATGCCAAGCGCAGAGAAGCCCGATTTTCATTCGGACCATGCGGTGCATAGTTAAAGAAGGTTTAACACTTCCCTACCCCACTGTGGCCTTGACATTGCTGAGTGAGGATGTGATCATAGAATCATAGAATAGCAGAGTTGGAAGGGGCCTACAAGGCCATCGAGTCCAACAACCTGCTCAATGCAGGAATCCACCCTAAAGCATCCAACACATCTGAAAGGTATCAGGTTGGAGAAGGTTTCCCTAAGTGCTTCCAGGCAGTAAAACTCTCAGGAAAAATGTAAATGCATGACAGCCTTCAAATGCCAAAGATGCTTCATTGACACACCTTAGAACTGTGAAAAGCTTCCTTGGGCTGGGTGGGATCAGTTTCCCCTTGTTTTATGTTGCCTGGTTTCAGGCTTCACCTCTTTTGATTACAAACACTTAATAATCATACCTCGAAAGCTCAGATGTACCCTCCGAACAATGTTACAATGAATATTTGCTCTTTACTCTCTGTGGGAAGGAATGTTGGAGAAGGTTTAACAAAAAAGAGTGTTCGCTGCCCTATTACTCATTATTCACACACCCACATACACACACAGAGATATAGATATTACCTGCTGTTCTGGCTTTTGCAGACATGTCTAAATTCTTTGTTCCTCGACCTGCTCTAAAAACTCCCATCCCACTCTGCCAGAAGCAAAATACTGCTTATTGTTGTACCATTTTGCTGAAAAAGAAATCCCACCCCCAAATTTCCAGCTTGATTCTTTTAAGCCAAAACCTGCCCTACTGTTTGCTTCCTAACATCTTTTGCAACAATTCGACATTATAATCATGAATAAACGCCAAAAGAAAGGCTTAATAAAGAGCTAATGGCCATGCATCTCTCTCTCACCCCACCTCACCCCCGTTTGACAAGAACATAAGCGACTTTAAAATACCCATCTTTCTCTGGAGCATGGCAACTGAAAGGAGAGGGATGCTTTTTTGTATTATAGAGGAGGAATCAGACAAGGTGTTTCCAGATGAGGGCTGAGAAACGCACAGGTATCCCGAGTTTAGGACACCACAAACTAACAGCGTATCCCTGTATCCCTGGAGACCTGAACTGAGAGCAGTGGACGTTGTCTGCCTGTTTGGAGTGGCTCTGTCATGCCTCTCACCTCTTCTCACCCTGTATATTTTTAAATAAATGCAAGCGTTACAAAACATGGATACGCCCCCAGTGACTTCCATCCAAAGGAAACCCAACCTGGGTATGTGCCGCACCCCGGGAACGTCGCACTGCTTAGAGAAGGGTCTCCCTTCTTCTCCGCCACCCAACCAGCTTTTGAACGAGGCTTGGAATGATGATAAGACCGGCTTTTTCTGATGGCCCACGGTTCTATGGAGAGAATTGCAGAAATGGAAACAATGCAGAGGGGCCCCCCCCTTCTCTCTCCCATTTCGCCTTTCCCGCCTTGCTCCTGTTTGTTTTGCTTTCTCTCTTTCTGAATGAATCTCTCCCTTTCCGCCCCCTGATCAGGCCCCAATGCTGGTGCCTCTTTCTTGAAACTCTGCTGCATGCCAGTTGGAGGCCAGCGTGGGGATGCGAAGTTGGGAGGGGGCAGAGGAAGCTTTCCTGCAAATCACATGATTACCGAGCTTATATAAATCACAGCTTGTTTTTCTCAATTTGCAGGGGATTTAAAGGCACAGAGTCCCCTTTTAAAGAACACAAATAGGCTTGCTGTTGGGCCTTTTCAAACTAGAGACCCGATTTGACGTACCACAAAGTGACGATTCTTTCAGATACGGGTTTTCTACAACAAAAAACATTTGAGAGCATTTTTTCTGATGCTTTCTTTTGCTCGGCAGAGATATAGCGACTGTATTGTATCAGCATTTTACTGTACTTTTCACTTTGCAATGCATTATAATGCCTACATATAGCACTTGCAAAGGCAGCTGTAACTGCTGTTCTAGTTTAACGGGTGGTGTACTTACTGCAAAGAAAGCTTAACAGTGTGTCTACCTTGTCATCTAAACATGGCTGCCAGTGCGGTGGACAAAGGGATGTTCTCCTATAGCAAGCATTTTGCAGAGATATACCCTAAGGCAAATTCTATGCTGCTCTTAACCATGAAATGCAAAAACATCCATGCAAGGAAAAGGAGGACATTCTTTTTTAACGTATTCTTGGGCTTTGCTTCTTACAGCCGTCCCCCACGGTGAATTTAATGCTTCCTGGATGCAATTCTCGTCATCCCATCATTCTGAGTTATATTCTCTCTCTCTCTCTCTCTCTCTCTCTCTCCTACCAGTCTTTGCATTAACCATTCTATTCTTACAGGAAAACACTTCAGTCATGAGAATTTTTAAAATCAGTGTCTCGGGCTGCCAACTGTTTTTTCTTACCAACCCCTGTAACTGTGCTATTCTGTATACCTTGGCAAGTGTTTGTCTTCATGCTATGTAAAGCATCACCGAGATGGAGCTGCTGTTACAGATACAGGAACAGACCAGATCATTTTTTTTCTGGTCAGTTGGCAACCCAAAGGTCCATCACGTGTAATAAGCCGCAGAGTAAGATTCAATAAATGGATTCAATAAAATAAGATATCATGAAGAGATCTTTTTGCTCTTCCAGAGGAAACAAAGAGCTTGATCATACATGCATTTTCATAAAACTAACAGCAGCATCAAGTGATGACTTCCATGTGTCAATGGGCCATCATAGACAAAATGCCACAGACAGAACTATAATTTCACTACACTTCATAGTTGATTATTTTAAAATGAGACAATTCACACATTCAGCTGCCAGTGATTTAATATAAAATAATATAGCGCTCCATCGCACCTACTTTTTTTTCCTGGTATGCAGCCACGATTTCCACCTCTGTTTCATTAGGGCATTAAGCGCTGGTCACTTTCACGTGTGTGCGTCATTGTGCTAGTTCACCTTGTTTACCGTTTCCATCTGATTATATTTAAGATTTCCATACATTGATAATAATGGATAATAATGGATAATAATAATGGATAATAATTTCTAAATCCATTCCAGTTATTTCATTTATTTCTCTATACACCATTTCCCATAATTTTTGTACATATTCACAATTCCAGCACATATGTATATACGTTCCTTTCTCCTCACATCCTCTCCAACAAAGTATTGAGTTCTCTTTATTTATTAAGTTTAATTTTATTGGAGTTAGATCTTGTTTACTGTTTCACCTGCACCAGTTCGCACTTCCTGGTACCACCGCCCCCCACCCCTTCCCTTCTCCTTCCCCCTCTAGTTCATTGGTTCTTGTGGTTGATGGACATTCTGATGGATGTAGGTGCCTTCCCCCTCCCCACTTTGGTTTCGTTGTCTAAAGTTTAGGGTTTTGGCATTTCATTGGCTAGGCACCTCGTACAGCAGCAAAAAAAGAGAGGGAAGTTGAAATGGATGGATGATAGAGCAATGAGAGTGGGGTTGGAGCAGCGAAAGTCTGTTCAACTAACTTGGCATGCTGCAAGAGAACCGCCCCCACCCTCTTCTTTTGTCAGCAAGACTACCCTTCAATGCACACGCCCCCAAGAAGGGACATTCTGAGACATAGCGCAAGGATGGCAATACATGGGGTTGGAAGGGCGGTTTTATCCCATGGGGAGAAAAAATATACTTTCTCCGCCCCAGATAAACATGGAAAATGGAGGGGAAGAGCTGAAATGACTGCAGGACAGGGCAACGTCGAATGAGGGTTGCAAGGCAAAACAGTAAACAAGGCAGGATGAAAGTGTGATAAAATACTGGTGTGATGGAGCTCATAGTGATGTTCATGCCCATGGGAACCAACCCTGGAGGGTTTGTCTGCACTACAGCCTGCTTTGCAGGACTTACAGCACCTTTTATATTTGACCACCTACTTTTAAAACAAATTACAAAGAGATCCTGTGTTTACACAGAAATGGGCTAAACTTCTGCCAAAATGACTGGCTCCGCTGGTGTGGTTTTCTTCCCCAATGCTGCTGGCAGAGGTTTGTTTGCCTGCCACCCTCACAGATGGAAAATGGTCATGACTGGTACATTATCACCTTACTCACCAGGGGAATATAGAAAATCTAAGAGAGAACACAAGGACAGACAAGCTTCATGAATACATGTAAACAATGAGGGCAGAGTATGAGGTTAACCTGGATGTCTATCCTGGAAAAATGGACCTTAAGTGGCACATCTTGACTTGCACAATGACAACATGCAGTGGCACAGACAACAGCACTCAGATGTTTTGAGGAGAGAAGCAGCCTGTAAAATGAAAAGAAGGAGAAGAAGAAGAAGAAGAAGAAGAAGAAGAAGAAGAAGAAGAAGAAGAAGAAGAAATAATCCAGAATTTGTTCAGCTCTTAAGGGCTGCAATCCTATATACACTTACCTGGAAATAAGTGCCATAGAAGTCAATGGGACTTATATCTGAGTAGGCATGCATAGGGTAATTGCACTGGAAACCGTTTATTTGGGAAAATGACGCCCAGATTGCATTTCAAAACCTGAGTAAAAATTAAAAGCCTTTGTCAAGTGTAAACTAGAAATCCAAGTAATTATGCCAGAGGAAGCATCGGAAGGAATAATTTTAAAAAAGCAAACTTGTATATGTGTACCTAGTGTGTGTGCATTCTGGAACTTTCCCATATTTTCTATTCTCGTCATCAGTGGTGTAGTGGAGCCATGGTTCACAGGGTCTTAGCACCAGGGATTCTTGATTAGGAGGGACCATCAACTGCTACCTACCCCCCTCAGAATACCTTGTTCCTCTAAGTTTACCTGCAATCGGCAAGGTAGCTTGCAGGGAGAGAGGTAGAAGGGATTTCCCCAACAATATATTGTCCTGACTATCCCTGTTGTAATGCAGTATATTTGGGCGTGACTTAAGCCTTGTATGGACAATTAACTCAATAGCTTCACGAAAGACATGTTCCTTGAAGGATCTTTACTGCAGCACTTTGGACGCTCCTTCCTTAAAACCCTGCAGCATCGCAGCTCCACGGTGAGAACAGTTAATCCCCAACGCAGGAGGGAACACAGGCTTTCCAGCGGCCATGTGGCTTGTGGACATTGCCCTCTGCCCTGTCTCCTTGCACTTCAAGCAACTTACTGTGGGCCTTGATCTGCCCCCAGAATGTCCCCAACCTCAACCCAAATTGAGATCACCACAAACGGCGGAAATACAGTGGTGACCTCAGAGCAGAGGAAAAAGTCGTAAGTCCGTGACTTTTTTTAAACATGCTGTTTCAGGGGAAAGCCCTGTGGTGGCTGCGGGTTGGCTGCTGCATCGTATAACCAATGCAGCACCACTGCAGAGCTACCGTGGGGAAAATAGGGTGTAGGAAATGAAAACTACTGGTTTGTTAACTTGGGGCCTTGCTAGACCCAGCTGGATAAGCCGGCAGGGAGATGGGGCGACGGCGCGCTAACTTTAGCATGCGCCGCCCCGCCTCCTAGACGGCCGACGCGCAGGGACTACGGAAGCCCTGCAGCGTCAGCCATTTTTTTTTTGGTTTTTGTTAAAGGGGCCACGTGCGCCCCGAAGACTCCGGAGAAGGTAAGTGGGTTTTTTTTCTAAAATTATCCGTCCCTCGCCCCCATCCCATCCCCGGTTGTCTGTCCCTCCCCCCATCCCATCCCCGGTTGTCTGTCCCTCGGCCCCATCCCTGGTTGTCTGTCCCTCCCCCCATCCCATCCCATCCTCGGTTGTCTGTCCCTCGGCCCCATCCCATCCCCGATGTCTGGCTTCCCCCCCCCTCCTGCCGGTCTGGCCTTCCCCCCATCTCCCCCCCCCCCCCCGGGATCCCCCCGGCCCGATGGGCACAGCGCTCAGTGCTATGCCCAGTCCGTGGCTATTCCCGGCTACTCGTAAGCGAGTAGCCACAAAAAGCCACGGACCTTGCTAGACGTTCCGCAGCCTCGGCCTCAGGCTGGGGCTGCGGAAAAGGCGCGCCATAAGCGACTTCGCTTATGGCGCGTTAGGGGAGGCTTCAGCGCAGCCTGGGCCCGGATTCCCTGTGCGTTATGTGGACGCACAGCAGGGAAACTGGGCCTCACAGCGCGCTAAGGCCTCGTCTAACAAGGCCCTTGGAGATAAAATGTTTCTCCCTGAAGCTGGGAGAAGTAACTCCTGGAAAAATTTGAACTGGTGTGCAGATGCACACACAGAGATGACAATCAACACTGCTGTCTGCATTTTTTGACTCTACTTGGGGATGTAGCTGTGGGGACTGTTAACATGAGTGCCTGCACTTTAAATTATACTGCTGTACTACTGCTCATAAACTAAAGGAACAGCTGTTTCCATGTGAACCTGTACAATTCTTAACATCTCCTTCAGAGGTCCTTCTTAGGTTCTCCTGCCATCAGAGGTTACTCAGGAGGCAACTGGAAATAAGACATTTTCTGTGGTGGTCTTCCAGTTGTTTGCCTTGCACTTCTTTTGTTGAATTGAAGAAGCTGCATTAAAACGGTTTAATTTGCCTGTGTCCGTCCCCCCCAATTTTATGTATTTACCTATTTACTTACTTACTTAATCTGCTTTTAAACCATCCAGTAACTGAAGTTCTCTGGGCAGTGTACAATACAATAAACAGCAATGTTGATTTTATTCCTCCTTTTAATTTTTATGTTAAAATTTTATGATCCTTTTAGGTTGCTTGTTGAGCCATATTATTTATTTTCTAATGATTCAATGATGCTTCATCATTTTTTTAAAAAAAATAACAGGAAGCTGCCTTGCGAATTTCTCAAAATTAAAAGGTGGAGTATGTGTGTAAATAAACAAGCCATATACTGTGTTTATGTTTCCACTGTATGCATACACATTGCTTTGATATTTTCTTCAGAAGAAGTGGGCTGAAGGGTGTAGTTATGGCCACATGACAAACACATGCATTTAATTAATTAACTTTAACTGAACACAGTATGCCCGACAGGTATGTGATTGTGGGCTTGATATGAGCAGAAAAGGATATGGTAGTTCCAAGAATATATTGAAAGGCTTTCCTTGTAGAACAGCCCCTTCCCCAATGCAGCAAAGCATAGAAAGTTTTGGCAATCTCAAGCCCAAGACTGGAACAGCCTCTTTGCACAATTAGGCCCAGAAGGACACAAACGTAGGTTAACGACTAAAATGTGTGACCCAGCTTAAGCTGAAGCCAGATCAAACCAGAGAAACAAGCCAAGGTCAGCAACAAGCAAAGGAGTGTAACAGGAAGCTTGATTAGAGTCCACTAGGCTAGACCAGAGGATCAAATATAGAACCAGCGAAATATGGACAATCTGGGATGAAGGAAGCAGAGTGGGTATCAAAACAACAGTATGCAGGGGCTCATAGTAGATGGGGAACTTGGGTCTTTGGAATAAGAATCAGGATGCAAAATTGACTTTAACAAGTAGGATTTAGTGTTCAGGTTCAGTACTGGCTCCAGGTTTTTGAGGGCCCTTCGGTAAGACAGTCTCAAAGCCCCCACTTCTCACCACCACTGTCACTAGCTGCTCTTGGTCCTCTTCCTCATCATTGCTACCACTTGCTTGCTTGACAGAGAGGCAATGAGCAAGGAGGCAGTGGCATCTACTGCTCTTCCCACCTAACCAAACCAAATCAGATCCGATCTACTGCTCCTCTTCTTACCACCACTGCTGTCTGGGCCAAAGCAAGATGCAAATGAACAAGCAGGTGAAGAGGAGCAACTCCAGAGGGCTCTTGTCAGTGGGGCCCTGTTGGGGTGTGTAGACCCTCAGCAGGACCTTTCCATGCCTGCCTTGACACCGGCCATGTTCAAGTTCTACAGCTGCATACAGCAACAACGGGACTCCTATTCTTTCTTCCAGATTTCTTCTTGACTTTCCAGTCTAGTGCATGTTCTGTGATGGCCTTTGATCAACCCAGGTAATACTGAAATTGTGAAATACTGGCTTGGATCAAGGAATGGAGTTGCCACAAACATTACATGGGCTGAGGCAGAAATCTAGGCTGAAAGACTTTGGCTGTCATGGGACAGAAGCCAGGAAGAGATCAGAGGTGCTTCCAGATGAGGCTTTTATGGTGTCATCACCTTGCCCCATTCACAGAATTTTATGGAGGGGCATGTATGCCAAGATGGCATCATCTTCCACTTGTAGCCCTCCTGGAATAACTGCACAATGCCTTCTGTTTGTTAGCGTTAGTAGTCCTCTATCTGGAAGGATCCCAGGAAAGATCTGTTTCCGAAGTAGCAACAATAAGGAATGAATAAAAGCAGGAGGAAAATTCTAGGACCATGTATGAACTACAATAGGGCTGTGCAGATGGTCACTGTCAAAGTAAACTGAACAGAAAAAGAAGCTATTACTTATCAATCACCACAAAACTCAGTTCTTCTAGTGAGAATGATGATGACTGGGGCCCTTCAGATGAGTTGTACTACAGATCTACACCAAGCAGCATTTTGAAAACATTTTGAAACCTGTATATGCAGTGTGTCCTGGGCCCAACAGCTGTCACTACTGTTATAAACCGTTTTAAAGTAGTAGTGTAGATCCTGCCCAAGGGGCAAGGTTGCTCAAACTCTTTCCAGTCTTTCCCCTTTTGCTTTCATTCAAATGACCAATAAAGACCAAACTGTAGCAATCATAAGACATTTCTGTTTTGGAAAGCATTTAATGATGAGAGGATCAGGAGATTCATTGATGTCATATATATATTGTAATGATGTAATAAAAGGGGGGAGTTCAGGATCTGCTTAAATCTCTCCCATAGACATGTACTGGACCTAAAAAGGATTTAACTTTAGCGGAGTATGCTCATTGTGTTTATGTTTGAACTCATCCTGAGCCATCTGGGACAAAGATTATTAAATTAATGGTTAATGAATAATTTTTGCCATCGCAATATGCAATGCTAATAATTAGGCAAAACTGTAATGCATGAAAAGAATATTCAGAGCTCATTATCAGGGGGAAATACACCTTTAAATGCACCCACAGCTGCAGAATTACATGTGATGTATCTCCTTCTAAGAAACAACAAATTGTTTTGAACCAATGGCCTCTGCTCCAACTTCATTTATATTAGCAGTCAATCTGTGCTATTAAACTTTCTAAGTTCACACAGGGTGTGGTTTGCACAGAATGACAATTTGCTGCTATATATCTAAATCAGAGGCCTCTCAACGTTTTTGAACATGTGGGCACATTTGGGAATTTGATGAACTGCTACGGGCACCACCACAAAACAGCTCCCACGGAGGATGTGGCTAGTCACATAATGGCTGCTGCCATGGGGCCTGGCTAGTCAAAAGTGAGCTAAAGAGGCAGGAGAGAGTGAAATAATGAGGCTAGAGGCTGGGATGGATGGGGAAATAGCAAGGCAAAGGGGTAGAGGAGAGAGAAAGAGTAAAGCTAGAGGCTAGAAGGAGAGGGAAAGAAGACTACCCTAATGTTTTCCAAGGATTTTATTTTTAAAAATGCTTTATTTTATTTATTTATTTATTTATTTATTACATTTTTATACCGCCCAATAGCCGAAGCTCTCTGGGCGGTTCACAAAAATTAAAACCACAATAAAACACCCAACAGGTTAAAAACACAATTACGAAATACAGTATAAAAAGCGCAACCAGGATAAAACAACACAGCAAAGTTGATATAAGATTAAAATACAGAGTTAAAACAGTAAAATTTAAATTTAAGTTAAAATTAAGTGCTAAAATACTGAGTGAATAAAAAGGTCTTCAGCTGGTGACGAAAGCAGTACAGTGTAGGCGCCAGGCGGACCTCTCTGGGGAGCTCGTTCCACAACCGGGGTGCCACAGCGGAGAAAGCCCTCCTCCTAGTAGCCACCTGCCTCACTTCCTTTGGCAGGGGCTCACGGAGAAGGGCCCCTGTAGATGATCTTAAGGTCCGGGTAGGTACATATGGGAGGAGGCGTTCCTTCAGATAAGGCGTACCTTTAGCTTTGAAGGAGGCAGGGAGTGGAAAGCTTTGTGGGCACCATTAGAGGTACCCAGAGGCGCTGCGCTGTGGACCTCTGACCTAAGTTTTTAATAAAAAGTTTTAATAAAAATATTAAGTGCAAGAAGAAGTGACAAGACTGGCAAATAACTGTAGTGAGCATTCAGGGCTATAGGAAAAAAATGAAGACGTCTCTGAACTAGTGCAGATGCAGTGTCCCCAGTCTCTTAGCCATTACATTATGACTGCACTAACCTTGTGTAGGAGACTCCTAAACAGAGCTCGGCAAAACATGTGAGTAGCAGCAGATTGGCTGGATCATGGCATTTTCACAGGCAAAGTTTTCAGGGAGAGTTAATCATGTGCTTATTTCTCCCATTAAAATTAATAGGACTTAAATGTGCCGAATTTTGGCTGATTCATGCTCTGAAGATGGCAATTCATTTTAATAAGTGTCCCTCCACCACCACCTGCCCCCATTGCTTTTTGCTTGTATTGTAATTTCAGTTGTATCATCTAAGGATGTGGTGAAAACCATTTGTTTGAAACTTATTGGAGAAGATGGTGCTTTGCTTGCACCCTGGTCTTGATCTTGAGACAGCATTCTCTTTACACCACGCTGGCAAGTGCCAGCTTGGAGAAATGGTTAAAGTGTTGGACTGGGACTCAGGAGATCCGGGTTCTAGTCCCCACATGGCCACGAAGACGGTCTCTCAGCTTCACCTACCTCACAAGGTTGTTATGAAGATAAAGAGGAGAGAAGGAAGACAATGGGAGTTGCCTTCGGTTCCTTGCAAGAACGGGCGAAGGGGAGATGTAAATATAACAACAACGCTAAGTGATTGGAGGTGGGGGGCAGGACATGCATGCGTGGGTTCAATCACACCATTAGCAAAAAATTCCTACTAATTTCATGGTTTGAGGGAAATTAATGATATTTTTGCAGGATGGGACTAAAACTTGCCTTGATGCGCATGCAACCAGCCTAACTATGCCCATTACTTATCCATTAGCAAATTTCTAAATCCCGGTCCCAAATATTTTGTGTATGACAAATATGTTGTTGTTGTTGTTATTATAATATTTGTATCCTGCCTTTTGCCCAATACTGTATTACATATGTGAACTGCCCAGAATGCTTGGGCTATTGGACGGTATAGAAATGCAATAAATAAATAAATAAATAAATGTGTAAGCAAGGGAATAACAGGATAATTACTGTGATTTCCTCCCACATGCCCTTAGCTTAGCACACCTGTCATGTGGATCGCGGAATTAAGACTTCCAATCCAATCTCTCTCGCACACACAGCTCCGTACAGAAGTTCTTTGTAAAAAACATCATTATCTTATTTTTCATTGTTTGAAGAGCAATTTACTTGTTTTTAATTTCAAATCAAGATGCTTCCCACCAGCGTCACACTGGTTTACCATGAAATTGTTTAGCAGCAAAATGCTTTGCTGAGGCTGAGTTGTTGGACTGTGGTGAACTTCCAGGGTCAGCACCAACCTAGAAGTTCCTGGTATTGCTTTTACATTCAGTAGAGGGAAGCACTGCTAATCAGCAAACTACAAATGATACCGGGGGACCATTTGAGCCCTCCCATTTTCTACTACGCCCCTAGTGACTGTTCAATTTTCTTTTGTTTTTTATTAGTCTATACTTGATATCCTACCAACAAAAAAGTGGATTTCAAAGCAGCCAAATCCCACTAAAATACATTTTTTAAAAAATAAATAAATCACCAAACACATAAAATATTAAAAGTTACACACACAAACACACAATCAATTCAGACAACGCGTTTCTCAACGGTGGTTTGGTTTAAGAACTTCACGGTGGAATTTTTATACAACCATTAAGAAATGTGTTGTCTGGCAGGAAAACTCCACCCCACAGTGGACTTTTCCAAAAAAACACTCCACGCTGAATATCCACACTGTGCAGAGGAGAGTGCCTGTACAACCATTGTGTTGTGTGGAGGGCTCCATGGAGTTTTTTGTTGCGTTAAGTTGACTTTTCCCGCTGGCTACAGAGTTCCCTGGCAAGAGGGGCGAAAGGTGTAAGTGCTGCTCTAGGAGAGCCTCCAGGATTGTTTTTTGTTTTTTGTTTTGTAGCAATAGCTGATGGGATACCATAGGGAGGACCGGGGGAGGAGAGAGGGCGGAGGAACTGTCAATCAAACGTCACGATGGATTTTACTCCACAGTAGGCCATAGTCACACAACGGTGGAGTAAGAACATGTGTGGGGAGTACCTCCTAAAAACTCAACCGCTGAGTGAAGTTTTCATAATGCGTTGACTAACATGTTGTCTGAACTGAGCCAGTGTAACAACAATAAGACCAGTCAACTAAAGCCTTCCTAAATAAGGACATTTTTGACCTGCTTCCTAAATTCACTCAATGAGCAGGCCATACAAAATAGATGGGATCCTGCCTCTTCATTGTGCCCATCTCAGGACTTTAGTGTCTTCTCCTCCTCTCTGAAGCCCATCCCTCATGTCCCCCAAATCTGCTCTGGAAGGCCCCCAATTTTCCAAAGAAGATTTGGAAGGCCATATGGGTGGATGCAGTGAGGAAGCGAGAACATGGAAGTTCCATTCCCCGGGTCCAACGCAAACACCTTCAGACAAGTTCCTCAGGAATCATGACATCTAGGCCCAACCCTAGCATTGGGTAGAATGAATCAGTCCACCTCAGTTGGAAGATTTTGAAGGACCATTAAAGGACAGCAAATTGCTGAGTTTAGATGATGATGATGATGATGATGATGATGATGATGATGATTAAGCGCGGGGGCACCATTTAGATATTCTACCTCAGGCACCAAAATGCCTTGGACAATCTCTGGCACCGCCTCAAAAAAGGTCCTGCTACTCCCCTTCACAAACCTGAAGGTTAAATTCAATTACCCATTCCATCTCATATCTGACCTTTTCTTTTCTTCACTGAGGCTCTTTTTAAAAACACACAATAATACACGCTTCTTTTCATGCATTGTTAGGGGTGGGGGTGAGATTTCTGATTCCACTGCAATAATAATAGCAAGTATTATTCACCTAAGATGTTTTTCTCGTCGTCACATTTCTATGCCCCTGTTTTATATTTTACTCCAGCCATGCTTTGCTCTTTCTCTCATAATAAAGCAGCAGAGCAGTGTGTAATTAAATATGACAGCAAGGTTTACAACCTTTTCTCAAACCTTCCTAGCTCCATTTAGTCTGCTTTATTTTATTTTATTTTTTTTTGTTTTAATTTCACAGATTTCTGAGAACAATAGGCTTGTCAGGAATTGTGAACATTTGGAGAGCAATATAATTTAGGAAACTTTGCCTCCATCTCTTCCTTTGTGACATCTCCATTCTTTCCTTTCCCATCTTCATTCTGGATGCTGCCAGCTTTAGCAAATTAATTGTTCTAATAGGGGGGGGAGTGCACAGGTCACCATTTGGAGCCTGTTGTGTGTGTTTTTCAATTCCAGATGTCTTCAGCATTAGATCTGGATATTGTACCCCATGTATATGAGCCGCCCTCATGGGAGAGTAACATACAAGCCAGGGCATCCCCACAGATCCTCCATCCCCAGGAGCCTCTGCTCACGCATTTTTTCTGCCTTCCTTTTGCAGTAGAGAAATTGTGTGAGAAGTGACTGGGCCACATTGTGTGGGATTTTTAAAAGCATGAATGAGGGCTGTATCTCAATATCAGAGCACATAACATAATATAAAAATATAATTTTCTTTTCATATCAACATGTATAGAATATTATAAATGTGCATGTCATACTCGTATTTCTGATCTTTCTCATTTTTCAAAGGAATTTTATACATATTTTGTTTCTAGACTTTGAAGGGAGGTGCAGGGTTTGACTATGTCCAGTGGAATCCCAAGCGTGTACTCTCAGGAGCCCCATTGAGTTTAATGGGACCTACTCACAAGTAAATAAGGCCAGATCCAGATTTGTAAAGGCCTGTAATGAACGTACCCTCCTGGAAAAGACCCACTATTCCTTCTGCAAGACTGCAAAAGTCATTCACTTCCGAAATTCATAATCCAAATCTATTATATCACACCCGTGAGTGCCAGGTTGCCAATTCAAGCCCCCCACTGCAACTTCTAACATTGTCCAAACCCAGGAAGGGTGACTTGTTGGGGTGGTTAACAAACCACCGCATCACTCTACAACAGGCCACGGGTTCTGGGTGGTTTAATAACCACCTCAATAAGCCAGGTTCAGACAACATTTTAATTTTTGTGAACCGCCCAGAGAGCTCCAGCTATTGGGCGGTATAGAAATGTAATAAATAAATAAATAAATAAACATGAGAAGCTGTGTCTGGTGAGGATAATTATGCAAATGCGCCGCACGCAACTTGCACGTGCAACATGGTTAACCATCATGTGATTGCGTGAACCAGGCCAATGAAACAACAGCAAGGACATAAGATTGGATCATGTTGAGTCTGGAGCTCAGCTTGACTGGCACTTCAACCACTCAGAGGCTCTGAGAGTTGCCTTGGATGGCTGGATGCTGGAAGAGGTCATGCCTTGGGGTGCTACCAATTAGAAAGTATTGTACAGCTTATTCTATCTTTTTCTCTCTAACAAATTTCCGGTGGTAAAAAAGAAAAGAAAAGATGGAAGGTGGGAAAACATGCAAGGGTTATGAGTGGAAGACAAATGATGTCTGGATCTCCATAACATTCCATGAATGAGACAGGGCAATGGTATGATAAAAGCCTCATCTTGTCTTTCACTGAGACCCTGAAGGTCCAAAACCATCATCTTTTTATTATATAGTTAATTAGAACACAAGGAAAAATTACATAAAGTGTATGTAACTGAGAAATGTATTTGTGTAAATAAAGTGAATTATATACTTCGATAAATGTATTTGAGAGGATGGTGACATCTGCTGGACAGTGCAGGTTGTTACAAATTATATTCCACTTCCTGTCACCTGCTAACCTAACTAGCTGAATTCATCTTTAAGACAATAAAATAAAAATGAGGAGAGAGAGAGAGAGAAAGGGAGAGGGAGAAATAGAATAAAGGTGTTATTATTGTACACTAAAAATTGGAATGTGAAGAATATTGGAATGCTTATGGTTTTAATCATTTCCCTGAAGAACACTGCTGCATAAAATATATACATGTTGGGGTTTTTAAATGTGCAGTAAAATTATTTTGTTTTGTAAAAAAAAAAAATCCTCTAAAACCCTAATCTATATAACTGAATTTAAGAATTTAGTATGGCATGTTCCTTCTCAAAATATTTTAGACATATACACCTTAAGGGGCCACAATCTAACAGAGAACTACATGTGTTTAAGAAAATGGATTCTCTTGAACTGCGGCCAGTGTAATGTGTGAAGTAGTCAAATGGATAAAACTCCCAGGTAGGTTTGACTTTCAGCATCTCTTTACAAATTAAGTAAATGGGGGTATAAGCCTATCAATGGCTACTACTCGTGATGACTATGTATTATCTCCAGTATCAGAGGCAGATATGCTTCTTTTTACCAGATGCTGAGGAGGAACATGAGCAGGAGATGCCACTGCACTGGTTTGCCACTGTGGGAACAGAATGCTGGACTACATAGGCCTTCCAACCTGATCCATCATGGTTCTTCTTATGTTCTTAAGGTTTCTGTAGCTCCAGTATTTTCATTCATTATTAAATATAGCCATTACTTCAGACATTGAATTAGTGGTGGACATGGACTCTTCTGCATTGGTGGATATGGACTTCTCTGCCTCCTCTTTCCTATGGCAGCCTCGCCGGACTCCTGAAAATACTACACAGAGAGTCAGGAGATCCTGCTGAATGAAGTGAGATGGAGCGTGGGAGAGAGGGGGTATTCCCACAAACTGGGCAGAGAGGCCTTTTGTGAGTGTAGTCCTTCCTCTCACAGAAAGTTCCTTCCTCTCATGGAAGGCAAATCCTGGATCCAACCCATTAACTCAATATGGCATCTCATCTTGCATACATTAAAATTACAGGACCTGTTGGTATGTAGTCATTTTTTACACCAGTCATAACAATTAACATGTTTTTATTAGTTTTTGATCCATAAAAATTATTCTACTTTTTGATAAGATAGTTATGAGACAAACTGAAGAAGCCTAACCTGGACACGGAGGATGTTAACAATTACAGGCCAGTGGTTAATATACCCTTCCTGGGCAAGGTGCTTGAGTGGGTGGTTGCAGGACAACTCCAGGCACTCTTGGATGAATCGGATTATCTAGATCCATTTCAATCGGGCTTCAGGCCTGATTTTGGAACAGAAACTGCCTTGGTTGCCCTATGGGATAACCTTTGCCGAGAGAGGGACAGGGGGAGTGCGACTCTGTTGACTCTATTGGACCTCTCAGCAGCTTTTGATACCATCGACCATGGCATATTCTTCTGGATAGGTTGTCTGGGCTGGGAGTTGGAGACACTGTGCTGCAGTGGTTCTGCTCCTACTTGGATGGCCAATTCCAGAAGATAGTGCTGGGGGATTATTGCTCTGTGCCATGGCATTTAGGCCATGGGGTTTCACAGGGCTCTATTTTATCTGCTATGCTGTTTAACATTTACATAGGGTGACATATGATCGGATTTGCCCGGATTTGCCCGGGTTTTTGATGGTAAATCCGGGAGGGGAAATCCGGATTTTTTTTTCAAAGAGCAGCTCTAATGGGAATTAACAAAAATGCTTATAACTCCGTCATTTTTTAAGATAAAGACATGAAACTTGGCACAATGGTAGCTCTTAGGAAAGGCTTTAGTCATACCAAATTTGAAACAGATCCGTTCATCCATTGTTTTTTTAGGAATTTTTTTAAAAATTGAGGTTTTAAAATTATTATTTTAAAAATCGTCATTTTTAAAGAAAGAGATGAAACTTTGCACCATGAAAAGATTTAGGTAGAGCTTTAGCCACACCAAATTTGAAACAGATCTGTTCATCCATTGATTTTTTAGGAATTTTTTAAAAAGTGAGGTTTTAAAATTATTATTTTTTAAATCATCATTTTTAAAGATAAAGAGATGAAACTTTGCACCATGAAAAGATTTAGGTAGAGCTTTAGCCACACCAAATTTGAAACAGATCCGTTCATCCATTGATTTTTTAGGAATTTTTTTAAAAAATGAGGTTTTAAAATTATTATTTTTAAACTGTCATTTTTAAAGATAAAAAGCTGAAAGCTGGCACCATGAAAGCTTTTAGGTAGAGCTTTAGCCATACCAAATTTGAAACAGATCTGGTGGCAGTAGCAAACCCTGTTAACAACAACAGCAGCTTGCAATGAGTGAAGATACAGTCAGAAAAGGTATTTGAGGGAAGGGGAGAATGCAACACACAGAGTATAGCAAAAGCTTAAAGGTACAGCAAAACCTACAAAAGTAGGAGTGAGTGAAGTTAATTTCAGATACATTGAATCTCTCACTTGTTCTTTATTTCAGCGATTTTAACATTAAGATGTTATGTAGAACAGATTTGTCTTAAATGTGTGCTGTAAAATCAGACATGTGACCAAGGCTATGTTCGGGTGGGCATGCCCCCTTGGTACTGGGCACGCCCCCTTGGGGGCGACCATGTTGTCCTCCTTTTTGGTTTCCAAAATATGGTCACCCTAATTTACATGAAACCACTGGGAGAGGTTATCCGGAGATGTGGGTTGAGGTGTCATCAATATGAGGATGACCCCAGCACTACCTCTCCTTTTCATCAAACCCAGGTGAGGCAGTGGCTGTTCTGAATCAGTGCCTGAGCACGGTAATGGACTGGATGAGGGCCAACAAACTGAGACTCAATCCAGACAAGATGGAGGTAATGTTAGCAGGTGGTTCGCCTGCCCAGCTAGGTGATGTTCACCCTGTTCTGGACGGGGTTGCACTCCCCCTAAAGGATTGGGTTCATAGTTTGGGAGTGCTCTTGGATCCAGAACTGTCACTTGAGGCACAGGTGAACTCAGTGGCAAAGAGCACCTTTTATCAGCTTAGGCTGATATATCAACTGTGCCCTTATCTGGACAGAGATAGCCTAGCTACAGTTATCCATGCTCTCATAACCTCTCGTTTGGATTACTGCAATGTGTTATACATAGGGCTGCCTTTGAAAACGGTCCGGAAACTTCAGCTGGTACAAAATAAGGCAGCATGTTTACTCAGGGAATGGCCACTGAGACCACATCACACC
The DNA here is from genome assembly GCF_023053635.1 of Elgaria multicarinata webbii. Classification (NCBI taxonomy): domain Eukaryota; kingdom Metazoa; phylum Chordata; class Lepidosauria; order Squamata; family Anguidae; genus Elgaria; species Elgaria multicarinata. Next base: position 26,295,100 of record NC_086173.1, read on the forward strand.
AGTCCTTTTCCAGCTTCATTGGCTGCTAGTCCAGGTCCGGGCCCAATTCAAAATGCTGGTATTAACATTTAAAGCCCTAAACAGCTTGGGGCCAGGCTAGCTGAAGGAACACCTCCTCCCATAAGTACCTACCCAGACCCTAAGGTCATCCTCAGGGTCCTTCTCCGTAAGCCCCTGCCAAAGGAAGTGAGACAGGTTGCTACTAGGAGGATGGCCTTCTCTGCTATGGCATCCCGGCTGTGGAATGAACTCCCTAAAGAGGTTTGCCTGGCACCTATGTTATACTCTTTTAGATGCCAGGTGAAGACCTTTTTATTCTCCCAGCATTTTATCAGTCTATAAACTAATTTTAACTTTCCTGTTTTAAATTTGTATTTTAAATTTATATTCTGCATTGCTGCTGATTTTATTCCTGGTTGTGTTTTTATATTGTATTTTATATCATGTTTTTATACTGTTTGTTTTATACTTTGAACGGTTTTAATTTCTGTGAACCGTCCAGAGAGCTTTGGCTATTAGGCGGTATAAAAATGCGATAAATAAATAAACTGCTCATAAGCACTGGAATACAATTCATACATTTTAAAATTTCCGTTCCTATATTATTTCACAACTACTCCCTCTTCTGGCCTTCTATACTCTTCCGAGAGTAAAATAAGATGACGCCTATTCTTCCGAGGGGGAGGACACTTCAAGGATAGCTGATCTTAGAGTACACCACAGACTAAAACCGGGGGTGGGGTGGGGCTTAAAGAAGGTGAAAGAAAGTTGGCCCGGCTAACTTCTCGCCGAAGGCTTCTTCAGAATCAGTCTCCCTGAAGTTAAAGCATTCTGAGAAAAGGCTTTCCGTTCTTCTTGAAAAGACAACTGTCTTTCTTAGTTTGCATACTTTTGCCTAGAAGAAAGTTCCTAGAAATTAGACTCCTATTACCTAGAAAGAAATTAGACTTCTCACTATCTTGATTTAGCATCTTTATGAAAGTGGTTTCTTTAAAGACATATCATTTCTGAAATCTCTACAAAAAGCAGGACTGGGTTATCTGTCGTATTCCCGAGTTGTAAGCAGAGAAAATGGGGCAGGAGACAACAATGTCAAGGAATTTCTCCAAGGGGAAGAGAAATTCTCTACCTTTCTCACACATAGAGATTACCATTGGCAGGGGTTGTAGCACAGCTTCTTTTTATGAGCTTACCTCATCACTGCATAGGGTGCTTGCTGTTTTTCTTTATTTATTTTTTCTTTATTTATTACATTTTTATACCACCCAATAGCCGAAGCTCTCTAGGCGGTTCACAAAAATTAAAACCATAATAAAACAACTAACAGGTTCTTCTCTCTATTACACAACTCTTTATTGCCCTGCAGTCTCCTGAAGTTCCAAAAATGAAAATCTAAACAAAAAAGCGTATGGGAAGATTTACCACATATAAACTGGGTTTGGATGACACGACGTGTTAAATAAACCTGGACTTTAACTGCAGTACTAGAGAGCAGGCTACAGGTTGCTGGAGAGACGCACACGCTCTCCTCGGCCAGCTCATAAGTAAGGAAAGAACAAGAACCCTAAGCCCAACCCATGAGAATTTCTCCCCCAAAATTTCTTCTGCTCTGAAACTCCCTTTTAAAGCAATTTCTTTTCTATCAGTTTGAATGAGAATGGTCCAAAAATGTGGAAGAAAATTTCAGCACAGCGCTAGTTTATTATTTATACCCCACACTTCTGCCCATGGACCAGTTAGAGGGGCTTAACAACAATAAACAAAGCAAAAATGAAAGACAAGCACATTAAAATATCAATTTAGCTTGTATCACACCCTTTTTTATTGAATACAATAATGAAAAGCAAGTGTGGAATGTGAAGGCTAATGGTCTCTGGAGATCCAGCACATTCCTTTTTACTGTCTACTGTGGCTGCAAATGCTTGGTTGGCTAATAAAAGAAGCTGTAAACCAGGAGGAGCTAGTGTAACCGATTATAGTGGAGATGTTACATTTCAAGAGATGGACAGGTTGCTTAACTGTAACTGTGGTTCTTCATCGTGGTCTCTATGCATCACACATATGGGCTTTGCGCCTGCGCAGAGACCAGACCGGAATCTCCAATAGCTTAGGGAAACGTTTTTGGGCGGGAACCCCTCCCCCGCGCTACCGCGCATGACCACGGGGTTCCCGCCCTTCCCTCAGTTCTTCGTCGTCCGCATTGTGCACAGACCTAGAAACCGTATTCTCTCCAGTTATCTTTAAACCTATACTTACCACTAAATTTTCCTCGTATTTTTCTTTCATCGTATCCTTCTTCGATTCTCTTTTCCTACTTTGCCTAAAAAAAAAAAAAAAAAAAAAAAAACAGTTATTCTTCTATCTTCCTTTTCTTTTTCTAGCGATCCTTCGATCGCGTTGGCGCCTCAGGCGCATGGCCGTTAGGGCCCCATTTCGTAAGTGCGTAAAATGTGGCTCTAAATTGCCACCAAAGGACGGTCACTCGCTCTGTGTGCTTTGCCTGGGTGAGGGACACAAGGTTCAGCAGTGCCATCATTGTATGGCGTTCACCAAACAAACGCGGAAGAACAGAGCGGATAGACTTCGGTCTATACTTTGGGAAAAAGCTCTACGAGCTACCGAGCCTACGCCTCAAAAGCGTAAGGAAAAATCCTCCTCAAGGGCAATGGAAGAGACCCATAGCCCTGAAGTTCAATCGATTGTTATCGATGAGGAGATGAGGGCGGATAACAGGGCCATACCCCTGACGCCAGGCCGATCTCTAGCGGTGTCTGCGGCAAGAAAGATTTCAAAGAAAGCCCGGACCCCTAAGTCGGCAGAACACTTAAAAAAGAAGAAGAAAAAGAGGAAGGACGCTGATAAACGTTCCTCTCCTAGGGTCGATACCGTACCCACGGTGCCCGCTAAACCTAGTTTGCCAGCGGCGACCTCGATACCGACGCAATCGTCGATGCCGACTCCGTTACCAACTGCAAGGAGTTCGATGTCGGAGGGCGAGATTCGTGACTCCACATCGGCTATCTCCGCACCGTACCCTTCGGTACCGTGCGCTACTGCTCCACAAGAACCAACTGGTCTCGCTGTGTCTACCTCTTATCGACAATTGCATTCTCCTAGACCTGACTTTGACCGCATTTCGCAGTACTCCGGTTTTCAAAGAGACTATTCTTATGACTGGGAATACTATCGTCCCCAAGAATTTTACCCAGCAGAACGGAGGCATTACGATCATTATGCTCATCCTCCTCCAAATGCAAGGGTCATTCAAATCCCTCCTGCTCTTCAATCTCACACTCCTCGTAGTCAGCACAGCAGAGTCGACCCTGCTGAACAGCGTTCTATACCGAGGCTGACAACACAGGTCTCTTCACCTCACCAAAGCCAGACCTTGCAGCCAGTGCGTCAAACACTGCAACCACAAGACTCTCCTGATGAGGACTATAGATCTGATTCAGACTCTGTGGTGTCGGTAGCCCCATCTATGCCTTCCCCCGATGACGTTGTAAACACACAAGAGCCCGTTTCCACATCGGAGGACATGGGAAACTTTACCGACCATGTAAGGCGGATGGCACGGACGTTGGGTCTCGATGTCGACCAACCGACAGAGGTCGATGATGACCCAATATATGATGTTATGCAAACGGAAGCTACCTCGACTATCGCTATCCCGTTCCCTCCTACCTTGCGGAGGACAGCACAATCCTCGTGGAAAACTCCTTGTGCAACTCAACCAACGTCTAAAAGACTTGAGTCGATGTACAAAATTAAAGAATCTGATGCAGACTTTCTATTCCAACACCCTAAACCTAATTCAATCGTTGTTGAATCTGCCCAAGGAAGATCCCAAAGAGTACATTCAGCCCCTACTGATAGAGAGGGCAGAAAATTGGACTATTTAGGCAGAAGGGTTTATGCGTCTTCTTCTCTAGGGATAAGAACTGCAGCGTATGAGGCTACGATGGCCAGATACCAGATATTCTTATTAGACAAGTTAAACTCCCTCTGTGACCATCTACCCGAGGAGAAAAAGGAGTTGGCAAAGATTTTCCAGACCGAAGCTACATCAATAGCTCGTCTCCAATTGAATTCAGCAAAACACCAGACGGATTCACATTCAAAATCAATGATGGGCTCCATAGCCCTACGTCGTCATGCTTGGTTAAGATCAGCCAACCTGACAAACGAAACAAAAACTAGGATTGAAAGTCTTCCATTTGATGGAGAAGGACTATTTAACAATAAAACTGACGAGTCCTTAGATTCAATATATAAGGCTCGCACAACAGCCAAGAAGATGGGCTTCTCGCAACCACAACCGCAATTTAAACAAAGGCGCTGGACTAGACAACCGTACCAACAGATGCAGCAGCGCCCTCAATACGACAAACAACCTGCAAAGCAGCAACAACTTCAAAGAAAGAGGCCGTATCAGGCCCGATACCAGCAAGGCAGACACCAGCCTGATTTCTCTAAAAGACAGCGGCTTTGACTTCTCCGTCCCAGGCCTACTACCATTTACCAACCGTCTAGCACCCAAGTACCATCAATGGGAGTCCATAACATCCGACTCCTGGGTGCTCACTATCATCAAGACGGGATACGCCATCGAATTCGATGCCCTCCCTTTTTCTTCGGGAGTGAAGATAACAGCACCATCCCCTCCTCTGCTGCTCGAGGTACAGACCTTGTTATCGAAGGGAGCCATCTCTCCCGTACCTGCGGAGGAACTCAACCAGGGATTTTTCTCCCGTTACTTCACGGTCCCGAAGAAAGATGGAGGTCTTCGTCCGATTATGGACTTAAGACAACTGAACAGATACATCACTCCAAAGAAGTTTCGTATGACAACAGTTACTTCAATCCTCCAACTGTTGCATACAGGGGTCTGGTTCGCGGTAGTAGACCTGAAGGATGCGTATTTCCACATCTCCATCAGGGAATCGCATCGAGCTTACCTACGGTTCGCCATCGGCGTCGAACAGTTCCAATTCAACGTCCTCCCTTTCGGCCTTGCGACGGCGCCGAGGGTCTTCACGAAGGTGATGGCTGTTGTGTGTGCCCACCTGCGAAAAAAGGAAATACATGTTTATCCATACATAGACGACTGGCTCCTGGTAGCGGAGGACAGTCACACGCTCCAGGAGAATATAGCCACGACTTTAGAACTTTTAGAATCCCTTGGCCTGTGGGTCAATCAGGAAAAATCTATACTGACTCCTCAGCGAACGATAGACTTCATAGGAGTGACTCTGTCGTCTCGAGATGGAAGAGCTTACCTCCCGTTAGCGAGGGCAAGGACACTTCGGGATCTAATTCTCGATGTCGAAACCCAAGCAAGACCTTCGGCATGGACAATCCAACGGTTGCTGGGTTTGATGGCGGCGACTACCGCTGTCATCAGATTCGCCAGACTGCGAATGAGGATTCTTCAAGGGTGGTTCTTGAAGACCTTCGATCTTCGACGCAACGCTCGCAGGACTTACCTTTCGATACCGAGTCAGGTTCGGGCGTCGTTGAAATGGTGGCTTTCGATGGAAAACCTCCTGGAAGGGATTCCTTTTCAGCAAGGAGCACCATCGCTTACCATCACGACAGATGCTTCTCTCGATGGATGGGGAGCTCACTGCAATTCGCTTACCGTCCAAGGTCGATGGTCCCCTCGGCAGAAAGGGGATCATATCAATCATCTGGAACTCTTGGCTGTGGAAAATGCTTTGAAAGCGTTTGCCCAGATCATCGAGGGCAAGGACGTTCTGATTGCAACAGACAATACCACTGTTGTCTGCTACATAAACAGGCAAGGGGGAACGAGGTCATACCCCTTAACCCGTTCTGCACTCAGGATCTGGAACTGGTGCATAAAGAGACAGACTTACCTGACTGCGATCCACGTAGCGGGGAAGGAGAACATCGTAGCGGACTCCCTAAGCAGGTCCTTCCATGTCAACCACGAATGGGAGCTCGATACCGAAGTAAGAAACAACCTCTTTCGGTATTGGGGCGATCCGGCCGTCGATGTCTTTGCCACTGCAGAAAACGCAGTCTGTACCAACTTCTGCAGCAGAGCAGGAAGCGGAAGGAACTCGCTAGGAGACGCTTTCGCAAGAACTTGGACGGGGGGACTATTATACATCTTCCCACCTTTCCCACTCCTAACAAAAGTCGTGGCCAAGATAAGAACAGACGGCACAAACTGTGTTCTGATCGCGCCGTGGTGGCCTCGACAACCATGGTTCCCCCATGTTCTTCGACTGTCGAGAAGGGACTACATCGAGCTACCATCGATACCGAGCCTTCTGTCTCGACACCAAGGCAGAGTTCGACACCCAGACCTCTCGACACTCAAGATGACGGCATGGAGAATAGTACCATAACCTCCGGTATCGAACAATTGACGGTACACAGTATTTTGACTGCGTCGAGGAAACCTTCGACAAGGAAATCGTATGCTGCTAAATGGCAGAGGTTTTCTAAGTTTGCACTGCAAATGAATCACATCGCTGAGACTTGTCCCGTCTCTGTGATTCTAGAATACCTACTCTCACTGTTCAAAGGAGGCTTAGGACTTTCGTCCATCAGGGTTCATTTAGCTGCCATCACTGCCTTTCATGAGGGTGTAGAAGGGTTCTCCCCCTTCTCCCACCCTACATCCAAGGAATTTTTAAGGGGTTTGAGAAACACTGTACCAGTCTCTAGAAATATCGTACCATCGTGGAGCTTGTCGGTTGTGCTCCATGCATTGACAAGAAAACCCTTCGAGCCTATGGCTACAACGAACTTAAGACTTTTAACTCTCAAGACTGTGTTCTTGGTGGCCATAACTTCAGCAAGGCGTGCAGGTGAGCTTAAAGCTCTAAGGATAGATGCTCCTTATACAATTTTTCACAATGACAAGGTTGTGTTGCGTACGGACCCATCTTTTTTACCAAAGGTTGTGACGCCTTTTCACCTGGCTCAGGACATTATTTTGCCAGCCTTTTTTCCAAACCCCACAACGCCTGCAGACACTGCTCTCCACATGTTGGACGTTAGAAGAGCTCTCTCTTTTTATAGAGCTAGGACTGAAGGATTTAGAAAATCCAAACAATTGTTTGTATGTTATGGTGAGCCTTATAAGGGACTCCCGGTGTCATGCCAGCGATTGTCACGCTGGATAGTAGAGACAATTGAACTTGCCTACTCTATCTCTAAACTAGAGATACATCGACCTGTGACAGCTCATTCAACCAGAGCGATGTCGACGTCGGTGGCCTTCAGCAGGGGTGTTCCACTTCAGGACGTTTGTAAGGCTGCAACTTGGTCCACCCCTTCTACATTTGTCAAGCATTATAGCTTGGACACTCGATCCAGACATGACTGTTCGTTTGGAAGGGCGGTGCTCTCGGAAGTGTTGAAATAGTACACCAACCCACCTCCAAAGGTATGTGAGCTTGTTACTCGCCCATATGTGTGATGCATAGAGACCACGATGAAGAAATGCAGGTTGCTTACCTGTAACTGTAGTTCTTCGAGTGGTCATCTATGCATTCACACAACCCACCCACCATCCCCTCTTGGTGGTGTGATATTTAATAATGACATTATTGACTAGGGATTATATTTTATCTTATTTATTGAATTACACTCATGTTTATGGGGGCACAATGCGGACTCCTGTAAACTGAGGGAAGGGCGGGAACCCCGTGGTCATGCGCGGTAGCGCGGGGGAGGGGTTCCCGCCCAAAAACGTTTCCCTAAGCTATTGGAGATTCCGGTCTGGTCTCTGCGCAGGCGCAAAGCCCATATGTGTGATGCATAGATGACCACTCGAAGAACTACAGTTACAGGTAAGCAACCTGCATTTCTTCAAGCGGTCACCTCTGCATTCACACATAAGGGTTCTGCGCCTGTGCAGAGCCCCAGCTCGGGAACATTCTATTCTCGCCTACCCCCTCAGTTCTTTTCCAACCGCCACTGTGCAAGCCTTGTGAGGAACTTTGTCCGTTGGATCGCCACAAAGAAGAAGGTCCAATTGTTACCAGGCAGGCATTGGAACTACCATTTACTATCTGAAGGGAAGCTACTGCTGCATGTCATTTCATTCAAGTGTCACTGTTCTAAAGCTCCATTTGAAAAAGTGACAAGCAGTTGCCAAGAGCAGCAATCAACAGTGCCCTTAAGACAGGCATGCTAAAGGGCCAAAAGGGATGAGAGACAGAACATTCATGATTAGATCTCAAAGGGTTGAATTCAGATTTAAGCTGGATCAACTGTGCTGTCAAAAGTTGATTTCCCCTGCCTCCTCCTTGCCATGGCAGCTCCCCTAAAAATGCCACACCTGCTGAAGGGGTAGAGAGCCCTTCTGTTGACCCTCAAATGGGGTGGAGAGGCTCGTTATTTCATCATGTAATTCTCTAATAAACACACGAGGCTAGAGGATTTAACGTAACCATTTACTTCTGATACTGCAGTATGGGGTGCTCTCCAATGATCTGCAAAATGGAGGCACCTCAAACAGAAATCCCACATACATTTATAGGCTCTGATGAGAAGTGGGTGTTAGCCTCTTGATTGGTCATTACATTCAAAGTCTTTTATTGGTCAGTTTTGGATTGAGGGGCAGGGGCAGTTCTCAGCCTTTAACTTAGTACATCACATTCCTTCACAGAGAATGAAATTTCCCCTGCTGACATCACTTCTGTGAGTGAAGACTTTCTCTCAGGTAAGGTTTCTTCCTCTCACAGAAGGCAGATTCTGGATCCAAGGCCCAATGTTCTTAATGTTTACCTAAAAACAGTTGTAGAGTGGTGAATGATGGTCTCAAATTGGAGTACAGGCTTTTCCCTCAATACTGCTTCCTGATCTAAACTCCCCTCTCTAGTTACACCTTTCCAGGCCCACAATGGGAAAATACCTTATTTGATATAAAATTGGGAGAGACAACCCATATTTAAGTGGCCAAATGCAAGGAGAGGGCTCTTGCTCTTGAAATTCTCTTCTACTACAGAGCCAAAAGTCCGCTTTTGCATCTTGTCATCATAGTCACATGATTGTGAACTTGAACTACTCTATAGGGGCAGAGGGAATGAGCTGGTTGCCTGGGCAAACATTCTTGAAGGCCAAACTGTGTCAGCTTTCTCAAAACTCACAAGATGCATGAAGCACATCAAAAGCATTTTAAAATATTGTAACGCTTGTGCTGAGTATAACCTACTTTTGAACATCAATTATCCCAGTTTGGGGCTCAAGAGAAATTTTAAACTTTTGAGAAGGGTAATAAGACTAACAGATGCTATGCACTTTCAATCCATGATGCTAAGGTTTTTGTTGTTTTAAATTGGATTTTAAAAAGGATAGGGCTATGGTTTATGAGCTGCAATTATAAAATATCCACCCCCAAGAACTAAGGAGTAGTGGGAAGTTAAAACGTGTGCTTTTATCTCATCTAAGGAAGTCAGAAAGCTGAAGGATGTCTAATTATATGAAATGAACAAATTCAACAACTAAAGCAATTTTAAACTTTGTGATCTAATGAACTCTTTAACTTCCCTCTTGCTCTAAAGTGGAAGTCACAAACTTCTATTTCTTTTCTCTACCTTCTTGTTTTTCCTTGGTGGGGGCTATGCGCCTTTAACAGCATGTCAGGCAGATACCCAACAGCTGGTTAACCTCTTCTCCACCTGCTGAATTTCTGCCTGTCAGAAAATTGATAAAAGAAATAGCCCTGCAAAAGGGGAGCGGGTATGACAGCACACTCGACTTCTCCCCTCTCCCTCACAGAGCTGTCCTAAATGAAGACTATTTCTCTCGAGCACCCTTACAGGGTTCACTTCATGCCCAGCCCTTGAGAGCTCCGATATATGAGCTCCAATTTATGCAGCGGACGCAATCCTAACATACTTTCTACTCTAGCCAGCAAGACCTATAGAACTCAATGGGATTTAGTATGCATGCGCAAAATTCCAGGAGCGCAACCCGTTTCCCGCCCTTTCCTTAAGACAGCAGTAAGGGAGGGGGGTATTGAGCAGAAAGGAGAGCCTGGTCGTAACATCCGGGCCTTTATGCTCTCAACCCGCGGCTTCCACCGCCCACCGTAAAGCTGCCTTTCCTATTGGTGGATCAGGCGTGACGTTTCTGGAAGAGGTGCGAGTGGAGAGGGAATGGGCGCGCGTTCGCATGTCTATAGTTCGAGTCGCCAGTTCCCTCCGTCCCTCCCATCATAGCTGCTTCTGGCAAGTTGGCAAAAGCAGCAGGGGATGATGGGAATTCAAGAGGGCGGGGCAGGCTTGCCTCGCCTCGCCTTTCAGGGGCGCGGTGAGGAGGTCTGGGCAGCGTGGGGTGTGAATTCCTTTTCTCTGTCACTAGGTGATAGGTAGTGGGGGAAAGCTAAGGTAGGGGGGATGTTAGGGGGGGATTGATTTTTAAGGGTGAGGATGTGAGGGGCGTTGGACACAGAAAATGGGGGGCAGGCGAATTGAATTTGGATTTTGATAGGAGAGAGATGAACAGTGTGGGTGTAGACAGCGTTCAGTTCGAGCTCACCAGGATTTAAGACCCAGAAGTTATTTATAATGCTATAGCTCTGGTCGGAGACCTCTGAATTGGTAAAATGGCGCCTCTGAGTATGTACAGAGAGCTTCCCTCTCACCATTACTTGGCCAGCCCCACGCATTTTAGATTAGGAGGACAAAGCTATCAGATCACGTGGCCTGCGTTTTAAGCATAATTTTGCTTTCTTTTGTTGTTTATTCGTTCAGTCGTTTCCGACTTTTCGTGACTTCATGGACCAGCCCACGCCAGAGCTTTCTGTCGGCTGTCGCCACCCCTAGCTCTCCCAAGGTCAAGTCTGTCATAGGAATTAAAATCCAGATGGAAGATGTCCTCATGGACCCCCCACACACATTAAAAACCCAGTTAGGGTGCAATCCTATGCATGTTTAGACAAAAATAAAAGGCCTACATGTATGCATTTAACTATGGGACTTATTTCTGAATAAAGATACTTAGAATTAGAATCTCTAAATGTTGCATCCTCTGCTACTCGCACTAATCCAAGATATGTGGAGGTTACTTGTGGCTATTTGGTGCACATACCCAAAAGTAATATGCAAGCCTTTCATTTAGCAATCTCATGATGATAAGATAGTGTGAGTGTGTGCATGTATGTATGAATAAATAGGGAGGACCTCTATAAAGCAAGTCTGGGAGTACACACAATACTCTTCCCCCTGTACTCATGCCATTTAATATCTGGGTGATAGATTCCTTCCTATCATACACAAAACTGCTGTATTAGAGGGAATGGTAACCATTCATTTATATAGGGAAATGTAAGTTGTGCACTCAGAAACGTCAGAATGGTTGGGGCTAGATCTGTAGCACCTTGACTTTGTCCCATATAAGTAAGTGACTTGAGTAGAATTAAATTCAGAAGTGACTTGATGAAATCTTTTGGTCTACTTCTTGAATAAAGATCACTTCTGCTCATTAAACTTAAGGCAGTAAATATTTTGTAACCTGTGTGCTTCTAGAAACAATTATGAAATTAACAAAGCTTACAGAACCTGTGGGAAGAACCATATTAGATCATATGTTGTCTTCAACAATAGGTAATTACATTTGTGCCTCATTACTGGCAGTAACCTCAGCCTGCAATACAAGATAATCTTTTCCAGGAGACCACAGAGTAGATGGACAGTTAATGCTTCTGCAGCAAAGGTAATCCAACAATTTATTTTATTTTTAAAAATTAAAATTTCTAACAAAACTAAAAATCAGTGTCTATATCTTAGGTAAAAAGAGTGGCATCAGGGCATTAATTTAAAAATATAGGAGGTACTCATATAGCACCCAGTTTAACCATGTCTTGTTTGCATAATGCAGACATTTTTTGAAAAAGAATGAGGGCTTTAGAAATGCTATATATTATAGATATGAAGTACATTACACTTTTCCTTATACATACTCTCTCCTTCCAACTCTTGGATGAGAATGAAAGATTGAACATAGTTTTAGAGAAGGGCAATAGAAAAGATCTTGGAAAAAGAACAAGTCTTTAGTAGCTCAGTGTACTGCATTTAGATTTTGGAAATAAAAGATCACAGTAAATACTTTCACTTGAGAAAAAGCTTCTGCAACCTACATGCTTTTGAATCTTGCAGAATAGGCATAAAGAGATGGCAAAGAATCAAAACTATATCAATTCAGCCTTAAGAACAAGGCTAATGTTAAGGGGTGGTTTAAATAGTAAAACTGGCTTTCAAGAAGAGTCTTGTAGATTAGGTGTACTGTTGGACTGCAATTGCCATCAGCCTTAGCAGTATAGCCAATGATCAGGGATAATGGGAATTGCAATCCAGCAACATCTGGAGGGGTATACATTCCTAATCACTGCTGTAGATCCATTATTTTTGCAAAGCCTTTACTCTGAGATTAGACATTTACTTCAACCAAAACATGCATTCCAGGCCTTTGCATGGCTGTTATACAAAGTGTCACATATACCCGTGTACACTATATACCAATCTATTAGTTGAAGGATTAAGACAGCAACGTGTTCCTGGTAAAATTTAAACTAGAACAAAGGGGAGCCAGGTTCAAATCGCCACTGAGCCATGGAGCCCATTGGTGACCATGAATCAGCAACTATCTCAGCCTAACCTGCCTCACAGGGTTGTTGTAAGGATTACCTGAATTGGGGGAGAGCCGTATGTGTGCCACACTGAGGTCCTTGTAGGAAGGGCTTTCTTTGTGGCAGCACAAAGGTACTCCCTGCACCAAGAAGTTAGGTCCTCTTTATCTGTGTTCTGCTGGCAATTGAAGACATTTCTGTTCAAGCAATCATTTGATTTTGTTGTTGCTGAATTTAATGTATTGGTTGTTAATTTTGGCTCTTTATTTTTTGTCTTTGCTGCTACTTTTATTTAGGTATAGATGTTTTAATGATTGAGGTGCTTGTGTGTATTTTAAGCTGCTTTGAGTAACTCGTTTTCTGGAGGGGAAAAGTATGACATGTATTTATTTTATTTATTTATTTATTTATTTAGAATATTTATATACTGCTCCTCATTGAAAACATTTCGGAGCGGTGTACAAGGTAAAATGAAAATAAAAACAGAATAAAACAGTTAAAACAAAATTTAAAAAGAAGCAAAACAACAACAACACAGAAATCCAAGGCTGCATGTTAAAAAAAAAAGGCTTCTTGGAATAAAGATGTTTTCAGGAGGCGCCGAAAGGAGTACAAGGTTGGCGCCTGCCTGACCTCCAGAGGCAGGGAATTCCACAGGAGGGGCGCCGCCACGCTGAAGGCTCTTCCCCTGGTGGATTCCAATCGGAGGATGGATCTAGGTGGAACCACCAGGAGCAGGCCCTCGGATGACCTCAGTGACTGGGCAGGTTGATAAGGGAGAAGGCGCTCTCTCAGGTATCCTGGCCCCAAGTTGTTTAGGGCTTTGTACACAAGTACAAGAACCTTAAACCTGGCCCGGTAGCGAATAGGCAGCCAGTGCAGTTCCCTCAGCAGAGGAGTTACATGCTGGAAAGGGGCAGCTCCAGACAACAGCCGAGCTGCAGCATTCTGCACTAGCTCCAGCTTCCAGAGCAGCTTCAAGGGCAGCCCCACATAGAGCGCATTGCAGTAATCCAATCTTGAGGTTACCAATGCCTGTACCACCATGGTCAAGCTATCCCTGTCCAGGAGAGGCCGTAGTTGGCGAACCAACCGAAGACGGTAAAAGGCATGCCGAGCCGTGGCGGCTACTTGAGCCTCCAACGACAGAAATGGGTCTAAGATTTCCTATATAATACATAATAAAAAGAGCAGATACACTACACTCACAATTTATGACACCTTAAAAACGTTTATCCATCTGCTACTGTTCATTTGGTTTTCATTAAAATAAAATAAAAAGCCTGATTGGATATAGGAAGTATTTAAGAGAGTTGTTGATGGAATAAGAGATTTCAAAGAACATCTAATCCAACCACCTGGTGGTGCAGGAAATCTGCAACTACAGATCCCCCAATATGTGGCTATTCAGCCTCTGCTTAAAAAATGCTAATGAATGAGAGTCCACCACTATCTGAACTGTACTGTCAGAAAGCTCTTCCTGATGTGGAGGAGAAATCCTCTTTCTTATAATTTGAACCAGTTGGTTTGAGTTCTACCATTTGCAGCAACAGAAAATACATTTGCTCCATTACTTGTCTGACAGCTCTTCAGATATGTGAAGGTGGCTATCATATTATCTCTTGATTGTCACTTCTCCATGCTAAACCTATCCACCTCCTTCAACCTTTCCTCATAGACCTCAACCTGCATTGTAATATCCTCATCCCTTGACAAGCTTATCTTCTATACTGCTCACAAAGTCATATCTCCTTTCCCTCTCCCATGTAGCCTCAGGCCTTAGCTAGACCGGACTTTATCATGGGGTGAACCCCGGGATCGTCCCTGTGCGTCCACATGACGCACAGGGGATCCTGGGATCAAGGAGGGATCATCCCTCCCTTGCCCTGGGATAAACCCTTCCCCTTTGGGCCCAATTTTTCCACGGTCCAGGGCTGAGCCTGAGACTGCAGAACGTGTGGCCCATTGCCACAGTTTGACCCAGCTCCGCACGAATACTCACACAAAGCTGGGAGCCGTGCACGGGGCGCAGCGCTCCCCAGGAGCACTGCGCCCATTGGGGTTAAGGTGGGGGGAGCGGGGAAAGTAGTTTAACATTTTTAAAAAACTTACCTTTAGCGCACAAGCGTTTGTGCGCTCTGTCCTCTTTAAAAATAAAAAAAGGCAGACGCAACACCTGTCTTCCTGAGGTCATCGTGCCTCACGTGTAAATGGAGGAGGGATCTCGCGGTAGTCACAACATGAGATCTTCCCTCCTCCGTCGCGGACTATAAGGTAAGTCTAGCTAAGGCCTCAGTTACCAGCATTCTTTGGCTGAGAATCATTCAGTAAAAAAATTGGCTCCAGATGTATGGAGAGAAGGAGGTATAAGGTGCCCTGAAACACAGTTGATGTGGGAATTATGCAGCCCCAGTTTATCTAGTGAATGAATACTACTACAGTAGATGTTCAGTAAAAGCTCTAGCTGAAAGAAAATGTACCAAAGCATACTTGCCGTATGTCCCTCTTCAGATGTTGGCGGTAACCAGAATGCCTATCAGTCATTTTTCTGTTTTCCCAAGATACGTTATTATTTCTCAACTTTTTCAGCCCTTTCCCTCCGCAGACCTGAGCAATGTCTTCTGATGAGCACTGGTCTCCAGGCGAAGATGACAGTCAAACATCTAAACTAGTTAGAAAATCTCGGGATTCCCCCTTCGTCCCCATAGGTGAGTTGAACCTTTAAGCATTCAAGAGATCGTGTTGAATACTATCTAGAGTATTGCTGTGGAGACCTGGGTTTCAATCCCTGCTTGGCAGTTAAGATCACTGGTTGATCTTGGACCTGTTGCACACACTCAGCTCAATCTACCTTACAAGGTTGTTGTGAAACTGAAATGGAGTAACTCTCATGTATGCTGTCTTGTGTTCTTTGGAAGAAGGGTGAGATATATATGTGAGACATAAAAACATAAGTAGTAGTAGTAGTAGAAAGGCTTAGTGTTATTGGTACAGCAGCATCTGAAGTCATAAATATGACATGCCTAAGAGTGATGTGGAGACAGTCACTCCAATCAAGGAACAGAGGTAGCAGTCTTATGCCCCCTAGATGGCATCTGGAAGGACATAGGATTGTTCAGCTTCCTGGCTCCAAGCTGGGATCCAGGAAACCATGCTGTCAACCGTGCTGGCTACCTCTGTGTGCACGCAAAATGGAAAGTGGAGATGGGGAAAAGATGCATTTCCAGGGGCGGGAAGAGGAAGAGACCAGCCTTTCCCTCTCTCCTCCAAAGCCACTGCTAGAGGGGCAAAAAACATCCACCTAGCTTAAGTGCAGGGCAAGTTTGGAGGCTTATGAGTAGCCAGGGTGCATCCCATAGGATTGTGTCTTTAATTACCTGTTCCATATATCTGGTTCCTATATCAAGCTGGGTTTTTTAAAAATAAATTTTGCTGTTTACCTGCGGGATCGCCTTCTCCCGTACAATACGCCCCACACATTCAAGTCTTCTGGGGAGAACTTACTTCAGTCAGCCAAAACTAGGCTGACAACTGTTACCCAGAGGACCTTTTCTTCTGTCGCCCCAACTGTGGAATGGCCTGCTGGAGGAGTTTCGGCAACTTAACCCTCCAAGTTTAAGACAGCTTTAAAGACAAACCTCTTCCGGCAGGCCTACCCAAATGAATTTCAAACCAAAGAATTTTAAGATGTCCTGATTGTTAGTTTAATATTATATTGGTCTTATATGTTCTTTTAATTAATTCTATGTATTTGATTTATATTGTATTGTTGTACTAATGTTGTTCCCCGCCTCAATCCAAAGGGAGAGGCAGGTAAGAAATGATGATGATGTTTTTGTTTGCTTTTATTGTTTTAAATTGTTCGCAAATTATTGCTGTCTGCTGCTTTGAGGGTCCTTTGACAGAATCACAGGATATAAATGTTTTAATAAAATTAATGTGCAGAAATGCTATTCTGTCTGTTCTGCTGTATCGGGGTTGGACTCGATGGCCTTATAGCCCCTTCCATACTATTCTATGATTCTATCTACAGAATGGCTTCTCTACTGTAGTGGAGAAGAGTCCACACTCAAGAATAGAAAAAAAATCCCATTAAGTACCCCAACAGGATGCCCAAGCTTATTCATTAGGCACTGTGTATTCACAGCCCAAGCCATTGGGTGCATAGCCTGTGCTGACAACAAGATTTTGTGGCTCAAGACCAGTATTTTGTAGCAAATTTCTTTCTTGTTTTAGAAATAATATACATTTAGAATCATGACTGGTTCTTTAACCCATGAAGTGATGGGGCTGAGCCTGCTGCGTGCTTGCCACTTCTGCTTCCCCTCTGGTTTTGTAAACAGCCCAGGAATGCCCCTTGATGCAACGAATGAACCTGGAATAAACAACCTCACTCGGGATGTAAGCTTCAATCACCCAGATCAGTAACCTCATACCAGTGAAGCTCTTATGCTAAATTTATTATGGAGCCTGACCATTCATGATGAGATGGTTAGATTGTTGTGCTCATTCAATCAGCATCTTGAGAACAAAATGGACCTTGAGAATGCAGAAATTGGAAAACCCTGGCATAAACAATAGGCAGGAAACTTAATATGTATCCATATCTGCATATGCTTTGGACGTAAGCCATCTTTTTAGAAAAGTCAATATATTTTATACTGACAAGTGAATGACATTTTCTTTTAGCGGTGAGGATTTCCTTTTTAAAAGATGTGCCCACGTTGAGAGAGGTAAGCAGAAACCTTGCAATCTGTCACCCATCAGCCTTCATTAGTCTTCCTTTCCATTTATCATCTCCAGAACTGTATCACAACAGGAGCCTTTCCAGAATTTAAAGTGATTTGTACATGCAATGGCCACGAACACATGCTAATTTGTATGCACTGTTGCCAATTAAGCTGGCTGCAAGGACACTGCTTGCCTCATTCAGACGACACTTGCAGTTGAAAGATAAAAAAGAAATGTCATTATATTCAATTATGTATCAAACGTGAAGAAACAAGAAAGCAATTTTACATTATCTGATTAATCTTCCAAGAGCAAGCCATTCAATAGATAAAGCTTAACACATCTGGATATCACTTCAGAGCAAAATAAAAAATTGAGAGTCGTTATGGTTACAGTGAATGTGTCTGGGAAACAACATCCAACTTCGCCCCAGAAAATGAAACATCCTGTTGAAACAAAAGGAGCTGGTGTTTACAATTTACTGCTTTAAACAACACTCTGATTCAAAAAGGAGCCTGTTTTAAAAATTCCGACCATTAAAATAAAATCATAGATTTGGTCACACACAACCTAGTGTTCAGAACAACAGAAATAATTTGGTATGTGTTATATCTAGGTTTTTCAGGTCGTCGCCCCCCACCCCACCCAAATTGGCCCTAGTGACTCTCGATATCAAGAGAGAATAACTTTGGCCCAGCCCACAAATTTAACAGAGACAAACTGGCACAACCCTATACAACTTGTCTACTCAAAAGTAAGTCCCATTAAGTTCAAGTGGAGCTTACTGCCAAGGATAAGATTACAGCCTGAAGCTGACTTTTCCCGTAATACTTACTGGAATGGGGACAAGCAAGCTGTAAGAAAAGGCAGAGAACAGGACCCTATGAATACGATTTATTTACCGGATTTGCATTTCATCCTTTCTCCAAGTTGCTAACATTGGCATAAAGGAGTTACTTCACTTTATACTCACAACAGCCTACTGAGTTTGGTAGGTTGAAGTGAACTTCATGGCTAAGCAGAGATATGAACCAAACTCACCATAGTCTCACCTGGTTCAGACATTACAGCGCAGACATCATGTTTAACCCATGATGAGTTGCAATGTCCGAGGGCGCCACTTTGCATATCTAACCCTTGTTTGCGGGTTGTGTGAATCGAGCAAACCTGGGTTATGCAAGGGTTAAACAACCGTCATATAACGCATGGTCTGTTCTAGGGTCATGCTTGCTGGGTTTGCCCCATACAACAACCCCGGGGCAGGGCTTGGATATGCAAAAAAGTGGCTGCATGCATCCCGCATATGCTTCAGCCTCCCTGTGGGTTAAATGACACATGCTAGGCTGTTGAGTCACGCAATATGGCCTATGTTGAGGACTCCACCAGTTAAGATTCAGGAAGGAACCCTGGGAAGCAGATGGTTACAGAGGTATTTATGTAATTTCATTGGACTACATGGAAACTTGGTCTGGACCAGTAGGGCTCTTTATGTGTTCATTACTGAACTTCATCTTTCTCTTTAATGTTCAGGGCTGGCGGGCTGCTTTGCTGTAGTAGGTTATGGTCTTTATAAGCTCAAGCACAGAGGAAGCCAAAAAATGTCAGTTCATCTCATCCACATGAGAGTTGCAGCGCAAGGCTTTGTTGTAGGTGCAATAACAATAGGTAAGACAACAAGTTCTGGTATCTAGTGGCCTTCAAAAATATTGTTGTTAAGTAATAACCCACCCCACTCCCGCAGTCCATAATTGCTAGAGGATATTGAAGCAACCATTAGCAACAACCATGTTTGGTTTCTTTCTTTTTTTTTAGGTGTTCTATATTCTATGTACACAGATTACATCAAAAACTTGGATGGGAGTGGGCCGAAGAAATGATCAACCTCACAGAAGGAGAGACGAAGAGCAAAGCATTACTTTTCAGTATTATTTTAGAATACCTATATGTATGAGAGCGTTTAAAAATGTATTCCAAGCATAGTGTCAAGATTTCTGCTAGCTCTGCTATTTATTAAAAGAGCTGCTATATGCTCAAGCCAAGCAGTGGACTTGTATCTGCGCTTGGTTTCCAAATGTAAATCCTCAACTTCGGAGCTTTGTGCTGGGTCTAGAGCAAGGGTGGGCAACTGGTGGCCTTCAGATGTTTTGCCCTAAAACTCCCATCAGACCTAAGAGCACAGACAGCAGGGAGGGATGATGGGAACTGCAGGCCAAAACATCTGGAGGAAAAAGCAGGGGAGATGAGCGTCCAAAGTAGGTCAGAAAGAAGAGAAATAGGTTCTCAGGATAAAAATAAATGTATTAACAAAAAGCCCAATGGATTTAGGCCTGTCCCTTGTTTTGAGGCATTCTTCAGGGGGCTGGAACATTAATGATAATTAAAATTACAAATTTGTTAATTTATTTTTGCATCCTAGGGAACCTTTTTCTCTTCTTTGTGACAAAACATCTGGAGGGCCACAAGTTGCCCACCCAGTCTAGAGCATCACTCCCAGGGTTTGGGGATGTTTCAGGGTTTCTGAAACACAAGCAATCATGCCTGTTATTCGAGCATTAACCTGGCTAATACATGAGCCTGTGATGCTGCCGTATACTGACTGAACCAGACTCAGACAATAGCTCTCCAAGGCCTCAGTTAGAGAACTCTGCTACTGGAAGTTCTTTTGGGGAATGTCAGGAATTGCTTGTAATGCATGTGCTCTGCCACTGAGTTAGGCTGCAATCCTGTGCCCATTTATCTGGGAGTAACATCAATAGGACTTTACTTCTATGTATAGGATTGCACTGTTCCAAGTCCTTCCCCAACATCCATCTCAAAACACAGGAAGAACAGAATAAGGCCACTTTTAGTTGCACATGTCAGGAAGCCAGGATTGGCTGCAGCTCCTTGTTAAATGCTCAAACAGTGGCAATTGACAGCTTATGTTGGCGTAAGGTATGAAATGGCCTTCAAATACAATGCAATTAATTTCATTTTGAGAGATGACAGAGTCAACCACATTACCTTGGGGATAGGCCCTCTCTCCGGGAACAGCTTGATCATCTGCATTTTTCTGCCAAGTGATAAAGGGAATTCTATAGCACATCAGATGATAATGTGTGGTAAAATACAGAGAAAAGTGTGTGATAAAACCTGTATGAGCTCAAGAGTTTTTCTGCATTATCTGCTCTAGAATTCTGTATTGCCTGCTTTTTCTTTTCTTCCATTCTACTCCTGCAGCAGCTTCCATGGAATTTACTTTGCTTCTATTTCACACTCATGCTGTAATTAATCCTATGGTAGTTTCTCCACAATCACAACTCTTCCCCCCGACCCCAATAATGTTTAAAAAAGAGGTGGAATGGAACTAGTTAATATATTTCAGTCATTCCTTTTACAAGAATGTATATCAGAAGACAATCAGTATTAACAGAGGAGACTGGATAACAAGATTAGAAGCCAAAAAAAAAGATGAATGTATTTGACATATTTATTTGAAAATCCGGACCTCCATTGGAACAAACAAAATCAAATGACCGATATATTTAAAATAAATTAGTACCCAATATAAAATGAAAATGGCAAAAATCAGGAGGGAAAATGGGTTTTGTAACAAGAGCACAGATTGCAAATGTATTTTTAAAAATGATCTGACAACAAAAGGCAGTTTCTGATGACAGTTTTGTAACACAATTGCAAATGTCTAGTGCAACTGGGGATGAAGATACATGTAACATTTTTAGAGCAGTGGGGTCACTCTGTAAATACCATCACCATGTTCAGTTTAAATGTACCTATTTTGCCCAAGCTTGGTGAGACACTCTTTCTCGCTCTCTCCCTCCCCATACCCAAGTTTGAGCATGTGAATATAGCGTGGCTCCTGAAGCACCTAGACTGTCTTGCAGCCTAAGATGGAAGAGGGCAAAACAAGAGCAACACCTTTGCAGCCTGGTTCTATGGATTTCTATGCAGAAGAACGCCCCACTGAGTTCAATGAGGATATACTAGCAATAAATGTGCACAGAACTACAACCTTAGGCTGTTTGCAATAGGGTAAATCTCCAGTTTTGTTATAGAAAGAATGCCATGATGCAATAGACATGAGTGGAGGGAGGAAGGGAGGGAGGGGGGAGGATTTCTCAATATGATGATCGCAGGATCCCCCCTGTCTACATGCGGTGTGTGACGTCCTGGGAACAAGAGGACATCGCACCCGCTTTTTTTTTTAATCGGAAAAGAGCTCCGTGAGGAGCTCCTTGCCAGGCTCCTCACGGTTACTCGTGAGGGGCCGGGATGAAAACGGGATGCCCAGCCACATGTCCTGCAGTCTCGGGATCATCCCAGGATCATGGGAAAAGTCGAGATAGAAGGGTAGGTCGATATCCTGGGGAAAGGGAGGGATCATCCCTCCCTGCTCCCGGGATCCCCTGTGCGTCATGTGGACACACAGGGATGATCCCAGGGCGATCTCCGGGATATCGCCCCGTCTAGCCATGCCCAGGAAGTGTGATTTGTAGAACAAAGGGGGTAACTTGATGCAGATGTCTGTACCATTTCAAGAGCTGTATTGGCACCAGATTGTTCCATATTACAGGGCACATGCAGACAACCCTAATATATGGTGCCAGGATGTACTTTGCAAACTAAAACAGCTGCAAAATAGTTAAATACTGGTCTTTTCTGCAGACACTACACACACATGGTCATATGTGTCTTTCTTTGCGAGCGTGAGGGCTGAAATCTTGGAACTTAGAAAAAAATACAAATCAAAATTCAGCAGCAGGTACCCTCTTCTGCACTTACAGATGATGAACAACTCTGCTCAAATCCCAAGGATTGGGTGGAATCTTGAAAGCGCTTCAAGGCTGGCCCTGAATTATATTGTGCTGTTGCCACATTTCCTGCTTAAAATAAAAAGCAACCTAACGGAAGCAGAAAGGGATCTTCTACTTCGTGGAGAATTTAAAAAAATAGTTTACCAGCAACAGAGTATGAAATGTCACAACTTTTAAAGCAATGGTTATTTTATGTTTTAGAAAATAAATCAGATGTGATGTGTTGAATGTAAAGTCTGTTCAGTGTGAGCTAAAGCAATCAGCTGATTTGACACTTTACCATCCATGGTATCTTAGCAACTCTATTCTAACTGCAAAATTGAGTGGTCGAAGAAGGGAAAGAAAGGGACTCCTGAAGGCACCATATTACGTTGATGGTGCTGCATGAATAGTAATAAACATAGAGACAGTGAGAAGGTTGGGGAAGGAAGTTGGAAGTGAAGGGACAAGGACCTGTAAAGGATGAACTGAGAAGACCCTACAAATTAGAAAGTTTTTAAATGTTGCAATTGGCATCTTTTTAAAGCCATCTCAGAAATCAAGGAAATGTTCAGGATACAGAACTCTGAGCAAGGCTTCACTGTGTGCCAGAGTTTGTCCATGCCCAGAAACTTTAGATCTTGGGCAGAGCAATTCTATGGAGGCAGATGGGGTGGGAATTCATGGTGAAGAAAGTGCCATTTCTTAAGTCCTACTGGGCTTGTGCTGGCTAAGGCAAAAAGTCTGTGTGGGGTGGGGGCCTTTACCTTTCCCCCTTTCCCGTTTTAAATTTCTCCCCACTCATTGGTTCCAATGGGATGAAAAATAACTACTTGAGGGCTGGTGCAGTTTCCCTCCAGACTGGGGGCCTGAGAAGGACAATCCATCTGACATGTCCCTGGGATGATCCCTTGGTTGGATCAGCCATGCTGGCGAAGCTTTCCTTGCTGGTCAAGAGAAGACTATCACAGCGGACCTCCCTCTCTGCCTGCAGAGGGGAAGGTCCACAGTATCCCATGACCCTGGGTACGCCCTCCTTGAAGGGGTTCGGGATCTCTAGCAACACCAACTAAACTTTCCAAGCACTTTCTCAAAATCAGCCTTCTTTGGAGGAAACCATGGCAATTAAACTGGCTTAGGCTTGAAATTTACATGTGTACAGTCTTCCCTTTAGATTCCCCTGTGCTATGTTTTCACATCCATTTCTGGGGGAGTATGACTGACAGCAGAAAATCCAAAATTTAGTTCTGAAACAAATCTGCAGTCTCACAACGCAGACCTTTTAGACTGTGTCCAGGTTTACCTAATCATGCATTTAACACACACACACACACACACACACACAGAGAAATATTAAATGAGAGCAGAGATTTTCAGAAAACCTAAATGTGAACAAAATGTTGCTTTGCATGAGTGCAAGGAATAGGTGTATTGCCATACATGAGAATAAATGAAGCATTTAAGAGAAGGAGGTGGGGAAGGGCAAAGAGCTGATTAGGGAAAAGGCCAAGAATCACAAAGTAATTCTCTTCTGGCAGAACACATAGTTTGGTTGACAAACTGTCCTAGCAAATCCAACAAGAAATTATTCTGTCGAAACCCTATTAAGGGCATGAACTTGTGCTCTGGCTCACCTTCCAGCCATTTACGTTTTTATTTCAATGAATTCTATGCTGCCTTTCAAAACAAAAAAAATCCCCAGGTGGTGGGGCCTTTGCAGAAGTTCTTCCAGGTGGATTGTGCCCACCAGTGTTTTTCTCCTGTATGGTTTTTACATTGCCGAATTTTCATTTGCACTCATTGCCTACAGGATCATAGTTAGGATGATGAAATGCCAAGAACAGTATTCCTTAATTTATATAATAGTCTCCCTTAGTGTTGCAGAAATTTGGGAGAAGGAAGGGGTGCCCAATGATTTCTACCTTAGACAGACGGAGGCCTGCATCTACTAGAACAATCAATACCTTCACAGAGAAGTGTAGGAGTACCGAAAATATTTTTTTTAAATTAAAAACCATAAAGTTCCTAAAAACAAGATGGTCAGATCAGTACTACAGGTGATAGTAGGCAGCCTGTGATTTCAAATATGGCTCATTGCAAATGATCTGTGAAGCGATGGCAGAAGCCGGTGCTGAACCCCCCTTCTGCTCGCCACTCTCCCAATATGCAGCTTCTCTCCCAGCACTTTCCCCCCAGATGGGCTCTGAGGCCAGAAATAAACCCAACTGGGAGGAAAAAATGCTGGAATGATGAAGAGTGTGTGTGTAGGAAGACACCTTAGGGTTATCCCAGGAAAATGGAGGGATCGTCCCTGCCTGCTCCAGGTATCCCGTCTGGCGTTTGGATGCACAGGAATGATCCCGGGACGATTCCAGGACATAGGGCTGGTGTAGATATGCCCCAGGACCCTCTTTTCCTAGATGCAACTCCACTCCTGTTTTCCGTAGTGACACACATCTAAAGACATGCGTCTGTCCCTATTACCAACAATTCTGCCCCATCACAGTGTGTGATGATGGACCAGTTTACTTTGTCAGTAGCCTTATAGGAATCTTCACAGTCGACTTAGGCACAACCTCTAAAGACGTCTATTTTCCAGTGTACCAGACAATCCCTAATAACATCACTCCTCCCCGCCCCCGCCACTTCCCCTTATGCTCCTCTCTCAAAATAGTCCCAGAGCCAGACCAGGATCTATTTACCCCAGTGAGTGCAAAAGCTTAGTTAATATTTGGGTTTATATATGACATAAGTGTCTCAGAAACGTGAGTCTTACAAAATTCCAGTGGTGGGGGGCTATTGATGATGTCATCATGCATCCCCCCACCACCACTGGAATTTTGTAAGACTCACTTTTCTGAGACACTTATGTCTTATATAAACAAAAAATATTCACTAAGCTTTTGCACTCGCTGGGGTAAATAAATTCTGCCTGGCTCTGGGACTAAAAGACCTGTCTGACTCCGTTTGCTGCTCTTGACCGTACGTACACACTTGCTTCTGAACCAATCAACCTTTGGTTTTGTGCAGCATAGGAGGCCTTTTTTCCCCCTTTCCTTTAAAAAGTCACAATCTTACTACTGTAGTTCAGAGGGATTCATCTATTCATGACTGAGTCGGCATCCATGTTGTTGAGGAGGAAGAGTTCAGGGTGAGCAGCAAGTCCCAGATGATACTAGACAAGGCACAAAGAAAGGACACAGTTAGGAATGCTGTTTAGGAAGCAATCAGGTATGATCACACCTCCAAGGTTTCCTAAGCATGAGGCCATCCTCTAAAGAGTGCCCGGCATTTGTTAGGAAAGGTATTCCCTCCTCTCTTGAGTGTTCCAGGAGACTGGCTCACCAGTTAGTCCACTCCTATTTCAGTGCAGTTCTGGCGCCTATGCATTCCAGTTGGAACCTGACTGATTGCTTCTATCGGGTGCTTTCCAGATGGGTTAAGACTACAACCAATCTGGAGAGCTCCTTTCCATTCATCTGTGTTTTAATCGTAATCAACCGTGGATTTTAACAGTGATTTTTAATATGTTTAAGCGAACTGGTTAGAGATTTTGGGTAGTATCCGATGTCAGTCCTAAGTAGAATAGACCCGTTAAAATGAAAGAGACTTAGATTAGTCACAACTAACTTAGCGTAATTCATTTCACTAACATTGGATACTAGCCATTATTTTATTAAGCAGTACATAAGTATTACTAATAAATAAATACCATCATCCCCTCAGATGGAAGGTAGGTTGGCTTAGTTCAGTGTGGCATGTCCCTGATTTAATTTTGGAAATGTCTGTTTGCACCTCTACGTTGCCCTCCTTAGATAATTTCAACACTTCCAGACTGAAACATTCCAGAAGGGTAGCCATGTTAGTTCTGATGCAGCAGACAACAATATTTTATGACATTTAAAGGCTAACAAATAGGTTATATATATTGAGTGTAGAGAAGGGCAGAAGTGGGGTGGGGATTGTTTTATGAAGGGAGGCCAAAATGGCAAACAAAGCAAGTGATGGTCATAGGTGCATCACAGAACTGTGCAGATTACAATGAACAGCGCATGAAGTTAATTTGAGATTTGATCAAATCAATACAAGTTCCAATCACAGCCCTCTGGACTAGTGACCACTGGTGATGATTAGGCATAGCAAAAAGAAAGGTGCTAATACACACTTTAAAAGGGACAGATACTTTCTGGCTGCATTCAGACAACACAATTGTCAATAGTCAATAGTTGTTTTTCTAGGGAGTACTCCCCACACATGATAATAATCAACTGTGGTGTGGATTAGGATCAGCGTTGACTATTAGTTCATGCTGAGTTGACTCACTCATCCCTGGTCCTTTCTCCCCCTCAGTCCTCCACCATTGGTTATTGTGTTGTCTGAATCCAGTCTCTGACTCCCAGTCTCTATTGAGTCTGAATTCCACAATGCTCAATTTGCAAATGAATGATAACATAGCTTTGAAATCTCTCTCCCAGAGTATGATGACTCCTTCAAAATGTTCTGGAAGACAGAAATGCACCCCTATTGGTTTCCAAATCAAATCTGCAACTATTGATTCGCTTGAGTAAGAGGCTGCCCTGTTTGGCCTATGATAATGACAAAAGGGCATTATCAGATGCCGCTGTGTAGCATGTTAGAAGATGGGTAGGTGAATAAACCCCTGATAGTATTGATCGGTATTGTTTGATCACAGGATAAGTGTTGTTCAGATAGATACGGAGTTTATTGGCCCTGGGATTTGTTGTACTGTTTTGTTCTTGTTTGCATCTCCCACTTAGTGGCTGGTGAGGAGTTATCATTAAGTAGGGGTAGACGTCCCACCCAACACCTGTGAGAGGGAAGGATAATCTTTCATGATGGATGTAGATCCTTGATGATACACTGGAGAGGTTTTTAGCTCAGAACAGAAGGTGACAAATGGTCTTCTGTTGCTCTCTCTTGCTGGGCCTGTTCGGAGAAACTATCTGGCCTTGCCAACCTGTTTCCTCACTGCCCTAGGTATTGATATTTTAAGAATGCCTGATGTAAATTTTTGCAAGTGTTTGTCCTTGTTCAAAGGATCAGAGTAAATGCAACTCTGTTACAAACTTGGCTGTACACGATGGACTGTGTGGTGAACTCTGGATTATTGCTAGCTGCTAGCATGAAGGTATGTGTGTTGCTGTGTTGCAATCTGGTAGGTTCTGGTTATGTATTTATATATTCCTTCACATAGTTCTACTGTACTGTGGTGTCCAGAAAATGAATCCATTGCATGGAATAGTTCAGGCTTAGGTAAATAGTATTGTGGAAATAAATGACGATCTGGTAGGATTTCTCAAGGCTCTCCTTCCTATGGGTCCAGATGTTAAAGGTGTCATTAAGATATCTCTGGTTGAGAAACAATCATTTAGGGCTAGAAACGGAGGAAATATTGTTCTACGTCAGCCATAAATACAGTGGCATATTGTGTTTCTTTATATCATTGAATTGGTTATGCCTGAATTGGTTATGCCTGGTGACACCAAATTTGAGTCACACCCCACACTAACTGGATCTGGTGTTCATCTGAATGCATTTTGTATAAATGAGTGCTATGCAGATTACTGTGACACATCTACTACCATCTCTTGCATAGTTTTGCCTTTGGGAATCATTTTGTAATACACCCCCCCATCCTTCTTGTCTTTGCCCTCAAGGTATATTATACCTACCCATGTGGGTAAGTACTTCATAAAACTGACAAAGTGCACTGTGGCCCGCATGGAAGTTTATTTCCCAATACTGATGTTTGTTAAGGAATCTCAAGCCTTTTCTGCTTCTCCATGGATGCATTTGCCCCTTTGCTAGAACCAGAACGATAGCCCATTTTGTTCTCAGCTAAGCTATGCTGTGAGACCCTTTCCCCCCTACACTTCATTTCTAGAAGTTAGTCTGCTTTGCTATTTTCTTTTCCTTTCCTTACTTTTTAAAATAAAATAGCTACTACAATTTGGGAGTAAATGGTAGAACCAGAATGCTAAAACCAGAGAATGTTGGCTTGAAAACATAATAAATAAATACCTGTTGCTTGGGTGTTAGCTCTCTTCATTTTCTAAAATTGCTCTTCACACATCCCCCCACCCCATCCTTGACAATTACACATATTCAATGTAGGTGCAAGTGTAGAATTCTGGGATGGGAATAGTTGTGAGCCCCACTAATTTCACTGGAAGGAGATATGTGCTACACTTCCTTTGGGCACAGAACGTTTCTCTCGTGACATAAGGTTGGAGGAGCTCATGGAGTACACTGGAGCGCGCCCAGGGCTCATTGCATGAGGACAGGTGCATTTTATTGTATTTTTAGAATTGTGGAGCTGGACTTGGGCTTAGGGACTGATATTTCAGCCAACTGCTAAGCAAATTGATGCCACAAAAAGCGAAAACAAGCAAAAAACAAATTAAGGATCACTTTATACATTATGGTAATTTTATACAGTATCACTTGTGTTTTAGGGAAATGCAAGTTTCTGAATGTACATGCTCTGGGAAGAACTGACTGACAATGGGTTCCTACATGCAACAGAACAGCCATGTGCATTTGCTACAAGTGACTACATACATTCTGAGTGAGTGTATGGCATTTCCAAGACAGGAGTGTTATCTGTAGGAAAATCATGGTTCTTCCAGGAGGTCCTTAGTGAGTTGCCAACAGCCAAGTGCTACTCTCTTCCTGCCAATGGGAATTTGGGCAGCTTAAATTTACATATGCCAGCTTTAAAAAGTTGTGAATTGCTGCTAGAATCACAGCAACTAGAATGGAGGGTTCGTCAACACCTCTTCCAGAAACTCTGGTCTGGGATCTTGAAAGTTTCATGGTGTTCTTGATATATGTGATTTCAGAACGAACAAGGAAGAGAAGTTATCTATAAAACATGATTTCTCGGTGGTGATAGTAAAAGAGACACACAGATCATTACCCATTGGACATGATTTACATGACTTAAGACAAGTGCTACTCTGTCTTCTACAAGTAGCATAGAAACACCCAGGAATATCTGGCAGAGAAATGGACACTCACAGCTGAATACACATATACACAGTTCTACTATTTACCAGTGTCATTTTGTATCTAAGTTGCCAGACCTGGTCTAGACTGATAATTTAAGGGCACATTAATTTTATTTTCACAGTTATTTTTTAAAAATTGTCATTAACTGGCATTTCATGTTAATACACATTGCAAAAACCACTATCCACAAATCTGGCTAACTTCCATTAAATGCTTGAGAAAAGTTTAAGTTTAAACTATAAAGAGAGGTATGAATCAAACTCATCGACCAACTGCTTAATGGACTGAAGAACTTACCAAACTGATTCATGGGAGTTAA
Source organism: Elgaria multicarinata webbii (assembly GCF_023053635.1). Classification (NCBI taxonomy): domain Eukaryota; kingdom Metazoa; phylum Chordata; class Lepidosauria; order Squamata; family Anguidae; genus Elgaria; species Elgaria multicarinata. The sequence goes on from NC_086173.1 coordinate 26,324,588, forward strand.
AGTTTAGTACACATTTTAAATATTATAGGAAGCTGAAAGTTTCTTAGGAGAAAAAAAGAATTACTTACACCTTCCAGTTCCCTTAAAGCTGGCAAAGAAAGCTTGTAATAAAAGAAGGGGAAGAGAAAATTCCCATAACTATATCAGAATTCAAGCTATGACTTGAAGCAAACTATTTGTAAGAGGAATGTGACTGGAAGAGAGTTTTAATCTGCATGTAATGCTTGCCCTTGGTACACTAGAAATGTTGCTAATTTGGAAGTAGTCATTTGAAGGCTGCTTCGTTGACCAAGAATCTGTTGGCATTTGATTTGGTGTGTTAGTAGGAAATTACTTCTATAGAATGTTAGTTGTTTTGGTAAATTTTCTCTATGGATTGTGACATATGAAGCCGCAAGAAACATGAAGAGGAAAAATACATTATCTAAAACAGACAGACAGTTAGCATCCAGAAGGTTAATCCAAGTCATTTCTAGTTTGCCCACCACACCCCCAAATATCTCTTTACCTTAATTAAGCAATATTCAGCTACTTTCTACCCATACAAGATGAACCATGGATGAAGAGGCTCATTTATCCACCAATTCCCAATGATTAACATCTACAGAGGCTTCAGCTTCACAGACATTTTTTTGCTTGTGTCTGAATGAGCCATTAAGCTGCATTTTCCAGCGAGTCAAAGCCTCTGTTGCTATTCACTCTGGGCAGGCTATTAAAGCCAGTGTCACAGGTTGCCCAAAGAGATGGTGGTACGCTACTAGGCTTTCAGTCCTCATTCAATTAAAAATATGGGTCCTGGTCAAAATTAAACTGCAGATGAGGGATCTAAAAGTAAATAGAGCATACTTATTGTTCCCTACAGGAAAACCATGGGCAGTATCCAGCGGTGTAGTTCCACAAACTGAAATATCACTAGCAGAGTTTCACCAAATCTTTCAGTTGCACAAGCACTTGTGCATTAAGCTAGCAGTATCTGATGGCCCACTCTCCTAAAAGTGGTTGTGCATCTGCTTGCACAAACATAACTTTAAATGTAACTTTAGTTTGATTCGTCTCTTGTGCATAGTTTGGAATTCAGTTTCTGCTAGTTCAATATCATTCATGCCGGTGGAATGACATCGTTAGATACTGCCCCACTTGTGTTTCATGGAATCTTTTGGGTCATTATTTGCAGAAATTAAGATGTCAAATCAACACATTTGGTGGGACCAGAAACATGCACTCTATATCACACACCCCAAAATGGTGGTGCTGGGAATTCAGTAGCTGGTGGGCTAGGAGTGGATTTTGACAAGAATTTGGGCTCTAGTTCTTGAACAATAATAGAACTGTGTCCCATGAAGTTGATTTATGGTATTATTTTGATTTATGGTATGATATTATTTAACCTGATGTGACGGCTACCATTTCAGATGGCTTTCAAAAACGTATTACTCAAATTCAGGAAAGATGAGTCTATCGACGGTTATTAGCCAAGTCAGCTAAATGGAACCTTCTTTTTATTCAGACATTATATTTCTCAAAAGCACCTGGCTGGCACCCATTTTAAAAATGGTGCTTTGTTTCACAGATTATACAAGGACTGATCTGGTAAGGAATTGTTATGCTCTTCTTATTTAATTCCACCACTTCTGGACATTATCATATTTTGTTATGGCCAACCAAAAGAATTATTCTTTTCGTCAGCTTCTCAACGGTTTACCATTTTGTATTGTATCTTCCAAAGCAGCCAAGTGAGCTTTGCCTTGTGTGCATAATTCACTGTTTGCAGCCTATAAACGGCAACACAAAACTACATGCAGATTTTAATGCATGTATGGAGCTCCATGTGAGACAGCAGGAACTTCCTTATTCCTGTCAATATCAAGGAGTGCTTGGCAGATGTGTGTACAGCATTCTTCCACACTACCCTGAATGCACCTGATCCTGTCTGATCTCAGAAGTTAAGCAGGGTCAGGCCTGGTTAGTACTTGGATGGGAGACTGCCTGGGAATACCGGGTGCTGTAGGCTCACTGAAGTGAATGGGAGGGAAGAACTGTTTGTATTCTGGATTGGGGTAAAAGTGTGTGGATTTTACAAAATATTTTTGTGCATATTTGAAATAAGGATATTATACTGCCAACCCAAATAAGATAACATTGATGAAATTAATTTAAATTAAAAAAGGAAAGAGACCCAAGTTGAAAAATGTTCAATTTTTTTAATTGAAATTTTCATTTATACAGACCGGTTTTTAAATTAGGTAAAAATAGACATTTGCTTCACAGATTATACAAGCTAAAATGTAGCTCAGCTATTTTAGTACATAATTGCTACATAGCTATGATTTTTCAGAATCTGGTACCATATTCAAACAGTGTCAGACATAAATTGACAACCCAAGAGGCAGTTTGTCTACCATCCTTCTGAGAACTTAGAAAGTTAAAGTGCATAGAAGAAAAAAACTAGAGTTGCTGTAGGCTGCTGGCCATTTAAAACAATCTGAATCCCCGACAGGCCTCAGTGTAAACTATACTGCTATCAAAAACGGAAGACATTCATCTATGCACTGTACAAAGCATTTTAACTCACACTGCAAAGTCTATATAGAAAATGCAGGACATAATTATTTTCAGAGTTTACAAAACAGAATTTTAAAATGATGTCTATTCTGAGTTGGGAGGAACGTTAAACAAGTTTCTTGATATACAGAAAAGAAGTGGTCAATTGTGCAGCCAGTACAAATAAAACTGGGAGTCATGAGATGATCACATAAATAGTGAATAAACTTTAGCAGCTTAATTGCAGCAAGTCTTTAAACTTGCTTACAATGGGAAGTGAATGCTCCACCATCGGGAAGTCCTGCACAAGCTCCTTTGAAGTGAATAGAGGTAAAAGGAGGAATTGCACCACAAGTATATGGCCAACTCAAGAGTTCTGAACTTTGGAGTTCCTTCTCCGCTGCAGGCAGGGTCTTCTCTTTTTACAAAAAGCCACCCATAAACTAGCACCATGGGATGCCACGCTCAAGTGTCGGAGGGAGAAACTGTCCACTTAATGCTTAATCTAGCTGTCTGAGGTAGAATGCTAGAGTTCTCTAGTTTCATACCACGTGCGGAATAATTCACTTTTGTCACCTTTATGTAACTACATGCCATTCTAGAGTGAGGGAAAGATTCCAGTTAAAGTCCTAAGCACACAAAGTTTTACCTCTCCCAAATAAAGAATTCTTCTAGCAGCCATTTGTGGGGGGGTTTCACAGTTACAACTGGGCTCAACGTTCCCAATGCCCCTCATATAAGCCATCACATACAAAAATGGGAATGGTTTAGGTGCAATCTATCCAGACAGAAAAAAGTCCTATAACTCCCAGCATTCCTAGCCAATCATGCTAGCTGAAAAAGGCTGAGAGGTGTAGGACTTTTTTCTGTCTAAACACGCATAGGAGCGTACCCCTAATTATATTCAGTTCCCTTTAGGGATGGGTGCATCTTTCCACTTTGGTTTGCTGATTCATTCCTATGTGGGCCAGTAGATATCATTTTTATATTGTTTATATTGTTTGTTCAATCCAGCACACAGCTAAGTATCCTTTAGCCCCACTAGTTTCAACAGGATGTGGGCATGCTTAACGATGTGCTGGAATGTGACCTTTGATATTTGTCCGAAACAGGACATAGGTTATCCCTGATAAAAAGTTACTGTTCAACCTCTGAAATCTTCTCAAACCAACAAATACTCAGATAGCAAAATGATAATCATCTCATTTTAACATTGGGACAGGATGCAATCTGAACACAGAACTCAGCCAGGATTAGAATGTAGTGGCACTTCTAAGTTAAGCTTTATCATCAGTATTTGAGAGAGAGAGAGAGAGAGAGAGAGAGAGAGAGAGAAACATACACACACACAAGATTGTGCATGAATGCCAAGGAGGCTGGTGTGCTGAGACAGTGGCCAAACTATACTGCCTATGTGTTTCAGTTCCAATTGCTAGCCCATAGTGATCTTGGGCCTGTCTTCAAGTAACGTGGGGCAGTTTGTGTCACAATATATGTGTGTCAGAAGATAAAATTATTACAATCAAAATCTGGATCCATCAAAATCCAGTTTCATTTGTGAACCACATCAGAATTTTAAACAAATTTATGTACATAACTGTGAAAACCCAAATTCTAGTCTGGCAAAAAAAGAATGCCCATTAGCTTTGTCACAAGATCAAGATTACATTCGAGATCAACAACAATAGTTTCAATCAAGTCTTGCAACCTTCCCCAACCTGGTGCCCTCAAGAGGGATTGGACTAGAACTCCCATCACCCTAGCCCTGCATGGCCATGTGAATTGGGGATGATGGGAGTATTAGTTCAATACATCTGGAGGGCACCAGGTTGGGGAAGCCTGAAGAATTACTTGATGCGACTCTGAGGTTTTCTTCTTAAGAACAGAAAGATATTTTGGGTTCCAACAGTTTAGAATGCAAATCCGTTCTGAAGTAATCCCACATTTGGCTGCCTCAGGGCCAAATTATTTTTAAAAAAGAAAAAAGAAAAGAAAAGCTGGAGTTTTGGTGGTAGAATTGCCTCTAAATTTCTGTGCAGCATATATTACAACATGCCGCTATGTCTCAGTGTGTCACACCACAATCAGTTTCGGGATGATCAGACCCAGGTATCCATCCTGGACCTTTTCAGATTGCACTGCAGCCTTTTGAAGTTCACTCCAAATTCTATTCAATAGATGATAGGCAATGCTTTTCCAGGAACGGTATTCCTGGAGAAAAACGTGTACTTGTTTCCAAGAAAGCATTTGCCACTATTCCTCTCCAACCTACCCAAAGCTACAATTTTTCAAAGGTCGTAATGCTATCATTGGTCCTCTCTCTCAACACCTATCTCCTGTGAATGAAAGGAAAGATTGTGCAAAACTAGGCAAACAGCTGTTATAGGAAATAGATATATAAACAAACAGTTATATAGACAAAGAGAGATATAAAGAAGAAGACAGAAGGAGCAGCCTGGCTGAATTTCAACACACATCAGGTAAACTGAGATCTGTTTTAAAATCTGTGTTTGTATTGCATGCTGTTGGAGACCCATGGCTGAAAAAGAGGGTTCAAGTATTCATACTTCCATGGAATCCAGAAAACCTTAACTCTTAACATTCCTGATACAAAGGATTAGGGGAAAGATGGACACTACTTCACTGTAATACACAAGGGGTTTAGTCCACCAAGGGGTAAAAACTTGTAAACATTGAACACAAAATTATTTGCCCTTTGCGGACCACCAGAATTGTATGCTTAGCAGCATAAGAAGCACTTCTTTTATGCATAAGGCTGGATTATTATTATTATTTTAAGCAGGTGGATTATTATTGTCGGTCAAAGGCCAACTGAATGGACTCCAGCAAGAATTCTGTAATGCAGGTGGAGAAGCAAAGAGGAGATACCTATAAAACTATAGATATTCTCTCTCAATTCAATTCTCAACGGTGATTTTGGAAGCTAGAAAACACTTATGCCGCGTTCCCACAATACTGAGACACACCCGGATAGTGCAGTGGGACGGGGTGGCGGAGAGGGGGTGAGAAGTGTACACACCCCAGCAACAGTGTCCCTTGAAGCAATGTATATGTTTGTACACAAACTGCTTTTATACTCCATAGAGCATTGAGAAAGCTGTTTGTTCTGCAAGGGTCAACTACACAGAGGGAACCCTTCAGAAACTTTCCGGTGCACATGTGGGCACATGGTATGTGTACACATCTCGACAGCTAGGCTTGATCTGACAGCAAGTGGTTTCTTTACCATGAAAAAGAATAATTCATGAGTAGGCCAAGCATCCTTGCCCATAATGTGAAAACACTTCATGGTACTCTATTTTCATGATCTTTGGGGCAGAAATGCTACTGAAGAAGACAGTCTGGCAATAGCTTCTGAAAGCACCAGAGTAACTGGGCTTTCAGGAGCTATTTTTGCTCCCTGACGTGCCGGCCTATTAGCTGGAGAAGTACTCAGCTTGGCACAAGTGTGAGCTTCTCCTTGGTAAAGAAGCCATTTCGTATCAGAAGACAGCCTCGGCGTCGCCAATCGACACAGCCTTGAATCATGATGAGAAGAAGTGGTCAGCTGGTTTTTATTAATTAGATGGGAAGCCGTTTAATTGTCCTGCCAACTTCTACATTCAACTGAATCAATGGGTAAAGCTTTGCCTGGACCGTACCATTTGGGCAGCAGATGGGGAGGGTTGCAGCTCTGAATGCTCCCCTGTGGGGAAACTACTCCCTGGCATCTGGAAAACTAGCATGGCAGGAAACTGCATTGAGTCTAACATTTACCATGCTATTTTCCATCCTATACAGGGAGATTCCCTAGAACCTAAAGCATACAGGCCAGGCAAAGAATTTTCGCCTTTAATTAGGAAGCACATATATTCCAACTAATCATAACCTTCTGGAATCACTCTACTAAAATGCAATCAAGGAAACTTCATTTTATGTTGTTCTCTATTTTTCAATTTGATTCAGAGAAAATCTCCGTTAAATGGTTGCATCTCAGGTGGAATATAATATCTGCTCCTTAGTTAAATTTGAAAGCAATTTAGTGTTAGAAGATTTCACACTGAGAATCTGTTGCTGCTACAACAGAAGCAACGACATCACTTCTGAAATTGATTGTACAGGAACAACAAGGAAAAATACCATCAAAATATTTCTCATTATGCACATCCAGAATTTTTTTTTACACCGTTACAACAAACTTAACTTTGTGCAAAATTGCACATACATTTGGATATGTTCACAGAGTAAACCATAGAAACGCACTGGCCCTGATGGCTACCTGTTGCGTACAGACAGACCCAGTATTAATTAATTGGTGATGAAGGCGGATCTTCAGTAAGCAAGGTTCTTGTGACTCTTACCGTTTGCCCACAGGCCAGGAAGGAGACCCCGAGAGCAATTAAGCACTGCCAAGTCTGGAAGAAGGGAAGAAGAATCTAAAATTAGTGGTGGGTTTAATGAAAAAAGACTGGTCACTACATGTAAGGTATTTTTAACAGGTAAAATACAGTACAGAGTGCCTCTCTGTAGCTGGAAAAAGAATGTTAGAAGACTAGATGGGGCTTGATCTGATGCAGCTTTAAGTTTAAATTAGATGTTTCCACCCCACTGGGGATGGAGGGGATGGGGCAAGGCAAACTCTTGAATGGATGCATATGCATGTGCACACACTCACCCTTCCTTTAAAATTAAGAACATAAGAATATAAGAAGAGCCCTGCTGGATGAGACCAAGGGTCCATCTAGTCCATCACTCTAGTCCAGTACAAACAAGACATTGGTGCAACAGCAACCTCCCACCCATGTTCCCCAACAACTGCCGCATATAGGCTTACTGCCTCTGATACTGGGGGTGGTACATAACCATCAGGCCTAGTAGCCATTGATAGCCTTCTCCTTCAGGAATTTACCTAATCTCCTTTTAAAGCCATCCAAAATGGTGGCCATCACTACATCTTGTGGAAGCGAATGCCATAGTTTAACTATACACTGTGTGAAGAAGTACTTCTTTTTATTTGTCCTCAGTCTCCCACCAATCAGCTTCATGGGATGACCCCGGGTTCTAGTAGTATGAGAAAGGGAGGAAAATGTCTTCCGGTCCGCATTCTCCACACCACGCATAATTTTGTACACCTCTGTCACATCTCCCCTTACCCTCCTTTTTTCCAAGCTAAACAGCCTTTTGATCATTTTAGTTGCCCTTTTCTGCACTTGGTCGCACTGTATATTTGTACAAGGGCAGTATGATACTGGCCATTTTATTCTCAATTCCTTTTCTTATAATGCCTAACATAGAGTTTGCATTCTTTACGGCAGCCACACACTGAGCTGACATTTTCTTTACAGTGGCTGCACACTTGGCTGACATTTTCATTGAGCTGTCTACCACAACCCCAAGATTTCTTTCTTGGTTGGCCACTGCGGACTCAGTTCCCATCAGGTAATACTTGAAGTTAGGATTTCTTGCCCCAACGTGCATCACCTTACACTTGCTTACATTGAAATGCATTTGCCATTTGGGTGCTCATTCTCCCAGTTTGGAGAGATCCTTTTGGAGCACCTCACAATCCCTCTTTGTTTTAGCCACCTTAAGTAAATTGGTGTCATCGCCAAACTTGGCCACTTCACTGCTCACTCCTAATTCCAGATCATTTATGAACAAGATGAAAAGTATTGGTCCCAATGCAGATCCTTGTGGGACCCCACTATTTACAAAACTAAAAATGAAGAGGTTTGCTTTCGGATAACCAAAGCAATTGCAAAGGGACCAGAGATGTAAACAACCTAGATTAGTATTACAGAGCTCAAAAGGCATGGCATGAGAGAGGGTAAATGGAGGGAGGACTTGAATTTGCAAGAGCCCCTTGGGGGAATTCAATGCAACTTGGGCATGCGCACACACATGCACACAGGATTGCTTCCAGTAAGAGGCAGTCCATCCATCATCACTTTACTTCTTCCCCACAGGAGTTAGTGGGATCCATTTACTTATACGGGGGGGGGGGGGGGAGGCTAAAGAATACATTTTGAAATACTAGGGGTGGGATGGATGGCCTTCCCATCCCAAATTGCAGCCAGAATAATCTGCTTTATGAAACACTGTGGAAGCCATTGAGAACATAGCCTAGTATCTACGTAGCCCATTTTCCATAGAAAGAGGTTGCTTTTGATTATTCTAGAGACCCAGACCATTGGCCACTAGCGATGCCACTAAAATTCAAAATTAGTTGATTCATAATTTGAACCTGGCATGTTCATAATTCTCAAATCTTTAATGAGACATAACATTTTACATAATTCAAATGTATTTTATTTTTTCCTGCAGCTGCCCTGCACCATCTGCATGGTTCTTAGTAAAACAGGTTTTTAGTCATGTCTGTTTTTATGAAAAATAGGGCCCATGGAGGCAACCATCTTTTTGTCCATGCAGACCCTGCAAACAATATTATGTGATTATGTAGTGCCATTTCCATAGACAATTCCAATCTCATTTTGAAGGTGTGGCAAGAGCGGCACTTTAGCGCCTGAGAGGCTTTTGCCTTTCAAGAAGTTCAAGAAAATAAAGAAGAAAATGTTTTAAAGCCTTTGGGCCACCTCATATTACTATTTGCTTAAATTTGTTATTAGTTTGAAATATTGTAACAGAGAACTTTCGGGCAGATGTAAAACATTGATTTGTAATTTGGTGAGCAAATTACAAATTATGATTGGGTCAGTTTGTCCATCACTACTGGGAACTAGTTTTGAGAGAGAGAGAGAGAGAGAGAGAGAGAGAGAGAGAGACTTCTAACCTACTATGCATCGGACCTCAATTTCTCTAAGTAAGATTATTTGAAAAAGGAAAATCTAACAAGAACAGAAATAGGGCCGGCCCTACCATTACTTAGAGTGAAGCAGCTGGTCTAGAGTGCACTAAAAAGGCAGAAAATGGATAGTTATTAAATTTATTATTAGTGTTGTACTGCCAAAGAAGGAGATTTTACTGCTTGGAGTTTTCTGCTTTATGTGTCAAAAAATTAAACCTTGGCCAGCCTAGATTCCTGTTCTCCTTGACTCGGGCTGGTGTGATCTTTGCTGCTTTGGCAGCAAATGAATTGGCTTCTGCCCTGTGCAGAACCAGCTACAAACTTATATGCAAAGAAAAAAAGATCAAACTTTGCAGCGGGCAACCGGCAGTTCCCTAATGTATGAAAGGACATTGCCCATTAAAGGCAACACTCCCTAAAATAACTTCTAGCCACAGCCACTGGTAACCTCTTCCTACAAAAGGGTAAGCCACACTTCCTAATAAGGTTAAGAAAGAAAGGAAGGAAGGAAGGCCATTAACTTACCAAATATGCCACGAAGGCTAGGTAGAAAACGCTGATAATTGCAGCACACACATACAATACCATATTTCCCAGGGCTGTTACATAGACCACCACAAAGTAAATATTAATGGCACAGATGATAACAATGAGAATTCCCCCAGCAATCTTCCAGCCCCTAGAAGCAAAAATTAAAAAACAAAACAAAAACAGCATTACAATGGGAGGAGATAGATTGGGAGTAACTAACTATGGCTAATAGCTAAGAACTACAAATCAATAGGCCTGATGCATATTCCAAGGCTCACAAAGATAAAGTTACATGACAACATTTATACAGAACCATCCAAAATAGGCATGCGCTCCGCTCCGATTAGAATGGGAGAATCAGAAGCGAATTGGCCTGCTCCGCCTTGCCCATAGGCGGAGTAGAAGCGGACCGCGGACCCATAGGCGGAGCGCTTCTCTTTTCGCGGCACGATCCAGTGGTCATTTTGAAAAATTTCATCCATAGGATTGCATTGCGGAAAAGAATAGGGGATAACTGTGTTGTTTTTTAAGCTATCTTTCTGAAACTTCTTGTGCTTAGAGAGTCGTGGCTGGGGGTCATTTTGAGCCTACTCTCAGCTCTCTGCGTGGTGCGGTTCACTTGCTAGAATTTTTGGAAAAATTGGGTAAAAAACCTGGGAAAGGTACCTTTTCGAAGTGCTGAGAGAGGCAGAGTCATGATCACATGATCCCAAAGTTGGAGGAGGGGATAGGCAAAACGGGTAACTTAGGATCCTGGGAAACTTCTCTTTCTACTCTGAATGGACTTTTCCCAGTGTTTTTTAAAACAGTAGCCCCACCAAATGCACAAACACAACCTGAAATCATATACTAAGCAAATAAATAACAGATAGGAAACACAGCACTGCTACCCACCCTAACCTTGGGGAACAACTGAATAGATGTGGTGCAAGGGGATGAGGTCCCCTAGGGCATGTGGATGTGCCCAGTGCACACTCCTGCCTTTGGAGGAACATCAGAATCCTCCAAAGGTAAATCACTGGAGATAATGCCTGTCATGAGTTGAAGTGGCAGGTAGCTTCTCAAAGAATGGTCCCTAGACAGGGACAGTCAAAATTGGCATAGTTCCCCCTCCCCCTGGGCACGTCCACTTCCCTCTTACTGGTAACAGACAGATATAGCCTTTCTAAAAAAATCTTCTTGTTGTTTATTCAGCAACACTGCTGCTTTTAATTCCACCCCTCCTTTGTTTATTTATTTATTCATTTATTCCATTTTATATTTACACCCCATAGCCCAAGCTCTCCTGGCTTTTCCTCTTCAGTGAAGTCAGGCAGGCTTTCACTGTGGTTCAACTCCTTATTGTTGTTGTTGTTGCTATTAATATTAATTAGTACTGCTATTATTAACGTTACTATTATTGTTGTTGTTTAATAATGGCTGTGATCACAGTGCAGTCAATCAACTCTGAAGCAAGGATCACAAAGCTTTACTCTTATCCTCCTAGCCTCCTAGTTATGGGATGCAAAAGAAAAGGCATCTCTCTGTGCTGCTCCCGCCTCACAGGGATGGTTTGCATTGCTGGCTTTGAAACTATCCTTGGCTCACTTCCTTATGCCCCCAGAAATGTCTGCTGCCTGCCTGCCTTCCCTCCCTCCTCCCCTGCCCGCCTTGCAGGGATGGTTTGTGTGTCTCTTGCTTTGACTCAGGGGATAAGTCCTTCCTGCACTCACTTAGACTTTTGGAAGTTCCAAATCAATTTTTTAAGTGTGGAAGAACATTCATATAGGTTTATCTCTACTCCCCAATTCATGGCATGTTGGGATTTCCTTTGAAATGGCCCCATTGAGCTGTCTGCAGCTTAAATCCCTGAGATACTGGCGTGTCCGATTTTCAAAAATTCCCCCAAAATCAGGGGATGATGGGATTGGCTTGAAACTTGGCGTCCATGTGGACACATGGATAAACTGTCATGGGACCGAATGTGAGGTTTCTGACATGCAAATTGACGTAGTTGTAGCATGGGTCTTGATTTGGGGTGAGTTAAAAGGTTTAAGCCCCGCCAAAAATCAGGGGATGATAGGATTTGCTTGAAACTTGGCATGAATGTGGATCTAGATGGCATCTGTGAGGGTGCCTGCTTCAATTTTTTTATCTGTCAAAATGTCAGAGAACAGTCCATGTCTGAAAATGGGGTGTCCGATTTTCAAAAATTCCCCCAAAATCAGGGGATGATGGGATTGGCTTGAGGCTTGGCATGCATGTGTATCCATAGATAATCTATCATGGTGCCGAGTTTGAGGTTTCTAACGTGAAAACTGACGGAGATATCGAAAGGGGTGTGAATTTGGGTTATGGGTGGTGCGTTAGAAGTTAAAGCCCCGCCAAAAATCAGGGGATGATGGGATTTGCTTGAAACTTGGCATGATTGTGGATCTAGATGGCATCTGTGAGGGTGCCCGCTTCCAATTTTTTTTTTCTGTCAAAATGTCAGAGAACAGTCCATGTCTGAAAATGTGGTGTCCGATTTTCAAAAATTCCCCCAAAATCAGGGAACGCTTGGATTGGATTGAGTCTTGGCATGCATGTGTATACGTCCATGAGGTGTCATGGTGCCAAACGTGAGGTTTCTAACTTTAACAGAAAAAAAGTTGTATACTTTTTTGGATTTCAATGCAAGCCTATGGGGGGGAAAAGCGGAGCTCCGATCCGGATCCGGAGCTCCGCAGCGGAGCAGAGCGAAGCGGCCCGATCCGCAAATTGCGGATCTGGAAGAGAAGCGGATCGGGGGGTCCGTGCACATCCCTAATCCAAAAGGCTGCAAGACTGAACTCTGTGATGCTTGTGGTGGGAAACCAATGCAAGATCTCTGTGAAAGAGCAAGCAAGACACATATGCTTGGATGCAAGCATATCTTGCACCAGTACAAAGGCATTTTCACCTCTGCAAAATAGCCTCCCACAAATTCTGGCAGTTCCCCCATCCTCCTGTGGTTCCTCATGCTCCATCCCGCACTATTCCAGCGGGTCCCTTGATCCTCAGATGTAGTTTGGGGAGGGGATGGGGGAGGGACACGACAACCCACGGAAGTCCTGTTGCATAAGCAGAGTTCTGCTCGCACTTCTCTGGATACAAATCAGTAACTGCTGCAATTAATAATTACATTAATCTGCAATTAAAATTTCCCCATCTCTAATTAATTGGAGAGCTGCCATTAAAAATGTAGACGTCATCAGGTTTGGGACTGGAAAGAGGACCTGGACTAAACCAGAGCTCAAATGGTTGCAGTGATGTATCAGATACTGCCCTGTTTCCCTGTTTAAGAACTGTGCATTCTCTTCACATGGAAAACTAGCTGTTCTAGCCTAATCTTCTTCCTGACATGCTAGTTTACTACATTCAGTGAGGCTTTTTCAAAAAAAGTTATAAGGGAGTGTTTAATATACAATCCCCATTTGCAGTCAGAAGTGGGACAGTCCAGAAATAGCTTTACCACCTCATCTGCTGCTTGTGTAGACCAGCCACCTGCAGCCTGGTGCCCTCCAGATATTTTGGACTTCTACTCCCATGAGCCTCAGCCAGCACAACCAAGGGTCAGAATGCTGGGAGTTGCAGTCCAAAACAGGGCAGCAGCTTTAGTGTGCCACAAGGTTATGCCCACTGTGGAAAAATGGGAAAGTCAACCAGACATGTGCTTTAAGGCTTGGCCAAATGATGACAGTTTCAATATTCTGAGACTGCCCAGAAGCAGTACTGATTCTACACTCCAGATTTTGATAGTTGCGAAGTCACTGAAGGGTGGGGGTGAGTATGCAATTCTTCACACTTACAAGCCATTGGCAAAGTCATTCATCACAGGACGCAGACTGGTGAACGTGAGGACTGGGATTAAAGCAAAAGGAAGCTGGAAAGAAAGAAAAAGCAATTACACTCAATAAGGCATTATTCCCTACTTTTGCTATTCATGTGAAAATGAAATGATTGATTTGTAAGGGCCAAGAGTTAAGAGTGAATGAATACACACACACACACACACTGCTGCCTTCCCATCAGCTGCTGAAGACTTCTCAGGACTGAATCCCGCATCTTCTACCAATTGAAACAGAAGCTATTTTTGAAGCTTTGTGGAAAGCGAAAACTGATGGCTGAATTCAGACAAAAAGGCAACAAGATTCAATATGGTTGCCACTATGGCTGGACAATTTCCTTTGTGAGGGTAAACATGCAGTCCAATTTCTTTGCTGTTTAGTCAGAATAGGTGTGACACATACCCCCCTCCCTACAATTTAGGCTCTCCAATATTAGTGAATAACTAATGACACCCGGAGTCTGCTCAGGGAATGGCACTGTCCCTGTTGGTCATATTTCCATGGTTGGCCTTGGACCACCCTTGATCTTTATAAATCCAGACACAGTAAGCAAGGTTGAAGATAAGGCATCGTGGGTGGAGATTTGTGAGGTAAGAGTCTACCACAGGATTCACTGAATATTTATTGGCTTGATTCTCATTTTTCTACCAAGAAAAATGACACTCAACATAGCTACAATCACAAATACAACTTGATTAAAATAATAATAATAATAATAATAATAATAATAATAATAATAATAATAATTTCAAAATCATTTGAATTAAATATTCAAAATGGCTTATTTATTCATAGGCAAAACTGCAGGGTTTACAGATGGGGAAAAAGGAGCAACATACTGAGCCTATACTCAGGAACAAAACAAACAAACTTGATGCAATCCCTAGCTACACTAACCCTGGGGCCATTTGTACTAACATTCAAAGCCCTAAACGGTTTGAGGCCAGGCTATTTGAAGGAACGCCTCCTCCCATATGTGCCTGCCCGGACCTTAAGATCATCCACAGGGGTCCTTCTCCGTGAGCCCCTGCCAAAGGAAGTGAGGCAGGTGGCTACTAGGAGGAGGGCCTTCTCTGCTGGAACGAGCTCCCCAGAGAGGTTCGGCTGGCACCTACACTGTATTCCTTCCGTCGCCAGCTGAAGACCATTTTATTCACTCAGTATTTTAACTTATTAGTTCACCCATTAACTTAAATTTAAACTTTGCTGTTTTAATTCCATATTTTAACCTATATCAATTTTTGCTGTGTGGTTTTATCCTGGTTGTGCTTTTTATTTTGTATTTGTGTTTTTAGATTGTTTTTATGCTCTTCATGATTTTAATTTTTGTGAGCCGCCCAGAGAGCTTCAGCTATTGGGCGGTATAAAAATGTAAATAAATAAATAAATAGTAGGGGTGGGGGTGGGACGATGACGGGCACAGATAGAATCTGGCACTTTTTCCCACCGGACAAATCCGAGCTGTCGGTGAGGTTGTGATCTCTCTCCCCTCCCCTGCCACAGTTTCATGGAGGAGGGGCTTATCCCTCGACAGGCAGCTCCTCAGGCCCAGATGCCAAACAGGTCTGATCACTCTGTTGCATTCGGTTCCACGCTATCGACTCTGGTGGTCTGACAGATCTGAGTCACAACACATATCTATCTAGAACAGCCTTCCTCAACCTGGGGCACTCCAGATGTGTTGGACTACAACTCCCAGAATGCCCCAGCCAGCTCTGCTGGCTGGAGCATTCTGGGAGATGCAGTCCAACACATCTGGAGCACCCCAGGTTGAGGAAGGCTGATCTAGAACAAGGGCTTGGCGCCTCAATCACGGGGAATTCAATCAGAAGTGGAAGTGCCATGTGCGAAGCTCTGCTTGCAAAGAGATAGGCACAGCTCAGCGCAGGAACTATGGAGGAGAGCAGGACTAGGCCTAATGGTTTAAGTTAGAGGAGGACAAGTTTTAGTTGAATGTTAAAAGAAACCTTCTAAAGGGTAAGATTAATTTGACAATGGAGCCAATTGCCTAGAAGGGAAGTGAGCTTTCCCTTGCCCAAGGTCCCCTAGGCTGGACAGCCATTGTTGCCCATCTAGCTGAGGATCTCCTGCATGAAGTTGGGGATAGACTAGCCAGAAGAGGGCAGCCTCCAGCCCCCAGAGCCTTGTGCTCCCTCCAGGAACCCTCACTAATTCCCTCCTCTACCCAAGCCACTCCCCATGCTCCTCCCCCTGGTCTGGAAGCTTCTGGGATCTGTTTGAGGAAGCAGGGAGAAAAATCTCCAATGCACAAAAGATTATGCGAGAATAAATAAGTTTGTTAGTCTTCAAGGTGCTACAAGGCACTGAAGATTGCTAGTGTAGCACTGGAGAAGGGAGGGGTGTCCCAGAAACCTTTGGAAAACATCACAATGGAAGAGGTCCCAGGACTTCAAAATTTGAGTAAGGAGCACTTTAGAACCATGATGGATTTTTTAAAGTAAAACTGCTTTCATGACCAAATCTATTTAAAATAGGTTTTGAACTCCCTATCCCTAGCACCCAATACACCTCGCATAGCTTACTGGGGGGGGGGGGGGGGATGCATTTAAAGCTCAATGTACAAAATAAAAAAGTTAGGAAATTTAAGGAGGCAAGTAAGACCAAGATCCTGATGTTTTCCACTTAAACTATGTAGGTATTTCCCCTCAGGATGATGTCTTATTCCCTTTAGTATACAAAATAATTTATCTTTCATGGGGCTTAATAGCATCCATACTGTTAAACTGCCTAAGTATACACAAACTTGCTGCTGAACCCTTTGCAGCAGGGGTGCTGAACCTCAGGCCCATGGGCTAAATCAGGCCCACCTGGGGTCCCACAGTTGGCCCACTGGCATTCCCCACATGGCCACACCCCCTTTCCCCCGACTGCTAATCATCTGCTGGTTTCCCAGCTTTTGTGTGGTTCCCCCCATTCTGGAAGGCTGAAATGCTTTTCCTGAGGCTTAGTTATTGTCAATAAGAGCTTTAAACGACAATATGGTGGTATTTTTTGGTGTTTTGCCCTGCCTCTTTCGTCTTCGGCCCCACCCACCACTGGAATGTGGCTTCTCCAAAATTAAATCTGGGCCTCAAGGCAAAAGAGATTCTGTACCCCTGCTTTATAGGGTTGCACCATACCTAGATTCTGTCTTGTCCCCGTCCCCCCATTACCTATCCTAGGGCTAATTTTACTGCTGGCAATAAATCCCCCACCCCAAATAAATGTTCTTTAGGATAGGCCTCCTCTGGCTCCTCAGGGCCCTTACCTGTAAACTCATGAGAACGTTAAGGAAGTCATTCATGCCAGTCAAGCGCTCCACATCTTGGAAAATGGCTACCAGAAGGGTCGGAGTGATGGCAATGGAACGAGTCAGAACCACTCGGGCAAAGCGTGACCACTTCAGATTGAGGAATCCCTGAAAAAAGGAAGGAAGGGGTAGGGTAGGGGATGGGATGGGATTTAAAGAGAGATCTCTTCAAAGATGGTCAAGCAGCGAAACAGGAGCAGTGGGGAAATTTCTGGGGTGGGATAAAGATACAAGTGGCAGTGACAATCTTCTCCCAGGAGCAGGAAAGCATGGATCCATTTGGAAATCTGAGTCTATGGATCTGATAAATACATCAAAACAGGATGAGTTGACTTGAACTAAAAAAGTTCCTGCCACACTATTGTGAACAGGATTCATCACTGAAATGTTTTCTCGCTGGGCAGAAGAGCAAGAAAAAACATTTGACAGCAAATTATATACACACATATGATACACACACACACATATATACATTTTGCAATCGAAATAAGCAAGTTCCATATGAAGCAGACATCTTTGCAGGGGCTATTTGATATAAAATAGCATATATATTAGTCTGATCTGAATCTGAAAGATTTGCTCTATGCAACGCTACTCATACTGGGTTACATAATCTGACCCAACTGCAGCATAATATAATAGAAAAAGATATTAGATTCATGGTTTACTGAGAGGTTGTCAGCTTGAGGCAAAGGAAGGCAGAGACTTGAGTTCATGGAGGCACAAGCAGCAAATTTTAAGGAGTCTTGTCCTCTGTCTAATGTTAATCACTCCCAGATCCCATTATAGACATTACCATCACCTTTTTGCACTTTTCTTCATGAAGGCCAGAAATCTGTTTTGCTCTTAGAAAATAAAGATTTTCAATAATCTGATGGGTTTACTGGACACTGCACTGAAACCCAAATATTGCAGTTTGACCATTCATTTAACTTGTTTTCATGACGATCATGCTAGAGGGTCTCTGACATGTCCGAACCAAAATATCGAACAACTGCATCTAGATCAGAGGTGAGCAACCTGTAGCCTTCTAGATGTAGTTGGACTCCAATTCCCATCAGCAATGGTGGGGAATGATAAAAGCAGCAGTTCATCAATTCCAATACATTAATAATGTATTACTTTTAAATGTTGTAATTAGTTATATGTATTTGATGGTGTCTGCATTTGTGTTGTACCCCACCTCGATCCACAGGGAGGGGCGGGTAACAAATAAATAAATACATTAATAATAATAATAATAATAATAATAATAATAATAATATGGAGGGCTCCCTAGCCCAGCACGAAAGGATTAATTAAAGAGGACATGGTGGTATCTTTTTATTTCCTCTTTTGCCATAAAAATATCTTAAAATATTTGTCCAACAAATATCCAACTTCTGGAAAGACGTTCTCAAAGGACTAACTAGGTTTCAGCTTCATCCTCAGGACCTTCTGATAGATATCACAACCTTTTAATATTCTCCCTTTTCATCTTTATATGCCTGTATTTTGGTTTTATAATAATACTATACAGTGTTCTTCTATGGTTGCTTTACGATCACGTAAATAAAAAAGTCTAAATTTTTAAACAAGCAGTGCAAAAGGACTGCATGGACACACTGCTTCAGGACAAATAAAAAGTCAGCAGCTGCTCTGAAGCAGCAGGGTGGCATTCTTGGTGCAGGCAATTTCTCTCTTAAAATAGTTCATGCTGCATCGTCACCTAAGCCAGATCATGCAGGAACCAGGCCACTGGACTACTTTTTTACACAGTTACCATCTCATCTTTACAGGGGACACATGGACCTGTGGGGAAAAAGGATCCTGCTGATAAATATAAGCCATCGTGGCTGAAGAGTGTTAAAATACCTCCATAGCAAACTGTCCAGAATAAGTTCCAGTCATTGTTGAACTCTGACCAGCAGCAAGAATCCCAATAGCCCAGATATAGAGAGCAGCAGGGCCAAAGGAACAACCCAGGATGACACCCTAAAACACAGAAGGATTCCCATTAGTTTTATGGAAGTAAAATTCAGCAGGAAAAGGACAAAAAAAGTCCTAGATGTAGGCTTGCTAGTCAGTGATCTAATGCAAGGGCATATTTTATTATATCACTATTTAGATCAGAATGGCCAATTTGTTAAAAAAACAAACGGAGAACCAGAAGCCATGGCTACTGTGCACGTAGATACACTACTGTTAATGCCTGAGAGCAAAGTTGGCAGCTATTACTTTTCTTCAAGACAATGGGCTTGCATTGTTCCTTTGAATGGAAGCATATGGAAGCAAAGACAAAGTAATCTCTCAATGATATTTTACAGAATCCTGGGCAATAATATGGAGGAAAGGCTAACACTTGCCTCGTATTCAAATCCTCCCTCTTGACCTCATTAACTAAATCCAGATGAAAGACAGCTGCTGATACATTTGAAGCCCTCTTGGTTACAAGAGTTTTTACAGAAGTGCAGACTGTTGACCTCATGCCTAACAGTTCCTTTTTATCAGGATGGTCTCCCCAGCGTCCCCAATATCAACCACACAAGGCTATAAGTAGACAGGTACACGTATGGTGGGACTTGCCACATCACAGTGCTGTCAAGGGACTATGAAGATACTTCATGAAAATAGCGGCATCATCCAACTTTCTCCACCATACCAATCTGCCCCTGCTTCTGTTGAACTACAATGGCTTTCTATGGAGTTGCACAGTAGCTCTATAACTCTGCCCTTCTCCACCAGCAAAGCGCAACTGGATTACTTTGCATGCAAAACAGTCATCCTCAATTTCTTGTCCTCAAGTGTGGATATATGAGGATTTTTCAGAGGCTGATTCGAGTTGTGAGGTTTTTTTTAATTTGGAGAATTGACCAGCATTCTTGTTGAATCGCCTTTTTATTCCTCTTTTCATACAGAGATATATGCCATCACGTTTTTATAATTCCGCATGCATGACAACTAGAACTATAAACTCCTTAGTCTGTACAGAATTTTTTTTTCTTTTTAACGCAGACAACTTTATGGTGGGAGTGGAATGATAAAACAAAGCCAAGCCAACATTTCATTACAGCCTCCAGAAAAAAATGCATAATTACCCTTCACTCACCCCTTTATAGATATCCACATCAAGTGTGTCGTTGTTTGCTGGAAACAACCCAGCTTGAACAAAAGTTTTATTTTCACAGAGGTTATGCTGCAAATATAAATAGACACATTTTTAAAAATTACATTTTCACAAGGTAGATCTGCGTGCGAGGAGGGGCATACAAAGAAATTGCATTAAGGACAGAGGAATACAAGAAAAATACAGCCCAATTGCAGTTTACCATTCTTTTTTTACTGTAACAAAAATGCAACAATTTATCATGAACAGGGCAAGACCAGTCCTGAAGAGGGGGGAAAAAACCCAGGATCTCTGTTCATACAGATAAAAGGATGTTCCAGCACACAGACGTGCTCAGTACTGGTCCCAGGAAATGGTGTTGTAAAAAGACAGCTTCTAAGTGTTCAGTGGATGCTTGCCTGGCCACAACTTACAACACAGAAGCTGCTTCCCTAAATGCAGGTTGCTTACCTGTAACTGTAGTTCTTTGAGTGGTCATCTGTGCATTCACACTTAATGGGGCTCTGCGCCTGCGCGGAGCCTTCGTCGGACTTCTAATAGCTGAGAATCTTTTTTGGGCGGGAACTCCTCCCCCACCGTGGTACGGTATATATACGGTGTTCCCGCCCACTCCCTCAGTTCCTCGAGACCGCATGCGATCCCGGGTTTCGGGAGAATCCATCCTCGGTATTGACAGATTACTGACACCGAAGTGGGGACGGTGGGGGGGGGGGGGTAGTGTGACTGCACAGATGACCACTCAAAGAACTACAGTTACAGGTAAGCAACCTGCATTTCTTTTTCATGGTCTCTGTGCATCACACTTAATGGGGCGATTAGCGAGCTGACTTACCGGTGGTGGGTGAGGTGTCCCATTATAAAACGGATGAGAGTACGGCCCTTCCGAAGCGTGCATCAGATCTGGCGTGGACATCGAGTTTGTAGTGTTTTATGAATGTGGAATGCGATGTCCATGTGGCTGCTCTGCATAGCTCTGAGAGAGGAATGCCTTTGGCGAATGCGACGGAAGTAGCCATTCCTCGGGTGGAATGCGCTTTGAGGTGGATCGGTGGATCTGTCTTGGCTATCTGGTACGAGAGTAGTATTGTCTCACGGATCCAGGTAGCGATACGTTGTGTTGAGACTGGAGAACCTCTTTTAGGTTTTCCGTAGCAAACAAATAACCTTTGGGTATTCCTAAATGGTTGCGTACGTGCTCTGTAAAAGGCTAGTGCCCTCCGTACGTCTAATAAATGCAGTTGTCTTTCCAGGTCAGTCGTCGGATTCAAGAAGAAGGACGGTAGCGATATGGGCTCATTGATATGGAATTCCGATGCCACTTTTGGAAGGAAGGAGATGTCTGGACGAAGGGAGATGGATTCTTTGTGAAAGATGAGGTAAGGCTGGTCAACTCTTAGTGCAGTGAGTTCACTAACTCGTCTAGCTGAAGTTATGGCTATGAGAAGCGCAACTTTCCATGAAAGGAGTTTGAGTGAACAAGTCGCCATTGGTTCGAAGGGCTTTGACATAAGGGCCCTTAGAACTAGTTTCAGATCCCATGGGGGGGATTGTATCCTTTGAGGTGGTGCAAGGTTCTTCAGACCTTTTAAGAAAGTTCTAGCAAGGGGGTGCGAAAATAGTGTGTACCCTTGGTTGGTTGGGCGTGCGTCGGATGTAGCTGCAAGGTAGACTTTAATTGAAGATGGTTTAAGTCCTTTGTTGAACAGACTTGTTAAGAATTGGAGTACCTCGGTGACGGGACCGTGGTGTGGGTCGAATCCGTTATCAGTGGCGTATCGAAGGAAGCTTTTCCATTTGGACGAATATGAATGTCTGGTTGATGAACGTTTGGATGCTTGTAATATTTGTTGGATTTGGCTATTGATGAGACTGGTGTCTACGTCTGTTGTATTCTCCACGCGGTTAGTTTCAGAGTGTTTAGATCTGGGTGATGAATCTTGCCCGCATTGAGTGATATGAGGTTGTTTTGTAGTGGGAGATGTATGTATTGATCCTTCGCAAGCCTGAGGAGTGTGTGGAACCACGTTTGTCGAGGCCACCATGGTGCAATGATTATGGCATTGGTTTGTTCCCTCTTGATCTTGGCCATTACTCTTGTTAGTAATGGGAAGGGTGGAAAGATGTAGAACAATGTCCCCGACCAGTGGAGGGAGAAGGCATCCCCCAGTGATGCATGATGACCTCCCCTGGAGCAGAATTTTTTGCAAGCTGTGTTCTGTGGCGAGGCAAAGAGGTCTATTGTGGGGTGTCCCCACTTGCGGAATATGCTCAGGCGAATGGAGTGTATCAACTCCCATTCGTGGGATGTTGTGTTGGAGCGGCTCAGTGCATCTGCAAGGGTGTTGGATGTGCCTGCAATGTGTACTGCAGTGATCCGTATGTCCTTCTGTATGGCCCAGGTAAGTATTTGTATTGTTAGTTTTACTAGTCTCAGGGAGCGTGTGCCTCCTTGTTTGTTGAGGTGCCAAAGGACGGACGTATTGTCCGTTAGGACTTGAATGTGATGTCCAGTGACGTAGGGTTCGAAAGCAAATAGGGTTTTCCATACTGCTAAGAGTTCCAGTCTGTTGATGTGAAATCGTTTTTCGGTTAGGGACCATAGACCCCGCGCTTGGAGAGTGCCGCAATGGGCTCCCCATCCCATTAGGGATGCATCTGTTGAAATTGTTCTGGTATGCGTGGGGGTTAGGAACGGAATGCCTTGAGTTAGATTCAATGGGTCCATCCACCATAGGAGAGATGTTGCTATGACTGGTGGTACAGTTAGTTGGACTCGACGTCCGTCAGATGCTGCGTTGAAGACTTTGAGAAGCCAGAGTTGGAGCGGTCTCATCTTGAGCCTGGCCCACTGTACAACTGACACCGTTGCTGCCATATATCCTAGTAATGTCTGGATAGCGTGGGCTGTTGTCTTTCTGT
Source organism: Elgaria multicarinata webbii (assembly GCF_023053635.1). Lineage (NCBI taxonomy): Eukaryota > Metazoa > Chordata > Lepidosauria > Squamata > Anguidae > Elgaria > Elgaria multicarinata. The sequence goes on from NC_086173.1 coordinate 26,347,648, forward strand.
TGTTGTAGATTAGTGTCGCCATGGAACTGAGTTTGGTGACCCTGTCTTGGGGAAGATAAGCTCTTTCATCTCGTGCGTCTAGCTGCGCCCCTATGAATTGAATCGTTTGAGTAGGTTGTAGACTGGATTTCTCGGTGTTGATTCATAGGCCAAGCTCGTCCAAGAGTTGGAGTGTGTATGCGAGATGGGCTCGAAGGCTGTTCTTGTTGGATGCGACGAAGAGCCAGTCGTCCAAATACGGGTAGACTTCGATGCCCTGGGTTCGAAGGAACGCGCATACTGGGGCCATGCACTTTGTGAAGACTCTTGGTGCGGATGAAAGGCCAAATGGGAGTACTGTGAATTGGAATGTGTTTGGACCGATTGAGAAGCGGAGGTACTTTCGATATGTTTGGTGTATTTGGATGTGGAAATACGCGTCCTGAAGGTCTATTGATGCAAACCAGGTATCTTGACGGAGGAGGGGAAGTATGTTCCCAATGTGTTGAGTCTGAATTTCTTGGGTTGGATAAATTTGTTTAGGTGGCGAAGGTCTAAAATGGGGCTAAGTCCTCCATCTCGTTTGGAAATTGTGAAATACCGGGGGGGGAATCTGCCAGTATGGGGGTTGATGGTGATTCGTTCTATTGCCCCTTTGCAAAGTAAGTTTGAAGTTTCTATGGCGAGAACGTTTGATGGGTTTGTAATTTTTACAAAGCCTAATTGAGGTAGGGAGATAAATTCGATACGGTATCCATTTTTGACGATATCGAGAACCCAAGAGTCTGTAGTGATTGTGTCCCAGATATGGATAAATTGGGATAGTCTGTGGCCGAATATTGTGGGCGCAGCCGGTAGAATGTCAAAGATGACGTCTTTGAGGAGGGTCGGTTCTACCACGGGTTGGTCGAGATTTGTTCGGTTGGTATTGTTTTCTCTGTTGTTGTGTCTGATATCTCGGACATTCGGGATATTGTTTGTTAAAGTATGGATTCTGATTACGGAACCATCTGCGTGGTTTGGTGGCTGGTTGGGTGTGTTGTTGTTGTTGTCCCAATCCCATCTTTTTTGCTGTGGTACGTGCCTTCTGCACTGAATCCATTTGATCGTCGGTTGTGGCATTGAATAGACCTTCCCCGTCGAATGGGAGGTCTTCAATTCGAGATCGAGCCTCTGGTGTTAAACCTGCTGATCTGAGCCAGGCGTGACGTCGTAATGCTATGGAGCCTACCATAGACTTCGCATGACAGTCTGTTTGATGTCTGGCCATGTTGATTTGATGACGAGAAAGTTTCATTGCTTCCGCTTGAAATACTCGTGCAAGCTCCCTTTGGTCTTCAGGTAGGAAGTCGCATAGGGATCCGACTTTATCCCAAAGGAAGAGTTGGTATCTCGACATCATGGCACCGTAATTAGACACCTTGAGGCCCAGTGATGAAGTGGAATAGAGCTTCCGTCCCAGCGCGTCGAGTCGGCGCCCTTCCTTATCTACAGGTGCGTTATGTTGTTTGTGTGATCCTCTTTGAACCGATTCTACTATTATAGAATTTGGTTTGGGATGCGAAAATAGGAAGGATGCGTCCTTCTCCTGCACTCTGTACATGGCCTCTAAACGTTTCGACGTTGGGGCTATTGTCGAAGGTGTGGTCCATGATTGTTGAACGGTTTGGAGTAGGGCTGGCAAGAAAGGCACAGCTACTGGTACGGTGGGATCTGTATACACGGCGTCGTAGACAGGATCTTTAACCTGGTCTACTTGTTGTTGAGCTTTGATACCGAGACTTTGTGACATGCGTAGGATTTGATCAGAGAAAACTCCGAGTTCTTCTGATGGGGATGCTCTCCCTTTAGACGGTACCGTGTCCTCTGGAGATGGAAGAGAGGGGGGAGGCGAATAGACCAAAGATGAATCCGATTCATAATCCTCTTCTGAGAGAGTGGATGTGAGATGAGTAGCACGTGATGTGAGTGTCTGAGTCGTCACTGGTGGTGGTGGTAGAGGACGGTCTTGTATGTGGGTACGGTGAGGTCTGTGGGAATTGGTGAGAGATGCACCTCTGGGTGGAACTGGAGGTGGTGGTGTCGGTTACCTGGGCTGAGTTTGCGGTGACACAGGTTCGTAGTAACGATCTTGGTATCTTGAGCTTGTTCTCTCAAAATGGTATCTCCAGTATTCGTAGTACTGGCGACTTGGAGGTCTGTAGAATTCGAAGGAGCAGTCCCAGTCCCCGTGTGGAGAGCGGGAGCGGGTGCGGTATCAACTATGGTCGGAATACTATTGCCTTCCTCTGTCCCGAGAAGAGGGATGCGAGGGGAATCTGCTCCTTGGACGGTTTCGAGTTGGAGACGGCGACTGTCGGCGCCGAGGAACTCCTATGTCCGCAGCCTGATTAGGCGGGATAGGTCGGTCGGTGGATGTTTCCCTGGACCGATCTCTCGAATTAGGGCGTTGCCTCTGGGGAGAGGGCTCCCTAATTTCTCCCTCCGACGCTGTCGAAATGGGTTCGATTACCAGCGGGGGTAGTGGTGATCCTACCACTATTCGGATTGGAGAATCGAGTAAGGTCGGTGGTGGTGGTGGAGTATTCCGTATTGGACTCCGGTGTTTTGTTTTATCCCTCTTCTTCTTAGGTTGGTTTTCAGAAGAGGGTTTTGATTTCTTTGCTCTTTTTGTAAGTATCCTGGCTGCGGTTTGTGCCGTCGACACTCCTGAGGTAGGAGGGTTCATGGGCGGATTTAGAGAGGTAGACGCTGAAGAGTCTTCCATGGCGGCCATATTAGGCGGTCGGTTGGAATCGACTGCGAGGAGAGCCCTTTGCCAGAGGAGAGCTTTTAATCTGTCTGCTCTGTTCTTTCGGGCCTGCCTCGAAAAGGACATGCAGTATTTGCAAGTCTCAATTACGTGGCCCTCTCCCAGGCACAAGAGGCAGAGTTTGTGACCGTCCAGGGGAGGCAATTTATTGCCGCATTGGATGCATTTTGTAAATGGGGCCTTAGAGGCCATGCGCCTGGAGGCGCGTGGCGGAGGAAAAAACGCCAACTCAAAAACTAAATTGTTCTTCTTCTTTTTTTTTTTTAGAGAAAAAACAAAGAAATTAGAAGGAGAGAAGATTGGAAAGAAAGGATGATGATCTCAGCAAAAGGTGAGTATGTAACTCTAGTCGCGACGAGGCATAAGCATCGGCGGTCTCGAGGAACTGAGGGAGTGGGCGGGAACACCGTATATATACCATACCACGGTGGGGGAGGAGTTCCCGCCCAAAAAAGATTCTCAGCTATTAGAAGTCCGACGAAGGCTCCGCGCAGGCGCAGAGCCCCATTAAGTGTGATGCACAGAGACCACAAAAAAGAACACATATTTCAGGGCTTGCTTTACCAGCTAGGCTCACATAGATTTTAAAAAAAGCAGGGATTGGCGTAAGGTTTCTGCATCCTTTAATTTGATCTTGAAAGAATGGTTCATGCAAGAAGAAATGGAAACAGCATAGCTAACTGCAACCATCTGTTAACTTCTGGAGAATGGGGAAGTAAAGATAAAGGTGACCCCAACGGAGCACCATAATGAATTCTTCTCCCATGAAAGCTTTGTTGCTTCCATGGCTGGTGAAGCACACAACCTTGTACACACGGAGGTGTCTTATACCAAGCCAAGCCACTGCTATCCCTTTAGCAAGCTGTCAGTTCTAGTGTGCCGGCCCGGCGTCAGGGGTCAGCATGGACAGGTAGCTGCCAAAGGCTCAGGAGTTCAAAAGGGCCCATGCCCGGGCCCTTGAGCCCACCAGCCTGCCTGATATCCCCCTTCCCCTCCTCCTCCCCCACTTTTTATCCAACTACAGTTATTCGATTACTGTAATACATGGTTACTTGTTATTTCATTTTAAAGGAAGGGGGCTTGGGTTCCGCTACTACAGGGAGCTTGAACCTCTTTCACCCTGAGGGCCAATTTCACTTTCAGAGAAGTTCTCAGGGGCCGCATTCCAGGAGTGGGCGGAGCCCGAGGGCCAGGGCCAAAATAGAAAAGATACCAACATGTTTTAGCTTCAAACTCTTAACACCAAGAACTTACGCCTCAGGAGAGGCATTTCAACCTTTTTGAACAAGGGGGTTAATGGCCCCAAAGCCAGGAATCCACTGACCAATCAGTGGTCAGGGGAAAGGAGGTGCGGTGTTGGTCATCTGGGGAAACCCCAAAGGGCCAGAATGGGACCCCATGCCCAAGGTTCTGTATTCCCGCACTACAACTTCAGGCAGTTAACTTGAATATTATTTGATAGCTTCTAGTAACCTCTTAAACACTGCAGAAAAAAGCATGACAGCGGAGAGAGAGAGAAAAGTGAACGGAGTGCTCACCGCATCTATGTTCTTCTTTCCAAAAAAAGCTTGAGCAAAAACTGCGACGACGAAGAGGTTGATGATAAAGGAGATGAAGAGAGCAATGCAGGATTCTATGAAGAAATATTTGTTGGCCTCGCTGACCTCCTTCTTGTTAGCCCGATTCACCTGTCGAGACTGGACAAAGAGAAAAAAGATTAACACCGCCTGCAAGAAGAAAAAAACCACTCATCTAAGGTATGTCCAAGGGAGTTCGTGTACAACCATAGGTGGCACCCCTACACATTTAGAACATTCCTCCATCTTTCGAAGTTAAATATTAGGGGACCGTAACTGTGTCCATCGGCCTTAGAGACAAACATGTTGAACCCTATTATAATATACTCGGGAGTATCCCAGCCTTTGAGGACAGAAGATTCATTTATGGGCACTTCTAACTCGGCCGATCCAAGGCGGCATTTTATACACAAACATAAAATTGAAGGGAATACCCACACCAACTGAACAAGAATGGTAAAAAGAAAAAGTGAAATATCAGAAATAGGGCTGTTAAGCCAATTCACACTCCTCAAAAAAGGTTACAATGACTTTAAGCCTGTAACTGGTTGTGACAATCTCACGGGTGAAGTAGAGACATAGGGCAGTATCCAACACTGCTACAGCGCTAGTGAAAATGAATGCTAGTGTGACGAGAAGCTGATGCTTCCTGGCGCAACAGGAAACTGACCCAAACTAGCGCTTCCAGAATTGGGTAAATCAGCAGAAGTTGCAGAAGGAAGCCCTGCTGATTCGTCCCATTCCAGAAGTGTTGGTTTCCGGGATTGCACTATCAAGTGCTCGCTTTCTGTGGTGTCTGGAAAAGGTGCCATGAAGTTGTCTTGGTCTTTCTGCTGTTACTATGTGTTGACTGACATCTTCCATGCAGGGCATCATTGGGAGACTCACTGTGATTGCTGGGTGGTGACAGAGTTACTAGAGATGCTGTGAGAGTGGATGATATTGCTATGTCGCCCTTTCTCCCTGCCCACCCACCCAACCCCACTCTTGCATTAATTTACCACAGGACCCAAACTAGCTAGACTGGCGTAAGCTCCAACGTAGAGATGACCATTTAAACTGGACCCTAACATTTTCCTGCTTGTGTGCATGTATGTGCACATGCTCAAGACTAAAGCAACTGTGGAGCAAACATGGCTTTTGTGACAGAACAGGTGACCACTTCAGAACCAAGTGTGTGAGTATTCACACGCGTGACCTTACCAAGGCATTTCTGAGGGGAAAATAAGAGGCTTGCTTGAAAATGCCCACCCCCATGTGGAAACCCAAGCTTACCTTGACCAAAGCAGAATGCAAGTACATGTTGTGTGGCATGATGACAGCGCCTACGATCCCAACAGCTTGCTCTAGCTGCGGGGTCCCACAGTCCTGACAGTATGGCATGAACATCCCTTTCAGCAGTTTGCCCTGGTCTGGTCGTACTGTCACATACTGTGAAATACACAGAGGAGGAGCATGAGTACAGCGGGAACAGCAACTGGCCTTAACCAGCCATAGACTGTAAGTCTCATTTTAATCTGACATAGAAAAGCCCTCGTGAGGCTCTTTTCCTATCTTCATTTTCACATAGTGAAACTCTCCCCTCAGTCGGCTCTCCCAAAGTTCTCTGGGTGGTTCACAAAAATTAAAAATCATCAAAATACATTATATAAAATATAAAACCATTCACGTATGGACATAGAACAAATAGCACACACAACAACCTCTATCAAACAATTTAAAATCATCAGTTGGAGATAATCCAGGACCTGATAAAAAAGACTCACTATATGCCTGAGAGAGGAAGGCAGCTTTAACCTAGCGTCGGAAAGATGACAGTGTTGGTGCTAGGCGGGCCTCGTCAGGAAGACCATTCCATAAATGGGGGCCACCACAGAAAAGTCCCTCTCCCTTGTTGCCGACCTCTGAGCTGGTGCATGCTGCCCAATCATGACTCCTCCTGCAAGTGGCAGCGCCTAACTAACTAGGAACAAACTAGGATGGGAGAGTTTAGCATTGCATCCAAATTGGGACTCCTGGCTTCTCACTCTAAAAAGCCAGTTTGAAGCTGGCTTCCAGATCTAGGCTTATTGGAGGAGCAATTAGCTGGGAATCCCAGATAGGATGTATGGAGTGGCACAGAACGTTGATCTGTGCAAGTTCTAAGCCAGCCTCATATTGGGGAAAGGGGATTTGCAACGGCATGCACAAGATGCTTTGCTATATCAAAACAGAGAAGTCCTACAGAGAATAAAATGCAGCTGCCACCTTTTCATCTCTTCTAAGTCTCAGATATTCAAAAGCAGCATTACCTCATATCCAAATGTGACGGCCATAATAGTTATCAGAAAGCCGAAAAATGCTTCCAGTTTCCTCAACCCTGAAAAAGATACACATGCACCATATTAGCAGCTTTGGGAACCTGAAGTTCTAGTATTACCCATTCACAAAAAGTAAAATTGTGTTTCTCAGGTCCCCACTGTGATTATTCACAGTGGACATCATGTTTAATGTACATATTCCAACACCAACACAATTGCATTCTTAGGGTGTAACTAGATCAGCAGTTAAAATACACTCCATGTCCTGAGCTGGCACCCAGGACAACGCTATCCTGTTCCTCCAGCATGGAAAAATGGCCTTGCTGCAAAGAAAACAGTGGTCCGCTGCTATAACACACACCCAACAAACATGCATTCCAAAGCTTTCAAAGAACGACATTTTCCAAAAACGAAAAAGGTCAGAAACAGGTCTTGCACTGGAAAACAAGGAAGAGGCCAGTCATGTTTGCTTTTAATTATGTTTGCTTTTAATTATGCATGGTGCGCAGAATGTGGAGAGGAAGATATTTTCCTCCCTTTCTCATACTACTAGAACCCGGGGTCATCCCATGAAGCTGATTGGTGAGCGATAGAGGACAGATAAAAAGAAGTATTTCTTCACACAGTGTGTAGTTAAAACTATGGAATTCACTTCCACAAGATGTAGTGATGGCCACCAATTTGGATGGCTTTAAAAGGGGGTTGGAGAAGACTTCCTGGAGAAGACTATCAATGGCTAATAGTCCTGATGGCTATGCACTATTTCCAGTGTCAGAAGCAATAAACCTATGTGCACTAGTTACTGGGGAACATGGACGGGAGGGTGCTGTTGCACTTGTGCCCTGCTTGTGGGTTCTTGGTCGACAGCTAGTTGGCCACTGTGTGAACAGAGTGCTGGACTAGACAGACCCTTGGTCTGATCCAGCAGGGCTTTTCTTATGTTCTCATGACCCACGTGTACTTCTATAATTCAGTGGTACAGTAAAGGAAAACTCTGATTTTACCATGGAAAGGAAACACCAAAGCCTTCAAAATTCAAGGAGTTTGAGAAATGTTCTCAGAATGGTACAGGCAACTGCGAGGATGGGAAAAGCAAAGAGAAGCGTTGTTCATCAATAGTGATGTCAGAGACCCATGATATTCTCAAGCTGAGTGCAGCACTCTTATTGTAATAGACACACTAGCCAGGGTGAGTTGTGGGAGGAAGAACAGGAGCTGCATTCTTCCAGCATCCTTTAGTGCAGACGTCCTCAAACTGACCCCCTACAACACCCGTCACTACCCTTAAGAAGAGCCATGCTGAATCAAACCAAGGGTCCATCCAGTCTAGCACTCTGTTCACAGTGGCCAACCAGCCACAAGAACCACAAGGCAGGGCACTAGTGCAAGAGCACCCTCCGGCCCATCTTCTCCAGCAACTCGTGTACACAGGCACATTGTCTCTAATACTGGCCGTAGCATAAAAGCATCAGGACCAATAACCACTGATAGCCTTCTCCTCCAGGAGTTTTTCTAGACCCCTTTTAAAGCCATCCAAATTGGTGGCCATCACTTCAGCTTGCGGTACTCACTACGTGACCATACTGACTGGGGATAACGGGAGTTGGAGTCCAGTTGCTACAGGAGCAAGAAAAGCCACGTCATGGGATTAACTATTTCAATCAGATGCCACTTGCCATGCAACAACTCACACTCATGGTATTCAGAGCTCGGCAAAATGTGTGAGGAGGTTTCACCCAGAGAACGATGCAACTCTACGGCATGCTCCCAAGACCTATTTTTCAAGCAGCTTTCTGCCCTGCATGGCAAGCCACTTTGGAAACTTGGGAGAGCCACCAAAAAGGTCCTTCTGGGTTTTGCAAGCACACAGAAAAGGACGAGTTCTCTTTAGCCTGGCTAACAGGACCTTTTAGTGCTGCTTGTGAACACACCCTTGCAACGCAAATTACTTGGGAGAGAAAGAGATTTGCATAAATAAGAAAGCTGCTTACCATACTTGTCCAGGAAGAGAAACACGAAGGTATCGGCAATTGTTATGATCACTCCGCCCCATAAAGGGATTCTGCAGGAAGACAAAGCAGTTGTGCAAGTGTTCGAATTACTAGAGCACATCAGCTTAAGCTAAGTTTCATCAAGCGTCCCTTACATTTACGGTAGAGATCACAGTCACTTTTAAAGCTGCGTTGTAGGCTTACCTCAAGGTTGTGTTTGGAAAGCTGGACAAACCGCTTGCTTATTTAGAGGCAAAGGGCTGCGGAGCCTAATTCTACAGTAAGAACTCAGAAAGGACAGCCAAAGAAACAAGCTGAGCATCTTACATATTTCCAGTGGGGAAATGTACAAGAAAAATGACAATTCAGTGGCTATGCCTGGCTAAAGTCTGAATTCTCCAGCCGACCTTTGAGGGAAAGAAAGGAGGAAAAACGGCCAGGCTGACATTCTCAAAACCATGGCTTGTGCCTCCCCTCCACTGCAACCACTGCTTTTATAAATAAAGAGTGTGTTCAGACAACACGATAGTCGGCAGTGGGGTAATAATCAACTCAGTTGTTCATCCCCACACAATGTAATAATAATAATACTCAACCATGGTGTGAATTAGGACCAGCCTTGAGTTGACTATTAGTCCACACTGAGTTGACTCACTCATCCCCCATTGTTTGTGCAAAACTGGGCTTTCCCGTTGACGAGGAGTTTGCCGGTGATGGAATTCCCTAGCTTGAGAAATTCCCTGCTTCTGGGAAGTTTGCTAGACTACATCAATGCACTGATTCTCTTGGCAAACTGTAAGCCCCAACCTACCCAGAGGATACAACAGCCAACTTACATGCCAGCAGACAATAGGTTAATAGCAATTGCTGAGCCAATGACTTCTTGCATATCTGACCCAATGATAGCCAACTCCACCATCAGCCACAAGATAATACGAGGGACCTGGGTAAAAATAGGGTGACAAATAGTACCATTTCGTTTAATACATAAAAATGGAACCTTCTCCCTGTAACGCCTGTTGTCTAGAACGGGGGTGGGCAGCCTGCGGTTCTCAACTAAATTTCAAAAAGCCTTCTGAAAGCAATCTGTTTAGATCTCTGGCGACAGTGATCAATCCCTTCCCTAGCAGCCTACTGAGCAGGAGGAAGAGCGGGGGAGGAAGAGGGCAAGGGGGAAGAGAGAGAGAGAATCTGAGAAAAGAAGAGATGGTTCCACCCACTTTTGGTTCTGAACCTACACAGCCTTGGCTTGTGATCCCCAACAGATATTCTTGCAAGGGAACAAAGGAGAGCCATTCTGAGCATCAGCTGAGGATCTGGGAAGGAAACCGAGGATGCCCACATCCATGTGTGCACACCCTCATTCGGGGTTCAGACCATGTCAGCCTTGAAAAGCAACTTTCATTACATCTAGAAGTTTAGCTAGGATGTAAAATATTAGTCAAATTAGTTAAATGTTGGTGAAAATCCAGTGCGAGACATCTTAATGTTGCAGAAGCAACAGTATTTCCTCCACACAGTAGTAACACAACAATTAACAACTCTGACATTGAACTCTTCTCTCCCTACTCCGCCCGAATACACTACTTTTGCCCATCAATCTCATCTTTCCTAGGGCAGGAGGGCACACAAAGGAGCCCCCTTGCTGAAGTTAAGCAGATCTGGGTCTGGTCAATGCCTGGATGGGAGACCTCCTTGGGACTCCATGTACTAAAATAAATGTTGCCCTTTTCCAAATCTTTATCCCAACCTTCCCCAGTCTGTTGCCCTCCATATCTGTTGGACTACAGCTCAAGACTGCCTTATGCAATCAGCTTGGGTAACTGAGGTGCAAGATAGGTTTGCCCACAGTTAATTGATGGCCTGGAGATGAAACTCCTCCGTGTGACATCTTCCCTTCTTCACATCAGGGAGAGCAGCCCCCTGTGAGGAGGAAATGACACACTTATACTTCTAAAGCGCAGAGAGGCAGCAGTATGCATTTTACTCACATGCAATAGGTAGTTTGGGGGAACACAAGGGACAGTACCAAAAGTTTGATAATGTTATCCATAGAACAAATAGTAGGGGTTAATTCCAGTGGATAAACCTTGAAACTAAGCACAAACCACAGCTACAGAGGCCCACCTCTTCAAGTTACCACAGGCATTGTGCAATCAAAAACGAGCTGTTGTACTCTAATTTGAGAAAGCAAACACTCCGGGTAAAGGGAGGATTCAGCATCTGCTGACCAGCAACCACCTAGGTGGATTACACTGCCTGGAATTTGGCAAGTCACAAACCAGCAGACACTAGCAGGATTTGTTAAGCCAAGTCTGTGCTGAAAGCAACAGGAGAAAGAGGAGCATGAAGACGCACACTTTTCAGTCAAAGGTTCTGCTACTAGTCAGAGCCTCTGCTCAAGGGCATTTCGTAAAGGAAGGAGCTTCCCTTTATTGGGAAGTACTGTACCGTATAGTATAGAGTACTGTAGAAAGGAATCCTTTCCCCAGCATTTTCAGTTTGCTAAATGCTGTAAGGCCCTTTGTTGCAATACCTGCTTGTGCCAAAACAAAGGGGAAAACATCAGAAGCCCCAGGCCGAACGAGAGGAGCCCACGCTTGCTGCTCCGCCTCACGCCAATGGTATCGGCCCTCCCAGAAACGGGCTCCTCCCAGGTGGCTCAGGGGTTTCTGCCATGACCTTCATGGTGCAGGAAAGAGCTGTGCTGGTGCAGTTGCAACACCACCTTAGTCCTCATAGAACCTGGAACAAACCTCCTCCTTTGTTCAGGTCTGGAAAAAGTTACTCAGACCAGTCCAGCCTGACTTGGGACTCAAGCTGAATTCAACTCCCTATTTATTGAGCACATTTCAACACAACCAAAGGGAAGAGAAGAGCAGCAAGTGGATGTGTCTGAATATTCAAAAGAGGTAATTTATTCCCAAGTCAGTTATGAATACACAAACACACAAGCTGGTTCACACAACATGCTAACCCACCACAGGTTATCATATTGTCTGAATGCAGTGTGTTTTCCACAGAGTGGGTTAACATGTTGTCTGAACGCAATGCTTTTTCCATAGGGTGGATTATCATGTTGTCTGAACACAGCACGTTTCCCACAGAGTGGCTTGTTAACCATGCAGTGTAATTTATTTTTCCTCAAACGAGGTACCTTGCGAACCCATGGCTTGTTGTTGGGTTGTTCAGGATGGTTAACAAGCCACACTGCAGGGATAATGAGCAACCCAGCGGAAAACGCCCTGTGTTCAGACAACACGATAACTCACAGTTCCACAACAACTCACATTGGGTGGGTTAAGGTGTTGTGTGAACCCAGCCACACACACGACCACCCAAAGATATGACACCAAGTACACTGTGGGAGCAAGGAAAAAAGGGATTTTTTTTTGTATATATATATATATATATATATATATATACACACACACACACACACACACACACACACACACACACATACACGTATGTATGTTTCACAGCCAAGCTCCACATCCTAAGGCGATTGTGTCTTGCCAAAACAAGCCCAGAAAGAATTTAATACTGAACAAAATACTCTGTGTGCATGTTTAAATCCAGGCTTTAGCAGACCGGTTTCTCCAAAGATCAGTAATTAAAATGATTACAGAGGCAATGTAAAGCAAGTGCTGCATGGATATTATTAGAACAGAGAGGGTCTACTGAGAAACCAAAGGCCCTGCTCCATAAATCCAGACGCATTTGATTACTCAGCGATGAGAGAAGTGCTCTCCACACATGTTCAGAGGACATTCACTTACTCTCTCTTTTTTTTAAAGGGAAGATCCTGCCTCAAAATTATGAGAATCACCCCCAAAAAGAAAACATTCTTCCAGATGAAAATTATATTACACAACAGATCTGCACACTCAAGTTAATCAAACCAAGGTCCTCCTGCCTGACGCCAGAAATACAGAAATAGTGCAAAAGCCAGGAAGATTGGGACTTTGCGATGAACTTTGCATCAATTTCACTTCAGGGCCTCACTAACTCCACTCCACGTTGTTCTTTGGCAAAAGCCCTCTGCCTTGCTCTTGACTATCTCCTTTGGATCTGCTGCTGCTGCTGCCGCCCTGCCCCTTGAGTCAGTTCCCCTACACTCAAGTTTCTCTTTAGCCACAAGCAGGGGAGGCCAACATGTGGCCTGTGGAGCACATGCAGCCCCCAACCTCTGATGCGGCTTTCCCCCCTGCCAAAAAAAACCCCAGCGACGTGGCAGCAAAAAACCCGGACATTTACTGCCCAATCCCAGCTGCAAACTACTATAGGACACATTTAGCTTTGAAAGCAATTTGGCGGGGACATGGTGGGGAGCCCTGAGCAGTGGAAACAGGCCGCCAGACTCTCAGAATTTGCTGGGCTACAGGCCCTGGCTCAGACTTGGGACTGAGCCAGGGCCTCAGACTAGCCCTAGTGAGTCTCCCTGCACTTGCCTCGTTTCCTGTTTTTAATCCTCCTGGCCTGTTTCAGCCCTAGCCCAGGTTTCCCCAACACGGTCCCTACAGATATTTTGGACTACAATCTTCATCCTGCCTCGGGCTGATGGGAGTTCTAGTCCAGAGCAACTGGAGGGCACCATGCTGGGGAAAGCCAGCCTAGAGACTAAGGCCAACTATGTCCAGAACCTGCCTTGGATTTTAAGCACACTGGAAGGCCCGCACCGACAACTAGGTGTGCCCCTTTGCTTCAAGAACAAGACGGTAGCTGCACAGCTAATTCACCCACCTTGGGATATTGCCGGTTGCATACTTCTGCCAGATGAAGTCCTGTTACTACCCCTAGCCTTGCTGCCAGACGCTGCAACAGTAAACCAATGATAGTGGCCAGCAAGAGAACCCAGAGCAGCTGAAAGACAGAAAAACACACCACGGGTCAAAAATAACCACGGACTATGAAAACGCTGGAAGCCCACCAGCCAACCCAGGGATTCTCCTAACTAAGTGGTGTCTGCATTTCTACAGGAATGAGTGAAAGGGCGCAGAAAAGGGGGTGGCTTGTGTAATTCTCTATAAAGCTGTGTAATTCTCTATGAAGCTCGGCACACATGCTGAGGTCTCAGGAAAGTGGGGATTCTTAGCAGGCACCCTCAAGGGTTGGAACAAAACCCTGGGGATCACCCTGCTAAGGGGGTGATCTGCATCTCTTTTCCCCACCTGTCAATTGTAAAAGCCTGAAAAATTAGCCCATAAATGTAGCTGAAACATACAACGTATCAGCACTTGCACAACTCCAAAAAATCCAACAAAAATAATAAAAGCAAAATAAGGGGACATTTGCACACATTACCCTGGCCAAACTTTTTTTTTTTTTTTTAAAGTCGGCTAGTGAGCAAATCACAGCCCCTCCAAAGCACCAGTTAGGCACTGTTGGGAGGGTCTGTCACTCACTCATGGGCGAGATCACTCAGCAAGAATGGCAGGGGGTTCTGCTACTCTTGCCAGGCGGATCACTCTCTGATGCTCGCAAGCCACGATGGGTTCATAGTGCTGGGTTCAGACGACATGCTAATCCACTGTGAGTTAAACAACCCCGAAAACAAGCCAGGGGTTGTTAGCATAGCTTGTTGTCCATGGACAACAGCTGGAATTGGTCTGGGTTCAAATGACACGGCATCCCACTGTGGCTTATCAACCACAGTGGGTTGGTGTGTCATGTGAACCCAGCCTATGTAAATCTCGCCAGCATGCAATAGGCATACGCAGATGGTTAACAAGTCACTGTGGGTGATTAACCACCCTCATGTCAAGTGTAACAAGTCAGTATAAGGCAGCTTCCTTTATTCCTCTGTGTGTGTGTGTGTGTGTTTTAACTTTGGTTTTTAATGCCTAGGTTTAAAATGAATATTTTACGTTTAAAAATTATTCCAGAATAGCTGTCCTGCCGACATTGCCTTAGTACATAGCCTTATGTTATCAGTAGAACTCCAGGCTTTTTTCTGATTGGGGAACAATGGCAGCAACTGAGCTCCCAAATTTAAAGATCTGATCGAGATTCGGTTCCCCCTACTTCTTGACCTATCTACGGTAAAGGGGTGAGATATCCTTGTCTGAGTCAGCTGAGAGGAGGGAACACTTTGTCAGATTAGCCTAATCTCATCGCAATTAATCACCCACGTGATTCCATTTCAGTGACTCAGATATGAAATACGACAACACCAAAATATCAGGAAGATTCTTCTAACATTAAAGAATGGGAGAATTCCTCAAAAAATATAAGCATCTTCCAGAGAGTACCTGGTTTAGAACTAACCGCCCAGACAGCCCCGGCTATGGGAGCGGTATATAAGTGAAATAAATAAAATAAATATAAATAAATAAATAATCCTACTTTGGTGCATGGACTAGGATGAAGGCAGCCTCCCCCAACCTGGAACCAGCCCAATGTGCTGGGCTACAACTCACATCATCCACAGCCAACATACCTACTGGTGTGCTGGGGAGTATGAGAATTGTATTCCAACACATCTGGAGGGTGGCAGGCTGGGGAAGGCAGGATTAAGTATCTTTCTATGGAAGGTTTTAGATGCTCAGGCTCAAAGATTTCATAGAAAAATGGCCTAGCCACTTACCTTAAACTGTGCTACAGCACCAGACTGCAGATCTGATTCGATGTTGCCTGGATCCAGGTAAGCAATACTCATGAGAAAGCCTGGCCCAGTGAAGGCCCAGAGTTTTCGAAAACTGAACCACGGGTGCTTTAAAAATGGAGGTGAAGAGACAAATAAAAAGACATTACATTTCTTTTAAAAAGATATTAAACATTGCATTTTCATAGAATGTGTGTGTGTGTTTTGAAGCAGGAGGACAATGCATGTGGAGGATTAACTCAGGCAAAAAGCTGCTTCCTTTCTGGTGCTTTAAACCCAGGAGAATCATTCATGTTAGAAGCAGGAAGAGGACAACCCAACAATACTGCATCACACACATTATACAAACCATGTGGCTTAGTGATGTCATAATAGTTTATTTCAATAATACCTCAAATTAGAGTTTTTATAGAACCACCAGGTCTATGAAAGCTCGCCAGGGGTTGCTCAATGGGAACATCAATGGCTTAGTAATGATGGTTACAGGCTATCACCATGACGCCTCTGAATACCAGTTGCAAGGGGAACATGAGCGGGAGTTTGCTGTTGCATTCATGTCCGGCTTGTGGGGTTCCCATGGACATCTGGTTGCCACTGTATGAACTGAATGCTGGGCTAAAGTAGGCCTTTGGTCTGATCCAGCAGGGCTCTGGTTATGTTCTTGTGATCACTGGTGGCATGCATGTTTCCCTGAAAGACAGCATGCCCAACATCACCAACTCCCGATCACAGGGGAATGTTGGGAGCCATCAAGGAAATGCTCTTCGTTGATGCGAGGAGACAATAAGGTTCAACCTGTCTGGCCAAGGGCCAACGTATGTTGTGTGCATCCTAGAACAGGGCTGGGCAGTGTTACTTAGGTCCCTTTTTGGGTTCAAGTACAGGGAACAGCGGGTTTATAAGGACACAATGGAATGGAATAGGAGTGACACTTTGGTTCATAAGCAGGCCTCTCTTTCCTTGAGGGTAGAGAGTTTTTGCTCCCTGGCATCTGAGATGCAGACAGTCATGCCGACAAAGCTGTGGTCAAATTGTGGAACAAAAGACTACTATGAGAAGTTACAATGTTTGTTACTCCTCACAAATAGCAGCTCCATAAGTCCGGAATGTTCCCGTATACCCTGATAAAGCCTAAGATAACATCAGATGCCTAAAACTATGAAAAGAAACACTGTTTTTGCAGGTTTCTGCTCACCCAACATGTCTTTCACCAATCCAGAACAAAATTTCAAGTTGGCAAGTGAAAAGAAAGAAAAAGGCCAATCAGAAGGCAGGAAAATTTAGGGGAGTCAGAGAATTAAAAAAAAAAGCAATGGAACCCTAGGAACTTCCGTTTTCAGTTCTTTTGCTAATTTAAGGGCCTTTTGGCCCATGGTTTGCATGCATACCTTCTTTTTGAAAGAACAGGAAATTTCTTACTTTGACACTGTGTCTTCTTCCGTTTTAAGGCTGCAGCTGGCCACTGTTTCTCAACTAGCTTTTGGGGGGGGGGGGGGCTAGATGCCTAGCTCCTAAGCAGCTTGATATAGTTTTCCTCTACTGTTTTATTTTACTCACTGGTGAGGCTCAGACTTTACCACCTTTTTCATTTCAAAACATTTTCTCTACTTTGTACCTGGATTAATTTTTCTACCTGGACTTTGTTGAGTATTTTGGACTACAACTCCCACCAACTCAAGTGAGCAAGGCAATGGTTCAGGGATGATGGGAGTTGTAATTGGAAGCATCTGGAGGGACGTAGGTTGGGGAAGACTGTTTTAGACATTTAAGACCAAAAATTACCTTCCCCTGGAATTTTTCACTGCATTTCTACATGACTGATAGAGCGGCAATGGGCACCTTCATAGGAAGATGGGTTAATTATTTTGTATGTCTGCATCAGGAACATATGGATGATCCAATCATACCTTATGCAGAATCACAACCCTTTCCTATAGGAACTGATTGGAAAACCACGACACATAGGACCAGTAATAAATAATACAATACCCAGGATGAGCTGTACACAGTTGTGGCTGAATTAGCCAGACGTTCTTCATATTTATTACTTATAACCAGGAGCTGACTGGACGGCTGCCCGGTCAAAGCAGTCAATCGCGCAAGGACCCGGTGGACAACCTCCTCCATGACTGGTTATTTTCTCCCTCCATGCTAGCAGTTTTTACATGGCACAGTGCCCACTGACCTTTTCATCTTCAGGTATAGGCACTTTCTGATCAAAGTAGGTGGTAAATTCATCTGTGGAGTCTGAAATGTGTGGTGGTGCTGTGCTGCTGCAAATGGTGCTAACGCCATCCCCAGCAGAATCTTCTGCAAAACAACAACAGAAGTCTCGATGAGCAGACTGGAGGGTTGGTAGAAAGATGCAATCAATGTTCGAGGCAAGCTCATTCTGTTGCTCCCTTCACCCAAAATGAGTCTAATGCCAAGTGAAAATATTGTACTATGGCACTCACTATGAGGTGTAGTATAGCAGACAGAATATAATGCATTAACCTCCAAGAGTTGGGACCCAATTGTAGTAGAGTCCTGACCTTACTGAACCTTCCAGCCACAGTATCCAATCTGTGAGGACACTTTTTGATCCTACAGTATATAAAATTATTGTGGGAACATAGGAGGTAAATATGGCAGAGTACATTGCACATTAAAAGCAAGAGGCATGTGATTCATTATAATCACATACTGCCTTCATTATCTTAGGACACAACCCTATGGGATTGCTGCCCGTTAGAGGGAAACTCTGAGCTCAGAGGCTTCCAAAAATCCTATGCCCTACTGGGCATAGGCAACCTCCCACTCCTCTTCTAAACCTACCCATCCCCAAGCCCCGCCAGCAAAGCCTCTGAGACCATTGAGCTCAATTAGTGAAGGGGAGGGGTGATGGAGAGGCCAGAGGGGAGAGGAGATTCCGGCCTCTCCTCTCCCCTCTGGAATGCCCCCTTTTTGACTCCTATGAGGTCATCAGAGGTCGCCATTGTAACCTCAGAAAATAGCCACCACAATTCTTTCTGTGGTGTTGTGAGGGGAGGAATCTGATGTCTAATTATACACACACACACGGTCATAGGAGTGTCTACGGCCTTGGGAAGTATCCAAAATATCCTATGGTCCCTGGGATGCTCTCCCAGGAACCATCGGATTGCTCTGTACTGCTCTTTAAAGACAAAAGCTCCGGAATTCTATATCCACTTAACTGGAAGTAAGCCACATTAAAATCATTGTTATTTACTTCTGAATAGGATTACACTGACTGTCAGGCGTTTTAGCGAGAGAAGCTACTTACATATCATAAATATTGTAAATAAATAAATAAATAGCATCACCTAGACTATCCATCCCTCAACAATGTACCAGGTTTCATAATGCTTAAAACCATCTAAGCCGTGCATGCATTTGAGTGTGTGTATGTTTTATAGTGTTTCATGACAAAGATGCTTATTCTCCAATTCCTTGAAAAGGCTATTTGCACAACAGAACGAAAGCTGAAATTTGGCATACACACATATACACGCTAAAGCCCCAATTGTCAGAAAAGACTGAAAATTGAAGTTTTAAAGATCTCTCTCAACTCAGGACATGAAGTCTATTGCCTATTAGTAACCAGTCTGCACTAAAGCATAGAGCACACCAACCTCCACAAATGAGAGAACGAAGGGAAATAAGAGTGCCTTTCACACTGCTCAACAATCCCACCCACAATGGCGATGGGGAAATGGGGAGAAATGGAACATTTGTATTGTTTGCTAGGAATCTGTACATAATACATGCAAATAAATAACAATGCTTTCAAAGAAAGGTGACTCCACCCCCACAAGAATTTATGGCTCTTCCATTTCACATAGACGTTGTCACTTGTAAGGATGGTTCCAAAATTTGGGGTCCTTGCAGTCCACAACCTGCAGCAATCCCCACATATGACAGGGACCAGGGTGAGCTTTAAATTCTATACGTGTCAAGCAGGGATCCACAGGGTTGTACAGTGACCAAGGGAGGTATTTCTTTTCTCTGGGACTTTCTGTACTTCCAGTTGCAGGCTAAAACTCCCATGAAGCATGAAGCCGAAGAGGCTGCTATCTGGACGCATGAGAACATGAGTCCTCTTTTTCAAACCAGATGATTAAAGTAAACAATTTGCTCTCCCTTCTACTTAACTGTTATTTAACTTAATCAATTTCTCTCTCCTTTCTTTCACTGTCTTCCCTTGCTCTCTTTCCCTTTGTCTGAAGTTCTCTTATCAAGTTTGCTTTGATCATTGAGTGAACTACAGAGATTTTAACCAACTCTACTCCGGACACACAAGTGCCCATAAAGTATTCAAACACTCCTGAACTAAACTTCATGGAACAGCTGCGCCTTCATACCTTTCTCATGGTCTTCCCAAAGGAATCCGATTGGTCACAGCTGGAAAAATGCTGGGCTGGACAGACCTTTGGTCCAACCAAGCAGGGCTGATCTTGGGTGCAAATGTTCACCCTTACAGTGGATCTTGCGGCTTCAGTTCTCCCCAAACCAAGCTGATTTTTAAGATAAACAAGACAAACACACTTAATTCAGGTACAAGGCGCAACTTGCACTTGGTTTTATCCATGGAAAGTGCTAGAGAGGGCAGGCTCAATTGACTCTCCCATCACCTGGGAAAAAATATATCAAAAATTGCTGTGTAGGCATATCTCCAGAGAAGGAATTCACAATGGTTTTCCTTAAAACAGTTTTCTCCCCCACAAAGGGAAAAGTTACAAGAGACTGAAGAGAGTTTAACATCAAGTTCTGAAATGTCATTCTACCGCCTCCCCTCCTATTTCAGTGCTCTACTGTACTCACTCTTGTACTCAAGCTTGTATTCTCCACGTGGCATTGTGCTTCTGCTTGACCAAGAAAGCAGTACTCCACTTGTACTGGCCTCCTTAGATGTGTAGAAGTGACCAATTTATATTAGAAGACAGAGCAATAATAGATGCACATACGCACACAGCTTTTCTATTGCAACAATGAACTTGGCTTACTCCTCCTACATCTCCACCTTCTAAACCTCCCAAATAAGAGGAGATGCCACTCAGCAGAGAGCTGTTTACATGGTAGATTTAAAGCAACAGCCACATTGTGTAATGAAAACCACTGCCACAGGAAGAATTCCACCCCGAGAAGAGCCAAACTCACCTTGCCCAGCTAGTTAAACAAAGATGAGAACGTCTAAGGAACAGTATGTAGCACACAGGACCAACCTGTTGCCAGCAACTTCCCTGAAGTTGCATCCTGAAAGATTGGCTGCATGACAAAAATGAGTAAGCAACTGCAAGACTTTGGCAGACAGCAAGAATCTGGAATGCCCTCTTTGGTGTGGAAGGCAGAGCAAATAGAAGTCAGTAAAGGAAGGATTCTGTTCTACGAGAAGCACAGGGAAACAACGGAACAATTTCCGTTTACAACCAGCCATGCGGGATTGCTTGCTGGGGACCAACATCAGCACGAGGCAACAGGCTGATAGAGTTCTGGAGTGGTAAGGGGAAATTTCAGTCTGGAGATTTGACTAGATGACAGGGATTTTCCCAGCCCTAATCTTACCTCTGTGACAGTTCAATGACGAGGCAAGATTTAAGCAACGATCTCTGATCTGCTGCTCTTAGAGGCAGCATCCAAAATGCTTCAAACGCTGCTTTTTGTTGACCCATTTGTGCCGGCAAGTGCATGTCCATACAAAATCACCTTAATCGTTTTGGGTCTCATCCATTTTTCTTTGAGGCCAAAGCAGCTGCCCTTGGGTCTCTCATCACCCATTGCTCTACTTTTATTTCCCCTCATTGCCACCCACTTTATAATACACCTCATCTGCTTACAACCATGTGCCTGCTTCCTGAAAAGAATCAGGTGGCAAAAACCATCCATAATTCCTTTCTCAAGTGACCAAAAGGAGGAAAGCTGGAAACACCAGACTACCTCACCAGAAGAGGGGCGGCAATGCTGTGAATGCAGAGCACAGTTTTGACTCTCTCAGTTGTCCAGGGTTGCCATCTTGTGCCTAGTAGAAGCACTTGGTGCTTCTGACAGCTGTACGAGAGGTAGATATTAGGCAGCAGCACCATTTCCCAAGACAATGCAATGATGGGGATACTGTGCCTGTTCAGTGGCTACTCTAAGCAATTAGATTAATAATAAATATTGTTTCATTAATGTTCTTTGGTTTTGTTTTCACCATCTTAATGATTTATTTTAAATTTGTTGTGCACTGTCTTGTTGTTTTTTTGGCAAAAAGGGTGGTATATAAATATGTATTATTATAAATAAAGATATTCAAAATTGTGCAATGACTACTCAAGAATTAAAGCAAATAGATTCTCATGCCATTAGAAGTTTCTGCTGAATTCAGGGTCTTTAGAAGCTTGAATATTTTAAGCTTTTAACTTTGAAGTCCAACAGACAAGAGGTCAATCATTACAATTTTCCTGGGGTTAAGAAATGGGTCTTTTCTACAATTATTGGAACATGATTAATGGGGGAAAGGTCCACCACGTGATGTCAGTAAAAATACTGGCAGAAAGAGAAGGAAATTATTCAAGCCATCTTGTGTTTGTGAATCATTCTGACCAGTAAGTGAGTAAGAATGAATGAATGGTCATTTTAGATTATAAACTTAAGAGGATTGCTAAATGTCATAAAGAACGTAAAAATGGTTTGAGGTAATGACATGGCCCAGTCAACAAGAAAAATTCAGATTCTGCATTGTCTGGTGGGAAAGGAAAGTATACAAGCTCAGCTGCATTGAGATTTTAATCTCCACCTTTTATTGTTTAACCAAACATTTGATCATTTCACTCACATGAAGCAACCTAGAAAATATTAACATTATCACATCAAAATCCAAAACAAACACTTAAAATGCACTTCTGGCCTGTTAAAAACAACTACCATATAAATCTAAAAATTACTTTGCCACTTTGATGATAGGTCCATCTTGAATAATACCAGAAATATTTGTGCAGCAAATTATAAGAAAATATTTACAATTTACTACACTAGCTACAATATGTGGCACTTGTGGCTTTCGTGCAACGTCTGCAAATTTGGCAACTCCATCATCATGCTTGACTTGGTTAGCCAACAAATGCTTTACTTTAGATACATCACCAATATTAGACACACTACTTAGCAGGTTCCTCACAGACCCATCATGCTAAATATTTTCAAGTGTTTAGGCAGATGCTGCTCTCCTGGGATTTTGGAGAACTGGCTCTCTAGCCAGAGAAGTGGAAATGGTGGTGTCCTGCTTGGAGAATAAGGCCTTCCTACACAGCAACACATGGTAGCCTCTGGGAAGCAAATCCTTACATTTGGAGGATCCTCAGGAATAGAGCGCTCTATGGAAGGGATGGATAGGCTGCCAGGAGAAGTGGGGAGTTAGGGAAATCTCACACCTCCTTTGCCTTTCTCCTTGGCACAAAGAACCTCTGAATCCAACCCATTATGAGGACACTGTCTGAATTTTGAGGGCCTGGAATGTCATCTTTTGTGAAAGGGCTGTAACTCAGCGTTAGAGCATCACCATCGATTCCATGAAATTTAAAGAACAGAAAAAACTGTTGAAAAAAATACAAAATGTGACCAGCATAAAACCTACTGCTACTCTCAAACAAGAAACAAGACTTCCTGTTAGCCAAAGTAACACAAAAAAGGAACACTCACAAGAGATTTAGTAGTGAGGTGCAGCTGAATTACATTTTAAGTGGAGCATTTAGAACAGTAACTGATATTTAGTCCCCATTTATCATGGTTACAAGGTAGAAATAGAGAATTAACCATGAGCTATTCTATTCCCACTTATAAATATTTGTGTTGATTCCTCCAACCCTATTAAGAAAAATGTACTCTGTCATGACCAAGTAGAGGATTCCATCATCATAGGTTAGTGGTGCTCTTTAAAACTGTAACTGTTGTTAGGTGCAAGAAGGATTTACTCTACAAAAAATTAAATTATCTCAGACATCCCATCTTGTTTGACCTTCCTTAGCATAACTGAAATTCAGAGGCAGAACCAACTACTGAGTAAGTCTTGAGAACACATAGAGCAGCTTATGGTCTATATGACAGTGCTTCTAGCTATATAGGAAATAAGGGTAATTCAAGACAAACTGAAAAATGTTCATTACAAAGACTGGGAGGTGGTGATAACGTGATCGTACAGGCCATAAAAATTATCTTGTGGAACATTGCTGGTGGTTTTAACAAGCTGGCAGATAAAGATTTTCTGGAATATGCCTCCCAGTTCTACATAGTTTGCTTACAAAAGACTTTGTCTCATGAGGCCCAGCTCTGGGGGCCCAGTCATTCCTAACCCAGCCCTTAGAGAAAGGCAAAAGAAGGCCACAACCCAGCCTTCCCTAACCTGGTGCTGGTACCCTAACCTGATGTCCTTCACGTTGTTAAATATGCTGGTCCAGGAGCTGGAGAGCTCCTCACCATTTCTTCCAGATTACTTTGACTTTAGGGCTACAAACCTATACATACTTTTCTAGGTGCAAGTGCCACTGAACTCAATGGGAGTTACATCTGACACGTATAAGATTCAGCTGTAAATTTATTTGCATAAATATTTCAGAACAGCCGTTTTTATAAGGATACTGTTGTTTTCATGCTTTTTAACTTTGTATATTTGTTTTTAATGTTTACTGTTTTAAACTTTTGTAAACTGCCCAAAGTATATAAATGCAATAAGTAAATTAATTAATTAATTAATTAATTAAACTGTATTTTGTATAAATTTAGTGTTCATGACATCAACATCTGGGAAACTCTCAATATATGATTGACTTTAATGCCAGACTAGGAATTAGTGATATTTGTTCTTGCTATCAGTATTATTATTTGCAGGCTTCTACTACTTTTCTAGTTATAATTGCAAATACATTTTTAAAAAAGGTATTAGCAATACAGAGATTGTGAGGATATTTGGGTTCCTCTTCAATGATATTGAGGGTTTTTCACTGGGATGGCCCATAGTATAGGAAGATGTTGGTTGAATCACTAGATCAATACAGTTTTGCCTTTCTCTGGTAGGAGCTATGCACTGCTATTGAGGTTAATATTTCCAATTTCCTTCCTCCACTCAATGAAAAAATAAAGTAACCATCAGCTTCTTGGCCAAACTTAAGCCTTAGAGACTGCTTAAAATGCCAGCATATAAACAAGGGCAGTGCAGGTTTTGGAGAACCTTTATTTTGATTATCATATGAGCCACCTTGAAGGTCCTACATTGGGTGGAGGCTTTTCATATGAAGCAACCTTCCCCAACCTCCAGATATTTTGGACTACAACTCCCAGTACTGCTGACCATTGATCATACTGGCTGAGACTGATGGGAGTTTAAGTATAAAATATCTGGAGAGTACCAGGTTAGGGAAGGCTGATATAAAGAAAAGTTGGGAAGCAAAAAGGGAAGGAAGCTCTGTTTAATACCAGCTTAATTCTGCTGAGAAATATCCTTGTGGAAATTAATGGCACCCTAAACCTCTATGAATCTGTGATCCAAAAGCACAGCCCATGCAGATTAATTCCAAAACGCCCTCCCAAATGTAAATGTAAATTAGTACGATAGCTATACGAGGACAAAACAACTGGATTCAGACAACACAACAACTGACACTCAAGGGTTGAGTATGGTTCTAGTGTGGGCTGTAATTGAATTGTGGGTTGTTGAAATATGCGTTGTTTTATTGTCTGAACCCAGTTGTGCTAAAAAACCATGGTTTGTTAACCATAAGCAACCCATGAAGAAAACCCCTGATTTGTTGTTGGGTTGTCAGCCATAGTTCTTCCACAAGGATATTCCTGCTCTGTTGGAATTAAACAGAACCTCCCCACTTTTTACTTCACAACCTTTTTTTATAAAAACTTTCCCCAACCTGTTGCCCTCCAGATATTTTGGTCTTCAACTCCCTTCGGTTTCAGCCAGCATGGTCAATGGTCAAGTTTCCATTATGGATAAAGCCTTAAAACATGCAAGCTTCTAAAAACTCAATTTAATAGAAACATCTAATGGGCAAAGCACAGTCGTTTATTAGCTTTACTCCTTGAGAAGCCATTGCACAACTTTGAATATATTATTTATAATTAATAATAATTATGCAGTAACTGCAACAGTAAGTGCTCCGAAAAAGAGCCATAAAAAGGGGAGAATAGCTTGAGACTTGAGGAAGTGCTGAAAAGGTGGAGAGCAGTGTCAGTTCAACGCTTAAAAGTAACCGAATCATATAGCCAAGGGGGAGATATTGCCCCCTCGGCTTTTGGTGCACCTACATTTGCCACTCCCGCACCCTTTTTTTGCTTTTTAATTGACAACTTGGCAATTGGTCCCTGGCAACTTTGTGAAAATTAGCCTATCTGCAGTCTCGCCTTGTCAATTTCCAGGTATGCGGATTCTGCCGTGAAGGATACTGGAAAACTGGCTGAAGGACAGAGTGGGAAGGAGGGGGAGAACAAGCCAGAGGGAGCCCAACTGACCCTCAGGCACATTGTGGGTTGTTCTCCGAACAATCCATATTGGGTGCATTTGGACAACACAATAGGTGGGTTAATAGTCAACTCCACAGTTGATGATACTCCCCACACGACATGATTATAATCAACTGTAGTGTGGATTAAGGGCAGTGTCAAGTTGACTATTAGTTGACAGTGTGTTTGATTGACCCACACCCCTCCCTCCCTCTCTCTCTCTCTCTCTCTCTCTCTCTCTCTCTCTCTCCCCCTCAGTCCTCCTGCTGGTATCCTATCAGCCATTGCAAGTTCTGCCAGCTGGACTAGAGCGGCCACTGCCACTTTGGTCACTCTTGCCAGGGGATTCTGTAGTTGCTGAAAATAATCAATTGCGTGTGACAAATAGTCAACAGTGCCTGACACATGACATGATAACCAACTGTTGTTCAAATAATCAACTCTATACAACATTGGTTGTTATGACCAAATAGCCAACCATGGTATGAAAAAGTTCTGAAAGACGACCCATTTCCCCTTCCAACAAGACATGCTGCCCAAATTCAGACAATGCAACAAGCAGTGGTTATGAAAAGGCAGTGGTTATGAAAATTGTGCCTGGTACGTGCTGTGATTTGAATAGGGATTATTTTGATCAGACAAACCAGATCACCCTATTTAGAAGGACTATGGGCAGATCTGGAACAGGCTTCAGAGGACAGAGAACTGCCATAAAATTCTAGCATTTCATGGCAAAAAGACAAGAGAGGTCGAAAAATTGGGGCAGATGTTCAGTTTATGTCCAAGAAGCAGGAAATGCACATTGGCAGGGCCAGCGCTACCACTAGGCCAATGAGGCAGCCACCTAGGGCGCAGACCTCAGAGGGGGCTGAGCTGGGCACCCTCGGATCCCCCAAGGGGGAGGCCAGGGGAGAAGCGCCACCCCCGGGGTCCAGGGGCCGCCCGCTCTCCACCCAGGCCCACTTCGAGCCGTAATGGCCGCCTGCAAGTATATGGCCAGTAGAGGAGCAGCCAATGGGCATTGTGGCCGATGTGATGTCAGAGTGGTGCTAGAAAAGGTGCGGAGTCTTGCGCTGGGCTGGGACTACAATGGTTCCTGCCCAGATCATGGCTCTTCCTCCAGCGCTCCCACTCCCGCCCACCCCCATTCCTTGGTCCAGAGCAGCCGCCGCTACCAAAGCAGCAGCAGCAGCAACCGAGGCACAGCAGCCATGCCTGCCTGCTGCCTAGAGAAGGGCGCTGGAGGTGGATCTGGTGTGTCCAGCCACCCCCGAGAGCTGCCCAGCCTCGCACATAGGCCTCTGGCGGCCCCGGCTGGAGCTGGAAGTGGGTAGAGCACAGCTAGCGCCGCCTGTCAATCGGTGCACGCCAGGCCCCACAGAGGTGCAGCGCGATGCAATGACGCTGCCCGAGCCGCCGTCCGCTTGGCCTGGCCTGACCCGACCTCGGGGAGGGACGCGAGCCCACAGGAAGGAGGCGAGACGGGGCAGTTGCGCTGGAGGCATGGCACTGTCTCGCGAGTAACCGGAGCACAGAGACCCAATTTTGGGGTGGGGTGCAAGTAGCTCGCCTTGCCTAGGGCACAAAATAGTCTAGTGCCAGCCCTGCACATTGGGATCTTCTATGCGCAAAACTTGTGCTCTACCATTGAGCTATGTTCCTTCCCTCTCAGTGTATATCAGGATAAATTACAAAAGAATTTGAATGTAACCCATAAAAACACTGAAAGGCTTATGTTCTAATCAGAACACTTCACATGGACACAACAACTGAGATTAGAGTTGACACAGAGAGCCAGTTTATCCGCGTGGGTCCACTCTATGAGAGGAGAGAGACGAGGCTGCCGGCTGCTTTTTTTATTCGGAAGAGGCCTTGTCTCAGAATTGTAGGCTACTTTCCTTTAACAGTGAACAACATATAGGGTGTCCATGCCATTACATGCAAACAACAGGTTGCTGCAGCCTTCAGCAGGCAAGACTATTGAGACACTCTGGGGAAGAAAGAAAAATTGACTATCTCCAATAAATGCCGGAATTAATATGTTTATTCTAACACTGGTACATGAAGAGGGAAAACAAGTTACGTAAAAACACAAATAGAATTGAAAATTTACCATATAATGGTTCTCGGTCCTTCCCCGGTGCCATGGTGGGAGCTATCTCTTTGGAATCTTTAGAAGGGGTCACGTTAACTGCAAAAGGAAGCAAATCAATTAAATCAAGTATTAGGGAAAGGAGTAGAGGCTTTATCCGGCTTTGTTAATTATCAGAGAGATAATTTTATCTAGCTTTCTGTCCATCCTCTTCCTCCCCTTGGAAAACTGGTGCTGAGGGAAATAAATATAGTAGAAAACACAGATTTGCAACCATGGGAGAAAAACTGATGGGAATGAATGGCACACGGAATCACACGGCCAGTGTGTGTATCATTTAGAGAAATGGAGGATGTTGGTGCACTGAGATGATACAAAAACTAAAAGAAAAGGATGCTGGGAGTATGGAAGATCTGTGGTCCTAAAACCTTTGCCTCCCCACTAGCTCAGTTTGCAGATATGCCATGAAATGGAATATCTAGCCTATGAAATCCAAGTTGAAGGGACTGTAAAGGATTTAGCATCCAATCTTACATCATGTGGATGGACTTGTCCTACAACAGACCCTGCACACCACTTATCCCACAATGTGATGGAAACAGAAAACAGGAGTCAACAAGGTATATTGCCACAAGATGCCCACAAAGCATGTCTTCTCAACTAGTTTTTGTCATAGTTAATACTTTGTAGGTTGGCTTACTTCTTTGGTTCATTTGGAGCTAAGGTTCATCAAGCAATCAACTCTAAGCAAAGGAGCACAGTCTCCACTATTTATATACTGTTCATTCCGATTAATATCTAATCCTTCACCAATATTGTATCATAAACAAAAGAGCCAATTCTTGAACCTGATTTGCAGACTACACAGATACAGAAAACCTCAGTGCACTAAGTGGGAAGCCTGGCTGCAATCAAAGGGTGTTGAATATTTCCTTAGGAGTCAGCACGCTTGGTTTCATTAAAATTGATCTCCACGTGTCCCTTTGCTTCATCTTAAAGTGTATGTACAAAGAAAATACTGAAAAAAGGCTGGTGAATGGGTGACACATTCTCAGAGTTTGTGGATTCGCCTGCCCACCCAGCTTCACATACTCCTCTTATTCCCACACTGTAGAAACAGACACTTATGAATGCCGTTTTCAGAATTACTAAACTTGACCACAAAATCTGATTGCAGCATTACAGAGAGAGAAGAAAATTTTCCAGAAACTTTGAAGTGTGCACAGCCGGGGGCGGGGGGAGGTGCATCTTCCCACCCCCTAGTTTCTTTTGGGGAGGGGAAACAGAAATTTTGGGGGAAATTTAAAAGTATGTAATAGTTTCTTATTAAACCTAAACTTAGTTTACTGCTTTAACATAAAACGTATAATTTTGGCATGTAAAATTGCACTATTTGGCATATTTTTTGAAGTTTACAGAGCAATCCAATGTGTGTTTACTCAGAAGACCCACTCCTAGTGGAGCTTATTCGCAGATAAGGAGGCATAAGGACTGCAGCTTCAAAAGAATACAAGCAACATTGTGAATACCGTATTTCTTCGATTGTAAGACGCCATCAATTGTAAGGCGCATACTAATTTCAGTACCACCAACAGAAAAAACATCCCTAAGACACACCCATGATTCTAAGACACACACCGTTTTTAGAGATGTTTATATGGGGGGGGGAAGTGTGTCTTAGAATCGAAGAAACAGGGTACATCTAATACTAGAGAGAGCTACAAACCGCTGCCCTGTATGCTACCTAAGAGTGAAGTGGGGTTGACAATTTTTCCAGCGCTTCATTTTTCCATGGAAAAATTTCTGTATCATAAGTTCATTAGTAACAATGAAAGGATGCCAAATGCAAATACAGTATTAGGCAAGCTTGGCCATTTTCAAAGTTGTAATTTCCCCCCCAGGTGATTACACTTTGCAAGTATGTGAGAGAATATATATGTGTACATATATAATGTCACTGAAATACATACAGGCCTCAATGAAAAATGGAACTAATAAGGATTGACAGAAAAAAGGAAGTTGCCCGAACAATCTCAGTGGAGGAGAGTTGAACTCTGTTAAAACAGATGAAATAAATGCTGACTGAAGGATACTGGGAGCTGAGGTCACCAGATTGTTGAAAAGTACCTTTGTTTCTTCCTAACATTAAAACAATAATTTGTAAAGCAAGTATTCCAAGGAAAATGTTCACATAACTTAACATTTAATTCTCAATAAATGTGATTTCATTTCCCCACTCAATTATTTCAGGTCAAATACCTGTGGTCTACCGGGACAAAAAATTAACATGGGGTACTTTTTTTTTTTGCTTTGTTTATTTTATTTGCATTTAGTACACATTCTAAACTACATCATTTTCTCATGCTTTTCTAATGCAAACTGAAAAATTTCCAATGCGAATGACCCTGTGCAAATTAGGCTATTTTGCATTTAAAAATCTGGGAAATTTTCTAGTTCAACATTTTCCAGAAAATCCATATCACTGTAGCAAAGCATGTCTGAAAAATAGGGGGGAAATGAAGTCAAAACCAGAAAACGCACACATTTTAGAGTAAACAAAAAGTATTATTTGAACAGAAAGAGTCTCATACGTCACAATATTAAGAGCTATCAGCGTATTTGGACACTGACCTGGTGTAAATATCTCAATAAACCATGGTTCCATCACGATAAGCCAGAGTCCTGGAGGAACCCTGGCTTATTATGTATAAGCAGTGTGTTCATGCATGCTGGTTGACTACAAGCCGCTTGCAGCAGGAGCACTCAGGCAACGTTTACAAGCACAATACTGTTAAATGTAAAGCCAAAGCTCTGGAGAAAGCATGCCTTATTGTCACATGCAAACCAACCCATTGAGAATTATTTTTATTACAACACTGCAAACATTTTGAGTGCTGTAAATGTGTACAGTATACACAAGAATGACTATTCTCTAATGCTGTGGACTGAATAAAATCTACACAAATCTACGGCTTGGGACCACAATACCTGACGGAACGCCTCTCCCGACGTGAATATACCCGGTC
The DNA here is from genome assembly GCF_023053635.1 of Elgaria multicarinata webbii. Classification (NCBI taxonomy): domain Eukaryota; kingdom Metazoa; phylum Chordata; class Lepidosauria; order Squamata; family Anguidae; genus Elgaria; species Elgaria multicarinata. The sequence continues at coordinate 26,378,517 of NC_086173.1, forward strand.
ACTACGTTCAACATCTAAGGTCCTCCTCCGGGTGCTTACTCCGAGAGAGGTTCGGAGTGTGGCAATGAGGGATAGGGCCTTTTCAGTGGTGGCCCCCAGACTGTGGAATGATCTCCCTGATGAGGCTCGCCTGGCACCAACGCTGCTATCTTTCTGGCGCCAGGTTAAGACTTTCCTCTTTGCCCAGGCATATGGCGGCACATCCTAATTACCCACATGTTTAGTTTTTAATCAGTTTTTAGTGCTTTATGTGTGTATGTTCTGTGTTTTAAAGTTTTAAATTTTGTATACTTGTTTTTACTTCAATTTTAGAATTTCTGTAAACCGCCCAGAGAGCCTTGGCTATGGGAGCGGTATATAAATGTAATAAATAAATAAATCCTTGTCTTGAAAAGCATTACACTTGCTTCAAAAGAGAAAAGATTTCCTAGGAGTTTTTCTCCCTGGGTTTCCCCAAATGTTCCATTTTTCCATTGGAAAAGTCCTTCCCAAAAACGTTTGTTCTTCAGTAACCTTCCTACGGATCAAACTAACTTTTCAGAACCTTCAGTGTTTCTAATAAATACTGAACTCTGCACAGCTCATGCCCCTGATGGTGGCGACTTGTGCCAGCCCTTTGATATGGTTGGAGTTTACTATTCTCAGCATGGGATGCAAGAGCATGCATGTTTTAGATAAGGCAGGTTTATGGGATGCTCATTCCCTTTACAGGCAGATTGTCTCTTTCAGCTTATCTTGGCCAGTTTTGTTAATGTAACACTACAAAACTACTTTGCAGTATTTTGTAGGGCTGTGCAAGGAACCTCCCCGAACTGCTTTGTGGCCCGATCCGGAAATTTCAACCTGCTCTAGGCAAACCCAAACTCAGTGGTCATCCTAGAAGTGGAAATATTTTAGATACATGCTATTCAGGTTTTCAAAATTATTTTTGTTTGTTTGCTTAGGAATTGGGGAACAATAATCAGAGAAAAGTCTATGTTTAGAACTGATTGGAAGCATCTTATAGACTTTTTTCAGGATCTAGAAAACAATTATTTGTTTATCTGTGGATTCAACAAATAAGAAGATAATTTTAAGACTGCAGAAAGAGGGGAACTTGGAATTTTGTAACTATAAGCAAGGGAAAATATGGTTACTTATTTTTGAAGTAGAGAAAATCGGAAGTCCATCTTAATTTTGTATGTTTTCTTTGTGGGTTTTTGTTTTTGTTTTTTAGTCTTTTTTATTATATGTTTGTTAGTTTGTTGTGAAAATAATAAAAAAATTAAAACACGAAAGGAATTGGGGAACAGATATGAGGGAGGGGTGAGGAAACTAGAGATAAAAGGCAGAGAAAGCAAGCATACAGGAAGGCATACAGCGTGGGGCCAGTACTTCAAAGCTCTACAAAAGTCAAAGGAGTAATCAACCAAGGCAAAGCTCGTTTTGAATACTTGTACACTTCTTACTTTTTAATCATATCAATCAGGAGCATTATCTTCAGAAAATAGATGTGGGTGGCAGGAGCCAGAACTAAGCCCATGCTTTCCCTCCGTGGAGATACATGTGAAAACATGTTATATAAGGGAAGGCAACATTCACATGGATTAGCAAGCAAGGTGTGAGCAGAAGCGGATAGGAATTTAGTTGGCTTGTGAATCTTTCCTTTAAAATTAAAGTTTTACACTCCAGTTTAAACTCTTTTCTCTTTTCAGAAAGTTTGCCTCCACAAATATAGTTCCATAAAAAGGGGAAGGAGGAGGAGAAGGATCCCACAAGAATTGTCCCATTCTGAACTGATCAAAAAGAACGGCTAAGATAGTCTAGTGGTTCTCACATTTTCCCGAAGGAATCTGCAAAACTGCCTATACAAACACTTCTTCTGGAGGTTAGATCCAGCACACACCAGTATATACTCCACCAAAGCCAGACCATAATTGTCCTCATTCAATCAGATCTTATCTATTTACTGCTCGATTAAACAACATGCACCACTTGAAGAATTTGCCTTAAGGGCAATAGCCAAAGTTTTGAACTTGCAGTAAAATGGATGCCAAATCCCCAGCAATTTCAACCCACAGCTGTATTTAAGAATGCAAGAGTATCCTGCTGAATCTGTCTAAAGGGCCTATCTAGCCCAGTAACTTGTTTCCCATGGTGGCCGGTCAGATACGTCTGAGAAGCCCACACATAGAGCATGGAAACGTGAGCACTCCTCTGTCATATTGCCTCTGAATTTCAAGGTGCCTTTTACTTATCATGGCTAATAACTGTTGACAGACCTATCCACCATGAAAGTGTGTTTTCCCCTATTAAAGCTATCTAAGCCAATGGCCATGACCAAATCTTGTGGCAATGAATCCCATAATTAAGTGCACATTGTGTGAAGAATCGCTTCCTTTTCTGCCATCTTGAACCTATTGTCAATCAAATTGGTTGGGTGACCCCAAGTTTTAGTGTTATGGAAAGGGTGAGAAGGAGCTCTATTCACTTTCTCCACGCCATTCATAACTGTATTGATCAGGGGTGGGAAGCTTGTGGCCCTCCAGATGTTTTGGCCTACAATGTCCAGCATCCCCCACCATTGGCTATGCTGACTAGGGCTGATGAGAGTTGTAGGCCAAAACATCTAAAGGGCCACGAATTGTCCACCCCTAAGATAAGACCTATATCAAGTCCCCACTGGGTGTGTGTTTTTCTAAAGTAAAAAGCCCTAAACATTGTAAAATTTTCTCAGAAGCGAGTTGCTCCTGCTTCCCGATCATTTGGTGGATATTTTCTGCACCTTTTCCAGTTCTGCAATATGTAAACCTTCCAGATGTGACCATAAAATAGATTTGTATAAAGGCATTACAATACCAATGGTTTTAGTTTCAATTTCTTTCCACTTGATTCTCAGCATGGAATTTGCTTTTCCCCCAACACGAAGTTGCTGTTTTCATTGAGCTATACCACCACAACTCCCAAGATCTCTTCCCTGGGCAGCCACTGCCAACTCAGACCCCATCAGTCCAGGCATGTGTTTTTGCCTCAATGTGGGCAAAATCCGAGATGGTGCCCCAGCAACAAACATACATAATGGCACCCACTTGGACGTGCCATTTTGCACATCTTGCTGATAAAAGTGCTTCTCCACGGTTAGAAAACACCCTCCATAAAGCTGGGTGCAATTAAAGGAGCAGCAAAGCGTAGGCAGTAAAGCTATCATTTAAACTTTACTGTCCTTTAAATGTGTTATTTCTGAGTTCTGGTTGCGACCGCAAGGTGGGTGAAATGGCATGCCCAAGAGATTACTCTTGTGCATGTGGAAGACATACACATGTGCAAGAGACACCGTCTTGGAAATGAATAGGAATATATGAACCTGCCTTATGGTGAACCAAATTATTCATCCATCTAGCCTAGTAATGTCGACTGAGTGGCAACAGCCTTCCATGGAAGGCTTTCACAGCTCTACTAACCACAATTCTTTTAATTGGAAATGCTAGGAGACGAAACAGAAGCCCTTCTGCATGCAAATCATATGCTCTGCCACAAAACTGTGGCCAATTTCTCAAAGGCCATTTCTTACCATCTCTCAAATGGGTGTGCACATATGGCAGACATGGGCAACACCAGCCCATGGGCCACTAGGATGGGTAAAAATGGTGAGGGCAAGCTTGGGCCAAGAAGCAGAAAGGGCAACATTGGAAAGAAAAAGAGAAGACAAACTTGTCCAGTGAGCATCTTCTTGTATTCTTATACTAAGACAGATATCCCATACCCCACTTACCTGGCAGTAAGCCCCACTGAACTCAATGGAACATATTTCTAAGGAGACATGTATAGGATTGTGCTGTTAACCTCAAGCTGTCATGGATACTGGTCATAAGGGAGATCCTATATGGGAATATTTTAAAGATATTCCCTCTATAGGTAAAAAGGAAAGCGTGCAAAATATATACAGCGAGACAAAGAAATGCAAAGCCTGCTTGTAAGAATGAAACAGCGCAAATAAGACTCAGATTGTAAATTAACATGATTTAATGGTCGGATTTGCACCACCATATAGGAAATATATTAAACTTGATTTAAATCAGTGGTTTTCAACAGACCATAGCCCATTTTTTTTAAAAAAACTGCACAACCAACAAAATGGTGCTTCTCTGGAGCTACAGAGCAGTAAAACTGATAAATATGGCTTCTTTTAACCGTTTTAGCACTGCAGAGTGCTTTGTTGTCAAATTTCGTTGGCAAACCAGAAATCTATGTATTTTCCCTCCTAGTATGGCCTGCAGATAGGGAGTGTCAGGGGAGCAAAAACGGTCCCAAACCTCTCATAGTTGCCCACCCCTAACCTATGGGAGAGTAGAGTGAACAGAAAATGGGTCAAAAGCCCTCACCAGCCTTGAAATTCTCTTTGTGGGAGTGAAGACAATTAAGTTTTATCTGGATTGCGTGCCTAAATGAGTTCAGAGTCACAAATAACCTGAAGTAGGATAACAGTGCTGTTATAGTCTTTGTTGTTTAACTCTTGGCAGACAGACCGGTTGACTAAGAGATGGTTACGGTCTGAGTGAAACTTGGCTCTGTCCCATCTCTGTCATGGACTCTATGTGTGGCCTTTGTCAAGCCAGGAGCTCTCTCCTCAATTCCCCACCTCCTTCAGCATTGGGAGGGTGAGCCCAATAACAATTTTAAGACATGACAGCCCAATCCTTTTGCGTGTCTACTCAGAATTCAATAGGGCTTACTCCTAGATAACTGGTTGTAGTGCATCCTGAAAGTTTAGGTGGCAATCCAAGGCACGCTTACAAGGAAATATGCCATTTAAGTTGATGAAACAAATACATCCGTTTTTATGTAACGTACTAAAATACATGCTATATCTTTATATAGAGGCCATTCCATAAGATGATATCAATTATAATATGCAATGAACAATAAAAGAACAATTGCCTAGATATTAAAAAACAGGAAACCTTTATGCTCAACTCAAGGACAATGTCATCAAATTTAACATTCAAGACAAATACATCAGTGACCCTGTTCACGCAATCAAAATAGCCCACTGTGGCTTATTTAAGCCATGGTGGGCTGAGGTGCATACCTGGCAGGATTTGAATATTCACCACCTGGCTGTGGTTTGTCATGTTCTGCGAATCCATGCAGCAGAGGTTGTGTGAGGGTTAAATAACCTTGTGTAACCCTAGAATAGACCATGGATTATGCAAGGGTTGTTTAACCTCTGCACATGCTGAAGTCCACCATGGCCAGTACCGACTGATAACATTAACAGATAATTTGCACGACATGAAACAGTGTTAGTGCTTCTCCAAATTACCACATTCTCTTAATCGCTCAGCAAAACTCTGTTTACAAGACCAAATCTACTGACCCTAGCTGGAATTTGCCATGTGAGAATTTAATATTGAAAGCGCAAACAACTGCGATGTGCTCTTTATAGCCTACCACACACTATTCCACTCTAATCTTGGGTCAAACACTCATGCTAAATCCCTATAAAGCGGAATAAGTAAAAAATTACTTAAAGAACACTTTCATAAACGGATGCAACAAATTAGAACAGTCATATTTTCCACACTTGAACCTATAAACACCACTGAATGAACTTCATATCTCTAGATTATAAAGATTAAAAGTCATGATTGTCTATAGTACCTATATAAAGAGATAAACTCAGTTACTTCCTAAGGAGCGG